>NC_067160.1:30324808-31804808 GCF_903995435.1 Acomys russatus
TGTCCCAAATTTCCTGAATTTTTTGGTTTTGTTCTTGTACTTGACTTTTTTTGAGAAATGTATCCATTTCTTCTATCATATTTTCAATGTCTGAGATTCTTCCATTTCTTATATTCTGTTCATGAAGCTTGCCTTTGGTATTCCTGTTCAAATTCTTATATACTTTTCATTTCCAGAATTCCCTGAGTTTGAATTTTCTTTATTGCTTCTATTTACATTTTTGGGTCACTGAATGCTACTGTTGTCTTTGATTCCTTTAAGGAATTTACTAATTTCTTCTTTGTGGGCCTCTATCATCTTCATACAGGTAGTTTTACGTTTTTGTTTTTGTTTGTTTGTTTGTTTGTTTTTTCATTTGCTGCAGCTATGTTGGAATTTTCAGGGCTTGATGTGGTACAGTAGCAAGCTTCTAGTGGAGATATATTGTCCTGGCTATTATTGACTGTGTTTTTAGATTGGTTTCTAGGCATCTGGGATTGGGTTGATTTCTAGGATTGCCATCATTGGGTGGATGTTTTGTTTTTTGTTTTATGTTTCCTCTCTGCATTCTTGGAAAATGTGATGCTATGCATTTCCAAGTAGAAATTTTTCTTTGGTCCTGATATTTGTGGCTACTGGGGCTCCAGATAAAATATGTGTTGGGGTATTGGGAGCTGGCACTTAGGGATGGGAATAGGCTTGGTATCTAAGGGCATCGACAAGGAGGAAGAGAAGGATATACTTATTTTGCGAACAGAGGTCAACACAGAAGGTCTGCTAGGGCAATGGAGATGAGGTAGTGATTTGGCTCTTCAGAAACAGAGGAGAGGGTAAGATCTACAAAGAACCCACGGGCTGTCTTGGCAGGAGTGATTTGTGGTTTAGCAGGAACCTCCTGTTGATTTTTGGGGGCTGGGACTAAGTAATGTTTGAGGGAAGGAGGTTAGAAACGGCAAGTCTGTGGGATCTATGGGAACAGAGGGGTAGGGAAAGCTACCATAGGTATTCTGCTGCAGGACTAGGAATGAGACTGGAGTGTTAGATTTGAGGTAACAGAGGGAGAAGGTAGGATCTGTAGGGAGTTTTTCTGGCAGGCCTGGCCTATAGGTTACCAGAGGGTGCCTGCTGGCATTGGGGCTTGGATAAAACTACTAGTGGGTGAAGGGAGGATAGAAGGGATGATCTGTGTGGTTCAATAGGAATGGGAGCAGGAGGACAGGAAGAGCTGCCACAGGTGTTCTGCTGTAGAGTTTAAGATGTTACTGCTGTAATGGATCTGGGGAAGCAAAGCTGTTGCACTTATGTTAAAAAATTGAATTATGAGGCATAAGATCAAGACCCCTTGCTCCAAATTCAGGCATGATATCTGTCAATATTTCATTCATGTTAAAAGAAGATTGGTGATTTCTTGAAATAGAAGGAAATACTTACTGCATATATGCCAAAGTAAAGATACAGTCTAATTGTAAAATTTATCTCATTTTTTAGTCATACAATTGCACTTGCACATAAACATGGTTTAAACATTCAGGAGCCATTTACATGGCATTTATCTTTACCTAATTTATATGAAATTGTAAATATTTAATCATAGAATTATATAGTGAAAATTAATTCAGAAAATTAACATGGGCAAACAAAGACCTAGATGCTTTAACATATAATTTGAATACATCAAGTTAAATAAAGTAGTAAATAATTGAAGGATATTTTGAAACTTGAGAAATATCTAATGTAATAAGTAAGTCCTAGACAGGTACTAAGAGGTGAAATGAATGAGAGAAGCAATTCCCTCTGCAGGGAAGACTGGACAATATAGTCACCTAAAAACGTATTCAGGAAACAGCTGAAATGTAATTAAGTCATTTAATAAATAATGCAATTAGTAGAATTTAAGGACTACCTTGTTTATTTATATAAACTACACTATACTATTTACATAAGCTATTTACATAAACAACAAGATAAAAAGGGGAAGGAAATGTTTTTAAAGTTTTCTGCTCACTTAAGAAAAAGGTAAGAGAGCCCAGAAAAGTAATTCCCACAGACACAGACACAGACTGCTAGAGAGAAAGAATGTTCTACCATGGGAGACAAATTAGGTACACAGAATTAAGGAAATAGAGAAAATATTTCACATTTGCTTAAGATTCTAGAACACCTGTCACATGTCTGTGGTCAACCATCTGACCCAGTGTTTTCTAGAAGGAAATAAAAAGAAATGAATCAATCCATCTTTATATACCCATATATGTGCATGTAGTGAAAGTTTTTGGGTTTTTTTTTATATGTTTTGTGTTTTGGTCCCAAATATGGAATGTTGAAATGTTTTTAGTTCATCCTTAGTTGAAAACAAAGTCAAGAGGGGGCACATGATCTTGATCAGCTGAAAAAAGACTCAGGAGAGGCATGTGTGTTAGGCTTTTGCTTCATTCTGCCTACCTATGATGTCATTGCTTACCTGCCATGAGGGCATGGCTATGCCCAGGGCCTCATCAAAGGACAAAGTGTCCATGTGGTCCCCTCTTTACTCACTCTCTACTTCCCCTCTCTTTCTCTTTCTCTCTCCCTCTCTCTGTCTCTGTCTCTCTCTCTGAGGTACCCCTCCCCCATTTTCTTTTCCCCCCATGCTCATTCAATAAGCTCCGCATAAGATAATATCTGGTATCCTGTATCTATCATTATCATATTCTTAAATATATAAGATCTTTGTTGATAAAAAACAAATCTTCAAGAGGCCACATGATGTTTTCATGGAAGCTCTCTTCTGAGAGGGCATGTAATGTTTTGCTGAAAACAGACACATGTGAGAGTTTGTGATGTTTAAAATGATTATAAATAAAAGCCCACAGAGAGTGAGAGGACACTTTTGAATTGCTGTTCTATGCAGCAGTATATATCGCTTTGCTGGTCTTGTCTTGTCTTCGCTTGGCAGGGAGGAATGCTCCAGAGAGCTTGTGGTACTCTGTCTGAGTCTGGCGACTTCCTCTGACTTGTGCCAATTTAGTAGAGCCTTGTTGTTTCTGCTGGATGATGCCATTGCTACTGATTTGTTTGCCATTTGGTGTTTCCTATTGTATTGGACTGCTAGTATCCTGACAACACAGAGTGGGATTGGCCCAAGATACCACATCTATAAAGGTTCACATTTCCTGCCCCTATTAACCTTCGTTCTCTCCTGCTTCTGTTCGGTGGGTTGAAAGGGAGGCAGTAGTGTTTAAGAACCCTGAATAAAGTCAGGTTTTGAAATATTTAAGCCTACATATGCATATCTATATATATATATACACAAAGGTAATATGTGTACATGCCTATATATGTATGTAATATGTGTATGATATGTAGATATGTCAATGAATAAAAATATATTTTATATGCACATGGGTTTAACTGATATTTTGAAGTTATATAAAGAGTGCCAAATTATTAAGTAATACAGTTCATATTTCATAGGACTCATCACCTTAGGAATAAAATTTAAAGAAATATTTACCTGTGTAATGAAATAGAAAAAGTGAGGAGGAGACTTGATGGTGTAACAGCTTGTGAGGGACTCGAGCCAAGTGTAATGATGTGATTAGAACTCAGGTACACCAAGGGTCCTCCATATCCTTTTGTCTCCTGTGGCTCCAGGCTGTTGTGTTAATTATGCTGTTTTTGTCCAGTGTTTTTATATGGACTCTGTGCCGCAGTGCCTGCCTATTAAGAACATGTCAGAGGCAGAAAATTCTGTTTGGCACTGCCATATTATCTGACAGTACTGTTTTAAAATACTATTATATGTATCTAATGAATGACCTTGTAATTAGAAGAGACCAATTATCTTTCAATATATGATATAATTCTATACAGTAATATACAAAATTAGTGTGGTGAGAAGATTTTTGAGCTTTACCACCACTCCTCAGAATTTACTATAAAATGCTTTTGAATATCTAAAGGCCAAAGACAAATTATAACATTAGAACTAAAACAAAAATAAAACTATATATCAAACAGACGTATGATTGTTAACTTTATAATTAATCATGAAAAGTAAGGCTGTGAATTAGGCATCTCATGTTCCCTCTTTTTTTGGCTATTTTATTTTTAAAATATTTTTACATATATATTTGCATTATTACACATAAATACAATAAACTACATAGAACAAGATGAACATTCATAGTGTTTTGGCTATTTGTATTTGGCAAACATGAAGAAAACATCTTTTTTATTTTGGTGAGTCTAAAATTCTGAATGTAAATCAATATCTACTATGTATCATCTCTATCAATTTACAACATCTATCTAGACCTAAAATCATCTTAACCCCTAAACAACTAAGTTTAATTGTAAAACTAAATTTTATGGTCTTCAATCCCATTCAATACTTCAGGAGGAATAAAATTAATTACCTGAGTAAATAGGAAATAGAGATTAGTAGCTTCCAATGTGAAAAAGAAAATGACAGCGACAGTTCACTGCCTGAGCAGTCACCCAAAACTCGCCATAATGTTCGAGTATCATCTTCAGGTTTCTGATCCAGTATATGCGACATACATATTTGTGAGACAGTAACTATTGAGGACTTGCTTACTTTTTCTTGACAGAGTTTGTCTATTGACTCTGCATGCATCCAAGCTTACCCATTTTTAGCAGAATTCTGTCAGTGGCCAAAATGAGGACATTTTGTCCAATGGTTGGTTTGCCACTTTTGAAGCCATCTCCATAAGGAGGTTCTTTGATACTCATCATCTTCTCTGAAGTAGGCTAAGTGTTGCCATAAGTTAACCTGTCTATTGTCAATGAATCTTTAAAGTAGTATTAAAAGAATCTTTAAATGCCATATTCTGTATGTCTCTGAGGTTTTTGAAGACTTTATGTAACTATTTTACCTTATCTATCTATATTATCATATCTATCTGCTAAACCTAGGATGTATATTCTTGTGATAAATAGACTAGTAATTGACATTGCCATGATTTGATCAACTAACAACTTGTATAACTTACTTATTTTAGAGAGCCTACAGTAGCTCTTTCAAAGTATTGGAAGTAAACCTTGTGTTCTATTTGAGTTATATAGGCACAATACCTCATATTACTATATATATATACATATATATATATATATATATATATATGTATATATATATATAGAGAGAGAGAGTATGTGTTAAGAGTAATCTTAAATTAGAATTCTATACCTATGTATCAAAAATTAAATTTATTTTGAATCAATATATAAAATTCTATATCAATGAATTAAATTCACCTTATTTATGCATAACAAGTAATACCTTAAGTTGAGTAGATTCAATAATCTACTTTTTGTCCCACCATCACTATATATTTTTATATTCCCTGTTCTTTTATACCTAAGAAAAAAAGAGGTTTCATTTAATTTATTTTGTGTTTTAATTGCAGTATAACTATATCACATCCCTCTTCCTTTTTTTCTTTGATGAGGTGTGATGACTATACTTACTGACAATATAATGATGAGACTTAAAGTGCAGTTGGAATTTATAATTTTCTAATAAATTACTAGTAATAGATTCTTTTCTAAGGTCTATGACTTGTCATTAGGACTGGGAAATGATTTCCTTCTAAAATAAGGCGCACACACACACAACTTTCAGACCTATACCCATGATGAACATAGATAAAAATGTTCTAAATAAAATATTAGCAAAATGAATAGAAGCATATAATCAGAATATCATTTATAATGATCTAGTTGACTTTGTTCCTGAAATGCAGGGTTAGTTTAATATATATATATATATATATATATATATATATATATATATATATATATCAATTATTATTATGGCTTGAATAAATGGATTAATTAAAAATTGCACAATCATCTTAATAGATGAAGAAAAATCCTTTGATGGTGTTTTCATGATCAAATCTCTAAACAGAGTAGGACAAAAAAGAGCATACCTCAGTATAATAAATGCTATATATGGCAATCTCATGGCTAACATTATTCTAATGGATAAAACTTGAAGCAATCAATACCTAATACTTACCAATAAAATCAAGGACAAGACTGGACTGTCTTCTATGCTATTAATATCCAATATAGTGCCAGAAGCACTACTGGAGCACAAGTCAAGAATAGGAAATTAAAGGAATATAGTTAGAATAAGAAGAAGTGAGATTATCTTTATTTGCAGAAATACAGTATTATACATAAAACTTCTCAAAAATTCTAGCAGATACTTTCTAGAAACCATAAAAAATTCAGCAAAGTGGGAAGGTACAAAATCATTTTACATAACTCATGCATATAACAAGCACTTCTTGACCTCATATCTGGGTCTTCGATTCGATTCCACTGATCAACCAGCCTGTTGCTGTGCATACTAGCCCAAGGGGCATGTCCCACGAAAGCCTTCACTTACCAGGAAACTGGGACAGAGGGGAAGGCATCCTATTGGGACTCTAAATGAGAGACGCATGGGAGAACAGCAAAATAAAAGGATCCAGAGGGTCCTAGAAATCTACAAGTAGAACAATATGATAGGCAGATTTGGGCCCAGGGGTCCCGCTCAAACTAAGGCACCAGCCAAGGACAATACAGGAGGTAAACTTTAAACCCCTTCCCAGATCTAGCCAATGGTCAGAATATTCTCCACAGTTGAGTGGAGAGTGTGATACGACTTTCTCACATACTCTGGTGCCTCACATTTGACCATGTCCCCTGGAGGGGGAGACCTGGTGGCACTCAGAGGAAGGACAGCAAGTAGCCAAGAAGAGACTTGATACCCTATGAGAATATATAGGGGGACGTAATCCCCCTCAGGAACAGTCATAGGGGAGGGGAATAATGGGAAAATGGGGGGGGGGGGAGGAATGGGAGGATACAAGGGATGGGATAAACATTGAGATGTAACAAGAATAAATTAATAAAAAAAAAAAAAAAAAAAAAAAGAGATATCAAGAGAAAAAAAAAAAAAGCACTTCTTGAAGAAATCATTGTCATATTCTCATTTACAATAGCTGAAAAGACAATAAAATATCATAGAATAAACCTGATTAATGAGATAAAACACCTCTACAATGAGTAATTCAAATCTCTAAAAATACAGATTTAGAAAAACACTAGAAAATGGAAAAATATCTTGTTTAAGAATGTTCAGAATTAGTATTACAAAAATGATCATGCTAATAAAAGCAATTTACAAATTCAATGTAATCCCTAATAAAATAGCCACAATATTCTCCATAGAAATAGTAAAAATAAAAACTATCATAAAGTTCATATGGAACTTGCATGGTTGCTTTGTGCAAAAGAGATTGGAACAGATTATGAGGTGAATGTGAGAGATGTCTTAGAAACAACTTTAATGTGTGAAAAATGATCATGTACCAGCCTATTACGGAGATATAAATAAGGACTGGCTTTAAACACTGAGAAAATATACAAACAGGAAGTGATGGCATATTACAGAGCCAGAAAGGGAGGGGCACTTCAAGGAGTGCTTCTCTTGACTTGCGAGGCAACATGAAGGAAGGGCATCCAAGGGAAGAGGACATGGGAGAAATTCCTGATTCAAATCACGCATGCTCGTGAGCTATAGGTAAGTTTATTCTTAGAAGCAAAAAGGTACAAAAACAGATATCAAATGTTGAGGAATTTTAATTCAGAACCTGGCTGTTCTCGCAAGAGATTACGTGTGGAGCCCTTCTTGGTCTGTGTTATCTGACTGGAATGTAGAGATTCTGGATGACGATAGCATGCACCTTTAATCCAGGAGACAGAAACATATCTCTGAGTTCAAGGCCAGCCTGTTATAGAGTCAGTTTTAGGTAAAGAAACCTTGGGTCCTGGCACGGTGGCACAGGCCTTTAATGCCAAACAATGAAAGTAAAGTTAGTTTGTCGAAGGGAGAACCCATGTTTGAAAGTGGTATCTAATTGAGTGGCAGAAAAAGTGAAGAATCAATGAAAGATTTGACAGAATACGCAGTCTCAGGAGAACAGAACAGGAAAGGGACGCTATGTAAGAGCGGTGGAGAAGGGGAGAGCAGACAGTTTTACTGGGACAGTTATACAGACACAAGTTGGAGAGAGAGAGACAGAGACAGAGACAGAGAGACAGAGAGAGATAGAGACAGAGAGAGACACAGGGACACACAGGGACACACAGAGACACGCAGAGACACACAGAGACACAGAGACACAGAGAGAGAACAAGCTAGACAAAGGCGAAGAAGAAGATTGCTAAATTTCTAGAGTTAGTTTGAAGCCAAGCATAGTAGTTCAGAGAAGCTGAGAGAAACTAGTTTGAATCACCCAGCTTAGAGAGGCGTTTGAGCCAGAATAGTTGAGTTGAATCAGCCATCCCGAGCTCATAAAGAACAAGGAAGAGAAAGCTTAATCAGCAGTAAGTCTCAGAGGCTGAAAACATTCTAAGCCTAGATTAGATTTTATAGAGGCTAAAAGTTTCCAGGAGTAGGCCTAGATTAGCAGATGACAATTACATCAGGAAAATAAGAGTTATTTTTATAATGAGGTGTCATTTAATTGAAATTTCTATTTCTTTCAAGTGAGGAGATAAAGCAGTATAAAATTTTAGAGATTTATTAATATGTATGCATATGTATTCAAAGCCCTTGCAGTGTTGCTGAAATGTCTGTCTTGTAATGAATATAAACTATATCACCCATCATTCTGAAAGAGTTGAAAAAATTTGACCAAATAAATGACTTATTGTTTAATATAATTTCTTTGAAGGATGAGTGTAATATAGGAAACTAAATTAACATCCCAAGCTAAATTTAGATGATTTGGTTTTTTAATGTCTGTAATGGAAATAAAATGTGGAATAATAGAATTGTAAAATATCTCCTCACTATCTGCCTTCTTTCAGCACATATGACAATACTCCTGAGATTTCCTGCATCTCAGAAATTTATAGTGAAAGATATTTCTGAACAGTATGCACCAAAGCCACATTTTCCACAACAGCAATTCCTAATTCTCATTGATGAGTTCCAGAAAGGTATATTTATAGCTTCATGAAAATAATGACTAAAAATCAGAAAATTAGTACAAAATTTTTGTATATTTTAGAATTTAGGTTATTTGTGAAGCTATATTTCACACGAAACTTGATATGAAGTGCAAAACATCAAGTTTTAACTTAAATGTGAAGTATTTGGAACAGAAGAAATGGATTAATAGGTGTTTGTTGCACAAGAATCCTCATCTCAGCACTTTACAACATGATGGGAGGCAGAAACAGGAAGTCCCTGAAGCTTTACAGAGCAGCTAGCCTGGACTACTCAGCAAAAAGAAGAGAAGATATCTCAAGCAAAGTACACATGAAGACCAACACTTGAAAGTGTCCTCTATATGCACGTGCACACACACAGACACACACAAACACACACAAATAATGGGTCAATACCCTAATCATTTAGGTTTTTTTTTTTGTTTGTTTGTTTTTTTGAGACAAGGTTTCTCTGTGTTAGCCTTGGCTGTCCTGAGATCACTTTGTAGACCAGGCTGGCCTCAAACTCACAGCGATCCGCCTGCCTCTGTCTCCTGAGTGCTGGGATTACAGGCGTGTGCCACCATGCCCAGCTTCATTTATGATTCTTGAAGATCCAGACAGGGTCAATACATTCAACAGTGGAAGCATGTATGCAATGTGCTACTAGATTATATAAAAAAAGAAACAAGTTATCCATATAATTCATTAATTTATATGTATTTGTCACCACTGCTGTGCAGTGGGTACAGTCATTATTAAGTCCTGTGGCTAAATCATTACAGTGCTTAAGGATAAAATAGTTTGAGACATGATATCTGTATGCTAGTCATTATACTAAATAACACAACTTTTATATTTTATCTAATTGGTAAGATCCTGTGAGAGAATATAAACAATGCATCCCTTTTCATTAAAAACAGTTATTTATTCTTCAGAGTCCTAAGTACCTATGTACCTCATAATCATGGAAAACAAAAGACATGGACTCAATAATTGTGGACCGTAAAGATGTTTGAGAGCGTCAGAAAACAAGACACTGGTTATATAATCACTTCCAGTCTTCCCCTGTCAAATTAGGTACAAATTCTTATTTTGAAAACAAAAGCAAGGAGTTCATTAAGTCCACTATTCATAAGCAGAGTTATACCAGTGAAAGAAAAGAAGATATTGAGAAGCCTAGACTTCATTTCTAGTACTCCTCTTAGTACTCACCTAAAAGGTACCTTCCCAAATCACAGATTTCCAAAACATCAAGTTATAGTGCTCTGAGGCATCCAGAGGCACCTAGCAGAAGGTCCTATTCATCTTTGAAAATTGGTATATTTTTCCCACAAAGCATAGTAATTCAGAGGAAGGCAAGGAAAATTATTAGCTAATATTTCTTTAAAATCGAAGAAAATGCAGAGAGAGAGAGAGAGAGAGAGAGAGAGAGAGAGAGAGAGACGGAGAGGAAGAAGAAGAGGAGGAGGAGGAAGAGGAGGAGGGGGGCTCACCATAGCATACCCTAAGAAATGCACTTCAGAATAATTGTTCCACGTGTCAATTTACAATGTGCTCTAGGTGAGGGAAAAACAAAAGAAAGAAATGGAAGTAGTTTTTCAAACCAAGGTAAAAATGAGCACAAAGACTAATAACACCAATAACATTTGTAAATGATGAAGTCAATTATAGAATACTTTTGCACCCAGAGTCCTGGTGCTTTAGAAGTTTTAGGTATAATTTTGCTTAAATTTATTTGTTTTAGAAATTAGTCTCTCGGCAATAATCTACCTTAATATATAGAAGTAGAATAGCTCGAAAGCTTCCTTACAGAAGGTTGCCACAGCAACCACCCTTCGATATACATGTGTGAAACTGAGGAAGGAGTTGGGGAATCTAGCTGAAATGCAGTGGACTATGGAATGAAATATAGTTGATTTTCAAGGGTGAAATAAAAATTCTAAGGGATATGGAAAGAAAATTAAATGACCCGACTGCACATGATATGAATGGATTTTATTTAGCTTTGGTGCCTCTGGCCTTAGGCAACTCTGGAGATACCTTCAGAAAACCTAAAACCAATAGATGTGCTGCTACTGAAAGGCTGGCAAGCAGAATGGACACAGAAGTGATATTTTAGGAAGGAGTGAGGAATTCATTATCTACCAAGGTCAGTGTGTAGCCAAACACTGCTGAGGAGAGACTGGTAACAAAAGGAAAGCCAGTCAGCCTTGACCACCAGCCAGCCACCTTCCTGCTTTTTTATTGAAAGGACTTACAAAATGCCTTTTAAAATGATTTATATGCTTTAAAATTTGATTTAGAGAAAGTTCAGCATTGACAATAGCTATTTCCCCCTCTGCTTGAACCCAGGTGATTCTAAAGTGAAATTTCCTGGCAACTTCAAGCCAGAAAACTCTGCAAAAGTGTCCATGTTTTACTTGTTATTAGTTTTGTGATCCCTTTGGTGAGCCCTTCCAGATTGATGCATTAAATGCCAAATACCCATGAGCAAAATTGGTAGTCTCCAGGATTCAATGGCTATTATTTCATTTCATCCTCAGGCGTTCCTTCTTAAAATACTATTTTTTTAATATTTACATTAAAATTGATATCAATCTGTGGCTGTTCCTTTGACTAGTCATTTTAATGACTATGAAATCCATGACACCACCTTTTTTTCTGGTTTACAAGACAGGGTTTCTCTGTGTAGCCTTGGCTTTTTTAGACCAGGCTTGCCTCAAACTCAGATATCTGCCCGCCTCTGCCTCCTGGAATGCTGGAATTACTGGAGTGTGTCCCCCTACCATGCTGCATCACCAGGTTTAAGACAGCAGGTCAAGTCATAGTTAATATGCAAGAGTCATAGATGAATACCATGTGACCCGAAGGTTCCTACTCTTCATCTTCACACTCACTACCTGCAACTACCTCACCTGTATGGATACGTCCATCCGCTGTGACATCAGAGCTGGAAATTACCTTCTAGAAAGAGAAATCTTCAACATACCAACAGAAATGACAGACTATGAAAACAGATTTTAGGCAGAGATATGACGAGACATGAGTTAGCATTTACCCTTCACTGGCATTTTGGCTTGTATTTCTGCTCCCTAGTATGTCAAGGATAATCTTGTCTGATATTCCACACTCTGTTTTACTATAGTCCCTGCTCAGAAAAGAATGTGGTGACAGATAAATTTCCTCACTGTATATCAAGGAAACTTATCCTTTCATCAGGCGGAGAATATTCCAAAAAAAACCCCACAACAATCAAAAGCCAAGTTTGAGATCCCAGTCCCATTGGACACACTTTCAAAACAACTTCCACACACATAAGGTTCAGGGAACGTTGAAGAAAAGGAGGCAGAAAGATTGTAAGAGCCAGAAAGGTTGCTGTGAAACTGTGTTTTCTAGTATTATCAGAAGTTACACCTATACATTTTTAATAGTGTGACTGTATAAACTTAATCTGAATAATAAGCCCAACAGTAGACCTGCCAAAGGGAACTGGGAAAGAATCACAAGAACTCAACCCTACACGAAGAACTGTAGACAACTAAGAAATGTTAAGAGTGGAACATTGTCCGGAGAAAAGCAAACCAGCTGGTTATCCAGTACCAAATGGTGATCCCAGAAAACATACATTCAGGTAACACTATAAAAAGTGAGTAGGTTATGTTTAAGACTATATGCGTATATACATATGCATGTACGCATGTAACAACTGCTAATGAAAATGAAGCAGTGAATTTGAAATAAGAAAGGGTATATGGAAGAGTGATGAGGGAGCAAAGTGAAAATTTAAATGATGGAATTATATCAAAAATTTAAGAAAAGAATGAAAACCAAACCAAAACCATAAACTTACCAACCAAACCAAACTACGCAAAAAGGAATGTGACCAAAAGGACTTTGGATGACACACTGCTCCCTCTGCTGGACAGTGGATGGCAGAGTAGAGTACAAGTTTGACATGATACCTAATTTTCCTTACAATGATAGAGAAATCAGGACAGACAAGGGTGATCACATGAAATTTAATGGCAAAGTGGCTCCAAGTCATTAATAATCAATAAAAGCCTCCAGCAATGCGTTTCCCTGTGAACAGATGTGTCTTCTGTGGCTATGCTTTATTATTAATTTAATCTATGATGATATCAAAGATGTTTTTCACCTATGCATTGCTATTGATTTGTTTTGAAGACAGAACTAGCATTTCTATCTCAACTGAATGAAATCTTTAATCGGTCCATATGTACACACTGTTCATACTTTAAACATCTGCTATCTATGAATGATCCTTGTGTACACATTGTGCATGCTTTAAACATGTTCTGCCTGTGGATCATCCCTGGCTCCATCTTGTGCATGCATAAGGGTCTGCTATCTGTGGAACATCTCCATAATTTATTCTTCTGGAAATCTTTTCCAGTCTAGGAAATATCATGAAAGAATACTGACATGATAGAAAAGATTATAGCAATGATAATCTAAGTTTAAATTTACTGCAGTATAGACAGGATTCTGAATTTAGTGACAAATATAGCAAAAAAAAGCATCTGAGTCATTTGAAACATTAAAATATAAGTTAAGATCACATATATTAAAGTAAATGCTGAAATTCATGGTTTCCTACTCATTTTCCTTCATTCACTCAACAAGCACAATGTGCTGACTACGTAATAGGCTCAGAGATGACTATGGGAAAAAGGGGGTTGCTAAATTTTTATATTGTTTTTAACATTCCTCAAACCAAACTAAAAATAGGCATTTGATTGCAAGTTATTTCCTTGGAAAGTCACTTAAGGACACACCTGGATTTGGGAAGAGGGACGTAGGAATGGGACGAAAGGAAACCACTGAAGGGCCATGGTTTAGAAACACCTATTGATGCTACTGGAGTTGGCTGAAGCAGAATTCTGGTACCAACAGCAAAGCGTAGACTCAGAGCCACTCCACATGAGGAGCAAGAGATTTAGAAAACAATTTTTTCTTTGTTTATTTTTTTGTTTCTCGAGACAGAATTTCTCTGTGCAGCCTTGGCTCTCCTGGCCTCGCTTTGTACACAAGACTGACCTCAGACTCACAGACACCTGCTTGCCTCTGCCCCCATGGGCGCTGGGATTAAGGTGTGTGTCACTACACCTGATGAGAGTTTTGTTTGTTTGTTTTTTTGGTTTTTCCAGACAGGGTTTCTCTGTGTAGCCTTGACTGTCCTAAACTCACTTTGTAGACCTTGAACTCACAGCGACCCGCTGGCCTCGAACTCACAGCGATCCGCCTGCCTCCGCCTCCTGAGTGCTTGGATTAAAGGCATGCACCCCCACGTCCGGCTCAAGAGATTGTTTTTTTAAAGATTTATTTATTTTTACTGTATACAGTCTTCTGCCTGCTTGTACACCTGCAGGCCAGAAGAGGGAAGCAGATCTCTTTGTAGATGGTTGTGAGCCACCATGTGGTTGCAGGGAACTGAACTCAGGACCTCTGAAAGGGCAGCCAGTGCTCTTAATCTCTGAGCCATCACTCCAGCCCACTTGGTGAGAGATTTAGAGTACTTTTTTTGTGACAGCTTTTACGAATCATCAGTTGAGGATTTCACCTAGGTTGGAAAGATGAGACTTTGCATATAGACCTTGGAGAAGAGGCGCTCTCCACCATAAGAGAAAGCTGAGGCAAAGAGATGCTAGATTCAGGACACAAAAAGGTAAGGCCCAGGGAACACAAGGGATACTTTTGCCAATCTGTTAGAAAATAGCAATGTAGTTAGGCCACAAAATCTAGGGTTGAAGGGATTAAAGCTACTAAAATGGAAATCAAGCATGCGGCTTGTGGTGGTTTGCCCTGGTTATAGCAGTCCTTGAGAAGGAGGTAATGTAATTACAAAGGCTGGCAATTGATGAGGTAAAGAATGGGGCCATCACTGTTTGATGAACTCAGCCCTAGATAATAACTGAGGATCATTGAAGAGTAGTTCAGTTGCAGGTGCTATAGGAATTAGTGAGCAGATAGAGAGATTTTATTTTAATACATAGTACTGAAGGCAAAAAAAACAAAAAAACCAAAAAAACAAAAAAAAACCCACAGAAGTTTAAAAATTATACAAAGCAGACATAGCTTCTGGAGAGTCTCTGGCATTATGTGTACACACAGTAAGATACCTAATGAAGAGAAAAGAAAACAGTGAATACTCTTTGTGATGTTCTTAATAGGTCAGAAAAATTTCATGTTCTTCTTATTCATCATTGTGGGTTATTTATTATTTCATCCCAAGCAACACATGGTTGAAATTTTAGCTGATGGAAATTACACAGATGGAAAAGTACTTCTAAGGAAATACTCCTCATTTTCCATCACACACCAAGTATTTTTTAAAAATTGTTGTCATATCTTACTTGGGCCATTGGAAAAGCATATGCTTGCATCATGTCATTTAAAGTCATTATCATGACTTTCATAGAATTCTGAATGCTTGCTGTATCATTATGTTTTGTTTTGAATTGGAAATAAGTGGCCATGTTAAATTTGTTTAAACTTTTGTTGTGAATTTATCATGGATGTTAATGCCAATAGCATGGGAATGCTTCCTTATTTCAATCAAAAAAATGATGAAAAATGCAATAATGCACTAACTTGGTTTACTGTTATCACAAAACAAACTAGGAACAAACAAAGCCCATTTAGTTTTTATACTTACTTTATTAGTAGCTTGTCATATTTCTCAGTTGTGACTTTTTTCTTGTTGCTGTTTTTGAGGCAAGGTTTCTCTGTATAGCCTTTGTTGTACTGGACTCACTTTGTAGACTAGACTGGCCTAGAACTCACAGTGATCTACCTGCCTCTGCCTCCCCGTGTCTAGGATTAAAGGTGTGCGCCACCATAAAATGCTCACTTGTGACTTTCTAAGTCTATTTTTATCATTCTCATCATGGAGTTTATTTTATAAATGAAAGTTTCTTTGTAACAAAAGAAGTAAAAATAAAGTCCAGATAGCAAATGATTTAGGGCTAAATTAAACACCACCAAACCAAATAATCCAATTGAGAAATGGGGCTTGGAACTAAACAGAGAATTCTCAACAGAGGAGTATCAAATGGCTGAGAAACACTTAAAGAAATGCTCAACCTCCTTAGTCATCAGGGAAATGCAAATCAAAACAACTCTGAGATTCCATCTTACACCCATCAGAATGGCTAAGATCAAAAACTCAAGCGACACCACATGCTGGCGAGGATGTGGGGAGAGAGGAACACTCCTTCATTGCTGGTGGGAATGCAAACTAGTACAGCCACTTTGGAAATCTATCTGGTGCTATCTCAGAAAAATGGGAATAGGGCTTCCTCAAGACCCAGCTATTGCACTCCTTGGAATATACCCAGAAGATGCTCCAGCACACAACAAGAAAATTTGCTCAATCATGTTCATAGCAGCCTTATTCATAATAGCCAGAACATGTAAACAGTCTAAGTGTCCCTCAGTAGAAGAGTGGATAAAGAAACTGTGGTACATATACACTATGGAATACTACTCAGCTATTAAAAACAAGGAATTCCTGAAATTTGTGGATAAATGGATTGAGCTAGAAATGATCATAATGAGTGAGTTAACCCAGAAGCAGAAAGAATCAAATGGTATATACTCACTTATATCTGCATACTAGCCCAAGGGGCATGTCCCACGAAAGCCTTCACTTACCAGGAAACTGGGACAGAGGGGAAGGCATCCTATTGGGACTCTAAATGAGAGACGCATGGGAGAATAGCAAAATAAAAGGATACAGAGGGTCCTAGAAATCTACAAGTAGAACAATATGATAGGCAGATTTGGGCCCAGGGGTCCCGCTCAAACTAAGGCACCAGCCAGGGACAATACAGGAGGTAAACTTTAAACCCCTTCCCAGATCTAGCCAATGGTCAGAATATTCTCCACAGTTGAGTGGAGAGTGTGATATGATTTTCTCACGTACTATGGTGCCTTACATTTGACCATGTCCCCTGGAGGGGGAGACCTGGTGGCACTCAGAGGAAGGACAGCAGGTAGCCAAGAAGAGACTTGATACCCTATGAGAATATATAGGGGGAGGTAATCCCCCTCAGGAACAGTCATAGGGGAGGGGAATAATGGGAAAATGGGGGGGGGGGAGTGGGAGGATACAAGGGATGGGATAAACATTGAGATGTAACAAGAATAAATTAATTAAAAAAAGAGAGAAAAAAAATAAAAAATAAATAAATAAATAAATTTAAAGAGTTATAAAATAGGAATATTCAAAGAGACTGTGGCTAGATGTAGAGACACAGAGCATCTATCCTGTTACTCTAACCCATGATACCAAAATCATTTCTCTTCCTCTGTCTACCTCATGTGCTTTCCACGCCAATGCAGGTTACAATCAGCAGGGAGCCTCGGCCATAAACATGCCTGCAGCAGAGCAAAGCAGCTCATTTTCCACCTCTATAATTCTAAGAAGGACCCAACTCACGAAACCTCAATTTATCACTTTGAGCACAGCTGTTTTACCATATCCACAACACAATTCCACAAGGTAAAGGCTGTTCCATAGAACTTAAAAACAATACTAGGATCAGGTTTCAGACACTGCTGTGTCTGACTTAGAGAAATATTTTTAACAAAATACTGTGACTTTAGTCTTCAACTTATAAAAATTTGTAAAAGTAAAACAAAGAAAGAACAAAGTATAGTTCTGTTTATATTTGTTTTACCGCCTGGGTAGTACATGGGTAGTCTAGAAATGGCCCAAATAATATAAGAGATCCAAACTTGGACTAGTAGCCTTTTTATTTTTTTGCCTGTGGCTTTGAAATGTGTAGTAGTTTTATTGTGAATGGTTTCCAGAGTATTGTTTCTTTGAATACTTAGTTCGCCATTGGTGGAGCTATTTGTAAGGATTAGGAGGTGTGGCCTTGTTGGAGGAGGTATGTGACGGGATGTCAGCTTCGAGTTTTCAAAAGCTCGTACTATTCCACTTGGATCTCTCTGGCAGCTGCTAGTGGATCAGATGTAAGCTGCCAGCTACTTCTCCAGGGCAGTGCCTGCTTGCCTGCTGTCAGGATGTAAGCTATGATGGTCATAGACGTACCCTCTAAAATACGACCAAGTCCCAGTTAAATGCTTTCTTTCATACATTGCCTTGGCCGTGGTGCTTCGTCACAGAAACAGAAGAGTAACTAAGAAAGAATGGAAATTACATTACTGGATCCCATGATTCTCACATCCTCAGGTCGGACCTCAAAGTGTACCATAGGGTTCCCCTTGCTTCAGCATGTGGATAGCAAGTCATGACAATTCTAAGTTGCTATAATCTTGTGAGCCAGATCCTAATCGCATCTATCCACCTATATGCCTACCTTTTCAGTAACCTACCTACCCTATTCTATGTCTCTGGAAAACTCAGGCTAATAGGGTGCATCATCACATATTCAAAGTATTCAAAGGTATAGGTGTACGAAAGGCTTCACTATTGCAGCTCTGGCAAAAAATAATTAATTGTGTCACATAACTATCGTTGTCAGGTAATGTGACATTTCATTCTTATATTCTCTTAACAAACAGTTCATAAGTCTGTATAGGTTTATTTTTGCCACACCATAGAAAATCGTTATTATTGATCATGTCAACTTTCTTTGGAAATAGAGATTAAATCAGTTAGGTGGAAGATTACAAATCAGTGCAAAGGTATGCCAAGAGCAGAGTCAGTTACCTGACTCCGTGACAACACAACTAATAAGGGAAACAGAATGGTGTTTGAAACAGCCAACGTCAGCAAGGTAGTCATATAAGACACTGAATGGATGCATTGCTCTACTACAATTGAGGTAAAGGGGGTGCTAGCCAGTGGCTACAGGGTGGATCAATACAGTATCATTTGTACCGAGATAATAAGTACAGCCACTGGAAGATCAGCCCATCCTAAAAAGGCATTGGTGGCTCAAGGTTAGTGGTTACTTTTGTCCACAGCGGCTTGATTTTCTTCATCTTTTCACTGACTGTAATAGCAGTTTCATGGGTCATGGGTAGTGCAACAAAAGATAAATTGAAGCACCTGCCACGATAATTTAGACAACAATGCAAGACAGTGCTATGCACTATTACAGCCTAACCTCCTTTAACTAGCTTATGTTTCTGCCACACTGAGGCTGAAGCAAAGCATAAATCCCACATAATGAGCTGCTGAGGTGGTAATAATTATCAGTGGAGTTCAAAAGTCATTGAGAAACTATCTCTTTTTCATAGAGGACCCGAAGCTTCTACTTCAGGATTTCAGTAAGGTGATTTTGAAGATCTACCAAATCATATTGAAGATACGTAACTCAAAATTCTCAATTTTAAGCAGACCATGTATATTAATATTGGTATTTATATTGATATTGCTCACCAGTCATGAGGTAATCCAGATACTTCCACCTGATGGGGAAAAGATTATTGTGGTGTCTTCTGACATTAGATAAAAGTGTTACAATAATGAACTGAGTGGAACACATATTTCTTTTCCATTAAAATTTGGCAAACTAAAATGATTTGTCATTTTATCTGTATGTGTGCCATGCCTGTATGCACCATGTAGGTGCCTGGTACCAACACAGGCCAGAAAGCATTGGATGACCTGAAACTGAGTCTCATTTGATTGTATGTTCATATGTAGATGCTGAGAATCAAATGCAAATCTTCTGAAAGAGCAGCGAATACTCTTCAACTGCAACCATCACTCTATCCCCCCAAATCACATAAGATTTTAAAAGAAACTGCCTAGGTCTTATACCTGAAGCTGCTTCTCTGTCCACTTGTTTTTAAAGTGTGAATAGAATATTTAAACAATTTACATTGACATGATAATTAGTCATTTAAAAATACCTCTTCTTTGAGGTATTCTGAGTGTTGTCAGGAGTTAATCAGTCTTGTTTTAAAAGAATCTTTAAAATAATAAAAACATCTTTAAATGGCACATTCTGTAGGTCTCTGAGGCTTTTAAAGACCTCATCTATTTTGCCTTAATGTCTATAGAATCATATCTATCTGTTAAACCTAGGATGCATATTCTTGTGATAAATAGACTAGTTATTGACATTACCATGATTTGTTCAACAATTAGCTTGCATCTCTTAATTATCTTAAACACTCTGCAATATCACTTTCAAGTTATTGGAAGTAATCACTGTATTGTAATTGTAGGGGTACAATATCTCATATTAGAGTAGAAATATATATATAATGTGTACGAAAAATTTGAATTCTCTACTAATGAGATAATATTATAAGTGCTCAAAGGTCAGCATTCCCAATCCTTTTTCAATAACACACATGGAAATTCTAGTATTATTTAATAACCTGAAGATTGTAAATTATAATACAGAATTTGTATAGATTCTAGTTGGAGTTCTTATTGCTAACAAATTGATAAGGATAATACCCTCGGGGTTTTTTGTTTTTGTTTTTGGGTTTTTTTTTTTTTTTTGGTTTTTGTTTTGTTTTGTTTTGTTTTTAACCAAATCAGACATTTAACAGTTTGTATTAGGACTAGATGTTAAATAACATTATCAGAACATCAATCTCAGATTCTGTACTATCTGAACAATATATTATCACTATTTTCCCAAAAGATTTCAGTGGAAATACAACACAGTAAGCCAAAGTCACAATCTACTTTTCCACATAACAGGACTTTTCAGCTATCGTAAGTATCTACCAAATGTGGAGCTTTATAATTATGCTGTGTATTTAAAAAGAAACAGTCATGTGATATAGCATCATTCATACTAATTTTAGTTTTGTTGTTGTTTTTTGTTTTTTGTTTTTTATTTTTTGTTTTTGGACAGGGTTTCTCTGTATAGCCTTGGCTGTCCTGGGACTCTATTCTGTACCCAGGCTTTCCTAAAACTCAGAATATTCTGTACGTTTGATTTTTTAAAACCTACTTAATTTGGGGTTCCTTAATTCCACTATCTCCCTTTCATTCTACTGACCATATGTAGGAGAGAACAAACACTAGTAGGGACAGGGGATGTAGATCTTTTTAGACTCAGTTCCTTGGGATAATTCCACTCTCCATTAGTACAGCTAAACACCAAACTCTAACACCAAACAACAGAAGCAGAAGCAGAACAAATCAGTAGCAGCCTTCTTCAAGTGTTCTCCAGAGCATTTCTCTCTAGGAGCATCTGGAAGATATCTCTCTCTCTCTCTCTCTCTCTCTCTCTCTCTCTCTCTCTCTCTCTCTCTCTCTCTCTCTCTCTCTCTCTCTCTCTCTCTCTTTCTCTCTCTTCGTGTGTGTGTGTGTGTGTGTGTGTGTGTGTGTGTGTGTGTGTGTGTGTGTGTGTTGATACCCTCTCAGAGTCCACACAAGGATATTTTCCCTCTCAGAGTCCACACAAGGATATTTTCCAGCTGGCAAATACCATGCCCCCCACACTAGGCAGTCCTAGCTGACAAAGATAACATACCCTCTCAGGAGGCTGTTATCAGTTGTGGATAAGATAAAGGTTGTTTCATATCTGACATTTGAGATCAAAAAAAAAAATATACATATATAACTACCAAAACTTCTTCTATAATCTGCCTACCTCTGTCTCTCAATTGTTGTAATTAAAGGTGTTCTCCATCATTACCTGGCTCACACCAAGTTTTATTATGCTCAGAACAGTAGAATCTAAGTATATTTACATTTACATTTACATATTGTTTAAACATATACATTCATAAATTCCATAACATCTTTGATAATAGCATAACTATTGATGACCATATTTTTCATTAGTAAAGCATGTGGAAAAGCTAAGATCTTTGGCCAGAGTTACAGAGCTAATATGGTATAATAAGAGATAGTTTAATACCAGCCTAACTCAATTTGCATGACTGCTATTCTATCAGCATCAAGACACAAAAAAATAAAATATCAAATTTATTTTCATGATAATTTAGTTTTTATATTTTTAATTTATAAATATTCAAGACCTTGTAAGAAACCTGCATACCTTCTAAAATGATTTTATGACATTGCCTGAAACATTGAAAGTTTTCCATTCTAGTGTCCAAATGGCTTGGAAGACCTTTTTTCAGCCTTTTACCCTGAGGTAATATCTATCATTGTGGCTGAGATGTGTTTCTTGAATGCTGGAGAATGTTGGGGCTTGTTTATGCATCCATTCTGTTAGTCTGTGTCTTTTTATTAGAGAGTTGAGACAATTGATGGTGAGAGATACTAATAACCAGTGACTGTTAAGTGCCCTGTTTTTGATGTTGGTTGAGGTAGAGCGCTGGTGTGTTTGTCTGGTTGTTTTGCTACAGTGAACTTATCTATTTCCTGTGTTATCCTGGTTGCTGTTTGCCACTTTGGGTTGCAGTTTTACTTCTAGTAACTTCTGTAGGACAGGATTTGTGGATAGCTATTGTTTGAATTTGGTTTTGTCATGGAATATCTTGTTTTCTCCATCTCTAGTTATTGAAAGTTTCACTCGGTATAATAGTCTAGACTGGCATCTGTGGTCTCTTAGGGTTCGCAGGATGTCTGCCCAGGCCCTTCTGGATTTTATGGTCTCTGCTTAGAAGTCAGGTGTGATTCTGATAGATTTGCCATTATATGTAACTTGGCCCTTTCCCCTTGCCATCTTTAATATTTTTCCTTGTTCTGTATATTTTGTGTCTTGATTATTATGTGACAGGAGGATTTTCTTTTCTGGTCTATTCCCTTTGGTGTTCTGTAGGCCTCTTGTATGTTTATATGTGTCTCTTTCTTTAAACTGGGGAAATTTTCTTCTTTGGTTTTGTTGAAAATATTTTCTGGGCCTTAGAGCCCAGCCTGGTGGCACTCAGAGGAAGGGGAAGCAGGCTATCCAGATGAGACCTGATAGGTTGTGATCATACTGTGGGAGAGGAGGTCCCCTTCTATTGCAGGTCTAGGGGAAGGTTATAGGGTGAAAGAGGGAGGGAAGGGGGAATAAGATATACACATGAGGGCATGACAATCAGGATGCAATCTGAATAATAAAATTTAATAAATAAATAAAATAGAGTTTTCCATTCTAATCTGTGTAAAATCAATTGTATTTTTATATGAATCAATTTATGTTTCCCTTATTATATGATATTCTCATTAGTTTTGTATGAAATCATCATAGGTTTAGACATTTTTATAGAAATTGGGCTCTATTGATAATAATACAAAAAGAGACAGGAATGATGGGGTCTGGAGCAGTTATATGGAGGTAGTGGTGGATGGATTTGACCAATATAATGTGTTTAAATGCATGAAATGTTCAATTTAACTAGACATTACTTTGTGTGTACTAGTTTGGTGAATAACACACATCAGTCAATTTCTATCTGCGAAGAATCATTGGCCTTTCCTAATAGCACCTCAAATTTCTGTTAGGGAAAGAATTTGTTTTTCTCCAATTTAAACCTTCTTGGAAGAAGGAAGCAACTGATACTGAGGACATGGGGCACCACCTTCTGTTTCTTTTAGCCCTATATACCTGTTCCTGCAGTAATGAGCAATTCCCCTTTATGAACATTGACTCTTGACCGTTTAAAGCACAAAAGGAAGAGAATGAAAAGATAATTTATCTTATCAGGCCATGACTAGAGTATCTGGTTTTGTCTTTTATACATGTCATTCTCCCTGCTTTAGGATAGTTTGTTCTTGTTTTCTAGCTCCTCAAAAAGGCTATGGGCATCAGTCCATTCTTCTCTTAAGTCATCCTGCATCATGTAAATCCTTTCAATAGTTCATTCAATTATCCAAGGATAGTCTCTATTAATTACAAATGTGAATCATAATATATACCTTGTCAATTTCTTGTTGCTAAATGTTATGGCAGAAAGGGGACTTAAGTGAACCAATTGTCCTTATATATATGTGTCCTTGTGTGATCGATCTTGTATGTGTGTGTGTGTGTGTGTGTGTGTGTGTGTCTGTGTTAGTGTGTGTTTCCTACGTATATATCATATTCTGTTTTTTAAATAATGTTTTTGAAATTTTTTGTTATGTTTCTTTTTTAATGTACATTTATATTCTTACACATGAATAAAATAAACTACATACAGCAGGAACAACCACGAGAGAGAGAGAGAGAGAGAGAGAGAGAGAGAGAGAGAGAGAGAGAGAGAGAGAGATTAGAGAGAGGAGGGGAAGAGGGAGAGAGAGAGCTGGGGCACAAACACAAATATTTTGAAGGTAACTCCATACCATGTTCACTTTAAAAAAAAACTGTAGTAGAAATTCCTGTTTCTGGATTATTAATACTTAATGTTTAATTATTTTAGTGAAATTAGTGGTTATTCTTTAACCAACCTTATACCCAAATAATCACACAAATCACACTATAATTACTCCATCTTAAACCTCCATGCTAGTATAGTTTCTTCCTGTTCAGATTTCCCACATTATACTTGGTTTTAAATCATCTTCTAAGCCCAGTTCACTTCTCGTGATATTTCCTGGCCTCTCCTCCTGGCTCCATCCTCTCCTTCCTTCTCTTTCTCCTCCCTTCACTTGATCAGGATGTCCCACTCTATACTCTGTTAATTGCTCAGCATTGGCTAGTTTGTTTTATTGACAAGACAGAGAACAAATGATGGCCTATTTACACAAACTTGAAACTGGATATACTTAGAATAAACATCACAATGCAATATCCTGAATGTTACAGAGAGTGTGCTTGAGAAGTTAACATTTGAATGAACAGTCCACAAGAACATTATGCCAACCGAGTTCAAGGGCCTATGACCTTCACAAGAGCTATGAGCTTTTGTCAAGGTTTATAGTACCAGGCATAAATTTTCTCTTATGGAATAAAAGCATTTGATTATGGCCATAACAGTCACATCATTATAGCTATGGCTTTGTGTTGCCTCTCAGGTTGATATTAGGTTTTCAGGGCTGATAGCTTATAGCTATCATATAGCTCTGGTGGCCAACGACAACAGCCTTATTGTTTTGGGGGAGCCTCTGAAATCTCCATGGTTAAAAATTCATAGGGAGGTATCTAGTACCCAACACTGAATGATCTATGACTTCTGTGTATGGCCTTATCTACTCATGCAGAGTACTTCCATTTATACTCTTGATTTGTTATTATATTTAATTGGTTCATAAATCAGTATCTTTCCATATGAATGTTTCATAATCCTTAACTTTGGTTAACTCTCTTGTCCATCCTTGTCTCTTTCACACCCATTCCCCTGTAAGTACCTTGCTATTCCAGCAGTGCCCTCTACTTACAAGCATTTTTGCTTTGATTCTGAGTCAGTTCCTGCCTTCTGTGAACCTCAGCCATCCTTTTTGTTTTAAGAGTTCTGTTCCACTAAACAACAAGGCCAGATTATAAATAAATATTGTAGATATAAATATCCTTGGAGTAGAATACCTGTTGTAAGAATGATTTAGAAACTAAACACATTTTAATTTAATACAATATTTTTAAAAAGAAAGAAAATTTAATTATTCAGGAAACATATTACAAACAATACAAAACTTTCCGTAGTATCCATTAGTGGCAGAAAAACTAAGGAAATATGATAAGCTCACATGAAGACTCCAAGAGTGTAATTCAAATGGTTATATGGAGAGTGTGACCTGCAAATGAAAGAATATAAACAAAAATAATATCTAGTAACATAGTTTCATAATTTGGAAGACATTGTTTTGAAATCTTCAGATTTGATATTTTAACAAAAGTCAAATGAAGATTTTAAACAAATGAAACACTGAGAGTGTAATTTCTCATTAACTTTTGAATAATGAAGTATAATTAAGATAAAATAAAACTCACAAATTTAATGAATATGACCTTATTAATTTAAACATACAGACACATGTACAATATAACCACTAAAATCAAGACAGAGAACAGTGCCATCATTGAAAAGTTTCTCTGTGGTCTGTTAAAGGTACTCAAAGAAGTGCTTAAACTCAGGTTACTGTAACTTTGTTATTATTTTTTTTTAGAATTTCATATAAGTATTGCTATAGAGTAAGCAGTAATTTCATTTCTAGTTTCTATACTGTACTTAGTGCTAGTTGTATTTAACATTTTGATATTGCTTTAATTTTGCATAGTTCTTATTTTTGTCTTCCAGCATTCTCATAGTTTAAATAAACATTTTATATAAATTGTTGTTTTAAATTGTTAAAACAATTTAAATTTAAAAACTAATAGATTATGTGTAAAAAGAGCAAGGTTATGTTTTTTACAGGGTAAAGCACTTCTTGTGGAGGGGGTTCCTAAAATGCTTTAAGTTACTTATTTTTATGTTATGTCTGTGAGTATTTTGCTAGCACGTATATCTGTGTATCACATGTATACACTGTGACTGTTTAAGCCAGAGGAGAATGTCAGACCTTGGGAAGCCAGAATTGTAAGTTGTTGTGGCCTATGATGTGAGTGCTGAGAATCAGACCTGGGTCCTCTGGAAGAGCAGAGTTGTTCCTGGATCCAACGCTCTTAACTGCTGATCATATCTCCAGCTCCAGTGGAAAAAATATTTAAAAAAATGAATCATGCTTTTCAGTCTAGTCTTTATATATAAATGAAGTCACATGTGTTCAGACCAGTGAGAAGCCATACCACAGTGTAGGAGAGCTGGAACTCATTCTGGGTCAGTAAAGCATAAAAGGCAAAGATGAATTCTCTGTATCTTCAGAACTACACTTTAATTACTTAAATCAGTTCTGTGAGCCTAGCAAGTTAATAATAATCATTTTTCACATTCATATAAAAATGACAGATACAATAGCTTAAAAATAATAGGAGGTTATCTCAATGATGAAGGAAATGCAAATTCTTTACTACTCTCCTTCCAATAAAAAACTTTTCAAATAATACTTCTGTGTTTTGTAAAATACACAGTAAACTGAAGATCCAGTTTCCATAGAATCTCATTAAATACATAAGATGAGAAGCTGCCTACTGCATGGAGTAAGGGTACCAGTTTTCTGCTTGTAGGGCCATACTCCATGCTCCTCGGTCTTAAATTGAACTTTTGGTCTTGCTCAGCATTAGATGACAATACACTTTGGCAGAATGAGAGCCTAAGTCAATCAATTTGTTCGTTTTGCCCTTGCCATAATACATGGTGAACTTATATACAGGATTCATTTCAATACTGGCCAATGAGTTATGAGGAAAAGTCTGCTTGATGCCATATGATGAAGTCTCCTCACTATTACACAATTTAAATGCCAATCTCTTCTTATATCAGAACTGACATCATATGGTGATGTAAAGATAGACATTATTTTAATTTATTAAGTAGACGGCAGACCAGAATACACACACACACACACACAGACACACACACACACACACACACACACACACACACAGACAAACAAAACATATTTGAACCAGAACCAATACTAGCATCAACCCAATTCAAGGCTTAGAACATGTCAGGAAGCGCTCTACCACTGATACACAACAGTCTCTGAGAAAACAGCCATTCTAAATGGACTACCTTGTGTGACGAATACAACAGTGCAAAACAAAGCAAACAAAGAGAAAAAAGAATCAGAGGAAACTGTGCCCTTGACTTTATCATTTCAATTAATCAGCTAAATAGTTACCCTATTTTTTGACCAGTGAGATAAAAATTCCTAATTTAAAAAATAGTTGCCCTGGTTTCTCATGAATACAGCTTATACACCTGGGAATTGGTATCACCAGTACCACATCAGAATCCCATGTCATTTGTATTCAGTACAGTGACATAGGTATAATGAAGCGGAATTCACTAGGAAATATTTCTTAGTCATAAATGAAAAATGCGAGGGTGCAGAGTTTTGTGAACCTCTCTCTTACTCTGAACAAGCTTGTCACTCAAATTGTTTCACCTGTTAAATCAGATGTTAACTACACTGACAAAACTAAGAGGCAACACCTACTTTCACAAATAACACAACACATATTATCAATGTAATACACTCTACTACGTTCATTATTCAATTGAAAAATAATATAGAGAATGTAAAATAAAATGAGATGACAAATGAGAGATTTGAACTAAGTGTGAGCTCTCCACCTTGCTATAAACTTTGCAAGAATGAACATCAGTGGGTGGATAAACCCCAAGGTCCTTGGTTATTTAGCCATCCCATCGCAGGAAACATACAGAGCTTTATAAATTCTGTGCACCAAAATTATGTTTGCTTGGCCCTTACTTGTTTTACATCTCCAATAGCCCAGGCTCTGTTCATAGTTTACCTAGTTGACCTTAAAGATTCCATCATGTCACCTTACTGTTACTCTGGTGGTTTTTTTGTTTTTTGTTTTTTTGTTTTGTTTTGTTTTGTTTTTTTGTTTTTGTTTTTGTTTTTTGTTTTTTGTTTTTTTTTTTTTTTTTTGCTCTTTCTATCTCTCTTCAAATTCACCATTAGTTTTTCTGAACACAATTTTTTTTGTGGTCTACCTTGTGATCAAAAGCTATTTAATTACCTAAAAATTAATTCACAAATTCAGCAAATGTCCAGTGATTCTTTTATTTTTTAAAACTGCCAGTGACATTAAAAGGTCCATTTTTTCTCATAAAGTCATGTGCTCTTTTCTTTTTAAAAACATCTGTGACTGCTCACGTTTTGTTTCTGCTGTTTGCTCCTCACAATTTAAAGATGCTTCACTTCCCATGTTTCTGTTGATTCCCAGACAGCTAGTGTGATTGGCGGTGAAATAGGGAAGAGAAGTGGGAGACATGGGGAACCTGGACTCCCTGTGCCCAGGTTCGTGGTGCCTCATCATGAAAGAAAGGTCAGAGACAAAGGATGACACTTAAGTATAGGAAAAAACAACCACTTCAGAGACTTTCTATTTTCTAACATTTTTTTAACTTCTGAAATAAAAGATTCTTCAAATAACTTCGCAACTGTCAATGTTGCCTTTTAGATAGAAGATGGAATTCATGAGGATGAATATATATGTGGTGACCTCAGTTTCCCTCAAGATGTCGTAAACCTGGGCTTATATTCCCTAGAACAAAGATGCTTTAATATGTTCTTTGAAGATAAGAGAACAAAACAAAGAAATGACAAAACAAACAAACAGACAACAACAACCCCCTTCTTTCTTTTCATGATCTTTGCAATTATTTTCAGTCTGATTCCTGCTGTCTATTTCTGCCTCACACCTGCATCTGAGGATCAGTTTTAGGAGATGCCTATCCCATCAGCCTTCTCAGAGGTCTCCTCACATTCTCAGCTGTGGCTGAACTCTGGCGCATCTTACCTGGCAGGGCTTTGTCTGGACACACTTCAGTTATCATAGCACCTGAATCATATCTTAGTGTCTGAAGACACTTCTTTCTCTGTTTATACAGCGATGGTGGAGGTTACCTGATTCAGAGTAAATCACTTGAGGGAAAAATGACCTTTGGTTTTGCAGCTTGCTGTGGTACTCACAATTTAGATTATTGAACTTTTGGGAAAGAGAAAGGATCAATGTTTGAATGGTAGTCTCAAAAGACTTAGAAAGTCAGATAGTTGTACATAAAAAAATAATATGCTGTTTAACGTAAATAAAAGGAATATTGAAGGAATAAAAATTATTTATCTAAACAAACAAAATTTTCAAAATACTTCAAAGAAATTATTGTCAAATACAATACAGTATAGATTCTATACATAAATTTTAGAACGCAGAGTTTCTAACAACCTCCTGATTTAGAAATGAACTGATTCCTGGTCTTGGGCAGGAAGGGTAAATATGTGGAGAGGTATTTTTCCCTTGTAACATTGCTGTAATTGAGTTAACAGTTTTAGGCTCATTAAAATATTTTTTGATTCTGCCACAGTGTCAAAATATCTTAGATAAAGACCATTAAAATTCTCCAAAAACTTTCCATTGATTTATTCTTAGCTACATCATTAGTTTTGTTTATTTTCTAGGGTGTTTCTTTTTTTCATTATTTTATGTTTTCAGATGTCACAAATCTTCATCTAATGAGTTACCAGATAAACCTGTTTTCATGAGTAACTAGCCTTTCAATTTATATTTTTACTGGAAGGAAGTATTTCTGACAGAAAGTTAAGTAATTGGTGGGTGAATGGACTTGTTGGGCAGGTTTTCCATTTCTTGTCATTATTTTAGATGGCTCATTAAGACATCCTGAGCTATAGACAACAATGTAGGCTCCAGATAATACTCACAAAAAGCATAAAGATTAAAACAATAAAATGAGAACACAGACACAAAACATTAATCACATACAATTAGATTCAAAACTTCTATTTATTCCCCCTTTAAACATTTTACTCAGAAAAACCTAAGAACTTAACTAAGTTATAGATTACTTGTTTGCTTAAAACAATCAAATATCTTCTTTAAAGGTAACTCTGTCTACACATGCAAACACTGATTATCCTGCTAAAAATGGGAAGGCATTTGTTAACTTCAGATTACCCATGAAACTCTGCAATACACAGATGTGAGGTTTTTAAAATTTTTTGTAACAATCAAGAAACAGCTTGAAGCACAGCTCCAAGACCTGGACCAAAACACACACACAAACACACTCAAAAGCAAAAAGGAGACATGCAGAAAAACGAAATATTTAACAATCTAGGGAAGGAAGCCAAGTCCAGGGCTCATATCTTTTCAGTGAATTATCTAGATGTACTGTCTTAGTTAGGGTTTCCATTGCTGCAACGAAACACCATGACTAAAAAGCAAGTTGTGGAGGAAGGGGTATATTTGGCTTATGCTTCCATATTGCTGTTCATTGAAAAAAATCAGGACAGGAAATCAAACAGGGCAGGAAATTGGAGGCAGCAGCTGGTATCCAGGCCATGGGTGGGTGTTCTGCTTACAGGCTTGTTCCCCACGGTTTGCTCAGCCCTATTTCTTATAGAACTGGAGACCATCAACCCAGGGATTAAACCACTCACAGTGGCCTAGGCCTTCCTCCGTCTAATACCCACAACATAGATAAAAGGAAGAAAAAAGTTGCCAATTTTTGTTTCATTAATTTTTATAAAATAAAGCAAGTTTGTCTGGTATCCCATTAATTTGCAACAACAAATGCCATAATAAAATAATGGTGCAGAAAGATCCTAAAGTTTAGAAAATAAGGAAAACTCATGATGTAGCTAAGAACACTAGAATTTTACCATTTTTTTTATGTTTTTAAACAAAATATATTGGAAAGAGTAAAAAAGTTGAAGTTTTTCATTGCAGTAAAAATAAAGTGTTAAAATGGCACTTTATGTAGATTTGTGGCTTAGTAAATAACAACAAACAAAATCATATATTATAGCCTCTGTCCTTCCTGTGATTTCCCTGGAGCAGTCACTGCAACAAGGTTTGGGAGCAGAGCTACTCTTTATTTTGTTTTTTAAATTTTGAATTCAAGCAAGTGGGAGGAAGGTCCTTAACACAAGCTACTTATTAATATTTCTTGGGTGAACTTAAGAAAATTTGGGACACACTGACCTCATACCTACACATTTGAATATAGAGTTGATTATTTTGGCAAATATGACAAGATGTCAAGAAAACTGAAGTAAAATCAATACATCAGCATGAATACTAACAAAATGCTCTAATACTATAATATACACATGAATATGTATATGTGTGTATGAGAGAGACTTTGGATTCACATATATACTGTCCTCTGAAAATAGTACCATTCAATTTTCATGAATATTAAGATGTTTATGACAACACTACAATGAAACAAATATCCCCATACACTTTGCTATACAAAATGTTGCAAATCTGCGCTGGACTACTGGCATAAGTGATAACATGTGGCACTCTGTTCGATTGTGTAAATAGAGTTGGTGTTTCATTACCATCACAGAATATCTAAGATAACCATTTTATTAAAGAAAACTATTTATTTTGTTTTATAGTTCTGTGTGTCTAGTATACAATTGGTGGGACATGTTGCTTTCAGCCTGTTGCTAGTCAGCAAAAATGTGACAGAGACTCACTCACTTAAAATTTAGGAAGCACACGAGAAGGAAGTATAGAGAAAGGGTGCTACAGTCCCCATCAAGGGCAAACTCCTAAATTCCCCCTTCTACCACTATACGTAGCATCACTGTGGAAAACACATCTTTAAATTTGGTCCTTTAGGGGAAATTCAATATTGAAACTATCACATTATGTTAGAAGTAATGAGTATCTAATAAAGATGTGCATTTTAATGCCTGAAAATACATCTATAAATAAATATTTAGTGAGAAGCAATTCGCAGAGACGGGCAATGTTGGAAAGCTTGTCCTCTATGATTTGATTAGATATTATTATCACCAACTTAGATAACAGCAATTTGAAATGATTCACTGGCAATCATGTGCGTTTGCCTTTTATGTCTGATGCCAGTGATTAGAGATTACCGTATATTTTTTCAATTATATTTCTTTTTGCATATGCATTTATATTGTTACACATATATGCAATAAACTGCCTACACCAAGAAGAATCACAAAACAATCAGAAATTATACAAATATTATACTCATAGTGTTTTGGCTATTTGTATTTGACAAACTTGAAGAAAACATCTTTCCTATCTTGTTGAGTCTAAAATTCTGAATGAAAATCAACATCTATCATATCTCATCACTATCATCATAAAACATGTATCTAGACCTAAAAACATCTTAACGCCTAAACAACTAAGCTTAATTGTAAAACTAAACTATCTGGTCTTCAACCCCATAAGAAACTTGAGAAGGAATTAAAAATTAATTACCTGGGTAAGTGGGAAGTGCAGGTTTTAGCAGCTTCCAAAATGAGACAATGACAAAGACAATTTGCTCCCTAAACAGTCCCCCAAAACTCTGTATAACCTTGGAGCCTCATCTTCAGCTCCCAGCCCAATATATCTGACGGACATGTTTGCAAGGCAGGAACTATTGAGGACTTGCTTACCCTGTTTTGGCAGAGTTTGGCCATCTATCCTGCCTGCATCCAAGCTTCCTCATTTTTAGACAGAGTTCTGTCTGTGGCAGAAATGAGGAGATTTTTCCCAGTGGCTGGTTTGCCACATATGAAGCTATCCCCATAAGGTTTTTCTTCATTGAGGTAGGCTGAATGTTGCCAGGAATTGACCTGTCTTGTTGTCAAAGAATCTTTAAAATAATACAAACATGAGGTATTGTACCCATACAACTAAATTATAATGCAAGATTTACTTCCAACACCTGGAAAGTGGTATTGCAGTCTGTTTAGGGTAATTAAGTAATACAAGCTAATTGTTAGTTGATCAAATCATGGTTTTTCAATTACTAGTCTATTTTTATAACAAGAATATACATCCTAGGTTTAACAGATAGATACGATTCTATGGATAGATAAGGTAAAATAGTTAGACAAGGTCTTCAAAATCTTCAGAGACCTACAGAATATCGCATTTAAAGATGTTTTTTATTTTAAATGTTCTTTAATGTATATTTATTAATTAATGAATAAATGAGAGAATGCAAGAGAATAGCTGAGTAAAAAAGAGCCCTTGCCATTCTCCAGAGAATCATCATAATAGCTTCATATATTTTGGAAGAATTTTGTAATAAAAACCTAAAAGCTTATTAACATCTAAAACACATTTTACTAAGTTGGAGTTCTGTTTTCTAACTGTTGCTGCTGCTGTTGTTATCTGCACAGTCTTAGAACAAATATCCCCCAATATTATATCTTTACATTATTCCTCTATTTCCTAAGTGGCAAGTGATTAGGAAATCAAGCTCTTTCCCATGGCATGGTAATATCTGAAATGCTGTACTTACAAAATTTTAAAAGCGCAATCTGCTTGAATTCATAAGGGAAACAGAACATATGCAATGCATTTTAGCTCCAGTCAGCAAAGCTAAATATCAGATCCCTGGGGAAATATGATAGTGGAAACATCTACTGAAAAGACTCTCTGGCTCTGTTTGTCACCATTCATGAGTATCCAGTCACCAATCATACGTACTAACATCTTGTATTGGTGTCCAGACAGAGAAATAAATTTCTCTTCATTTTTACTGTTTGCAATACCAACTTTGTTATACTGTATTTTAGTGAAGCATATTTTCTTTACTAAGTTCTTGATATATTCCAGTACCAAACCTTTCTTCTAATAACTGTATGGCAAGTTTAATTTTCTAGGGCTTAATTTAAAATCTCTGCAAGCAGATGTCAGATTGAAGAGGACAGTTAGTCTGCCAGAAAAGTGGAAATTACTTTCAAATAGACTCAACCAGTTTGACATATGATGATTATTTATATAAAAAAAAAAGGCAGGAAGCAAAGTGATCTTGAGTTATACCATGAAAATTAGGAGAATAGATGAATGGAATTGATATAAATAAGTAAGTAAAATATGAGTGCTTTGCCTTAGATTTTATCTAAAAGGCTGAACCCATTCTCATGGCTGCAATATGAAGATCCATAGAGTGCAAAAAAATTAAGTAGGGAACATGGATTCTTTTTTATTCTAACCAATAATTTTGATATTACTAAAAGAATTTCTTTTCCACATTTTAGCCAATTTTTTTCTTTTAAATTGAGAAGACAGCAAGCATACTTCTCTTTTTCCCCACCCTACTCTTTTATTGCCTATGACTGCACACTCCACAAAAACGTACTCTTGTCTTTCTTTGTATAGGTTTCTATGATCTGTCCATTGGTCAGAATGGTATGTTGCAGTCTCCCACTATTGTGTGGGGATTGATGTGTGATTTAAGCTTTAATAATGTTTCTTTTACAAATGTATGTGCCCTTGTATTGGAGACACAGATGTTTAGGATTGACACATCTTCTTGATGGATTTTTTTCCTCTGATGAGAATCAAATGTCCTTCCTGATCTTGAAATTTAATTTTTAATTAATAGGCTGTCATGAATTCAATAATATTTTATACATGACAACTGTGAGGGTTAAATTTATGTCCTAAGTTTTAATTACTGTGCTTAAGAGAGCTATAAAACAAAAATGCCTGTAAACGATTATCCTTACATGCCCAAAACAGCACTACTTACCCAAGGACAGCTAAATACCTGGAGTGCTGGGGGCTGTTGTTCATGTAACATAACAAGCCACATGGCTTCACATTTGCAAGTAAAGCTCATTATCCTGACTGTATATGATGTGCTTGATCACTAGTGTGCAGGAGGTACACTAGTGTTGAATATGTGCTTCCCCATGATTGGATGAAGCAGGAAGTATGCATCCTTATAGATTTTGCCTTTATAAACACCAGACTAACATAATTCAAAACCATTCTCTGGGATCCCAGATATGGACCTAACCAATGTCCATCACCCTGGTCAGTACTTTCATAAATCTTGCTTCAGCTTTGGTTCAAAAATTGTGGTATTGGTCTTATTCTCATGCTGTAGGGTTAATAAGCCACTCCGAAGTTCAGCAATTACCACGAAGCTAACTGTGTGAGAGTTTGGCTTTCTTTCTTCAATGTCTAAATATCCTCTACATTCCCGGGACTTGAATAATTTACTTAAATAATTTGACGGATATAGGAGAGAGAGTTTTCATAGAATTCCTTCACACCATTGAGATGATTTATGATCTTACGTTTTTTAGTTTCTAAAATATGCCACATACCATAGCTGTTTTGAAATGATGATTTTATAACCAATAGATAATTGAGTGATATCTCTTATTATTGAAATATATGTAATTTTATTTCAGAGAAAAATTAAAACTTGGATTTGAATAACAATGAAAAAATTTCTTTCTCACTTTAGTAATTTGCTAACATTAATGATCTTGAAAACATTTAAAGCATAAATTAACAAAAGTGGACTGTAATCCCTATCTACAATGAAATAAAAAAATAATCATAGGTAGGTCTTTGGTTTATTCTACATATTTTAAATAATTTTGTTTAGAGGGGGCATAAAAGTTAGTGCATAATCACATACAGGTCTATAGGAAACATTCAGATTATTCTTACGTAGTTCATGCCAGGGAAGTACAGGACTGACTTTCACACCAACTCTGGTGCCCCATATTTGACCATGTCTCCTGGATGGGGAAGCCTGGTGGCACTCAGAGGAAGGATAGCAGGCTACCAAGAAGAGACTTGATACCCTATGAGCATATACAGGAGGAGGAAGTCCCCCTCAGTCACAGTCAGAGGGGAGGGGAGTAGGGGGAAATGGGAGGGAGGGAGGAATGGGAGCCTACAAGGGATGGGATAACAATTGAGATATAATATGAATAAATTACTTATATTTTTAAAAAGCAAGTCATTATATTACAAATTAAAAAGAAAAAACTTCAATAATGTAAAATGTTAGAACTGTACTACTGAAAGAAGAATTATAATGGCCTTTGAAAAAATAATCCAAATCAGTTCATTCATATTTAAATATCAGAAATAAAGAGGACATATTTATAATGTAAATGTTCTACAATGTTTTGAATTAAATAGTTGGTTATTAAATCTTCAGAGCTAGGTGAAGCTCAGTGGTAGACTATTTGCATAACATGTTAGAGGCTATGATTTCAATGCTCTGAACCAGAAAAATAAAATAAAATTGTGATTGAATATAATTGCTTGACCTTTCAAAATAAAATATATATTTGCTTTCCAGCACACTATACACAATATCTAAGAAGCAATAATTATGGCCATAATTATGTTACTGCAGAGACAATAGCCTAGAAAGGAAGGAAAGGATTATTATGTCATTTGCTCTCCAAATAATGTTCAATTTCAAGACACAATGACTCAGGTAATGGTTTTGTACTTTTTTCAAATTAAATACATGGTTAATTTTTTTTTTTACTAAAGAACAAGACGAAAACAAAATCCAGGACTCTTAAGTATGTACCCATGGAAGAAAATTTCTCAGGAAAAAAAACTATCATGGGCCAGTTCAAACTATCTTCAGTATGTTTGTTGAGAAAAACTGATGCTGCTTATTATTACAGTATAAAGAACTCCTAATATTTTTAATAATATATTAAAAGCATAAACCTATTCATATTAATTAGATAACACGTTTCAAGCATTTGGATTATCAAGTGTCCTGTTGAAAATCCTGTGATCTTTTTCTGGTGAAAACTCTCATTTGCTTTGCTTTTCTCAAGCCTATTGAAGTTTACAGTTCAACATTGTCAGTGGTCTTCCTCCTGTGCAACAGCATCATCTTGTTGCTTCTGTTTGACTCTACTATAGTACCCACTTGGACTACCCCTCCATGCTATTGTCTATGAGATAAGCTATCCCAGGTATTCTATGTAGGTGAGACACTGCTGCCTTTCCTCCCTCCTGCCTGCCTTCCCTCTTTTATCTGTATCTCCAGCAACATTTATGTGGTGAGAATGGCAGAATTGCATACTTTATTAAGGCTGATCAAGAATTTTTGCCACTTTCCCATTCTTCATGACACTGGGTATCAACTATTTCTACCTTCAGGCACAAGCAAACATTTTGTTCTTGTGATAGCAAGGAAGGGAAACAGACCAAGGTGCTTATTTTGAATCTTCTCTTTCCCAGAACTGACCCGAATTACATCTAATACCCTGCTCTAGGAGGAAAATTTATGCGTAAAAGCTACATACTGTGATAATGAATATTATTAAATTATCTGTGAAATTTCTTGTTTGAAATTATGCTTCTGTAGACTCTACCTTCTAGAGAATAATTTCAGTTGGAAGAATATTAAACATATAAAATATTACATCCAAACTGACTTTTTGCCTTCAATTGTATCATCAGTAAAAGGCTACCCAGAGTGCCTTGAGAGTTCACTATAATCAATTTTGTATCTGGAAAAATAGTGGGTTTTTTTCCAATTTCTCTCCAAGGAGCAGGCTTATAGCTTCAGTATGGAAAGTGAGAACAGAGCAATGGATGATTGCGGACTTTCTGAGGCTCAGAATCATCTGCTGTTGTAACAGAGAAACAAATCAAATACAGACTGCTTCATGAAGCACAGCAATCACTCTTGAGAATGCCATGCAGCGTTAATCTGTCTCTGTTCAACATCTTCTAAAATCACTTCACGTTTTCTTGATCTTTAGTAACTACTTTAAGCATTGGGAAGAAAATGCAAGGCTAGGGGAAATTTTAATTCAGGATTTACTATAACTGGAAACCTAAGCTAGAGAAATAGCTCCGTGTGTAACATGCTTTCTGTAAAGGCATCAGGCCCTGAGTTCAGAATCATAGCACCACATACAAGCCAGGCAAGGCAGTTATATGTCTGTGACTCTGGCCCTGGCAGTCTAAGGGAAGGAGGAAAATGGGGTTTCTTGAGCTCACTGGCCAACCAATGTACTCATTAAGTGAGCCTTGCAATCAGTGAGAGACTGCCTCAAAAAGTAAGGTAGGGAATGATCAAGAAAGATTACTAACATACACACGCACACATGCACCTGCATGACACTTGCATAAATAAGAATAACACACACACACACACACACACACACGTGTGCACACATGCACACACAAATACACCTTTAAGAGTCTGATATGCATTTCTAATAAGGACAGACAGAAAAAGTATTTTAGCTTAACACTTATGGCCTATGCTACCTGCTATTTAAAGGCAACCATTTCATAATGCTTTAACAAATTTTAGTAACCAAGTGTTCCTGAAGGTATATATACTTGGCATTTAAAAAAATAAAACAACACTATTATAGTTAGTATGAGCATCAAATGCACAAATCTTCATTTATTCATGTAACTGAGGTTAATGTCATGTGCATTTGAGATCTGCTTTGAGGCAAAGGAAGGGACACAGTCTCTTAACTCATATTTTTGCAGGAGATGACAATGGATGACCTTCAGTGGTATGTATTTATTCTATCAGTCCCCAGAAGAAAATTCTATAAATCAGATAGGAGATTTTCATAAACTGAGTCTAGCTGTCATATACATCATCTTGATAAATAATCTACTGAAATCAGCTCAGTTCAAGAACTCTTCCAAGATAAGCAATATAAAAAGAGGTGACTCCAAGAAAAAAATTAGGAAAATAGCAGCTTATTGTTGATAATAATGATTCTCACTATGAAATCACGGGGAGCCTAAAATTCCCTATGTAAAGCAGGCCAGCCTCAAACTCACAGAGATTGGCCTGACTCTATTTCCCCAGTGCTAGGATTAAAGGCATGTGACATTATGCTCAGCAGGAAAACATTTTTTTAAAGCAGGCCATTTATTAATTATTAATCTAAGTGTCTGAATGATTGGTGTTCTGTTCAGCAAGCTGTCTTCTGTGCCACGAGTTCAAGGGTATTCCTCTCTTTCACTTCTATTAGATTTGGTATATCTTGTTTTATGCTGAAGTCTTTGATGCACTTGGACTTGAATTTTGTGCATGGTGATAAATATGGTTCGATTTGAATTTCTCTACCTAAAGGCATCCAGTTAGACTGGCACCATTTGTTGAAGAGGCTTTCTTGTGTCCTTTTTATTGGTTTGTCATACTTTTCAAAACTCAAGTATCCATAGGTGTGTGGGTTTGTTTCTGGGTCTTCAATTTGATTCCATTGATCAACCAGTATGTTCTTTATGCCAAAGCCAATGCCATGCAGTTTATTACTAATGTACTATAATACAGCTTGAAATGTGTAGCAAGGGGAATACTCCTCTATTGCTGATGTAAATGCAAACTTTTACAATTACTTTGGAAAACAATTTGGTGATTTCTTAGAAAACTGGGAATAGATCTACCTCAAGACCCAGCTATATGACTCCTGGGTTTATACTGAAAGGATATTCCACCATACAACAAAGATGCTTGCTTAACTATATTCATAGTTTTAGTCTTTTTAATATTTTATTAATTATTCATATTACATATCAATTATTAGCTCATCCCTCCCTCCCTCCCACTTTTCCCCTACTCCCCTCCCCTATGTCTGTGACTGAGGGGGACCTCCTCCTCCTGTATATGCTCATAGGGTATCAAGTCTCTTCTTGGTGGCCTGCCATCCTTCCTCTGAGTGCCACCAGGCCTCACATTAAGGGGACGTGGTCGAATATCGGGCACCAGAGTTCGTGTGAAAGTCAGTGTCCACTCTCCACTCAACTGTGAAGAATGGCCTGTCCATTGGCTAGATCTGGGTCGGGGTTCAAAGTTTACTGCATGTATTGTCCTTGGCTGGTGCCATAGTTTGAGCAGGACCCCTGGGCCCAGATCTGCCAACCATAATGTTCTTCTTGTAGGTTTCTAGGACCCTCTGGATCCTTCTATTTCCCCATTCATTTATGCTTCTCTAACCTAAAGTCCTAATAGGATGTCCTCCCCTTTGACCCACTTTCCTGGTAAGTGAAGGCTTTCATGGGACATATACCATTTGAGTCTTTCTGTTTCTGGGTGAACTCACTCGTTATGATCATTTCTAGTTCAATCCATTTGTCCACAACTTTTGGAAATTCCTTGTTTTTAATCATAGCTTTATTCTTAATAGCCAGAAACTGGAAACAACCTAGATGACCCTCAACCAAAGAATGGAGAAAGAAAATGTATATGTACACAGTGAAATACTACATAGCTATTAAAAATGATATCATGAAATTTGCAGGCAAATGGATGAAATTAGAAAATATCATGCTGAGTGAGGTAACAGACACAGAAAGACTAGCATCATATGTACTCACTTATAAGCAAATGTTAGCCATAAAGTAAAGGATAACCATTCAACAATCCACATACCCACCTAAGCTAAGTAACAAGGAGAGGTCAAGGATGCGTGTGTCAATCACACTGAGAGGGGAAAGTAGAATAGACATCATAGGTGTACAGGAGGATGGGACTAGACACAAAGAGGGTAGGAAATGAAACAGGAGGCATCAGGTGTGGGAAGGAAGGTGGAAGGGAGTACTGGGAGCCTGAAAGGGAAGAGAGTGGGCATCTCTGTGCTAATCTAGCATCCCAGGGCAATGGAAATTCCCAGGCATCTATGAATGTGACACTACTAAGTCCTCTAGCAATGGTGATATGGAGGTTTTACTAGTCATCTCCTGTACCAGACAAGAGGATTAGTAGACCAACACAGTCACAAAACCTTCAACTTATAATTTGTTCTGCCCTTAACATGTTCAGGGTTAAAAATGGAGCAGAATTTGAGAGAATGTTCAACCAATGAATTACTGGTCCAACTTTAGACCATAAGAGGGAACACACCTAACACTGTTAATGATATACTTGTATACTAACAGACAGGAGCCTGTCATAAACATCATTAGAAATGCTTCACCCACCAACTGATGGAAACAGATGTAGAGTCCCACAGCTAAACATTAGGCAGTGCTTGGAGAATCCTGCAGAAGATGGGAAGGAAGTATTGTGGATGACAGAGAGGTCAAAGACAGCACAAGGAAACCTACAGAATCAACTAATCTTGGTCCATTGAGGTTCACAGAGACTGACCTACCAACCAGAGAGCAAGTGCACATATACAACAGTTGTGTAGCTTGATCTTCATGTGGGACTCCTAACAGCAGAGTATGGGCTGGCTCTGACTCTCTTGCCTCCCTCTGAGACACTTTTCCCTAACTGGGATGCCTGTCTAGCTCAATAGGAGAAGGTCCACCCAGTCTTAATGCAACTTGATATGCCAAGGCTGGTTGACATCCATGGGAGGCATCTCCTTTTCTGAAGAGAAAAGGAGGAGGAGTAGATGGAGAGGAGGCGGTGATGGAAGGAGGAGATAAAGAGGAAGGATTGGAACATGGAAACAGCCTAAGTGTCCCTCAGTAGAAGAATGGACTAAGAAACTGTGGTACATTTACACGATGGAATACTACTCAGCTATTAAAAACAAGGAATTCCTGAAATTTGTGGACAAATGGATTTATCTAGAAATTATTATAATGAGTGAGTTCACCCAGAAGAAAAAGAGACAAACGGTATATACTCACTTATATCAAAACACTAGTCCAAGGGATACGTACCATGAAAAACTTTACTTACCAAGAAAGTGGGTCAGAGGAGAGGACATCCTATTGAGACTCTAGGCGAGAGTAACACGGAAGAATAAGGAAATAGTAGGACCCACAGGGTCTTGGAAACCTACAAGAAGAACTTTATGACAGGCAAATCTGGGTCCTGGGGTCCTCCTCAAACTAAGGCACCAGCCAAGGAGAATATAGGCATTAAACTTCGAACCCCTACCAAGACCTAGCCGACGATCATGATATTCTCCACCGTTGAGTGGAGAGTGAGATCTGACTCTCACACAAACTCTGGTTCCCCTTTTCTGACCACGTCCCCTAGATGGAGAGGCCTAGCGGCACTCAGAGGAAGGATAGCAAGTTACCAAGAAGAGACTTGATATTCTGAGAGCATATATAGGGGGAGGAGGTCTCCCTCAATCACAGACATAGGGGAGGGGAGAAGGGGGGAAGTGAGAGGGAGGGAAGAGTGGGAGGAAACAGGGGAAGGGCTAACAATCGAGATGTAATATGAATAAAATAATAAAATGAAAAAAAAGCATAAAAAAAGAGGAAGGATTGGGAAGAAAGGAGGTAGGGGAAACTGCATTGGTGATGTAAATTAAATAAATAAATAAATTTTTAAAAAGCCAACCAGTCTATTTGTTAATCTAATTGTATCAACATTTTATCAGGACTTTTCACTTTGTGTGTGTGTGTGTGTGTGTGTGTGTGTGTGTGTGTGTGTGTGTGTGTGTTTTAATTGTGATCCTCCTCTGTAATGTTGAGTCCATTTATGGAGTCAAAACCATCCTTCCAAAATTATGGATGCAGTCCAATTTTCAAATTTCTTATCATTTTAATATAATGAGAGAATGTCACTGAGAACTATAAGAAATGGTGACTAACAATTAAATAGGTGTTTGATATAGGCATTGATTCATGAAAATATGGATTTCATGGGTACAAAATCTATGAGATGGCATTGATGGCTATGACTGGCAACCTTTGGCCTTGTTCAGTGTACCTTCCTTCACCATCTTTGTCCTTGTCTAGAATGTCACCCCACAGCATATTTTTCCCTGTTCAGTGTGCCATCTCTCAGTATTTTTGCCTTTGATCAGCGTGCCCTTGCTTAGCATCACAAGTGTTCTTTAAGGTTTACCTGTACCTTTTCTAGTGATTTCTCAAAAGATCACCTGTGAACAAATGGAGGCCCTTCCCTGGAGATACCTTAACATTATGCCACCAAGTGGTATATTCAGTTATAATCAGGGAAAGTTGCAAACACTTCTCTGTGCTGCCTAAAATTCAATAAGAATATCCTCTGAAACATATGGACCAAAATTTCTTGAGGGGTTGCACTAAAGCGAGTCTCACTGGACACATATAATTTGGGCACTATTTATCACACTCTCTTGAGATCCTAAGAGGTTACACCTCAGATCATACCTATTAAATCCCTTTCATACACAGGAACGTCTCCTTTAATATCTGTATCTAAGGATCCTGACTCAATACACAAAACAAATTGTTTAAAATGTTTTAAGTCCCTGGTATTCCTAGACAAATTTGGTGCATACAGTGAAGCTACCAAGGCTGCATTTATAGTCTAGACAATATGTCTGCATCACCTATTTAGAAAACAGTCTTTTCTTGGTTTGCATCTATACTAAGAGCCTACGGATCTCTTTATACTCACTAGGATCGAGTAAGAAAAAGATGGAAATGAATATAAATAATAAGAAGAAAGCCAGAAAACCAAAATACCAGGAAGAAAGTCAAGACCAGAAAGCCAGATAACAGAAAAGACGATGATGCCAAGTCAGTAGCAGGGACTGATGTACACTAACCTGCATCAGTGTGTGCATAGCTAACTGCAGCTATATGTGAGTAATGCTTCTAAAACACTCCATGCATATGTGAAGCGATCTTGACCTACTCAAGACTAGCCTACTAAAAAAGAAAACTTTAAAGCCATATGGAATCATTTAGAAATTTAAAGATAGCGCATCTAAATTCTAACATCTAATATTAAACTATAAGTAAAGTACTCTAAACTACATTGAATTTATTTATAAATATATTTATAAATATTTTATAATAAACGTCAGTTGATGTGAATACAAAAGTAATTAAATACTAGTCATACGCATATGTAAGTGGAAGGACAAAAGCTAACGGAATTTAAAAGAACGATTCTCACTTTTGATCATTGGCAAATTGATAGGAAACGTGTATCTATGGTAAATAAGAAAATATGACAAGGAGGAGCAATTGAATAGCCACACATTAATCCTTATAAATATTAAAATATATATCATAGGAAAGTGTGCCAATGAGGTTAATATATACATTATCAAAATGTAATAGAACTTTTTCTTCAAACAAGAGAATTATTAATAGTCAAGAGAAATAATAGATATTGGAAATATATCACTTTAATATATTATAAATTATTTCTGTTTAAATTAGCATTCATAAATATTCATAAATGCTCTAAATAATATGCCAGCTCCCACTAAAGATTTAGCTACTCAGATATAAATTAAACAAAGCCTTGAGAATATATCTTACTTTGGAAAGAAATGAAAAACAATAGAGTTAAAGTCAAAAATAAAAATGTCTGTTATAAACTTTTATAGTAAATTCTAGGTTAAAATTAAAATATTATAACCTAAAAAGAACATCTGAATATATAATAGCTGATATCCCCTTAAAAGGGAGAAGGTATTTACATCATAAACAAGAAACACATAAAAATTCATATTTATGTAATCATGATGAAATGAAAAATAATAGCATTTAAGAATAAATAAATCATAACATATATGTACAAATATTTCTTTAGCAGGGCATGGTGAAACAACCAGGAGGCAGAGGCAGGACCTTCCCTGTGAGTTAAAAGCCAGCCTTGTCTGTAGCAATTCAGGTCTGCCTACTGAGACTCTGTCTTAAAACAAAAAGAAAGATTAAAGACAAAGTCCTAAACCAGGTGTGGTGGCACATGCCTGTTATCCCAGCACTTGGGAGGCAGAGGCAAGCGGATCAATGAGAGTTCAAGGCCAGCCTGGTCTACAAAATGAGTCCAGGACAGATAGGTGAAACCCTGCCTTGAAAAAAAAAAAAAAAAAAAAAGACAAAGTCATTAACTCTCAGAAAAGAATCAAATGCTTAGGAAAAATAAATCTGAAATAAAATTTTGTGTCAAAAAAAAAAAAAAAGGGGGGGGGGGGTTTGGTTTATTTGGCTTTGCTTTGTTATAAAGGAGGAGGAGGAAGAGAAGCAGCTCCGTGCATAAGTGACATTGTTACACGACTTGAGGTCCTGAGTTCAATCCCTGAAACTCATGTATATGTGAAGAGAGAAAATCAGTTCCCAAAGATGTCCTCTGACATCTACAGACATGCTATGCCATGTGCATTCCCCCTCCACACACATTGTGTAATTGAACTTACAAGTATGTGCCAAGCAACCACAGCAATAAACATCAACTTTTTAAAGGATAAGAGTAAAACAGGGCCAGGAATATTTCTTAGTTGGTACAGTGTTGGTCTTGAATGGAGGACACACTGGTTTTGGTTCACAACTTCATGTAAAACCATGTATAGTGGTAAACACTGGTAATCCTAGTTCTTGGGAGGCAAAAGCTAATGGATCAGGAGTTCCAGATCATCCTGAGTTACAGAAACCTTGTGTTAAGGAAGGGAGGAAGAAAGAAAAAATGTTAAAAATAAAATATGAAAAAAAGAGAATATTTCCAGTTTCAAATACTCAGTATTAATATTTGTTGAAAGAAATAAGAAATGGCTTGGAATGGGAGCTTGAAAGAGCAGTGATGAATATGATCAAAGCATATGTATCTATTATTATATACAAAATATAGTCAAATAAACATCACAATAGAAAATGGTAAACTTTATCAGGTCAATATTTTCAAAAAAGATTTCATCATATTTTTAATTATGTATCTATGAATGTAGCATATATGCATGTGAGTGCAGGTGCAAGCTAAGAGCACTGGATCCCCAAGAGGATATATATAGCCTACAAGAAGCATCTGTTGTGGATGATGGGAACTGAATTTCAGGCCTCTATAATATCAGTGCAATCTCTTAATTAATGAGCCATCTTTCTAGAGCTAGAAACATACACTCTGCTGTCAAGTCCAATGTCAAGACATGGCAGATGCCAAAAATCTAGGTGTCAAAGGAATGATTCACTAAGCCTTCCCAACTATCTAGGTAAGAACTACAAGTATATCTAGGTAAAAAATACAAGTATATTATTCTGAAATTTTTCCACAAAAGATATTCAACTGCATATTAAAATCATTAAAAGTAAGGAGAGATGATTCATCTCTGGGATCATTTAGAATACTGCTGCCAGACATTATGCAGAGATTAAGAGACCTTAGAACACTCAGCCCTAAACAGAATGACTCCATCAAATCCTTCCCTTCAGGACAGAGCAAACTCTGTAGAAGAGGAGGCAGAAAGAGTTTACAAACCAGAGGAGAAGCTGGCTACCAAGTAATCAAGGCCTTTTAGACACAAGGGCCTAGTGCATAAATGAGTTCACAGAGGTTATGGTAATATGCACAAGACCTGAAAGATTTGTATAATATGGGGTTCTCGATCTGACAGATGTGCATACCTGTACCCATCCCTAATCCAGAAGCTATCTCCAACTGATAATCACTTGCAAGTGAAAAATTCATTTTCTCTAAGGGAGTTTCAATGAGGAAACAAATCAATATTAAGGGTAGGCCCCAACCACAATAGCCAATGTCCAATAGAAAACAAAGCCAATGCAAACCAACTCAACACAGTCTTTCTAAGTTTTTGGTCTCAAAATTTGAGTCAGGGTAATTTTTAACCTTACAGAGTCTTTGCAAATATAGTATATCTTTAAGTTTGGGGTTTTTATATACTTGCTCTATGTGTGTCCCTGAGTCTATAAATTTTGTGCTTTTCCTTTGCCTCTCTCTCCTGTTTGACTGCTTCATCATATTCCAATTTGTTTGTTTTCTTATTTATCCTCTTTTTCTTTATTATCATTCCTTAGGTGCCCATTGGCTTTCTAATAAGGGCCTGACAGAGTGTGGAAGGAAGATTGGGAGGAACTGGGAAGTGTAGAGGGATGGGAAAATGTAATCAGACTATATCGTATGAAAAAGATCTGGTTTCAATAAAAGAAAAAACCTAAAAGGGGACAACACACAGGCTTCAGTAAAATACAGGGAGCCAGGACCAATAATGACCCAAAATGAAACTGATCAATTATTGTTATTCTCACATGAACAGAAGTAATGAAAACTGTAAAAAAAAAAAAAAAAAAAAAAAAAAGAACAAAATGATACATTTAATTTCCACTATAGTTGCAAGTTCTCTATGAGAAATATACCAAAGCCGATTTAGAAATATGTTTAATATGAGGAAATACAAAATAGAAGTAAAAAATTTGCATGCCATCAAAATAAATGTTTTTAAGCTATATTAGTAAAGTTAAAATGTCGAGACAATTTAGTTATTCTATTGCATTATAGTTGTACAATACATTTAAAATGTACTTAATTACTAAAGAGAAGGTTAAGTTAATCTGGAATGTATAAAAACATTAAACGTATGTGAAACTAACAAAATCAATATGCAAAACAGAAGTTTGCAGTAATATAAGGCTAAGGAATATTTCACAAGTATTTTTATATTGTATATAGAAACGCCTAGAAATACTTAAAGAAATGTTCAACATCCTTATTTGTCAGAGAAATGCAAATCAAAACAACTCTTAGATTCAGTCTTACACCCATCAGAAAGGCTAAGATCAAAAACTCAAGCGACCCCACATGCTGGCGAGGATATGGAGAAAGGAGAACACTCCTTCACTCCTGGTGGAAATGCAAACTTGTACAACCACTTTGGAAATCTAACTGGCTCTCTTTCAGAAAACTGGGAATAGGGCTACCTCAAGACCTAGCTATTCCACTCCTTAGAATATACCCAGAAGATGTTCCACCACACAACAAGGACATATCCTCAACCATGTTCATAGAAGCCTTATTCATAATAGCCAGAACCTGGAAACAACCTAAATGTCTCTCAGTCAAAGAATGGATAAAGAAACTGTGGTACATTTACACAATGGAATACTACTCAGCTATTAAAAACAAAGAAATCCCTAAATTTGTAGACAAATGGATGGAACTAGAAATATTCATACTGAGTGAGTTAACCCAAATGCAGAAAGACTCACATGGTATATACTCACTTATAATTGCTCACTAGCCCAAAAGGAATGTCCCGTGAAAGTCTTCACTTACCAGGAGATTGGTATAGATGTAAGGACTTCCTATTGGTACTCTAGGTGAGAGAAGTATGGGAGAATAGGGAAATAGAAGTATCCAGAGGGTCCTAGAAACCTACAAGAAGAACATCATGATGGACGAATCTGGACACAGGAGGTTCTACTCAAGTTACCACACCAACCAAGGACAATACATGCAGTAAACATTGAAGCCCTGCTCATATCTGGCCATTGGACAGGACATTCTCCACAGTTGTGTGGACAGCGGGGACTGACTCTGACATGAACTCTGGTATCCCATATTTGACCACTTCCCCTTGGTGGAGAGGCATGATGGCACTCAGAGAAGGGATAAACAGGCTACCAAGATGAGACTTGATGGCCTGGGGGAGGAGGACCCCTTCTGTCACAGACCTACGGGAGGGGACTAGCATGAAAGCGGGATGGAGGGAGGAATGGGAGGATGCAAATGAGGAGAAAACAATTGAGATGTAATCTTAATAAATTAATTAAATATAAAAAATAAAAGAAAAATATTAAAAAGGAATGCCTAGAATTTATATAATTCCTACAAAGTTATAGTTATAAAAGGTTGTAAACAAAACTCTGTCTCTAATAGCATAAACACATATTTACACATAAATTATGTTATATAAATATTCTCTCAACATATTGAAGTTAAAGCAGAAATTGAGAAAATAATAACAAAAAGTCCAAATATTTAATTATAAAACATAATTATAAAGAACTAATAAGTGACAGTGGGAGTTTTAAAAAAAGTAGAACCAAATCAAAATAGAAATGAACTAGATGAAGATAATTTGGTAAGAAATGAATCTAACTATGTATTGAAAATAATAAAGAATTTTGATTCTGTGGGTTTTCTTGTGTTGCCCTTAATGCCTCTGGCACCTACAATCCTTCCTCCCATCTTCTGAATCTTCTGTAGAATTACTTAAGCCCTACCTAATGTTTGGCTATGGGTTTCTACATCTGTTTACATCAGTTGCTGGGTGACACACCAATCTAGGAGTACTCCAGAATATTATTAGGAATATTTTTTTTACTTTTTCCTCAGTCATTTTAGGTTGAATAGTAGGTCTTTGGGCTATCTAGCCTCTGAGTCTTAGCCCACTAGGCAATGTCAGAAGTTGGCTCCCAGTCATGGTGTAGGTATCAGCTAGACCAGTAATTGGTTGGCCATTCTAACAATGTCTATGCCACCTTTACCTTAGCACATATTGTAGGCAGGACACATTGTAGGTCAAAGATCTTTTCGCTGAGTTGGTGTTCCAGTCTCTCCACTGGAAGTCTTGCCTGGTTAAAGGAGATGGCTAGTTCAGCCTCCATATCCCTCATTGCTAGGAGTCTTAGGTAGGATCACCTGAGCTCGTAGGGCCCAGAGACACTGAACTGACAAGCAGGGAACCAGCATGGTACTGACCTAGGCACTCTGCATAATTGTTAGAATTTTGTAGCTGGGTCTTCCTGTGGGAGCAGGGGTTGTCTCTGATGCTTTCGCCTGCTCTGGGGACCCTTTCACTCATGCTGTGTTGCCTCATCCAGTCTTAATATGAGGGGATGATGGCTTCTATCACTGCAACTTGATATGCTGTGTTCTGTTGATAGCTAGAGAGGTTTGCCTTTTCTGAAGAGATGAAAATGAGAGGTGATTGCAAGAGCAGAGGAGAGGGAGGGTGAAGGACTTTGCTGTAAGATCAACAACTAATAAATAGGACCTCATGAAACTGAAAAGCAAAGGATACTTTCAATAAAACAAAACAGCTACCTACAGATGGGAAAAAATCTTCACCATCCCTACATCTGACAAAGGCATAATATCCAAAATATATAAAGGACTCAAGAAATTAAACACCAACAAAAAAAATAATTCAATTTGAAAATGTGGTACAGAGCTAAAGAGAATTCTCAACAATGGAGTCACAAATGGCTGAGAACCTCTTAAAAAAAATGCTCAATTTTCTTTGTCATCAGGGAAAAGCAAATCAAATGACCCTGAGAGTCCATCTTGTGCCTCTCATAATGGCTAAGAAAAAAACCCAAATGACAACACATACTATACAGGATGTGAAAAGGGAGGAACAATCCTCCATTACTGGTGAGAGTGCAAATTTATACAAGCACTTTGTAAATCTGATACTTTCCCAGAAAATTCAGTAAATTGAGAATAGATCTGCCTCTTTTGGTATATATCCAAAGATGCTCCACCACACAAAAAGGACATTTGCTCAACTATATTCTAGCAGATTTTATTCATAATAGCAAAAAACTGAAAATAATCCAAATGTCCCCCAACTGAAGAATGAATAAAGAAGTTGTGTGCTGGGCAACATGATACACACCTGTAATCCCATCACTCAGTATGGTAGAGGCAAGCAGGTCTCTGTGAGTTCCAGGCCAGCCTGGTCTACAAAGGGAGTCCAGGACAGCCAAGGCTACACAGAAAACCTTGTCTTAAAAAAAAAAAAAAGAAAAAGAAAAAGAAAAAAAGAAAAGAAAGAAAAATATGTGGTACATTTACACAATGGAATACTACTCAGCTATTATAGTTAGGAAATCATGCAATTCACAGACAAATTAATGGATCATTCTGAGTGAAGTAACCCAGACCCAGAAAGATATACATGATATGTACTCAGTTATAAGCAGATATTAGCCATATAGTACAGGACAATCATAGCACAATTCACAGAACCAAAAAAGCTAAGGAACAAGGAGGGCCCAAGGGAGAATGCTTGAGTCTCTCTCAGAAAGGGAAATAGAAATAGTGGAAGTGGATGGAGAGAGGGAACAGAATAGGAAAGGGAACTCAGAGGGAAATGAGGGTAGAGATCAGAGAGAAGAGAAACTGAGGACAGGGAGTTTCTGAGACAAGCTAGAGACCTATGATAGGGTAGGCTCTGGGAAGTGGTGGTGGCGCTAGCTAAGACTCCTAGTTGTGAGGTTCAAGGACACTAAAGAGACCACCTTCTAACTAGACAAGACTCCTAGGGAAGATAGGAAAACACAACCCACTCAAAAAAGAACTTGGACTCATGATTTACCCTGCCTAGAAGATGTGCAGGGATAAAGATAGAGTTTAAAGAAACGTCCAACCAACGCGTGGCCCAACCTGAGATGCACCCTATGGGAGAGAGCCAACCCCTGACAATATTAATGATACTCAGCTGTCCTTGACAACAAGAGGCTAGCATGGCTGTCTTCTCAGAGGCTCCCCCCAGCAGCAGATTGAAACAGATGCTGAGACTCACAACCAAATATTGGGTGAAGCACAGGGAGACTTGTGGAAGACCAACAAAACCAACTAACCTGCATCGTGAAGGGCTTGTGGAGACTGAAGCACCAAGTATAAATCATGCATGAACTGGATGGAGGCCCCTACACATATATACCCAATGGGCAGCTTGGTCAATATGTAGGTTCCCTAATAAGGGGAGTAGAGGCTGTCTCTTACATGGACTTTATTGCCTGCTCTTTGATCACTTGCCCCTGGAGAGGCTGCCTTGCTAGGCCACCATGTAAGAGGATGTGCTCAGTCCTGATGCGACTTGATGTGTGGTGGTGGATTGGTGTGTGTGCAGGGGGGCTCCCCTTTTCTGTTGGTAAGGAAGAGGGGTAGTTGTATATGTGTGTATGTAAGCATATGTATATTGCATATATGTGTGTATGCATTTCTGTGTGTTATTCCTGTATAGTTTAAGCATCAGCAATCCAATTTTAATCTCTCCTATTCACAGGTATACTTTTTGAAAAATTTCAATTCTCATTAATTTAAATTTTAATAAACTATGATAATTCAATGTTCCTGAAATCATTCATATAATCAAGAGTAGATGGTGCATGATTAGTCATTGTTACAAGGAAAACTGCAGACAAGTAAACATTTATAAATTACCAGTAAAGTATAATCACTCTAAAAGCATTCATCTCATCACAAAGTACAGAGTGGTAAACTCAAGTGTGATAATTTCCTGGATATAACACACACAAAAACAAATAATAAACTTTCAAGGGTGTAATTTGTTCATCTGTGAACTTAATTTTTGCCTGTAGAACAGAAGTTTTTACATATAAATGGCTACATTTTGCACTCCATGTTATCTGTACTCAGCAGTTCCTTCCTGCTGGGTGTTCAAAAGACAGTGCACTATCTGGCATTGTTGGTTTCTTGGCTTTGTGCATGTTAAACCTGGTTTTTCTAATGATACAGTTTTAAAAAATAAATAGATAGATTGAAGCACTTCAAATACGTTGTGATCTCTATATTTAATCCTCATAAAATTTTCTGAAGTGTATTGAACTCTCTATATTAAAGACAAGAAACTCACATTTCAAATAGAACTGAGAGACTGCTCAAACAGATATACATATTTAGAAAATTACTATTATACAACAGAGTAATTAAAATATAGGTAGAAATTACTTAAGTAAAAGTTTTACAATTTAATCTTTCTTTAAGCTCTTAATGATTAAATAAATAGCACAAAATCAACTACAAAGACCCAAACCATGACTGATATACAAACTATTAAAACAATTATATATAAGAGAAATAAAATACATAGAAAGAATATTTAAAACCACTCAATCCAAACACGGAAGATGTAGAAAGTTGATAAGAAAAGTAACACATAGGCTGAGGACATAGCTCACACAGTCAGGTGGTTTCCACACATGCAAATGACTGAATTCAATCTCCAACATTTATATATTAAGCAGGAAATGGCAATGGTAGGATTCTTATTTTCCAATAACTGGGCCAGTGGGTTAAGGACTGTCACTGTGGCTTGCAGATTGTCCAGTCTAGTCTGGTAATTTACAAACTAGTGAGGGACCTTGTCACAAGATATCACCTGAGGAATGACATTCAATGTAAACAGCTGGCTTAATGTACACTTAAACTCACATAGTAGTGTACAACATGAATATACACACTCCCACTAAAGACAGAAACAGCAATTTGTCTTCATCAAAGGAAACTGTAGAAACCAGATTCAATCCATCCTAAGAAACCATACAATCTCAGTATGGTATTAAAACTTGCACTAAATTTTTGTCTTGGAGTTAATAATGAAGAAGTTCTCTGATCTACTTTACCTGTTCACAGAACTAAAGATAATCATTTCACAGATTCCTTCCTGCCTCCCACTCAGGTTGAAAGAGAGCTGTACAGAGGGGATGAGAAGAATATCACAGATAGACGTGGTTAGACATCCCTAACTGATTCTGTTACTATGGTGTCACATCCTTTTTTTCCAAACCACATTTCCACACCACTGTCTATAGTTTTTCAGATGGATAGAAAAGTCTGGGTCTTTTAATCTTCAATCTAAACGCCTTGATGTTTTATAAAACTGGCTGGGTTAGTTAGTTTTTAGTTGATGTGATAAAGTACCATGACCCAGAGCAACTTCAAGAGAAAAGGGTTTATTTGGCATCACCAAGAAAAGCAAGGCAGGAACCTGGAGAGCTGGAAAGTGAAATGGAATGGAGGAATGCTGTCTGCTGACTTGTCCCATACGGCTTACTCAGCTTGCATGTCTATATAACCCAGGACCACCTTCCCAAGCATGGCACCATTCACAGAAGGCTGAGCCCACTGACATTAATCATTATTGAGAGTATTCAACAGATCTGGCCAAGCTTATGGTGTAGCATTCCTCAAATGAGGGTCCTTCTTCCCTGGTGATCTTGTGTTATGCTGTCAGAAACTACCAACATATTAGCTAATCAATTTTCTTGTTTTTACCCCTTACTGACCTGTTTTTTGTTGGGAAAGGAGGGAGAGAGGACCACCCCATCTCCTCTATTCTCTCACACTGACAAGGTGTTACATGTTCAACTTTTGCCTGGAAAGTGGACAAGAGAAACTGTATGTGCTAGGTAGATAGAGTGATACAGTTTCTTGAAATTATCTAACATTCAAAGAGGCTGGGATTTCTGCTGGATCTCACAACTGAGTGAATAAAATACAATGAAGTCACTTGAGATAGCCTGGTCTCCTGCTGTGCCTTTGACTTTTTGTTTAACATGCCTTTAAAGAACAATATAATAACCAACTTTACTTGTCTTAGATTTCTAAAATAATCCTGTTCTATTGCCTAAAGCAATGATAGGCTTAAACTCAGATTACATATTCTTACATGCCCGTAAGTGAGAGTAATAAACGTGTGTTATGTACTGAAGACAGCTAACAGGTTAAAAGAAAAACTTATAGAGCAAATATCCATCTTAAATGTTGAAACAACTGACGGATGTAGACTGATAGGGCATGTTTGAAGTATTATTTACTAATCTTAGTCTGTTGGAGTTAGTAACATGTCTGAATCCCCTGTAAAACTCTGTTAGAGATTCCTGTGAAGAATTCCTCATTCTTTCTGCTTGTGACTTTTTTCTGTGATATTCAGTAAATGTAGAGCAAATTCCTTTGTTAAAGGCATTTAGATTAATGCTTAGACATAAGGCAGGCATAGATACACAGACAGTCACAGCGATGCAGTCATATTCATAGATATATATGGCACAGACACAGACAGACTAGTAACCACAAACTCCAGAAAGACAGGAGGCACTGGTAAAGAAGTCAAGAATTCAAACTTGAACTTGCTCTTGGTCAAATGAATTCTAAGGGAAATGCTAAGTTTCCTATTTTTAATATGAGACATGATGCCTACACATGTTGGAGCCTTGCAGTTATCTTTAGCATACAACCATCACAGGGGGAGGCTATGGAAGCTTCTTTAGAGAGTGCCTTGTTGATATCCCTTAACGTCTAATTAGCTCAGATGTTATGATCTGTGTCAGCCTTCTCAGACTCTTTGGAAGAAACTCTTATTCTTGCTAAACGATACAAACTTCCATTTACAATTTAATTGACATTCAGTGACTTAGTCTTTCTATGACTGTAATAAACCTCAATGACCAAGGCAATTTACAGAAGAGTATGTTGGGATTTACTGTCCATGGCCATAATGGCAGGAAGTGGGGCAGCAGCCAGATGTTGGCACAGTAACAAAGAGCTTACATTTGATGAGAGTGAAGAGTGGGGGGCCCCGTAACACCACACTGGATATGATGTGGGGTTTTGAAATTTCAAAGTCAACCCCCAGGGATCCACTTCCTACAACAAAGCCATCTTCCTATATTTTCCCAAACAATTTGACCCACTGAGGACTGCACATTCAAATATTTGAGTTGGAGGAGAAGTGTTATCATATAAATGACATTGGTTATCTTTAACTGTCTACTATCCAGATCCAGCTTTTTAAGTATGGGGAATCCAAGTAGATAGCTAGCAAAGATTTTGCCGTATGTTATTAACTTGCTTCATATCTTTCTTGTAGAACTGAACTTGCATTATCTAATATTTCCTGCAGAAATATTGTTACTGGTGAAGTTTTCGAACACTGATTTCAATTAATGTGCAAGACTTGACCTATATTACATAACTTCTTATTTTCTCTTTAGCTAAAGCTATTTTCAAGGTAGTGTTACTCTTTGTTGAGGACATTTTTTTAAGACTAGAGGATAAGAATTCATTTAATTTGAAACTAAGCTAGAAAAAGATGAAAGCCACAAAAGTCACCTAGAATTTAAATTTCACACATACATATGACCTTTTTGCATCACAAGCTTCATGTCTCCAGCTGCTGGGGAAACATCTGAACACTAAAGGTTTAATGACTTCCTGAATTGAATAACTATGAATTCTGCAAATCCAGAGCTGTTTGTGCTCACTTTGTAAATTTGCAGTGTCTATTCAATGGCATGTCCGTGGTGATCAGTACAGCGAGGACCTTTGTTTCACTAAGTGGGAAAGGCTGCTGACAGAAATTTCATAAGGTTTTCCTTTAACTGAACATGTGAATACTGATGAGTTATCAAAGTAACTTGCTAGTTTTTACAGTTATCATTGGTTTTGTAAGAGTGTCTCATTGTGTAGCCCAAATGACTACGCAGTCACCACTATTACTGTGTTTTGTGCCTTGAAAACACATAGAAATACTTTTCATTTATCTTTTTGTGGGGAGAAGACTAGACCAAAAAAATAAAAAATAAAAACCTAACATGAATTGAGAAAGGCATATCATTCAACTTCATAGAAATCCTCATGCCTCACCCTCGCACATGCAAAATGGCTTGCTTTTCGACTTGCTTTGTAGACAACTTCTTGGCATTGCTGCTGAGGAATTTCCACCTGGTCTCCCTTTCTCTTTGAACTCCCTTCTTTAAGGAATGCTGCCATAGCTGCAAGCTGCATAATTATCCATCTCTGCCTCGGCTCAAGTCTTTTTCTTCTTATTAAGCTGGGAGGAAAACGTTAAGCCCCTTAGGCACCTGCATCTATTAACAGGAAGTGGAGATTAGCTGTCAGTGTTGCACAGATTCATCATTAGTGGACTGCTGGCATCACTCTTTTTAATTTACTCTGGTTTAGTAACAAGAAAGTGGGAACACATCACGGGAACACTGTGGAGTGACTGCAGCCTGGCTCTGATCTGGTGCAGCTGGGGCATTAGTGCTGACTCTTTCTCTGTCGTTCTCAGAATTCCAGAGAAAATGCTTAGATTTAATCTAAGACACATTGTAAAGGAGATCATAGGATTGTTTGGTCTCTGCAGGGAATTCATGTAATTAATAAGAAACAATAGCATGTGAGGAGTATGTAAGGCTCCTTTTACTTCTAACACAAACTGTTATGTGTTAAAGAATTCCACAGTCAAAAATTAGTATTACTATTAAATCAAATATTTAGAAAGTTATCATTTTTTCCTGAATAAAAGAGAAATGGTAAACAAATAACATGAAAGGAATACCAGAAGAAATGATTCCTGAAATATTAACTATGTGTATGATCCAGAGCATTCCAAAATAGTTTAGTTTTTATTATTTTTAATTATGGGAAGCAGAATGTGAATTCATTAAAATATTTTTAATCACAAAAAGTTACTTTAAAGCACTAGCTTTCTCAAGGCCTATCATTCACTTTGGCTTAGTCTTGTCTCCACAGAAAGATAATTTCAAAATATTTCTATATATTAAAGCACAAAACACAGAAAAGGTAGCATAATACGGTGACTCTCACAGAGATCTGTGCCTGAATTGGTAACTTAAAGCTTGTCTGAAGAATTGACAGAAGTGCAATGCTGCAGACCATACTCTAGCTGTGATGTATCAAAAATTCCTGGAAAGGAAGACACTCTGTATTTTAATATGTCTACCAGTGATCTTGACACACAGTAAAATTCAACCACCATTTGCATTGCCTTTAGTAATATTATGTATGAAGAATAGCCACTCGTTTGACTCTGAATCTGCTTCTTGGGTGTTTAAACTGAGTTTCTCTGATCATCAGGGAATATTTTAAATGAGGCAGAAAGACTGTAAGGGAGTTTTTTGTGAGGACAACATAGCTATGTCAAAATGGATGGAGGAAAAGGTCCAGAGACCTCAATCCTGCACAAAGAACTATAGGCAGCTAAAGAAAGATGAGACTGGGAGAAACTGTCTTCCTAAGGGAAGAGCATATCAACTGGTCATCCAATACTGGTGTGTGTGTGTGTGTGTGTGTGTGTGTGTGTGTGTGTGTGTGTGTGTGTGTGTGTGTGTGTATCAGAATATATGTATTATATATTATATGTGTTGCATCTGTTTTGATGAGGCTATATCCTTACATGAAACAATATACATATATGCAAATATTACTTGCATTTATATGCATATAATAACAATGAAAAATGAGAACACAAATTTGAAAGACAGCAGGAAGAAGTATATATGTTACAATAAATTGTATCAGTTCGGCCTAGGAAGCCGGTAACTGACACAAAGACACTGAAGTGCACTTTTAAGCTGTAAGCACTATGGTGGGGCAGAATCTAAGTTGATTTTAATCTACTCGAAAACTAAAACAAACTACTCTAAAACCTCATAACATACATATACCCCAAGCACTTGCCAATCTGATCTCAAATGCTTCTTCCTCTTTCCTTGTCAACTGTCAACCTTCTTTTTCCTTCTCAACTGTCACTACTTGGCTCCGCCCCTATCCAGGAAGTCCTGCCTTCCACTTCCTGTCCTTCTGCCCAGCTGAATGGTTAAACAGCGCTTTATTGACAGTTGTTACATCCACTCAAGACATTCCTCCCCATATAGGAGGGGGTTTGGAGGGAGAAAAGGAAAGAAGAAATAATGTAATTATAATTTGAAAAACAAAAGAAAAACATTGAACATATGTCAACCAGTTAAATGTTCCTTTTCTTTCTTGGAGTTTTAGTTCTTCATTTGTATATGCTGTATGCTATCGATTTTCCCATTAGACCTTTTCACATTTCAACAATTTAATATCTCTCTCCTACTTTATTACAGTTACTGAGCTTGTTTTTCTCAACTAGTAAAATGACTCACAAATTTTTCATTGAAAATTGTATACTATGTAGGCTAATTGGAACTGAGGCGGATAGTCACCTGAGTGAGATTTTTATATTAATCTACGTGGTATATAGATTGTGTCTGATGTTTATGAGAAGCTTTGCATTTTTCCAATAGTCTTTTTGTTCTTACGTCTCTTCCAGTCCTGTGCTTTCCTAAAAACTTCTATCCAGACAAATATGTGTCCACAGCTATTACTGAAATAGCCTTATACTGTTGCTGTAGAGCATTTCAGTGCACTGGTAAGGCATGGGATAGAAGTAACATATTTTCTGATTAAATCTGTTTTGCTGAGGCTGTGTTCTCACTTATGACCTTGTTATTTTATTTCTTTGTCGTTTCCCTCACTGCATTGGGGAGGCATGCAAACTATAGCATATTTATGGAAATTGTAGTCCCAAAGTGAGGATTTTAGTACAAAGAATGTCTTGCCTTATCTCAATATAGCCTTCTATCTGACAAAGCTGCTTGTGGATTCATCTTAGCTCTTCATTATGAGAATCTAATGTTATCTTTACAGGTAAAACCTTCATACATACAGTTGTCCCACCGAGACCTGGCTCCCAGGACATTCTTGCCTTCTATCTACTACCGTTGCTGCTGCTGCTGCTGTTAACAATAGGTCAAAATTATTATTTAAGGGATCTTACCACCTTGTGGCTTTAAAAAGGAGTATATTTGGTGCTGCAGAGGTGGCTCAACGTGTGAGCATATTTACTACTCTTTCAGAGGATTCAAGTTTAATTCCAAGCACCCTGGGAGGTTTAAAATTACCTGCGACTCTGTGTCTGGGGATTCCTATGACCCTGGCCTTCTTGGACACTTGTACTCATGCACACACATACATCATATGCATAACAGAACACACACGTATACACGTAATGAAAAACAAAAACACATTATAAAATACTTAGTATAGTAATAGAGTATTTGATGCACTGAAGAACCAACAGATCTAGAGGAAGTCGCAACTGAAACAACAGTTACAGTTCCTAAAGTAATGATCCTGCCAAGCCACTAAGCAAGGATGGAGTAGTAATGCAAATGCTGATTTCATGGTCTGCCCTAGTCTCCATTTTATATCAGATATTGCTTTCTCAAATGTGTGTTGCACTAGAAGACTCCATTTTTTTGTTGTTTTTTTTTTTGTTGTTGTTGTTGTTGTTGTTTTTGTTTTGTTTTTTGTTTTTCAAGACAAGGTTTCTCTATGTAGCCTTGGCCATTCTGGATTCACTTTGTAGACCAGGCTGGCCTCGAACTCACAGCGATCTGCCTGCCTCTGCCTCCCGAGTGCTGGGATTAAAGGTGTGCGCCACCACGCCCGGCTTACAAGACTCCTTTTTACAAGCAATTATTTTATATCATTTTGAGGGAGAAGGATGATTCCGCTCTCTGAGTAAACTCAGAAACTGCATGGCCAGGCTCCATGCATTCCTCATCAGCTGACAAATGCCTGGGCATAGAAGACATAAAGTTGCAGTGATATGTCTCCAAAAGGACAGAACTCCCTGATTTAGCTTGGCTCACTGCCTTGACCCAGCCTACTCAACTGCCTACACATCCTCCTGCTCATCATCTAAACCTGACCTCCTATTTCCTGCATCTTACATGGTTAGGTGTGTTACTTACCAGGTGAGTTCTGCATCTTCCCTCAGTAGCAAGTCAGTTCCAGCATAACTCAGTCTCAGAAATAGTGTGGCTAGTTACCTTATCTATACAGATTGTTTCTCAGCTCACCTCAGAAACATTTTTAATTTATCTGCAGCCTCTTTAAATTGTATCCATTCTATAACCACATGTATATGTATTTGTGTGTGTGTGTGTGTGTATGTGTGTGTGTTGAGAGAGAGGAGTTAGGTGCTGAGTGATGTGATAGTTAATTAGTAATTTAGACTAAAATAAATAACTTCCATATACCTCAATCAAGCTACCAAAGGAGATGAATTTAATAACAAATTGCTATTATTTTAACTGCTAGCCATGTGAATGGTTGTTGCATAAATTGTAATGTTTGGGAAAGATACAAATGAGTTTGTCAATGTTTCTGGTATAATGCACTCATGGCAAAAACCAAACACCAGTGTTAGTTAAAGGAATATGGATGGGGAAACACTGAGACTAAGCTTCAAATGTTGTTTTATTGGGAGACAGTGGAGCAGGAGAATGAAAGAGCAAGCAATTTCATATTCAGCTAGTGTGAGTCATCTTGGTAGGGGCTGATACTGATGCACTCTCTCTCCTACTATGTGGGTGTGGGGTTATTATGTCAGGTGAGTAATGGCCAAGAAAATGAGTTCAGCAAGGAAGTGTTTGGATTTCAGGCTCCGGATCAATGAGTTTGCACTGAAATATTGTGCTAGGACCTGACTAACCCTGAGAGACAAAAATGTCTCCAAGATCAACGAGAGCCCCAAAGCTCAGAGTCTCTTAAAAAGATAGAGACTTCAGGCAGGCAAATCTTAGCTGTAAGTGTCTTTAAGTACCACTTCAGGTTGCAAAGCGATGTTTTTACCTGTCGCTACAGTTCTGATAGGATCCATAAATATCTAATTATCATATTTTTCAATCTTTTCCTGATGCAAAGGATTAATATCTTCTAACCTGTTACATCCCAGTCCTAAAACCAGATATCTCTGATTCACTTTTTATTATTCTGCTTATCTTAGATCTATGGAAAGTGTAAACTATTCATAATACCTCCCAGAGTCCAGGGGATTATGCTAATAAAGTTTCTTTTTATGGAAATTTTTACAACCTAAGTGTGATAGCAGGCAATTCATTCATATAATGCCAAGTCTTCTATTTTTATTACATATTTAAGATAACAAAATGATAAAACTTTATGATTGTTATTTTTACTTTTATTAGAAAGTAACAAGAAACTCTTTTCCTTAGTAAAGTACTAAATCAAACATTATATAAGGCACCAAGAAATAATCCAACATTATTTTTACATCATATGCTGTCAGAAAGGCTAAACTAATAATTTGAAGACTTGGGTCTGAGATTATTAACTACCAAGCAAAAATATTAACAAACAATTAAAGCCAAATTTCTTAGTGTGTAAACTTAGAAAATAGTACTGCTATAATTTGCAGTGTAATTAATAATAAGATGTATTAAATTCATATCACAAAATATTCTAGAGATGTAACATATATGTGTCCATGTGTGTATATATGTTTAATATGTGCATATGTATTACATGCATGCATATGTATAGAAAGAAAAAGAAATTTAATGTAATTACAAAGTATGGTAGGGTAATGATCCCTTCAGGTGCTATTGAAATTTAACAAATACTTCAGTGAAAAGAAAAATATTCCTTTCTTAATTGGTTGGTCAGATATGTTGGTCAGATGAGTGGCTATTGGGTGCTCAGCCCCAAATAGAAAATCTATAATACAACCTCTGTACATAACTATCATGGACTACATAGAAGAGTGTGTGAGATGATTTTAAGAGCTTGAGGATGGGAAATGCTGATGCTGTAGAGTGTCTTTTGGATGGGGGAGGGTGTTACATCCATGAACTTGCAACAGTATTCTCATCTGCACAAGTCTCACAAAGGTCTCACCAACTGGCATGCCACTAACAATAAAGGAAAATTTCACAAGACCCCACCTTTAGATGAAGAACTATAAGCAGTCAACGATTGCTGAGGGATTGAAAATGTTTTTTCTTCAGAGAAGAGACTTCAATTAGACAGACCGACAGATAGATAGATAGATAGATAGATAGATAGATAGATAGATAGTCAAGAATTTGAAAAGAGATGGACAGACACAGAAGGAATTTGAGGGGAGAGTTCAGAGTGGAAATAATGGAAGGAAAGTGTACTCATGCGTAAAATTCTCAAATAAATAGAAACAAAACTAATCAAAGACAAACATTGTCTTTGTTTATCCTTGCTGCCTTACCTTCAGCTTGGCAGCACAGGATAAGAATAATATGTACTGAATATCAATTAAATAGTAAAACTTTTTCAATCAAGAAAGAAAGTGCATACTGCCTACACATTAATAATTAGAGAGTATAAATTACTTTCATGACAGAATGTACTTGGTTGCTGCAAAAGTCATGTGAGAAGACTGTATGTAATTTTGAGTCCATAGTTCTGAGAAACAGAGGACGTCTGTTCCCGGATTGTCAATATGATGTCATCTTCAGAAATCAATCCAATCCTAAAACAATATACAGACAGAAAATGAGCATAGACTCTGCTTTGGATAATAAAAGTGCACAGAGAACTTCATTGCCCAATAAACATTTTCCCATGAAGGGAGGTTGTAAAGCACAGATCTGAGGGCAACACTCCTATTTTAGGAGTTGTTTTTCAATATTGTGTTTCTTTTGTGTTGAATTATATACTATTTGAGCCTCAGTTCCATAATAAACACACTTTTTTCCCTCTAAAGTTTAAACAAAATTATTTTCTCCAAGATATTTACTGTTGGAAAGTTACTATTGATGCCTCATGCCTGTAATTCCGGCACTCAGAATACTGATGTAGGAACACTAAGTGTTTATGGCCAATCTGTGGTACATAGTGAGTTCCAGGCAAGCCTGAGACATAAACAGACATTGTCTCAAAAAAAAATCAATTAGATTGAATTCAATTTTATTTTCAGATGCTTGAAAAGAATGAGAGTCTTCAGTGCATTGTTTCCCTCATTGCTCTGATGGAATAACCAACAAACAATTTCAGGGAGGAAATGTATTTTGGCTTACAGTCTTAGTTTTTCTGTTGTTGTGATGAAACAGCATGACCACAGCAACTCTTATAAAAAGAAAACATTTCTTTGGATCTGGCTTACAGTTTCAGAGGCTTAGTCCTTCATTATTATGACTGGAAATATGGCAGCATGCAGGCAGATATGGTGCTGGAGAAGGAGTTGAGAGTTCGATATTTTGATATGCAAGCCACAGAAGGGAACTCCCTGCCCTTTGACCAAAGTTTGGGTGTGATACTCAGTTTCTGCTTCAATATCCTATTTGGTGAAGGGTTTCAGAGAATATTATGGTCGGCTTCCATCCTGTTTCCTCTCTTCAACAGCTTTCAGTGTCTATTCTTATTTGCCCTTCTGAATGAGAATTAAGCATCCTCCCTCGGGTCTTCCTTCTTACTTAGATTCTTTAGGTCTGAAGACAGTAATACAGTTATTCTATATTATATGGCTAATACCCACTTACGAATGAGTATGTCATGCATGTCCTCCTCGGTCTGGATTCAGGATGTTCTTTTCAGCTCCATCAATTTGCCAATTTTATGATGTTCTTGTTTTTGATAGCTGAATAGTTCCATTGTATAGCTGTAACCTGGTTTCTTTATTCATTCTTTGGTTGAGGGACAACTGGGCTGTTTCCAGTTTCTGTCTATTACATAGCGCCACTATGAACAGAGTTGAAAAAATTGGGAGCAGCTATACCTCAAGACCCAGATATACCACCTCTGGGCATATACCCAAAAGCTCCTCCACCTAACAACTAGGATATTTGCACATCTATGTTCATAGAGGCACCATTCGTAACAGCCAGGAATTTGAGATTCTTTTTTTTTTTTTCTTCAGTGTTACTTTAATTAATTCATTCATTTATTTAATCACTTACAGTCTGATTCTAGCCCCGTTCCAGTCCCACCCTCATGCTCCCATCACACTATGGGAACTTGCTGGTTAAGGTAGTAGTTTGGCTTCTCCAGATAGCCAGTTTGCACTTGGTCTATAAGAAATTTAGATGCTGCAATATCGTAGTGTCTTTCTGGTGTTGTGTACATATATTTTCACAGAACAAGTACACATGAATCTCTAAGCCTGTACATTGTAAACATGGCATCCTCTACTGATCCTTTCTCTGATGTATCAGTGCTGTTGACAAACATTTAGATTTCTGCCTGTAAATATCCAATAAAAAACAAAGCATAACTGAAATCTATAACTAAAATTTTATTTTCTTAGTTTGTTATACTACAACTAAATTTTAAAAATATATTATAGCTATGCCATAAAATCAATCATCAGCCAAAACCAACCAAGCAAACAAACAAAAAACAACAACAACAAAAGAAACTTAGATGCAACAAGATAGGAAAGATAACTTCTTCAGGGCTGTCAAACACAAATAGCCAAAACACTATGAATGTAACATTTATATAATTCCTGGTTGTGTCATGGTTCTTCTTGCTATAGGTAATCTATTATATGTAGGTATTCTATTATACACATACATGTGTGTGTGTAATAATATAACTATATAAGTAAAAATATATATAATGATTATCCTTTAAACATAAATAAACAAATAAATTAAATAAATGGTAGGGCTCCTGAGAGCAAAAAAAAAAAAAGACTTCCATATCCAGGAGGGTACTCACTGCATCTGATCTGGTAACCCTAGGGCTTGTACGGAGAGTCACATAGTCCTAAAAGAAAGCACAGGCCCAACCCTAAGTGGGATAGAGGTGAGAACATCCTATTGAGACTCTAGGTGAGAAAAATATAGGGGATAGGGAAGTAAGTGGATCCAGAGGGTCCTAGAAACCTACAAGAGGAACATTATGATGGGTGGATCTGAGCCCAGGGGTTCTGCTTGATCAAAGGCACCAACCAAGGACAAAACATGCAACCATCATCAAACCCCTACCCAGATCTAACCAAGGGACAGAACATTCTCCACAGTTAAGTGGAGACTGGGGACTGACTTTCACAGGATCTCTGGTGCCCCATATTTGGCCATGTCCCTTTGTTGGGGAGGCCCAATGGCACTCGGAGGAAGGATAGCAGACTACCAAGAAGAGACTGGATACCCTAGCACCATATTCAGGGGGAGGAGGTCCCCCTCGGTCACAGTCATAGGGAAGGGGGATTGGGGTGAAAGTGGGAGGGAGGGAGGAATGGGAGGATGTATGGGATGGGATAGAAAATGAGATGTAATATGAATTATTTTATCTTTCAATAAAAATGTGTTAAAAAAAAAAAAAGAATTACAAAGAATTCCCTGAAGTTTCCTACCCAATGCTGACATCTTAGCCCCCAACAATCAGCCTTTAATTATACCTAGGTGCCATCCCTTCACTCATAGGATAATTAAATACTATTTTTTCCTTCCTGTGCTAAGGGCTCCATGTTATTTAGGCACTGTACCAATGCAAGTAGATGAAGTATCCTGGTACCCTTACCCCTAGCAAATCAGGCACATTCATCCTCACAAACTCACCCACTGCCCAGGGTTTATCCTGATTCACAAGTAAAGATGGATTTGATTTCTCATTCCACTATGATCATCTGAATCTCCATTTGTTTGGGGGGGAATAGCCACTGGATACCCAGTGATCTGGCAGCAATGGTAGAACTGCCTTTGCAGCCACTGAGGTCTGCTCAACCCCTGCTGATATCTCAGTGCTGACTGCTGGGGAAGCACCTGCTGAGCCTGCAGCTTACCCTGTCTGCCAGGGTAAGGTAAATGCAACAAAGAGCTGTAGCTCTTAGATCTTATGGAGTTCCCGAATCCCTTCTTCCTCAGGACCCCATCCCCTTAATTCTTTTCAGAGAAGGGAGGTCCACAAGGGTACCAAGCCAACCTGGAATCTCAAGTTTCAGCAGGACTAAATGAGTCCTCTGCTACTGAGGCCTGACAAAGCAGCACGGCTAAGGGAACGGGATCCAAAGGCAGGCAACAAAGTCAGAAACAGCTCGTAATCCCATTGTTAGGGGACCCACATGTTGACCAAGATGCACATCTGCCACATATATGTAGGGAGGTCTAGGTCCAGCCCATGCGTGCTCTTTGGCGTTGGATCTGCCTCCTATCAACTTTTTCCCTCAGGCTTCTGAAGTCCCTGGGAAGTTAGCCAGGCATGCCAGCCTCCCTTCCTCTGAGCTCTCAGGCAGCTGGATGGTCACACAAAGGGCTGAGAATTGAAGGGGCGGGGGTGAATGTGCGTGTCTGTGTTTTCTCGCACACAAAGGCTCCAGGTTCCTCTGCTCTCTGAGGGAGGATCTTCCACTGCTACAGGAGAGGGAAGGAAGCAGGTTCTCAGCCTCCTCTGCAGGGCTGAGCCTTCATTTCTGCAACTCTTCGAGTGGAGGAAGGGAGCTCAGAACTTGAAAGAGTGCAAGGCAGCCTAGTGCTCTTCATCAAAGTGAGACCCGCCAAGAAACAAAGAACTAGACTAGAGGCAAGAGTTCATGGTAAGAGTCTGAGGCCAGGGTCCGAGGCCAGGGTCTGAGGCAAGCTGACAAAAGGAGAGATAAACAATAAATATTAGCGTTTATTGCTGTTGTCAGCCACTCCAGGGGAGTTATTTTGTAAAAGACACTTCCATTGCCGTTGCCTTAAAGTTTCAGTAAATCATTTCCCATCCCACCTCGGGAAAAAAAAAAGAGAGAGAGAGAGAGAGATAAAGATAAGCCTAGGATAACAGAAGACAAAAGGCTTGGGGCCAAGAGGAGAGAGAAAAGGGACAAATAGGCTCTCCCCACTCTGTTGATTCCGGATTTTCAAAGCTCTGCGTTGTAAAAAGGAGAAGCTCAAGGATGTCGCCTGGGAGCCTGTCTCCTGGATCTGTTGTTAATTCAGAGGTTGCTTTGAAGTGTCTTATCAAATGGAATCACCTTTTTGCCAAATGGGATGTTAGGGTTACTTTCTGCATACAGAAGGGAGTTCTTCCTCTTATCCATGCAGGTAAACTGGCTTCTCCAGACGGGAGCTAACTCAGACTTCTGCCCAGCAAAGTCATTCTGGTTTAACTAAGCCCACTGCAGTATTCATCCAACTCCTTGTAGTCCCCAACCACAAGACTAAGCAGCCACTGATTCAACAGCCGGGACAGAGTTTTTAGTGGGTGTTTAACTGTTTCTGTTTAACTGGTCTATTGGAATCTATTAGAATGCTGCTGACAACACCAGTGGAATCACTCCAAGGAACTGAGTCTAAATAAGGTCTACTTCTTCTGTTCCTATTAACCTCTTTTCTCTCTGATCTATGGTAGGTGGGTTGGAAGGGAGGTATAAGCACTTAAAGAACCCCAAATAAAGTAGGTTTGAAAAAGTTCAAAACCTGCCAGTCAGGCCAAAAAAGCCCTGATGCGCCTTAATTTCAGGGTTCCGGGCGCGCCCTCACTCTGTCTAGTGAACTACTCACCATGTTACTTAAGTCAGGACAGATCCTATCTGTCTGGCATGGAATTCACATGCATCCCCACCATTTTTTTTTTTTTTTTTTTTGCCAACTTCCTCTACTCAGCGGGGTTCAATTCTATTAACTAGTTCCCTTTCCTTTAGTTCCTGAAAAGGCAGACTACCAGCCTAAACATTTTCCAGTGCCAAAAATACCATCTAAAGCCCTCAAGCATGGGTTCAGGTTACTTCTCTTAGTGAGGGAATGATAACCTCTCTCAACTTCCCATTTACCTTAGATCTAATCTGTCTATGTTTACCACACTTTACAGACCCTACAGAAAACGCCACTCCTCCTCCCTAGTCAAAGTCTAAAAATCCAGACGCTAAGTCCAGCCCTATCTCAGATCTAACTACCCTCCTAGAATTCATATGAGAAATAAAAAGGACAAACCCACCTTAGACCCTCCCATTTCACTTCCTGTCAAAGCGAAGGAAACAGTCCCTGCTTCTCACTCTCCTTAACAAGCTACCCTCTTCAAAAGCCTGCCAAAAAGAGAAAAATCCAAGTAACTTCATGGCCTCTTATCCCCCACCCTCTACCACAGAACAGCCTTGTAATCTCCATGACTCTGTCACAAAAGCAAACACTCGAATTAAGTTCCTGGTGGCCAATGCCTCTTCTACTCCTCATGACTCCTATTGGGAGATGGAATTTCCAATGTTCCCAGCCAATATTTGCCCCACAAAAGATCAGGGCTCAGATTACAGTCCATGGGGATTTCTTAAGCTTTTTAGCCAGAGACCCTTTTTCACAGAAGTACAGACGACTGCATGTCTCTGTGCAATACAAAGTGAAGACAGATATTCTCTCTCTCTCTCTCTCTCTCTCTCTCTCTCTCTCTCTCTCTCTCTCTCTCTCTCTCTGATTCTGCCTGTCTGACAATGTGGGATAATCGAAGTCCCAGACTTTGGTTGGTGGCTCAGCCCCTGTGAGCCCTCATGGGCTCAGGTTATTTTACTCTGTAGGTCTTCTTGTGGTGTCCTTGACTCTCCTGGCTTCCTCTATCCTTTCTCCCACTCTTTCACAAAGCTCCCTGAATTAGGCCTATTTGGCTGTGGGTCTCTGCATCTGTTTGCATCAGCTGCTGGATGGAGCCTTTTAGAAGACAGTTACACTAGTCTCCTGTCTGCAAGCATAGCAGAGTATCATTAATAGTGACAGGGCGTGGCTCTCTCCATGGGTGGTCTTAAAATTGGGCCAGTCATTGGTTTGACAATTCCTCAATATCTGCTCTATCTTTATCCCGACACTTCTTGTAGATAAGACAAATTTTGGGTTGAAGGTATTATGGGTGGTTGATGTCCCTTCCTTCCACTGGAAGTTCCTCCTGGCTATAGGAGGTGGCAACCTCAGGCTCCTTAAACCCTGCTGCTAGAAGTCTCAGCTAGGATCACTCGCATAAACTCCAGGGAGCCTCTCCAGTCCCAGAAATGCTCCCTACCAATTTTCAAATTCTGTTCTCTCTCATGGTCCTCCTTTCTCATCCTGGCTCCCCAAACCTAATCCCCAATCCTGTTATCCCCTACCTCCAGCTCTCACCCGTTTCCCTCCCTCCATCTACTTCAAATGTGAAATTCTTACCAGGGTGGTTTAGATTGTAGAATGACTTTTCATCAATAGGCAGCTGTAAAATACGTAGTGGAGACATGCTCCCTACCCCAACGGAAGTGTTGCATGTGTTCTAACTTTCCCATCTATTTTAAAGTAACTTCAGTTTTGTCCTCTTGGAGACAATTGCTTTGACCTTCCATAATTTATCTTTCAATTATAATTTCTTTACCTTTCATAATTTATCTTTCAATTATAATTTCTTTACCTTTCATAATTTATCTTTCAATTAGAATTCCATCTTTAGGAGAGAGATTTGGCCACATCTCCTACTTTAAGATAGACACAAAGCTACAGCAGCTACAACCTTGGGTTATTCATTAATTCCCATCTTAGATGATACATTGAATTGGTAGATATAAAAGATCACTCCTTACCACAAACTGCAAACAGATATAACATTTACATATTCATATATTATAAATATTATTGAGATTACTTTTATGATTTATTAAATTTTAATAAAATTTAATTATTTCTAGGGAATTTATTATTGTGTTTTCTATTTATAGCTTGGCTAAATTGGGTTGAGCTCCAAACAGCAAGTAATTGTCTAATGCAGGTAGAAAGTGAATAAGGAAAATGGGGTTTACTGAACAGATAACTTATACATTATATTTTATAAAATAGAGAAAATAAAGTATTTGGAAGTATACTATTATAATTAGTTTTATGTGCATAACTGACTTAAAACCACAGTTATGCCTTTAGATATTTTATTTTAAATATTAAAATGCTTTCTTTCATTTTTGAAATTTGACTGCAAATTAAATTGACCATAATCATATCAATTTTATTTAATTCCCATAATGAAAGAGAAAAATGTAAATGAATAGCACATGGAATGCTGCCATAGTTTGATTATGTAAATTAAATTTTTGATGTAGAGTTATTAAGTAATTTTCTCAGATGTTAATGTTTAACAGAGTAAGACTAATTTTCCTTTCCTTGTTTTGACTAATCAATGCTACTTTTATAGAAATTCTTGAAGCTCTTGCTTAAGCCTTAATGAAGCCAGTTAGTCTCTTGAAGAGAGTAATAAGATGTCAGTTGTTGAATGGTAAATAGAATAAGTACTTGAATAAAGCAAGCTCTTTCTTTGCACGTGCTCTTTCTCACTCCAATGAAGTGGAAATCCACCTTTGGAGACTGTGGAAATACAGAATGAGATAAAGTAAGATTTTTTGATAACAGTGCACGAGATGAAAAAGGCAGAATCATATGTATGTTAAATTTACCCACTTTACATTGTGGTAACAATGTATAAATAAATAATTTTGTATTTACTTACTTTTGTTAGTGGTTATAGCAAATACAATAATTTAAATATTAAAAATTCAAAAAAAATGCATTTCACATAGTAGTTAGATGTCCTGTAAGAAAAATAGTTGAGTGGAGAACACAAATGTGGTCTACTTTTCAAAAGGAAAAGTACTGGAGCTACATCTAGTAGATAAGACTAAGTAATGTGGAAAGCATAAGGAGGAAAGCAGTGTGGTAAGAAGCAGGGCCCGTTGCTCAGGCATCACCAGCATTTGCTGCTATTGCAGAGAACTCCAGTCTGTTTCCGAGCACTCACATGACGTCCTTCGGCACCTGAGGCACTGCCCAAGTACATTAAAAAATAAAATAAAATCTTCTTAGCAGAGCCTTTAGTAGCTCAGTTGTCAGTAACGTGGCCTTAATTAACACAGGAGTTAAAAAAAAAAAATCCATTACGTTAGAACTCTGAAGTTATTCCCAATGTATGTAATATAAAAAATTAAATAGTTCTAAAAACTTATTAATACTAGTAGGAATTGATTTTTCAGTGTGATAGAAAAGAAACTTGAATAGAGGAAAAAAAATGGAATCCCAAACAATATTTTTTTAAAAAACTTTCCATTTCCATGTTATTAAAATGCCAGCAGTAAGGAACAAGAAGTATCGAGAGACACAGGAGAAAATCACCAATTTACTTATAAAAACCAACACTATCGATGAATTCTTCACTAGAACTCCCAAAAACTTTATGCAACCATTGCTCTAGTGTATCATGAAGACAGAATAAGATTGTAGATGAAAGTTTGTGATTGGCTTGCTATTTATGTTTCTCTTTTGATAGTGTGTAGAGTAGGTTCCTGTACCAAAGAACTGAATCACAGGGATAAAGGTTCTATGTAACCACCAGCTTGACTTCCATGTTCAATGTAGTGTGTAGGTATTGTCCTCAGCACTAAGGACCTTGCTGTCAGTTTGTGGAGAACAAGCTATAGTCTTGGAAACGGCCCGAATTATTATGTTTTCCTTTCCTAATGAGATGTATCTATTCCCTCTAGCCCCTTAGTTTATACCTACCATCTGTGGTTTATTAAATTCGCAGTTAATACCCAAGGATAACTGAGTACATATTTTTGCCTTTCTGGATCTGTGATAACTCACTTGGAATCATTTTTTTTTTCTTGTTGCATCCTTTTGCCTACAAATTTTGATGTCATTTTTTATCTGACAGTCATATTTTTTATTACTTTTGTAATGTAATTTTTTAAATAGCAGAGTAATACTCAATTGTGTAAATATATCACATTTTCTTTATCAATTCTTCTGTTGAGCAACACAAAGGTGTTTCCAATTTCTGGCTATTATGAGAAGAGCAACAATGAACATGTTTGGCTAAGTGTCTCCGTGGTGGGATGAAACATCCTTTGTCTATATGGACAAGAACTGTATAGCATAATATTGAGAAAGATTCCCATCTTTCTGAGGAACTGTCACAACGATTTTTAAAGTGGCTATTTGAATTTGCAATCCTACCAGCAGGGTACAAGTGTTTCCCTTATGCTACGTCCTCACCAGCATTAGTTATCAATTGTTTTGTTGCTCCTTAGCCATTCTAACAGATGTAAGACAAAAATCTCAAAGTAGTTTTGATGTGCATTTCTTTGATAGCTAAGGATGTTGAACATCTCTTAGTGTAGTTCAGCCATTTGAATTTCTTTGTTTAGATCTATATCCCAATTTTTATTGTGTTTTTTCTTTTCTTGAAATCTAGTTTCCTGAGTTCATCATAGGTTTTGGGTAATTGTCCTCTATTGCATGAAGAGTTGGTAAAAACAAAAACAAAAACAAACAAACAAAAAAACAAAAACAAAAAGTTTACCATTCTGTAAGCCGCAGCTTTGTCTGAGAGACGGTGTCCTTCACCTTACAGAAGTTTTTCCATTTCAAGAAGTCTCATTTATTAATTGCTGATCTTAGTGCCTGTGCTAATAGTGTTCTGCGAGGAAAGTCTTCACATATGCCAATGAGCTCAAGGCTATTCCTCACTTTCTCTTCTCTCAGGTTCAGTATATCTGGTTTTTATGTTGAGGTCTTTGATCCGTTTGGACTTGAATTGCATAGGTGGTAATAAGTATGGATCTATTTGGAGTCTTCTACAAGGAATGATACAGTTCCACCAGCATTATTTGTTGAAGATTCTGGCTTTTTTTCCTAGTGTGTATTTCTAGATTCTTTATCATAAAATCTGATGTCGGGGGAGGAAATCCCCCTCAGGAACAGTCATAGGGTGAGGGGAATAAGGGGAAAATGGGAGGGAGGGAAGAATGGGAGGATACAAGGGTTGGGATAACCCTTGAGATGTAACAAGAATAAATTAATAAAAAAAAATTTTTTTTAAATCTGATGTCTGTCCCAGCCCGCGGCGTCTTCAAACGGAACCTGGGAGGGGATGCCAAAGTGAAAGGACAGGAGAAACAAAGAAATGAGAGCAAGTCTGAACACTGATCAAGCCCCGTTTATTGAAAATTCTTACAGCGTTTATATAGGCAATATCTAGGGTAAGGGCAGGGTTGCTCTGGGAACCTAATGGCAGATATCCAGCCATCCATCGGCAGGAAGAACTCCAAGATTAGGAAGTGAGCTCTAAGGGAACGCAGCTATGGAAGCAAGATAAGCAAGCAGCCTCCCAGGATCTGGAGGAGCCCACTACGTGTCAGGCAGCAGTTCCCAGGGTCCGGGTAGAGTGGCCTGGGCTGACCTCGGCCTGCTACGTGCCAGGCAGAGGTTTAGAAACTGGAATCTACAGATAACGTGGAATTGCCCAATGTTTTAAGCCAAGAGCCGCAAAGGGCAGCTCCCCACAGACGTTCCTGAATGTGTAGATTTATGTCTGGGTCTTCAGTTCAATTCCATTGATCATTATGTCTATTTTCATGGTTGTGCCATGGTATTTTTATTACTATAGCTCTGCAGTACACCTTGAAATCAGGAATAATGAGACCTCCAGCAGTTCTTTTATTCTTTAGGATTGTTTTAGCTATCATGGAAATTGTGTGTTTCCATGTGAAACTGAAGATTTATTCATTCAAGATCTGTGAAGAATCATGTTATAATTGTGATGGGGAATGTATTAAATCTATAAACTGCTTTTGCTAGTATGGCTATATTAACAATCTTAATCCTGCCAATTCATGAGCATGGGAGATTTTTTCCATCTTCTGATATGTTCTTCAATTTGTTTCTTTAATTACTTAAAAAATTTGATACAACTTTTTCACTTGCTTGGTAAACCTTGAATATCCTGAATTATTTTACATCATTTAAGGCTATTATGAAACATATTTCACTAATTACTTCTCAGATCATGTGTCATTTGTATATAGGAAAGATACTGAGTTTTGTTCATTAATTTTGTGTCCAGATAGTTTCCCAAATTGTTTATCAAATATAGAAGTTTTTTGGTAGAATTTTTACATCATGTATGAGTACCATTACAGCATCTACAAATAAAGATTCTTTCATTTCTTCATCTTCAATATGCATTCCCTTGGTCTCCTTCAGTTGTCTTATTGACCTAGCTAAGATTTACTAATTAAACAGGTATGGAAAAAGTTTATTGTTTCTCAATTTAATGATGTATCCCTAATCTCTCCAAGGCATTTATCTTGAAGAGATTTTATTAAAGGGTGTTTCTGTCTATACAAATATGATCATGTGGTTTTTGTCTTTCTGTTTATTTATATGGGTGAATGACATTTATTGATATACGTATGTAGACCAGCCCTGCTTCTCTAGGACGAAGTCTGCTTTATCATAGTGGATGGTCATTCTGATGTGTTCTCTGATTCAGTTTGAAAGTATTTTGTTGAGTATTTTTTTTCCATCTATCTTCATAAAAAAATGGCCTATACTTCTTTTTTCTTGGGTCTTTATGCGGTTTGGGTATCAGGCACGTGTTCCTTCTGTTCCTATTTTGTGGAATAATTTGATGAATGTTAGTATTAACTCTTACTTGAAAGTCTGAAAGAATTCTGTGTTAAAACCATCTGTCTCTGGGCTTTTACTGGTTGGAAGTTTTTGATGACTGTTTTTATTTAAGTAGAGGCTATAGGTCTGGTTAAATTAGTTATTTGGGTCTGATTCAATTTTAGAAAGTGGTATATATCAAGAAAATATCTACTTCATTTACATTTGCCAGTTGGTTGGAGTACAGGCTTTTAAAGTATGTCCTTTACTCTGTTCTCTGTTCTCTGTTCTCTGTTCTCTGTTCTCTCTCTCTCTCTCTCTCTGTCTCTCTCTGTGTATGTATGTGTGTGTGTGTGTGTGTGTGTGTGTGTGTGTGTGTGTGTTTTAAACTGGGATATTGAGACTGTTGATGTTGAGAAATATCAGTGACTAATGATTGTAGATTCCAATTATTATTTTGTTGTTGTTGTTGTTTGTACATGGATATTTCTTTTTTTTTAACTTTGTCGGTTTGGGTTTATTTATTCCCTGTGTATTCTCATATGAAGTTAACTGCTTTAGACTGAAGTTCATTTTCTTGCATCTTTTGTAGGCCTGGATTTATAGGTAGATACAGTTTACTATGGAATATTGTATTTTTTTCCAACTATGATGAACAAAACTTTTTTGGGTATAGTAATCTTGCCTGGTATCTGTGGTCTCTTATAACATATAGCATACTTTTTGGATTTTAGAGTCTCCATTGAGAAGTCAGGCATAATTCTAACAACTCTGTCTTTATATGATATTTGGTCATGTTCCTTTACAACTTTTAATATTCATTTTTTGTCATTACACTGTATATTTAGTATTTTTGATTATGTTTTAAAGCGGCTTTTTTATGGTCCAATCTATTTACTTCTTGTATTTTCATAGGCATATCTTTATTTAAGTTATGAAATTTTTCTTCTATGATTCTGCAGAAAATATTTCTGTATCTTTAAAATGTTTTTCTTTTCCTTTCTCTATTCCTATTATTCATAGACTTGATATTTTCATAGTGTTCTATATTTTGTGGGTGTTTTGTGCTAGGACTTTCATATTATTAACATTTTCTATGTCTGATGTATCCATTTCTTCCGTCCTGTTTTCAATGTCTGACATTCTGTTTCCATCTCTTGTATTCTGCTGGTGAAATCTGGTTCTATAGATCCTGTTAGTGTTGCTAAATTTTTCATTTCCAGGCTTCTCTTAGTTTGGGTTTTCTTTATTGATTCTGTTTCAATTTTCAAGTGTAGAACTCTTTTATTCGTTTTTTTTTTCTATTTGTTTATGTTTTCATAGATTTCTTTATATAATTTATTAATTTCTTCAAAGGACTATTTTATGATCTTTACTTTGTGTTTCAGGGCCTGCTGTGGTAAGGTTTCTGGGTTGTTTTTTTTTTTTGTTTTTGTTTTTTTTTTTTTTTTTTTTTTTTTTTTTTTACATTGACATCTAAATATCTGAGATTAGAAAAAGTTATAATTCTAGGTGATGATACAGGGTCTTGTGTTTGTTGGTTGGGTATTTTATTCATTGGTTTCTGTTCCCTCTCTGGTCCTTGAGAAAGTGTGGTGGCTGTGTACTATGTGTAAGAAAAACTTGTAAGATTCAAATAGATGTGCCACTGACATCTGGGTATTGGGGTCTGAGACTTAGAATGGGGATGTGCTCAGGGTGGGGGAGGTCTTCACTGTGGGGAAGAAAGTGCCACCAGGTTCTGCTCAGTTGGTCCCCAGGGGATGAAGGCAGAAGATGAGCTCAGACCACAACAGGCAAGTTACAGTAATGAAGGCAAAACCAGGAGAGTAGACTTGAAAGAATAAAGGGAGTGGGCAAGATCTGCAGTTAGTCAACTTCATTCTATCACAGCGGTCTGTGGGTTCCCAGGGAGTACCCGCTAGATCTGAGGGCTAGAGCAAATCATTAAGTCTGGGGGAGGCAGAAGGATCAGTGTTATCCACTGAATATAAGCGCAGGAAGGAAAGCAAGGTTTCAGCAGGTGTTCTATCACAGAACTGGGGATTAGACTGCAATGTTGGACTAGGACGAGCAGAGGGAGAGGTGAAGATATGCAGTTAGCCTACCAGCTTTCCTGCCTGGTGTGCCCTGTGGGTTCCCAGGGAGTACCCTATTGAAGTTGAGGCTGAAATAGAGCATGAGGGGACTAGGTGTGGAAGAGTGTTATTTTATTTGACAAGAATGAAAGATTTTCTGCTAATGCCTTGCAAATATTCTTTGTTAAAGTTTTTAACAACAAATGGTAAAAAAAAAAATTGTTTGAGTTAGAAGTATCTCATGAAAGTACTTAATGAAGAGTTTTATACATAGGGTAATTAGGGATATTATTCCTTTGGGAAAGTTTTTGGAAAATCATATAAAAAGTCACTCAATTGTAAAAAAAATATTATATATAACAGTAGTTTTCTAGAGAATGGTTAACTTCTAGAATTAGTGTTTGATTATTTAAAGTCCCACATTCTTAGTTTATTCATAATTGTGACATAACATAAACTTAGAAATCGTAGTAGGAATGAGCATTTCTCAAAGTTAACAAGTTAAGTAGTTGAAATCCAGTTACATAAATATATTAGTCTTTTACCAACAAAGCAACCGACTGAGTGTGAGAAGAGTGGGTCACAGCAGTTTTCCGATGCTATAGTACCTTGTTAATTTTCCACAAATGTGACTCCACACAAATGAGTCAGGTCACAGGGTCATACTGATTTTTCCTCAGATGCTTGCACATTCCAAAGACAGGACTCCACATAGTCTCATTCCCTGGAGAAATAGCTCTTATTTGTGGGGGGGGGGGGGACTGGAAAAACAAATACTAGCTAGCCTGGTGTCTTAATGAGCCACTCACAATTAATAAAGAATGTAGCAGAGGGAAATGACAGCAAAAATTTTCAGGCCGACATGATCTGCCTATCAGTCCCTCACCCACGTCTTGCCTCCAGGTCCCAGAGAATCTGACCCACGACTCCAGGTAGACCCTTTAATCCAGTTCTGCCACATGCCCAACTGTCAGGACCACAAGGAGTCTGGCCTAGAATCCCATGTAGAGACTTCCAGAGTCATGATGCTGTTAACTGCAGCTCAGTACATTGCATCAAGACAGCTGCAGAAACCAATCTAGAAACTCCAGGACCAGAGGTTGAACCTAGCTTGGCTGATATTATTTCTGATACCCCACTTGCAAATTTTTTATTTTTTATAATTTATTCACATTACATCCCTATTATTATCCCCTCAGTTGTATATTCCTGATCCCATCCTCCCTCTCCCTCCCTCTGGACCCACTGGTTGACCACAACCTATCAGGTTTCATCACAGCAGCCTGAATCCCCTTCCTCTTTGTGCCTGCATGGCCTCCTCGCCAAGGGGAAGTGTTCAAATTGTAGGTACCAGAGTTCATGTCAGAGGCAGTTTCTGCTATCACCCACCCACACACCCTGAAGAATAAGATGCTGATTGGCTATCACTGAGCAGTTTGTCTAAATTCTTTGTAGGCATTGTCCTTGGTTCACTGATACATCAGTTTGTGTAGGCTCCCAAGGGTTCAGAGCCCCCATATTTGATGGTCTCCCTCTGGGGCTCCTGACCCCTCTGGGTCTTCCATCCCTCCAATCTTCCATATAACTTCTCAGTGCTCTGCCCTGAGACCAGTTGCCAGTCCTTTCTTCTGTCCCACCCCCTCTCCTGGGTGGAGTCTTCCGAGGACATCAATGCTGGGCTAATGTCCATTTATAAGTGTGATTCCTGAGATTGAACTGTAAATCCATGTTTCTTTTGATTGGGCCCTAACGCATCTTTAATCCAAAAACTTTCTGGTTTTTATTTTAAACAGGTGATTAGGGTATGGTTCTGCCAGCCTTAATGCACACACTTAATCCAAGAGCTATCTGTACACAGGACTTAATTAAGTTAACCCTAAATCAAGAGATGGAGCAAGAAACCAGGTGATTGGATAATTTGATTTGATGGTGTTTAATTTCTTGACTCTTTAATATAAATTGGCTATTAGGCCTCAGTCAGATTAAGGGTTGGTGAAGAATTTTTCCCATTCTATAGGCTGTTGTTTTGTTCTTTTGACAGCATTCTTTGCCTTACAGAAAGTGTTTCAGTTTCACAAGGTCCCATTAATTAATTGTTGAACTTAGAGCCAGAGCTTTTAGTTTTCTGTTCAGGAAGTTGTTTCCTGTGCCAGTGGGTTCGAGGATTTTCCCCATTTCTCCTTCTAATAGATTTAGTGTGTATCGTTTTGCATCAATTTTCTTAAGGGAAATTGGTCTGAAATTCTCTCTCTCTGTTGGGTCTTTGTGTGGTATAGGTATCAAGGTGACTGTGGCCTCATAGAGTAAACTTGGAAATGTTCCATCAGTTTCTATTGTGTGGAATCATTTAAAGAGTATCAATATTAGCTCTTCTTTGAAAGTCTGGTAGAATTCTGCACTGAAACCATCTGGCCTTGGGTGTTTTTTGGTTGAAAGAATTTTGTTGACTGCTTGTATTTCTACAGGAGAAACACGACTATTTAATTTGTTTACCTGAACTTGGTTCAGCTTTGGTAAGTGAAATCTATCAAGAAAGTTGTCCATTTCATTTACATTTTCAATTTTGTGGTGTATAGGTTTTTGAAAAGCAAAGATTACACAAATATCGTTCTGTATTCCCACTGACTATCAGGGATTATGACTGGATGTCACAAAATGGAAACTAGAAGAAGTACATAATATCATGGAAGGTGAAAAAATATAAATTAAACAAAAGTTTAGTCATAGTAGAGTAAAAATGCAAGTTTAAAAATTCCTAGAATTGAATGGAAAAGAAAATACAATATACCGAAATCTACGGCACACAATGAAGACAATCCCAAAGGAGAAACTTATAGCATTAATTGCCTATATCAGAAAACTGCAGGTTGGGTGTGATGGCACTCACCTTCAATCTCAGCTCTTGAGAGGCAAAGGCAACCAGATCTCTGTGATCATTGTGAGGTCAGCCTGTTCAACATATTGAGTTCCAAAACAGCCAGGACTGTATAGTTAGACTCTGACTCAAGGAAACAAAACGAGAACAATAAATCCTAGAGAGGTATCATATTAAAAATGTAATATTGTATGCAATGGACTTGGGAAATAAAAACAAAAATCAAGGTATAAGTATATGGGAGACATATCTCAAAATAACAAAGGCAATTTATAGCGAATTCTCACAGCCAACATCATGTCAAACAGTGCTCCCACTAACATCAAAAACACAATGTCTACTCTCTCCATTCCTTACCAACATAGGTCTTAAAGTATAGGCTAAATAGTAAGTGAAATAAATGAGGCAGAAGAAATACAAATAGCAAAGAAAGCATTCAAAATATTGTTATTTCTACATTATATAGTTTTATGCATAAAACACTGTAAAGAACCCACTAGGAAACTTTTACAGGTAATATATTCAACAAACAGCATACAAAATTCCAGGATCTGGAAATTTTATATCTTATAGTTAGATTTCATAGTGCTAGAAGATGTTGATTTGAAAGCTTCCTTCCTGAAAAAAATATCTTTTATGACACCAGAAAGCCCAATGTAACCAAGAGTCCTAACTAATCATGATGTCTGGAAAGCACAGCAAAATCCTGCAGGATAAGGTAACCCTATGAGGCTTTTCTGGCATGGGTCTTGGGTAATCCAGAATATCACTGAGAAATAGACCTTGTCGGATTTCATTCTCCATAATCAGTCGCTTGGTCTCCACACTGAGGTTTGTTCAATTTCACTTTACTAGTCTGCAGCATAGCATTATATACATTTTTATCAACTTACAAATTTAGACTCAATACACACTAAATAAACATGTTGATTTTCCACGTTACAGTCAGGAAACTGAGGGCTGATAATTTCCCCTACCATCCCAAGAACAAGCACAGGGAGATACCAGCAGGGAGTCTGTGTGAATCAGTGCAAGACATCCTTAGAATATCAGTTCCAACCCCTGTGCCAAGATCTCTTAACCAAAGATGGGAAAAAAATCTCAGACAGACTTGCTATAAAAATTTTTTAAGAACTGAAATTAACTTGCTTCTATTTTTTGTATTAGATATTCTATATAGAGGAATAGTGCAAGTGCACACAGCTATACGTGTAGATATATATAGATGGAGATAGACTTATATATAATCCTTGAGTTTTAAATTATACATTTCTTAAACCCAAATGCTTTACAATATCTCATGTAGTATTATTTTTTCCCACAATTAGCTACTCCATAGGACTTTGTCTAACACTTGAGGTGAGTGTACATTTCTTTGGTTAATATGTGTGATATTGTGTTTCTGAATTTATAAACCCAATGACTCTGAAAAAGATCTCTGGGTATGTAACACATATTTTTAGAAAAGAGTACTAAAACTCACACAGAAGTAATGTTTCTATCCACAAAACTTTGTGAACTGCACCACCTTCTTCCTACCTAATTAACACAAAATTCTATGTTGCAGGCTTTGTATTTGGATCCAAGTATCAAAATCTTTCCCAAGAAGAGTTCCTACTCTTTTCCTAAGAACTCATGGCCCAATTTTTTGACTTCTCATAGCATCTACTCCTCAGGATTATTTTGCCTCAGGTCAATGTCTGAATCTTTCTAGACCACAGGCCACCTACAACTGTGTGCATATTAAGCATTTACATTACATTTCGTAACAGTAGCGAAATTTGATTGATGAAGTAACAACGAAAATAAATTTATGGGTGAGGATCACCACACAAAGGAGGGAGCGTATTTAAGGGGCCCAGCATTAGGAATGCTAAGGACAACTTTTCGAGGGTATTTTATTATTGTTGTTGTTTATTTGTTTGGTGCAATTTGGACCAGTGACAAATTCCCATTGCTATAATGAATCTGAAGAGTCAGAGATTCCTGGCAGGAAGATTCCTAAAACAGTTTCTCTTTTAGAGTAAATTTTAAGATGATGTCTTGCAACTTTGATTTTGCAAGAAATTTATATGCCAAAGGGGAAACAGATTCTGCATAGCATTATAAAGGCTGAGGACAAGAACATGGGTAGCTGCCAGATTCCTAATGGTTTAGATAATGAAAGAAACAGAAGAACAGTCCATACACAGAGAGCCAGAAATTTGGATTATCATACCTCCCCAAACTTACAAAGACACACACACACACACACACACACACACACACACACACACACACACACACACGTCATTGCTCAGGTTTAATTCTATAATGCTACTATTGTTTTGCAAAGAATGAGAGTAAATAGCATCTGCTAGAATTTAATTAGCACCGTGTCCTCAAGATCATCGTTACAACACTACACTTCATAGTTCACTCAGGCTTCATTGTTATCTTTTATAACCCTCCTAAGTCTTCAGATTCCTTCATACCACTCCAGGCTTGGAACCAAAAAGCATTCTATTAATAGTTATTTCATACAAAGAAGAGTTACTAGAAGACACAGCAGTAAGATTGCTAACATGACTGGAGAGGCAAAGCACTGTAAGCACAGCCTTTCTGTGAGGCTACCAGCCAACTTGCTTACTAAAGGAATTGGCCAAGAGCAAACACCAATCACCCTGCAGACACACACTGTCACCAAGAGAGCCTCAAGTTTCCTCTCCCACTGTTTCCAGCCTCCCCTGAATGCTGGAGCTGACAGACATCTACTACAGTCACCTGCTGTGCAGCCATAATCTTGTTCTCCTTTCTTAAGATTCCACTCTTACACACATAGGGCAGACTTCCCTTGGGCCAACATTCTGTTAAGGAAGGATTGCTGTTTTCACATCCTGTTGGCACAATAAATATTCAGATTGTATTTGTGAACCTTCCAATACCTGCTTCTTTCCTCCCACATAAATCTGAACATATATATTTATTTACATATTCAACCACATTAGTTTCTATGTATAAGTTATTTTAATATGTAAATGTTATTTGATTCGCTTAGAAATCCAAGGATCTGCTGTCTCCTGTTTTAAAAGCAACTATTTATGGGACTTAAAGACTATTATTACATAAAGAGTAGGCGGCAGAAAACTACTTCAGCATAAAGCCTTGTATGTGAAGCACTACACACATGGCGAGGAGAAATGTTAGAAGTATTTTCTCAAAAGCAAATTCCTGGTTTTAAAAAGCATCTGAATGTCCCAGTCATTTCACTAAAGTAGTTAATTTACTTTTGAGAAATTACTCTTAACAATTCCACTTGTAATGCAGCACTTCACAGATGTTTCTGCTCCTTCGAATACTAAACTTCACTGACACTTTTAGGAAAACTACAGGACCATATTGTGTCTCTATGGGTACATAGAAACAATTGAGAACTTGGAGTCTTTGTGATTATTTTGTATTATCTTAAGAGTTTTTTTTTTCTGTAATATTGTTTTATCCTGTGGAATTGTCTTAGTTAGGGTTTCTATTGCTGTGAAGGCACACCATGATGATCACAACTCTTTTTTTTTTTTTTTTTTAAGATTTTATTTGTTTGTTGTATATAAATATTTTGCCTGTATGTACAGCTGCAGGCCAGAAGAGGGCACCAGCTCTAGTTATAGACGTTTATGAACCACCACGTGTTTGCTGAGAATTGAACTCAGGACCTCTGGAAGAAAGGGCAGTGCTCTTAACTCCTGAGCCAAAGTAACTCTTAATTAGGAAAGCAATTCATTGGGGGCTGTCTTTTGGTGTCAGAGGTTCAGACCATTATCATCATGTCAGGAATGGTGGTGGCATGCAAACAGACATTGTGCTGGAGAAGGAAAGGAGAGTTCTACACCTGGATAGGCAGGCAGCAGAAAGGAGTATGACATTGGGCCTGTCTTTCACATTTGAAACCCCAAAGCCCACTCTTAGTGAAAGCCTTTTTCCATCAAGGCCACGCCTCCTAACAGTGCCATACCCTATGGCTTTACAGGATCCATTTTCATTCAAACAACCATAGGAATCAATGGTATAACTCAGATAAAATATGTTTTAGGATATGTAATTTCTCTCTGGGATGAAATTAATTTGTGTTGTGAGATAATGTTTAAGTCAGCTCACCCTAAATGTTTGAACTGTGGTGGAGGTTACATCCAACTGTAACTTATTTATTCTTATTTATCATTAATAGAGGGTAGCAAATTTTGCACTGCTTCTTAAATAAACTTTGTATATTTTTATTTTCTGAAATGCACTGAGTCTTTTCACAAGATATTAAGCTAACTGATTAAAAGTGTTATTTAAATTTAATAAAGATGTTTGTTTTTTGTTATTTAAATTTAATAAAGATGTTTGTTTTTTAATGTGTATCATTCTGACTTGTTTACTGTACTGAATTTTTTTCCAATATGTGTGATGTTGTGTTAATGATTAAATCACTTCTTAACCTATAAAACGTCATTTATTGAAGTACTAAACTTCAGTGGGACTTTTAAGGTGATAATTAAATTGAAATGAGGCCACCAGAGTAGGCAAGCATCCATCTAAATGTAATTTACAAATAAAAATTGTGTAGATAAGAGACATGTTAGGAGTCTGAGTGAAGAGAAAGACTCAAGCAGGATAAAGTGGGAAATCCCACCTGCAAGCCAAGAGCCACTTCAGGAGAAACCAAACAGCCAACACCTTGATTTTGATTTCTCCCATCCACTGTGAGGAAACAGTAAGTCTTATCCAGTTGTTTGTGCTCTTGTCTCATAGCCTCTCTGCGAAAGTACAGGTGAGTACTGTTAAGACTTCCTGACATTTTGTTAGTTTATTGTTTCTCTCTCAAAAATGCATATATATATATATATATAATATATATATCTTATATATACTATATGTTGCTTTAATTTATTTTTAATGTAAATGTAATTTTCTCTTGATCCTTCATTTCATGTTATTAAGTTTCTTACATTAAATAACCATATGGAATTTTTTGTTTTAAAAATATATAAAGTTACCTATTTAGTCTGTGCATTCTAGACATTTCTAAAACGTGAACTCAGCAGAATACTGGTTTGCCCTAAGAGATAAATAGTAATATGTCTTTGGTTAGATAGAGGTGGAGTTTGTTTCACTTATTACTAACTTTTGAGCATTATTGTAATACTTTCTTTTAAGGTTCTATATTATTTTTACAGATGAAACATTTTACTTTAGCTAACAATAGAACTTGTTTAGAAATTAGCTATAGTTTGGATCTGTGATGTGTTTGAAAGATCAGGTGCTGTCAGCGAGTGGCATTACTTGGTGGTGGTGGGATGAAATATGCTCCAAAGAGGACACAGAGACCTCCACTACCTTTACTCTTTTATTTTCCTTGTCTTTCAGCACTCAGCGGGTGAGCATTTTTGTTCTGTCATGTTCTTCTTACCATTGCATGTTCCCTCACCAGGGATCTGGAGAAAGGAGAACAAATGACCAAACAAAAACATGACATTTTCTCTGTAGTTAATTTTTTTTAGTATTTTTCTCTACAACTGAACACTAACTTGTGTTAGTAATAATTCTATGGGGGTTTGCAAACCTCTTTTCTGATCATTTTCCAAGGTCTACCAGGCTCTGAAACAGAAAGAGAAAACCATCATGAATATAAAACAAGACCAGAGATAGAATTTAGAAGCTTAACTATAAGAGGCAACAGACAAACGTAATCATTCAAGTAGGTCCCATTAGAAATACTCAAAAAAAAAAAAAAAAAAATTGAGACAGAGAACAGAAATGAGAATATATTCCAAAGTTTAACTCTCAAGTGTTCACTGGGTAAATGACATGACCCAAGTCATCAAAATGGAGAAGAGTCAACTATGAGACCAGTGTGTGTAGGAAGAAAGGTGGAGTCTCTGAAGAACAAAGCCAATCGATGTATACAGAACCATCGATTTGTCTTCCGTGACTCTTTCTTGCAATAAAGATGATTTGCCTTTCATTAGACAGAAATAACTATAATTCTCATTGCTTTGATTCCTTTGCCCACCTGCCAGCTCTTTAAGTGTTATTGGCAATAGCATCCTCCTCACTTGCCATACATCTCAAAGTCTAGAAGAAATTATTTTGCCATAAGGAAATGGTTAGTATTTTAGGGGGTTTCTATGTCAAATTGCATTTCTCATAACAGAATGTATACATGTATCAAAACACCATCTTATTTCAGTAAAAAAAATAAATATAATATATAATCTTACATTTTATATGAATAAATAGTTTTTAATAGCATAGTCTTATTAAATCTCCAGTGTACTAATTTGTTTGCCAATGATCTCAGAAGAAGCAGCTGGTCTAGCTAAGATTGGATTTATTTATTCTAATTCCTGGCTTCTCTCTGTTCCCAACAAAATCCAAAATCCATGACAAATGAGACTAAATGTTATTAAAGAGAATTATCAGAGTTAAAGAATAGGGCTACCAACTGTGAAACACGGTAACATGGAGAGAACGGAACAGGTTCAGACAGAGATGAAAAAGCGAGAGAAGGCCAACCTACAGAAGGGCATTTCTAAATGACAGCCAGAGCTGTCACTTCATATCAATGCGCACACCCCAGAATCCCACTTTCACACTGTCACCGCTTACAGGAGAGCACAATGGCTTGAGCATTTGTTGCCAGGGGAACATTGATTGCGTTTGTTTGTTTTCTATTTCAAGCAGCAGATTTCTCACTTTGGTACTTTAAATAGTCACAAAAGAATAATCAGTACTGCTTATCACTCATCTTTCCCTTGGCATGCTGTTAAAAAGAAAGAAAGAAAGAAAGAAAGAAAGAAAGAAAGAAAGAAAGAAAGAAAGATAAAAGAGAAAACAAACAGTTGGTCAGGATATTATTGTACATTCTTGGTACTAATTTTTTTAATGATAGGTTACATATAATATGAAATATTGGAAAGAACTAATTGAACTCAGACCGCTGGGGGGGAAAAAACGTGAAACTGGAAAGAGTTGGAGATGGGAATGAATACAATCAAAATGCATTGTATATATCTATGAAATTCTCCAATAATAAATTATAAATTAAATCATTGTCCTGTAATGCAGGACAATTTTCGTAACAACTATATTTTATTACAAATTATTAACCGAGAATGCCTCAATTATAACCCTACTAACCTAAACAAAAGGAAAAGGAGATTAAAGAACACAATAATGAAATTGTAAGGATGTCAGTTCTAAGGAACTATTCTCCTGGCGTAAGCGCAGGACTTCATCTGCTGGAACCTCTCTCAACCAGAACCTGGAGCCTCAGCCAGAGCCCCGAGCCCTGAAGCCTTCGCTCCAGGGGTTCTATCTAAGAGCAACTCGAAGTGGCGATGAACAGCTAAAACCACCTCCAGTCTCCAGAACAAGCCCCCTGCCTCCTGTCTTTTGCTCCTATATATCTCTCCCCACCCCCCACCCACCCAGAGTCTGTTCATAGGTTTTGGTCTTTGGGTTTTCTTCAGCTGGCAACAATTAAACTCCTGCACAAGGTGGTTCTTCCTCTAGATTAACATCACCTGTTCTCTCACAAGTCCATTCCCCATCCCACTCTTGGGATCATATTAAAAAAAAAACAAAAACAAAAACAAAACATGTCTATCTCTTTTTCACTGGGCCAAGGAAAATTCTGTCCTGTTGTGGTCACTACACCTTCACTTGGCTCAAAATTGTAGGTGTTTGTGAGGTCCTCAAACACTGTTTAGGGCCAACAATTTGCAAGTTTTTCCATTGGAGCACTAATGATGATTACAGTAGCAGTCACTGGGGACCCCTTGTACACAGTCTCTGTTGCTATTGCTCATGTGCATTTATTGTTACAGGGCTTATAACTGAGGTTGCTATAAATTGCTAGAGTCAGAAGGATTCTGCAACTGTGATGAGTTCAGCGCTCTGGTAGAGGAAGTTTCTCAAGGGATTGATCCAGAGGATCCAGGAAATGTGGACAGCAGCTGATGGGGTGAAAATAAAATAGTATTGTTTGTTCCTGTTGTTGTCTTAATGATAACCATGTCTTTCTCATATAACTTCTGGATAGCCATACAGCAAGAAATCTGTAATCTTCAGTTTTAGCTGGTATGAGTATGTAGCTTTGTGTTTCACCTATATCAGTTCAAAGAATATACATAGCTGTTTCTTGCTTCTAAATAATATCCAATACGGTAATATTTTTCTCAAAATATCAGTCTACTTACATTTGATACAGATTTTGAGTTTGGATAGAATCCCAGCCTTCTATAACTTGATTTCTATCTGTCTCAGTGGCTATATATTTTCTGTTTCTTCTCCTCTGTCTTCTTACAGAAAAGAAACATTTTATAAAACTATTATGTGTACTCAAAAAACAACTCTATATAAAAATTTTAAAGTATGAAATGATAATCTATGTCCAACTTGAATTTTCTCACTTTTTTGGTTTCACATTTTATTTCTACATCTGTTATGATATTCATCGTCTTTGTTTTTATTCCTTCAAACAAATAATATATTATGAGACTCATGTATGTGTGAAAATAAAGCAAAATTGCTGTTTATTCTTTAATATATTTGTGTTTTCTTGTGTTCTATTCTTCAGCTTGTTCTCTGTGTTTCATTTTTTCTTCTAAAATATCCTTAAACTTTCCTTTAGAAGAAATTAATTTTTATGTGATTATTATTAAAAGCAAAATTATCATTCATTTTAAACATTGCTTTACTCAAATGTAGAATTTAAGCTTAGCATCTTTTTTTCTTCCTTTCTATTTTAAAATGATCACACATCAGTCTAGCAACTATTGTCAGGAGAACATCACTTGTAAGGAATTTTACGTGCACGATATTTTTGCCCCTGTCTTTTTTCATGTTATTCCTCTTTTTTTCCCAGTGTGCAAAGAGTTTCAAGAATATACATCACTGGGTAGTTGTACCCCACACCTTTAATCCCAGCACTCAGGAAAAATCCTGTCTTAAAAAAACAAACGAACAAATATATATATGCATGCATATATATTTAAATATATAATATAAAATATATAACTGTATTTTACCCTCTAATATATCCCCTTATCTTTTATTCTCATCTTTCTGGTCTCTTTCTTTCCTACAAATAGTGTCTAATTTTGGCCTTATACCTCATGTTATGCAAATATGTATATAAATAGTCTATATATGTATTTATATCACATATACACACACATGTAAATTTTACACATATAAAAGATACTGTTATATTTGCCTTTCAGAGTACAGCTGTTTGCTTAATAGAATTATCTCTTTTTGTTTATTTTCCTGCAAATGAAATGATTATTCTCTTCTTACTGCTGAGTAAAATCCATTGCTTATATATGCCATATTTATTTTATCCACTTCTATATTGATGGGCACCTATGTAATTTCATAATTTGTCTAATGTCAATAGTTTTGCAATAATCATGGATATGCTGGTGTATTGTCTGTTGTACACTGACTTCAATCCCTTGAGTTATATTCCCAGAAATGTATACACAGGTTGTGTGCTGGCTTTCTTTTAGTGTTCCAGAGAATCTCCATATTTATTTCATAGTGAGTTCACTGACTTGGGATCCAGCACAAGTAAGGACTCTACTCTATTCTCACCAGCATGAACTGTTGCTTCTTTAAAACAAAAACAAAAACAAAAACAACAACAAAGTAACTGTGTGTGTTAAAATTTCTTCCCTTCTAGTAAATTGTCATCCAAAACTTGAGCAACTAGGTGTGTTTTCCTAGTATCAACAATCATGGGTTAAACATCAGTTATAACATATGCCACAATAAAGAAAATTAAAATATTATGTTAAATTTTTTATTGCTATTGATATCTTATTGGTAATAAAATTGGAAATCTGTTGAAAAATTATTACAACCTAAACTATGCTAAACCTTCTCAAAAATTATATAACTTCTCCTATAGAAATGAAAAATATCTGCAAAACATGGAAATATTTATGGAAGGTTATAAATATGTGACAGAATAATCAGTATAGTATGTATATATATATAGATATATGTATGTTTATGTGTATTAGGATTGCTCTAGAATTTTACAGATCTATCAGTGTCTTAAAGTTTCTGTTACTGTGAAGATACACCAAGACCATGAACACTCCTATAAAGAAAAACGTTTCATTGGGTCTGACTTACAATTTCAGAGGTTTAGTTCCTTATCATAATTGTGGGAAGCAAGGCAGCATGTAGGCAGACATGGTACTGGAGAAGGAACTGAGAGTTCTACATGTGTATTGGCAAGGCAGCAGAGAGAGAGAAAATGTGAACCTCCTGGCCTGGTTTTGAGCTTCTGAGGTCTCAAAGCCAACCCGTAGTAACACACTTCCTGCAACAAAGTAACACCACTTCCATCAAGGCCACATCTCCTGAGAGTGCCATTCTCTATGGCCAAGCATTCAAATTCATGAGTCTATGGGTGCCATTCCTATTCAAATCACCATATTCCACTCCTTGGCCACCATAGATTTGTAGGCATAGCATAATGCAGAAATGCATTTACTGCAACTTCAAAAGTGCCCGTAGTCCATCACAGTTTCAATATTGTTTAATAGTCCAAATTTCAAAGTCTTTTACAAAATTCATGTAATCTCTTAACTGCATCTCCTGTAAATTCAAAGTAAAAACAGGAGATCTTATTTCCAACAAATAATGGCACAAGGCATATATTATCATTTGAAAGTGGAGAAAATATAACATAGTGAAGAAATACTGGACCAAAGCAAGACAAGTTGGACAAACTACAAACTCTGTATCTCCATGTATGATGTCAACATACTCTTCAGATTTCTAACTCCTTTCACCTTTGTCAACTGCAAACATACTCCTTCTAGTGGGCTGCTTCTATTCCTTGTTAGTAGATTTCCTCTGCAGGTGTCCCACACGTCTGGAATTTCCAATATCTTAGGGTCTCCAAAGCAATCCAGTTTTCATGTTCACGTCTTTACGCAATGGCCTCTCTAGGTCTACATTTGGGGATGGCCCTGATACATGTCTGGCTTCAGCATCTTTCCTGTGTTGCAGAGGGAGAACACATAACCTCTTGTATCCCTGACTCTAAAGTCAGCACCATGAGGCTGAAGCTGCCAAATTCTGCTGTTTTCTTTGGCTGGAGCATGGCCACCTCATTCAATTACATCTTCACCAGCTTTCTGGTTTCAATAGTTTCCTTCATTGCCTAAGTTTCGATGATCTGAAACTTAACTTATTCCCTAGGATGGCCTTGAACCTAGAGATCTACAAGCCTATTCCTTCTGAGTACTGGAATGAAAGGTGTGCACCACTACATCAGGCACTGAAATTTTCTTTCTTTAATTCTTTTTTTTTTTTTTTTTTAACAAGTTGAAAGCTTAGCTGGGTGAGATCTTGCCCTAAGGTCATCAATCCATGTACTCCTTTATCTCCTTGACCATAGGACTTCGTTCTATTCTACCTCATGGTGCCCCTTTCTTCTCAGAATGTACATTTTATTTTTCTGTTTTAATTTTTCTATTTTTATTTTTAAGCTATAAACACTATACTGGGCAGAATCTGAGATACCCTAATTGTAATACCTTTAAAAGCCACATAAAAACCAATCACTTTCCAATCTGATGATTCCCATGCCAGTTTCTGCTCTGTCAGTCTTTTCCTACAGCCATGCACTCAGCTATCCTCCTCACATTTAGGAACACACCTGTCCTCCTCTTTGTCTCCTGGCAAAAAGACCTTTTTCTCTTCCTTTTCCAGAGTTTCTTTCTCCCTACCAGGAAGTCCTAACTTCCACTTCCTGTCCTTCTGACCAGCGAATTGGCCAAACAACTCTTTATTGACAACTGCTATATCCACACAAGACATTTCTTCATAATTCCCCCTTTTAGTATAATAAAGACACCTCTACATATATGTCTATATTATTGTACATATATACAGCAAGAAGAACCACAAAACGATCAAGAAAACCAAAATAAAAGTTTACATTCATGGTGTTTTGCTTATTTGTGTTTGGCAAACTTGAATAAAACATCATCTTTTCTATCTTGGTGAGTCTAAAATTATAAACCTAAATCAATCTCTATCATATTTTGTATATTTCTATTTAAAAACATTTACCTAGACAAACATCTTGACTCCTAACAACTAAGCTTAACTGTGAAATTATAATCTGATCCTCAACTCCACAAGAGATATGAAAAAGAATAAAATTAATTACCTGAGTAAATAGGAAAGTGTATGCTATCAGCTTCCAAAAATAAAAAATGATGGAGATAGTTTGCTGCCTCAATAGTCTTCCAAAAACTCTGTAATGTTAGAGTGTCATTTTCAGCTTTCTGGCCCTACATAGCTGACAGACATATTTGTGACACAGGAACTATTAAGGACTTGGTTACCCTGTCTTGACAAAGTTCAGCAGTCAACTCGCCCTTCATCCAAGCTTGCCCATTTTAGGCAGAACTTCGTCTGTAGTAGAAATCAGGACATTTCTTTGTCCAGACAGATTGCTTGTCACATTTGAATCTATCTCCATATGGCAGTTCTCCTATGCTCATCATCTTCTTTAAGGTAAGCTGGTAGTACTGATAGAAGCTAACATGTCTCATTGTCAAATAATCCTTGCTCAGATGGCTCCTTTTTTGTTATAGATATGCATAAGAGTGAACATTAATAATCACAAGACAGAGTCAATTCAAGGCTGTTTTAAATTTTTCTCTGTCAATGAAATTAACCAAAGCTCTTCTATTTAGCCTCAGACAGACTTTTTGTACAAGGGCAGAAGGCAACCACATTCTTCACCAAAATATCACAAGAATAATATCTTGTCCACACACTAACATTCTTCTTCTCTGAAACCTCTTGAGCCAGGCCCCCCAGAATTCAAATCACTCTCAGCATTACTGTGTTCCATGTCCCTACTATAATGGCCCATTAAGCCCCCACTGCTTTCAACTTACTTTCTAATGTAAATGTCCACAGTCCACCTTCCTCCAAACAAAAGGATGGTCAGGTCTATCACAGCAATACCTGAGTCACTGGTACCAACTTCTGTCGTAGTTAGGGTTTATATTGTTTTGAAAATACACCATTTTCACAAGTACGCTTATAAAGGAAAACATTTCATTTGGGCTAGCTTACAGCGTCAGAGGTTTAATCCATTACCATCATGATGGGAAGAATGACAGCAGCAGCATGAACTCAGATATGGTGCTAGAGAAGGAGCTCTGTATCTTTATTCACAGGTAGCAGGGAAAGAAACTGAGTGATACCGAGTCTGGAGTTAAGCATCTGAGACCTCAAAGCCTATCCCTAAAGTTACACACTTCCTCCAGCAAGGCCATACCTCCTGATAGTGCCACTCCCTATGGGATAAGCATTCAAACACATGAGTCTCTGAGGCCATTCCTATTCCAATCACCATAATCCATGAAGAAGAAGAAGAAGAAGAAGAAGGAGGAGGAGGAGGAGGAGGAGGAGGAGGAGGAGGAGGAGGAGGAGAAGGAGCAGGAGGAGAAGAAGAAGGTAAAAAAAATAGGCTCATGCAAGTGAAAATTAGTGAATAAGTTAGAAATCAATTGTTCAGTAGGTTCTTGTTATTAATTATGGGGAAATGCATTGGAATCTTATTGTAATATGTTTCTCAACATGAAAATAATACTGTGCTGTATCTCTCAAACTAACAGAAAATAAAGAATCAATGAAATAGATATAAGTGACTGGTAGAAAACATGCTATGCAAGCACAAATCTGGTATTGTCTTAAGCCCAGAGAAGAAAGCTTGAAAAGCAAATTAGGAAGCACTAGCACCAGAGTTCATGTCAGAGTCAGTTCCCCCTTTCCACATAACTGTGGAGAATGTCCTGTCCATTGGGTAGATCAGAGTAGGGGTTGGATGTTTACTACTTGTATTGTCCTTGGTTACTGCAGTAGTTTAAGTAGACCCTCCTGGGCCCCATCCACCCATCACTTTGTTCTTCTTCTAGGTTTGTAGGATCTTCTGGGTCCTTCTGTATCCCATTTCCTATATTTCTTTTACTTAGAGTCTGAGTAGCATGTCCTCACATCTTTCGCAATCTCCTGGTAAGTGAAGACTTTCGTGGGCCATGCCTTTGGGCTAGTGCCCAACTGTAAGTGAGTAGGTACCATGTGAGGCTTTCTGCTTCTGGGTTAACTCACTCATTTGACCACCTTCCCTTGGTGGGGAGGCCTGACGGCACTCAAAGAAAGAATAAGCAGGCTACCAAGATGAGGCTTGATAGCCTATGACCATACAGTGGGGGAGGAGGTCCCCCTCAGTCTTACACCTAGGGGAGGGGCATAGGGTGAAAGCAGGAGGGAGAGAGGAATGGGAGGATACAAGTGATGGGAAACAATTGAGTTGTAATCTGAATAAATTAATAAAATTAAAATTTAAAAAAAGGAGCACTAGCAAAGAACTCAGTCATTTGTCAATCAAATACTACCTGTGAAAAGCAATTGCACACAAAACTGACCACGTAGGATGAGCTCATCATTTTGGTAACTGGAACATTCATTAGATGAATGATTTACATATCTGATGAAAATGGAATTTATCCACATTAATTCATACAGACTGAGAGCTTTACGGGTAAAATCTCTCTTTTACTTAAAACTAGAGATGAAAATCTGGCAATTTCCCTGAATCATCTCCTAGTGAATATGAAACCTAGGAACTTCATCTGTTTCTAGTAAGCCTTAAGCATAGTGAAATTCCTATACCCATTTCTCTGTGGAAGATAGCTGGTTACTATAACAACCAGCACTGAAAACACAAACTCAAGTCATTGGTAGTCTTTGCTCACAGAATAATCAAGTAATTTAGAAACTGAGAGAGATTTTGTAAGTAGTGGAGAACATGAAACAAATTTAAAGTTGTTATATGCAGAAAGCAAGTTGAAGCAAACCCTACAATAAGGATGTAGGAGAGCTAGGGGAGCTCACAGTCTGTTCTCCTTACAGGAGCAGAAAAAAAAAAACCTAACTCATTTACTCAGAAAAGCACCACTCCCAGATGACCTGAGGGCTGTGGGTAATGAGAAACAGCTTCATGTCAGAAAAAAATGCATAGTCTCTCTCTCTCTCTCTCTCTCTCTCTCTCTCTCTCTCTCTCTCTCTCTCTCTCTCTCTCTCTCTCTCTTTCTCTCTCTCTCTCTCTCTGTGTGTGTGTGTGTGTGTGTGTGTGTGTGCCCATGACCAAAAATACAGCCTTGTAACATAGGATTCCTGAGAAAAGGAAGGGCAACAGAATAAAACAATGTCCCACATTTTCAATCTTTCAACACTACTTCCTGGAAAATGAAGATAATATTTCTGTTTCCCTCCTTATCACTGAGAAGGTAATATTATAAAATCTTAGCAAATGAATTAAAATCTATTAATTTTATGAATTTTAAGAATTATTTGTTATTAAAAATGGCCCATATATACAATTTATTGATGAGCCATTCCTGTCATGTTTTTGTTTAAAATTTTTATTACATACAAAATATAAGAATTATACATAATAATGGATATCTTGAGATGTTTGGATATATCTGTAATACTTAAATCAGATTAAATATATCCCTTCAAACACCATTTCTTTATTGTTAAAACTTTTAATATAGTTTCCTTTAGCTTTTGGAAGCATAGAAGTTATTGCTGTTATCCACAGATGCCTCGGTATACAGTAGCACACTGAACTTCTATCCTGTCTCACTGAATTTAGCGTCCATTGAGCTTTTCTTCTTCTCCATTCTCCCTAGACTTAGATACTCCCAGCATCTAGGGAAATAATAATTTTATATGCTACACATAAATAAAAAATATGTGATAGATATTCTTGCATGGGCAAAAATCAACCAATTCAAGCCAAGTTAGAGTATATAGATGCAGATTTATTGGGGGGAGAGGGTGCAGATCTCATGCTGGTTCACTGATCTCACAGGTGGAGGTCAGTGAAATTGCCATGTAAAGGGAGACAGAAAAGGGGGTGCAAAGAGAAAGAGAGAAACTGTGTGTGGGCAGAGAGAGAGAGAGAGAGAGAGAGAGAGAGAGAGAGAGAGAGAGAGAGAGAGAGAGAGAGAGAAGAGAAGAGAAGAGAAGAGAAGAGAAGAGAAGAGAAGAGAAGAGAAGACGCAGAGAACAAGAGAAGGAGTGAAAGGAATGAGAGGGAACCAGAATGTCTGGGTTATATAGTGAACTACCTCTGGGGGAGAGGAAGCCCCACCTGTGGTCTGGAAATTTCAGGGCAGAGGGCAGGGTATGCTGGCCATGCCCTGTTAACAGGTAGGAACTGAGGGATGCTGAGAGAACCTGGAGGCCAGGTTCTTCATCTCAACAATGTGTGCCTTTCTTCCTGTTCTCCAGTTCCTTCCATGTTGTAGTAAATGATAAAATTTCATAGGTATTAGAACTCCATTGTATGTATATTTACAATGACTAAAAACTGCTGTTTTACTGCTGATTACCAATGTGTGTCTGAGAACGCCATATCATTTTCATTCTATTCAGTCAATAAAATTAGTAGAAACTAATTTTAAAAATTAAAAGAAAAATGAAAAAGACACTAAAACATAGATATGAATTTTGAAAGGATTCAATGACTCCAAGATGACTAAATACAACCATTGTCAATAAAAAAAAAAAAAATGATGATATATGCTTTTAATCCCAGCATCCGTGGGACAGAAACAGGAAGAGCACAAGTTTGAAGCCAGGCCAAGCCAAAGAGCAGTTTTGAGGCCAGCATAAGCTACATAATATGACACTGTCTTAATAAAATACAGAAAAACCAAGCAGAGATAAAAGTTATTTTAAGTAGCCCCAGTATAGTAGTACTTGTTCCTAGTCAGCAACCTATTACTCTTGTTAAACATTTAATGTCATATTCCCATGTGTCACTAAATAAATCTATTTCTTTCTACATGACAATATAGTGACCTAAAACAGTTTTCCTCAATTAACTAGAGCTGTTTTTATAGCTGTGAGAGTAAGTATAAAAATGGCAACCTCTTATTTTAGCTCAGCTTTTCTGAAAGCAAGTAGTTCAAATAGCTCATGTTATAAAGAAGAAAAAAGCATCTGTGACCATCTTGTCTCCACTGAGTTCATGTACAACAAGTTCTAAACCATAACAGTATTTTTGTAGCTAAGTGACAGGTCTCTGAAAATAGAGGTTTCTAAGGAAAAATACTGGTGAGCTTTAACTGCTCCAGTGATTCGGCTCTCAGCCACACTCACTGGGCTTCTAAAACACCCTGTGATTATTTGGTTGCTTAAATAGAGAACCACAGAAGGGTGGCAGAAAACAATAGACAGCAAGGGAGGGCACAGGTTCAGAGGGGTATTAGGTTTTATACAATCAAGCAATGTCTGTGATTCATTTTGTTGATCGCCTACCATGTTAACAAAGGTTAACAGAGATTGCACAGCCCACAGTTCTCTCCACCACCTCCTTGTCAATAAAGCAGATTCATCTATGTGATGAAAATAGTATCATATGTGCCAAGTGGAGACTGCACAGTCTCTTTTTAACAATATGAAACATTGCATATGAATAATTTTCTAATTATTATAAAAATATTTGTGTTTGAATCACTGAATTTCTTTTTTTTTTTTTTTTTTTTTGCTGTGGCAGGAATCCTCTCATCTGCAGGGTTATTATTGTTAACTCTCACAGTTTCTAAAGGAGCCTGAAGCCTGAATTTAAATTTTTGCTTTGACTATAGAAAAATATGGAGAGATAGAAAAATATAAAAAGACTATGGAGAGATAAATTCTACCGACACAGAAGAATGTGCATTTAATAAATATCAGAACAAGGAGTATTTTTATAATTTTGGGGATAATTAGTATTAATATAGGTACCCAGAGCCATTCGATAGTTTGATGTTTTACATGGAAAAGTCTCACCTCCAGCTTTGCTCACCTGCCTCGCAGCCTGCTGCAGGACCTGGAACACCATAAATCTATGTGCACTGTTGTCTTTGTCAGTCTAGTGCACAAATCTTCTCCTTAGCTCCCATGTCTAGAATTGTGTCTGCTCAAGTATTACTTAGAATAAGATTTCTATTCTTTTTCATCCTTCTTATGCACATCTGAGTGACCATTCCAAGTTGGTCAAATCACTTCTTATGGAAGTTAGCCTGTTCACACCAGCCTTGTGTAATCTCTCCCTGGACCTAAATCTTATCACAAACATTTGCTATTCATTTAGGCCACATTATAGGTTCCTGAATGGAATTCATAATTTAAATAAATGTCTCCTCTCTTTATATTAACTGAAGTAATACAGAAAAAGCAGCTTGATTAACAACAAATTGCACAGTAACTTATACTGTTAATTTTTTCTTCTTTTTTGCTTGTGTGTCAACACAATAGTAGTCATGACAACCAGCTACATTTACAGACCAGTTATCGCTGTTAACAGGGAAGCAATATATTGGAGTTTAAATGTAAATCTCACCTTTTATTTTATTTAAAGCTTTGATGACACACAACCCTTTTGTTGTTGTTTTCTTTTGTTTTTAAGATAGGCTTTCTCTATATAGTACTGGCCATCTTGGAACTGACTCTGTTGACAAGGCTTGTCTCCAATTCATAGAGATCTACCTGTGCCTGCATCTCAAGTGCTAGGATTAAAAGTGTACACCAACGCACCGGGGGATACTTCATATATTTTTAAATTTTTATTTAAGTAATTTATTTAGATTACATCTAAATTGTTATCCCCTCACTTGTATCTTCCCATTCCTCCCTTGCTTGCTCTCTTTCATCCTATTGCCCTCCTCTAGGTCTGTGACAGAAGGGAACCATGTCTCCCACTATAAGATCACAGTCTATCAGGTCTCTTCCTGGTAGCCTGCTTACTCTTCCTCTGAGTGTCACCAGGTCTCCCCACCAAGAGGAAGCAGTCAAATAGGGGGCACCAGAGTTCATGTCCAAGTCAGTCCCAGCTCTCCACACTATTGTGGAGAATGTGTTGTCCACTGGCTAGATTTGGATAGGGGTTCTAGGTTTACTACATGCATTGTCCTTGGTTGTTACAGTGGTTTGAGCTGACCCACCTGGGTCCAGATCCGCCAGCCTTAATGGTCTTCTTGTAGGTTTCTAGGACTCTCAGGATCCTTCTGTTTCCCCACTCTTCCTTACCTCTCTCACCTAGAGTCCCAATAGGAAGTCCCAGTACCTCTCCCAATCTCCAGCTAAGTGAAGACTTTCAGGGGACATCTCTGTTGGGTTAATGTCCAATTATTAGTAAGTATATACCATGTATATCTTTTTGGGTCTGGGTTAACTCACTAAAGATGATCATTTCTAGTTCCATCCATTTGCCTGCAAATTTCAGGATTTCCTTGTCTTTAATAGCTGACTAGTATTCCATACTGTAAATGCACCACAGTTTCTTTATCGATTCTTCGACTGAGAGACATCTAGATTGTTGCCAGGTTCTGGCTATATACCCAAAAGATGCTCCACCACACAACAAGGTTATATGCTCAACCTTATTCATAATAGCCAGAACCTGGAAACAACCTAGATACTTCATATCTTAAGATAACACATTAAAGAATTTAGAATGTCATCTACTTTAATACTAACTCTACAAGAATTTTTTCCATTATTAACTCAATCTTATACTTAAAGAAGGTAAAGCCTAGAAAATTTACCAAATGTCCAAAGACAAAATCACAACAAATTTAGTTGACAGTTCCAACTGGCCTTAGTTGCAGTTCAGGGGTTGCATCTAGAGGGCTCTAACAGGCTCAAACCCAGCAAACATGGCGCTGGTGGGTCTCCCTTTTCCCCATTCTGCTTTGTTAAACTACTAGACGCTTTATTCAGCTACTTCCTCATGCCTGATTCATTCTTGAGGCTGACTACCAAGTTTCAGCTACCAAAATTCGTTTGTTTGGGTACACTGACTAACAGTCCCATGAGAGTTTAACAACTAATCCTAGCGTGGACTTCTCCTTTTTTTCACCTTAAAAAATCAACTCCTGCAGAGTCGAGCCACCTACTCCTGTTTCTGCTCCATTCAGGTTCATCCACCGTGCCTTAAAGGATCTCTTCCAGTTGGAAATTGATATTTGGGTGAGGTCTGTGCCAAATTAGGGGCCCAGAAGGGAAAAGTAGGGGCATAGCATCCAATGATGGAACGGAATGAGTGTGGCAGGAATACCTGTGTTTTATAAAATAGAAATGAAGAATCAGAATAAAAGAAAAACGCAGTGGCTGAAGCAGCTAAGATACCTGGAAGCGATAAAAGAGAAGACGCTTCCTTGGGCTAGCTGTGGTGTCCTGAGTGCTTTCCTACTGGCTACTCTGAATCTCCAGTTGGGGAGGGGGAACAGGACACCTGGTCTGGCTATGGATTTACCTAGTTTTCAAAGATTCGGTTTAATTCTCTGGCTCTTCCCAGGAAAGGGCTTCTTTGATGTGTTCCACTGGGATCTAAGGCAAGAATCCAATCCCCAAACAGCTGCCTGCCCTAGATTTGTTCAACACCGAGAATCATGGCTGGTAAAGAGAATTAACCCTACTGAGAGTGTTAGACTCAGATATTCAGAGTCCATTGATGGAAGCCCAATTGAGAGCCAGAGCCCACAGTAGATGCAAAAGTAAAGGAATTTATTGAGCCGACGCGCTGGGGCCCACCAAGCTCAGAACAGTTGAAAGACCTCTATCTGTAAAAGTGGAGGGTGTAAATACCCTTTGCAGAAGCAGAACTCAGCAACTGTGGTTAGTTACCAAGTGATAGGCTAACAATAGGTGACCTTTTAGGTGAATGGGGGTCTGAGGTAGTAAAATCCAAGTAGGGAGAGATGGGGGCAGTAAATTCTGAGGGCAAGGTGGACATGGAAGTGAATGGAGGTCTGAGGTAGTCAATTTCAAGTAAGGTGAGATGAGGGCAGTAGATTCCAAGGGCAGGGTGGGGATGGAGGCTAGGGGTGAATTTTTAACTTCAGCCTGCAATTCTTAACTTGCTTAACAACGCTGTTGATGGCTAAGCCAAGCCACCTGTAATCTCACATTGCTTAGCTAACAATGTTACTGTTATGATGGCTGAGTTCAGGCTACCTAGAATCTTACAGGAGCAGATCTGTGATCCTCACCAGAGAAAATGTGAACTTGCCAAGAAAAACTTAATACTTTGCCTTACAAAGCAAGGTTTCCAGGTGGATGGGATCTGATAATGAGAGAGAACATCATGATTAAGCCAGGCACTTGAGTGAGCTCAAAGGAATGTTTAACATTTAACAGAAAACTACCCAGGGGCTGTGTCTGCTCATCCCAGTATCAGCAAAGATAAAAGCCCTGCTGTTTTCCACCAAGATGGTACAATGAACATTATGGGTAAGGACTTGGCCTAATGAAGCAAGCAGACCTGACAACTCTTTCTGTTACAAGACTTTTGTCTGCAAGTACGACTAGGTCTCAGAGGTTGAAGATGGGTTCCAATTAACAATTCAAAATTAAGGTGTGTCATGTAAAAGAAACGAGGGAACCTCTGAGACTTTACTTTTTTAATAGGCTTGACCTTTCTAAGGTTGAATTTTTGTGACAGGCTATGCCCCAATAACATCTAGAAGAAACAAAACTAATGAGTTCCAAAAATATGAAGTCAAACATTATGATTTTATAGAAGCCTAAGCCCTAAATTCAATTCTGAAATCCTAAACACAGGTAAGCTCTTATTATTCCCAGCCTCCCAGCCTCAGTGAGCGGTGTAAATAGGCTCTCCATCTCTCTCTGTCTCTTTTTTCCCTCCGTCTTCCCTCCCTCTCCTCCTGCTTACCCCCATTTCTTTTCTTCCTCCTCTCCTATACTGGTTCTATGCCTCACCTTAATCTCTCTCTTGGCTTTGGAAGGTGAGAGTCCTCCATTACTGTTTTTCAGGACAAACTACTCTCCTTGCCTTCCTACTGCTTAGAGAAGGATAGTGGCTCATTTGCACAAAAGGTCAATGGCCTGCCAGAGTGGTGTTAGAGGCCAGGTGACACTTAAGATCCACTTTACAACTCAGCTTTGCCAGAAATCACTGTTAAGACCTCGTATAAAACGATAATTCTTCGCCCCAGTCTTCGATTTCATAAAGTAAAACTCTTATGAGAATCAAACAATGAACTATTCAATTTCCTGTTTTTAAATTCACTTGTCACACATGGTTTCGATAACACTAACTCCTGCTCCCCTTCCTTCTTCTGTCATTAGCGTATTTTTTTATTATTTTCTAATAGCCTGGATGCCTCCTTTTCGGTCATCCTGCATGGTATGGCAGGCATGCCCCGCCCTCTACCTAGGTGTGGGGCTTTCCCTCCCCTAGAGTCACTATATAAACCAGACATTTTGGCTTCACTTCCCCCTTTGCCCCGTTTTGCTGCCCTTGCCCTTCCACTTGCTCTCTGCCCTCTCTCCTTCCCTACCTATACCCCCAACACCCACTCTTCCCGTCTCCTCCCTCTTCCCCTCCTGAGCTGATTCCAACAAACCTGCATTTATATAGTATAGTTTCATTACCATTAGCTCATTCCGATTGTTTAATCATTCAGCTCCCTCAGGCAACTTTCAAGCTTTTATTCATCTACTACTGTCAGCCCTACTTATCCTCCCTACAGCCGTTTATGCATGATATTTCAGCTGTCAGTTACTTTAGAATGAAGACTAATTTTTCAATTTTCCCTCTTCTGTAACAATCAGGCGATGTAGTTTTCTGGGTCATTTGCATTAGCAATACACACGAGACACTATCCTCAGGAAGAGTTATTTTGCCCTTTTATTTCCACCCTGCCCTCTCTCTCTTACCTACCCCCGACTCCCAGTACCCACTCTGCCCTTCCCTTCCACTTCCCCTGGACTCCTTCAGCATCTTCAGTTAACAGTGAATCTTACGACTGTCTCTAAGTTTTTTTTTTTAGTCCAAACCACTGTGTCAACATAGCACAACTACTGGGACTGAGATCACCTGTGTCAGTGTGACTTAGCCGCTGGTTCATGCAAACACTTGCCCAACAGCATAAGACTATCATCTGGGCACAACTTCAGAGTTTGCTGGAAACAGAAATATATTTTTAGATCATATATGAAGGTTTAGTTTACAGTGAGTACATATGGGTACGTTTATCAGCACCCTTTTCTAATTCATTCCAAATAGTTGTTAAACTCTTTTGTAACTGAGTTTTTGTCAGGAGAACTTGTTCTGGAATCCACCAGGAATTTTTAAATCTGCAGAAGTAACTTCCTGCCACGTGTTTTGGAAGCTGTCCTCGCCAGTCGTTGCACCTAACCTGTCTCCTGACACACATCTCTTATTGTTTTCTTAAGTTAGGAGACTCTTATACTGCAAGCACGTAACTTGCATCACTTTAACATCCCCTGCTTCTGCCTGCTTTCAACGAGACTTTTATGAAACCTCATCTTTGCTTCAAAAGCGCCTGCAATTCGCATTATTGCTTCTCACAGTATAAGATCGCTTGTCCAGATAAAATAAACGACGAACTAATTCAAATCTCTCATTCCATCTTATGTTTTTCAGAATTACACATGCTTTCTAAAGCTTTCCACATTGCCTCTCACAGTAATAATCCTATAAGAAGTCTGTTAAATTTAACTCTATCTTTGTACGTTATTTATTGGAATATCTGAATTAACGTATGCATTTTATATGGAATAAAATTTTTGTTATTTAACAAGACAAATTGTATACTTTACCATTACATATAAAGCATAAAAGATATCATGTACATTTTTCCTTGAGATTTGCATTTTGTACGAGTCAAGTATCAAAACTGGAATCACTGTCTTCCATATTAATCTGAAACATGTATCACATCATCATATCAATTATAACTCAATCAGCACATGAAACTTTTTTTTCACACACTGAATTATTACTACTTATTGTTTTAATAATATCTTATAAAAGTGTGAACTAAGGCATGGAGATTCCCTTCATTATGGCCAAATACGTATTTCTTTTTGAAAGTAGAAAATGCATTTTGAAAAGAAAGATGGTTCAAGTTCACCTACTTATAATGAACAATCAATAGCCCCTCTGAGTTTCTACAGAGAGTCAAAATGTCAGCCTTGGAAACAACACATTGCTAAGCAAGCGATCATATTTGAAGGAGCATTTATTGCACCACAGAGAAAGCTAACATACACATGTAACAAAAGTATCATCTGGTCAATTTGTGGTAGGTCTGCTCTAACTATATTCATTATTGGAGTTGGTGAGTGGAAATTAATCTTAGCAATGTCTGCTTTTGTCTGGAGTTTGTAAAATATTAGCTTATTCAGGAAAATGAAGACTGAAAAGCCAGCAAAAAAGATAACAATTAAAAAAAAAAGAAAAAGAAAAAGAAACCTGACAGGCTCAGTGAAATTTTGAATACTTCATGGAGGAAAAAATGGGACATTAATGGTAGCTGATATTTTTTCAATCATCTGACAGCTGAAATTGATCTCTCTAAATCCAGCCCAAAAAGGACCTCAGACCTAACACGGGATACTCAGTGTTCAAAGACTTTCCTGAGCATCATGTAACTGTGTGCAGCAGAGCTTGGATTCAGTGGTGATCTGTTTACGTTTTCTAAGCATTGGACCTTACTGCTATTCAGAAAATGAGAAAATAAATTGGAAGCCAGAGTGACTAGGGAGAATGAAGACAGAAAAAGTAATTACATTAACAAGTACATCATTTGAAACCTACAGGATCGCAAATTCATAGAGTGAGAAATCCCACCTCAGTAGGTAACCTGCAAATTATAGCAAAACTCTTGTTAAAAAGGACTATGGGATCCAAGATAAGCATTTTTTTTCTGCTTTACCATCTCATTTACTGAGTGTTACTTGTGTTAGTATATGCTTTCTACATACTGTCTCTTTCAATACTCCCCAGTAGATTAAGATTAGATAACACTTTAATATTTTTTGCAGATACATCTTTAATCCATAAGGGCTGAATGTAATTACTTGAGTTGAGCAAAAAGTGATGGGGCCACACTCTGAACTCAGATAAAACTCTGATATCCAAACTTTTAAGTGATAATTTATTTCATATTGCAAAGATATTCTTACTTTTTAAATAAAGTTATGGCATATGATCATATCAGAAATTTTATCATTTAGTGTTAGAATATTATGTTAAAAACAAATGCATAAATAGGAAAATACATGCACATGCAATCTTCATTTCTAAACACTGACTATCACAATATGATCCTTACTTTTTTTTTTTTTTTTTTTTTTTTTTGAGACAGTGTTTGTCTATGTAGCCTGGGCTGTCCTAGACTCACTTTATATACCAGGCTGGCCTTGAACTCAAAGTGATCTGCCTGACTTTGCCTCCTGAGTGACATCTAAATGGTACAATGAAATTATTTTTAAACTAATTTACATCTACATCTTGACTTCTAGTTCAGTATTAGAATACACAAATTGAGTGAAGTTTTCATCTAAGAAACAAAAGGGCAGAAAATATTTGTAAACTGTGAAAATACAAAAATACTTTTCCATTTATTTACATCAATCTCTCCATCTATAGATATTTCTCTATAGATCTATCTAACTATCTTCATAGGTATTACCAGTTGGTTATGTTCTAAGATTATCTATAGATATTAGATAGATGATGGCTAGATAGATAGATAGACAGACAGACAGACAGCATTTTCCATCAAAGCAATACTAGTCAGTAGTACAGTCACTACCCATCTTTATTGGTTGTCTACTTTGTGCCAAGCACTAAGATGAATGATTGATAAAATCTGATTCCTAGCATTATCTAATGAAGGACAAAGACATAAACAAATGTTGTAAAATACTGTAATTGTTACAGTAATAATATTAAAATATTTAATAGGAAGAGATGGACATTGGGATTCATTTAACAAGCTCTACCTCATAGGTCTGTGATAGTCTCCAGAAAAAAAAGTTTGAACAATTTGAAATTGGGTTAATATCACAACCAACTCTTGATACCTAAAAGACTTGCAATACATATCTTGACAATTTGTCCACTGTGCTGTATGTCTAAAGTATGTTGATAGAGGAAGGAAAAGGACTTGGTTTTATTTTGTTTTTAGTTACAATGGTTAATTAATTAATTTTTGTGTCTGAATACAGTATCTCATGCAGCACAGGATGGTCTCTCTAAAAAGACAGGGGTAATATGAGACTCACACTCCTGCTCCAACTTCTCAAGTGACTTCAATTGTAGGTGTGATCCAACACACCTGCTTTAAATCTTGGTATTATGTAGTGTTTTTGAATACTCATAAATGTGGAAATTCATTAAAGGATACTCGAAATAGAAGAAAAGTCTAATTCTAAGAAAATATTCATGCTTAGCAGTTAACTCATGCTGTTCAAAATAGCTCCTAGTTTATAATGGGCAAGGCTGAGGCCTAAGATCAATGTCTGCACCCATGACCTTTTAGGTTTGCTCCTCATAGATGGAGCAGTATCATCACAGCTCACTAGTTTTAAAAAGAAGAACCTGTACCTCTGTGTACAAATGATAAGTTTGGACTTGGATTATTATTGGAAGTATGTACTCAGTTTAATTGGAGCAAGTTTAAATAAATTGGGACAAAAGGAGATATTTCAGACTAGAGTCAGAAGCATGTTTTCAGCATAGAAATCAAGAACTCTGGCAAAGAATATATGTGCATATTTAAATAAAGTTTACATAGTTACTGCACACAAAGTCTTCCTTGCCAAACTCCCACATAATTCTTTACTTACTGTTTTTGTAAAGAGGTCCAGAGTATGGAATGTAAGTCTGTTTGGATGGTGGATTATATTTAATGGTTTACATATATTGAACCTCTATTTCTAGGATAAAACTTACTTAATTAGAGTGAATGATCGTTTTTATATGTTATTAGATTTGGATTACAAGATTTTGAGAAATTTTGCATATAAGTTCATAAGAGAAATTGGTCTGTAATTCTTATTGTTGAGTCTTTATGTGGTTTAGATATCAGGGAAAGACTGGCCTAATAAAACAAAGTGGGCAATAATCCTTCTGTTTTGATTTTATAGAATAATTGAAGTATTGGCATTTACTATTTTTTGAAAGTCTGGTAGAATTATTCACAAAAACCATCTAACCTGGCTATGGCCTGTTTCTTATTGGTAGACATTTAATTGCAGATTGTATTTCATTTGGGTTATAGATATGTTTACATTGCTAATCTTATCTTGATTTAACTTTAGAAAGTGGTGTATGTTGATAAAAATGTACATTTCCTGTAGAGATTCAGTTCTCTGGTATACAGGTTTTAAAGTATGTATTTGTGATTCTCTGGATTCCTCATTGTTATGTCTCTCTTTTCGCTTTTAATTCTGTTATTTGAATCATTTCTCTCTGTTTTTAGGTAATTTGGATAAGATGTTGTTGACCTTATTGAATTTCTCTAAGAAATAACTCTTTGTGTCATTGACAGTTTGGATTGATTTTTGTTTGTTTGTTTCCTTCTTTCTTTTCTGTGTTATTGATTTCAGTCCTGAGTTGGATTACTACTTGTCCTCTATATTCAGGAATGCTATCTACTTTTTCTTCTGAAATAGCAGTTTTCAATCAAGGCCCCTTTAGCATCAAATGACACTTTCAGAGGGATCACTTATTAGATACCCTGCATATTTACATATATGACTCAAAACTAGCAAAATTACAGTTGCAAAGTAGCAACAAAATAAGTTTATTGTTGAGAGTCACCATAACATGTATTAAAGGGTAGCCACTGTTCTAGAGATTTCGGGAATGCTTTTCACTTACTAGTATGGAATGCCCCCCCTCTCTGTGTATGTGTGTGTGTGTGTGTGTGTGTGTGTCTGTGTGTGTTTGTGTGTGTGTGTGTATGTGTGTGTGTGTCTGTGTCTCTGTGTGTGTTTGTGTGTGTGTGTGTGTGTGTGTGTGTGTGGGTAGGTACTTAGTGCTGTAAACTTTCCTTTTAGAACTTATTTCCTTATGCCCCATATGTTTGGATATGTTGTGTTTTATTTTCACTTAATTCTAAAATGTCTTATCGTTTAGTAGTAAGTTGTTCAGTTTTCATGAGCTTTCTGTTGTTTATTGTTTTGTTGATATCCAGCTTTAATTGATGGTGGCCATATAGGATGCATGGTGTGACTATAATTTTCTTATGTATGTTGGGATTTGCTTTGTGTCTGAGTATGTGGTCAACTTTGGAAAAAGTTCCATGAGCTGCTAAAAAATAAGTTATATTCTTTTGTATTTGGATGAAATGTTAGGTCCATTTGCTTTATAATGTCTATTAGCCCCAGTATTTCTCTGTTTAGTTTTTGTCTGGATAACCTCTCTGTTGATAAGGCTTGGGTAATGGTGTCACTTGTACTTTAAGCTATGGAAATGATACTTTTATAAACTTGTCTGTCCTTGGATTTGCTACACAGGTTTTAAGATTGAAATGTCCTCTTGGTGGATTTTTTTTTCTTTGATGATTATGTAGTATCTTTCCCTATCTCCTCTGATTTGTTTTTGTTTAAAGTCTATTTTTTCAGATATTAAAATGGCTAATCCTGTTACCCTTGGTGGCTTGGTGACACAAGGTTAACCAGGTGAGACCACTATGCCCTAATCTCCTGCCTGTTGGGACACACACACACACACACACACACACACACACACACACACACACACTCAAGCCCAGCAACCGTGGGATCTGCCCCCTGCCCTGGACATTCCATTTCCCAAGCCACAGCTCTACCTGCATTCCCAGAAATCTTTTGCCATCAGAGACAACCAAGTGAAAGTCTATCCCCTAAATACATGCCCATTGGGCCCCCCAAAGCACTCTCAAAAGCAGTAAATTGTACCTGCTCCTCTCATGTCCATTTTCTGCTCCACAATTCTGCCTGCATTACCAGAGGCCTGCCAACACCAGGGACCAGCAGATGGCTAAAGAGAAGCTTAAGAACACAATCAACAATCGCCAAGTCCATACGGCACAACCAAAACCCTAGATACAGCAAACCAGAGATATTCTAAAACAGATGAAGCACAAGAAAATTACCTTAAATACAATCTTAATAGGATGATAGAGGCATTTAAAGAGGAAAGGAATACATACTTTAAAGACATACGGGAATATATAATCAAAAAGTTGAAGGAAATAAATAAAACTGCCCAAGACCAGAAATAGAAATAGAAGCAATAAAGAAAACACAAACTGATGAAATTCTAAAGATGGAAAACCAAGGTAAGAGAACAGAAACTACAGATGTGATCATCCTAAATAGAATACAAAAGATGAAAGAGAGAGTCTCAAGTATAAAATATACAATAGAAGAAATTGATATATCAATCAAAAATATTAAATCTAACAAATATGTAACCTAAAACATCCATAAAATTTGGAGCACTATGAAAAGACAAAACCTAAGAATAAAAATGTAGAATAAGAAGATTGCCAGAAAACATTTTCAACAAAGTTATTAGTGCAAATTTCCCTAATAAAAAGAAAGCTATGCTTATAATAATTCAAGAAGCTTACAGAACACCAAATAGAAAATCCTCCCATCACATAATAATCAAACAATTAATGCACAGAACAAAAAAAAAAAAAAGAATATTAAAAGCTGCAAGGGGAAAAGACCAAGGAACATATAAAGAATTCTACCACATTTCTCCAAAGAAACTTTAAAAGCCAAAAAAAGCTTGGGCAGAAGTCTTGCAGTCTTTAAGAGGCAACAAATGCTAGCCCAAATTACTATACCCAGCAAAACTTTCCATCATCATAGATCGAGAAAACAAGATATCCCATAAGAAAACCAAATTTAAACTGTATTCTTTTCACAAATCTTGACCTATAAAGGATTCTAGAAGGAAAACTCAAACACAAAGAGGTTTGCTACTCCCAAGAAAAAACAGGAAATAAATAATTTCACACCAGAAAAGTCAAAAGAAGGGACACACACACACAGAGACACATGTACACCAAAAACACTAATATCAAATAACAGAAAATTACAATTATTGATGTTTCTTAACATCAATGGACTTGATTCATCAATAAAAAGACACAGGCTAACAGACTGGATGGGAAAACAGGATCCATTTTGCTGAATACAAGAAACACATATCAACAACAGAGATAGACATTACCACAGAGAAAAGGGCTTTGGAAAATTTATCCACACAAATGGATCCAAGAACCGGCTGGAGTATCCACTTTAATATCTAATAAAATGTATTTTAAACCAAAATTAATCCAAAGAGATGGGAAAAGATAATTCATACTCCTTTATTGAAGTTTATTTTACATAACTATGTTTGTTTCTCTTAGTTTATTTCTTATCTCAGCTACCAGACAAATAAATGAGGCTCTATTATATTTGTTTAACAATGAGCTTCACAGCATAAGAATGAAGCAGTTATGACCTTATTCTTAACACTCTAAGCTAATTTGGTTTCCTTCCAGTGGACATCCTAGTGATACTTGCAGTTTGTAGCTTTCCTGTTCCAGCTCCTCTCTCCTGATGTTTCTTGGACCTCTCCCAAGCCTGAATCTCCTACTTCCTCTTTTAACTCCTCCTCCCCTACCTGGTAGGATATGCAGCCCTATCCTCTCACCTGCTCAGTGACTGGCTGTAAGCGGCACTACTACCATACAAAAGGACATTTGTGGAGCAGAATTTATACAACACTGAGGCAGGAAATTCTGAGAGCAAGGCTTGTAACCAGATATGGGGCATACAGGCATCAGCATTTGGATTACACAAAAACCTTATGCCAACACTCATCAAAGGAAAAATCCCCAAGATTACATCTCAGTTCTGAATTTTTTCACCAAATGTAAGGACACCCACATTTGTATAAGAAGCATTACTAAAGTTTAAATCACACATGGAACCACACACATTAATAGTGGGAAACCTCAACACCCCTCTCTCTCCACTGGACCGGTCATCCAGATAGAAACTAAACATGGAAATAATGAAACTAAAATATGTTATGAATAAAATGGACCTAACAGATACCCAACAGAACATTTAATCCAAACACAAAAGAGTATATCTTCTTCTCAGCACTGCATGAAACTTTCTCCAAAATTGACCATATACTCAGTCATAAAGGGAGCTTCAAGAAGATTAAAATAACCCCCTTATGTTTTATTAGACCACCAGGGATTAAAGTTGGACTTTAACAACAACATAAACAACAAAAAGCTACAAACTCATGGAAACTAAACAACTCTCTACTCAATGACTAATGGATCAAGGAAGAAAGAAATTAAAGACTTATAGAATTCAATAAAAATGGAGGCACAACAAACCCAAACTTATGAAACACCATGAAAGCAGTGCTAAGAGGAAAATTAATAGCACCATGGGCCTTCATAGAGAACATGGAAAGATCCCATGCTAGCAATTTAACAACAAACCTGATGTCTCTAGTAGAAAAAGAAACAAAGACACCCATGAGGAGTAGATGGCAGGAAATAATAAACCCAGTGTTGAAATCAATAAATTAGAAACAAAGAGAATAATACAAATTAAAGCAATAACTGGTCCTTTGAGAAAATCAACATGAGGACAAACCCTTAGCCAAACTAACTAAAAGGCAGAGAGACAGTATCCAAATTACCAAAATCAGAAATGAAAAAGGAGACAGAGCAACAGACACTGTGAGTAAATCCAAAGACTCATTATGTATTACTTTAAAAACCTGTATGCCACAAAGTTGGAAAATCGAAATGAAATAGACTATTTCCTTGATAGATATCTTTTACAAAAATTAAATAAAGAGCAGGCAAACAACTTACATAGATCTATAAACCCTGAGAAAATACGAGCAGTCATTAAAATCTCTGAACCTATTCCCTGCAAAAAAAAAAACAAAAACAAAAACAAAACAAAAACAAACAAACAAACAAAAAAACCAGAACCAGATGGTTTTAGGGATCATTCATTTCTTATGTTTTGGGAGGCATGGTTAATCCTTTCAGGTTGAAGTTTTCATTCTAAGGTTCATATAGGGCTGGGTTTGTTGATAGACAATGCTTACATTTGATTTTATCATGGAATGCGTTATTTTCTCCATTCTATCATGATCAAAAGTTTTGCTAGTTATACTATTTTCTGGGCTGGCAACGCTATTTTTTTTTTCACTTTGTAGAACATCTGTCTAGTTCCTTCTAGTTTTTAGGGTCTCCTTTGAAAACTCCTTTCTTATTCTAGTGGGTCTACATTATGTGTTACTTGGTCTTTTCCCTTTGCAGCTCTTAATATTCTTTCCTTGTTCCGTACATTTCATGGTTCGAATATTATGTGCCAAGAGGAAGTTCTTTTCTGGTCCAGTCTATTTACTGTTCTGTATTCTTCTTATTCCTCCTCCTCCTCCTCCTCCTCCTTCTCTTTCTTTTTCTTCTGGGTTTGTTGTTGTTGTTGTTTGTTTTTTGTTGTTGTTGTTGTTGTTGTTGTTTGGCTTTTCGATACAGCGTTTCTCTATGTAACTGTCCTGGACTGGCTTTGTAGACCAGCCTGACCTTAAACTCACAGAGATCCACGTGCCTCTGCCTCCCAAGTGCTGGAATTACAGGGGAGCACCACCACACTTGGCTTCATTATGTTTCTTATAGTTTGATAGTCACCTCCCTTTTTAGATTAGAGAAATTTTCCTCTACAATTTTATTGAAAATATTTTCTGTGTCTTTGACCTTGGTTTTGTCCTGTGCTCTCCTCTGTTGCCTTTCACAAGGCCTATGGTAGCATGGTTGCTTGGCTATACTGGAGACTGTGCCTTTATGGCATTGTCCCAATGGAATAATTGTAATTTTATGTACTGACATCTGGCCACGTCCTTTTGGATGAGTGTCTTTTTTCGTGGTCTTGTCTGTTGCTGTCTCTGATCATTACCAGGGTAGGATTGTCATATGTTGTCTGGTAGGTAATCCTTCTGCGATCCTTCCAGGTGTGGCCACTGAGCAGAACATATTTCTAGGTACTGGATGCTTCTCTCACAGCCTTGGTTGGTGGGTTCCCAGAGAATACCTACTGCAGTTAGAGGCTAGGAAAAGAGGATGAGTGGGGGACAAGGTCATCATCCATTGTAGATGGGGATAATGAGGAAAGAGAGGCCACCAGCACGTGGTCTGCTACAGAGCTTGGGATGACCCCGGGGGATTTAGAAATGACGAGAGGGAAATGAGGATGTGCATGCTTAGAATTTTCAAATACCCCTTTCCGACATGTAAAACATTTTTTTATTATATGTATTCCACAAAACAACTTAGATATGGTCAAACTGAAAAGTTAACCAAATGCACACGGACGGATGAGAGAATTGATACAAGAAAAACTGCTAACACCAAACTACAGAGACAGGCAAAAAAAAATATGGATGAAAAAAAATCTTGACATTTTAGGGCACATTGTCAGAGGGGTACTTTACACTCTACACAGTGGATTCCTACAGTGCCTGATGTGAATAAGTGTAACAGTTAATATTTCTTGCATCTCAACATTAAATAGACAAGAGAAGTTTCCTTGCTGTCACTTATATTGTTCTTTTTTTTTTTTTAATTTTTTTTATTAATTTATTCTTGTTACATCTCAATGGTTATCCCATCCCTTGTGTCCTCCCATTCTTCCCTCCCTCCCCTTTTCCCCTTATTCCCCTCCCCTATGACTGTTCCTGAGGGGGATTACCTCCCCCTGTATATGCTCATAGGGTATCAAGTCTCTTCTCAGTAACCTGCTATCCTTCCTCTGAGTGCCACCAGGTCTCCCCCTCCAGGGGACATGGTCAAATGTGAGGCACCAGAGTACATGAAAAAGGCATATCCCAGTCTCCACTCAAGTGTGGAGACTGTTCTGACCATTGGCTAGATCTGGGTAGGGGTTTAAAGTTTACCGCCTGTATTGTCCTTGGCTGGTGCCTTAGTTTGAGCGGGACCCCTGGGCCCAAATCTGCCTATCATAATGTTCTACTTAGAGGTTTCTAGGACCCTCTGGATCCTTCTACTTTGCCATTCTCCCATGCTTCTCTCATCTAGAGTCCCAATAGGATGTCCTCCCCTCTGTCCCAGTTTCCTGGTAAGTGAAGGCTTTGGTTGGACATGTCCCTTGGGCTAGTATGCAGATATTAAGTGAGTATATACCATTTAAGTCTTTCTGCTTCTGGGTTAACTCACTCATCATGATAATTTCTAGCTCAATCTATTTATCCACAAATTTTGGGAATTCCTTTCATATTTACAGAAAAGACAATCAATATGTGGAGCTAGTACCAGTAATGAGTAAACAATGACAAAACATATGGAAAGATGACTGCTGTACTGTCCATCTCCGAACATCATTATCACTTTCAGGACTCCCTCCCTTCTTACATTCTATCCCTTTGGGTTCATAACAGACTGTAACATGTGTCTCCTACAATGTGACTTGACTATTTCTTTTTCTTGCTTTCAAAGACCCTTCTTCATGTGTTTATTCTTGAAGCCAGGGAATTGAAATCCAAGGCTATTTAAAATCAAATTCATATCCCAAGCTTAAAGAACTCATCTTACTATGGCTGTGTATAGTTCCAGCTGGGCATAAACTAAAACAGAAAACTAAATCTCTTAACAGAAACTTTAGGATCTCTTCCAAAACTTCAGTTCTGTCCTCTCTGTCTCAATTGCTGCTAAGTGAATTTCCATACTCCAGCTGTTTCCTGCCATGAGCCGCTAAAATTAGTGTGCTCTTTCATATTCCAATCTCTGCTCGGCACATTGGGGGTTCCTTATCACTCCCACTTTTGCCTCTGACTTTATCATCCTAAAAGTCATCATTCAGCTTACTTCCATGTGAAATTTAAAATGCATACTCACAAGACTAAAACCCTCCTGTGCCTTTTTATTTTTTACAAAAATAAATGCCAAATCCTTAGCCTGGTGTAGGTTTCAGGAAAAAAAGATATAACTGACTTTTGATTGCTTTTCCAGGACTTACAATCATTTAAATAATTCATGGCTCACCATATATAATATTTAGTGATGTTCCGAAGATGAAGGAGTACTAATGATACAATATAGCAGGTTATCATGGATGATTAGATAAAGACATTCATAAGCAGGAAAGGATAATTTTGAAGTCAAGCGCACATTGTCCACAAGAGCAGTGGCAGTGAGTAAGCACAGATGACAAGGACATTTGCATGCATGTGCTACACCAGTTAAAAAATGAACATGTATATGGATTTATATCTGTCTAATGAAAGAGCAAAATTAAAATAGAGGTGCAAAACAATTACACAAGGACTTTGAAAATATTGTGTATCATCATCCCTATTACCATAGGTATGATATAACTAGCTTCACTTGCTTTGAATTACACAACCATTTTATGGCAATTAGATGAATTAAAAACAGTACTTTTAGAAGAGTAGCTTTAAAGGTATATAAATTTGGAGCCATACACTTGTATATTAAATTTTATTACCCTTATTGAGTTTAGCTTAAAAATCCTGTTATAATCAATATTTATAATTTCCTACTTGCATGGTTGAGTGCATTTAAAAGTTGTTTCAGAAAAACTTCAAAACTATTGCATATTCTAGAAGAGTAGATTTACAGCCTAAAGGCAAATTCTTGCTCTTAGAATAATAATACGTCAATTAGAAAATAAGCTCTTTCAATAAAGCACACTGATCATTTTCTTTATGAAGATGTGTGTGTGTGTGTTTCCTTAAGGTTTCAGACAAGAATGTTCTGAAATACATCCAGAGATGATAGTCAGGCCAAGGTCTATAGGCACAGAAGTATAAGTTCACCCTTAATATAAATGATTTAAATAATTGAGCCAAGCATACTTTGGTTTTTGGTTTTTTGGTGGTGGTGTTGTTTGGTTTTTTTTTGGGGGGGGTGGATTTTATTTATTTTTTGTTATTTTTTGTTTTGTTTTTGTTTTTGCTATTTATCTTGACATTTGTTTTCCTTTGAATTTCATAATTTAGAACACAGAATATGCAAAATTCTTTGGCCTCATTCACACTGTTTAATTAGTTTAGAGATAAGCAATGCCACTCATTGCTTTAGCTCTACAGTCCAAGACTGCATTATTTAAGTGGAAGAGAATGAAGTCCCAGGCAATAAGTGAGCAATTCAGAGCTCTATAAATACCCTGCCTAGAGTATTCATTCCAGCACATTCTTCATCAGACTCAGGATTTAGTTAGCATGATGTAGACAATTTCCCCATCTTGCCACTTTGCCATCTGTCCTAAAGTAATCATTATGTTTCTACAACAATTGCGTTGTGGAATCTTCATTAAGGACCAAAACACTGCTTGGAAAAATTAGGCTGGCATTGATGCTGTTGGCCTAGCAATGTGCTTTATTCATAAATTCCACATGGCCCACACATGCTGGTCCTATTGTAGTCAAAACGAGAAGTCTGTAATTTTATATTGATTTGAAAGCAAAGAATAAAAGATTAGTAAATACAATAAATCAGTATAAGTATCAATTTTGCACACATAGCAAAAGGCAAGACGTCTATCCTCTGTCATTGTGAGGAGAAAGTGCAAGTTTGACACCCACCCTCACGTTACTGATAAATACACTGAAAACCATTATGTGTCACACTTTCCATTGGATTTCCAGTCTTTTCTTTGAGTCCTGCTACCAGCAGTAGCGTTTGTGTGCTGATATGCTTCCTAAGCATTGAAGGGAGTGAGAGCGTCTGTGTTTGACAATCTAATAATGTCATGCCCTGGTAGTTCATGCTAAATGTGGAAATTACTTTAAATTATATGCATACCAGGTAAAATAACAATTGGATTGCTGTTCTACCTGCACTACCATGTGGCATCATGAAAAGGCCTGAAAGAGAGAATTATTAAACAAATGGGCTATTTTCATGGACAGTTCAGTGAAGAAATAAAACAGTATATTTCATCAAGCTATTATAGTTTGTATTGTATCATGTAATTTTTATTGATCTTTATCTTCTCTCTGGCAGTAAGAAAACATCACATAATAAGAAGAATTTTATTTAGGAAGATTTTCCTGTGACTTTTTTTCTTAATAGTCTGAAAACTAATTGATCACTGGCAAATTTTCCTGAGAATGTAAACTGCTGCAGCCTTTTGAGAAACAACAAGGTGATACCACAAGAAATTTCACAGTGGAATTTGCCATGTAGTCAAACAACTCCACATCTGGATATTTGCAAAAATGACTTGCAAACAGAAGTTATGATCACACTCATAGCATCAGTCAGATGTCAAGGAAACCTAAGTGTTCATTGACAGATCAATAGATTTTAAAAATGAAGTATATCCCATTCTGCGATTGTATCTTCAAAAGTCAGATTCAGAACCTAAGAGAGGAATTTGAACAAGAATAGCTGATTTGAAGCAGCCAGCCAGAGTTTAGAAAGAACTAGAAAGCAGTAAGTCTCAGAGACTGAAAGCATTCTAGGGCTAGATTATACTGTAGGGAGGCTAGAAGCTTCCAGGACTAGGACAGGGTTAGTAGATGGAGCCAAATAGCCTCCAAGATGATTATTAGCTCAGACAAATAGGTGACTTTAACACATTCCCTTTGGGTTTTGTTGTTTGGTGAGGCAGAGTATTAGCATGTAGCTAACACTGTCCTGTCATTTGCAGAGGTTTTGTGGATTCTTGTACAAACCTGGTGAAAATATAAGCAACCATGTCTAAATTTTTACTTTTTAAAATACTTTATAGCATATGGGAGGGAGGGAAGAATGGAAGGATACAAGGGATGGGATAACCATTGAGATGTAACAAGAATAAATTAATAAAAAAAAATCTAAAATTAAAAAAATTCCCTATAGGCTGATTAAGTTTTTTATTAACAAGGAACCATACAGAATATAAACTTAATGTTGTATTAACTGCATACACCGTGTACTAACTTTTCCATAGGATGCCCTTTTTTAGGGGTCTTTACAGTGGATAGAAAAAATTTTGGAAACATTATAGACCTTATGCACATTGATTTCCTTTACATACCATGGTGGTACAGAAGGCATGTATTCCCTGGAAGTTTGAAAAATGAGGATCAAGGGTTATGCAATCCTTGATTGTACAACAGCTGCAAAGACAGACTAGACAACAGTTAAACTGTAGTTAAAAAACAATAAACCATTAATAACAGAGAAAATCTCCAAAAATGAAAAATAAAATAAAGTATATCCATCCAGTGAAGTAGTACTTAACCTCTCAAAAGAAATTTTTTGTGGTTTAAGCTTTATTTTTTTAAATATATTTTATTGATTTATTCATATTACATCTCAATTGTTATCCCATCCCTTGTATCCTCCCATGCCTCCCTCCCTCTCATTTTCCCCTTACTCCCTTCCCCTATGACTGTGACTGAGGGAGACCTCTTCCCCCGTATATGCTCATAGGGTATCAAGTCTCTTCTTGGTAGCCTGCTATCCTTCCTCTGAGTGCCACTAGGCCTCCCTATCCAGGGGACATGGTCAAATCTGGGGCACCAGAGTTCATGTGAAAGTCAGACCCCACTCTCCACTCAACTGTGAAGGCAGAGAGACAGTATCCAAATCAACAAAATCAGAAATGAAAAGGGAGACATAACAGACACTGAAGAAATACAAAGAATCATAAGATCCTACTTCAAAGGCGTATATGCCACAAAATTTGAAAATCTAAGGGAAATGAATGATTTTCTTGATCAATTCCACTTGCCAAAATTGAGTGAAGAACAGATAAACAAGCTAAATAGTCCCATTTCCCTTACAGAAATAGAAGCAATCATTGATGGTCTCCCAACCAAAAAAGGCCCAGGGCCAGATGGTTTCAGTGCAGAATTCTACCAGACCTTCAAGGATGTGCTAATACCGATACTCTACAAGCTATTCCATTCCTCAAAAGAAATTTCAAAGCATGCTGAAATATGGACACATTCGGCACCATGTTAAAGGAAAGAGAGCAATATCAGATGAGTGGCAGAAGGGCTTCCCTTGTACTAAGGCTGAAAGTAGATGTAAGCATGAACTGGGAAAAGCAGAGCAAAGAGTTCCTTACTAGACACATAAGCTCAGATAATAGTGGGCAACAACAATACAATGATAGTTAAATGCCATAAAACTGTAATTGGAATATTGTGAAAATGGTAAATTTTAGGTTATATACATTTTGCCACAAATTTGAAAAGTAGGTGAAAAGAGGTCAGACTTCTTTTTAATATTTTCTTATCACCTTGAAATCTTTAGATAATGCATTTTTACTAGTCAGTTTTAAACCTAAACACTTTATGGTAGGAATCATTTAAATAATTTAAATCATTTAAACCATTAAGATCATTTAAATGTCTTTCTTATAAAGTACTTTCATAGCTCACATGTGATTGTTGAGTCCTCTGAGAGATATTTTAATTAATTAATTTATTTATTCACTTTACATCTCAATCATAGCCCTGTCCTTCCTCTTCTTCTGGTCCTACCCTTTCCTTCCTTCCCTACCCTTTAGAAACAATGAGCCCTACCCCATCTTCCCCTCTCAGCATATCAAGTTGCATCAGGACTGAGAACACCATCTTCCAAAGTGGCCTGGCAAGGCAGCCCCACCAGCAAAGCGATCCAAAAGCATGCAATAGAGGCCTTCTCAGAGACAGCTCCCACTCCCCTTACTATGGGACCCTCATGAAGACCAACCTGCCCATTGGGTACATATGTGTAAGCACATAGGTGCACTCTATGCATGGTTCTTGGTTGGTCTTTTAGTCTCTGCAAGCACCATTCCCCCTCCAGGGTCCAGGTTAGTTGGCTCTGTTAGTCTCCTTGTGAAGTTCCTGTTCTTCTATCCTTCCCCCAAGTCTTCTACAAGGCTCCCTGAGCTCTGCCCAAAGTTAGCCTGTGAGTCTTAGCATCTGTTTCAAAATATTGCATGGTGGGGCCTTTCAGAGGACACCTGTGCTAGGTTCCTGTCTATAAGCATAGCAGAGTGTCCTTAATAGTGTCAGGAGTTGACACCCTCCCATGGTGTGGCCAGGCATTGTTTGGATATTTCCTCGATCTCTGCTATATTTTTACGCCTGCACATTTTGTAGGCAAGGTAAATTTTGGGCCTCAGTTTTTGTGGGTAGGTTGGTGTTCTCCTACCTCCACTAGTTGTGTCTGGTTAGAAGGTAGGAGAAAATTTTTAATTCACAGAGATTACAGCATTATTAGAAATGCAATCTCTTGCTTCCACAGGCAAACAGTCCCTTTCTGCTTATTTTATTCTAGCTTCAGTCTTTCTAGTTAGTCAAAAATCATATACATGAATGTAACCCAAGTGAGTTCTTCATCAATTGTGTGCATCCATGTGACTGCACCTGACATGCAGTCCAGCCCAGGTTCCAGAAAACTGAGAAGGCATTTGACATTTAAATATACAGAGCTAGACATTTAGCCAGTCCCCTTGAGACCATGTTAGTGGGATGTAGATAACAAAACAACATGTTAATGCTAGGCATTAATAATCTTTTCCTTAAATAATATGTATTCAGTTCATCCATAAAAGACACTGTATAGTAGCTTAAAGGTGGAGGAGAAAAAGAGGAGAATGACATTTATGGCCTAATGTCCCAAATGGAGCCCCTTTTCTGAAAACACTGTCATTCACTGAATTTAACAATGGGCTTTGTTAGGTATAATTTGGAGATTTAACAACTTTCCTTCTGAGACGGTTAATGTCTTTATGCTCCATCTGACAGCTTCTTTTTATTCATAAGAATGACTGCCATTCTTAACTTTCCCTTTCCCCTTGTATTACTCAGGGTTCCCTGTAGTAATAGAACATATAGAATGAATCTTTCTCTCTCTCTTTCTCTCTCTGTTTATATATGTGTGTGTGTGTATAAATACATATGGACTATTACTGACTTTTAGACTTCCACTCACAACCAGCCATTGTTAGATTAGCTGGTTATCTTCCTCTAAGTCATTGTAATAAATTCTTTCAAATATATATACGAGAGAGGGTGTAATATAATAAACACTATATTTATATAGTCATATATATCATATCAATAGAACAATGCATAAGTCACTACTTAACATAAAACCTAATTTTGATATAATAATATTACATTATTTCTCCTTTTCCTTTACTCCCCCAAACACTCTCCTACATTCCTCCTCGTGCCTTTTTTTTTTTTTTTTTTCAAATCTAGGGCTTCATGTTTCATTATGCAAAGTTTCAGCTAAATTTTCATGCATAGCTCTGGACTAAAACTGTGAGCAAGCCTTGTCAGAGTAGTAATGTTCAGCAATTAGCATCCTTGCATTGTGCCACATCCTGCTAAGTGCACACTGTAAGGATGACTGCCAAGCAGCCCATGTCTGTTGCTCTGTACATCAGTTCTCAGTCTCTTGCTGCAGGTACCATTGTCTTATGACAGGAGAGTAAAGTGCAAAACTGTCTGAGAAGTGTAATAACATGAAAACAAGGGAAGGACAACACTGCACTTCTCTAAATTGTCAGCCCTGCTCCATATAACTACCGAGTAAAGTCGCTGTGGAAGAGTTGATGCTGGACAGAAGAGTTTGGCTCTGTCTGTGAATCAGGGCTTGTTTCAGGAAACACATATAATGGATGCAAATTAAATTTTAGAAACTAGATTAAGGCTGCCTGTAAACCTGGAGCTTCTGGGAACTAAAGCAGTAATAAACATTCTAGTGGAACTTTGCATTCCTCTCTTTTGTTAGCGAGAGCAATTAGGACTTTGGAAAGAAAGTAAATCATCAGTTCTAATAAGCTCTATATTTTAAACCAAATGTGCTCTTTAAATACCACTTTTTTAAGAAAATGAAGCATCAGAAAGTGGTTATTATCTTTTATAACAAATAAGAATAGGATAGTTTTGCCTTATAATCCTCACTATATTGTACTTAGGCTCTTTGGGGATCTCTGTTTTGAACCTTCAAGGATAAATATTCATCTCTATCCTCGTTTTTCTGTTAGTGTTCGTTATTCCTTTTAGTAGTCAATGCAAAGTTATGGCAGAACTTCAAGCTATTTGTGAGCAGCCTTCACAAAGAACAGAGCGTTTATGCCTCTCATTCTTTTTGTTGGGTCCTTGATTGAAGACTAACTCACTCGACGAATTGCCGCACTTGTTGGTTCATGAAATAGTAGTGCAAAATGTTGTCCATCTATGTATATTACCTTACCTTTAGAATAATAAATTATTCTTAGAAATAATAAATTAACCTAAATAAATATCTATTGTGCTTGGGGCCGTAAACACTACTTTAGGCTTCAGGAACTCAAACCCATGTGCCCACCCCACATCAGAGCTGGTTGTTAACGTCTTGGAAGTCTTTGTTTCTCACTGTGTGGGCCTCAGACCAACAGCCTCAGTGTCACCCGGAAGACTGTTAGAAAGGCAGTCTCAGGATCCTTCCTACAGTGAAAGTACCCAAATGTTCATTGTTAAAGGTTCTTGGAGATTTATGTAGATAGTAAAATTTTAGAAGCACAGTTTAAGTTGAGTCATTAATATTTTCATATTAGCATTATTTCTAAACAATAGCAAGGGCCAAATTCTGAGTGCTTCTAGGTACAGGCACTATAACAAGTACTTTTCTTGAATTATCATATTTACACCTCGTAATGGCTCTAAAGGAAAGTAATCGCCATTGTAAAGCTTTTGCTTACAACATACTGAGCCTGAAATGCCTTGTGGTCTGAAGGGCTGAGGGAGTTTCCTACAGGGCTTGTATTGTAGAAAATATAGTCCAGCACAGAAAACCTTGTTTTTAAATGTTTTCCTGGAGAGATTCAGATGAATGTCCATTATCTCAGATGGACTGCAATGGCAAACAAATTTCGATAGCACTGAAAACCAACTCAATGGAACCAATAAGTTTACTGGGTTGTATTAAAGTGCAATTGAAGGGTTATATACAGAATTATGTGTTTCTTATAGGATCATGAGGGCCCTCCAAGTATCTTCAGCACTGTGAAGTCCAGCATCTCTCAAGACTTTTTGCAGCTTGGAGGGGTGAAGAACAGCTGTGATTCTGCAGCTCCGTTACCATTCCCATTGGCCTAGAAACCACCACGTTGTTCAGTTTTAGCTGCTTTGATTACAGCATTAGAACGGCAGCTTGCCATGACGGAGGCCAAAACTCCACACTTCAATCCCATTTATCAGGAAAGACATATTGTCAGTAGAGCTGAGCTATGAAAATTATCAGACCTTTTCAATCCTGTAGAGATTGCTAGAAAAATATAGCCAAGCGCTGTTAAAAACTCATAGTCATACCATCTAGGAAGAACTGCTGAGATTTTGTTGCATATTTTTCATCTTTTTATCCTTGGTTGTGTCAACTTTTATGGGTGTGGCTGTGAGTCTTCTGAATTGAAATTTATGATAGTCCTGTGTTGCTGTGAAGATATACACTCATCTTTGCTTTAGCGTTCCTCATACTTTTACTCACACATTGTCCTCATTCATACTTTGGTATCTCTTCTACTTATCCTGTTCCCTGATGATTTACCTTCCCTACTTTAATAGCTTATTTATAACACATTTTTTACAACATTTCCCCACTCAGTGCTCTGGCCTGTCTTAGAGCCTTCTTAGGGATTTGCAGAAGACATGTAAGTGTCTTTTCTAGCAAATTAGCACCAAGACTCCAGGGAAATCATCATAGAATATCTCTGTTGATAATAAAATTTTCTGAAAATTCCTCAAGAATTTGAAGAGAGTGAAATTTGGCTGACCTTGAAACCAAGTTAAGAGTATGCCCTGAATGGATAAAGAAACTGTGGTACTTTTACATTATGGAATACTACTCAGCTATTAAAAACAAGGAATTCCCGAAATTTGTGGACAAATGGATTGAACTAGAAATGATCATAATGAGTGAATTAACCCAGAAGCAGAAAGAGTCAAATGGTATATACTCACTTATATCTGCATACTAGCCCAAGGGGCATGTCCCATGAAAATCTTCACTAACCAGGAAACTGGGACAGAGGGGAGGAAATCCTGTTGGGACTCTAGATGAGAGAAGCATGGGAGAATAGCAAAGTAGAAGGATCCAGAGGGTCCTAGAAACCTACAAGAAGAACATTATGATAGGCAAATTTGGGCCCAGGGGTCCTGCTCAAACTATGGCACCAGCCGATGATAATACAGGCCGTAAACTTCAAACCCCCACCCAGATATAGCCAATGGACAGGACATTCTCCACAGTTGAGTGGAGAGTGGGATATGACTTTCACACGTACTCTGGTGCCTCATATTTGACCATGTCCCCTGAATGGGGAGACCTGGTAGCACTCAGAGGAAGAATAGCAGGCTACTGAAGAGACTTGATACCCTATGAACATATACAGGGGGAGGAGGTCCCCTCAGTCACAGTCATAGGGGAAGGGAGTAAGGGGAAAATGGGAGGGAGAGAGGAATGGGAGGATACAAGGGAGGAGATAACCATTTAGATGTAATATGAATAAATTAATAAAATAAAATAAAATAAAAAAGAGTATGCCCTGAGATTTTGTGTGTGGGGGCGGGGGGGAGAAGATGGTTTTCCTGTGTAGCCCTGGCTGTCCTGAAATTCACTCTGTAGACCAGGCTGGCCTCAAACTCAAAGGTGCTCCTATGGCTGCCTCCCAGGTACTGAGTCAAAGGTGTGTGCCACCACCACCACCCAGCTCTCCTGAGATCATTTAAAACTATGTACTCATTCTGTTTTCTTACTGTGTTCTCAGTCTAACATTAACCTGCATTTAAAAAGAATGTAGTGACAGGTATTCTGACATACACCTTTAATTTCAGCACTTGGGAGGCAGAGGCAGACTGATTGCTGTGAGTTCAAGGCCAGACTGGTCTATGAAGTGAGTCTAGGACAGCCAAGGCTACACAGAGATACTATGTCTCGAAAAACTATAATGATGATGATGATGATAATAATAATAATAATAATAATAATAATAATAATAATAATAATAATGGAAAGTAACCAGCCTGAATAAACCTTGACTATTTTATGTAATCAGTTTCCACAACCAAAACTAAATCTATAGCTTTAATCTTAGAATGTATACTTTTCTATGTCTCTGATACAGAAATAACATATGTGTGTGTGTTGCTGTGGTAATAACTTGTTGAAAACAACCGAAAGGTTAAAAGTAAGCATAAGTAATAAATATCTCCTACATGTTGAAAGCAACATATAAGCATAGGCTGGTGGCATCTATGTGTAGTTTCCAGTACTATTCTTGGTCACTGAGGGCCAGTACAATAACATCTGCCCTTGTAAAACTCTGTTAAAGACTTCTATTTTTTTAATTTTCCTAATTTTTCTCCCAATACTACGTTGTCTCTGTTATTAAATAAATATAGAGTAAAACCTTTTGATAATGACTAGCAAGACAGAGATGTAACAAGGACATTTCAGACATGAACAACACAGAGTTTACAAACAGTCCATTAAATTCAAATTGTAGACAGATATAAGATGCAGGTAGAAAAGACTTCAAATTTTTCTCATACTACCTCTCAATAAGTCCAAGAAGAAATCTCATTTTTCATTCCTAAATGTAACATTACTGCAGTTAATACTTCCACCAAATAGTATAGGAGAAACAAACAAAAAAAGAAAGAAAAAAGAAAGAAAGAAAATAAATAAATAAAAGAAAAAAAGAAAAAAAACTCAAACTTCTACAGTTGAATCTGACACAAGAAAAATAATAGAAGATTGGTAGACCTGTGTGGCAAATAAAAATAGGCTCCAGTGGTTCAAATATGTGAATGTTTACTCATCAATTAGTGACAATACTTGAGATGAATTAGGAGACATGGAACTGTTGGGAAAATGTGGCCTTGCTGAAGGAAGAATGTCACTGAGAGTAAACTTTGAGGTTCCACAAGCCCAAGCCAGCCCCAGTGTCTCTATTGGCTGCTTGGGATCTGACAAAACTAATAGCTTTCCAAAAGTAGTGCTGCTCCTGCAGACAAGCTCCAGGTACAGCGAAGAGGTGAGAAGACTAAGCCTTGGTGGACCCACAGTAGGAAAAATTGAACAGGCAGCGAACAGCTGGTTAAGGGAAACCAACCACTGAGGAACAACTGACTATAGTAGGGCCCATCTGTTGAGAAGAGGTTGAGTAATGCAGGAAAAAGAAATACTGAGACCCAGGCATACACTGTACAAACTCAAAGGTCTTAAAACCCAGGAGAACTTTATTTTTTTGTCTCTCTCACACACTTACTGTCTGTCTCTGTCTTGCTTGCTGTCACTACTTGTGCCAACCTCAGTATTTTATTTAAAGTAGAGTTCAATTTTTTTATTACAGATTATATCATGATCTTCTCATCATTTACAATCAATCAATAGGACATTCAAAAATCAATAATGCAAGAGAACAGTCTAACAAGGAAATACAAACAGTTCTGTAAAGCCCATAATAAAGCACATAGCAAAAATTAATTTCCAATGAATGGTCAGCATAACCTGATTATTATTTCTTAATACTCGGGAAAGTTTACTCATAAACTTCGCTGGGCTAAAGCTATTGTGCTTACATGATTGTCATAGCAACACAGCTTGAGCTAAATGTTCTCTAATAAAGAAAAAATTTGACTTAATCACAGTCCCAAACCAACAGGTAGTCTATCTAAGCCTAGACTAACTGCCAAGGGATCCTCTATTATGAAATGTGTGTAAAGCATGATGTTCAAAGACCACCTTTTCTTGCTCTCAAAGCAGATTCTAAAGAAACTTTTTTCCACCTAGGGGTATCTAGCCAGGTACTGTTATGTCAAGGTCCTAACTTTCAAGCAGTTTTTGCCTGACTGCACATAGTTAGAGCCAACAACTCTACCATTGTCTCAAGCCTCTGGCCAGATGCCTTCCTTCAACATTCTCTGTGGGAAAAAGTTTTCCCTGTGTGAATTTTATTCGGGCTGAGAAATAAAAAAAGTAAGACAGATTTAGGAGAAAAGGTAGATTTTTAGACAAAAATTACACCTGGACCATACATAATAATTAAGGACAGTAGTGATCAGCCAGAAATCTTTGGAACTCTGTTAATTAAAGCCTCAACAGCTGTTCTAGATGTCTAGAGACCATGCTGGACAGTAGGACGTCTCTGGAACTTTGTCAAGCAAAGCCTTTATGACTAGTCCTCGTGTCTGTGACAAAGTAGTCTACATAGTCAACAGTATCCTCAACAAAATTCCTATGGCATTTTTCACAGAACTAAAAATATATCTCAAAATTAAAATTAAAAACACAGAAGACTCAAGTAGAAAAACAATCCTAATCAGAAAGAGCTATGTTATAGGCATCGTCATACTCGATATAAATTTATCCTACAGAATCACCATAAAAAAGACATTGTGGGACATGCAGATTTAAGCAATAGAATTGAAGATACAGAAATAGAGTCATACAGCTAGAGATACCTAGTTACTTAACCAGAATGCTAATAATACCTATTGAAAAAATTCTTCAACAAAGCTTGGAAAACTGGATATTTCCAGGTAAAGAATATAATTAGAGTCCTGTATCTCATCCTACACAAAAATTAATTCAAAATTAATTAACCACCTTAATATAAGACCTGGAAAGGTGAAACCATCAGTGAAAAACATAAGAAAAGCTATTCAAAATGCATATAAATGCAAATATTTCCTGAGAAAAACTTGAATACCATTGGAAGCAAACCTAATTGATTTTGATAAAATTAATTAATAAAGCTTCTTCAGAGCAAAATAAGCCCTCAAGAGAGAGAAGATATGGCTACAGAACTGAAGAAAACCTATACTAAATACACAATAGGTTGGTTATTAATATTTAGACTATAAAAACTGAAATAAATGATGAAAAGCAAGTCTTCCAACCAACAAATGAACTCATGAACTGAATAGATGATTCTCAAAATAAACATAAGTGATCTATAAATATTTGACAAATTTTTCAACATTTATTGCATCATTGAAAATGTAAATTCTAACTCTGCAATTTCATTCAAATCAATCAGAATGTCATACTTTGAGGAAAAAGTATACTAGACACTGGTAGGTAAAGAGCCCTACTTATCTACTACTGGGAAGGAAGGATGAAAACTTGTTAAATACTTGTGGAGACCAGTATAAATGCTCCTCGAAACATAAAAAAAAAAAAATTTCATTTAATCCAGTTATACCATCCTGGAATATATACCCAAAGGGTCTAAGACCTTGCACTTCCATGTGTTTTGTGATTGTTGCTGTTGTTGTTGAAATGGAACTGGCTTGGGTGTCCATCAACAAATGAGCAGATACAGAAGAGGTGTACTACATGCGTACTACGAAAATGTTCTCAGGTGTAAAGGAAATAAAGTTATGAAACTGCTTCCATCTATTTTCCTGAAGTTTCATGACTTTATCTTTCTTTCCATTTTTATTAAGACTATGCCAAGTGTTTATAGCAAAAAAATATATGATTTTAGTGTATTAAAACCAAATGTCTTTGTGTAAATTTTGATTGTCCACATTAAAGATTAGGAACTTTTAGTGTCTTGAACCCTGTCCTTTTTAGTGAATATTTTCATGCCATATGAACAATGACAATATTGTAAGTTTTATCTGAAAGTCGTTTTGGTCCTCAGAGAGTAGACTGTGTATATAAGCACATCTCTAGTCAAGTGTTCACAGTCTGCTCTTCTCTGAACTTGACTGGTGTGATATATTACTATTAAATGGCATATTGTTTCAAAGCACTGAGATTCAAGAAGATTCCATGCAACTCCTGCCCATAGTATACAGGAATTACCAAGCAACTCAGCTGTAGTGGAACTGTATTTTGGGATGGCAAGTGTCACCATGTTCAGGAAGTGAACACATTGCCAGGATAGGCTAGATTGAGAGCAGATAGGAATATTTGCTTTTAGAGACTCCAGTTGATACTTCTTACAGAAATCATTTACTAGAAATGATTATTTAAATATAGATAGTATTTTCTAGAAAGATAAATCAGACTTCTGAAAGTATTCTAAGTAGAGATTGAAGTTTATAATTAGACATACTCACAATCATTAACATAAGAGTAGTTTTAGAAACAGAATGTTTATCAAGTGGTACTGGGTTATAGAAGAGACAAACTGTATATTTCTGAAAAGTGTGATGATGGCAGAAAAAAAAAAAGAGAGAGAGAGAATGGGTATTCCATGAAGTAATCTGTGCTATGACAGAACAGTGGAACAGAGACTATCCACCAATAGGACTGTCTGTTATCAATTGCTTACCTCTCCCCATATTACCACAAAATGGTAGATGAAGCAAAAGCAAAGCTTATTAAAGTTATTCTAGAAGAAGTGAGCAGCATGTTAGTAGCCTTAATAGTATCTCAGATTAAAAAAAAAAAAAAGTCCACCCTGTAACAATGCTGCTGATGTTTTGAGAAATGCCTCCATTAATTGCTTCAGTATTAATTAAATTTTTGTTTTTAGTTAGATGTTGCTTAAGTGAGTGAATGACTGGCTTGGAAAATAGAGTTTAAAGACTTTCCTTTGGTTACTTGATTATTTTACATTTTTAAAATATATATTTTATTAATTTATTCACATTACATCTAAATTGTCATCCCATCCCTGGTATCCTCCAATTCCTCCCTCCCTCCCATTTTCCCCTTACTCCCCTCTCCTATGACTGTGACTGAGGGGGACCTCCTCCCCCTGTATATGCTCATAGGGTATCACGTCTCTTCTTGGTAGCCTGCTATCCTTCCTCTGAGTGCCACCAGGCCTCCCCATTCAGGGGCGTGGTCAAATATGGGGCACCAGAGTTTATGTGGAAGTCAGACCCTACTCTCCTTAGTCATCAGGGAAATGCAAATCAAAACAACTCTGAGATTCCATTGTACATTATTTTTCTGGTAAGAATTTCCTGAAGAAAGACTTTGATCAAATTGACATAGGTGGTCTTCTTCCCTTGTCCTGACACATAAGCTCATTGGAAGCAATTTGGTTCAACTCCAAACTTTAGTAGCGATTATCTGGAGACAAGTCTTTCAGGCCACTCTTTCTCTTTCCAATCTACTCGCAATTTTATCAAAGTCTTTCTTCAGGAAGCAATTGATAACAGGCAAGTGGTTTTGTCTTAAGTGTTATTTAGAAAGGAACCTCTGCCGAGCATGGTGGCACACACCTTTAATCCCAGCAGAGACAGGCAGACCTGTGCGAGTTCAAAGCCAGCCTGGTTTACAAAGTAAGTCCTAGGAAAGAAAGAGAGAGAGACAAAGAAAGAAAGAACAGAAAGAAGGAAGGAAGAAGGAAAGAAAGAAAGAAAGAAAGAAAGAAAGAAAGAAAGAAAACGAAAGAAACAAAAGAGTCCCTCACACATGTTCAACTACATGAGTAGGTCTAGATTGTGGGGAGTATTCATCCATAGAAGCCAAGGACTGAGAAGGTGTGGCTAATATAGACAAGGATAGAAATGAGATGGATCATATAGGAACCTACAGTATCATTCAAGGAAAAGATACATGTCAAGAAATAACAAGGAATGACAGACACGTTAGATAACAGTTAAATTACAGTGAGCTAAGACTGGTTTTGTGTAAGGGTGATGGAACATGAAGTGGAGCCATCAAGCAATAAGAACAGTAACAGCACTGAGGCCCACTTTTGTGGCTCTTCCTCTGTGAGTGGAAAGCTCACAGAAACCTGAGGCTGGGGGGGGCGATAGTTTTAGTCAAATGAAAGTGGGGATTTCCATAAGATTGTATTTATATTTTAACATAAGTGAAAGTGAGACAATTAGTTCATTATTCAGACTGTTAATGAAAATTAAAGTCACCAAGGAGTAAACGTCCAGAAAAAAGGTGATGAATTGAAGCCACATTCAATATCTTTCTCAGATGTAATCTAATAAATCCAGAATAATACAATGGTGCGAGCTGTATGTCAACTTGACACAGACTAGAGTCATCTGAGAAGAGGAAATCCCATTTTAGAAAATGCCTGTATAAGGCCTTCTTTAAAAAAAGATGAGTGATTGATGCAGGAGGGCTCAGCCCATTGACCGTCCTGGGTTCCAAAAGAAAGCAGTCCGAGCAAGCCAGTAAACAGCACACCTCAATGACCTCTGCATCAGCTCCTGCCTTCGGCTTCTTGCCCTGTTTAAATTCCTGTCTTGACTTCCTTCAGTGATGTACTATAGATGTGGAGGCAGAAGCCAAATAAAATTGTTCTTCTCCGAACTACTTTTAGCCAAAATATTTTATCACAGCAATAGTAACCTCAACTAAAGCACCAATTCTTTTTGTTCTTAACTTCACTGCCTTATTCTTAGCCATCAGGAGTCTTGCAAGCAAACCTCCATTAATGTATTACATGAGACTTCGTTTTGTTTTCCTTCATTTTTGTTGAATGGGCAGAAGCAGAATGGCTGAATTTACATATAGTTGCTTAAAGGAACTGACAAACTATTTACAATGTGATTGAATTTCCTTATATTCTTACTAGAGGTCTGTAGGGATTGTTGCCTCTGTATTCTTGCTAAGCCTTGTTATAAGAGATCTCATAATTTTGTCATTTTTCATATTTCTCATAATATTAAAATGATTTTAATACAAAATTTTACGATTAAAAATGTACGATATTGAGCCTTACTACTGTGACTATAAAGTCACAAATCTGTTTCAAAAGAAATGAGAAAGATATTCATTTCAAAAGAAATGAGAAAATATTCTTAGCTAAATATGAGTAAATTTAATTTACTATGAATGAAATGCTGCAAAGTGAAAGAGATTACAAGAACTTATACATTCAAATAACAAAGAAAGTAAAATATTGATCATTTTCAATGAATACCATAGCACCATTACTTAACTGTTTACAGCAATGTGGGGAAGCACTTTTTTATAGGCTTTTGGATTTATGGAGTTCTTATCTTTGTAGTTGGCAGAGGCCAGAGTTCCAAGTTTTGAAATATATACCAAGAGCTTGGTCACAGAATGTCTGGTCACATACAAAACTTAAAAGCAAAAGCTACTAAGTGGATGACGTGAATCTATATACTTTTAGCTATTGGCCATGATGAAGTACTCTCATTTGCTTATATGTAGTGATCTTTATCTCTTTTTGTTTGTTTTAGGCTAATATTTCTTTGGTAGATATTAGCGTAGTCACTACCACCTGTTTTTGTCTTCTCCTTGACTGGTTTTTCAAATTTTGTCTTACTTTTCAGTATACATGTTTTTCCAGGGAGGTATATTTCTTGCAAAGAGCTAACCAGTGAGTCATCTTTTTCAATGAGATTAACTTGTTTGTATATTAAATTGCAGAAATAATATCATATACGTTTAGGACTATTTTTTGTTTAGATTTACTGGTTCCTTGGTTACTTTAAATATTCCTTATTTATTTTTCCTGCCCTATTTATATAGTGGCTTTCTGCTGTGACAAACTGCAAACAATTCTCTCCTAGTTTTCATTAGGTCATCTAATCCTAGCATGTATTTTACTATTTGCTAGGATCTCTTTGCAGGGACCCATTTCTTCCTGTGTAGGAATCCATTAATCATGTTCTTCAATGCTAGCTTAAGCCGCCTGACTCTCCTCAGTTAGTGTTTACTTTGGAAGGTAATCAATTTTATGAATATATGCTGAGTATCATGTATAAGCAATATTTTCTAATGACTATCACAATTTTTTCTTTTTATTTATATCATTGGGCATCATGCTCTAAAATTTTACTTACTTTTTAAAAATGATATGAGCATATGCTTTAATTCTTTATTTTCGTTTTGCACATGGTACTCTCATTGTTACTATGATATTTATTGAGTCTTCATTCTCTACTGAGTTGCCCTTAAATCTTTTTCTATATCAGCCCCATACCCTGTATAAATAGCCAGATTTTCATTTTATATTCTGTTTAATTGATCTATTTGTTGATGTCAACACCAATACCCCAACAGTGATGTCATCATTTAAAAAATCAATTTGATTTCATCAATATAAAATAGTATAGAATCATATTTTAGATATCCTTTCCAAATGTGTCTTGGCTGTATATTTGGGATTTTCTTCTGAATTTGAAACCTCTATCAGCATTTTATATAAGAAATCCTTCTGATATACAAGAGATAGGTTTGGGAGAGTGAACATCTTAATATAAGTATTTAGACCAATAAAACACATGTAGTTGAGTCTTATCCAAGTAGTGATACTAAATTAGTTTACAATTCATATACAGATTTTTCTCTATTATTTTCAGATGTATGTGCTTGAGAGACATCAAAAGGTAAATGTAAGCTTTCTGAGAAACAGAACTATATTTCCCTTCTTAAAAAAGAGGGAGAAGCACACACTTAAGCCCTTACTCAAAGAGTTCTTTATTGATTGAGTTACTAGAACCACTTGTGGCCCAAGGTGATAAAGCTGCTAATCAAATGAGTGATGAATGGAATGGGTGTTCTTAAGAAGGACCTAGGGTGAAAATAACATTCTCTGAGAGAATAAATTCTATGAATCTGGTCTATAGATTACCATTAGCTCTATAGTGATGGATATAAATCTCCATTCAGTCAGGTCTAAAATAGCTCATTATCTCCTTTAGAGGATGTCAGTTTGATACAATATTTACTGCAATTTCAGAGTTTAATTAAGTAAACACCTTCCTTAAGGCAAATCTCTACTTGAATTGTATTCAATGTATTCAAGTATCCTTATTTGGAAACCTGTAGGTTGAACAGCCAGTAACATGCAATGGGTGATATCACAAAGTCACAAGTCTCTATGAGTCTCAAGCTTCTGATAATAAGGACCTGACACCTCTAAGTGCAAATAAATTGCAATGCTAAATAAGAGTTCACATGACATTAGCATAGGACAACACTTGAGTTCACACCCTGGGCGGAATGTCTTCTTTCTTGCACATGCCAGAATCATCTTTAGCTGTGGGAAAATATTTGATATGGAAAAGCCTTGCAGATAAGCTAACTCCCTTGAGTGGAAGTTGACAATTCTGAAAGGCAGCTGCACTGGAGACTGATGAGATTCCTGTCCATCCTGAATTCCAAGTAGAGAGAATTATTTTTAACTCCCCTATCCAGGCAAATGAATGTTCTTGTGGGACAAATGAAAAAACTAATGTGATATCTCAGTTACTGAGGTGAAAGAGATTTAGGCAGAGCCAGTAATATCATATGATAACTTAGGACACAGGACAGCTTTGAGAACTTAGTTCCCATAAACAAAATAAGGAATATCTTGATAATAAATTATTCACACATACCAAATATTTGCCATGAAGTAACTAGAAATTAAAGGTATTATTTACTTAATTTGACCAAATTCTGGACAAATTAGTAACCTACACCTAATAATACAACTATTCACAATATAATGGTTATGGTACCCAGACTAATTTAAAAGCATCTTTTAATTTAATTTCAGAGTATTGTTTTAGAAATATTTAATTCACCTAACTATCTTATCGCTATGGAGATCTTGGTTCAATTCACACTTCATCCAACTTGACACAAATCACTCAGCTACATACCCCAGACATCACTTCACTTAATTAACACACAACAAACAGCACTTGTAAAGGATGAGAGTCCAACTGGAGGGGCATTCCTCACAGATAAGCCCACAGGCCAACCAATTCTCAGGTGATTCTACATCCTGTCAAGTTGACAGGTAAAGCTAACTATGATGACATATGGTGCTGACATCACATTCCCATTGAGATGCTTTCAAGTTTCTTGATTTTTGGATCACTGGGATGTACTTTTCAGGTTTATTTGGCCCAAAATTTTGCTTTGATTTTTCAGTTGAGTTGATGTTTTTTTCCCCCCTTTGGAAATCCTTAAGTTTCACTTATAATAATCTTAATGCTCTTGGGGCTCTAGTAAACACTGACCAACATCTTTCTGACAGAAAATTCTGGCCTTTCTCTTTCTAGAAAACTTGCATGCATTATTTTTTACTCATCCCTTAAAAACACGTGCAGGAGTTTCCCAGTTTAATACTAGTTTTACAACCTGGGAAATGTCTTTTTTTTTTTTTTTTTTTTTTTTTTTTCAGTATCTGAAACCCATCTCTCTAAAACATAAACATAAAAATGTGAAATTTAAATCATTGTATACAAATGTTGTGGTATGCCACTTTGCCAGCCATATACAACATAACCAACCCAACATTTTTCTTTTGTATTTTAGATTTTATCTTTTCCTTTTCTGTGTTGGAATATGTTTTGATTTACATTATTTGATTCAATTTCACACAAACTCTTCAACTCTTAGGAATCTGAGATATAGATATCAGCTACCTTTTCATTTCTGTAATAACAGAACATATGAAGGGAAATAAAGGTTTACTTAGTTCATAACTTGGGAAGTGGTAAGCTTAACTGGTATAGTCAAGTGGCTGCATGGATTGGGCCTTTGGCAAAAGTAACAGATAGTGTTTATCATGGAGAATTCGTTATCTTGCATCTAGACAGGAAGTACAGAGTCATTCAGAATTTCATAGTAATCCTTTCACAAGAACTGTCAAAGAATTGCCAGACCGGCAGCCAAGTGGTTAAACTGTGCTTTCAACATTTCTACTAATTCCCAAGAGTGATTATGTTCCCAGGGGACCAACCTCGGGACAAATTAAAAACCATATCCAAACCACAACCTCATTTAAACTCCTTTCATTGACAAACAAGTCTTTTTTTAGATCGAGATGAGTGGTCACTAGAAGTAACCAGACAAAATTCCTCTCATATAATTTTAGGTTCAGCTTTCTTCCTATATCGCCATACTAGCACATTTCAGACAATACAATGAATTTGCTTTTTACATTTCCAGTTTTCATTAAAATATAAGGTATATCAGAAGCCCTAGGCCCTGGTTATTTTTCTTCTTCCTAACTGAATTTCTCAGTATCCACTGTGCTACTGGTTACCATCAAGAGAATGGCATAATAATACTTTGTGAGTATTCCTTGAAGAAAATGGCTAAAGGAGAGTAAAAGCTATTGATGACCTTTGCCTATTCATCCTCGTGGTGGCTGTCAGGTTCCTGATTTGCCCACTTTATGCATAGCAAGCACCTGAGGATCTGCTCCCCCTCCAGACACCTCTACTTTATGAGAGCTGTTTTTATATGTGTTATCTGTGTTCAGTTTATGTGGCCAAGACAATACATAACACCTTGTTGCAAAGCAGAGGGTGGGGGCAAATGGGGTTGCAATATTTAATTTATACTTCTAGGTCACTGAATAACTGCTGTCATTGAGGAAAACCAAGGCATGAACCTGGAGGCAGGAACTGAAGCCATGGCCATGGATGAACACTGCTTGCTTAGCTTGCTTTCTTAAAAACTCGGTGGTGGCTCTCTTCACAGTAGGCTGGGCCATCCCACATTGATCACTCACTAAAAAGAAAATGTCTCACAGACATGACAGTAGGCCAACCTAATGAAGACAACTCCTAACTTGAGGTCACCTTTTCCAAGTTGACCTTCATTTGTGTTAAGTTGCCAAAAACTAGTAAGAACATATGGACATGACAATATGATAGACATATACCAGGATTTTATAATTGAAGTTGCCAAATAAATGCTTTCATGGGCCATGGGAAAATATTCTAGGCAGATGAACACAGTGATAGATACATCACTCATTACGGCTCTATTCAAACATTAATTTCCACAATAACCCTAAAAGTAAAAGAGAATGCTTCCCTTCTAATGGAAGTTGAGGCTTGGATTGGAGACCTCTTATAGCTATAATATATAAAGGGCTTATACTTTATTAGGGAACTCTCAGGGAAAACCTCACTTAAAATGACAATTAACTTTAATACAATAGGCACTGTAACAGATATCTAATATTTAACAACAAATCTTGCACTAGCATATGGAAAAAGTTGAGCTGAAAATTATGGTTCTATAAGTTATTAACAAGGATTGACAAAGTTAACCAAATAATTCCTTCTTTAACTGTTGTTTTAAGTGGACTTCTCTTTGCACTGTGTGGTTCTTACATTTTCTTTAAAACAACAAGTCTAGATTTCAAAATAAACTTTTATCATCTTATAAGTGCTACCTTTTCTTCTCATGACAAATGCTGTACAATCAAGGAAAATGATGAGGATCAGTTCAATGGGCAGGGTTTTTTTTTTTCTCTAAAATACACTTTCCCAGAAATTTATCAACCTGTTATCTGTCATGTGGGTGTTAAAAACCAAATCCAGGTCCTCTGAAGAGTAGCTAGTGTTCTTAAGTTCTGGTCTACCTGTCTAGGCTCATATTCATCAACCTGAAATTCATCTGCTTCATAAATGTTTCAAGTGGAAAAATCTCACGGCAATATGTATTCTCTGATACAGCTTACTGCAAATTATTAGTATCAGGAAAAGCATCTTTTGCTTTAGAAACCTAAGATATAATATAAAAATATCTGACTGGCAGAATGATGAATAGGGACAATATACAGAGATGGAACTCCAAGAATATCCTAAGCCTCACAAGGAGGAAAGAAGGTGACAAAGATAAAATAAGTCTAAATTGAGGCCATTCCTGATAATCTTGTGAACAGGCTTAGCTGCTGCTTATAAGAAGACAGTGAGACAAAGTAAGGCCAGATCAACTAGATATAATTTTCTAAATATGAATCTCACCCACTCTTTGTTTATAGGAAGAAAGATGGAAAAGGACAGTGGGCAAGGTAGAGGCATGTGCAGGACAATGCGTCTGGCACAGGTTGTCCATAGTCATGAGTGCATCCAGATGACTAAGGACTCAATCAAGGCTATTTTATGTCCTAGATATGACTGTATGTCACAAAGTTGAAGTCAAGAGCTGGCAGATCGCTCTATGGGTAAAGTACTTATAATACAAGTGAAAGAACTTCCACTTTTATCCTCAGAAGCCAAGTTAAGGCTTAGTGCAGTAACACATGTGTATAATATAATTCTAGCACATCCATGGCAAAATGGAAGATGGAGACTGTAGAATACTAGGAAGGTCAGAGGCCAACTAACCCTGCACAAATGTCTAGAGACCCTAACTCAAACAAGATGGAATGCAAGGACTGATAGCTGAAATTGTCCTATTACTACCATATGTGCACAATGGTGTGCCCTCTTCTCCACATCACACACTAATGTAAATACACACACACACACACACACACACACACACACACACACACACACACACACAATGAACAATGTAAAAATGTACAAAAAGATAAATTAAATGGAGTCTGAGTGAACTCTATCTCCACTGGTTTATGGAAACCAATGCCATTCCATCCCATTTGCTATAGGAGAGAGAGAGAGAGAGAGAGAGAGAGAGAGAGAGAGAGAGAGAGAGAGAGAGAGAGAGAGAGAGAGACAGCAGCTCAAGGCATGGCTATTAATTGCATTTCTATGTGTTCATGAAAATAGAAAAGCAACTCCACAAGAAGCTCATGGGATGAAGCCACAGTGATGATGAACCTTGCAGAAACATGTGCATGTACAAAGGCATCATCCTGGGATGCACAAGAAGAACATACGAATCTCTAATTTGTGCCAAGTTCTGAGTGAGAGACTATCAAGTCAGCTGACTTGTAAGACAAAACTAAACTTGAGGTACTCAATTAAACAAACAAAATTTTTTAAATGCATAAAAGTTATATTTTTCATAGACACTTGATTTTCTGCCAGATTCTTTGACCCTCCTGTTGTTTTTTGACCTCTCAGATTTCTGTCCCAGACTGTCATTGAACAATTTGCCGGGAGCTATAAACAAATTATCATTACAAAAATGCTATGTATGGTAGGCTTTGCCCATGAAAAAAAGGCAACCTCAGTGATCCCCTGAGCTCCCTGATTTGACTAAATACGCAAAAGTATTGACATCCAGGATTTAGGTATTTCAGTGTAGCCTCTGCTAAATATCTCTATAAATGAAGAATTGTGCCCTCCAATCAAAATACGAAGTCTTATTTGAGATGGAATAGAGGAAAATATTGATCAGAACATGGATAGTGAAATACAAAACTGCCAGTGCTGTTGCCTTGTGAACCACTGTCTCAGGAGACCAGCGTGACTGAATTATCCCTCGTGAATCAAGAAGCTATTAAATCATCTAGTCCAAAGCAAGTATTCATGAATCAAATATTTGTTGCATGTCCCTTTGATGCTCAGGACTTAGGGAGTGGCGGGAATATTTGTGAAACTCATTCCACATTTGTCTGAAAAATAGAGTTTCGTAGATGTTTGACCTTCTAGGGAATAACTGCAGTAGAAAATGTGAATTACCAGTGAAGAACAGGGCCTTGAGAGAAACAGGCTGGGTCTTGCCAAGTGAGGAGCGTGACATTCATAGCAGAACTTGACCTCGATTATCAGCAAACAAAATCTATGCACACAAAAGCAGAAGAGATATCTACTAGCTATGATAACTAACATGTTGAGAGAGAGACAGAGACAGAGACAGAGAGAATATACTTCCACCAAAGTAACTAAATAAACAACAGACTTCTGCAATCTAAAAGCAAGAAACCCCTGACAAAAATAGCAACTTGGCCTTCAGCTACAATATGATTTTTATAATTACACATTGCACAAAGATTCTACTTATAAAAATAGGAAAAGATAGAATGTAAAAATAGCAGACACAATCTTAGTAATATTTCTCCCAGTCAAAATTTTTATATTAAACATATGTTCCCCCGCGGGTGTTGAGTGTGTCAGGTTTGCAGGCTAGGTTGGCGCTCATTGCACAAAGCGATGATCTAGCTTCTGTCTCTATAGTTCCCTGAGCCCAGGAAGCACTGTTAATTTTTCATTTCTGATTATATTACATGTGGAGAGAAGCATTACCCTTTACATATGCAGTAAAATTGGAAGTGTTCTTAGACTTAAATTGCAACAGTTTTTAATGTATTGATGTAAAGTAGAGGAAAGGGCAGTGGGAAAAAGGAAAAGCCTTAGGAACATGGAGACTTGGCTTTAGCACTTTAGCACATGTGTAATGTTTACCTCTCACCTCTGACTAAATTACTCTTTAACATCCAGAACGTCATTTATTTCTGTCTAAGGAAAATCTCACCTGTAATAAAGGAATTTGCATTTTTCCATTCCTTGTTTCTTCGTTTTCTTTTTCAATTTTTGTTTTTTCCCTTGTTTTTGTCTCAGTGCTGGTGATAAGCATTTTTACTGTCAGCCACAATTGACAGGATTTTGTTCATTTAATGGATAAATACTACTGCATTATGTATTTGCTGCATATTCTTTATCATGTTGTCATTTAATGGATATGTAGGCTGTCAAGTTGACACAAACCTATACATACCTTTGATGAGCAGATCAACTGAGTAATTGCCTCCATCCATAGGAATGGACTCATGAGCATATCCTTGGGGCTTATTAATGGCTAATGGATGTGTGAGACAGCCCCCTGTGGTAGTGTCATCCTTAGAAAGGTGGATCTAGGCTGCACAAGAATGCAAACTGAAGAAGCCATGAAGCATAAACAAGCCCCTTATGGTCTTCTGCCTTAATTCCTCCCTGGTTTCCTGTGGTGACAGGTTGCCTTCAACCTGTAATCAAAATCACTCTTTCTTCACTTAGAATTCTTTTGGTCAATATTTTATTCCAACAATGGAGACACAAACTAAGACAGGTGTGTGAATAGTGCTATAAAAACTACAGATGTGAAAATGTCTCCATAACACACTGATTTCCTTTCTTTTGAATACATCAGTGATAAGATTGTTGTATCATTTAGCACTTTTGTTATTAACCTTTTGAGAAATCTCTTTTCCATTTCCATATTGATGTACTAATTTACACTCCAGGCGATAATGCTCACGGCCTCTACCTTCTCCACCTTGTCAGCACTTGCTACCTTTAGTTATTTTTGAAGTGAGATGTCTCCTTGTGGTTTTGATTTACATTCTTCTGATGAGTAGTGATTTTAAACTTTTTTTTACAAATGGCTGTTGCCATCTACATATCTGTCAGAAAATGTCTATATAGATGTATTGGGCATTTCAACAATCAGATGATTTGTTGTTATACTGTTGAGGTTTTGAATTTTTTGTATATCCTAATTGCTAATTCAAATGTATAGCTTACGCATGCCTCCCTCATTCTCTTCATTGGCTTTTCACTTTCTTCACTGCTCGATGTAATTCTATCTGTGTAGATTTGACTTTGCTTTATGCCATTTGGAAACTTTTCTGAAAAAATTCATCACCTCTTGCCAATTCCTAAGTTTTCTTTTAGCACTTTCAACCTGCATTTAAATATTTAACTAATTTTGTGTTGCTTTTGTAACTGGTGAAAAATAAAAGCCTAGATCGATTGATCTTCTATAGATATCCAGTTTTCTGAGCAGTTCCAAACAGGTTACCATAATTCAATTATATGCTATTAGCACAATGGTTGAAGCCAGTTGCCCATAGATGTGTGAATTTACTACCAAAATATCTATTCTATTTCATCGTTATTCACATTTTTAAAAGTAAATGCCATGTTTCCTTTGATATCATAAAATCTTACTCTTAAGCCATATGAAAAAAATAAGAGCACTATTTATTACATTGGAGTTATGAAAAATTATTTATTGTGATAAGAATATTGTGATCTAAGAATAATTTGAGTTGTATAAGGATTATTTTAATCATCATTGTCATTATTTTGAGTATTTAGCCTTCTAAACTTACTGTTACTAAAGCCCAAATACACGTAATTCCATTTAACCTTCAAAATAATTGCTTTTGGTAGATACCATTTTTATTAACTATATATGAAATAATGATATATGTGTGTATATATATATATATATATATACACATAAATATATATCTGTTGGTGTGGGGGGGGGTAACAACAAGTAAAGAAAAAGAGAACATGAATTTGCATTGAGGCCAGGAAAGGAAAGAAACGAATGATATAATTATAATTTCCAAACTTCAAAATATATGAAAAAAGAATATACTATCTAAAAGACACTAAGTAACTTTATAAGGTAGAACACTTAACATGTTATAATGGAGTTCTTACCCTTGAGTCTGTTATCTGAATTTCATTCTTCCTGTAAAAACCTTAAAGTGTAGACTTGCTGAATTAGAAAATATACTCAGAATATATTCATTTCTTTGAATAATCAACTCAAATACACCATAAAACACAATGATTGTGTATCAATTTCCTCCACATTCTAATGTTTCATCTTGCAGAGTGGCAAGAGATTGGTTGTGGAGACTCAAGAGGTCAATATCCCATAAATCTCAAAGCACCATCTTAAAGTGACAGGGTTCACAAAACCCTCTACTAGGTTGTATACAAAGTGCTAGGAAGGAGAGGGTGTTCAACATGACCCACTGCCTACAAGTCTTGCGAAACACTGCATGTATTCAGTTCCTCTAGACATGTCACCCATGCTACTGTCAACTTTCTGGTGATGCAGCTCCCCGTGAGTTGTCAATGCCTCTGTAGAGTAACCTTTCACCCATTCTCCTGGAAGTAACACTAGTAAATCACTAAGTTGGACCTGTGTGGAGTCATTTTCTGGATTTTTATTGGTGGCATATCCAGGATGAACATGCCTCTACAGTAAAACCCATACAATATAATCATGAATAGAATAATTTAATTCAATGCCTTCACCTTTCATGATGTACTTTAGATAATATATTAATATAACACATGTGTTATACAGACCTATGAGCTTTCTATATAGGTTAGATTATCCATTTATGTATTTATTCTCTCTTAGACTCTGATGTATTTCAGTTTTTTCCTTGTAAAATTTATTCCTGCAGCTTCTGGTAAGAATAAAGATAAAATATTAATTAGTATTGTCATTCTTCCTGGCACTTCTTTGTATAAAAGCCACAGAGAATTTCCAGAGCAGAATAAAAATAGAACAAAGTCCACACCCACTTCTTGGTCTTTTTAGCAAACTTCCTCAAGGGCTTTGCAAACCAAAGCTCATCTTCTATTGAAAATATTAATAAATCTTAAGAGTGCTCTGAAGATCACAATGCATTCTTTTCTCACATTTTGAATTTCAAACACTGAACACTACGTTCTTGTGTGATCTTGGAAACAGCAAGCTTCATCTTGGAGTCTGAATGTATACACTCAAAATTGTTTATAGGACAAAGCATGGATAAAATACTTCAAAATTTTCTAAATCAATTAATTCAATAATTACATGATAAGATTCTAAGGACTATCAATGTATAAGATTAATAACAATTTACAGAGATTACTTGATTTTGCTTTTTATTGCATACCCGTGCAGTAATTTACTTTATAAAATAGAATGGGCTCTTCAATGTGCTGAGAGCACTGATTTCATTTAGTGCAGGGAGAATGATTGAGAACAGCAGAAACAGAACAAAAAGCTGAATGGTCGTTTAAAGATTACTACAAACAAACAGACAGACAAAGCATTTTAACAACAAGCAAACAAATAACTTTCTCCAAAGTCTCCCCTCTGAGACTGCCTAATCCGCCCCATACTGCACCCTCCCCAACCCACAGATCCAGTTTAGGCCTCACAATCAACTCCACAGTATAGTCTGGCTACTCCTGCCTGCACCACATCCAACCCTTAAGATTCTGCCAGGACTGGACATGAAACAAAGAGGGACAATTTATTCTAATCAAGAGAACAGTTAACCAGGAACACATCACTATCCTAAACATGTTTGAATGAAATTCTGTTGCACCCCATCTCTCTCTCTCTCTCTCTCTCTCTCTCTCTCTCTCTCTCTCTCTCTCTCTCTCTCTCTCTCTCTCTCTCACACACACACACACACACACACACACACACACACACACACACACGATTTAAAGACAGATTAAAATCAATCCATTATTAGTGAACAATTTCAATACCCCACTTTCTGCAATAAAGGAATCATTTCATCAGTACAAAAACAAAGAAATATTAGTATTAAATGGCATCATATGTAAAAGGGACATCATACGTATCTACAGAATATTACTCCTGAGAACACATTTCACTCAGCAGCACAGAGAAGCTTCTCCAAAATAGATCACATCCTGGGACACAGAATAACTGCCTACAAAATAAAAAAGATTAATTACAATGCAATAAAACTTACTATTAATGGCAAATACATTCCTAATAAATAACAATCTCAGAGAGATTAAGCAATTCATAACTGTATGATGAATAATTCAAAGAAGAAATCAAGAAAGAAATTAAAAAAATCCGCAAAGTAAATGAAAATAAAAATGCAACAAAACAAAACCTCTGGGACATGGAAACAGTGTCCTGGGGGAACTTTATAGCTCTAAGTGCCTACATTAAAAAGATCAGACAAACCACAAATCAGTGATGGAACTAAAAATGTGAAAATAAAATAAAACAAAAACAAAACCTAACAACAAAAACATATCAAAACTCAATCTACTTAATGGTAAAAAGTAATAAAAATTGCAACAGAAATTAAAGAAGTAGAAGCAAGGAAAACAACACAAAGAACCAACAAATATCAGCTGGTTTCCTGGGAAAATAAACAAATTGCCCCACCTAACTAAAAGAAAGACAAAGAGAGAACCCAAATTAACAGAAGCAGAAATGAATACTGAAACATTACCACAGACACCAAAGAAATTCAGAATATGATGAGGCAGTAATGTTAAAAAAAAAAAAAAAAAAAAAAAAACCTGTGCTCTATTAGATTGGAAAACATACCTGGGTGTTGTGGTGCACACCTTTAATCCCAGCACTCGAGAGGCAGAGGCAGGTGAATCGCTGTGAGTTCAAGTCCAGTCTGGTCTACAAGCAAGTCCAGGACAGCCAAGGTTACACAGAGAAACCCTTTCTCGAAAAGCCCCAAAACAACAACAACAACAACAACAACAACAAAAAACAAAAAAACAAACAAACAAAAAAAACAAAACAAAAAAATTGCAAAAAGTAAATAAAAATGAATAATTTTACAGGTTTAGCCAAAACCTCAAAAATTAAACCAAGAATAAGACAACAACAAACCAGATCAAAACAAATAAGAAAATTGAAATAATAATAAGAAAAAAACCTTCCAGAAAAAAACACCAATTTAAAAATTTTTTAAAAATACAGGACCAGATGGATTCACCAGACCTTCAAAGAAGCTATACTGTGACTCTATCTTAAACTACTAAAAATAAATGTACATATAGATAGATACAGAAGAGAAGAGGCAGCACTCCCAGGCTCCAGGATTACTCTAAAACAAAACCATTTAAAGAGACACAGAAAATAAAAGAAAAAAATAAAATACAGGCCAATAGCCTTGTTGAGCATATATTCAAAAATCTCCCCCAAAATATTTCAAACAGAATAAAAACGTATATCAAAAATATTATCCAACGTGATTTATTTGCCTTTATATCTGAAACAAGGTTGGTTCAACATACACAGTTTAACAGGTGAGCCAGGCGTGGTGGTGCACGCCTTTAATCCCAGCACTCGGGAGGCAGAGGCAGGCGGATCGTTGTGAGTTCGAGGCCAGCCTGGTCTACAAAGTGAGTCCAGGATGGCCAAGGCTACACAGAGAAACCCTGTCTCGAAAAACAAAAAAACAAAAACAAAAACAAAAACAAACAAACAAAAAAAACCACGTGTAATACTAAATTGACTCAATTATACAAAAAGTCATACGGTCATGTCAGGACATGCAGAAAAAGACTTTGACAAAATTCATCATGCCTTTATAATAAAAGTCCTGGGAAATGTAGTACAAGTGATACCATACCTCAACATTGTAGGAGTTTCTGGTCACCGCGATAGAAACCCTAAGACGGAAGTTGGTACAAGGGACTGGGGTATTGCAGCAATGGGCCTGACTGTGCTTTTGTTGGAGGAATGTGGACTTTGTGACTTTAAATTAGCAAGACAGTTGAATGTTGTTACGTGGGTCTTAATGGGCCACACTAATAGCAGCGTGGAAGATGGAGCTGCTGAGGATGATTTGAATTGTGGGGCATTCTCCAGAAGTTTTCGAGAAGAATATTAGTAAAGGGGCCTAGAGGCTATTAACTGTGATATTTTGGTGAAAAAAAAAATGTGGCTGCTTTATGCCAAAGTCCACAAGGAAAAGAACATTTTTAGCCATATATATGAGAGAGGATTGATACCCAGAATATATAAAGAACTCAAAAACAAAGAGTATTAAAAAAAAAAAAAAAAAAAAAAAAAAAGGATGTATTAGAAAAAATATGTTCCTGGGATTTGAACAGAGAGTTTTCAAAAGAAGAAAAGAAATGGCTGAAAAATATCTTTTAAAATGCCCATCATCGATAGCAGTTAAGGAAATGCAAAAGAAAACTACAGTGAGGTTCCATCTTATCCCCGTCAGAATGTCTTTTTAAGGAGTTTTCTAACTTTCCTCCCAAAGATCGTCCACTCTCATTTGTAATATTTCATTGTCAGTGTTGTCCTCAAATTGATGATTCACAATTGGAACAGGCTTTATTCATCAATATCAGTGTTAGCATTGCCACCCAATAGTGTTACTGAAAAGGTGCACATGCTTTTATCAAAAGTGATGAGCAAAGCAGTCACCTGGGGACTGTTTCAAATTTGAAACGAATTTGTTGGACTCTGGATTGTCTCCTGGTGCTCATTTCACCTTTCTCTGCCTGTGTAAAGTCCCAACCGTTCTGTTTTTTAAAATGCCTGGATTTGGGATAGTTCCAATTACAGAATGATGGGCTATGTTTTCATCTTCATACTGAGGATCAACTATTATGAAACACTTGTTTGTTAGCTGCCCATCTAATGTGCAGATGATGTTAAATGTAACTTAAAAACATTACACATGATATAAGCAGTTTTAGAAATAGTTTTATACTGCCTCTTTCAGAGTACCAAATCATAGCAAATGCATCCCCTCTATTGTTCTTAAGGCTAACTTATTATATAAACACTAATTAACAATTGCCTCATGATGAAAAACTTGACAAAAAGAATTGTAATTTCCTACATTACTTAGAAGTGTGTGTGTGTGTGTGTGTGTGTGTGTGTGTGTGTGTGTGTGTGTGTGGTCTGTGTCTGTGTCTGTGTGTCTGTGTGTGTCTGCAGGGATGGGAGTGTTATCAATTTTTCTTGCCTCGCACCGAAGGTGGAGAAGTAAAGTACCTGAACGTGATTTATTCTATCCCTCAAGCTTTGGTTAAAGCACAGCTACATGATTTACCCTACAGTAGAACAAAGAGTTAACTCACCGAATTTTCTCAGACTAATGTGCCACTGTGGAACATGCACGAACTTTGTAAACAAATCACCATACTTCCTCAATCAAATTTATGTGGAGATGGCACAGACTGGAATTTATTTACACACAGTTTTGATCAAAGGGAGGTAAACTGTTAGAGGAATGAGACAGAAATCAGGGCACACAATACTGCTGTTTGCCTTTTAAGGATTAACCGGACAACTCTTCCTCAGCCCCCAAATAATTCAGCTTTATCTTTCCAGCGGAAAAAGACTTTCAACCAAGAATCCCAAACTTTGGAAATTCATATCATTTGTTAATCTTGTTCTCATTCCTTTACAAGTTATGTAGAAAATTCTAGTAGATTTGCAGCAGAGTTAAAAACATTTCCTGTGACATTTTCATTATTAGTTTAGAGAAAAAGAAGACATTAGGAATGGGGAGGAAGTTCCTTTGAGAGCTAAGGAAAGAAAGATGTTCTGCCCTGCTCCAATCACTGCAGAAGAGGAATGTCTCTAAAGAACGTTAATACCTTCAGGGGTTGGGGAAATGGCTCAGCAGTTAAGTTAGTAGAGCCCTAAGTTTGGTTCTGATCACCCACGAGACAAAGGGGCTAAAAATGTTGTAGGTAGTTCTCTTTAGGTCTCTTGCTGAAATATATGAAGACCAAGGTGGACATTGTTATCCAAACTGAAATATTGGAAAAATTAACTGAATAGAACCTTGAGTGACAGAAGTAAAATAATTTTCAGATATGGTACAGAAAAATTACCAAGAACACCACTCTAAGAATCTAGGCTTTGGGCTGAACTTCTTTTTCCTTCTTTCTTTTTATCTTTCATTTTATTTTCTGTGTATTGGTATTTTGTCTGTATATATGTTTGTGTGAGGTTGTCAGATCCTGGATTTACAGTCAGGTGTGAGCTGGGTGCCATGTGGGTGCTGGGAGTTGAGCTTGGGTCCTTCAAAAGACCAACCAGTATTCTTAAGCACTAAGTCATATCTCCAGCCCCTGGACTGAACTCCTATTTAAGGCATATGTTACCTATGTAAATTCTTAAATTATTTCAAAAGTGTATGCTTTTATTATTTTTGGTATGTACTTTTGAGAGTTGTAATTTATATAATTATAATATGCAGAAGGCTATGAAACTATCTTTCTTCCATAGCAAATTGTTTTTGTATCTATTTATTATTATCTTAAAACAGAAATCTCCAGTTAGTAGAAACTTCCCAATTGCATACATGGACTACATTGATTGAACAAATATACCGAATATTGAGAGTACTGTCTAAACTGATCCACATAAGCCGGCATTCATCTGTGTTTTAGTGCTGCCAGTATTGTTGTTCTTTTTTTTTGTTTTTGTTTTTTGTTTTTTGTTACACTTCCACACGAATAGAAACGACCTAAACAGTAAGTTAAAGAGAAAGAAGAAAGGCTAGGCAAAGCAGAAAAGAATGGATACTTTATCTGGGTTTGAAGACTAGAATTTAAGTGTCATAAAAGACAGTGGCAGTGTGTGCTTTCCTGCCTCATTTTTTTTGTTTTGTTTTTTGTTTGTGTTTTTTTGTTTTTTGTTTTTTTTTTGTTTGTTTTTTGTTTTTTTTGTTTTTTTTTGGCCTCAACTGTTTGGGTGAAAGTCTAACAAATTCAAGTAGTGCCTGCTTCCGACAAATATCTTCATCTCTCCAAGGTCTCCTGTGACATCAATGAAAGAGCATAGCTGGAACATTGTGGCTTGTGCCAACCAGGATGCTTCCTGGTGTTATTAGTCTTGCATCTTACATTCTCTGCACTATGGATTGATTTGATGTAATTTTTATTAAAATCAAGATGTTTGAGCACAACTTTTATTTTTGGAAAAGACTCCAGCCTTCTGCAGTAAATATTTTATTTTCGTCCATGAGCAGTGAATATCACCAGCTAACTTGTTCCTAAGTTTAAGGCAATCATTCGCCTTCCATGGTAACAGTTCTGCTTATTATCAGTCACTAATCAAAATAACTGCTGAGTTCAGTACAAGGATAAACAGCCTATGATGAGTTTTATTAGATGTTACCGTTGTCAATTTCTATTACTGATTTATTATTATCATTATTACTCATATGATGGTGCCAGTTGGCATCCAGGATGGGAAGAAGCTCATGACTCCCGTCCTTCCTCAGCTTCCTAATTGAGATGGGATGGCAGGCATGAGCCACAGAAACCTGCCTGGTACTGTGGTCTCATGGGGGAAAATGAGGCATATTTTAAGTGTTGATATTTTGTGAGCCAATAGATATACCATAGGTACACTTTTGCATTTTCTTATTTTAATCATTTTTCTAGCTATTGGAACTATTCTTAGGTAAAAATGAAGTTAGGGTACTTAAAAAATTCAATAATACTTCTGGGAGAAAAAAAATGTAGGTACTGTTCATGAAACTTTCAGGCACGCTACTTTCTTGAGAAGAAACACTTGCGCCCAGAACAGCCTGTCTTGGTAAGGATATTTACATAAAGTCTTTTTTGTGTTTCCAGCTGTGAATTTTAAGAAAAAGTTTCAGCATTTCCAGGCATCTCATTATTTCCTATTTTCAGCAAGATTGCAAATGACCTTTAGAAACATCTTAAGAAATTCCCTGATGCAAACTTTAGAGAAAGAAATAGTGCCCCCAAGCAATCAGACACAGCATGCTGCTGCTTGCCAGCCACTAATGCTCCCTAAGGATTAGCAGCAGGAGGCCAAGGCCTGGGAGATGGATTTTCCAAACATGGTGGGAAAAAGTAGCCTGCTCTTTTTAGGGCATTTGTGAAATTGTCTTAGAAAATATCTCGCCAAGGGCTCTAGTGAAGGGATCTTAACTTTCATTTTGTAACATTATTTTTTGTTTTTTATTTAATTATTATTGTTACATATATGCACAGAAATACATAAATCCAACCTGCTGAGCTTACTTAATGTTATTCACATGTGTACATTCTTTAGGTCTGACCACTTGGTATTTAAAGGGGACAGGGCTTCTCATCCCTGGGGAATACTGATTCATGGCTCTGCAGTCATTAACACCCTGTAGCCCTTCACGTAGTTAGGAAATCAGGTGACTCTTCCTGAAGTGCCTTAGCCCTTGTCTCTGATTCCTGCTGGTCCAGTTCATTCATTGCCTACCCAGCACACAATGCTTTCAGGTAGGTATTATATTACCAGATAATTCCTGATTGTGTCATGCTTCTTCCTGCTATAGGTAGTTTATTGCATATCTGTGTAATAATATAAATGTATATGTAAAAAATAAAAATGTTTAATTAATAAAAAAGACACGCAAAAAATACACTTCCCATGCTGTAGTGATCCCCCCAAAAGAATATTTTAATTTAAGGAAAATAGCTGTTATAACAGTTACATTGACTTACAGATGTAACTTTATTCCATGTCAGCCCCAGATAAATGCCTAGTTATGTGTTTGAGGACAGATACTGTTGTGCTTTCCTTTTAATATTATTTTAATAGTTTCAATTCCACCAAAATTCCATATGACTTTTAAGATAGGTTTGTCCTTTTTGCTATCTTTGAAGAAATGCTGATGGGACTTTGATGGGAATATGTTGATTTTATAAATCTCTTAAGATTTTATTTACAAAACTATTTTCTAGATATTTTAACAATCTAATTCTGAAAATGTATTTCATTTATTTGACTCTACTTCAAATGATTTCATCAATATTTAGTAATTTTCAGTGTGTAAATATTAAACTTATAAAGTTAAATTAAAAACATTTACCAGATCTGCTGACACAGGTTTTTAACCCCAATAATACCAGATGCTGAGGCAGGAGGACCACAGGTTCAGTGTCAGCTGGGACTCCTAACTTATCTCAACTTCTACATGGAATTGCAAATTCCTCTAGTAAAAATGTATACATTAAAAAATGTCCTTTTCACTTGTAGCAAAATTTAAGATATGATTATTATTTAAGGAAAAATTAAATGTTGAATTATTGATGATGAAATTGGTGTTTTAAACAAGAATTTTTAAAATTCTGATTATAGGCTCTTTGAAAATATTCTAATTTTAATGGATTAAATGCCTTTTTAGAAAAAGAGTTCCTCAAGTACTTACACTTGAAACAATTATAGGATATCTCTGAAACACACACATACACACACGTATATATCATAGATAGATAGATGGATAGATGAGGTAGAAGAATTTCCAAATCCATGTAGAAGTTGAGGCCTAAACAAATAAATCCTCCATAGCCTATAACTCATTTCCAAAGAGTTGCATTTTCAGCTCTTAGAACTTAAACACTTTCTGAAGATATTTTCGTTCCCTGCATTATTTTAATGCAAACCTATGATATCAAATAACTTCATCTAAAAATTCTTCAGAGAATGTAAAATTTTTAAAATGTCAAAGCTACAAATAAATTAATGCTTAATTTTATAAACCAAACAGTTGGTTTATTAAGAAATGATTAGAGAAGAAACCACATATTGCCTGTAGCTGATATGGCGCCCATTATATTGACTTCAACGGGATTGTAATGCGTTGTCATTTTCCCATCTTTTTCAAGTCTCTCTAGGAGTAACCTCTGTGGTCATTCATATTTTAGAAGACATTTTGAAAGCTAAAAAGCTAAGATCCAAATGCAGTGAGAAACATACAGTATTTGTCTTTTTTGTTTACTTCACTCAGGATGACTGCTTCTAGCTCCATCCATTTATCTGTGCATTTCACAATTTCATTATTTTTTTTAACATCTGTGTAATATTATATTGTGTAAATGTATTTCATTACCATTATTCATTCATCTGTTGATATACATGCAAGCTCTTTCCAATTTCTGGCTGTTATAAATAAAGCAACTATGAGCAAGAATGAGCAAATATCTCTGTAGTAAGATGTAGAGTTCCTTGAGTGTATGTGCCCAAGAGCAGTGCTATAGCTGTATCTTAAGGTAAATTTATTCCCAGTTCCCTGAGAAACTACCAAACTGATTATTATACTCTCGAACCTCTAGCAAAAACACTCTTTAGCATGTGCTGTTATTTGATTTGTTGATCTTACCATTCTGACTATCATTAAGATGAAGTCTCAAGGTAGTTTTAAATTTCATTCCCCTGATGTATAAGGAAGCTCAGTTTGTCATATATCAAAAGTTAACTCATTTCTTTTAGGTTTGCAGTTTAGTGAAATACAGATACAGATCTATATGGTTCTCTGAATTTTCTCATTGTCTGTTGTCTGTTGTCTCTTTCTGTCTTTAGGTTAATCGGGCTAAGGGTTTGTCAATCTTATGGATTTTCTCAAAAAACAAAACAAGAAACAAAAACAAAAGAAAAACAACATCTTTATTTCATTGATTCCTTATATAGTCCGGTTTGTTTCTATGTCACTCATTATAGCCCCAAGTTTGGTAATATCCTCCTGTATACTCTTTTTGAGTATGATTTCTCCCCGTTCTACAGATTTCAGGTATATCTTTTTTCATTAATGTTTATTTATTTATTACTCAATTTACATCCCTTTCACATCCCTCCCTCCTCTCTTCCAAGTCCCATAACTCCATTCTTTGCCTCTTTTACCCCTTGCTCTTCTCCTCAGAAGAGGGGACCTCCTCCCTATCTACCTACCATGGCACGTCAAGTTGCATCAGGACTAAGCACATCCTCTTCCACTGAGGCCCGACAAAGCAGCCCAGGTATATCTTTAAGTTATTTAATAGTGGTGATATGGCTGTATACCCCCTCTTTTGATTTACTGTTCTTGGATTACTTGTTACTTGTGTCTGTTGTAAAGCTGAATTGGTAGATAAAGAATAAATTAAGTTTGCTTTTATCATGTAATACTCTTCTTTCTCTGTTAACTGCACTTGATAGTTTTGCTAGGTATAGTATTCTGGGCTGGCATCTGTCATCTTTCAAAGCAGCTAGAATATCCATCCATGTCTTTGTGACTTTCAAAATATCCATTGACAATTCAGGTGTTACTTTGGAAATCTACCTGGTGCTATCTCAGGAAACTGGGAATAGGGCTTCCTCAAGACCCAGCTATTCCACTCCTTGGAGTATACCCAGAAGATGCTCCACCATACAACAAGAACATTTGCTCAATCATGTTCATAGCAGCCTTATTCATAATAGCCAGGACCTGGAAACAGCCTAAGTGTCCCTCAGTCAAAGAGTAGATAAAGAAAGTGTGGTACATTTACACTATAGAATACTACTTAGCTATTAAAAACAAGGAATTCCTGAAATTTGTGGACAAATGGATAGAACTAGAAATGATCATAAAGAGTGACATAACCCAGAAGCAGAAAGACTCACATGGTATATACTCACTAATAATTGGATACTAGCCCAAGAGGCATGTCCCATGAAAGTCTTCCCTTACCAGGAGATGGGTACAGATGTGAGGAAATCCTATTGGGACTCTAGGTAAGAGAAATATAGGTAAATGGGGAAATAGAAGGATCCAGAGAGTCCTAAAAACCTACAGAAAGAACAAGGGGTCCTGCTCAAACTACTGCACCAACCAAGGATAATACATCCAGTAACCGTAGAACCCTTACTCAGATCTAGCCAATGGAAAGGACATGCTCCACAGTTGAGTGAAGAGTGGGGATTGACTCTGACATGAAATCTGGTGCCCCATATTTGACCACTTCCCCTTGGTGGGGAGGCCGGTTGGTACTCAGAAAAAAGATAAGCATGGTACCAAGATGATTCTTGATAGGCTGTGACCATATAATAGGGGAGGAGGTCCCCCTTAGTCACAGACATAAGGGAGAGGAATAGGGTGAAAGCAGGAGGGAGGGAGGAATGGGAGAATACAAGGGATGGAATCACAATTGAGATTTAATCTGAATAAATTAATTAAATTCAAAAATTTTTAAAAAGAAAATTCAGGTGTTAGTCTAATGAACCTTTCTTTATATGTGACCTAGTCCTTTTTTATTGCAGATTTTAATATCCTTTCTTTGCTGTGAATATGCACTGCTTTCATTATGATGCCTCACAGGGTATTTATTTTCTTACCCTGTTTATTGGTGTTCTTTATGCTTCTTGAAACCTTATGGGCAAACATTTCTTTAGATTCGTGAAATTTCTCCTTTGGTTTTATTAAAAATATTCCCTGTACATTTTTCTTTCCTCTATACCTATCATTCTTAAGTTTAATACTTTCACAGTATCACAGACATGCTAGGAATTTTGTAACTAGATATTTATTTTTTAAATTTAACAATTTTGACTGATCCATCCATTTCTTCTCTTTCTTCAATATTTAAATTTTTTTCAGTATCTTTTAATCTGTTTGTTAGGCTTACTTTTGAGATTTTTGTTTGACATCATGAATTTTTCATTTTCAATTTTTATTTCAGTTTGGATTTTCTTCAGTAATTATATTTCTTTGTTAAATTTTACTTTCATGTCTTAAATGTTTTCATTATTTTATTTGTCTTTTCATGATTTTTATTAAGGCATTTAGTTATATCTTCTTTGAGTTCCTTGAACACATTTATAACTGCTATTTTGAAATTTTTGCCTTGTGTTTAAGTTAAATTGCTTTTTTGGGGACCTTTTACAATAAGGTTGCTGTTTCTCCAGAAATATATTTCCTAGTTGTTCAAGCTTGTGTTTCTGCACTGGCATCTAGGTATCTTCCATTAAGATGTTTGAGATGGTTTTTGGTGTCGATATCTGGTCTTTTCTTGTTGATGGATGTTCTTTCTTTAGGATGATGTTACCCATTCTGGGTCCTAGGTAACTGTGGTAGCTGTGTGGTCCCTAGTAAGGGGTGTTTCTGTGTGTCTATAGATGGTACATGGAAATAAAATGGACTAAGAAAGGAAGAAAGAACTATCTAAGGAGACGGTGGGTCCACAAGTATTGGAGTCCTTAAGGAATGAAGGTTAAGTGGGAGGAGTGGCTTCCACAACCTGGATGTGGCAGGGCAAAGAATGAATCTAAAAAGAAGCATGAAAGGCTTCTCTCTCTTTAATAGATTTCATGTAATGCCACAGTACTTCCTGTTAACTTCAATAATTCTCTGATGCAGATTCTGAGTAAGTCAGTTCCACAAGGACTCATGAGACATTCCATTATCCAGTTGGATTTTGAGATATCAGTCTGAGATTTAAGGACCCTCCTTGCTTCTAGAACATTTCAGGATACAGAGGTAAAAATATACACACATTTTATAAATACAATAAGTCATGAATTCATATTGACATTTACACTTGACATTAACAACTTTTCTTTAATGCATAAAACTTGATTTTTAAAAATAGATATCTTTTTCTCTTTCTAAAAATTTCAGATATGAATGAAATTAGCATAATTATATATAAATAGTTCATATATACCATAGAGTTTAGAAATAAAATTATTCACAATTTCATGAAAAAGAATTCTGTGTGCGGGGTTGAGAATAGCACTCTGATTCACTGTTCTTAAAGTTTAGAATGTGTTCTTATTCACCTTCGGGTCAAAGTATTGCATTTCTTTTCTTTTCTTTTTCTTTTTTCTTTTCTGTTTTTCTATCTTTTTCTTTTTGGGGGGGTTGAAACAGGGTCTCTCTGTGTAGCTTTAACTGTCTTGGACTCACTTTGTAGACCAGGCTGGCCTCAAACTCACAGCTATCCTCCTGTTCTGCCTCCCAAGTGCTGGGATTAAAGAAGTGTGCCACCACCTCCCAGCATATTGCATTTCTTAAGGTCATTTGCAATAATTCAATATTTGTTTAATCCATAAATCTTCAGAAGTATTATAGAAATTATTTATATGTGTCCATCTGTTCTTCTTCCTATAAAATACAGTATTATGCATTTATATATTCATAAAATACATATCCACATGCCTTTAAGCTGTCATTTATCTCTCTTAGGTTATATTCATTATAATTCTTGATGAATCATGTTGCGTCCTTTGAAATTCTATAACTTAGATACTAAGATATAATTCCTAACATTATTAGCATATGATGAAAGAGAAGGACTAAGAAAAAAATACGCCTTACTTGACTCAAAATTAGAGACTTACACATGACTTAAATGTGTACATATGTGCACATGCATTCGTATCAATATAAAGTATATTCAAGATGGTCACACGGTTTCTTTACCTTAGAAAATGATTATTTATGTTATTTAACGTGTGATTGTCTTCTTCTCCGAAACCTTCCATATTCTCCATGACTGTGATGAGCTCCTTGTTGAATGATGGTTCTCTGTCACGTGGCGTGATTTAAGCATTTCTGAAGGCGTAGGGTTAGAATTGATGCACCTGCTATAATAACACTACTTTCCATTGACTTTAATGGGAGGGCACGGAATACCTTAGGGCTCATCCTGAACTCAGATCTACTATTGTTATTTCAACATAAGGCACCAAGCCATAATCTGCACAGAGGGTGGTGATTTCCTTTTTCATGCTCATTTCTGCTGCATGCTGCTTTACCATGTCCTGGTAGCAGTATTTACCTGACAAGACATCTATTCCAAAAGTTTCAAATGTTACCAACATTGGAGGCAATTACAAATATCTGGGATTATAGAGACTTGTCACTCTCATTCAGAGAGCATAATTTTCCGTTCTATAAATCCCAACAGTGAGAGAGGCTCTACCACACAGGAGTAACTCATTTCGATATACACTCTATTGTGAACGATCTAAACTGAAACTCACAAGGATGTAACCAAAAATTTGGCGTTATAGCTGAGTCTTCAGAAGGCCAATATATCCTTCTAATAGGCAAGTTACTCTAGGGTAAATAAACATGGTCAGATAATTAGATTCTGTCACATAAAAATAATGTGGCATTGCTATAAAGTGTGTTTCTTTGTCAGAAGACATGCATGACTGGGATAGCACAAAGGGGAATAAAGTATATTGTACATGTAAGTGTGGAATTCAGAAGACATAGAAAGAAAACCAGTACCCAGAATTAGTGTGAATAAAATGATAAAGATTCCATCTGTTAATATGATTGAAATTAAATTCTTCAATCATGGGCTGGCAGCACTTATGTGACCATTTACAACAAAGTTCTGAAGTGATATGTCTTTAATCTATTAGATGACACAGTCACAAAATATCTTAAATTTTAAAAGGAAGGGATGTACTACCACATATTGAATATTTGTGTTACACTGTCCTGGGAAAACATCCGACACTCTACTATCTTGCTATTTTTATGTAGCACTGTATAATTCAGTCTGTTGGTGTGTGCTTCTTCCTGGGGGACATGTTAATAAGCATTTATTCCACTCTAGGCAGACCACAAAAGATTCCGCTCAAGTCTCCCTCCATGAACCATGAGTTTATTAAGATTACTTACAAGGAGTGATTACTTTTAGGAGCAGGGATAACTGAAAAGACTCTGCTGAATCAAAATGGTATTCTACTTTAAATAGATCTGGAAGGTGGGACCATGTTCCATTGCATTTGTATCACCAAATCATGCACTCAAGACTGGGTGATGTTTCATGAGAGCTGTGTCCCTGGAGCTCCTCTCAAAACTTGCAGGTGAGTCTAACACTCAGAGAGTGCCTCTCTAGCATTCTTTCTGCCATATACCCTGGCAGGAGTCTTGAGGACTGTGTTTGAGGTCTGTTCAGTTTGTTTGCCTACTTGGTCTTAGCCACTTCCTCTCTCAAGGATAAAATGATTCAGCTGAGAGTAACTTACTCTCAGACCTCACTACAGAGTCAAAGAGATCATTCTCAGTTTTAAAGCTATATCATGTCCTCTCACCCTGCTTCCTAGTGATGCGTATTTTTATTATTATGCTACACATAAAATTTTGACTTACAAAATTATTTAGACTACAAGTCATGCTGCAATGAATAATCTTATTTATGACTTACTCCTTTATATTTTAATCTTTGTGTACCTTTATGGTATAATTTGCATTTTAAAATTGCTTGCTTTCATTTTCTTCATACAGATTCAGTTGAAGGAACAATGCATTCTTTTCTTTCTTTGTGATAAGCCCAATTTAGTCACAGATTTTAGACTAATGCCTTTATGGAGTATAAATTAATATTATTCAATGACAATCAAATATCTCAGATATATTTGAAATGATAATATGTATTTCACGGCAAAGGAGCCATCACTGAATAGAAAAACCATGTTTGAATGTTCATTCTGCAGTACTGCATGGTATGTATCCTGATGAGAAAGCATACGAGTCTTAATTACATTCAAAGCATTTGCAGAAGAAGCATGGGTTTTAAAATACTATTGGTTTGCTCACAGGCAGTATAAAATGTGTTTGCCTGAATCAAATGCCATGGAACACTGGTCCCAACTTTCCATACCTATTTAAAGTAGAATACAGTTTTGATTCAGCAGAGTCTCTGGAGATCTCTTACGTCTCATACTGTAACTGCCTCTGTGACAACGAGATTTTGATTCAAGTGACAAACTTCTTGGCCTTGATGTAGAAACCCCCTTGGACCAATTCTTCTGAAATTTTCAATTAGGAAAAATATCGAATGTCAGGCTTCCCAACTGTAACATTCGTCACCGAATAGTTGCATCAGGAATTGATTCTAGTTCCTACTGAAGTTTTCATTACTAATCTATTTTTCATGAGGAACATGAGCTATGTCCCAGGAGACTGGCTTTTTGTTGAAGATGTGAGGTTTCCCAAAGAAGACGGAATTACAAAAGGGTACCAGTTAGACAGTCAATGATGCCCCTTTCATGTGGAAAGTGTAATCTCTTGCTCTGCTCTCCTGCCAGCTGGGGTTTACCTATCAGTCCCCTCACACTTCGGTAGCTGAACAGTTCAGGATCTCTCCTCAAAATGTGCAATTGTCTCTCTAGATTAAAATATGTTTACTACCCAGGCTCTGGAATCCTTTTACCTCATCCCTCTTATCTCCTATGTCCTACAGTTTCATCTCTGACATGATGCAAATCAATTCTAAAAGTTTATCTTTAGGTCTGTGTTTAATTCTTCTCAGCAGAACCGTGACAAAACTTTCAAACCTTCAGTTTAATCTTTCTGTCCAAGTTTAAGGAAGCACATCTGAAATACAAATATGGGTGCATCACCAGCCTGGTTTTTATTCTTCACTGGTTCTCGTGTGTGTGTGTGTGTGTGTGTGTGTGTGTGTGTGTGTGTGTGTGTGTGTATGTTTGAATTTAACTTATTTTTAACTTATTGAAGACTCTTTTTTACCCTCACATGATTTTATATTCTTGTCAAAACAAACCTCCTATAGCTGTAAGGTTGACCATTCATGATTCGTAACTATGCACTGCACACCTTGCTTTCTCTGCTCAGAAAGTTCTCCCTTTTCACTTACCAATGCCTTTCTATTGAGAAACCAGAGTTCATCATGGTGTGACTTGCCAGTTGATTGTAGCATGTTAATAAACCTAACTGTTTGATTATAGGTGTATTTTTTGATAATCTTCGTGCACCGTTTTGTCAATGAAGATCCAGTGCTTCATGGCACACATTCATGATGCAGGAAACAAGACTAATGTTTGTAAGCCATGCTGGCGGAAAGGAGATGCTCCTTAGCAGGTGGCACACAAAGGATGCCATGTTTCCTTTATAGAACAAAGAATGCCAATGAATCAGCATAAATTTAACCAAGGATGAGCTGCTGAAGTAAAAGACTGAGAGGACAGAAGTGCGGGGTGGTATTAGACATCTCACGCCCACAGTCGAGCAATGGCAATCTATTTCTGTTATTAGTTTTTTGTTTTGTTTTGTCTTTGTTTGTTTGTTTGTTTGTTATTTTTGCTTACAGAATTCATAAGAAACTAATACATGAAGAGCAGCATGAAAGGCAAGTGGGAGAGCACTGCAGCCATGGGAAGCAGCAGACTTAAAATCAACTGCAGCAGGAAATGTTCCTGACAAGAATTGCTTCACTTTCCAGTCCATAGCAAATGCTCATCATACATAGCAAATGCCTCAATGCTCCATCCATTGTAAATGGTACCTCCTTCAGCCCCTTCCTGTGAAAGTTACAGGCTAAGTTCAGCATCCATCCCATCAAAGCAAATTTACAAGATATTCCAGAGAATGTAATTAGCCAATTTATAATGTTTTATGTGGGAGCTCTCCCCCTTCTCTCTTTGTCCTTCCCACACACATTACACTTACCAAGTACATGCACTTGATACACAATATGAATAAGTAATTTTGAAATTGTTTCCTTTCTTCAAGGGAATTTAATAATATTTTCACTTTGTAAGCTGACTTTGGTTCACCTGTTATAACTGCTATGTGTCTGGTTTAAATATAGACCAGAGACATCAGCCATTGAAACCTGTGATTGTTGCTTTTCACACCTGACAAATATCTTAGAGATACTCTGTTCTTGTTAACAGAAAACTTATTTTGCTTAATCACTTAGGTAGTAAGTCAGTATCATACCTTTCAAAAGTTATTGTACTAAAAATAATTACGTGACTACAATATTACATTATATTCCATTTCACTAAGTACAACTAAATAATATATTTTATGTCATCTGAAGATAAAAATTAATGATAATAATTTTAATATGTTTTCATGAAATCAGCATTTAATATAATAATTAATAAACATATAATTAATAAAATATTTATATTTAAACTATTGAATTTTGTACTTAACGGAAATTTGAATTTCTTAAAAATACTCAGTTTTAATTTTAAAATGTAGACACTTCAATTAACTCTGAAAGAAAGTGACAATACTTTCCATCACTTTCATACAATAAAATTATAGGAAAAAAACTAATAGGTCTGACATCTATTATTTCCCCCAAGGTAATCAAATACAGTTGGGTCAAAGGATTTAGTGATTGGCTCATCTTATGTTTAACCTGTAGGTCAGGGTTTACACTTACACTAGAAGAAGGAAGAAAATGAAGATGTGTGTTTGAGGGTTGACCATGAAAAATTATTCGTGTAATGCTTCTCTGGGGCTTTGCTGGAGAAATGTGGCCTCTTACATATGTCCACTTCAAGGCTGTTCTTTTTAATTGCGTGCTGTTATTTTAACAGATTTTCTATCGTTGTGACAGTTTGGGATAATAGCTTGAGTCAAGTATAATTTGAAAGACCATCACGTGTGTTCTCTAACTATCATGCCTCACCTTAGAGACTCTTACTTTAGAGTAACTAGAAGTAGGTAAAACAGGCAGGAGGGCATGAAATAAACCAAAATCAAAATAATTTTTAGAGTCTTCCTTGATGTCTCTCCAGTTGATCACCGTCAAATAGTCAAGAAATCTGGGGTCAGAAGGGCAGAAAGAACAAGATTCGTCTTGCTGCATGTTTGTAAAGGAGTTTTGATTCTAAAACACTTTTGTTAAGTGACCTTCCTGACTGTAATATAGCATAAAGAATCATGCTAATAAATATTGCTTGAATTTAGTGCATCCTGTTGGCAAGTGGCAATCCTAGGTAGACTACATGCGTGGTTTCGATCATGGTAGTTTCTAATATTCATTGGCTATATTAGTTTTGCTCTATTGATTGAATAATGCATGTAAAATATTAAAAATTAACATTTTATTTGCAAAGTTCTCTCATTTTTCCAATTTATTTTTCCTTGACCCTAATTTCCTTTGCTTCAGCTCTTGCCCACAGTGGGGCAGGAAGATACTGCCTTTGAAATTGGGAATTTTAAGTTGGCCTAAATTAAACATGGGGAGAGTAGGCTAGCATCGAAAAGGTAAATTGTGAATGAAATATTAGAGCTGTAGCATAAATATACAATGTAGATGCTTGATTCCTGTCTTTCACTGAGTCTCTTTTGTTCTTTAAAAATTATGGCCTATTACTCTGCACTGAATGAAACAAATTATCTGTCTTCTTTTTTCTCTAATGCTTACGGTGTTGACACTAGGTATTGTGTCACATAATAATTTATTCTTGCTGCTTAGGTAACAACATATCACAATACTCCTCACACATCTGAATAAAAAGTGTATTTATGCTGAGCCTCTCCAACACTTCAGGGTACTACAGGTCAAGATGTTACCGTTATAACCCTTGACTAAAACCCAATAGGAACTTCAGAGCTTCAGACTGTACCCAGATGTCCTACTTGTATGTTGGTTAATTTGGTGGTTTACTATATAGATATCCTAAAATTAAAATATATGCTAAATGAAGATATGCTAATAAATCACAATGTGGAAACTAAATTATTATTGTCAGCCTTGTTAATAAGTAATGGTAGTTTGAAGTGTGATTCCAGAAAATAAAATGAACTAAATGAAAGTGAAAACAATACAGCAGTACTTCTATGGTTCTTCTTTTTATAAAAGCTGATTTGAAAAGTCTTTTTTCTTTTTCTTTTCTTTTCTTTTATTAATTTATTCTTGTTACATCTCAATGGTTATCCCATCCCTTGTATCCTCCCATTCCTCCCTCCCTCCTGTTTTCCCCTTACTCCCCTCTATGACTGTGACTGAGGGGGACTTCCTCCCCCTGTATATGCTCATAGGGTATCAAGTCTCTTCTTGGTAGCCTGCTATCCTTCCTCTGAGTGCCACCAGGCCTCCGCCTCACCTCTTTCCTTGGGGGTGCTCTAGTTTAAATTTTGCCCTGCACCTACAGGAACAAAATTCAGGAACTTTAGTTTGATTGTGTAGTACAGAACAGAACATAGTTGAAAAATGAGGGAGCTGAAAGCATAGCATATCCCTTGAAATCATCCTATGTGTCGTTATTCTTGTACATGGAAGAACTAAAAAGTGAACATGGCTAATTCAGGTGAAAATGCAGTGGTAGATAAGAAGTCCTTTATGTGAATTCTGGCTAGTTCTCAAAGGAGCCTTCTAAGAACTGTTGCAAATGGGTACTCTTGGTTAATTAGGTTAGGAGACTTTAGCCCACTTTAGTTCGGCTGGTAAATGGGTCATATAGCCACCAACAAAATTCAAGTGGCTGCATAATCATTACTCCTCTCACTACATTCTAGTTATAGGTGAACACTGTAAATCAGGATCCACATAAAAGTAAATAAATCAGGCGTGGTGGCACACACCTTTAATCCCAGCACTTGGGAGGCAGAGGCAGGCGATCGCTGTGAGTTCGAGGCCAGCATGGTCTACAAAGTGAGTCCAGGACAGCCAGGGCTACAAAAAGAAACCCTGTCTCAGAAAAAAAGTAAGAAAAAAAAGTAAATAAATCTGATCTGAATGTTTACCTAAGTGAACATGGCTTTTCTGCACATTCATTGATAATGAAAGTGATCTCTGTCAAATACATATATTAGTCTTTAGATTGCCAAATCTGTCCCAATGGTTCAGCTAGTAAGAAGTGAACATCTTGGCTAAAGAATACAGTGACAATCTTCTCTTGGACCAAAGAATCAAAGAATGACCAAAGATCAAAGAATGCCATAGTAAGTAGAGGGTAGACACTAACCAAATGAGAAACTTGGAAGAAAGAACCTCCTTTCCGTGTCCTTCTTCTTAGAGTGTTATATGAAATGGTGGACCTTAAGGCATTGCAGAAAGAAATTCACTTTCAGTATTTTAATTTTGGGATACATATATTTTCACTATATATTCTTAAATATGTGTATCACAGATATTATATGCAGTATACATGGTATTTTTAGAAATAAGCTTGAAGAAGCCACTACAGTAGATCTGCACAAATTAGGTTCATCTTTGATTAAAAATATTATTTTATTATTCAGAGTTTGGTCATATCTGCAGCTGTGTTGTCATGCTAACATTTCATTATCCTATCACAAAAGACCAGGCTTCTGTTAGTGGAAAATGCCCATCTGTGTCATATCAAATTTAATTACTCTAATTCTCATGTAATTATGTAGTTCTATCAAGTTCTAAGTATATACACTGCCTTAAAAATTAATAGTTTTGCCATGAGGAAAAAGTATAATCCTTTGAGTAGGAGCACATTTAAAGAACAAAGAAGAGGTTTAAATGTATCAAAAAGGAAAACCTTAAGTTTATTTTCTAGCTGCCTCCACCCCCTTGACAACTTCTAACATAGAAGAAAGTGCACTAGGAACATAAGTAGAAAACAAATTCATTTAGACTCTATTGTGATGCACCTGCATTGTTCTTAATATTTACAGTAGACCACAAGGAAATGGCTGTCCCTCTCTCTGCTGGTTATCTTATTTCAAGTGGTAGCTTCTTGGTAGAAACAGGAATTGTCAGAGAGTGGCATTAAATAGCTAAACTGGGAAGGGCATAAGTTATGAAATCATATAGCATGTGAGCCAGGGAAAAGTGCTGTGAACCATAGCATGCAGCTGCAAGATTATGGTTGCAGTATCTGGAGGTGGGTTGGGAGAAAGGTTACAGAAATACAGAGGGTATTGGTGGGATCTTATTGTGATTTAAATTGCAATTTGGGTTAATGCATTACTAGGAGTCTATGCAGGAAAAAGAAACTTTCTATGCTGAAGCCCTGAACAAAGAGCATGCCCAGTTTGTTTTTTGTGTTTTTGTTTGTTTGTTTGTTTTTGTTTTGTTTTATAAGTATTGAAGAAAGTGTGACAGAGATGAAATAAAGATGGAAACATCCTAAGAGTTTGGAGTTTCTCGGGCCATGTTAGGCAAGGCCTTCTGTGCACTGTTATAAACATGACCTTTTACTTCGTGCAAAACAAAAAGGTGCTGAGGGTGGTAAGCAGAGGATGGCAAGGGAGTGATATCTGGGCATGCCTTTCTGAAAACAGAATGAGTAGAGGGGCATATGCTTCTGGGAAAACAGAAAATGATTAGCGTAGTCCAGATGGTTGCTTCGATCAGTGAAGGAGCAGCAGAAATGTAAAGGAACAAGTAGGCTGATTAGAAAAATACTGTGAAGGCAGCAATAATATGACTTTCTACCAGAGAAATGTCAATGGAAGCACTATTGTAACCTGAAGTATTGTGCCAAGTGGAACATGTTTGCCTTCACTAATCTCTATCTATCTTTCTATCTGTGGGTCTGTCTGTCTATCTATGTATGTATGTATCTATCTATCATCTACCTATCTAGTTATATCCATCTATTCTATCTCATACAATACATCCCCACCCCAGTTTTACCTCCCTCCACTCCTCTCAGGACCCCCTCACCACCAATACCCATCTCCAATTCTTCTCCATTTCCTTTCAGAAAAGAAGCAGGCATCCCAGAAATATAAATGAAATACAACAGAGAGATCTGTACAAACCCTCATGTTAGAGCTGCACAAGGCAACGCAGCTAGAAGAAAAGAGTCCCAAGAGCAGACAAAAGAGTCTCTAATATACCCACTCCCACTCTTACAACTCCCACAAAACACTAAGTTACAGCCATAACATATGCGGAGGACCTAGCACAGGCCCATGCAGGCTTCATGAGTGCTGCTCATTCTCTGTGAGCTTGTATGAGCCCCGCTTAGTTGATTCTGACTGTCACTAAGCCCAATGTTCCTCTTAAAGTTCATATCCTGGAAATATCATACCCTTTCCAACATTGACAGGAACTTCTTTCTAACAAAGATGTGCCTTACGTCATCTGGTGATTAGGTTCAATATTATTAAAGTTGATTTTTTTTTTTTTTTTAATAAAAGTAGGCTTATGCTGCTCTTGTTTACGTGCTCTCACTCTCATTTATCTTGCTGCCTTCCATCATGGGATGACAAAGTGGGAGGCTCTTGTGAGAGACCAGTTTCATGCTCCTAGGTCTCCTAACTTTCAAAGCTGAGGCAAATAGATTTCTACTCATCATAAACTCTCCAGTCTTGAGTGTTCTGCTGTGGCTGCTGTAAATGGACTAAGTTATGTTGAACATCTGTCAGGGGAATGTGATTAATTCAATTTGATCCTTACTAAAATGTCTATTAGTCATTGAACCAAAAAGATATAAATTGGGAAATGACACATGTTGGTTACCAGAATGCCAGAAGTTTTAAAATCTACAGTCCTACCTGAGGTCACCCAGAGAACACAAATAAAAATCACCAAGGTCCACATCCAGAAGCTATCCAATATTAAAAGATGGAGTTGTAAATGGATTTTAATCCAGCAACATGGCTACTGTGGTAAAGAATCACATCTAAAGACCTAGGTCTGTGTGATATGGCTGGAATACAGACACACATTTAGTACACATATTTTATCCCAAACAATGATGTCTAGTTGAGGGGAAAAGCTACAAATCAGAGAAAGATGTGACAAAATGAGTCAGAGATAGGATATGTCCAACTCTTACAAGAACTGACAGGAAAGAGAGGCTACTTATGAGCAGTGCAGGGGAGGAAGTAGCTGAAGTGCTTCCTCTTCCAGCCTCAGAGGCAGAAGCAAGATGACTAAAGGAACGTCATCATTAGGAAAGTGTCACAATAAGATGTGCAACCTGTACCATCACTGTGGCTCTAAGGCCTGCCACCTTCAGAAGTGGCCCTTTAACAAATGTGGCTACCAGGCCAAGCACAAGAGAAAGTATAACTCATTGAGTGCCAAAGCTATGAGATGAAGCATTATTGGCAATGGGCAGATGAGGCACCTAAAAATTGTCTATTGCAGATTCAGACATGGATTCTGGGACAGAACAGCATCTAAACCCAAGAGGGCAGCTGTTACAACATCCAGTTCATCTTGAGGGTTTCAGTCATAAAATAAATGCGAGACAGAGAGAGAGAGAGAGAGAGAGAGAGAGAGAGAGTAAAGTAATCAGGTGATTGCAGTTGAATTCAGTTGAGTTCGTGTAGTTCCATTCAGTTACCTTCATTCAGTTAATTTATTCAGTGCAGTTCTGTTCAAGGAGTTCAGAGGTAGTTTTATCAAGCAGAGTAATTCAGTGAGAAGCAAAGAGAAGCCACTTTAAATCAGTTTTGAGAGGCGTTTTGATACAGAACAGCTGAGTTGAACCAGCCAGCCAAGTTCAGAAGTAATGAGAAAGGGTAAGCTTATTCAGCAGTCAGTCTTGAAGACTGAAAACATTCTCAGCTAATTTAGCAGGCAGAAGATGGAAGCTGAAGCCTTCAAGGTCTGGGCTTAAATAAGATTAAATTGTATGAAGGCTAGAAGCTTCCAGGCCCAGGCCTATGGATAGTTAGACCAGAATATAAATAGAAATGCTCTGGGCTTAACCCACACCGTGTATTTGTAAAGCTTTGATATTTGAATACTGCTCTTGTCTCATCTCCCAATATCTGAGGAAGTAAAAGTGACATTTACATGGAGTGGTCTCGGAGGTCACACAATGGAAACCACTAACGTAGGAGGAAACATAAAGCACACCCAAGGGAAGAGATGGTAGCCCACTAGATACAGAAAACCAGTGTTATGAAGAGATAAATGTGTAGCAGAAATTGATCCACTGTTCATATGAGTCCATATGAATAGTTAAGATATTTTTACATGCATCTACTTTTTATATATGTATACATATATATGTATATTCAATTTCACTTATTGTATAGTTTGAAGGGGAAGTGTTCATGTACATAAGACATTAAGCTTCAGTCTTAGTAACTAAAATTACAGGCTCCGTTAATCTCAAAGAAATCCCTAAGGTTTCTGGCCTCTGTTTTACACAAGGAGCTCTCAAAGCCTCCACCTTACCTCAGTTACCATGTAGGATATGAAGGATGATTGCTGTCACAAGGTCAGATATTATCTCACCTCATGTGTTATCTCACACACAAATAAAATAATCAATTTCAGATATATATACCGCTTTAGCTAAGATTTTACTTTTCTAAACCAGTGAATAGATTCCTATATGAACCAATCCAGTTTTCTCACTATTAGCTGCTCTTTATGTGATGATCAAGAAAGGGGAGTGGAGTAAAATATCCTGGGCAAGGTGGAAAAGAGATTCATCATTTCAGAAAGTAAGCCAGGCATCAGAGAGGCCTCCATTCTTTTTTTTTTTGGTCAGGAGAGGTCACATTGATTCTTCCATCAGGTAGAGAAAGGCATGAGGTAAGTCACTGATCTGTCAGAATCCAGTTGGGCAAGGCAGCTTCACTGACTTAAATTAAGTACCCAGTTACGTCTGATAATGCAAGGCCATCCTGGCACACAAAAATATTAAAAAAGACTGCTGCACATTTGAGTACAAAATTTTCGCCCCTGCCCCCCTCCTGCCTCCCTCCTCTCTCACCCATCCCTCTCCAAGAAGTAACATTCTGTATGTAAAGTAGAAAAAAATCCATGTCCTCTGTATTTGCTGACAAGTTTGGAAAAACTAATGAAGTATTCATAATGGCTGTCAGTCAGTGAAATTCTGAATCATGTTAACTTATTGAAACATTTAAAATGGAGACTATTAAAGAGAAATTAACACACTAGAGTTTCCCCCCTCCTCCTTCCTCTGTCCATCTGTCCCTCCCTCCATTACAGTCTCTTATTTACTCTTTTTCCTTTTCTTCTATCTTTTCGTCTTGATTCTGGTTCTGGATGGCGCTGTGATGCTGGTGCTAAAGGATCAATGTGCTGCCGGAATGGCTCCACCCACCACCACACAGGCTGCTTTCCAGGATTCCAGCATCAGAATTAAGGATCCAGGCAAGACCTCAAAACAAGTATTCTCATGTATTTGGAGACATCTTAACTTCTTTGAATCATCTTTACGAAGCAAAAAAAAATGTCAGCCTCCAATCATCTCATAACAAAATTAATGAGATAATATTATCTTAATCATATTTCAATACTTCTATTTTACTGTTCTGGGTATATGATTATAATAGGTTTTCAAGACTTTCTTGGTGCTGAGAAATAGCTATAAATGATCACTCCTTTATTCTATAAAATAGAAGATAATCATGGCATACTAAAATTATCTGTTTGAAATACTAGCAAAATTTATTTTAAAAAACGACAACATATACCAAAGGAAAACTAAATTGGCATACTTTAATTCTACAAAAATGTATAAATATTTAAATTTACAGCAAAAGAACAATTATACCATTTAGTAATGCTTACAACATTTAAAATGTTTAAATCTTTATGCACAATCTACTTTTAGAAATGTGAGAGACTGCACTGAGCATGTCTAAACATTTTTGAGATTATGTTCTCTATTTGTGACTACACTGCTTTAAGAAACAGACGTTTCCTACCCCACTCAAAGAAAGTCTTGAGACTATGGATTTCTGTTTCTCCCTTGAGCTATTTTTAGATGAAGGTACACCAGAAACCAAACAGCAGTGTCTTTAAGTTTTTAACCTCACCAATTGAACACAAGATGAAAATTTCAGTTTTGAAACACATACATCTGATGATCCTTGACTTTTTTTCCATTCTAAGTCACCCAACATGGAGGAATGATTCATTGTCCCTCATTAGCAATGGCAGAAAAGCGTTACTGTACATGATGAGCCAATTATCACAGAAGTGGTCCTCATTTTAAATGTATTTAATGACAAAAGACTGTAATGTATCACTACTTTCTCAGAGGGATTTTTTAAAAGCATGTTCAATGAAAATTTTCTTTAAAATTTATTAAACACATTAAGACAAAAAATGGTGACCAAATGTATACCAACTAGTTCAAAAAATTGCTAGAGCTCATCCACCAACTTTTCTTTATACATTATTTCATACTTGATAGCACTCTGAGCATGGTGCAGTCAAACCAGATATTCCTATGTTAGACTAAAGAATAGCTGAGTATTTCCACTCCCTATTTGACATAACACAGGGTAGTGACTGAATCTTCAAACACAAGCTGCCTTGACACAACTGAATTCCTGCTGCCCATCTAAACGAGGCATTTATTTAAGACTGGAAGTTCTCACTTGTACAAAATGACATCTCACAGATAATGATTCAAATTGGATGAAGTCTTGAATATTTAATTTTTCATGTTTGTTCAAATCATCATGCCTGCAATTTAAGAATGTATTGTGTTTTGCAAATGCAATGGCTATGACTATGCTTGATCATTTCTTAAATGGAGTAACAATGCATGGAGGAATCAGACAGTATTCTGAAGTTTGCTGAAGCAATTCTACAGCATTCTTAACCTCCTACCAAATTTTTTAAAAATTATTAAAAATCAGTTATATTATTTTATTGTAGCAATCTACATTCCTCCTCCTTTAATTTTCATTTTATGTATTATGCGGTTTGCAAGCACTAAGGAAAAATCAAATTTACATGTTATGTTAATGAAAAAATAACACTGGGAGCCCTGGAAATGTCTACTGATTTCTCTGTAGTCTGTAAAGCTGCAAAAAGAACTCACCCAATGTTCACAGAAATGGATGGTCTAGTACTCTACAAACTGTAGCTCTGTCTGCCTTGGAGCTTGAAGGGAATTGCAAGAAAACAGAAGAAACAGAGTTGCATAAATTACTACTGAAGAGGCCTGATGCTGCTTTCCTGAAACCACTTGATGCCTGGTGCTAGGGAATTCTATTGTTTTGTAAATATTTTATTTGCAGGGAAAATATTCACTTTGCTGTGGGTCTTTTCCTATTGCCTGTGGTCTTATTTTATTGAACAACTATTATGAAAATAAGAAAAACAATAATTTAAATAGTTCTAAATAATCAAGTTACTAGTAAAAGCTTTTAATGAAAGATTTTTTTCATTATTGTGCCCTTATATATTTTTGGCATTAGTATGAGGAGTCCTGGCATCATATTTTTATAACTCTATGATATTTGGGCAAACTACACTATATGTCCATGGCTCAGATTTATAATCTATTAACATAGAAATTAATAGTATAATATCTTTAATATTTTAAGATTTCTATAATATATTTTGTTAATAGATTTTACATTGAAAATAAACTTTGTATAGTCATTATCAAAAAGTGAACAGAAATATGAATTTAAAAGAATGTACTTATCTTCTTTCTAAAACTCAAAATCTTAGCCCTTCTGTGGTCATTCTAACACAACTAAAACACTGAAACTGTAATTATTTTCAGTTAAGAGAAGTAATTTATATTTCATAGCAGCATTTTAATAAAATGGCATATTTAATTTCCATAAGGCAGGTGATATTAACACAATGGACAACACAGAATCCATACATTAATATGAATGATATTAGAAAGAAAATTAACATTTGAAAACAAGGGTCTGAAAATTCTCTATAAAGACATTATTGGACTCTAAGGTTTTAAATATGAAAACATACGACACAGTGCAGAATAATGACTTTAACACACTCCCTTAAATCCATTTTAGTTCAAGAAGTGTGCCAAGAGATAGCACAAAAAGCTGAACATAGCCAGTGGACAAAACTAATATAGACACTGTCTAAAAAAAAAAAAAAAAAAAGATTTACATGAACGGGCCTGGAGATCATTGGTAGAGTGCTTACCTAACAAAGATCTGACCCTGGTACTTAAAAAAAAAAAAAAAAAAAACCTAAATAAATGAAATTGTACTCTCAACTGTGTAGGGGAGTATGGGCTGGTAGAAATTGAGATAAATAAGAGTAGACTTGTGTTTGGTAAGAGGGATAGGAGCTAGAGATTGTAGACAGGACAAGATTTTGCTGTACTGAAAAGGGAAAGTTTTATTAGAGACCTAAAGAAATGAAGTGAATAGCATATATAAGACAGATAGAATCAACAATAAGGCAGAAACCTCCTTACAGCCAGGACAGTTCAATGAAATCCAAGAAAGTAAGAAATAAGAAACATAGAGGTGTCTATGTGTGTGTATATACACATGTGCAGAGGATATGTGCACATATGTTTATGGAGTGTATTTGTCTGTGTATAGAGACATGAGGGCTATGAGATGAGCTGAATATTAATTGAGAGATTATGTTCAGGAGAATATAAAAATGCATAATTAGCAGGATCTATGTGACTGTTGTTTTATGAAAACAAGTGTAACATTGGGTAAGACTTGGCCAAAATAGCAAATCATATTATGCATATTGCCTATGATTTAAAACGTCAGAAGTAGTAACAAACAGTGGATGTGGTGGCAAATTATTGGTTTCATGTTACATGACAAAGATAGCATCAAGTTAATTTTAAGACGATTAGACTTGATTTGTCCAAAGTTTGACATCGCCACATGTTGTTGTCTAAAAAATCAAATCTTGGTAACAAAGAAACCAGTTATCAAATAGGTGTGAATATCTTTTAAAAAGTTTAAGCAAGTGTAAATTTTGTGTTGGGCCAAGATCCTACTTAACTTTGGCTGAAGGCAGTTTCATGAGCCCTGTGAGCCATGGTTAGGACAGGCTTGAAAAGTTTGAGAGATCAAAAGAAGTCAAAAGTGAATAGATAAAGAAATATATAAAAAAATAAAATAAATGAATAAACAGTGTGTGTGTGTGCGCGCGCGCGTGTGTGTGTGTAAGTGTGGAGGCCAGTGGTCACTCTTAGGTATCACCACTTGATTTTAGGGTTACAATTTCTCATTTGGCCTGGAGCTTGTCAATTAATATAAGTTGGCCTGGAGCTGGAGACATGTCTCAGTGGTTAGGATGACTGACTGCTCTTCCAGAGGATCTGTATTCAATTCCCAGCACCTACATGGTAGCTCACAACTGTCTGTAACTCCTGTTCCAGAGGGTCTGACACCCTCACAAGACATACATGCAATCAAAACACCAATGTACATAGCATGAAAATAAGTTATTAAAAAATAAGCTGATGGCCAGGAAAGTCAAAGAACTCACATGTGTTCACCTTCCCAATGATGAGATTAAATAACATGTCATCACATTCAGTGGTTATTTGCTTGGAATCTAGCTGAGGGCCCATTGGTTGAGGGATTACTACTTTACCAACTGAATGAGGAATTCCTCTGTTCCAAATTTTATAGTTTTTACTTGAGAATCCAGAAGATTTTCTGATGAGAAAAACAAGACAGAAGCAATATGAAAAAATCTGCTAGCCCAGCTCAAGTGTATGTGTGGGGGGGGGGGGCGCACAAACTCACTGTGATTCCAATAAACGCTTTAGTTTTCTTTACTGAAGTCAAACATTTTTGAAAATCTAAAATCTTAGTTATTGCTTTTTGGTTTTGATATTTGTGTTGTTCTGCTTGTTCTGCCCCCTCCACCACCCACGCCTTTTTTTTTTTTTTTCCAGTCTGTATGTGGCATATATCCAAATTACCTGAAGAAACTTTGAGCATCCTTCTCATGTATTTTCACTGTGACCATAATAAACTTTTATTTTCTTAAAATGCTGTGGGGATGCTTCAAATTCAGCCCTACTAAGATATTACACTTTTTAAAAAATTCACTGAGCACTCTTTGTATAATATGTGTTTTGATTGCCAGTAGACTATATTATGCAGCAAACTCTCGAGAGTCTATACTTTTTTAATTTCAGAAAAATGTTATAGAAGGGCACTGCATGAGATTTGAGACAGAATAAGAGGGAAATGAAGGAGAAAAGAGTGAAAATGGATAATGGGCCTCTTTTTAGCCTTCAGTGGACTTGAGTGGCCATGATCAATTTAAGATTGATTACCTCTTGAGAGCTATGGGTTCTTGTCAGATATTATATGAATTACACCTATCTTGGAAATAAAAGCCCTGATTTTCAGTCTTTTGTCTAAAATTTTAGGAAATCTAAGAATTCTCTGAAGATGTTTCAGCAAAGTATACTTGAGCTTTAAGCTGCAAGCCTGAGACATTCCAAGTTGGAATTTCTCAAAATTCTAACAATCTGGAATCAAAGGGGAAAGGAAGAGCAGCTAGGAAAGTAAATTTGGATTTTTTTAGAAATATATAACTTGAGAAAAGTTGTGAGTGTGTGTGTGTGTGTGTGTGACATAGAGACAGACAAAAATATAGCAGAAAGACAGAGATAGGAAGAGAGGGTAGAGAGTGAAAGTAGGTGCAGTAAGACAGTTAATGCGTTTTCTAGAAGGTCCTTTAAAGGACAAGAATGCACTTTCTGCTCCTGAAGAATCTTTTTCTATCTTCACCCCCACAGATTCCCTCCAGCTCCTAGATATACAGGCTCAGCAATCATTTGACCGCTTAAAAAGGCAGCAAATATAAAAACTTTATATATCCCATCAATTGTTAGTTTTTTCTACTTTTTCATATCTTCAGTTCATTCACTTGAACAAAGCAGTTTTAATTGGAAATGACATATGAAATTGTCCTAATTAAAACTGAGCCATAGTTTATGCCAAGCTTTGTTTAGTAGCTTAACTAATACCACTTTAAAGACCACTCTTAAATATCGTTGCCCAGTGATCAGTGTTAGATTTTATAGAGTAGCAATAAGTTACAATAGTGCCGTAGTTTTTATAAAACATAAAATGGTAACAACAACACTGACTGAACTAAAAGTGATGAATAATAGCTTAATAATCAAATCTAAAAGGTCACCTTTCCCCTGCAGTTCTGTAGGCTGTGACAAATCACAGCCTCTAGAGTGAAGGGGCAAAGGTACAGCTAATGGAGACATACTCTTTGCAAGGAGACAGAACGCAGCTGGGGATTCGAGTCCTGACATCACCTCTCAGAGCAAGACCATCCTCAGCTGGTGCTAGGAGTGAAGGTTCTCTCACAGCCATTCTGGGACTTTATACAGCTCTTGTTCTCCTCCCTATCCGACTCACTCCTTACAATTTGTGACTTAAATTCATTATTTAAATTGAACTTAGTTTCTTCTCTTAATTTTGAATGATGATTTATTTTTTATTTTACAATTCAAAAAACTAGCCTAATGTTTTTTTTCCTGGCACCATATATTTTGTTTGATAAATGCAATGCCCATTAATGATTTCATATGTGTTTTAACTACTGGCATAGACATTCCACCAGGGTCCCACGAAGCTTTTGTAAAAAGAGTGTTTTATAAAGTGATAATATTTTATAATTGAGATTTTGTATAAGGCATTGTATGACCTGTCTTTTTATCATATTACATCACAAAAGAATGCAACCTCAAGTAACCGTGTGACAAGAGGCTAATGCAGCTATTTTAAAAGCAAATACAACGTGTATTCTTTTCCCAAACAGTTCAAATGTTTAATAACTGTTTCTTATTATTTATATTTTCTGTGCTTCTTCAATCAGATACAAATTTTTTTAAGTAGGGAAATAAACATTCCTAAAAACGAATTATAAACAACTGTGTTTTGGAATGCTAAAAGTATTTTTAAAACTTTTAATTCAGCAAAGTCAATATTTTTCACCAAACTGAAATTAAGGGATAAACAAAAGCGTAGAGCCTTTCATTTCCTGGGAGAAGTGGTCTTCATGCCCCTAAGGTCATATTCCTCAGCAGCCATTGTTGGGATCTGCTGCCGCTGCAGTCCTGCATGGTAGGAACCATTTTGTCTTCTTCAGACGGTTCGTCAAGACACTGGTTACTGTTAGCATGTCGCAAAGTGAGTCTCTGTAGAAGACAACCACAATCAGTCCCTCACTGGTGCATCAGATGAAAGCTGCTCTTAAATACATTCTATATAATTTCTATGTATAAAATAGGACATTTAAAAAAAAGGAACTGTGCATAGGATTCTCCAAATAACATGTACAACTTTGAGCATAAAAGAATTGTCCATGTCTGATACAACTCTATTTGAAGATGGTTAAAGACATTGGCTGATGTTTACGGCAGGCTCCTGAAAATTCAGACATCTTTGTCAAAAGCTTATGTATGACCTTACATTGCAGATGAAGATGACAAATATGAACAAAAAATGAAGAATCTTAGTTTCATAGCCATGTGTTAATCAGTAACAATTTGATAAACACAGAAGTTAACTGCACAACTGTTATAAAATGACTAGAGATGCTCCCATTTAAAACTAGTAACCTACAGTTCTGAGATATTAACTGTAGACAGTGTTTGTATGGCTGCCAGAGAGATGAGCAATCTCACTTCATGGGGTGCTTATCGTATTTATGTATCTACAAATTTATAGATATTAAGTTTAAAAGGTGAATGATGAAGTATTTTATTACGCTTATAATACAAATAATTGCATCCTGTTTAGTCATCACATAGCTTTCATTTGCATTTGTAATGGAACTCACCTCCCGGGACTCCATATTCCAACATGCTTAAAGCCAGTATGCTTTTTAAAAATATACTTTATTAATTTATTCATATTACATCTCAATTATTATCCCATTCCTTGTATCCTCCCATTCCTCCATCACTCCCATTTTCCCCTTACTCCCCTCCCCTATGACTGTGACTGAGGGGGACCTCCTCCCCCTGTATATGCTCATAGGGTATCAAGTCTCTTCTTGCTAGCCTGCTAATCTTCCTCTGAGTGCCACCAGGCCTCCCCATCCAGGGGATGTGGTCAAATATGGGGCACCAGAGTTTGTGTGAAAGTCAGACCCCACTCTCCACTCAATTGTGGCGAATGTCCTGTTCATTGGCTAGATCTGGGCTGAGGTTTGCACCTGGGAACCCTCTGGCAGAGCCAGTATGCTTTTAAACTATTAATTATAAATTATTTTGCTAATTTCATGGACCATGCCAAGAATCACTGGGAAAGAGCTCTGACCTTAAAGTGCTCACACATGTGTGAGGTGGTTTGCAAGTAGACCTTGGAAATTCCATCCTAAACACATGGTTTATGCAAATTACCAAAACTAAAAAAGTAGGGAAAGTCTTCTTTTTATAGTCTTTTCTCACACCTGATAGTATATCGGGGTATACATATAGTAAAGTTATTGAGAAATGCCAGTAACCTCACTATTGAAAGAAAAGATAGGATAGCAGACAGGCTGCTGTGAAAGATGCCTCTCTGACTTGAAGCAGGAAATTAAAACACAAGGTGATTGAAAAATAAGGTGATGGCAAGACTGTGGTCTTTGTTGTCATTTTTTAATACAGAGCAGCAAGTCGTTTTTAGTTTAAAAATGAAATAAAAAAGAAATTGCCTAAGATAGCGAGAAAGCAAGGCGATGGCTGGTTTATTCTTAGGATGACAGGAAATTCAACTATCTGCCAGTTTGAAATCAGGTGTAAAACTAAAGAAAAACAATATTTTTCCTTTAAAAATCGCTGTAGGTAAGATCAACAGCAATAAAGAAAACCATATCTCTGTCTCAAATTGGAGTAGCTTATGCATACACTCTCCTTTTTAAAAAAAAGCACTCACATTATGCTTCTAATTGATCTTTCTTTACAAAAGAGAATTTTTGCATTTGCTAAGTAGGTTACCACACATTGACTTATGTACTGCCATTACTCTATTGTAGTCTGATCACTTATCACAGTAGTTGAATGATTTAATCAATGTCATATTGGAATAATAGATTTTTTTATTATGTAGAGTAAGTATTTTTATTGGCACAAGTAACAAGTTCTTGAAAAAGAATTATTAAGAGTCAAAAACCCACTGCTCCAAAGAACAAATGAGCAACCAGAAAGTTCTATCTCATACAAAATACAAGAAAGGCAGACATTTCAGATTCAAGTAGTCTGAATTTGAATTCATTTCCCTAGTTTGCTAGCTATGAGTACTGGAGAAAGCCACCAAAGTCATGCAGAAGTCTGCTACTTCATTAGAAAACACTGAGTTACATGTAACAAATGTTTACAGTGTCCTTCCCTTTCGGCTCACAGAGTTGAACTTCAATCAGTGAAATCAGTGTCCTTAGAAACCAAGTAAGAGTGAAACTGTTAACTATGTTTTGGGGCAACATGGCTTAAGGTTTAAAAAAAAAAAGTGTCCTGTAAAAAGTGCATGTGACTGCTTGACCAGAATCACAATGTGGGCTTCTCTAAGCACAGAAACTTGTAAGTTGATTCCTGGGCGCTGTGCAAATCGAGTTCATACCAAAAGTCTACTCAGCCCAGGTGGAGTCTTCATCTGCCACGTGGAGATCTCAAAACCTTGTGCCAGAGTGTGACCTGTAGAAGAGCCAGGCTGAGAGAAGTGCTGAGGGAGTTGGTACAGGCTTTCTGACTGAGAGAAGGTTCCTGCCCCAGTACCCAATCATAGACTCATGAGGGCGAATGTTTAAGCCCCAGACAGCTTGTTGGGCACTGTACACAGAAGATAGGGATGCTTAGAAAACAGGCTCAAATACTGCATGTGAGTTGCACGGGACAAGTCCCCTTTATGCAAATTGTCTTGGCTACTACAACTTCTCCACCTTTATGTGAACTGTGCCTTCTCTCAGATGCACTCGAAACCAGCAACACCTGTTCTACCCTCTGGTCTGCTTCTGTTCTTAGCTTGCCACAAGTTGTGAAGCTTGGTTGTGCACCAACACCTTTAGCTTATTTCCTGGAACCAGAAAACCCCTGGAACCTCCTATGTGTTCTCATAGCCAGTGGCTGAATAATATAAAATCACTTTTTTGATATTTTGAAAAATCCATTAAATACAATAATTTTAAAAATGTTCTTATTTGTACTGTTTACAAAAGAAAAATCCATGACCATTTGTTTAGTTGAACTAAATAGCAATTCATTTAATTATTTAGTGATAGTCATAAGTTATGCAAGTGATAAATAAAAATGTATCCCATTGAAAGTTTTGATTCTTATAATTATATCACATAAGCAACTGTGAAAGAAATGTGTAGCTCCAGCTTTTTCCATAAGGCTGTTGAATATAACAGTAATAATTAGTAATAAAGTAAAGAGAATTTATATAAGTTGTGAAGATGTGGTAAACATACACACGCATACACATGTACACACACACAGAGGGAGAGAGAGAGAGAGAGAGACAGAGAGACAGAGAGAGAGACAGAGAGAGACAGAGAGAGAGAGACAGAGAGAGAGAGAGAGAGAGAGAGCGAGAGAGAGAGAGATGAGCCATCTGCATACCAAAATTAAGTTATTTCAATGTTCCAAAATCATCCACTAGGTTATGTTCAGTCATGTTTTCACCTTTGATTTACAATTTGTTTTCATATAGACATGGCTATTGTTAAGCTAAAGCAAAATAATATTTCACAATATATTTAACCCATTACATTCACAGACATATATGTCTATATTTTTAAATAAAACCAAGATACATTTTTGTTAATGGTAGACTAATTATTACTTAAAATATCCAGTCTTTAATCAGTAGCTAAGAAGCAAAAATTAGAAAAAAAAAACTCCCTAAAATATTTTATAAAATTTTCAGATTTTAATAACAACTAAAATAACTAATATAAATTTAATAAGTCTGAAACACAAACCCCAACACATCACTAAGGAAAATAATCAGTAAGGTTTCCAAAAATATTTCTAAAAACTTGTGCTCTTGTATAATTTCTTAGAAGCCATTTTTGCACAGTGCTATCATTACAAGTCTCCATGGTAGGATGTAGGGAGCCATCAGCTGCTTTGCCTATTGAGAGGCAGGACTGCGTGATTATGTGAACAAGAGTATGCGTCTGTTTGACAAAGAAAATAATGAATAGTGACAAATCAAGTACAAAGGCAGTAATAAATCAATCATTTCAGACAACATACAATTTCTTCTGAAAAGGGATGGGAGACACACATCACAATAATTGCATCCACGAAGCTGTGAGTGGCAACCTTTCAGATGGTTTTAATATCAGCTTTACTCAGTAGAAAAAAAAATGGAGTTAACACAGAGATCATTAAGGAGGAGTTTGACATCTGATGGTGGAACATTTCAGACAAAATGTTATTTTTGGTAGAATTTTGTTCTCATCATCTTATGAATAAAATACACGTTAGCGCTAGGTGAGCTGTTTTGTGAAATGTTATTTTAAGTATTTGACTGATGCACACAGTTTTCTCTTATATGGGTGTCCTCATAGGTTTGCCTCCAGCCTGAGAGGACAGCAAGGAACACTTCGCGGGATGGTTTTGCTTTATGTTTTCACTGGGCTAGCTTGGAATCAACACACGCAACGAATATAGTATGGCAGAGTACATGGAGAGAAGAACAGGAAAAGATCAAATCGCCTGTGAATTTAATTATTAATTTCATATCTGACCTATCTTTTCTAATAATTTGTTTGATTTTTACTTTATGTGCGTTGATGTGAGGGTGTCAGACCCTTTGGAACTGGAATCACAGACAGCTATGAGCTGCCATGCGGTTGCTAAGGAACTGAACCCAGGTCCTTGGCGAGCAGACAGCGCTCTTAACCACTGAGCATCGCTCCAGCCCTGTCTGACTTATCCTATTTCCTAGAATAAGCTAGAGAACGTTAGATGTATATTACTTAAAACATCAACTCCAGCGCCCGCCCATGGAAAGGCTAAGTAATGTTGTTGATCAAAACGATTAGTAAAACCAATGCAGCACGTACATTCTGTTGAAGTAAACTCCAATCTGTGGGCAGCATAATGGATGCAATCACTGGATTTACCTTTTGAAGGGTTATCATCTACAGGGAAACGGTATAGAGCAACTTACAACATCAAAAACATAGCACGATAAAAGCATAATGTCTAACCTATGAAATGATGCTGCCGGTGGCAGTTGGCTGCTTGTCTTTTTTTTTTTTTTTTTCTTTGCATGTTTTCTAGAGAGGGTTTCTCTGTGTAGTCTTGGGTGTCCTCGCTCTCACACAGATCTGCCTGCCTCTGCCTTCCTGGGTGCTGTACCACCACATCTGGCTTTACTAGTTGTCTTTACTAAATATAAATGGTTAAACTGCTCAATTCATGTTTTTTATTGCCCTGAAGTTTTCTTTAAAAAATACCTTCTTAATACACAAGATTTTCTTGTTAGGAATTAAAAATTCCATGCATGAAGAGGAAAAATGGATTAGAAATATTATTCCCTGCCAAAATTTAATGAAAGTGATTTTGCTTAAGAATTCATGGCCAAGAGGAGAGACCCTATGTAACAGATAAAATATACATATTTCATTTTCTCCACAAATGTTTATAATAACCACAAAATGAAAAAAATATATTCTAGGAGATACTTTAAAAAATCTGTAAATCATCAGAAAAATTAAAAATCTCAAGCTCATCCACATATTCTTTTATCTCCCAAACCACAAGCTGTGAAAACAAAGGAAGACGTACTTATTTTCTGAATCATCCTGGTACAAGAGAAAATGATTAATTTATGTGTTTCTATTACTACTTATGTCACTTGTCTATCGATGAGATTGGAGCTCTCAAATTGAGTACCATCCCTTCAATTATATTTTTGGAATTCTTCCTATCGTTAAGATATCAATAAAACAGAGGGTTTCTATGAAACAGATTTTCAGAACTAAGTCTTTCGTTTGATATGAATGTTCTTGTGTTTCAGAGCCACTGCAGATAATGCTTTGGCAAGCATCTCTCAACATGTCATGACCCTCATTTCTTTTGTAATGAATCTTATATAAGTTATAAAGCCAAACGTATGAACATTTTGAATAGTTTAGCAATGACAGAGCAGCTGTGGTGTAGTGAATGCCAGGAGAAGTTCAGGTTCACTTTCATGGCACCTTCATCATAGGATCTTTTGGTTTAAACATTTTATTTTTTGCCTTATTGACAGAATGAAATGGAAATAAAGAAAAGGTAGACCTGAAATATTTTTATGTATGTATTTTCCATAGTTATTTCAATAACTAATTTTCATGTGCTATCTGTATTTTTACTTTGCTTATTTAATATATCCTGTCTTTTTATATAAGATATACATTTGCACATGTATTTATTTACAAACTTACTTACTTTACATCCTGTTCATAGCCCTCTCACTTCCCTCCTCCATGTCCCACTCTTCCTCCTTCCTCCCGCATCCCCATCCCCAGCCCCATCAGCTATTCCTCAGAAAAGGGAGCCGCACCCCCCCCCTCCCCCTAGCAACCATCCACCCCAACTCATCATGTCGCGTCAGGACTGAACACATACTCTTCCCTGGTGGCCTGGAGGGTTAGCTCTGTCAGGAGGAAGTAGTTATAAAGCAAGCAGCTGGGTCCATGTCAGAGACACCCCCACTCCCCTTACTGGGGAAACTATATGAAGCCTGAGCTGCCCATTGGTTACATCCTTTGGGGGAACACTGGGCATCTAGATCACAGCAGAATCTGACTTATATCATCGAGTTCTAAAAATTCATCATTAAATACCATATAGGCTAAAAATTAAGAAAGAAAAATACTATAAATGAAAATTTTAAAGATACACAATTTTTTACCAATATTTTTGTTCGTTTGTTTTTCGAGACTCACTTTGTAGACCATGCTAGCCTCAAACTTAGATCTGTCTACCTCTGTCTCCCCGAGTGCTGGCATTACAGGCATGTGGCACTGTGCCGGGACCAAATATTTTTATTAATTTTTTGAACATTTATGTAAGTGCCCTGAATGAATGATTCTTTGTGAGGCTGTCACGGCAAATCATTGTTTGGAGGAATGTGAAGTGCAGGCTCCCAAGTATTTTGCAGTATTTTTAAGATATTTTTTAAATAAAAAATTAATTTTATTTACATTAATGTTCTGCCTCTACATATGTCTGTGTGAGGGCATCAGATTCCCTGGAACTGGAATTATACCATTGTGTACTGCCATCGGGGTGTTGGGATTTGAACTTGGGTCCTTTGGAAGAGCATCTAGTGCTCTTAACCTCTGATCCATCTCTCCAAGCCACTATGGGATTTTTTTTTAAATGTTGATTATTAAACAAAGTTATGTGAGTCTAAAGCTAGCATCATTATGTTTTGTATAAAATGCAGTATCACATAAGTATTCTGTTCTAAAATGTAGGGCATTGTGATTCACTGCTTTGTACAGAAAGCTAGTCTCAACATCTAAGATATATAAACCAAGTTTGTGAATTACACATCTGTATTTGATTGTCATGAATTACTTACAAATCTACTCTTCAAACTGTGCAGTTCCTACTTATAGCCAGGTGGAATCAGGCTAAGGAAACAATTTTGGTGAGGAAACAAAAAGCTTAACACTTGTATTAAAAACACTTTTTAAAAAAACTGATATTTTGAAGAGCACATGCAGACAGCTGCATAGGTGATGCCATAAATGACTACAGAAATCTCAGTTTACTAAAAGTTTAAAATAAAAACATTAAATTTAATCCTGGCCCGGTGCCACCCACCTTTGATCCCAGAACTCTGGAGGCAGAGACAGGTGAGTATCTGTGAGTTTGAGGACAGCCTGAGCTACAAAGAAAATTCCAGAAAAGCCAGAGCCCTACGCAGAGAAATCTTGTCTCAAAGAAGCAAAACAAAACAGTAAGTTCATGTTCACACATAGAAAGATAATATGATTAACCTTAGATTATTATATTACTTTCACTTAATAAGAAATCACAGGTTTCAAAATCTCTTGGCCAAATATTAAATAACAGTTGTCTAAAACATAATCTCAAAATATTGCTATTGAACACGTTTCGTATGGTCTCTTACGAATGTGAACTGCACAAGCAAAAGACTACGGGCATTCTAAAAATTAAATGCTAGTGTTCTAGAAAGAGATATCAGCACAACACTAGTCTACTAAAATCTCCATTAAGTCATTCTAAAAAGAAATCAAATCTATGGGTCATTGGAGACATGGAAAAGAATACTAGTCTAATGGATATACCTCCAAAAGGTAAATTGGGTTATTATTTATTACAAATTCTACAAGGGAATGAGGGAGGCTTGTAATCATAAACCACTTACCTTAAAATTATATTCCCATTTACCTGCTTTCTGATAAGGGCAAATAAAATAGGTTGGTTAAAAACCATTTAACAAGCCTATGTGGTTTTAGTAAGTTCAAGAGATGTTAAGTTTGGAATCCTTTCTTGTGGACAGAGTCTACAACAAGTGTTTCCTCAACCGACTTGCTCAGTCATGTGAAAAGCAGCACTTATTTTTAGCATCATATTTTGCTCCTTTTTTTTTTTCTTTGTGGAATAGTGTTTGTCAAGCAGAAGTGCTCTGATCTAAAATTAGATTGCATCACTTTATGTAGCTGCCTGGATGTTCAAAAAGAAATGTGATTAAGTACACATATTGCAGGAAAATGTAAATTTGGAATACAGTGGAGCACATTTGTGATGCTGAACAGTATTTTAAAAATCTGAATAAAATAATATAGATGAACCATGCACTGTAATAAAAAATACCTAGCTGTCTAAGTAATGTGAAATTTGGTGTTTTTGCTTTGTTTGAATTTGCTAGAAACAGCTATTCCATGGCACTGAAACCTTAGATAATTTCATTGCTACTCTATACCAAGTGTATCCTTTGGTCTGATAAAAACACTCATGTTCTCACGAAATCAAACCAGAGAGGCCAGCCATAAAAGAGAGTGAACAGTAGTCATGTGTTATTTAAGAAATATTGACATAAAGGTGCTCAGCTGGTTGTGTTTATATATCTGTACATTCATATCTTTATATATGGAAAAATAGCAAGCAATAATCAAATTGAAAAGGGAGTGAGGAGGTTGGAATTTGGAGGGAGAGGACATGGAAGTAGTTGGAGGGGGAAAAGGAAAGGAGAGAGTGTTGTAATTATATTTCAATTAAAATATATTTTACAAATCTACTTAGGGGAGTCAGAAAGTCTACACTGCAAATCTTTTAGTCAGAGATAGGCTTTTTTTAAACCAATGCATAGTTAGGTTTATTCAATTAGAAGAAAAACTGTATAGTAATTACACTATGGAAACATTCAACTAAAGTGTCTAAGCCAGTACTGTGATAAACTAAATGTGCCTTTTAAACAATTTATGTTTCTCACAGATGGACTTTCTTATCATTAAGGAAAGAAGACATTCACAAATAAATCCAGCCTGATGCTGTGAAAGGTCATTAGCATTTGATTGTAACATGGTCCCACTGTCTGTCCAGCTTATGGAGTCTGCATCAATGAAAGCATCTAAACAGTTCCAGCGCCTCAGTTACCTCAGGTGGCAAATCAGTACTCGAGAAAACTACATTAGTGCCAGACACCTTGATCCATACAATGGCATGGCTTTATTCAAAACACAAAGACTAACAATAACTGTTTTATAAGATTGTGGCAAGAACAGCCTAAGCGAACAGAGAAATCAAATCCTTCCATGAACTTCATTTTCTATTTTTCCACTTGTTCTCCTAATCAGAAAACAAACCAAACTAGCCATGGAGACTCCATGCTTAGAGGCACCTGCTGTTCTGTGTGTTCTAACAGTTCTGCCCTATTTCTGACTCCTCATTTTCTAATACTGAAAGGAAGTGGCAGAGAAAGTGGTGGAATATTCCCACAGTTCACACTGTGAGATTCACAATTGGACTAGTAGCTAGCTTTCTTTGAAAACTTTATTAGGACCTAAATCCTAGCTCTGCTCCTAGCAGGCTAATTTTTGTGCTTTAGCTTTGTCCTGACATAGCTCAAAGGAGAAGAGTTTAAGGTTCGTTGCAGCTCTGTAATTTTGTGAACTCTACCAGTTTTCATTCTGACTAGAAACTGCACCACCTCAGAGGTTTCTCAAAGAAAAGAAATTTTACCCTTGCTGGCAAATGAAAAAGAAGTGAATTAAAGAGGTAGCAAGCAGGTCTCAATACCTTTCCACTGTGGGAATGTGGGAACAGAGACGCTGAACAAGGACTTCTCCACACCTCAGCATCTCTTGGGTCTCCTAAATTCCTTGCATTTCGCCGAGTACATGTTTGTCCTTTCCTAAGTTTACATTGGTTTCCAAAAGTCTATGATTGGAATGTTGAGTGAATAAGCTTTTAATAATAAAAGGGGGGAATAGTCTGGAGAGATGGCTCAGCAGTTAAAAGGACTAGCTGCTCCGGCAGGGGGACCATGTTCATTTCTCAGCACCCCCAAAGCAGCTCCCAATTGTCTTAAGTTCAGTCCCAGGAGATCTGCTGCCCTGTTCTCTCCTCCATGTGCATAGTAGACTGCATTCAGACAGACACTCATACACATAAGATAAAGTAAAGAAACCTTCCCAAAAATTAAATATATATACACACACACAGATACTCACTTTCAATGAGTCTCAGCATTTAACCTCCAGCCTCTAGGCTTGTATACACACACACACATACACACACACACACACACACACACACACACACACAGGACTAAATTTCAGAGACTAGATCAAACTGTAATGTATATGTAAATAAATAAATAACTTGCAAATTTAAAAAAAAAAACCAGAAACTTGGATTTAGTGTGTTTAAACATCATGTGTCAGATTGTAGATTTCTAACAAGTCCCATAGGAATTTCCTGGCTCTCAAATCACTACTTGTAGCAGTTATTAGAAGATACAGAGGAAAGAAAGGTCCTTAAATGTGAAACTCAGAAATAAAAGGAGTTATAAAATGTACTTCAGTTTCATAAATACATTATACCATTTTTAGTCACCACAAAACACAATCAAACTTCAAAATTAATATTTTAAAAGGCAGAGGATAATCTATTACTTTTCTAATTTCATATGCTTTTTATGCATTAACAGTTATTTTTTTATAATTTTCACTCACTATCATGTGTGAGGAGTGGGTGGAGAGACAGAAGGAGAGAGAGAGAGAGAGAGGGAGAAAGAGAGGTGTGACCTCACACACACACAAGTATGTGTCTATGAAATGGATGTTAGGGCATGTGTAGAGGTCTAAGAATCATTCTGTGGAGTTGGTCATCTCCTTCCAACTTTCAGGCTTGTACATTAATCATCTTTACCTGCACAATCATCTTTCCGATCTGACATTCTTTTTTTTTTTTTTTTTTTTTTTTTTTTAAATTGGACAGTGGTGTCATTTTGTAAGTGGAAATTCAGAATTTAACTTTTAATTCATAAGCATAGGAGTAAATGACACATATTTTTGATATGTGATAAATTCTTAAAATGCATGGCATATTGTAAGCATTTTAGGATTACCCCAAAGGCCCAAAGTCTCAAAATTTATAGATCTATGAAATATTGCAGGAGAATAAAATTAGGCAAGAAGAAATATGCAAAAAATGTTTAATTGTAAGTTTGTGGCTTTTCTTAAGTATTACTTAATATTTAATATACATGCTACTGATAGAAAAATAGAGAAACAAGATATAAATATAACTTTCTGCAATATTATCAAAGTGAAGAAATTTTAATTGTGGTTATAGAAGCTCTCGTTTAGCCAACAGAAAACATTAAAGATTGAAATGTTATACTAGAACCAACACAGCTTCATCTTATAAAATATATAATCCTTTTTTCTAAATATACATTTACTGTATTTCCTTGTTTTAGAAAAAAACTAATTAATTTTTATGGTTCAGGAAGATATTAAATAGCAATAATACAATCTTTGATTATAAAATAAATATCATTCCCAAGACTTCTATTTCTGTTTTGTTTTTGTTTTTTTGTTTTGTTTTGTTTTTTTTCCTCATAAAAGAAGCAAAATCGGATTCGAGTCCAGATTCCACACTTGTCTTTAGCAGGGAGATAGTCTTCAGGAGACTTAACATAAAGGATGATGAAACAGACCATAGTTCCAGAAAACAAAATAAAGGCCAGTTAAAGAAGGTAAGATCTCAGCAGAGAGCACATGAAAGCAACATTGGAGGAGTTTGGGCATTTGTCTGTATGTCACAGAAAAATATTTGACAATATGCAAAATTTAGGCCTCAAATTAGCCCTGCATGCACATTGAATCCTGGAGGAACTGATGGGTTTTTTTTTTTTTTTTCCCCTACCAAATGTATGAATCCACAAAATAGTGGCTATTAAATTAGTACTCTAATATGTTTTAAAAGCTCTTGTTCCAGCTGTGGTACCAGAGACACTGAGCATTATTCTTCTCTAATCCAATGCTAGGCTTGTATGGAATGCTGCACTGTAAGTGTGTTTACCTCTATTATATTGTTATCTCATAAGAATAAAGTATAGCTTTTCTTGCTACTGTATCAGTTGCCATTTAATAATTTCTAACATAAGACATAATGACAAATTCATTCTGGTCAGCCAAGAGAATTGAAAGAAATAATGGTGTTTCTGAGGCTTGTTCTGTAGAGAACGTATTTCTTTTTTATTAGCTCCATCTGATGGCTGAACTATTTTTTGCACATGGTCTAACTAAATTCTCACTACGATTTTGTCGTTTCACTACCCTGATCTACATGAGAAGGGTATAGTATGCTGAGATGGGATTGCTTGGCTAACTATGGGTCTAACTAGTGAATTCAACTGTACCAAAAATCCACTATGGTAAATAGAAATAGATACTTTCTAATTTTCTTTCTAAGAAAAATGCATCCCATTAATCTTATCAGATCTTTGACATGTTAGATTGAGAATCACAGATATCAAATATTATCATTGAACAGATTTTAAATTGCAAAGATTTCAATATTTTCCTCTACGTATATATTTGTATATACATATTATGGAAGCATAATTTGCTGAACTTATACTAGAAATATACATAAAGATCAAAAAAAATTTATCCATATAAAATGATTTTTATAACAATGGAGTAGTTTGACAAAATCTAATTTATATGATATGCCACCCCAATGTTATCTACATATGATTATGCATGCTAAAATATATTTCTACTTTGGCTATTATTGTTTTCGGGGAAATAACTGAACTTAAATATTAGGTGACAAGAAAGTCATAGAAAATATCATACCTCAGCATCATATTCCCATAGCTGATTTCCCCTCATATGGTGGCATTTTAACATGATTACAGGCCCATTGAGTCTGGATACATCCAGGCACAAATCATCAGTTCGGATTTCTTTGTCAGCAGTATAAGAAAACACCTGAAAAATAGAGAATCCAGCTGGTAAAATAATATCTGGTTTATAAAACACACTGTTTAGTTTAGCTGTCTGGAGACACTTCCATATCCTACACATGTGGCTCACATCCTCCTCTGTAGATCTTGAAAAGGCTGCATCATTTTGCTGCCATTTTATAGAACAAAATATGATAACATCATCTCCCATAGAAGACTGTAATGAAGCTTTGATTTGACAAACAACATTAGTCAGTGCTTATGTGCTGGTCTTGCATTCCTATGTGGTGAGTGCTTTAGGAAGTACATATATGTTAATTAATGCTGAAGTCTGTAGTCAACAGAGCTTCCCAGAGGGCAGCACTTCTTCTTTTCCCTTTGTCAGCAACTCTCTAAATCTAAACAGTCATATTTTCTACACATTTAAGAACATTTTCTAAATTTTATTACTATTTTCAGCAGGTTTACAAATGTAAAATAATTATATTTTAAGGTCTCTGTGGGAACCCATGCCAAATTATGCCGTGTCAGAAATCCTGTGCTTAGGCTGTATGCTGTGACCTTCGAGTTGCTGGCCTTTGCCTCAGGAGGTCTTGTGTTCCACGCTATCCTTGGACTACTTACCTTTGAAAGAAGTAGGGAAGTCTCAACTTGGAACCACCCCAGAGGATCTAGGAAGTTCTTACAAGGAACTACTCAGAGAACTAGGAAGTTCTACAGGGAGTGATTCAGGCTATTGTATTCTTGCCTGGGGGCTAGGGTGAGTGAGATAAGAATAGATCCTATTGACCTTGCCCTATATATGTTCCTGCTAGTCGGCAATAAAGTGAATCTTGATCAGAAATTTCCTGGCTTGATCAGCACAGTCCAGTATTCTGTGGATTTTTTAAAATTTGCATGTTAGGTGGAATATAATTTGATAGGTCATTTCAGAGGTTTTTGGTTTTCCCAAGAAGTCTGAGAAGATCAGCTCTGTAAGAACTCAAATCATCTGGAGCCTGAAACTCCAGGTTGAACAGTTTGTCTTTAAAAAAAAAACATTGCACAGCTGGAGGACGTTGCTCAGTGGTAGTGCACTTGACTAACATATTTCAGCCCTTAGCTCCACCTCTAGTACCCACAAAAAACATCTGACAATAATTAAGTTTAAACTATGTTGACAATATTTTATATGGGAGAAATGAGAGGATTGGGAAGCCTTAACTAAAATTAACGGTGTATTGAAATCTCCTACAGAAACTCATTGCCTCATAGTTTAATTTTTTAGATTTCTCAATTCTGTAATTAAAATCTATGATATATAAAATTAAATTATCAGATATTTTTCAAATATTTATATTTCTAAGTAGAGTATAAAAGCTTTGTGAGTGTTTTTGTTTCTAGTGATAGAAATAAATTTCTATCTTTCTTTTTTTTTCCATGTTGATCCTACTTTTTAAGACACTGTAAGGAGGATAAACAGTAAACAGAAACAGAAAAAGAAAAATAATCCAGAAAAGCATTTTATGCTAAAAAAGAGTAACTATAAAAGCTTGTTAATGGTGTTACTTAATTAAAGACCTGAATCTAGTTGTAAATCTACAGAAAATAAAGTTTTGGAGATATTTCTTTTAGTCATTACAGCACTAGGTCAATGTTACAGAATAGTCTGAAAAATTGATAGTTCTTTGTTTCAATGCTACTGCAAAAAGTAGTTCATAAAACAGCTAAACTCAGGGAGAAGTCACTTTAGATATCAGTAGGAAGTGGGTGCTATGAAGAGGAAAAGGTGAAAATTGGAGTATTTCCACTAGGGATGAACAAAGGGAGTGCAAAACAGAAGAAGAGAGAGGATGGAAAATTAGCACTAAAGATGTTTGAAATATGTAGGAAAGCATTCTATAAACACACACACAAAGAGAGAGAGAGAGAGACAGAGAGAGAGAGAGAGAGAGAGAGAGAGAGAGGGAGGGGAGAGAGAGATGAGAGAGAGAGAGAGAGCGAGAGGGAGAGGAAGAGAGAGGGGAGAGCGGAGGAGAGAGAGGGAGTGAGAGAGAGAAGAGAGCGGGAGAGAGAGAGGGAGAGCGATAGAGAGAGAGAGAGAGAGAGAGAGAGAGAGAGAGAGAGAGAGAGAATTACACCACATATAGTAACATTGGCTCGCATAAGAGCCGTAAACTAACAGAAATTCCAAAGCCAGGCGTGGGACACCTCCCTTCCTGTTGTTGGTCAGGGTTGTCCAAAAGTCTCCCCAAACAATATAAGCCATAGCTGTTACCTTTGGTTGCTTCACAGAACTTGAAGTAAAGGCCTAGTATGAGTCAGTGTTCTCTAGAGCAGTGATTTCTCAACTTTCCTAATTCTGTGACACTTTAATACAATTCCTCATATTGTGGTAACATTAAATAGCTATTATATAAAAAAATAAGCATAAAATCTTCATTGGTACTTCATAACTGTAATTATAGTTACTGTTGTGAATCATAATGTGAATATCTGTGTTTTCTGATGGTTTTGGGTTACCCCATTAAAGGGTCATTCACCCACCAAGGAGGTCACAATCCATAGGATGCAAATGACTATTATAGAGGAACAAAAGTGATAAGACAAACTTATATCTATATCATCTATATCTATACATATACCTCCCCATATATGGATATATAATATATATTGTATATTCATTATATATTACATTTAAATATACCTCCTGATGTCGTTTGGACCTTTCCCATCTCGGAATTCCCTACTTCCTCTTCTAACTCCTCCTTCCCTGGGTAGCAGGAAGGCCATTGCTTTTCTCTTCCCTGCTCAGCAAGTAGGTATAAGCTGTCTTATTGCCATATAAAGGGACAATTAAGAAGCAGTGTTTTCACAGCATTGAGACAGAAGATTCTCAGAACAAGGATTGCAACCAGATATGGAAAGTACAGAAATAAGCATTTGAATTACACAATAATCATCAAGGGGTAGAAAATAAGGAAGACATATAGTGTTCTTTTATGAACTTTTCAAAAATTAAAGTTAAATCAAGATTAATTTGTTTTCTACCTAATAAGTAATCTTATTTTTATGCTTAATTAATTTAGGATTTTTAGCTCATTATAGTAAATGGCCTTTGCATATTAATCAATACATGTCTTTAATGTTTTGATTTGGAGATTATTTAGATTTTCCCTCAAATCTATCATTTATTGATCCATACCTGACACTTTGTGATTTTGAACTATCCCTGTTGATAAAAGGCCCATGAAACTTTATTTGAGTCTAATGAGCAAATATATGAGATACATACCAGAGTAAGTACATAACAAATATTCAATAACAAGTATTTAGCATTGTATTAGTCTTGGAGTAATTTTTGTGGTTGTGAGTGTATATGTGAATTCCTACTTTAATGATCTACCTGGAGACCATGATTTACAGTGGCATCTCCATGACTACTGATTCAAGACCACAAGGAGAGGTGCTCATTGCTGGTAACGGACTTTCATGACACCTCCACATTCTATACTTCAAACATGCTTATGATTTTTGGGACAACCTTGAATTTCCTTCTGGATTGTCTATGAAGCCCTTGTCCCCTGTGACTATTGAGTGTTGAGTGTCTCAAGATTCCATAGTTACTTTCACTTGCGATTGGAAATTTCCAGTTCTAACCTGCACAGTTTTCTTCCACACTACTGTACCTAAAACATATATATTTAGAAACATATTGTAAGATACACTATTTCTAATTCACAACTAACAGCAAAATGCTTTAACTTCCCCTATGACACATGTGGGTGATGAAGATAGATTTCCTTCATTAGTGAAGTTTTATCATACATACACACACACAGACACACAACACATACAGACACACATGCAAGCATACATGGCAACTTCCTCCTTTTCTACATTTTTTTTAAACAACAGTAATCAATACTTACTAGAACCAGAGCTAATTTACAGAAATGACTGATTTAGTATGTCCTATAATTTCCATTGCTAAATTGATTTTAATACTGATTGAGTTAAAGTTCATTTGTTTTAATTAAGCTAAGATGACTAGGAGCCAATTATCTGTGTGCACCCTCCCTTTTTTTCCATCAGACAAGAGCAAATAAGAACTTAATAGTAATGGGATCGCTATGTATGTAAGAAACTTCATATATTATGATTCATACATACTACATAATTACATTTCACCATTATTTCATTGTACAGTTAACTTTACATTTCTTTCTATGTATATCAGTTTATGGAAATGCAAAAAATAAAATTGAGCATACCAAATATAGGCACAATCAGCAACACTGAAGTTCAATACATGTATGTGTTGAAAAAAATCAGCTTTTTACCTCTTTTAATCCTGATATACACACACAGACACACACACACACACACACACACACACACAACATATTCTGGCCTAGTGTCAAAGAAAAACTATACCATAAATAGCATAATAATAGTCATAATAATAATATTTTATTCATTAGGGTTTAGTAATCTAGAGTTTAAAAAGTATTATTTAATAATGTTAATCAACACTGACTTTACTGTAGGTTGCAAGGCTGATGTGGGAAATGTAAGTTTCCCTGCAAATTTCTCAGCTCCCTTTTGCCTCTGCCTACTCGGAATTCTCATGGGGACTGGTCAATATTCTTACTCAAACCTCTTTGTAACTCTTTTTCTGGCTTGCAGGGTCAAAGCTCCCTGTTCAGGGAGCCTCTGTGGCTTTTTAGAGATTCCCATTCTGGGTCATCTCTCACTGTGGTGCTAAGAAGGAAGGCAATGCATAGTTTAAGGCGGTAGAGGCTCTTGGAGATGCTGACAACAGCCAGAGCAGTTCAGATCTCTCATTTCAGTTGATAAAAATCAGCATCACCAGATGTGAGGCAGGTCCTAGCCTGCCACACCTGCCAAGGACCAAAAGCACACAGCAACTCCCAGAGTGGTGCCCTGTATAATTTACAGGACCTTGTTTATAATTAATATAGTCAAGTCCTTCCTGACTGTGTTGTTCCATGGTGCAGCATGGTGTCCACGCCCACACAGCTGCCCCAGTCATCAGTTCCCTGCTGACACGGAGAACAAATACTTCCTTCATAGAACATTCATATAGTTTTATGCATATTCTTCTGTCTCCTGATATGTACTGAACTGTGTCCTCCACAATAACATGTGTACAATATGTTCTTTAGAATGTGAGTCCCTTTTAGAAATGTGCTTAATAAATTTGTAATTGATTGCTATGAAGTCATATCAGTATTAGAGATGCCATTAATCCAAAATGACTGGTGTCTTTAGAAGATAATCACACACACACACACACACACACACACACACACACACACACACACAGTGAGCCTTAGAAACATATCACCCAGCCTAGACTAACTGTTTCATTGAACTTTTCCCTAGGGTCATAATGAGATGTCATCTCTTACGTTTTTCTTCAGCCATGGCAACGAGAGCAGAGTGACACAGTAGTAACAGTCATATCCATCATTAGCAATGCAGCTATCGTCTCTTTCTAGAAATGCTCTAAAGACCATTGCCTAGGATCCAGCTGTTTCACCCACCCCCGCCTCCGCCAGCCATCAGTAACCTCAGAGATGCCAGAGTATATAAGGGTTGATCACAAGTGGGACTCCAAGATGAGCCTTCCACACAGTCACCATCCATGATGAGGTGACACCTCTGGAGATACAGTTGTTTGGGGTCACTCTTGCTCCTGCTATTACTCTTTTTCCGTGCTCTACAAGAAAGTCCAATAAAACTAATTGGCCTCATCAAGTTGGATTTATTGCAGTCACACTGTTGTCTGTAATTGATGCCCTCTGGGATGATTGGGCATTTGTTCATATCTCCCAGAAAAGGTAACAGAAGAGTGAAAGACTTGCAAACCAGAGAACACCAAGGACTGAAGCTATGACACATAGATAAGGCATTGAGAAAAGAGAAACTGTGAGTGGGAGAATCTCTGTGACAAGCTGGGGAACTAAGTGAGGATAGGCTCCTGGCAGGATATGATGAGGGCTGTAGCTGAGACTCTTAGTAGCAAGGGCCATAGAGATTGAAGAAATTACCCTCTGACTAGACAAGTCTCCTCGTAGAAAGGGGAAATATCAGTCCACTTCACCCCAAAATTCACCCTGCCTACAAGATGTGCACAGATAAAGATAGACAATAGAGCAGAGTTGAGGAAAAATCCTACTATTGCCTGGCCCAAGCCAAGACCCAAGCCAAGACCCAAGCCAAGGGAGAAAGCCAACCTCTGACACTATTACTGATACTCTGCTATGCTTGCAGACAGGAGCACAGCTGAATCGTCCTTGGAAAGGCTCTACCCAGAAGCACTTCAAAACAGATGATGAGGGTCATGACCAAACATGGGGAATGTGTAGAGAGTCTTAAGGAAAAGTGGGAGGAAAGAGAAAAGGAGCTGGAGGTGACAGGAGCTCTACAAAGAAGATGAACAGAGCCAATTAATCAGGGCCCAGAGGGGCTTCCTGAGATTGAAGCATCTACCAAGGACTATGGAAGGACTAGACCTAGGCCCCTGCAAAGATGTAGCAGACGTGCAGCTCAGACTTCATGTGGCTCCACTAGTACGGGCAGCAGGACCTATCCCTGACATTGACTCCATTTCCAGCTTTTTTTTAACACTTCCCCCGCTTAGGAGTGCCTTACCAGACCACAGATGAAGAGGAAATGCTGTGTCATGATGCAACTTGATGATTTGGGGTGGATGGGAAGGGGGGGCTGTCCTTTTTTGAGAAATGAAGGAGGCGGGAGGATGAACAGAAGGGATGGTGGGAGTGGGAGGCCAGGAGGGATGGGGCTATGATCAAGACGTAAAGTGAATAAATAGACAAATCAATTTTAAAAGATATTGAATATAGGTTGGCTAGTTGCTAACTGTACTCTTTGTATACTCAGGTAATTAATTTGATTCCCTCTCAAGTTTAGTTTTACAATGAAGCTTAGGCGTTTAGGGGTTAAGATGTTTTAAAGTCTATGTAGATGATTTAAGTTGATAATGACAAGATGTATGGAGATTGATATACATTCAGAATTTTGGATGCACCAGGATAGAAAAGATGTTTTCTCCAAGGCTGCCAAACGCAAATAGCCAAAACACTAAGAATGTAACATTTATATAATTCCTGATGGTTTCATGCTTCTTGATGTAGGTAGTTTATTGTATATATGTGTAATAAATAAATGTGTATGTAAAAAATTTGATTAAAAATTGTAAAAAGAATAATACATTAAATGAATTGACCCTTAGTGTCTGTACTAAAAATAGTTTAACAGCTGATAGTTACATTTTCCCAAAGTGTCATGTCATTCACTTCGTCATTTTCTATACAGATTCATTTTCAGAAGGTGATTTTTATTTTACTATGACTACATTACTTGACAATAGGGTATTTCATTGAGGTCAAATGGTCTCCTGTCTCTGAAGTGATGTTCTTAATGGAATAAAATACACACAGGATAGCAATTCATTCTGACCTCTATTCCCTTCATTCTCTGGATAATTATTTTGGAGAAGGTAAGCACATTTTATTATTTCATACAAGTAGCTCATATGTACTAATTTTAGTACAAATGTCAGTACTAATAGTAAGTTATAAGAATGATCTACTCGTGTGATGCAGCTGATCTTTAGCATGGCATTGACCATCACTGTAAAGAAAGAAGTAAAGAGCAGGGTGATTCTAAGGGCTCCAGGGAATATAGCGGATCAAGAAAGCAAGAAAAAACTCCAAAAGAGTACGAAGAACACAAATCTTACAAAGACGACAGGTGATTGTTAACATCGTCTTGACTTTGGCGTTAACTTCTAATTAGCCTTTGATAATTGTCAGCTTAATTGCTTTTAATTTTGAATATCTAATCAAATGTTTAAATTTCAACAATTAAAGTTATTTGTTTTACAGCAAAAAAGGTCAATTCATTATCTTAATGCTTTTATTTCACAGCATGAAACACTAAGTCCATATTTTTGAAATAATATATCTAAAATCCTGACATATACATATAAATATATTTTGTTTTCTTTTTACTTTACGCCATTTGCAGTCTTTTTTTTTCCTCTTAAATCTTTAACCTGGGCAGCTGAAGTGAAATTTGCTTCTAACAGCACAAGTTGAAAAGGCTGCAAAGATTTGTTCACTCCTGCAAGATGCTTTCAGCAAACAGCTTAGGAGCTGGGCGCCCTCTGGTGGTTTTGTATTGACAGGAAATCTTTTTATTGTTAAATGAACATCAAATAAACAAATATTCATTTACTTTTATCTGTTGCTTTTAATAAAATTGAAGTTGACAAATCAAATAGTCCACAGCACATAGGAATTAGCTTTTATATAACTTATGAATTTCTTCCTTTTAGTTTCTATTTTATAAAATGCTTCCTGTTACATTAATTGCAATATCATATGTCAATTGCTTCACTTTCTAGATGAAACACGCTGACGTACAAATGTTTCAACAATGAGACATACTAACCACACCTTTAGTTCTCTGCTGCCATTCCTCCCTATTAACATTACTGTCCCTTATATAATTATCAAATTTAGTCAGTTGGACTTTGCACCCTCTGGGCTCTCTATTTACATATTTTGAATACAGGTAATGTTTGAAATCAGTCAACAGACATAGAGACAGATAAAGTATTGGATAAAAATCCGTATTATAAAAAAGATTGTAGTAAAATAAAAAGAGAAATTTGTTTAACAACAAAAGTGTATGTATAAGTTTGAATATTTTGTAATAGGCATAGATGAATTGGAACTTCTTAGTGGAGGTGTTCAATAGATATTTCCCTAAATGATGCCTTTTCCTAAACTCTAATTAACTCAAGCTTTATGTATAGACTGATATCTCAGTGCTTTGTATAGAGAACAATATAGTAAAATTCTGTGTGTGTGTGTGTGTGTGTGTGTGTGTGTGTGTGTGTGTATACCTCTCAACCATGATCCTTAAGGAAGCCTTATGTACCTAGATAAGCTTGAAGTGTATTACAGTTTCAGTGTTCTAAAACTCTATTACTCAGAACATGACTGTGTGGCAGGGATGGTTCCAACTGTAAGTTGCTTGCTGTGTCAGCATGACGAACAGAGTTTGAGCCCCAGTATTTTCATACAAAGCCAAGAGTGGTGACGTACACTTTTAACACTACTACAGGAGAGAAGGAGACAGGCAGACCAGCTGGCTCACTTGCCACCTAGCCTAGCTTAATAGGAGAAACCAAAGTGTCAGGAAGAAGCCCTCTTTCAAAAATCAAGGTGGATGGCACCTCAAGAATAACAACCTAGAAACCTACAAGTAGAACATTATGATAAGCAGATTTAGGCCCAGGGGTTCCGCTCAAACTAAGGCACCAGCCAAGGACAATACAGGCGGTAAACTTTAAACCCCTACCCAGATCTAGCCAATGGTCAGAACATTCTTCACAGTTGAGTGGAGAGTGGGATATGACTTTTTCGTGTACTCTGGTGCCTCACATTTGACCATGTCCCCTGGAGGGGGAGACCTGGGGGCACTCAGAGGAAGGACAGCAGGTTACCAAGAAGAGACTTGATACCCTATGAGCATATACAGGGGGAGGTAATCCCCCTCAGGAACAGTCATAGGGGAGGGGAATAATGGGAAAATGGGAGGGAGGGAAGAATGGGAGGATACAAGGGATGGGATAAACATTGAGATGTAACAAGAATAAATTAATAATAAAAAAAAGGAATAACAACCTTCATGACTGACTTCTAGCATCCAGAACGATGAGAATGATTGCACGTACAAATGCACACACACATATACCCAACCTGTATACAATACATGTGTGTACAAAACCAGGATGTGGGTGTGTGCACTAACGCAATGACCTTCAACATCACCTGTGAAATCATGTGTTGTTTCCCTCTCAGTGCAACTTGATAGAATATGATGCTCCTTCCCCCCCCCCCCCAGGGAACAAATACAGTTTAATAATTTAATTACATCAGAGGAGAAACTTATAGAATTACTTTATGAAGACAGAAAAAATTCATTAATAAAAGTTGTCTAGTAACTAAATAGATAATTTTTTGACCCTTATTGAGAAATCATAAAGACTATATATGAAAAAAGTTGAAAATAAAACTATTATGAAAATAAAATCAATTGAAGTTTATTTGAATGGCAAACCTGTTCATCTTAATGTAAGAAGCCATTAACCAAATATATATATATATATATATATATATATATATATATATATATATATATATAAAATTCAGGTTCACCAAGTTCAAAGAAAAAATATAATTCTAAATGAACTCACAAACATAAATTAGTGACTTAGTGACTTTTGGATGATAAATGAAAACAAATTACCTTTTAATGAAAAATAACAGTAAGTGATATCAAAACTACATGAGATATAATAGGAAGAATTTTATTGCAACAGAAATACTTATAGTCTTGATAATAAAGCTGTTCAATATGAAAGGCAAATTACAGTTATTAATGGCAAAAACACGACAAGCACCAGGAGTAGGTGTGTTGTGGGATACTTGCATTATTACCATAATAAATACATAACGGTTAATCAGGGAGGGGGCTGTTAAGAAAAGTAAGAGTCAAAACTCTTCCAACATATGAGCTACATATAAACACTCAAATCAGGTGACGATAAGCATGCGGTATATAAAGAAAATCCCCTAAAATTACCATCAAAATCATTTGGTATGAGAACAAATAAAAAGCAGGCAAGACAAAGGAAAGCTCATTGTTTGCAGATGGACAAATGAAAGAATGGCAGCACTGGGATTTTTTTTTCCTAGAAATCTTCCAAGCTGTAAGGAAGCAAGGCACATCTTTACTCTGCAGAAAGAAGGAAAAAACATGCTGCTATTAGTCTATAATTTTCTCCCTGGGGTGATGTTCCTTTTTATATACCCAACAATTCATCTCATTTGTTCTCTGTGACATGCTATGTATAGGCTCATTCCAACTTCATTTTGCCAAGGAGAATGGAGACTAACACACCTTTTTTTCCCATTGGGACTTTGTGAACATGCTTCACTAGATGACTTATTTTCAATGTACCACAGATATGTAGGTATAATCTCTGTACACTCTGGTACTGGGAAATAGAAAAATAAGCAGCTTTGGGAAATTACACAGGCATGGGTCTTTGAGATCCATTACCTTCCAGAACGAGAGATTCCATGACTGAAAAGCCTTTGATTCTTCACCTGGAACAAGTGACCCAGATGCCATATGTTTGGGGGCTGTATTCATGATCAGATAAAGAAATTAACCCATGTAAGCTATAAAATCAAGTAGTGGTCATCTCTGAAACATCCAAGCAAAATATTATTTGGTTACATCCTATCTTACATTTTACACCAGAAAGCTAAGTTTATTGTATAAAACCTTACTCTCCTAATGACAGCACCAAGACTATGTTCTCAGTCTCTTTGGAAATGTCTGAGAGGAAGCTATGACTAGTTCAATAATTGCTGACCACACTGAAGTGAAAACCAGTTGTCTTTGAAATTTCTGACTTCACTCTGCAGAATACAGAACAAGGATATGAGATAATGCAGTAGGTAGCATAATTTAGCCAATAAACTATGGCTGGTTTTTATGTTTCCATTCTAGGTCTTCATTAAAGCCTCCCATTTAAAATAGTATCGATAGTAAAATCTACGCATTTTTAAAACTTTGTTCCCCTCAGATTATTTAAATATATTCATATTTTATGATTACAGATTTAATGAATATAACTGGGAAAGTTAAGTCCAATTGAGAGTCTTTTCCCAACTATTTCCAACTAGGTCTCCTTGCACTTGCAGATGTGCCTTGATTGTGATTGGAGTACAATGTACAGATGGCAGAAGGTTCTATGCTCTGGTGTACTGTCCTACATAAACTTCTTCCCTTGTGTACAATGTTGTGACTGTGACTGAAAGCCATTCCAGGTTGGTGTTATGTAAAATGTTATGTAAGCCCTCAATCTAGATAACAGAGGAGTTCCTACTGCTTATGGAAGATTTGGCTCTTTGGAAGAGGCCAGAGGGCAGGGAGCTGAAGGAAGCCTCTGTCTGTTGAAAGGAATAACTTTCAATGAAGCATTGGTCTTATTCTTGCTAGAGAGCAAATTTGGACAATAAATAAGAAGCTTAAAGAGTAATCCATAGATGCAACCATAGCTTCTCAAGATATTGACTAAGATATATAAGACTTGGAGCCAAGTCAGGCACTTGAATTTTAGAATCTCAGAATTGCAAGTGTCAGGTTTTATCTAAATCACATATGCCTTTGGCTATAAACTGAATAAATCACATAAGCATCTATAAACAGAAATAGTTCTCCCTCTATTTAAATGGATTCCAACTCTATTTTCTGTCTTTTGTTGCATACAAGTTCTGTAATGAATTATTTTCATCTTCCGGGCAACCCTTTAGCATTCCCTCTGAGGAAAATCTTGACCAATTTCTCAGAAGAAAAGGTGTGCTGGTGTGAATAGGAATGATCCCAGAGGCTGCAGTATTTGAATGTTTGGTCTTTAGGAAGTAGCACTACTAAAGAGAGATCAGGAGGTGCTGTCTTGTTGGAGGAAATGTGTCACTAGTGGTGGGATTTTGGAGTTTCAGAAACACAAACCAGGCATTGTGATTCTCTTCTCTTCCCACCATATGCAGATCCAGATGTAGAATTATTAGCTACTTCTCCAACACCATGTCTGCCTGTGTGCCACCATTCCTCTCACCAGGACAATAATAGACTAAAACTATGAACTGCAAGCCAGCCCCAATTAACTGGTTTTCTATATAAGAGTTGCTGTGGCCATGGTGTCTCTTCACAGTCCTAGAACACTAAGAAAGAAGGAAAGGTCTGATAAACCCTTTTAGGGATGGCAAAATGTTTCATGTCATGTGATTTAGTTCAGGACAATAAATGTGACAGGAAGTGTGGAGGAGCCAGCACCATAAACTTAGAGCTATAAGTTGTAGCCCAGACTGTTTATCTATGGGGGTGTGGGTGGGAACTTCCTAGCTGCAGGAAGATGTGTCCTGATTTAGGTTAAAGGACAAGGTCTACAGGTATAGAATACACTCTAGCAGATACATGACCTTTAAAGTCCATATTGGCATAGGTAAAAAGATGTAAAGTAAACAAAAGACATAAATGAATGTATATTTAGCATGCATGCAAGTACATATATATGTATGTATGTATGTGTGTGTGTGTGTACGTATGTGTGTATGTATGTAGGTAGGTAGGTATATTGATTTCTACTACTGTGATAAAATACCAAGACCAAAAGCAAAGTAACTTGCAATGAAAGGGTTTATTCCAAATTGTACTTGCATAGCATAGTCCATTACTGAGCTAAGTCAGGGAAGAAGTTCAAGTATGGCAGAAATCAGGAGGTAGGAACTGATGCAGAGGCCACGCAGGAATAACGTTTCACTGACTTGATTTTCATGGCTTGCTAAGCCTACTTCTTATAGCATGAAGGATCATCAGCCAGATTGGCATTGCCCACAGTGAGCCACACCCTTCTACATCAATATTTTCTCTTTTGAGCTTCCTTCTTTCAAAATGATGCTAGATTATGTTATGTTGACATAAAACTATTTGGTATGCATGTGCATGTATATGTGTGTATACATATATATGTAGCTGTTTACTGTTGGCAAATTAAAGGTAAAAATCTTCTGTTTTGTGATATTGCTTTTAATATTATATATGTATACATATATATTGATTGATTGATTTACACATTCCTTGTACTCTAGATTCCTCCATATGTAAGTAGTTTACCAGGGAGAGTATCCCAAGAAAGATCAGTACTGGATTAGGAGAAGTCAAGAACCAATGAATGACACAGAATCAAAACAACAGAACATGTATAACTCAACATAGTGCTGCTTGAGTGCCCTCAACTAATATAGAAAGAGGAACACCCCTTCATTGCTGGTGGGTATGCAAACTGGTACAATCACTTTGGAAATCTATCTGGCACTTTCTCAGAAAAATGGGAATAGGGCTTCCTCAAGACCCAGCTATTCCACTCCTTGGAATATACCCAGAAAATGCTCTACCACACAACAAGGACATATGCTCAACCATGTTCATAGCAGCCTCATTCATAATAGCCAGAACATGGAAACAGCCTAAGTGTCCCTCAGCAGAAGAATGGATAAAGAAACTGTGGTACATTTACACCATGGAATACTACTCAGCTATTAAAAACAGGGAATTCCCGAAATTTGTGGGCAAATGGACTGAACTAGAAATGATCGTAATGAGTGAGATAACCCATAAGCAGAAAGAGTGAAATGGTATATACTCACTTATATCTGGACACTAGCCCAAGGGGTATGTCCCATGAAAGTCTTCACTTACTAAAAAGTGGGACAGAGGGGAGGACATCCTATTGACTTTAGATGAGAGAATCATGAGAGAGTGGGGAAACAGAAGGATCCAGAAGGTCCTAGAAACCTATAAGAAGAACATTATGATGGGCAGATCTGGGCCCACGGGTTCTGCTCAAACTATAGCACCAGCCAAGGACAATAGGTGCAGTAAACTTTGAATTGCTACCCAGATCTAGCCAATGGACAGGACTCTTTACAGTTGAGTGGAGAGTGGGTACTAACTTTCACATGAACTCTGGTGCCCCATATTTGACCATGTCCCCTGCATGGGGAGGCCTGGTGGCACTCAGAGGAAGGATAGCGGGCTACCAAGAAGAGACTTGATACAGTGATGGGGAGGGGAGTAGGGGAAATACAGGAGGGAGGGAGGAATAGGAGGATACAAGGGATGGTATAATAATTGAGATGCAATATGAATAAATTAATAAAAATAGTTTTAAAAAAGAAATATTACCTCAGGACCAGGTTCTTTATAGAGTGTAGAATTCAATGTACATACACCACTTGTCTTAAATTTATTTGATGTATGTGATTATCTGTGTTGCTGATGAGAATAGAATCATAAAACTCCCTAGGTCTGTCCAGGTAAGTAAAGCAAACTCTGGTAATAAAAACTCTCTGTCAATAGGGCAAAGGAGCTGGCATTGTGATACTGAGCTGGACATAAAGATATAATAAGAAAATAAACATTTGGAAGTGCACCATGTATACTAGACTCTAATGAACTCTAGAGCTATAATTTAAAATAGATTGCATATTGTAGCTTGAAGTATATCTAAATTGGTAGCATACTTACTTAGCATGAAGGAACCCCTAGGACCAATCTCTAGCATCTACCAAAACCCAAGGCATGGGACTAACATCTGGATTATCATCTCTTAAGATGCAGAGACAAAAGCAAGGTGCGGTGGCACATGCCTTTAATGCCAGCACTCCGGAGGCAGAGGCAGGAGGATCGCTGTGAGTTTGAGGCAAGCCTGGTCTACAAAGTGAGTCTAGGACAACAAAGACTACAAGAGAAACCCTGTCTCAAAAAAACATAAAAACAAAAACAAACCAACAAAAAAGATGTGGAGAAAAGATGATCAGAGGAACTGAAATTCAGAGTTACCTCATCATTAAATTAAAGTAGATTAAGATATCTACATTTGAAATTCAGTTTATGATTTATTAACTAGACTCACAAAGTGAATAGAAAATTTATATATCTTTGGTAGTAGTTTGGTTAGGCTATAAAAATTTCTGCCTCTGAGAAATGGCAGAAACTTGCTGTTAATATTGTGGAGGCAACAGACTAAACACACTGGAATGGCAACTTCTCAAAACTCGTTGGATGACTCTGTGATTAGTATAACCATACATATACCTCTGAAATTTTGTCATAAAATTTAAAACAAAATCCATTTAGAATGTCATAACTGTATGTACTAATTTTACCTTTTCAGATAAAATAAGTACCCCAAATCTTCCTAGGCATAGGAAATTGCAAGCAGAGAACTGCAATGAATCTATATCTATCTGGTAAGTTTTCATTAAAATATTAAGATTCTCTATTAGAATAGACACTAGGCAGTTTCCATAGTAACCCATTGAACTATTTTTCCTATACTGGAAAGATATCATTTCTGTACATACCACATGTAGCTTCTTGCTTTGTGTTGAATAAAACCTTTTGATAACAGAATAAAAGAAATGAATTTTTAAAAAGTTCTATGTTTTGTCCCTGCTTGCTGTGAAATTGTATTTGGGGACCAAGTACAAAAAATAAAAAGCCCATTTCATTTGGGCTGTTCTCACTATGTCATTTGTAATAGCAAAAATACCATGTCTAAGTGTTTATGTGAGGATTATTACAAATAGGTTGCAGGTTATCTTTCCCCAAGCTTCCTATTCTAGTTTTTTGATTGTTGTTACTGTTGTTGTTCCCTTAAATGAACTTTCCCTTCGTGGCATTTATATTCCATTAGAGTAATAGTCTCTGTGGAGGGATTGTAGATATTATCCCAGGTGAAGGCAGTATGGGCGGTCTTACCTCCAGCTATGCTGCTTGGAAACACCACTGATACCCCACTGAGATGGACTTTGCTAAAGGCTGGGAGCAACCATCGTGGGTCCAGATTTCAGAAAATGGAGCAGAGACTCCGGCCAGGCTATTGTGCTTCTAATCAAACACCAGCCTTATCATGCAGGCAGAAAGGAGAGGAGGAGGCTGCAGGTGACTGAGCTGAAGCACAAGTGGATGGGAAAAGGACCAGCATGCATGCCGGACCAGCGCACAGGCTAGAGACACCTAGGGACCCGTTCTGGGGAGCAGACACAGGAAAGTTTACTCTTGTTTCCTTTTAACCTTTTTCTCTCTTGTATAGGATAGTTGGGTTGTATAATAAAGTTTAATTGTTAAGACACAGAGCCAATAAGTCTCTCTACTTGCACACTTAACTTTCCACTGTCTAGGTCCTGACCTGCAATTCAATCCATAGCAGTAACTCTGCTGTTGTTTCCCATGCTCCATTGTTTTCTTCTCTCTCTCTCTCTCTCTCTCTCTCTCTCTCTCTCTCTCTCTCTCTCCTCCCCTCTCTCTCTCTCTCTCTCTCTCTCTCTCTCTCTCTCTCTCTCTCTCTCTCTCTCTCTCTCTCTCTCTGTGTGTGTGTATGGCAAGGTTAATATGTATTTTTCAGATGGCAATAACATGTGGGAATTCAGGTTTTTCATGTTGGCAGAAGAACTTGAGCCATCTTTGTAGTGCCAATTTCTTCTTCTTCTTCTTCTTCTTCTTCTTCTTCTTCTTCTTCTTCTTCTTCTTCTTCTTCTTCTTCCTCTTCTTCTTCTTCTTCTTCCTCTTCTCTTCTTCTTCCTCTTCTTCTCTTCTTCATTTCTTCTACTACTACTATTACTTTTAAGATTCAGAAATTATTTTTTAAAATGTACTTTTATATCATAATACACCATCTCAAAGAAGTCAGCGTAATACTTGGTAATTGATTCTCACTCATATTAGATATGTATCTTCATTTAAATATTGATATCTAAAATTTACTTAATATTTTTATAAATTATAGTTATAACTAGGTACAAACAAAATAAATATAAATTTGTCAAATGACTATTTTTACTTTGAGAAAAGACATTAGTAAATGATTTTAATATAGAATATTTACATTTTAATTATGACATATTCTGCATTTTACCCATACAGCTCAATTATAATACAAGGCTTACTTCCAATACTTCGAAAGTGCTATTGTAGGCTATTTAGTATAAGTAAGTTATACCAGTTAACGGTTAGTTGATCAAATCATGGTCATTTCAACTACTAGTTTATTTTTCTCATAAGAATATAGATCATATGTGTAACAGATAGATATGAATCTATAGAAAGATAGATAAGATCTTCAAAATCATCAGAGATATATAGAATATCATATTTAAAGATATTTTTATTATTTTACAAATTCATTTACAATGAGACAGGCTAACTCCTGGTAATACCCAGCCTCCCTAAAAGAAGTTGATGAGCATCAAAGAACTTTCTTATGGGGATGACTTCAAAAGTGGCAAACCAGCCATTGGGCAAAATGTCCTAGTTTCTATCACAGACAGATGTCTACCTAAAAATGTATAAGCTTGGATACAGGTAGAGTTGACGGCCAAACTCTGCCAAGGCAGGATAAACAAGCCCTCAATAGTTTCTGCCTCACAAATATGTTTGTCAGATATGTTGGGTCCAAAGACTGGAGATGATGCTCCAATGTTATAGAGGTTTTGGGTGACTGTTAAGGCAGCAAACTGTCTCTGTCATCTTCTCATTAGGAAGCTGCTAACCTGCACTCCCTGATACTCAAGTAGGTCAACTTTATTCCTTCTTAAGTCTCTGATGGGTTGAAGACCAGATAGGTTAGTTTAACAACTAATCTTAGTTGATAATGATGCAATATGGTAGATATTGATTTACATTCAGAATTTTAGATGCACTAATATAGGAAAGATATTTTCTTCAGGCTGCCAAATACAAATAGCCAAAACACTGTGAATGTAACATTTACATAATTCCTGAGTATTTTGTGGTTCTTCTTGCTGCAGGTAGTTTATTGTATATATGTATAATAATATAAATTTATATGTAAAAAATTTAAAATATATTTAATAAGAAAAGAAAATTTTAAAACCTTGTGATTTAACATTACTGATGTAAGGACTAGAATGCTATGTGATGACTGTAACACAGAAAGATCTGGCTTCATGCTTACAAAATTTTTTCTCTTGTGAACAGGATAAGCACAACCATCACTTTGCTTTGACCAACAAAATAATCTCCGGGTAATATCTCATTTAGTTTCTTACCACACTCCCCTATATCTGCAAAGCAGTTTTTGTCTTACATTAATTATGGATTCCAGAGAGTATGATCCTTTCGCATAGCACAGCTTCTAAGTGTTTTCTGAGCCATGAGGTTCATCATACAGTAGGGGTGAATTTTCTTTATATGTTTTGCCTGAGGTTTTGACACTTTCTCTTAAACACTAATAGGATTTGGAGTAGCTTTGAAATCTCTGTTTCAATTAGTCTACTTGCTCAAACTTCCAATAGGCTTATTCTCATGTGTCAAGTTTTAAAAATAAGTTAATTCTTTCTTTCTTGAAGATATTACATCTTATATCTGGAGATAAGGTAAATAGGCATCCACAATTGAATGACAACAAAATTAAAGATACTGAGAGAATTTTATATTGCCAAAGAGAAACCAGAAAAAATTGTTGGAACTCTGAATTCAAACAGGTGGATTCTATATATGCAAACTAGTACAACTATAACACTTGAGGGTGGGGGCAGATTTTAACTAGGACCAAAGGAATAGAATTTGCAGGATAGGAAAGCTGAGAAAAATATTTTCTCAAGTGGATACATAAATATACAACTAACACTGATACCATTAAAAAAGTCTAGTCCTTATAAGTATTTGGTCCTAAAAAGTTTGTATTAATCTTAGTAATAGCTAACATTGCAAAGGGAAGGAAAAAGAGGTCTTAAGGTTTTGAGCTTTGACTGCTAGGTAATTAATGCCTGGGGCAACGTTGAAATTCTCTCTTATTTGTTCTATATGTTTCTACAGTTTGCAGTGGTAGTTTACAAGAAGTCATCATTTCATTACCTGGAGGAACAACAGGGACCACACTGAAAATACTGCAGTAATTTGAAGGGGAGACTAACAAGACCTGGACTGAGAGTTAGAATTGTTAGTGGAATTAAAGAAAAGAATAAATAGAAAAAAAGAGCAGTAGGAAGAATTTATAGGGCTTGCTCTTTAAGTTGGGAAGGTCAGGGGCAATGGAAGATAAGAGAGAAAAATAAGAATAGGGAGATTGTAGGACAGAGACTTTGACTAAAGAGTGAGATAACTACAGACATGGTTCATATGGGCCTGTGTTTGTCCGTTCCATTAGTCAGGCTTCTCGAACTGGTGGACTTACAGGGATGGATGCGACGTTCTAGTTTCCTTAAGAACACCATGTTCCTGGGAAAATTGTTGAGCACTAAGAGTAAACACTGTAACAAGACAATAATACTTTTACTGAGCAAACACCTATCTAAGGCATTATGAAGACCATTACTGTTGGTCCTTTTGATATTTACTAGAGATAAAATGAGTTCCTGCTTTGGAGTTTTAGGAATAGATATCTGTAATTCAAGAACATCCAGGCAAATGTGAAATATTTGTTTTCTCATTGTATATTTCACAAGGGTATATGAGCTCCTATACTGTTAATGAGCTCGATGGCTGTGTGTTTCATGGAAAAACGAGTGAGAAAAGTTAGTATTTACTGGAGTATGGATGCTTCTATCCTTACCTCCTTAATTTGCATGTTTTGATATAATCTTCAATGTGATTGGAAAATGGCATTAAGCCAGGTGTGGTGGCACATGCCTTTAATCCCAGACCTTGCTAGGCAGAGGCAGGCTGATCGCTGTGAGTTCCAGGCAAGCCTGTTCTGCAAAGTGAATCTAGGACAGCCAAAGGTACAAATAGAAGCACTGTCTCAAAAAAAATAAAAAATAAAAAAATAAAAAATAAAATGGCATTGGTATTAGTATTATAAAATGACATCTTTAGGAAGTGATTATGTCATAAGAACTCTGTCATCATTAGTATAACCACCTCATAGGGCAGATCCCAGGGTTCTGGCTGTCTCCATCCACCATATGTAAACACAACCAAATGGTGTGAAGCAGAGAGCATGCTTACATACCACATTTGCTGATGCCTGCAGAACAAGTGGCAAACCTATGCTGCTTCTAAGGTACCCAGCTAGGTGTATATCCTAGCTGCTAAATAGGTTCCATAAGGCCAAAATCCCACAGAACTTTTCCCTTGGCTGTGGAGTGCCACAGAATAAAAGTCTATTGGAAAACCCTCTCTTTTATAGATATGATAACTGTTTTTCTTTCTCTTATACACATTCAACTCATTTAAACATTTGATTACTAGCAGATGCTCTGTTTTCCCACAGAAGCCACTTAATTCACTTTCAAGTTTACTCTGTGAAGTCACTGGTAAATTTTCATTACACTGTGCAGTGTCCGTGAAAGGGGGCAAACATTTTCCAAATGATTCTAGGTAATTATATTGTGTTCAGAAACTAAATTTTAAAATAAAAACATATTTACTGAGTTAGTATATTCATTGTGATCTGTGAGAACATTAGACTACATTACTTTTCTGGGAGAAAGTATATAATTAAAAATAAATATTTCTTTACTCTTTCAAATTGTAATGCACATGGTCTAAAATCAGATATCTGAAAGAATCAAAATTTGGGGAGGAGAAGCCATTTGCATAAAACTGTAGATAATCGTTGATAATTTTATTATTTACATAGTGAAAATGAGATTTTATTTCTGACCCCTGAAGGGTCAGAATCCTTCACTGTAATTAGTAACTTGTAATGCTTTGGAACATGCACTCTAGATGTCTCCAATTGATTAGCTTTAGGGAGAAGAGAATATGAATGCATGTTCTAGAATGTGAGTATTTCCAATCACTCTACAAGCTTGTCTTTAAAATAAAAAGTATGGTATGTGTGGGGACTGCATTGTTTTTCCATTTTCATTAAATATGTCATAATTTAAAATGTAAATATTCTATATTAAAATTATTTTACTAATGTCTTTTCTCAAAGTAAAAATAGTCATTTTACAAATTTATATTCATTTTGTTTGTACCTAGTTATAACTATAATTTGTAAAAATATTAAGTAAATGTTATATATCAATATTTAAATGAAGATAAATATCCAATATGACTGAGAATCAATTACCAAATATTATGTTGACTTCTTTAAGATTGTGTATTATAATATAAAAATACTTTAAAAAAATAATTTCTGAATCTTAAAAGTAATAGTAGTAGTAGAAGAAAAGAAGAAGAGAATAAGAAGAAGGAGGAGGAGGAGGAGTAAAAGGAGGAGGAGGAGAGGAGGAAGAAGAAAAAGAACAAGAACAAGAACAACAAGAAGAAGAAGAACAAGAAGAAGAAGAAGAACAAGAGGAAGAGAAAGAGAGGAAGAGAAAGAAGAACCAGCGGAGGAGAAGAGAGGAGGAGGAGGAGGAGGATGGAGGAGGAAGGAAGAAGAAGAAGAAGAAGAAGAAGAAGAAGAAGAGAAGAAGAAGAAAGAAGAACGAAGAAGAAGAAGAAGAAGAAGAAGAAGAAGAAGAAGAGAAGAAGAAGAAGAAGCATTTGGCACTACAAAAGCTGGCTCAGGTTCTTCTGCCAACATGAAAAACCTGAATTTGTTTCTTGAGACCAAATGATGAAAGGAGAGAATCAATTCCGACATGTTATTGTTATCTTACAAATACATATTAACCTTGCCACGCACACATACATACACACACACACACACACAGAGAAAGAGTGAGAGAGAGAGAGAGAATAATAGTATAAAAGTTAACAGTATTTCTGCAGCAATAAAAAAGAATAAAAGGAATATTAATTTGAATACATGTTGTTTCAAGACTATACATGAGAATATTAAAAATGTCAGCCATAAAAATACTAGCTACATTCCTGACACAAGTTAATAGCTGTTCCGTGCAGTATGCTTAAAGAGGAGAAGTGAAAATCACCCTCCTCAAACTCTAGACTTAATCAACATTACGGAAGCTTAGGATCAACCACTATGATTACAACCTCACAATTCTAAGCAATATGATGGAAAATAAGAAACACGATGGATATCAATATAAGTACAGTGACTGTAAACTTTAGGTAGAAACATTCTTATTTTACTTCAAACTGGATTCATCCACTCAGTCATCCCCCTAAACTCTCAAGGTACCTAATAAACTCACCCAGAGTAAAATCTGGACAACATCTCTGTGCACCCTAACAATGGCTGTGCAAAGGAAGGGGACATGGCTATTAAACACTCGCCATGATGGCTTGTCTTCTTTAGCCATTACTCCTATTAAACTCATAAGCTTGGAAAGGTGACAGTTTCTCTTTATGTATACTTGTAATGCACTATAACACTTGACACCATAAATTTACTTTTAAGCCTATATCCACAAGAGTAAATATGGATACTCACCGTTTTTCAGCTATAATGATATACAGGGTATCAAAGGACATTTTCAGAGGGGTCATTTGTCAAATATCCTGTATGTCAGATATTTACATTATAATATATTACATTACATTATGATTCATAAGATTAGCAAAATTACAGCAATGAAGTAGGAACAAAAATAAAATTTGGTTGGGGGTCACCAAAGCATGAAGAGCTGTATTAAAGGATTGCAGCATTAGGAAGGTTAAGAACCACTGATATAGAGTCTCTTCTAAGACAAAGAAATTGTGCAAATAATCTTAGATGTTAACACCTAGGAGATCAAAGGAAATTGCAGTTCTTCCACTATAATATGCCTTGTTACAGGTTAAGAAGATGATAGTTACCAGGTATCTGATAGAAGACTAACTTATTTAGAAATGTGTGAGTAAATCACCATAACGTACACAATAGCAGAACAAAGCAAATGTGCTACGGAGATGTGAAGATATTCAACACATGCAGGGAGTGGAAAACTGCCAAACTAACATTTGAGCAAAGGAAAAGATTGAGACACCATACTAAGGCAAGCAGAAGAGCCAGGCAGGAACAGAATAATGGGTAAGTTGTATGTGTCATCCAAAGCAATTGTACATTATTCTTGAAGCAGTGAAAAACTGATGAAGATTTTAATGAGATTTGAAATGTAATGTAGCTGAATGGAATGGAAACCATGGTGCATATTTAATATATGGGTAAAAAAGAATACAGGAAATTCTGGATGTGAAGAGACAATGAAGTAAGGTACAAGGTACAATTGTATAGACAGAAAAGTATGGTCTCAATGACAAATACTACTTGAGAAGTTTATATATAGGTTTCTATTTTTGTATGGGAGTACAAAAAGGAACAAAATGACTCAAGTTTGTAAAAAGGTAAAAATTCAAAGGAATTAAACGACCATACATCCCAGAGTCTATTAAAGAGTATAGACATAATGGCATTACATGGAACTACTCTCAGGATCTATGTCCTCTCTGTATAAACATAGATAAAATCCAATTTCTCTAGGATGACATTTTATATCAGTAATTTATAAATCTTTTCATTTATAAAGATGATATCACGTTAACAAGTTTCTCATATTGGAAAATGTTCCTGTCAAGACTTCCAAACACAATGAATGGGAGGATCCAAGGGATGGGATAACAACTTAGATGTAATCTGAATAAAAAAGAGAAAAAAACAAAAACAGTGTAAACAATGACTACCAAAAGCTGTAATAAAAAACATGCCAGCTCCACTCAAAGGCAAGTACATCAGAATGCTATGAGATCTTTCATCAAGGACACTAAATGCCAGACATGCATGGAATAGGAAGTTTCAATGCCTGAAAGTAAACACTTGAAACTAAGAGTGCAATATCCAGGAAAACTATCTTTTAAAACCGTTATAGATGTAAAAGCATTTTAAGACACTCATAAATTTAGCAGCTCATGTACTCCAAGCCCTCAGTGTATAAAGTACTTACTGTAATACTATAACAAAGGATAGAAAGGGGCACTCTCAACCACTGAAGCACAGGAAGAATAATTTCATAATAGGACTACATGAACAAAGGAGAGCTACAGAGAAATTCATCACAGTAATCCAGAAAAGACGAATCTAAGAAGTGAGAAAAATATTAGTCAATAATCTAGCCAAAACCAAAAGTGACAATAGGAATTATTAAACATTTCTCAGTAATAACCTTAATATAAAATATCTTTAATCACTCAATAAATTACAGAAAGGAACTGAAAGGATTTAAAAACTAGATCCATTGACAATGAAAATATAAAAGTCAATGTAGAAAAAACAAAGAATTGGAAGCCAAAATCAATCTTGGACAGTTATTCTGACATTTAATCAGCAGATTTTGAGGCAAAATTAGGCAGAAGAGATAAAGACCACTATATATTAATACGGTTGATAATTCATGAAGCTCTAACAGTTGTAAGTTATTAGGGATATTAATTACATACAACAAACACTAATTGAAAGAAAATTTAGATAACTCTATAGAATCAGTCAATAGTTTCTATAAACCTCACTCATCATAAGGCACAAAATCTAGATTAAATTAAACAAGGAACTTGAATTAAAATAATCTATATCATAAATCAAAAGAACAGACAAATAGCTACAGAATATTCTAGCTGACAGCTAAATAATATACATTCTTCGAACTATTCCGTAAAGCCATCTCTAAAACAGATCTCATTGTAGGTTACAGTTAAAATTTCCATGATACAAAAACCTTTAAATAATTTCTTTTGTCTTCCTAGGTAATAGCAAAATACAACTAAAAATAAATAGGAATGAAAATTAATAAAATTTCTGGGATTCTTAGAGGTTGAAAAAAATGTACTCTTGTACATTAAAACTTCCTAGAATAAGATGTACATGAAATCACAGTTAATCAGAACATTGGAGTACAGCTAAAGCAATTCTAAGAGGATAGTTTCCAGCAATAATGACTACTGTCTAGCTATCACCATGGTAGAAAGTGCAAAGCACGTTACTAGTGTGAGAAAAAACAATCGGTAGTTTTATGTAGTTTTCACCACAAGAACTACAATAATGGCCACCCTACAATAATTAATCCCATTGATATAATGGGTAGCAAAAGTGTAATGGGAGTAACTATTTTCATAATGAATTTCAAACTCAGTTTACAAGATAGAGTTCTTAAAAAAACAAACAAAAAACAAAACAAACAAAAACAAACAAACAAAAACAAAATAGAGTTTTTTAAACTTTGTATTATTTTATTCTTGTTACATCTCAATGGTTATCCCATCCCTTGTATCCTCCCATTCTTCCCTCCCTCCCATTTTCCCATTATTCCCCTCCTCTATGACTGTTCCTGGGGGGGATTTCCTCCCCCTGTTATGCTCATAGGGTATCAAGTCTCTTCTCGGCAACCTGCTCTCCTTTCTCTGAGTGCCACCAGGTCTCCCCCTCCAGAGGACATGGTCAAATATGGGGCACCAGAGTATGTGTGAAAGTCATACCTCACTCTTCACTCAGTGTGGAGAATGTTCTGCCCATTGGCTAGATCTGGGTAGGGGTTTAAAGTTTACTGCCTGTATTGTCCTTGGCTGGTGCCTTAGTTTGAGCAGGACCCTGGGCCCAAATCTGCCTATCATAATAAGATAGAGTTCTTGTGTGCTACCATTGACATGACTGAGAACCAGTGTCTAGGTAGATAATGGACTTTCCTGAATTGCCATTGTATTAACTCATTAAATAATAGACTTCATAACCATAGATAAGTATAGCTCTCAACCTTCATAAGAGAAGCCTGTTTTGTAATATATGATAATTAATAGAGACTCACAATTGTTCAAAGTATTAAAAACATGAGATTGTGCAGTGTTCAAGCCTAAATTGGACAATCGATATCATTCATCATCTATCCAAGGACACTGGTAGAAAAAAGAACAGACGGAATGTAATGATGAAAAAGAAGGAATCTGAGAAATTTATGTTCTAGATACAATATACTTGTTGTTCACATGAAATCCCAATAGCTGTGATTGCATCATAAGACCTGCACGAGACTACCCAAAACATAGAGAGTCACTTTTCTTCTGATAGGCCACCTAAGGCAGTCATGTTGTTGTTGGTAGCTTATACATATGCAGCACCAAGTGGACAAAGTAGGTTTTTAGAAAACTGGAATTTTGACATTAAGAGAAACAGTGCTAGGGATATGTAAGAAATTGGTGGAGAGTAGGTGCAGATGAATTTGAAACAAGTTATTTTTTTGTCATATCTTAGAACATGCACAAAGAAATGAAGCAGAAGTAGAAAGTTGGAAATAGTGAAGGAATGAAATGAAACAAATGAAGATTAAATAAGCAATACATAAAACTTTAATAAAAGTAATGGTTCTGTAAGAAGATAACAAAAGTTCATAAGCCACTTGGGAAAACTAACCAAAAGAGACAGAAGACATAAATAGCTGAGAAGCACTTAACGAAATGTCTGATATCTTTTTCATCAGAGAAATTTAGATTTCATTTTACACCTATCTGAGTTTCCAAGATAATAAATCAAATAACAGCTTATGTTGGAAATGATGTGGAGTAAAGGAACACTTATGTACTGATGTTAGGAGTGAAAATTTGTACACCCACCATAAACAATGAATGTGATAGTTCCTCAAGAAGATGGGAATCAGTCTATGTCACTACCCAGATGGGCATACACCAAAGGGACCCTACAGTTTATAACAGAGGTGCTTGTTCTACCATGTTCATAGCTACTCTAATCTTCATAGCAAGAAATTGGACACAGACAGATGTCTGACAGCAAATGAATGGATAAAGAAAACGTGCTACATTTATTTACACAGGGGAATATTACTCAAACAAATGAAATCATGAAAATTTCAGATAAATGAACAGAGCTAGAAAAAAAATCATCTTAAATACATTAAAACAGACCTAAAAAGACAATATAGCATGTACTCACTAATATGTAGTTACTATCCATTAATTCTTTAAAAAGCAGACTACAATACATACAACCACAGACATTAAATAAAGGACTAAGAGGAAAGATTTGATCCCCTTAGGAAAGGGAAATAAAATATATAATTATGGATGAATGAGGGTAGAGGGAATACTAGGATAGAAAGATCAAATGGGAGAGGGAGGGAATGGGGAGTTGAGCGGTAATATGGGAAGGAACAGTTAAAACTAAAGGCCATTTGATGAGTTTTACAGAAATCTAATACAATAGAAACATCTTTTAAAAACAGGAAAGACACAACTGGACATCTTTCATTTGAAATGCTTCCAGTTCCAGGAATGGCTTAATCTAATTGAGTCATTGGCCAAAAGAGCTGCATGCTAACCATCAAACAACTTAGTCTATTGCCAAGGCCATTGGTTGCTCTCCACAAACTGATAGTAAGGTCCTATTGTGGAAGACAACTCTTACATAACTCACTGAGCAGGAAGAAGTCAATCTGGTACCTACCTAGAGACTTCAGATCTACTGACTAGAATTTGTTTTATCTGCATGCCAACAAAGGATAAAGATAAATACTATCCTGGTTACAAACCCTTTTATCTACAATGATGACCTGCATTTAAAATGTTCCAGTGTATTTGTGGCACAAAGTTTATAGTATTAACCAAATAAGATCTCATTGGATTTAGGGCCCATTCCATGACATAGAACCTATCACTGACAAAGCTTGGGTGGTCAAGAACTTAAGACTTGATATGCTATGGATCCAGAGTAACACAAGTAGTAATGTTCTGCTAAAGAAGATTAAAAAAATAATAATAATTTCTCATGAAATTCTGCTATACCATAGACCTGTGTCTTTCTCAGTGACCACCAGAAAAGCTTCCACCTACAATAGATGGAAAAAAATATAGAGACCCACATCTGGATAAGATGCAGAGAGTGAGTGGAACACTCAGTGATAATTGGAATTTCTTTACCAGTTCCCTCCCCTCATAGCTAAGGTAGAATAATTCTAAGAATCAGAGTGGGCTGAGGTCATCAAGCAAACAAGGATACAGCAGCACCGATGTACACATGTAGCCACAGAGACTGTGGAAGCATGCACAAGGCCTGCACTAGAATTGATGAGATGCCAATGCTGAGAGTAAAGTTGGACAACCGCTATCAAATGAAAACTTATTTTTCTCTATATTGTAAAAGTAACTTTTATCCTCCTGATGTAATTGTCATTTTAGAGGCCTTCTGCATCTGATTGCCAACCTAACCCTAGTCCTGGATGCTTATAGCTTCCAATCTAATCTATTCGTAGAATTTTTTTAAGCCTATGAGACTTCCTGCTGAACAAGCTCCCCTTCTCCTGCTCCCCTGAACTCTGCCTGTCTGGCTCTGCTCAACTGATCTGGCTCAAACTCCTCTCCAAGCTGAGTGATGCAAACTGGCTTCTCTTGGCTTCTGATTGAATTGGTGATCATATTAACTTTGGCAATATGTTCTAATCTTCTGGGTCCTTCTCATTCTCTAGATCATTCTGGTTTTACCTGTGTCTACCTTTATTGCTCTCTGCACCCTGTCTTTTTCCAACTGTCCTGCTAAAACTGCTTCCTCCTCCCTTTCTCTCTCTGCAATGCTCTCTCAAATAGCCCCTTTTTTCTTTGTGTGCTCGCAAGAGCTGAGTTTATCTTATCTCTGACTTACCTGTAAAATATTCTCTGATTCATCATTTTATCTGTCCCTCATTAAGACATCAGTTTCAAACATGGTGGCTTCCATCTACAAACTAACTTTTCCTTCACTGTTTGGATTTAAAGGTGTTTACTAAGGGTGTGTCTGAATTCCAGCCAGCTAGAAGGTCTTTGTATGTGACCAGAGTAGCCATGTGGTGGAATTAAAATTTCTCTACATCTTCCCCCTTTCTGTTTAGTTTATGTGTGGATTCATAAAGATCTAATTGTACCTTGATAGACAGAAAGAGTTAATAAGATTAGATGAGACACTGGATTGTAGAGAATAAATAAACTACTGAATTATATCACCTTGTATATTCTAAAGATGTTTTAACATGACAATGGAAACGAGGAGGGAGGTTTTGTTTATATTTCCATAGGTGATGAAAGACTATGGGTTCCATCACAATTGATAAAGATCAGATCCAAGTAAGAGAAGATTCCTTATGAAATGCATGACTCAAAGAAAGAAGAGAACCAGAAAGACACCAACACAGAAAGCAGATCCCACCTCCACCACCACCACCAATCACCATGCCAACAGCTCAAAAAACCAGCAGAAGAAGGGCAGCTTGTTCATCAGACTGGCACACTGGAAAACCTTGATGCTGAAATGGACTGCTTGCTGTTGAAGACAGATGATCAGGGCTGCAGTTACGAAGGATCATTGCATCAAAGGGTCACTACGAAAACATTCAGACTGTTAAGTTTATGTGACTGATAATTGTTCTCACTAGAACTGAGACAACAGAGAGGCAATTTAAAAGAGATAAGGAGACAGTTTCACAGGGACTGTTGTACGAAAAATGGGTGCAGAAAGAAAACAAGCTAGACACAACAAAGACAGAATGAGCCAGAGAATGAGAAGAAGCCAGACGATTAGAATATATTGACAAAGTTAGTATAAGGCCACACAGAGCAATTCAATCAGAAGCTGAGAGAAGCCAGTTTGAATCAGTCTGCTGAGAGAGGAGTTTGAACCACAATAGATGAGTTAAAGCAGACAGCTATGTCACAGATTCGCACTGGCTATCCAAACCATGTTTTAAGGTCTAGTCAATACAAAACAAAGTCCCTTGTCCTGTTCTGTTTTGTTTTTTTTCAACACCTTACAGGGCCTGTTGTATATATTACGGTTTCCAGTTCTGTGTTTATATAGGATTTCTGTGTGTTTAAATGTCTGTGTGTTTCTGTATGTGTTTATTGAGCCTTTTCTTTGTCTCTTTCTCTTCTGTTTGTTTGGGATTTTTTTGTCCTATTCTTGTTTGTTTGATTTTACTTTATCTCAGTTTATATTATTACTATACTACTACTACTGCTAACTATGTTACATGCCTGCTTGCATCCTAATGAGAAAGCAAGGATGTGCATTTGTGTAGATGGGAGTATACAGAACACTTAGGAATTGCAGGAGGAAAATAGTAATCAGAATATAATGTATTTAAAAATCAATTTCAATTTCAAAAAGAATTAAATTTATAGATGAATAAGAAAATTTATAACATAGCCAGAGGAAATCCAAAAATCATTGAATTATTATGAAAATACATATTACTAGAAATGTATTTCTAGTATGTAATATATATAATTCAATTATAATACAAGTTTATGCTCAATACTTTGAAGGTGCTATTGCAGGCTATTTAGGATAAATAAGTTGTACAAGTTAATTGTCAGTTGATCAAATCATGGTCATGTTAATTACTAGACTATTTTTATCACAAGAATATACATCATAGGTAAGGCAGATAGATTTGATTCTATAGAAAGATAAGGTAGGATAGTGAGATAAGGTCTTCAAAAACCTCGGAGACATAAAGAATATGGCATTTAAAATTTTTTTTTACTATTTTAAAGATTCACTGACAATGAGACAATGAGACAGGTTAACTCCTGGCAACAACCAGCCTAATTCAATGAGGATGGTGAGCATCAAAGAACCTCCTTGTGGAGATGGTTTCAAATGTGGCAAACAAGCCACTGGGCAAAATGTCCTTGTTTCTACCACAGACAGAATTCTGCCTAAAAGGGGGCAAGGTTGGATGCACACAGAGTCGACAGCCAAACTCTGCCAAGACAGGACAAGCATGTCTTCAATTGTTCCTGCCTCACAAATATGTCTGTCAGGTATAATGGGCCAATGGGTTGAAGAAGATTCTCCAACATTATAGAGAATTTGGGTTGACTATTCAGGTAGCAAACTGTCTCTTTCATCTTCTGATTTGGAAAGCCACTAACCTGCACTCCCGGCATACTCAGATAATTAAGTTTATTCCTTTTCAAGTCTCTGATGGAGTGAAGACCAGGTAGCTTAGTTTTGCAATGAAGCTTAGTTGTTTAGGAGTTAAGATGTTTTTAGGTCTAGATAGATATTTTAAGTTGATAATGACAAGATGTGAGTAAGGGTGATTTACATTTAGAATTTTAGGCACCAAGATAGGAAAGATATTTTCTTCAAGGCTGTCAAATACAAATAGCAAAACACTAAGAATGTAGCAGTTATATAATTCCTGATTGTGTCATGGTTCTTCTTGCTATAGGTAGTGTATTGTATATATGTGTAACACTATAAATGTATAAGCAAAAAATCAAATCAAACAAAATCAAATGACATTATATGCTACCATGACAGAGTAAGTTTAATTTGTGAATGCAAGGATGGTTCAACATAAGCAACCAATATAATAAATATAACTTAGCCTGTGTAGATTTTAAGACAGAAATCACAAGATCTTCTCGATACATGTGGAAAAGCTTTTATCAAGTCCATCATTTTTTATCATCAAAACCCTGATAAAACTACATATAAAAATAGGGAAGATACCAAACATAATTATGGTTATATGTGAGAATTCTATATCAATGTTATAATAAATAAGTGGAGGTGAGAGTACTTTTAAAATCTGAAGTTAAACAAATCTGGACATATTCTCCTTTCATTATATAGTGCCATTCTAGATTACAGCAATAAGATAATTGGAAAAAATGAATGCATTAAAGATATTAAGTAATAAATGAAAACGTCAAAATACCCGTACTAAAGCATGACATTATTCTCTACTTAAAAGGCCTTTAAAATACCACTTGAATAAGGCTGCTATGAACATGGTTGAGCAAATTTTCTTGTTGTGTGCTGGAGCATCTTCTGGGTATATTCCAAGGAGTGGGATAGCTGGGTCTTGAGGAAGCCCTATTCCCATTTTTCTGAGATAGCACCAGATAGATTTCCAAAGTGGCTGTACTAGTTTGCATTCCCACCAGCAATGAAGGAGTGTTCCTCTCTCCCCACATCCTCGCCAGCATGTGGTGTCGCTTGAATTTTTGATCTTAGCCATTCTGATGAGTGTAAGATGGAATCTCAGAGTTGTTTTGATTTGCATTTCCCTGATGACTAAGGAGGTTGAGCATTTCTTTAAGTGTTTCTCAGCCATTTGATACTCCTCTGTTGAGAATTCTCTGTTTAGTTCCAAGCCCCATTTCTCAATTGGGTTATTCGGTTTGGTGGTGTTTAATTTCTTGAGTTCTTTATATATTTTGGATATTAGACCTTTGTCAGATGTAGGGTTGGTGAAGATTTTTTCCCAGTCTGTAGGCTGTCGCTTTGTTCTCTTGACAGTGTCTCCTGCCTTACAGAAGCTTCTCAGCCTCATGAGGTCCCATTTATTAATGGTTGACATTAAGGCCTGGGCCGTTGGTGTTCTGTTCAGGAAGTTGTCTCCTGTGCCAGAACATGGAAACAGCCTAAGTGTCCCTCAGTAGAAGAGTGGATAAAGAAACTGTGGTACATATACACTATGGAATACTACTCAGCTATTAAAAACAAGGAATTCCCGAAATTTGTGGATAAATGGATTGAGCTAGAAATGATCATAATGAGTGAGTTAACCCAGAAGCAGAAAGAATCAAATGGTATATACTCACTTATATCTGCATACTAGCCCAAGGGGCATGTCCCACGAAAGCCTTCACTTACCAGGAAACTGGGACAGAGGGGAAGGCATCCTATTGGGACTCTAAATGAGAGACGCATGGGAGAACAGCAAAATAAAAGGATCCAGAGGGTCCTAGAAATCTACAAGTAGAACAATATGATAGGCAGATTTGGGCCCAGGGGTCCCGCTCAAACTAAGGCACCAGCCAAGGACAATACAGGAGGTAAACTTTAAACCCCTTCCCAGATCTAGCCAATGGTCAGAATATTCTCCACAGTTGAGTGGAGAGTGTGATACGACTTTCTCACATACTCTGGTGCCTCACATTTGACCATGTCCCCTGGAGGGGGAGACCTGGTGGCACTCAGAGGAAGGACAGCAAGTAGCCAAGAAGAGACTTGATACCCTATGAGAATATATAGGGGGACGTAATCCCCCTCAGGAACAGTCATAGGGGAGGGGAATAATGGGAAAATGGGGGGGGGGAATGGGAGGATACAAGGGATGGGATAAACATTGAGATGTAACAAGAATAAATTAATAAAAAAAAAAAAGAAAAAAAATACCACTTGAAAGCTCTTATCTTGATACTTTCACAAATATAGTAATATAAAAAATCAACATAAAAACACCAGTAGATTTTCTATAAATCAAAAACCAACTTTCTAAAAACTAGAACAGAATAAAATATTCCATTATCTATAGATTATGTATTGAAATACTTGTAATACATTTAAATAAATAAATGAAAGGCATCTCCACTGAAAATGTTAAGCTGCCAAAAAAAACAATACTAGACAATAAACATACTTTTTTTAAAAAGGAGGGAAGCTTTACTTTGACTTCTTTTTTAAATTATCGTTTAAGTAATTTATTCAGATTACATATCACTTGTTATCCCCTCTCTTGTATTTTCCCTTTCCCCCTCCCTCCCTCTTTCATCCTATTCCCCTCCCCTAGGTCTGTGACAGAAGGGGGGGACCTTGTCCCACACTATAAGATCACAGCCTATCAGGTCTCTTCCTGGTACCAGCTTACTCTTCCTCTGAGTGTCATCATGTCTCCCTACCAAAGGGAAGTGGTCAAATAGGAGGCACCAGAGTTCATGTTCCAACTCAGTCCCTGCTCTCCACACAATTTTGGAGAATGTCTATTGGCTAGATCTGGATAGGGGTTGTAGGTTTACTGTGTACCAACCAAAGCCAATGCATGCAGTAAGCATACTTTCAATACTAATGGATTGGTAGAATTGTGATAGCACCTATATTAGTAAAAATAATCTATACATTCAACACAATATTCATCAAAATTCAAATGACATCCTCGAAAGAATTACTTAAAACACTATGGAAATTCATATTGAAGCACCAAAGACTGCAGATACTCAGTGTAATCTTTAGCAAAAACAGCAATGATAGTGCATCACAATATTGTTCTCAAATTATACTGTGGATCTATTGCAATAAAAACATCATATTAAAAAGTATAAGTTATATAACCCAATATAATAAATTAGAGAAATAAACACCCATACTATAGTGATGGAATCTCAGATAATGATGTAAAAAACAAACAAACAAACACACACACACACTGGAAAAAAGATAGGCTCTTTAACAATCTGTGCCTGGAAAACTGGACATATATGTGTCAAATAATTGAATTAGAACCATATTTCTCAATCTTCACAAAATCAATTAAAAATTGATTAAATATATTAAGAATTAAAACAGGAACTGCTAGTGCAAAGGACTACAAGATATAAATGCTGCCAAGATCTTTCTCGAAAGTGTTCTTACAACACAGGAAATAATCCCTCAAATTGTCAAGTAAAATTCCATAAAAAATAATTGGACTGATGAAATGGTTCTGTGGGTAATAGCACTTGCTGCCTAGGCTGGTGAACTGAGTTTGATCCACATAGAAGAAGAGAACCTAATTTTTAAAAATAAATTGACATCTGGCCTACATATATACATGCTATGGCTTGTATCCCTGAAATCAATAAATATAATTATTAAAGCAAATCTTCTGCATACTCAGCAGCATGAAAAGAAATGAAAGTAAAATCTTTGCCAATTATTCTTCTTACAGAAAATTCATATCTGTAAATATACAACAATTAAACACCAACAAAGCAAATTATAGTTATGAAATAAGAGAATGAATAGAAAGTCCTTAGAAGAATACAAATAACCATTTAAAGATATGAATGACCTCTGTATCAGTAGCTTTCAAATAAAGGCAATTTAATCTATATTGAGATTCTATCTTACCCTAATTAGAATGACTTATACAGAAAGAAAAATGCTGTAGAGGGAATGGAGAAAGAGGTCCCTTTTTAGACAATGACAGTAGAAACAGAAGTATGTGCAGTCATTATAGAAATAAACATGAAACTTCAACAAAAATTTTAAAAAGTAGATATACCCTGTGATCCAGATACTACGCTCCTGGGTATAAATCCAAATGAGTCTAAGTCAGCATTCCAAAGATATTCCAGAATCAGTGTGTTTGCTGCTGCACTATTCACAGATCTACAATATAGAACCAGTTAAATGTCTACCAGTAGATTGATTGTTAAAGAAACCTTGGTGATATGTACAATAGAATATGGAATAAATGCAATATGGAATAAAACTATAATAATTTCATCATGAGAAGCACAACAATTCAAACCCATAATGTCAAGTATTGGAGGTTTTCTTTCATATCTAGTATGTAGTTTTCTTTCGTATGTAGTATGTAGTTTAAATTTATACATACCATATGCATGTGTGGAGGTATAAGACATGAAATTAAAATTCTGTTTACAAAGGGTGAGAAAGCTCTAAAAGGAGAGGGAAGGGAGCAACAAGGAACTACACTGAGAGATAAAATATACGAAACTTTAATGACTGTTTGGGAGGAGGAATGGGACCAGTCAGAGCAGAAGAAGGCTAAGAGAGAGAGGACACTGGGCATGCAAATAACAGCAGAATATAATGGTTAAAGTGTAAATAAATTAAAAATACCACAGCAAACCCATTGTTTCATACACTAATTAAAATTAACATAAAGAGCAACCATCAAATATTCATAAGTAAAGAGGTGTAGCTAATGTATCCTTATCAACAAGTAAACGCCTCATTTTCGAGATGGAGCTGGCGTAAGCTTGCCATGGTGGTTCCAGCATGTAATCCCAGCACATAAAAGATGTAGGCAGGAAGACTAGCATTTCAAAACCACCCCCAGCTATATAAGAAACCCAACGCTAACAGAGACTTCCTAAAAGCAAACTAATATGCAAACACCATAGAAATAGAAATGAAGTAAAAAACAATTGTGTTGCTATGACTTTTGTATAAAAGCAAGATGGAGAGTGTGAATATTTCTATCCTCTGGGGGCTACTTGTAAAAACTCATAACTGTGTAAACATAAAAAATTGATATTGCTTCCATGACAACATGAAAGAATAAACTATAAAATAGGAAGGGCATCTCAGAATAAAACCCTGAAAATGTTCTTTTTTAAAGTAAGTAAAATATTTAAATATCTTATTAAATATCTTAGTTTTATAAAAGCGAAAGATCATTATAATAGAGTTTATAGGCTTAACTTTTTATACTATTCGGTTTTTAGAATAGATAAGACATTGCTGTTAACTGAGCAATACTAAAGGATTCAGGGCATCTTTTTCTTCCTTTCAGCATAAGCCTCTGAATGTTGCCTTGACTTTCAAGTTTTTAAATTATTTTTAATTATAATTTAATTAGATAATTTCTCCTTTATTTTTCTTCCTACAAGCCTTCTTCTATATCTCTCTTATCTCTTTCAAATTCATGAACTATTTTTTAACAAATTCGGGCAGAGAAGAGGAGTGCTACAAAGACTGATGCACCAACCAAGGACCATGCATTGTGTGTGCCTGGACCCTTTGTTCAGATGTAGGAGATAGGCAGCATAGTGTGCTTGTGGGTCCCATAATATGGGGAGTAGGGGTTACTTTTGACATGGACTCTGGCTTTGATCATTCCCCACTGGCATGGTGGCCTTGCCAGGCTATAGAGAAAGAAGATACAGGCAGTCCAGATGAGACTTTATAGGATGAGGTCAGATGTTAGCGGAGGTGGGCTCCTCTTTGTGAGGACTAGGAGAGGGAAGGAGAGGGTATGAAGGAGGCAGGTTTCGATAGAGAAGTGACGACGTAGGGAGCTACACTTGTGATATAAAGTGAACAAATTAAAAATAATTTTTAAAAAATTCATTCTAGATTTTTATCTGCTCATGCTGACTCATGGGCTTCAAAATTTATTGAAACTCGAGGCTCTTAGAAAGACTTATACATGTATAAATTAGCAAAGCAAATACAGAATAACCACCCCCCCCCCCAGGAAAGCATTTCAGCTGTAGAAACATTATTTTCTTACTCAGTTAACAGCAGAGCAAAGCATGGGCATTTATGCATCATGACAAAATGAGATGTTATAATATACTGTAGGCTGATTTTAAGTTTTGACTTTTTCATTTAATCCTGCATTGCTGTCTTAAGATACTTGGAACAATGAGACAAACATAATTAGGTGTTTATTGGAATGGCTATCCATTTATCCTGGGCATGTAAACCAGGCCCTACACTGATTGTTTTAATAGTATCCCTCCTTTCCCACCCACAAGTAAGGAGTTGACAATAAAAGGCTGCGTACCTGGTTACCTCCCATGCCGTGGCAGTTGAAAATACCCACTTTTTCATTTTCTTTGCGGCCCATGTTGTCTAAGCACTGATTCGTTTCAACATTTCTTATCTAAAGAAAACACACACACAAATGGGAGAGTCAAACAAAGTCAAATGCATAAGCCACAAACTCATTCTGATACTGTTAACTAAATAACACGAGTTCATAAGAAATTCTCCCAGACAAGTGCTTTAAAATGTGACCTTATTCTTTTATATTTATAATTAGTCTTAAACTTATTTCTAAATTCTTCCTAGCTTGAATTGAAACAATATTGGTTTTGAAACAATATTGGAATTAGCATCTATTCAAGAAGTGAGGGGAGCTCTCTGTACATCTTATCAAAGACTTTTACACTTTAGGGTATTTTGAAATTCATTCAAAATAATTCATCAATTCAAGAACTCCTATAGAGTCGTATGTAAGAAAATGAAAATAAATTGGATTTGAACTTGAATTTATACTTTTAGATATATATATTCTATATTCTATACTGTTCAATAATAAAAGTAATTGCATGGTCTGTTTCTGTGACTAGACATTTGTACATTTTTTTATTTGTAATGCTAATCTTAACAGAAAGTATTTTAGTCCACAAACCAATGTTAACAGATAAATACCATTTCATCTTGCTAATTCCTCAAAAGCAAGATTAAGTTTTCAAGTGCAGAAATAGGACTAATATTGTATTAGTTCCACAATTAAGATAAAATTTATACGTATTTGAGCTTGACATAATTTAAAAATGATTTATTAGGGTTAAAGTTACTAAAATTTCTAAATCAAGTATGAATTGATATGAAACAGAAACTAGAGGAGGAATACCAGTATTAAGTGGTGTATTTTTAAACCATTTTCTTTATTCAACACCCAAGTATATAATTGCATTTATCTACCCTGCTTCTGGAATTCTGTAAATCTGTTCCATCTAAAGAGATATTCTTATTATATACATTGAAACACATAATATTGTATTTTTACATTGTTATTATGCATTGGCTACAAAGCTCTTCATTTATAGAAAACAAGCCCACTCTTTGCTCACAGCTCCATGCCCACAGTTGCTAATCAATTGTTATTAATCTAGTAATCTGCAACTGCAGGTGGTATCTGTCTACTGTACTCCCTTCTTTCGTGCTCTTAAAAATACAGTGGGTTACTCTGTTAAGACTATGGATTGTATGTCATCAATTGCCAGGCAATTATTTCTGAGGCTACTTGTTCTTCAATTTTTGATAATTTCCCAAATTTTAATGATGCATCTTAGGGTTTTGCTAAATTTGAGTGTTACTGTCCTTTTCCATATTACAGTTCACAACATGTATTTTATATTTTAGTTTCTTTTTAATTATTAGGTTGTATCTAAAATTTCAACATATTTTCACTATCTATAGTGATATATGTACTTCTGATTATATAGTCCTTTAGCATTCATTCTTTTGGATAGTTTTTTTCCAATTATTTTTTCTTTCTTTGCATGAATCCATTTTTCTTCACCTTTTAAGTGGGAAGGTGAATAAGGGACCATTTCCTACTTTTTTAGAGAGAATTGCCTTCTCTGTACTTTTAAACAGTGTTTATTAAAAGGCCTCTACTATTTTTTAATCTCTTAGTTTTGTTTACCTTTCCTTTTTTTGATTTGTTTTTGTGTGTTTATTTATTGTCTGAAACTTGCATTTTATTTCCCCCTTTGGCCTTTCTTGTTGGATTTTGGCTTTATTCTCAGCTTTCTCTTAAAAGGGAGCTTCAACTACTGAGTTTCCAGAATCCCTGCACCAAAATGCTGCCATGCTTCAGATGACAAAATAGAGACTCCACCTACATGCAAAAAGCCCTTCCCAGGTCTTGCTACTAGTTTTAAATTAGCTGGAAAGAATTCCTCATCACTAAATGCTAGACTTAGGAACTATGCTGCCCTAATTTCTATTTGACCCATCCTTTCTTCTTCCTGATCCTTAGCAAAATGATGGCCATGCCAAGCCAATTGATGAATGTGGCACCATCGACTGTCAGGTCTGTGAATCTACCTCAGTATCTCATTTTGTTGTCAAAGTCACCTAATCTTTTCTTTTTGCTTTTTCTTTCTATTTTTCATTTTTGGTCTGCGACCTAGTATTCTTTTGGTTTTACTAGGATAATGTCATTTCAAAGGAATTAAAAAATATATCTATTTTTATTAGTAGAACAGTGTCCTATTTCTTGAAGCTGCAGCCATGCTTGAGGCATCTTAATTTATGTACAAGTAGTATCACTTGTCCTTCAGAGTGTAACACAAAGTGGTTATTGTATCTGAAAAAAGTTAAGTCTGTCAAGCTGCCTGGATACTAAAGCTGGGAGAATGGAAATAGCATGAATTGGTGGTTTAGTAAATTTGTCAGAATGAGCTTAGATTAATGTACACAGGGTCACATCATTCTGCAAACTGCGCATGTGCAGAAGCTGAAGCTAAACCTTCGTATAAGCTTATGCAGCCAGTACCACCTCCACCATAACAAAAATTATTTATTCGTGAATACCAGCTTATCACCCACTGTGTTCATTTTTCTTTGCTCTGTCGCTTTGCCAAAAATACCTAAACAAAATAGCATAAAAGAGAAAGGGTGGTATTTACAGATGGTCTTGGAAATTGTATTCCTTTGTGGTGTAAAGGCGTGGGTGAGTAGAGCAGAGCAGACATAGCAGCCAGGAAGCAGAGAGAGAAGCTGCACTGCTCCCTCCCTTCTGTTCTTTTTCGGTTCATCTTCTATCGTACAGCATGTGGCTGGTGCAGTCCACATTTAGGGAAGTATCTTTTCTACCCTATTGTCTGTAGGAATAACAGGTACAGACAAATCCAGAAGTGTGCTTCAATAATCTCCTGGGAACTTTTAAACCTTGGGAACTTGTCTCCCATTACATTAGTGAAATGACAAACAAAACAAATACATAAAGTTATTATAGTGAATGTGGGAATTGCCAGTTCTGCCTTTCAGATAAGTGAGGATATTATAAAAGATGCCTGTGAGAAACAAGCAAAGAGGAGCTGGAGAGATAACTCAGAGGTTAAGAGCATTGACTGCTCTTCCAGAGGTCCTGAGTTCAATTCCCAGGAACCTCATTGTGGCTCACAACCATCTATAATGTAACCTGATGCCCTCTTCTGGCCTACAGATGTTCATGTAGACCACTGTATAAATAATAAATAAATAAATCTTAAAAAAAAAAAAAAAAAGAAACAAGCAAAGAAAGAGTAATTGTAGATCAGTGACAATGAAAGACCATAGTAACAATTATATAATAAGCTTAATTAACAAAGATCCTCAAAACCAGAATTGGGAAACAAGTTCTGTGGATTAAAAGCCGGGGCAGTAAGATGGCTCAGCAGGTAAGTCATTTGCCTCGAATCCTGAAGACTTAACTTTTATCACCCGGACCTACATGGTGGACGTTTTCCTCTGACCTACATAGACATACTATGGTGTGCTTAACTTGAAAACCAGGGACCTATGAACAATTTGTTACCACAGCTTAGCATGTGACCCTAAAGGCTATTATTGGGAAAGATGCGGGCAAGGTCCTGACCTGTCATTGATGTCAGTGTTGAGAAATGGCTGTTGACCAACCAGCAAAGAACTTTATCCATTAAGAACCCCTTGCATCTTTCAATTAAGCTTATTAGGTTAGGGGTCAAGATGTTTTTAGACCAAGATAGACATTTTAAGTTAATAGAGATGAGATATGATAGATATTTATCTCCACTCAGAAATTTAGACCCAACAAGATAGGAAAGATGTTCACTTCAAGTTTGACCAATACAAATAGCCAAATCACTGTGAATGTAACATTTATATAATTCCTGATTGTTTCATGGTTCTTCCTTCTGTATGTAGTTTATATTACCCATGTATAATAATATAAATGTATATTTTTAAAAAGAAACAAAATTTTTAAAAATTAAAAAAAAAGAACCCCTTGTATGTGTGTTCTATGCCCTACTTCAAAGAGACTAGAACACTGTGGTAGTTTGGAAGTCTAGGCATCCATTGACTTGTTTCCTATGCCTTGTTCCTGACTGCAAAGCATAAGACCAAGGCACTTGTAATTTTAATTGGTTGTCTGCTTTGAGTTTTCTTTGTTTTCACATAACCATTCTTTGTTTGGAAATAATTCTAAACAATACAAACAAGAGTATTATTTTTCCATTTTATTGTAGATGCTGGAAGTCAGCAAGCCATTTCACAGGTTTTTCTGTGGTTTTGGTTAGGCGTTGGTTTTTTATTTGTTTGTTTGTTTGTTTGTTTTCTTGTTATTGGAGGGTGGGGGTGGTTTTTTCTATCACCCAAGTCCTTATTAGCAGTAATTAGCTTTATCCCCTTGGCTGGATTGGCAAGAACAATATTATTCTAATCTAAAAATAGAGGGATCGTCCCCATCCCACTAATCTGTCTTTACACTTAAAAAAATCTACTGTAAAACTAAAGGATAACATCATTTATACTTGGACAAGAAATTTGGAAAATATTGATCACAAAAATGCATCTGTCAATAAATTGGGTATCATTTAACTTATCAAGTACTTATAGTGACTCTATATTGTAATGTTTTCCTTCCATAATCTAATTGCTTTTATGTTTGTGTATTTATATACATTAATTAAAATATATACCTATGACTTTGAGTGAATCAAAAGAATGAACAAAGAACTTGTATATTTAGCAAGTCCAAATATACTTTACTCAGATGCCAAACTACATATAGTTAAATTTCCTCGCAGTTATTTGTATCAATAACTATGTAAGTAATAAAATCAAAGTGAACTCCACTCTGTATTATCAAAATATGACACATTTCACCTACAGATGAACAAACTCATTTATTCTGGATGGAAAAGTAGCTGCTGTGACCCCAAGATTTTGGAATTAAAGCATGAATAGAGAATGGCTACATTTGTGTGTCTGACCTAGAATGAGACTTATTTTTACTGGGTTATCCTATTAAAAGGTCAAGAACATTGTGAATCTATAAATAAATCTGATTACCAAGGATGGTAAGCCTTTAAGTATTTTAGCTTCCACACTTATTAGTTACTGATTTTATACTTAATCTCTGCAGCCTAGCAGCTTTGCAGATGTCTATTTTTATCTGTTTAAGTTTGCTCTTCAGAAATATTTAAGAAATATAATACTATGCATATGAGGGCATTCATTAACTAGCTGATGGCTCTAAGAGGAAAAGAAAGTGCTGAGGTCAACAACACGGTACAAAGTGCACAGACCAATGTCAAAACATGTCTAGGCAGCATGCAAATGGAAATTTTAAGTACCAAGTGTTAAGTCATTTGGCTCCAAAAATCCTGCTTTCTCTCCTTTTGCCCTCTGATAGTCCTTTGTTCCAAACAGCTCACAATGTATACAGAATGCTACCCTGTCAAAGCTCAAAAATGTGGGCCAACTCTATTTCAGAAGGTTATATTTTTCAATCTTGTATCCGAATTAATCTTTATATTTAGAATATCTGAACCTGTCAAGTTAAATCTACATGAGCTAAAGGGTGACTTAAGAGAGGTTAATGCTGCAAAGGGCTCAGCCTCCTTATTCCATTATGATCTGCTTGCTGATTCTAAATGACACATGCTTCATTAAGTTACTTAAAGGATTGAGTTCAGAGCAATAGCACAGCTCTTAACTCTTGGTTGACTATTGCAGATAATTTGTGGGTTGGGTAAAGTAATATTTCCATTACCTGAGAGTGATGTAAACATCAGACAGTAAAGTAATGATGTCTGACGTGAATTACTTTATTGATGTTCATTTCGGTGTAGATATATAATAGCCATGAGCCGCTACATCATCAGACAGAATGAAGAAAGCAATAAAGAAAAGATGATGGAGAAATGTTGAATTTTTATCAACTTAGAACAATATTAAATATATAAACCATTTACAAAACAGAAATGAAAGAAATACGCAAAATCTTAAATTGGTAAAAAGTTCACTAGAAATTAAAGGAGAAGTCCATGATTAGATTAAAAAATAATTTGATAACAAGTAGCTTCTACATCTGACACAACTTTGGAATTCCACCGGAGACAAAGTCCGTTCATGATGAATGAAAGACATGACAGAGATTAAAAAGAAAAAAAAAAAAAAAGCCTCATATCGTACTGCTGTCCATTAGCAGTTTAGCACTAACTCATTATCAAGATGCCCATCATAAATTGTGAATCCATGGCTAAGCAAAATTGAACTGAGGAGAGCTCATGTGGAGCACTTTTTATTTCCTTTGTTTTCCTTTGCTTATTTGATGGCCTCTTCACATCCCTGCATCAACTTTTAATTTTAGTACAATGGCTTTAGGGTAAGGAATTTTGTTTGTTCGTTTTAAATTTAACTTTGCATTCTTAGCATATAAAATAGACCTCAAAATTTATATAGTAAAAATATTTTAGTGAGTATAATTCAAGTATTTTCCTTTATGTGCTATAGTAAAGGTGTGAGATATTGTGCTAGGTTTCAATATTTATTTGAATCTTGACTTCAAAATTTCACTTGTTAAGTGACCTTTAAGCCAGTCACACAAATTTATATGTAATGGTTTCTTCATTAACTAAAAAGCAAGACAAAGCAAAGCCCAGATTGAGCAAAGTATTGTCATTTAAAAACAGTGAAATTAATGGAAACCACCTTGATTAATAGTAACATAGTAAATAATTAGTTAGTTACTTCCCAGGCATTGTAGCAGACAGTCTAGCTTAGGTATCTGCCAAAACTGCATCCTGAATTCAAATGAAACTATGATAGCCAGATATGAGCCTTGCCCTGGTTGCCTTGGGATTTTCCCCAATACACTATGCTATGTATGTACATTGCAAAGACGCCGAATGAATCACTGTGAATTTTTTATAGATGATTCAAAACTAGCACATTATCTAGTGGAATTTGCCTGCACTAAATTTTACTTTTAAAAGAAGCCAATTACATTTCCTTGATTTGCTCAAAGCTTGAAATTAAAATTTTAATTTGGCTGTAAACACCTTGTTTTGTGTAGTCAACTAAGTTCAAGAGTTTTCAGGAGTAGCCCAGTGGTTTCAGTGAGTTTCAGAAAGAGGTCCCCTCTTTGATTGTCTCACACCCTTGCCTCAATGGGAGGCAGTGATTTATTATCAGTGGTATTGAGAAACTTAGAATAACACTCAATATCAAGAACAGAAACACTGCTCTCTTAAGTAGCTAGATTGAGTTCCATGATAATCAGTATTTCAATAAAGCGACAGGCATATTAAACACCACATGAGAGATTATCAGTGGTTTATTATGGCTTGTGTGAGAGTACTGTTCTTGTTTAAAATGCATTCTTATGCATTCTGAGTATAAACCTCTGTAAAATCAAATAACATGCATACAGTCTCCTCCCCATTAAAACAAAGTCACAGCAGCACTAATTAGTGACTGAAGACACATATGTCAAATATTGTCAGTATTACTAAACATAAGACTTTTCATTACACAATGTATAGTAAGTACATGAAAACTAAGATTCCGTTAAAACAAAATAGATGCACAGTGGATGAAAGATAAAACTTTGGCCGATCGTATATTGGAAAAGCCAATTCAAATTAGTCATCAAAAACTCTCAGCTTCTTTTGATTCAATCAAATTTTCTCCCATTATTTTCTTTCCATACAGGTGAACAATAACCAAATATACTGAAATGAACCTGGATAGCTATTACATATTTTACTATTATTACCTACAAGATGATAATTAAAATCTTAACATATTTATTGAATCAGAAACTAGTTCAATAGCAGGTAGGAAATTATGAATAAAGGAAAATATCACATTTTAAACAATTGATTATTATATGTATACATGTAGAATTATGAAGCCAGTTGTGTATTTTTAAGCAATGTAAGTATTTTGGAGATGAATGGTACAGACATATGAATGTTGAATGCATTTTACAACACTAAAATCCAACTTATGTATTTTACTTTTTCACTTATGAGCCAAAAATTTTAAATGGTATTGGTGTTTATTGATTTATTGATTGACTATTATCTATTGATTCGACTATTGGAGCAGTTGAAGAATCTATCTATCTCTATTGATCCAGACATTTAAGGTAATTTATGAAATATAACTGATGACAAACTTTTCAGTCTTAGATTTTGTTTGGAAAATATATTTTATTGTTTAAAAATACATTATTGTATCAAAATTGTGGCTACATAATTGTAGTGGTTTGCTATAATTTAAATATGAGTTTTGCTTTCAATCTAGAAAATATTAATGGTCATAACTCTAAAAGCGAAACTTCTTTGAAGTACACAGAAAAAATTTAAGAGAATAAATTCATATTAATTCAGTTAGAGGAAAAAGTAGGGAAGAGCCTGGGACACATAGGCACAGGAAACAACTTCCTGAACAGTACACCAACAGCCCAGGCCTTAATGTCAACGATTAATAAATGGGACCTCATGAGGCTGAGAAGCTTCTGTAAGGCAGAAGACACTGTCAGTAGCGACAGCCTACAGACTGCGAAAAGATCTTCACCAACCCTTCATCTGACAAAGGTTTAATATCCAAAATATATAAAGAACTCAAGAAATTAAACACCACAAAACCAAACAACCCAATTGCGAAATGGGGCTTGGAACTTAACAGAGAATTCTCAGCAGAGGAATATCAAATGCCCGAGAAACACTTAAAGAAATGCTCGTCCTTGTTAGCCTGTTGGTAAAGAAATAATAAAATACCATTTGTTCAATCTTAAACTTTCCCATACTTTTCCATTTCCCACATAGAAGACCTTCATAGTCCTTGAAAAACAATGAGAAGTCATTTAAAATAGATCCATTTAAAACCCTTGCAGTATTTGTAACATGAAAAAAATTATTGAGTTCCTTAGAAATTGCTCCATTTGCAAAATATATTTATAACTTAAGCAAAATAAATAATTCATACCTCACCAAGTGAGTAATAACGTCTTGGGATTTGAGAGTCCGGATAGATGTTTTCTAGGTACCAAGAAAAAGGCTTACACTTCAGATGTTCTCTTAGTGTTTTTCTGACTGACACATCTCCATAATCCACTTTGACAACACCTGGAATGTTTTAGAAAAACACAAATCAGTGTTGCTATCTCAGTGCTATTTCCATCTGTTTGCCTTACTATCAGCTTTCTTTGTAATTCCATGAAACTCAATTGCATGTGCAGTTGCCATTAACTCAGGCTTTCTTACTACTGTCCAATTACTACATTAAAGAGATATAAGAAAAATATTTCTCTTATTGCTCATAAATTTTGAAGTTCAAATGTTTGCTGCAAAGTACTTGTCATTCTTAGATTGAAGAAAATCATAAGCCAAATATAATTTAGTATTTAATAAGCGAAGCTTAACTCAACTCTTTAATGTGTCTCTTTCTACTTAATGAAAACTTCATTGCTTTGTTAATGCTCCTATTTTCCCTTTAGAGTCATTCATTCTCCATCAGTAGACTTTATGGGAAATTTATGTAAATATGATCTTCATAATGGACTCAACATATGCTCTATTTTTCTTCTTGTACTTCTATCTAAGTTCTTATAGACTGTGTTCATTATTTATTGATTTTATTCTCTCTTATGAGTCATCAGACATCACTCAAGGCCTTGGAAAGTAAATAATTAAGTAAACATTTAAAAACTAGCATAAACAACGGACAAGAATGTATTCACATGCATTTGTTTAAATTGTATAACTTTATTTCAGATGACAGCAGACCATTTGAATTAAAATAAATATTTCAACAGTGATCATACAAAGATATTTTCTTTTAGAAACAAAAAGTCACCCTACAGATTACTATATGAACCATAAAACAGTCACATGATTTGTTCATTATTTGATTTAAATGATTAAATAATTATGTCAAGAGAGCAATTATTTCTTACACTATTTTGTAAATATCTCAATAATCAAGGCCGGTGACTGTTATCAGATTTTGACATAATATAAATTCTAGTGTTTGGGCTATTGTACCCATACAATGAGAAAATCTCATTAGCAACTGTAAAGGAAACAACAGTTGCTTAGACACCCAATGTCTGTGACGAATCCTATCATCATTGGGTCCCAGCTTTCAAAAGCAATTACACACCAAACCTCATTATCCACTAGCTCTACATCCTGTGTCTCTTGAGAATATTGTCATTGTTGGAGAGCATTCTGATGGCATTCCAAGAGCAAAAGCAATTGTGTCCAAAAGGAGATATTTAATATTTATAGTAGTCTCAGGACAGAAAATGTCATTGTTCTGTTTTTGTTTTCCAAGAGAAAAATATCTGCCTTAAAATACTTTCATCCATAACTTCCAACCTGCAATATAGTCTTGAAATAATGAGATTCAAAAAGATGTCACATAGTGAAAAAGGTATCAGTGAAAGAATGGCTGAAGGTAGTAAAAGTTATGACAGTTAAAACTGCATGAAACAGCCTTCAAGATTATAAAGAGATGCCCTCAAGTCTAGAAAGAAAGCACGGAACCCTCCCAGGCTTTCACAGCAATATTAGTGTTCTAGGCTCATTATTTTGTGTGTGTGGTAGATGAAGTTAACTGAAATGACCTATTTTATTTTCACATTCTCATATTTTAGCACATTATTATTGAGCAGTCATGACTTCAGAATTTCTTTTCCTAAAAAGATTTCATTAGTGGTTTTCTGACTAAAACTTAAGTGTGAAGATGTATTTGCATATCACTTTAGAACAGATCAGAGTGAGCACAAAGTGCTCACACTAAATTGGATTAGGGATGGGAAGTAATAGATTATTAAGGAAAAAAATTCCAGCTTTACTCTCCTGCCTCATCGAAGCCACTCCTTTGCATTGGCATTGAAATTAGTTTAGCTTTGAACAATTATGGCAAATTAACTTCAGAGATGCACATCACTGTGGCTTATCTTAAATATTTGGTAAGATATTTTTCCCTCTAGAGCAGTGGTTCTCAGCCTATGGATGTGACCCTTTTGCGAACCTCTATGTCCAAAAATATTTACATCCCAACTCATAACAGTAGCAAAATTACAATTATTAAGTAGCAATGAAAATAATTTTATGGTTAAGGGGTCACCATTCGGGGCTGCAGTATTAGGAAGGCTGAGAACTCTACAGCTTTTCTTTTTCTACCTAGATGTGAAATGCTACACAGCAACCACCAGGAGAACTCAGTAGACACTACAAGATCTTCACATTCTAAGAGCCTTTGAATTAGGTTGGAGCATCTGACTGGGTCTGCTCAATAAATCATTGTAATTGTGGGAATGCATTACTTGTGGCTATAAAGAAAGAATGGCTATAAACCTCTCCATCTCTGCATCTCTCTACTGCAGGTGTAATAAAGGCCTTGTGTTCACTGGTGAAATTATAAGATCACAGGACTTTCTGATGTCTACATGCTTGACTGACTGTATCAGTCTCTGTGTTATAGAAACTGGTTGAAGATATTCTGAGTACTGTGGCTTGAAACAGCAACTCCCTTGTTTCCCAAAGTACTTTGTCCAAATTGTTTCATTGTGATCTCTATTAAGCATTTCAGATTTGTCAAGACCAGAGTTGACTTTTCTGATTGCTTCATTGCCAATGTTCTCAATTTCCTTGGTTAGTCCAAATATCTACCAATTTCTCATGGCAAATTCTTAGAAGTAATTATTTTACACACATGCACAAACAAACAAACAAAAAGCAAACACATTTCTTTGATTACTACCTCTGTTTTTACCTTCACAGTATATCTGCTTTTTACTGCCTCTGTCCTGTCATAGATGTACCACTTCAGGTACTTCCTAAACCATTCCTAACATCTGAGATTTTTCTATTGATTATTTATTCATTACTACATGCATCTAAGATATTACATTTAATGAACAAATCAAATGCCATGTCCCAACTCAAAAGCTGTCAGTGATTTTTCCATCATAATAATTGGATATCTCCTATCATTCTCTGATATTCATCATGAAATGTTTCTTGTATATTTTTGTAAATTCATTATTTGAACCATATTATATTTATTATTGTCTTTGCTTCTCCTTGGAAGTATCACTGTAGCTCGCAACTCAGCTTTATAATTATCTTTCTCTCTGTTTGGGATAGTGCCCAGAGAATTTTGTATTGTCCTTCACTTTGTACATGTCTTTACTAAAACTTTATTCTTCCAGACTCACCTTCATCCATTTTTCTAAGTGGATTACCTCCTCACTTCCTCTTATCATTCCTGTCCATATTCTATATCTCTCTATTCTTCAGCTTTTCTCCACTGTATTCATTAGGAGTTAATAATATAATACGTTTCATTTGATCATTGCCAACAAGAATATTGGGTACACAATTTCACCTGTGGAGCCTACAGTACCCAATTAACAATATGCTACAAATTACCGTGAATATGAGATGTATACTAGAAAGTGCCTAATACCTTAATGATATACAACCACACTTATTAAGCGGCTATAAATATTAGTTTCTTTTGCTGGCTTAATATCAAATCTGCCTTCTGGCATGAATACGAGTTTTCACTGATACACTATTCCTTCCTCATTTTTAACTTGTATGGGACAAGACTTCTTTCTTTCCCAGCTATTTTAGCTTCAAAAAGGTACACAGACTAAAGTTCCATCATCATAAATCCTTTTTAAAATGTACATTCTAGCTGAGATCGTCCAGTCAGACCTTGGAGTTTGAATTCATACAAGCTTCCAGTGCATGTTTTTCAGGTGAGAATTTAAGTGGTACTTAAGGCAGTCAAACTTAACATATACCCAGATCATGATTGGTTCAGCAAAGGGCCTCTGAAGCACTCAAACAAGAAAAGAAAAGAAAAAAAAAAAAAAAAGAAGAAAAAAAGAAAAAGAAAAGAGAAGAGAAGAGAAGAGAAGAAAAGAAGAAGAAGTACATGAATAGTAAAGTCATTGGACTACTAGGATGTCAAAGTTCTATTTTGTTTGGACTGATAACTATAAAGATGAGTATCGTGAAGCAATTGGGCAAATAGGTCTCAGAGACTGACATCCACGCAGTGTAGAGAAATTTTAATCCTGCAGCATGGCTACTCTGGCAAAGAACACAACCTAAGAGCTAGGTCTATGTGATCTGGCTGGAATACAGACTTACCGTTAGTATATACCTTTAATCCCACTATATGGAATACACACCTGTAAGCCCTCTGGCTGGAATTTAGCACACACCTTTAATCCCAAACAATGACTTGTAAATGAGAGACAGATAAAGTGATGAATCAAAGGAAGATTTGACAGAATCAGTCAGAGACACAATATACCTAACTGTCAAGAGAAGATACAAGGAAGAGAAGCTGCTTAGGAAAACAGAGAGAGCAGAGGACTCAGGGAGACAGTAGAGTTAGGCAGTAGAGTACAATTGAGTACAGCTGAGTTCGTGGATTTCAGCAGTTTTTTCCAAGCAAAACAATTCAGTAAGAAGCCAGGAGAAGTTCTTCTGTGTGGATTGGTTTCCGCTTCCCTCCCCTAGGAGTCCAGTCTCATTAGAAGGTATCCTCCTCAGTCTCTATGACCCCTGCTATTATGAGACACCCCTATATCCTCCCAGACATCTACCCTCTTTTAGGTTTCCAGCCTGTCACAGAGATGCCTCTGCCTACGGTTTCTCTTCTCTCCACAGGCAATCTGTTTTTCCACTCCCACTCTCCCCAGATCTGATCTCCACCTTCATTTCTCTCTGCATTCCCTCTCCTACCAGCATTCCCTCTCTTCAAACACTTCTGCTGTCTATTCTTTTTCCCCTTCTGAGTGATATTTAAGCATTCTCCCTTGTGTCCTCCTTGTCATTTATTTTCTTTGGGTCTATGCATTGTAGTATATGTATCCTGTACAATAGGCTAAAATCTGCTTTTGAGTGAGTACATATCATGGGTATCTTTCTGGGTCTGGGCATAGACAAGACCTAGGTCTCACACACAGATATAGCCAGTGGGAATGCCAGGCTTTATGTGGGCGCCCTAGTAAAGGTATCAGGGGCTGTCTGACATGGACCCTGTTGGCTGTTTTTTGATCACCTCCCTCTAGGAGGACTACCTCTCCTGGCCACAGGGGAAGAAGACACACTTAGTCCTGATGCAACTTGATGAGACTGGGTGGGTTGGTGGGGGCAGGCCTCCCTTTCTCTGAGGAACATAGGAAGGGGAATGGGAGAAGAGGGAGTGAGGGTAGGACCAGGAGGAAAGGAGAGAGGGCACTATCACTAGTATATAAGTGAATAAATAATTTAATTATTTGAATAACAATAATAACAATAATAATAATAATAATAATAATAATAATAATAATAATAAGAAGAAGAAGAAGAAGAAGAAGAAGAAGAAGAAGAAAGAAGAAGAAGAAGAAGAAGAAGAAGAAGAAGAAGAAGAAGAAAAAGAGGCTCAGAGAAGCCACTTTGAATAAGTCTGCCTGGAGTGGAGTTTTGAGCCAGAACAAATGAGTTAAACCAGCCAGCCAGAGATTAGGAAAAAGATAGAAAGGGTGAGCATATTTAGCAGTACGTCTCAGAGGCTGAAAACATTTTAGGCCTAGATTATTAGACAGAGTCTAGATACTGAAGCCTTCAAGGTCTGAGCTTGTGGAAGATTAGGTTATCTGGTGGAGGCTAGAGGATTCCAGGCCAATCCCAAGGGATAGTTAGATAGAAATGAGAGGGCTCAGCTCTAGCCATGTATTCATAAAGTTTCAGGAGGTTTACACTTCATCCCCTCCTCTTAGGAATAAAAGCAACATTTACAATGTTGGAATAAGAAAAATCAACATATATCTCCACAGGCATACCTATCTACAAACAATCACACATGTGCGTGCACATGCGTGCACACACACACACACACACACGTGATCACACCCATACATACACACATGAAAAAGAGGGGAGAGAAGAAAGGCGGGAGAGGAGCAGAGAATAGAAGAGAGGAGAGCAGGAAGGAGAGGAGAAGAGAAGAGAAGAGAAGACAAGAGAAGACAAGAGAAGATAAGAGAAGAGGTTACAGTACCCATGGAAATTACATTCTGCCAAAGTAGCATATAGAAAGTAGCACAGAAACAAAAACATACACTTTGGTAAAATTGAGCTAAATAGACTAAGATAAGAGCAAGAAAATTATTGCGGGTTATTTCTTAATGAATTACTACTTTTAAAAGAATTCCATGTCCCATGAAAGCCTTCACTTACCAGGAAACTGGGACACAGGGAAGGACATCCTACTGGGACTCTAGATGAGAGAAGCATGGGAGAATAGCAAAGTAGAAGGATCCAGAGGGTCCTAGAAACCTACAAGTAGAACATTATGATAGGCAGATTTGGGCCCAGGGATCCCGCTCAAACTAAGGCACCAGCCAAGGACAATACAGGCGGTAAACTTTAAACCCCTATTCAGATCTAGCCAATGGTCAGAACATTCTTCACAGTTGAGTGGAGAGTGGGATATGACTTTTTCGTGTACTCTGGTGCCTCACATTTGACCATGTCCCCTGGAGGGGGAGACCTGGTAGCACTAGGAGGAAGGACAGCAGGTTACCAAGAAGAGACTTGATACCCTATGAGCATATACAGGGGGAGGTAATCCCCCTCAGGAACAGTCATAGGAGAGGGGAATAGGGGGAAAATGGGAGGGAGGGAGGAATGGGAGGATACAAGGGATGGGATAACCATTGAGATGTAACAAGAATAAATTAAAAAAAAAAATTAAAAAAAAAAGAATTCCATTGAGGTTTTCAAAAACTCTGAAAAGGATTTAACAATAAAATAAAAATTGAGTTAAAGGGGAACTAGAGATGTGCATACTTCATTAATAAGTAAATGATAACACTTATAGGTAAGCATTTAATAATTTTGAATTAAAATATAATTTTATCATTTCCCTTCATTTATTCTCCTCTGACCCCTGACATGTATCCTTCTTGCTGTCTCTCAAATGTATACACACACACACACATATATGTGGTGGATGTAAACATGTCTTTGTTTTGATCCCAAGTGTGGCAAGTGAAACAAACTTGTGTGAGAGTGTGAAGTGTTTTTCTGCAGGAGACAGACGTTTGAGAGAATGATTAACCACCAGAAGAGGAACTGCCTCTTGGCAGAGCATGATCTTCACCAACTGATAAACATCCTATTACAGACTCTGAGAGGAATATATATATATATATATATATATATATATATATATATATATATATATATATATATATTCCTAAAACAAGAGCTTTGACAATTTTATCATGCCATTTCCCATTGTTTGGCTATTCATCTCCCCATTTCACGATACTCCTAAAAGAACCACTCTAGAGAACACTTTGAAATTCTGGATTCCTACTGCTGCTTCTGAGTTCCAGCTGCTGTGGCTGTAGTTACCTTTGCTGACTCAATGGCTTGCTGTTTAACAAGTCTGCCGGGATCTTGCCAACCATGCTGTGGAATTGCTACAAGGAACTGAGTCTAAAAATTTCTACCTCTCCTGTTCCCATGAACCTCTTTTTCCTCCTATTTAGGGTAGGTGGGTTGGAAGCGATGTATACATAGAAAACAACATTTTATTTTGTTATTTACATTGAACAATTACTCTCAGTAGCTTTCTGAGTAAACATTTTTAGTTTCTACTCCACAAATGAAATAACAGAAAAAGATATTTTAAAGCCTATTAATGATTATTCTATCTTACAGTACTTAGAAATATATATATATATATATAAAATGTCTGAGGTTTGCTTGGAATGCTGGTTGTTATCATTCAAAGCTTCCCATGTAGTCAACTTTGATTCATCCTTTCACTGTCCTTGTGCAAACAACTCAGGTTTCTGAATGCTCAAGATGTTACAATACAGCTCTGAAACAGCATGTTGATTGTTTCAGGGATAATTCAGTGACTATATCTTTAATTTATAATTCCCTTCTACTACTAAAATTTTAGTCTAGTGCCTATAATAGATTGTTCCTAGCTCCTGATGATACACAATATACAAGTATCGGAGAATGTTTCAATTTATTTAAGTCTGGATCATATTCATACTCAAAAACTAGGACAGGTCTTGAGGCTGAGTTTTTCAGGTCATCACCTCAAAATTCAATTCAACTTATTAATAAAGATTTAATATTCAATGAATTGATGGTATAAAAACATGGATGTATACAAAGATCAATTTGATATCAGTTGAGGCAAATGAATTATAAAATTAGCTGTCTCTAGTAGAGGTTTCTGTCAGCACTCTTAGAGCAGGGCTCCTCAGTCATCAGCTTGAGTAGATGGCGTGCTTTCAATCCACTGATAACTCAGAGGGAATACTGACATGCTACCAGTGCTACTAATCTAACTGTGAGCACGCTGGTCTTCATTTTGTTTTTTCACTTTTATTTTCATAGAAAGGAACAGTTTGTATATAAATTCTGTACTAATTTTCCTGTTTCTTAAAATTAATTTTAAAGTTTATATTCAACCAAATAATACTAAAACTCAAAGTAGATACAACAAATTTAAACATAATCTATATATGCCATGATTAACCTTACAGTAATGTTTACAGGCCTATTCTATATATATTTGAATAAATAGACACAACTTTCCTTGAAATATATATTATTTGCATGCACAGCATGCTCTTTTTCTGAAATAGCATGTTATTAACACTTTTCCAAGTCAACCAAGATCTACTGTAAAAATACAGAATGTCCTGTGTTATTTTAAGAGTTTAATTATAATATTTTTATTCACATGTATCAACACACATATTAATGGGGTTCAGCATATGTATACAGTAAGGACTGATGAAATCTAGCTCCAGCTTTTGTGTCTTTATGTTCTGAACCTCTGCGAGGATTTTTTTTCCATTTTATTATTTTATTCATATTACATCTCGATTGTTAGCCCTTCCCCTGTTTCCTCCCATTCTTCCCTACCTCCCACTTCCCCCCTTCTCCCCTCCCCTATGTCTGTGATTGAGGGAGACCTCCTCCCCCTATATATGCTCTTAGAATATCGAGTCTCTTCTTGGTAACTTGCTATCCTTCCTCTGAGTGCCGCCAGGCCTCCCCATCCAGGGGACGTGGTCAGAAAAGGGGCACCAGAGTTCGTGTGAGAGTCAGATCTCACTCTCCACTCAACGGTGGAGAGTATCATGATCATCGGCTAGGTCTTGGTAGGGGTTCAAAGTTTACTGCCTATATTCTCGTTGGCTGGTGCCTTAGTTTGAGGAGGACCCCAGGACCCAGATCTACCTGTCATAAAGTTCTTCTTGTAGGTTTCTGCGAGGATTTTTAATGCTGCAACTACAATCTGGTTTACAGGTTAATCATAATGACTTCTTTCACCAGTCATATTGTGGTAGTTTAAATAAGAATAACTCCTATACACTCAAATGTTTGAATGCTTAGTCATCAGGGAAAGATTAGATGGTGTGGTCTTGTTGAAGAAAACGTGTCACTGGTGGTAGCTTTGAGTCTTCAGAGGCTCAAGCCGGGCCCTGAGTCTTTCTCTCTTCCTGTAGATCCAAATGGATAATGCCTAACTTGTTCTGCAGAACCACTACTGCCTGAGTACCGCTATGCTTCCTGCCATGATGATAATGGGCTAAACCTCAGTAAGAAAGCCTCAATTAGATGCTTCTCTTTATGACACTTACCTTGGTCATGGTGTCTCTTCACAGCAGTAAAACACTAAGACACTAGTAATTGGACATTAAATGTTTCCAATTTTACACTTTAGAGTCAATAAATATTTTTTAAGTCTCTATAATACCCTTGTTTATTTATAAGAATCATTTCTAAAAGAAAAATATTATGATGGTTTGTGTACTGACTTTAGGTTGTAGTATCTGACATTTGAAGCTTCATTGAACTGTAAATTTAAGACAACTTGAAAAAGACGCTCCATGCTGAACGTGTAATTTTGCGATTCTTCCCTAAAGTACAACCTCAGTTATACAGCATTTATGTTAGTTACCATTAGAAGTAATGTAGAAATAGCTAAAAGAATATGGAAGAATTTGCAGTTATATGATGACTCTGTGTTGTTTCATGTCTGGAACTTGAGCATTATGAGGTTTGGTGTCCACAGGAAGCTTCAGAAGACACAATGGGAAGTGTAACAAGACAGTTTCCCTACAAAACATGAGCTGTTTAAATTTATTCTTTAACTCGCCAGTTTCACTTGACAGACAAGGATGACATATCATTATTATTTTAAATTTCCATAATTTAAAATGACAACATGATTTTGAAGTAATGAGGGACGTTGAGATGTCTAAGGTAGTTAAAATGATTGCTGCCAAGCCCAAGAACCTGAGTTTGATCCCGCAAATCTACTTGTAAGAGGACATTCTCCCACAAGTACTCCTCTGTAAATGGGGGACATGCTGTTGTACTTTCATGCACCCTTTCTTTTTGTTGCTTCTGACTTTTACATTGGTTTACAAAGGCTTTAATTGTCTGGGTATCAAAACTGCCCAAATGTACCTTCTCTAGGTTAAAATATTTCACCTTATATTTTCTTAATATTAATTGGTTTCCTTCAGTAAAAATATGACAATATGTTTGATCAAAAATAAAGTCATTTGAATACTTTATTTTACTTATTTCTAAATTGTTATGTATATATGAGAATAACATAGAAATTGATCATAATTTAACAGAAACAATAAGGAAAACAGGCTAATATGTGTTGTGAATAAATAAAGGCATGCTTGTCAAGAATTCAGAATATTAAAAATAGTGAGAAACCTAAATATTTTACATATTTCTTGATATTCTACACCTAATTAAGCCAAAAATAAAACATTAGTCACTTGTACATGAATCCATTAGAAAAAAAACTTTTGTAGAAACTGTAATTTTTGTAAGATTTTCAAAATTTTTTCATTATCATGTTTCCCTTTCTTTAATGAAACTACGAAAATGTCAGAGAATTCATCATAGTTTATTGTCGATGAGTCTATTTCCACTCAGATCTTGAATAGTGTTTAATGGAGAAATTTTGACAACTATGATCTTGTTTTTTTAATACATGCATGTGTATATGAGTCATATCTGTAAATATTTACATTGATGACAGAATTTATCTTAGCATTTACTATTAGTGAGTTATTACAGAGTAATAGTTGTGTATATTTACGTTATTTGAATATGTGTGTAGATATTTAAAAACAAAGACATTTATATAAAATTTGGCTCCAAAGCATTAGTTATTCTCATTAACAAAGGACATAACAGCAATTCCAAATACTTTTTAAATTTTTCATCAATTTATTCTACATTTAGAAAGTACTCTTTTCTGCTAGGCCAATAAAGCAATCTTATTGTTTTTGAATTATGCATTATTAGGAAAAATATTCAGGAAGTATATAATAGATCAGTTGCAATACTTTTCCTAAGGTTTTGTGTTATATGACATCTCGATGCACATCAAAGAAGAGAAACTATACACTGTCAATTTTTGACTATACTGATATTCTGTAAGATGTAGTAGGGATTTGGCAATAGAAGCATAATAATATTTAGAAAAGTTTATGGAACAATGAAAATTTTTAATTTGTACAATTCTGACTAATGAAAATGTAGACAATGTTGGTTAACTAGAAACTAGTTAATTTGTTGAAGGATGTATCCGACTCAGTCTTATATTGGGCATATACTGCTGAGCAAGTGACATAACATCAGAAGTCCTAGAGTCCTACTCTATTGAATCCCATGAAGCTGCCTTAATTTTGAGTATTGTGATAACTGAATGGAGAAAAACATAATCAATGCATGATGCAAATGTGCACAAAATGTTACCATTTCTGTTTGCTAGTTTAACATGCCTGTTAACATCAAGAGGTACAACATTTCCAACAGCAAAGAGAGCCCATTACGTTCTGAGTGTGTGTACTGCTGTGGTATATCAGATAAATGGTGTAGGAAATCAACCATTCTTTTAGCCCCAATGCCCTTTCAGTGAGAAGTATAACATACATCACTTTCAAGACCTCTCAGAGTTGTATTCCTGCAGACATCGCAGACAGTCTCAATGCAAGGATTATCTTTAACGCCGGAGTACCACTGAAAATGAAGCTGAATCTGCACTCCCAGTGCAAGTGCCTGTTCTCCTGCCTACATTGTGCATTGAGGTGACTATGGCACATGTGCCACATTTAACAAAGAAAAGCACAAATTGCATAATCAGAGTCTCAATGAAGCTACCACACTATGAAGAGCCAGAATAAGATTTTTTTTCTATAACTGCTCACGAAGAACATGTTGATTGTGCTCTGAGCAAATAATTGTAAAATTTATTCTTGCCTCTCTCTGTTGTCAACCAATTTTTTCATCTCCCCTAAGCTGTTATAAATGAGTGAGCTGAAAAAAGCAAAAGAAGAATCATTAGTCACCCCTGGGGACACTGCACTGCTGCTATGGTACAATCAGTGACAACAATTTCAATAAGCACACGCTTAATGTGAATGGTAGAGTTGTACTTCTCTGCTGTATATTCCATGGTAAAGAATTGACAGTAACATCAAAGCAAAGATTGCTTATTGTGTACAAAAGGCGTGGTTCTCATGTCAGATTCAACATTGCTCGGTATGAGGACATTTTTGCAGTTCCTAAATAAAGTCAATATCTGGTCAGGATGAAAATAAAAAGTGTGTGCTTCACCATTGTTATGTAAAACTATTCTCCTACATAATTCTTTATTTCTCTATCCAACAGAATGTCTCTCTTTTTTAAAATCTTAAAATTTCTTTTTATAACACCACTGGTACAGAACTATATTTTCATGTCATCTAAGAAAAATCTTTTTGCACAAAAAGATAATTTGGTCAGGTGTAGAGTAAGGAAATATATGAATATAGTATATAATCTTTATTTGGGTAAGGCTTGGTTTGTCTACATAAAAGGAAAATATTTATAATTATAAAATAGCTGGCTACCTAGCAATATAGATTCTAAGGAACATCAAGAGTAACCTTTTAAATTCATAAATTAGTAAGTGTTGATTTTCACTTTCTTACATTATTTTTTCTATCCTTTGACATTGCCTGCTGCAAAAGGTTAATATATCAAAATCATTGGTCAGAAGATGGAAAGAGCAGGTGTTAAAATTTTCAATGCTCTAAAAATTGATCATTAGAGTCATTATTAAATCACAAATTGTGTGGAAACTGTAATTATTTGTGTTATTAATGACCTTTTATGGATGAAAGAAGGCTCAGAAGATGAAAGTGCATATAAAAATACACGTGATCCTCACTCTATGAAAGTTCTCTGAGTGTCTCACCATCTCATAGATTCTCCCTGTTTCTTACTCTGTCATACGCTGTGCTAGATGACAGTGGACAGGATACTAAACAACAACCATGCATGTGTTTTAGCCTTTGGATAATCAATCTACCAACACTAATGAAAATGAACATACATGAAAGTATAAATATTCCTGAAAATGTACAGAATATGTTGAGGATAGAATCTGTAAGTGATGGTTTAGGACAAGGCAGATCAGCATTTTTTTGAAGGAAGGGTCATCTGGAAGCACATAAGATGAAACAGATGTTAGCCATTCTGATGGGTGTAAGATGGAATCTCAGAGCGCTTTGATTTGCATTTCTCGGATGACTAAGGAGGTTGAGCATTTCTTTAAGTGTTTCTTAGCCATTTGATATTCCTCTGTTGAGAATTCTCTGTTTAGTTCTGAGCCCCATTTCTTAACTGGGTTATTTGGTTTGGTGGTGTTTAATTTTTTGAGGTCTTTATATATTTTGGATATTAGACCTTTGTCAGCTGTAGGGTTGGTGAAGATCTTTTTCCCAGTCTGTAGGCTGTCACTTTGTTCTGTTGACAGTGTCTTTTGCCTTACAGAAGCTTCTCAGCCTCATGAGGTCCCATTTATTAAATGTTGACTTTAGAGCCTGAGCTGTTGGTGTTCTGTTTAGGAAGTTGTCGCCTGTGTCAATGAATTCCAGAACTCCCCCACTTTTTCTCCTAACAGATTTGGTGTCTCTGGTTTTATGTTGAGGTCTTTAATCCACTTGGCCTTCAGTGTTGTACATGGTGATAAATATGGGTATACATGCATTTTTCTACATGTAGATATCTAGTTAGCCCAGCACCATTTGTCGAAGATGCTATGCTTTTTCCATTGAATAGATTTGGCTTCTTTGTCAAAATTCAAGAGTCTATAGGTGTGTAGATTTATTTCTGGGTCTTTGATTTTGTTCTATTAATCAAATAACCCATTGCCAGTACCATGCTGTTTTAATTACCATTGCTCTATAGTACAGCTTGAGATCAGGAATGGAGATTCCTACAGAGAATCTTTTATTGTACAGGATTGTTTTAGATATTATGTGGTTTTATGTTTTTCAATATGATGTCTTTTAAATTTTGTGTAGATAATTTGATAGAGATTGCATTGAATCGGTAAATTGCTTTTGGTAAGATTGCCATTTTGACTATGTTAATTCTCCTGATCCACGAACAAGGGAGGTCTTTCTATCTTCTGATGTCATCTTCAATCTCTTCTTTAGAGAATTGTACTTTTTTTTCAAACAAGTCTTTCACTTGATTGGTTAGAGTTACTACTAGATACTTTATACAATCTGTGGTTACCGTGATGGTGTATTTACCCTATTTCTTTCTCAACAGGATTGTCATGTGTATAGAAGAAGGCTACTGAGGTTTTTGAGTTAATTTTGTATCCAGACACTTTGCTGAAGGTGTTTATCAGCTATAGGAGTTCTCTGGTGGAATTTTGGGGGGTCACATATGTATACTAGCTTATCATTGCGAATAGGGATAATTCAAGTTCCTCCTTTCCCCTTGATCAGAATGACTAAAATGAAAACCTCAAGTGACAGCACATGCTGGCAAGGATGTGGAGAAAAGAGGAACACTCCTTCATTACTGGTGGAGTGAAAAACTGTACAACCACCTTGGAAATCAATCTGGCGCTTTCTCAGAAAACTTGGAATAGGGAACCTCAGGACCCAGCTATTCCACTTCCTTGTCATATGCTCAGAAAGTGCTCCACAAGGACATATGAACAACCATGTTCATGGTAGCCTTATTCATAATAGCCAAAATCTGGAAACAACTTAAATGTCCCTCAGTTAAAGAATGGATAAAAGAAACTGTGGTACATTTACACTATGGAGTACTGCTCAGCTATTAAAAACAAGGAAATCCTGAAATGTGCAGGTAAATGGATGGAATTAGAAATGATCATTCTGAATGAATTAACCAGACCCAGAAAAATACACATGGTATATATTCACTTAAATTGGACACTAGTCCAGCAAGGATTTCCCCTGAAATTCTTCACTTACCAGGAGATTGGGATAGATACTGGGACTTCCTACTGCGACTCCAGTTGAGAGAGGAAAGGTAGAATGGGGAAGATAGAAGGACCCAGAGGGTCCTAGAAACCTATACAACCATCAAGACTGGAAGATCTGGACCCAGGGTGGTTACACAAACTTCTATACCAACCAAGTGCAACGCATGCAGTAAACTCAGACCCCGTATCCAGATCTAGCCAACGGACAGCACATTCTCCACAGTTGTGTGGAAAGCATGGACTGACTCGGACATGAACTCTGATGACCCCTATTTGACCAATTCCCCTTGGTGGGAAGGCTTGGTGACACTCAGAGGAAGGGTAAGCTGGCTACCAGGATGAGACCTGAAAGGCTGTGATCATATGGTGGGTGAGGAGGTCCTCTTCTGTCACAGACCTAGCAGAGGGGAATAGGATGAAAGAGGGAGGAAGGGAGAAATGGGAAGATACAAGTGAGGGGATAATAATTGAGATGTAATCTGAATAAATACTTAAAAAAGAAGGAAAGGAAAAAGAGATGACATAGATGGGGCAGGGAGAGTTAATACAACCTATTTTTATGGGTTTTATTAAATATTTTTCTTTTTTACATATACACTTTTTTACACATATATACAATAAACTGCCTATAGCAAGAAGATCCATGACACAATCAGGAATTATATAAGTGTTATAATCTTATGTTTTAGCTATTTGTATTTGGCAGCTTGAAGAAAACATCTTTTCTATATTGGGGCATCTAAAATTCTGAATGTAAACCAATATCTATCATATCTTGTCAATATCAACTTAAAACATCTATCTAGACCAAAAAAATCTTAAACACTAAACAACTAAGCTTAATTTTAAAAACAAACTATCTTTTCTTCAACCTCATCAGAGACTTGAGAAGGAATAAAATTGATTACCTGAGTATATCGGGAGTGCAGGTTAGTAGCTTTCTAAATGAGAAGATGACAAAGACAATTTGCTACTTGAATAGTGACTCCAAACTCTCTATAATGTTGGAGTATCACTTCAGCCTTCTGGCCCAATATATCTGACAGACATATTCATGATACAGGAATTATTGAGAACTTGCTTATTCTGTATTGCCAGAGCTTGGATGTTGATTCTGCCTGCATCCAAGCTTGCCCTTTTTTAGGCGGAATTCTGTTTGGGATAGAAATGAAGACATTTTGCCCAGTGGCTTTTTTGCTACATTTGAAGCCATCTCCATAAGGAGATTCTGTAATTCTTATCGTCCTCTGTGAGATAGGGTGGGTGTTGCCAGAAGTTAACCTGTTTCAATCTCAGTGAATTTTTAAAATAATAAAAACATTTTAAAATGCCATGTTCTGTATGTCTCTGAGGTTTTTTTGAAGACCTTATCTAATTATTTTACCTTATTTTTCTATAGAATTATATCTCTCTGTTGCAGCTAAGATGTATATTCTTGTGATAAAAATAGACTAGTGATTGATATGACCATGATTTGATCAACAAACAATTAACTTGTATGAGTTATTTATCCTATATAGCCTGCAATAGGACTTTCAAAGTATTAGACGTAAACCTTGTATTATAATTGAGTTATATGGGTACAATACCTCATATTAGAGTAGAAATATATATATATATATATATATATATATATGGTGTGTTAAGAATAATCTTAAATGTAAATTCTATACCACTGAGTCTAAAATTAAACTTATTTTGCACCCTTATACAAAATTCTATATCAGTGAATTATAAATAACTTTGTGAGCTATTTTCAATGAGAGTTGGTTATAAGTTATCATTGATCTCATTTAGAGAGAAAAACAAGGTTGGATTCAAGGACATCTCTCTTTTCCCTTATCTTCCATTCTTAGGTTTGGAGATAGGGGTTGAAAAGAAAGAAGGGGGAATATAGGAATAGATAGGAAGATAGGAAAAAAAAGTGGGTTAGTGATACAACCTATTTATAATGTATAAGAAAAATGGCGATTAAGGAAAATAATGTTTCTTTGGCTATTAACAAGAAAGTTATACTTCTTTATACCTAATTGCTTATTATTGTCCCTAGGGACAGACACACATGACAAGGCATCTAGTTAATAGCCCCTAGTGAACTAAAGGCTTCAGTAATTATGTCTGCAAGGAGCAAAATTCTAACAATATTCTCACAACACTATAAGCGTAATCCTTTTCTACCATTATAGGAGATCTTCCCTGTACACTTGACTGTATCTGGAATCAACTAAAATCCACATAGCTGGGCATATGTGTGAGAGAATTTTCTTGATTGGATCCTTGGGAGTGAAAAGACTTACCCTCAGTATAGATCCTTTGAGGTCAAGACCCACCCTGAATCTGGGCCACATCTTCCAGTGGCAGCCCTGGTGAAAGTACATAGAAGAAGGAAGTGTGTGTTCTTTGCCTGCTTGCCCTACCTCTATGAGATTATCCTTTACTGGCGTTAGAACATACTCCTTCAGGATTCAAAAGTATTCTGAATATAAGCTGAGACATCCAGCTTCAATGACCAAACAAATGCTGGATTCTGGACTTTCCTAGAATACTTGTCTGATTGTGTGTGTGTGTGTGTGTGTGTGTATGTATGTATACACATATATGTAATATTTATATGTGTATCTGTGATGTGTATATGTATTATGGTATATATATATGTATGAGTATATATATATATATATATATATATAATGTTTTGTTACATTAGAGAACCATGACTAATATATCCAGGTAGACTAGTTAGATAACCACTAGAACAATGAGCATATTTATTAAGTACACTGAGAACTCTACTTTCTGAACACATACACACACACACACATACACATACACACCAACACACACACACTAACACACACATATATGTGTATATATTGTGCTTCAGACCCAAAGTGATTGAGATGATAAGCATTCATATTCGAGATGATAGTCTTTCAATCTTTTAAGCTAACAACTTTGTAGCTTTAATTATACATCAGTAGATAAATAATATAGTACTATACTGGTACCAGATTTTAAATATCTTCACTTGATACAAATAGTAGTAAGTCTTTTACTATGCTGTACAATTATAAAGGAAACTAAAGAAATATTATGGAAAACTTAGAAAGTTTTTAGACAATCATTTAATGTTTTAACATATTTTTAAAACTTTACAAGTGGAAATTATGGAAATAATTGACAAAAAAAATTTAAACCAGGTGTTATACAACTTTCCCCCTAATAATAATTATACTAACATCTAAAAAAGTATTAAGCCAAAAACCAGAGAAGCGGAGACATTTATTATAAACTACTGTCCTGGCTAAAATTATGTCAACTTGACATACCAACTATAGTTATATGAGAGGAGGGAACCTCAATTGAGAAAGTGCCTCCATAAAATCCTACTGTAATATTTTCTTTTTATTAGGTTCCTGCCCTGTTTGGGTTCCTAGCTTCCTACAATGATGAAGAGAAATATGGAAGTGTAAGCCAAATAAACCCTTTCCTCACCAACTTGCTTTTTAATCCTGGTGTTTTGTCACAGCAACAGGAACTCCAAATAAGACACCTACATTTATGTAGTCTAGATCCATCACAGGCTAGTCATGTGAGTATTGATGTTATTTTACTCCTGAGGATACAATAACCATAATAATTTTAACTATTTTATGGTACCATAAAGTTATAAATAAGATTATATGCTCAAAATAACTGTATCCGAATGTAAAGAAAAAATCTTAACATATACCATTTCAAAAGTCTACAATTGCCTCTTTCTAGTTACTTATGCAGCCCACAAAAATAATCTAATAAGGGACTACATTACCATTTGCAGTTGACTGCAGTTTTCAATGGAAATGAAACATATTTTCATTTAATTACACTCTTTTTACTAGATTAGGGAAATTTTAAATTGATTTTTCAGTGAATTTAGTCATAGATTTAAATGCTTAAAACTTTATTCCACAGTCATGAAGTATGATGTTAGCAGTGACTTTGACATATATATCTTTTATTACACAGAGGTAAATTCTTCATAGTCCCACTGTCTTTGGGACTATTGGCAGGAAGTCATGTTTGACTTCTGTGAAAGTTCTTTCCTGCATCTATTGAGATGGTCATGAAATTTTTGTCTTCAAGCACAGGTGTTACATTTATCAAACCATCTAGAAATCTCTGAAGTAATGCCAACTTGACTTTGGTGGGTGTTATTTTTATTATTTCATTTTTTTGACAGGTTAACAAAATTACATCAACCCCTCCACACACACATATACACCATTTCTCCTGAAAAACCTACCCTTATATTTCTCTTTGCTCTCTTTCATCTTCATGACCTCTTTTTTCATTCACTGTTGTTACATGGATATATACATATAATTAATACAAACACACACACACAAAACCTGTTCAGTCTGCACTACTATTACTCCTATGTATGATTTCAGGGATGACCATTTGGTATTGGATAATCAACTAGAGTTCTCACTTCAAGGGAACTCTATTTTTAATGCTCTCAGCATTCCTTAATTGCTTATAGGTCTTTCTTTAGAGTTGACACCTCATTCACTTTCTCTCTTCAATATTAACATTCCTACTGGTACCATCCTTGTTCACATGAAACTTAAGCAGCCATGCTGGCGAGAATTCACGGTTGTTGCTTCTCTGACCTTTCTAAGTGATACACTCTCACAGCAAATTCTGCTCTTCGGAATCATACAATCTTTCCTTTACCCCTCAGCAATGATCCCTGAGTCTTGTGAGCAGGAATTGTGTTGTGGATGGACCAGTTGGAACTGAAATCCACAACTCTGCATTTAAAAAATTTTTTTATTAATTTATTCTGCATTTTGATCAATTGTGGTTTTCTATGATGTTCTCTGTCTGTTACAAAGAAAAACTTCCTTGATGAGGAGTGAGAACCACACTTATCTGTAGGTACGAGAAACAATATTTAGAACACAGATGGGAATTATGCTTACTTAGGAGAATAGCAGTTGTAGGTTTTTCTTCAAGATCCATTACTTCACTAGTCCTAGATAATTAGCTAGTGCAAGCATGATTTTTCTTCTTGTTTAACAGGCTTTAAGTTCAACTCAAGAGATGTTGGTTACCGCAACAGTATGTATAGCATTATTGTACACTTAGTATTATTGTTCTATGCTGATGGATGTTCTCTTTTAAAAGCTTCCTAACTTGGTGGGACTATTGGTTGATTCCCTTCTTAGGTAGCTTACATGCTGCCTTTTGATACCAGGGTTTATCACAGCTCAATACAGGTTATGGAGCCAGTATAAGTTCCCATCAGTGTGTGTGTGTGTGTGTGTGTGTGTGTGTGTGTGTATGTGTGTGTGCGCGCGCGCACGTGTGTGTGTGTGTGTGTTATTAAACTACAAAAAAAATCAACCAAGTTATTTGTTGGAAAATTGATGGAATTGGATTATCATTACACATAGTCAAATAGATCAGACTCAAAGAGAAAAGTGGTTCCTCTTATATATGGACTCTAGTTAAAGACAAATAGACATAAAAGAAGATGGAGGAAGACAGGGATCAGGAGAAGGGGTAGAGAGTCCTAGAAAAGAAATTGGATGTGTTAACATAATCAAAGTTGGTATTATAAATGCATAAGAAGATCACATTGAAATTCATTATTTTGAAAAACTAAAATGCAAATGCAAAATAAGTTGTGTGTGTTTTGTGAAATTTTGTTACATGTTGGCATTATTGTGTTGCTTCTTTATTTTGGAGTTTGTTTGTTTGTTTAGACAGGGTTTCTCTGTCTAGTCTTGGCTGTCCCAGATTCACTTTGTAGACCAACTGGCCTCGAATTCACAGCAACCCGCCTGCCTCTGCCTCTGCCTCTGCCTCTCCAGTGCTGGGATAAAGGCATGTACCATCACACCCGGCTTGCTTCTTTGTTTTGATTTTTAATTTTTGTGGATTTTTTTGAGGGAAGAAGAACATAAAATTGAGTACATAGTAAGGTGGGTAGGATCTAGGAAGAGTTGGGGAAGGGGGAAAAGATATTTATTGAAAAGTAAGATTTCATCTTGTATTAGTTACTTTTCATTTAATGTTTTATATTTAAAAGAGTCAATTGAAGAATTCTAAAAGGTGAAAGATTTATGAGATCTGAAGAGAAACCATAGTCCTGAACGGCCACTCTGGAAAAGGCAAAGGCTAAAGACCTTGCCACTAAACTGAGTTAAATGTGCACTACTAAGTTTTCTGTACATAAATATAATTACAAAATTTAAAAAGAATTTTAAAAATGTGCAATATGATTCTTCATGTATATTTGGCATTCTATTAAGTGAGTTGATTTTCAATAAAAGCTCAGGTATTACATTTATAAACATTCTATTTTGTTCACACACAAACCGCCACCATCACTACTACCACCACCCCATATTTAAAAAATACATTTTGCGTGTTTCATAAGGTCTACTTTTCAGTTACTTGGAAGAGCCTTGCATTAATCTAATCACGTGATGGTACATATATACAAGAAAATAGTCATTAAGCATCAGCATATGAACGCCAATCATGAAGATTAGTGTAGCTGTTACTTGCTCAGGACACAGCACAGGTATTTGGAAGGAAGAAGTGGAAACAGAAATGCACTGCATTCCTTCTACCTCTTTACTGTCCCAGGTGCATTCACCGTGCTATAAGCACCAGTAGTAAATAGAGATTATGTGAATATTTGTCTCATATGCTTCATTGTCAGTTTTGCAAGAAAAAAGAAAGGTGAATTGTGTATTCTTTTCTACTACCTTGTATGATATAACATGGATTTATATTATATTTTTAAAAATTGTAATGTTTGGTAATGAGATTTTTTTTCAATACAGCAAAGATAAAAATAATTTTGAAGCTTTAAATGGGCACTAAATTCTAATGCCAACATCCTCTTTTATTACCCAAAGAATCCAGTAGATGGAAACCTTTCCCTTTAAGTAGTAAAACTGCTTCAAATGCATGTGGTTTGACTTCCTAGTCTCCAAGACAGAGGAGCTGGAAAATAGCTAGGAAAAAAAAAAAAAAAGTCCTCCTAAGAGCATATCAGAAAGCCCACAATTTACCTTTTTTCTAAATGGTTTAAAAATTGCATTATCAAAGTCAAGTTCTTTTTGACCCCCGTGAGGAGAATGAGAAAAGTAAGAATATATTGATTGATTAAGGAAGTCAGCTTTCTAGCGGCTGCAGCTTTGATTGCCTTCCTGCATCAGTGTCTATACTGTTCTTACCATCGTACAGTGATGCATTCACCAAGCTAATGGCTGTATCTGTTTCTGTCCATCATAGCTCCTTGGAAGAAAAACATGGAAAAGCAGGAAGAGGCCTAAATTAGCCACTTTTGGGATGAGCAAATAGCAGAACTTAAGAGTCCTCCAAGGACTACAGTATGTCCTCTGATTCCATCTCTCCCAGAGCACAGCTTCTGTTTTGTTCCCAGGCTGGTTATCACTGCCTTCTCATCAGACCTGAATAGTACCTCTGAGAACACCCAGCGCTGGTCCTGACCTTGACTGTCCAGGAAATGAATGACTATACTCTAAATAACTGATCAGATTTAATCATTACAATGGATTACATCACTGTTCATCCATTAGATTAGCTCCTCAGATCCCTGTCTCTTTGAAAGATACTTAAAAGGATAGTCAAAAATCTAGGGATCCCTTCAATGTTAAGTTTCAGATGATATTAATGTCATTTTGAACCACAGTGTCAGATTAATATTTTGTTGAGGAAACTATACTTCTCTTTAAATGGGTAGCTGAAAGGATCCTAGGCTTAGAAGTCGAACAAATAAAGTGATCCTGTGTGATGGTGTTCTCCGTCTTTGGTGTAGCTAAGTCACAAATCCAGCATTACATAGATTCCAATGAATTACATCATAATTAGGTAATGCATATTTTGTTCCTTTTCATTAGTTCTCAAGTTCATAGTTAAGTTTAATTTAGAGCCTTGTCCCTGGTAATGGCTCCTAACTGCTCAGCCATTTCCCTTGTACAAAGCAGTGGGAATCAGATGACATTTCACTGAAAACTCATTTAAATACTTCCCTATATGTTTTTAAGGACACAAAGGTTGTTATGGTTAATTAAGATTTGAACAACAACAGCCACCCCAACTTTGCAGGTTAGCAGTATGTAAGTATCCATAGACAGTGACAAGGTAATATTTATTTATTTAGATTAATGTATTTAGATGATATTTAGCGAGTGTTAAACATATACCACACATCTAACCAACTTTTAGAAATGCAGTTAAATGATATAACCAATATTCAAAGTGGAGGGTTTAGTCATAGTCTCAAACTCATAAAAATCAAGATGTGGGAAAACTGGTAAAGGGGGTGGGGTGATGGCTCTACATAGCAGCTCCTTACCCATATGAGCTGACAGAGGAAGCCTCATAGAAGAGTTCATTCAGGCTGGTAGAGGAACTGATACAGTTTGTTTTGTAACTTTAGAGAAAAGTAACATTCCCATGGCTAAAGCCTCTCTCTCTTTTTTTTTAACCTTTTTAAAAATTTTATTTTATTAATTTATTCATATTACATCTCAATGGTTATCCCCTCCCTTGTATCCTCCCATTCCTCCCTCCTTCCCATTTTCCCCTTACTCCCCTCCCCTATGAATGTGCCTGAGGGGGACTTCCTCTCTCTGTATATGCTCATAGGGTATCAAGTCTCTTCTTGGTAGCCTGCTACCCTTCCTCTGAGTGCCACCAGATCTCCCCATTCAGGGGACGTGGTCAAATATGAGGCACCAGAGTACATGTGAAAGTCAGACCCCCACTCTCCACTCTTGAACAAATGAAAGGAAGCAATATACCACAACTCCAAAGCTCCAGGTAGCTCTGAAAACAAATCTTAAAAAAAAAAATTTTTTTTCAAGAGTTGGCCCTGGTGGTACTGTTGCAGGTGAACCTGCCCCAAGGGCATGAGAGTGGGAGAATTGGCTCTGCCCATTGCTGTCTGCAGCAATTGGGAAGGTGGTCAGCCCTTCACCAGAGCTGCACAACTGAGCTGGCACTGGTGGCATGGCGCTAGAGAATCTGACCAAAGGGGTGAGTGCAGGAAAGCTGAACCTGTCCCTGGCCATGGCAGTGCTGGTTGAGTGCCCTCCCTAGGCTAACCAACTCAACTACCACCTAGACCCAGATCCGGGACTTTGAGTTGACACATCTACCCCATCTATGAACTTTGAGTTTATCCAACATCTACCCCATATATGAACAGCTGGAGCAAGTGAAGGAGCCAAGCGGCAGGATCTCCATGACACGGGGCAACAACAGGATATCTGAGAGGACTCCTGGCACGGATCCAGTATAGATAGTGTAGCAGAAGCCAGAGGCCTGGGAACCGGACCAATGATTCATCGCAATGAGCATCTGCAAGTAATGTTGTTGGGGCAAAAGGGTATACTATGTGACACACCATGACACACCACAGCTTCCACAAGATGGCGTTTTTTTTCTGCTACTGTTCTTTTGTTTTCGTGTGTGTGTGTGTGTGTGTGTGTGTGTGTGTGTGTGTGTAGGTAGGTAGAAGTTGCAATGGCAGAGGGTGAGTAAAAAGGGCAGGAGATGAGTACACTTGGGATGCATAGGTATGAAACTCTCAATAAAAAAATTTTTCAAATTTCTTAAAATAGTATACTTGACACACAATTAAGCTACTATAAGTCCAAATCCAAGACAAGTCTTGTATCCAGCATGCAAAAAACAGTTGTTTGTCACTATTTTGTGATAGAAAGAGTTTTCTGTCCTTATGAGAAGTATTTTCTAAACCAAAGAAATTAAAAATGCCTATAGTAGAAATATAGAATGTTTATGTACTCTGAAAGTAGAGCAGTTTTTTTAATTTATTAATTAATTCCTACATTCTGGTGGAAGTGGAGGTCGGAAGACATCCTTCAAGAGTTGACTTTCTCATTCCTCTATGTGGGTCCCTGGGGCAAAACCCAGGTCCTTAAGATTGAAGATAAGCACAAACTTTTTTTTTTTACAGGAAAAAGGTTTAGTGATAGCCTTTGAGCCCTGTGTACCTGCTGTGTGCGATTATAAATAAAAATATATCAGTGACATCGTTTTTCCTATCAAATTAGGGTGGTGAAGCAGATGAGAAGATGTCAAGCTTTGACTTTGAAAAAATGATATTTTCTTCAAGATTTTGTATGATAGTGATATGGTTAGATCAACCAATATACAAGAAGAACAGAAAGTGAAATTCAGAATGAATGGGGAGCTTGTATCATGCCAATTCAATTTAATGATAGCAACCCTCATCTTTAACTTGCTTACAAAATGGTCAAGTTCAGTTTCTTTGTTTCTTTTTAGAGTAGTTGCTAACATAGATTGTTAATAGTATCAGCATCAGGTAATGAGTAGTAAGTGCTAAAATGCACAAAACAGGAAACTCATCATTTTGTTTGTAATAAACTTCTAAAACATTCTCTCTCTCTCTCTCTCTCTCTCTCTCTCTCTCCTCCTCTCCTCTCCCCCCCCCTCCCTCTCCTCTCTCCTCTCTCCCTCCCATCTCTCCTCTCTCGCTCCTCTCTCTCTCTCTCTCTCTCTCTCTCTCTCTCTCTCTCTCTCTCTCTCCCTGTCTCTCTGTATTCCTTAAGGATGACAGAGCCTTGCGTGTGTCTTGGTGGTCTTAGCTTAAAAAACCCAGGATCCCAGAAACTCTATAGCCACCAAATCCACCTGAGTCAATAGCTCCCAGGTTTATTTTCTCAAAACCGTAAAGAATGACAAGTGAGGACAGAAGAAGGTGAACAAAGAAGCAAAAAGGAAGAACAGATCCTCTAAGGAGGGAGAAATCTTGAAAACGAGTTGTCAAGTAGCATTTGGGACAGAGCTTTTTATACCATGGGAACTGGTTGATAGAGTCTCACCAATATTTTGGTTAGGCATTTAGCTTTGATAAATCTGGTTGGTTAATTTGAATGAATGTGCAGAATTCTGATTATTCAATAGATTGAGTGAAAGCAAGGATTTCCTACTTCAGTTCCTAAGCTCATTGACTAGATAGAGTTTAAAACCTCTGTTCTCTAACTATCAACTCACCAGGAATATAGGTACTTTGTTTTCCAGCAGCTACGACTAATATCTTACAAAGGACCTGCTCTCTTTCAGTGCCTATCATCCCAAGTAACTTTGGTTTTAAGATGCTTAATAAAATGTTCAAGCTTTTAAAAGTTTCAGCTTATCGTCTACTAGAAATAGTGTTAAAATATGTCCTAATAATATATTTCACACATAGTATTAGTGGTTAAATAAAATATTAAGCTCAGGTTTTAACTTATATCTATGTTTCAGGTCTAGAATGGTCTAAAAAAGAAAATGGCAAAAGACTTAAGATTGTCCCAGCTTGAGCTCATCCACTGTGATGATCTGAGTGAGATGACCTCTATAGGCTCATATGTTTGAATGCTTAATCCAGAAGGAGTAGGATTTGTGGCCTTGTTGGGGAAGGTATGTCACTGTGGGGTGAGCTCTGAGGTTTAAAAAGCCCATGTCATTCCCAGTTGCTGTCAGCCTCCAACTGATGGAACATGTGCACACTCTCAGCTACTGTTCCGACGTCCTGCTTCCTGCCAGCTGCCAGACTTCCCTCCATGATGATCAGGGAGTAGCCTTCTCTAAGATGTTTTCCATGCTCTCTTTTATGAGCATCCCTGGCTGTGATATCTCTTCACAGAGATAGAACACTGAGTAAGGCATCCATAAAACGTGTATGTTTTAGAATGTGGAGCAATATATTCTGACTATAAAAATACAAATTTTGAAGTAAAGGAAAAATACCATGCATTCCAGTATACAAAGACATAAGCATATGAAACATTTCTTTTAGATCTTGTTTTCTGTTTACCAATAATGTAATAGCATTTGTTTTTAATATGTTCTCATACTTATTTAGTTTTAAATAATCTATGAAGATATTTTTGAGGAATATATAATATAATACATGAAAACTTAATTAGTTGTTCAGTTTCACGTCAGATTTCAACCATAAAGAGATGTCAAATGACTCCCTGGTGAATACATGTGTGGATACCTATTTGTATGAATTTTGTAATAACATGCACACCTCCTCCTCAATAAAACTTCGGGGATCCATTTGCAAGCACACAGGTAACTCAGCAGAGCAGAAAGAATGCCACATGCTCACTTCAGAACTTGTTCTTGTAAAGAGTGGAAATCTACCCTTAGGTGCAGACATATCTCTGTCCTCCCTCAAGGGTTACTTCAGTGAGACAGGTCAGCAAGTGACCAAGGCAATACCTACAGAAAGGCACTTTCACCTTCATGTATTTTTCCTACCTATAGCTCCCCCACACCATCCCCAACCCCCAGTACTGTCCCTACAATCTTCCACGCAGGCTGCTGAACTTGTCGGCTTTTCTGAATTAAGCCTCGGAAATGAATAATTATTCTTTTTTCTTCTCCTCAGTCTTTTGCCCTCAGATGCTGAGGAGAGCTTAAGTATGACTTTAAACTCCCTAACTAACACTTTGAGCATCGTTACTCGTTTTCTAAATCTTGTTCCCTACCATGTGGCTGCCTTTCATCCTGCAGTCAACCTCTATGTCAGTTTGCCTTCTCCGATCCCGCCATTTTCTGCTGCTTTGAGATTTACCATTTGCTGGCCCTGCGGTTTTCTTCTTCGAGGCTTATAAACTGTCCACAAACATCCACATGAGTACCTTCTTTGTCTGGGAGCTTTCTTTTGTGTTTGATCTTTAATTATTTTGTTAATAGAACTAAGAAACCTAAGATAGTACTCCGATTTCCTCGGTACTATATGACGGCTCTGCTGGGATTCCCCTCTAAGATTTCTGGTGTTATTTCTCTCCTGCCTTTTGTGAAAATAACATGCCCTTGCAGACTTAAACTGCAACACTGCATTAACCATCGTGAGATAGTTACATTTGTTCTCAAATGAGATGAATTTCAAGTTAGTGCAATAATAAATCTCACCCAATTTGATGGTATCTTGGAAACTTAGAATTAAATTATCTATTTTTCTATGAATTTGAGTAATTATAATATAAAGAAAATATTTGTCTTTTCAAAATTCATCAAATTGAGAATATTCAAAAAAATTGTCTGAACTATTTATTACAGTTAATACAGTAGCCAGGTGTATTTTCCAGTGTTGCTAAAAACATCTATTTTTTCTAATAATATTTCAGTGATTTATGAAATAAGATTCTAGGTGGTAAGTTTCCAGTTTGCTATGTTTCCCTGTGTTGTGCATAAACTGGGAAACTGATGCTCACTTATTTTCATTGACATGTAGTAAAGAAATAAATGCTGAATTTAACTTAGCTACTTTAATCATACTCTGCACTATTAAGGCCCCAGAATGATGTTTCTAAAGGAAATTTCAACTTAATTAAAGCACAAACATACTTGAGACTTTTTTATAATTCCTTATCATATAAAATTATTTAAAATTGTGAGGTTTTCCAAAAATACAAATAAAAATTTAAGGACTGCCTTCATACTTTCATCTTTCCCTCAGAATCACTTTATAAAGGAGCCAAGATAATTCATGAGATCAGAAGCAGTGATCCCCATCCCTGGTAACTGAGGACACAAAACCTCAATCATGCAGAAGATCTCCTCACCTGCCTTTGTTTTCTCCTCATCCTGAATCATTTGTTCCTCATTTTACGCTGGCTATCTCGGAAGTGTAGACATACTTTGTAGTATTTTTCTATGAAAATGCAATTAAAGTTACAGCAATAATAAATAAGAAATAGTTTTTCAGCTTCTTCAGGCATTTTCACCTATATGGAATTCACTTCCTTAGTGCTGACTCCTAATGTCATTCTGTGATCATCTGGAGAACACCTTGAAAATTTCCTGAGCTTCTCAAATCCCTCCAAGTTCCTCCTCTTACTTCAGCATCAGACTCAGCTGTGATATGAGATTAGGCTGCGAGGGAGTCAGGCACTAATAGTTCCCCAGGCTATTCCAAAATGGATCCACAGAGAAGGAAGCAATCCATCAACACTCCAGTGAAATCCCACTACGCAAAATGCTCAATGACCCTCATGTAACCATATCCAGAAAATGCCTTTTGCAGCAGCATCTAACACAGGCCACTATTTCCCTCTTGACAATCAGTTTTTCTTGGCTTCCACAAAACTATACTCCCCTGATTTGTTTGTATATTTCTATTAATATTTATATTTATATTGTGTTTCAAAATAAAGTTAAACCCTTGCTAATCACTGTTCGTTCATTGGATCTAAAACTGCTCACATATACAAACATCTCACCCTTGTTTTGTTAACTCTAATCCCCACTTGGCTAGAGACTTATTTGACAGTGTGCTTGAATATGTGTGAAGGCAACATAAATCCAGCAAAGGTCTGAATTAAGCATACCATAAAATGACTTTCTACTAGTCTTCTCCATTTTTGTAACTGATACTCCCACCTAACCAGTAACTAAAGCTAATGTTTTGATGTGTTTATGATTCTGTTCCCCCATGTCTCTTTTATCCATTCTGTTATCCAAAACCTGTTGGGTCTGTCTTAGTACACATCCAACTCATGCATGCCACAGTCTGTCCCACTACTGTTCATTTAAATTCTGATTTTGACGACTATGAAATGTTCTTCTAGATGAGTGTTTTACATAACTGCTGTAAAACTTAAATTTACATATTATTCTGAAACATTAGGAGGTTCCTATGAAGCTATAAGGCAGCTAGCTTGAATGTGTCTTTCGGGATATATTTAGAGATGGCACTCACAGCTAGTGGACTAGGTAGAATAGGGTGGGCACTATTCTGTAGGATAAGGATAGGGAAGGCATAAACACAGATGAGAAACTACTTTCCTCGCCCCTTACTTCATGTCTCAGCCATCTAGGACTTCATCAGTGATCCCACTGGTTACTCAGTTTTCTGCCTTAACCTAAGAGTTCTTCCTCACCTTTTGATTATTTGTTTTGTTTTTGGGTGTTGTTTGTTTGGCTTTGAGATCTTCCAAGTTGGACTGATCCACGCTATTTGTATCTCAGAGTTGGTAGCGTATTCTCTGCCCCGGGATTTCTCAGCCATCATACTTGTAGGAAGTAATTCCTAATAAACCCTCTATTATATATATCTGCACATATATCCTATTGGGTACAGCCTTGACTGATAACGTTTTTTTCTTTTTCTAGAGAGTATTTCAGAGATACTGTAGTGGTTTTTTTTTTTTTTTTTTTTTTTTTTTTTTTTTTTTTTGGGAAATAATTTTGTAATTTGCTTAACTTACTTTTTAAAAATTCTTCAATTTGTTTAGATCACTTAGGTTAAAATCAAACTCCCTGGAATATCCTAGGTGGCTTTGGATGCCAAGTCTTTCTCTCTTTTCCACCCTTGTATTAATCACTCTAGCATAAATGAAGCCTACCTAGCTGCTATGAGGTTGATTTGTGCCTCCTTTCCAAATGCATGTATTTAAACTGTAACCCCCAATATGATTATTTATGGGAAAAGGGCCATTAGGAAGAAAGTAAAGTAAAATGTAACCAACCACTTTAGAAGAACTCTAACCCTGTATTGGACTGTTGGCTTTACATTTTTAAAAAGGCATCATATATATCAGGGCTTCTCCATCTTGTTAATAGGTTGAATAGTATGAGATACAAACTAAGATGATTTCTCAAGAAACTGAACACAAATTTAAACATACACACACACTCACATACAACACACACACACACACACACACACACACACACACCATATTCTGCAGAAATTCCATATAAACTCATGGGAGAAAGTCTATAAACTCAAGAAGATATTAACAAATAAAATTCACATTGAACAGTCTAATTCTGGACTTCCTAGGCTAAATTGTAGAGAATAAATTCCTGCTGTATAACATAGCAAGTCTTTGTAAGTCTGTTACTATGATGGTAACATGAAGAAATTAATATAACTTTCCTTTCCTTTCTTTACAAACTTCAAACATAGCTTCATCTTATGACTTGAAAACTTAAGAAGTCATACATGGCTGCAAATGCCACCTTCCCAGAAAAGCCTTACTGAACTGTTTGGTCATAAGAAGCCATCTTCTTCCAGTAGTTTTTAACTCTATTTTTCTAAGCATCATTTGCACACACTTCAAATTTTATTATTTATTTCTCAGTTATTCATGTAATCTACCACATTTAAATTCTGAAAACTGTCGTATTTTCAGCAGAATACCTGTCATATAGTCATGGCTTATAAATGTATGTTGATTCAGAAACATCTGGAATGCATAATGAATTCAGATACCCCCTCCCCCTTTTCATTTATTTAATTAACAATTCCTAGGACCTAAAGGATAGATATTAAGTGGACATAGCATTAGCCATCAGTCAATGAGAAAAATAAGGTGTCTGTCCTTACTTTCTAAAGTGGTGGCACTGATGAGATAGAAGTGTTGTGTGACTCTTGTTCAAGTGTATTTTTTTTTCCAGAATAAAACCTAGGCATAGATGTTCTGCATTCACTTCAGTGCAGAAAATTGAGGCTCCTGAGAATAAACGTCACTCAAGCCAACATGTCAACGAGCATCTTTTACACCCCACGCTCATTCAAGGTACCATGTTGTCTTCCCCAAAGCTCTTCTGTGAATCACCTACATATTTAATGTTAGCTACAATAGATCACATCTCAGGTGTTTACAGGACCCTAGAAGAATGTATGTCTCAAATATATCAAATCCAATCCTTGAGAAAATGAACTTAATGGACTCAGTCTCTGTCAGGTGTCTTATAATTCTAGAATACAAGAAACTATTCACTAATATCTTGTGGTATAAAGTGAAAACTGGTTGGACAAAGTTGAAGTTATCTATGACTTAACAGTATCTTGTTGTTCCCGAGAATCTCTTATGACATGCAGACAATTTGTAGGGTGTTTGACTGAGGTGGGAATTAAAGGAGTCAACATTTTCTGAGCATTTCATCTGTCACTGGGCCTATTCCAATAACAATATGAATAGGCAGGTGTTAAATCCATTTTAGTAATGAGAAAACTGAGGCACATACAAATCAAATAATGTGTGTAATCTAATAGCAAGACAATGTTTAAAACAAGATTCAATTTAATAAATATATTTCATGAGCTAGTGCTTTCTTAATCTTAGGGTTACTGTGCTATGCTAAACATTGTTTTGGTTCATAGGTATCATAGCTTGGTAGGGTTGTTGTTGGTTTTATCTGTGTATTGGAAGTCTTCATGGAAACTTCTAGTACCATGAAAGCTAAACATTTGTCCTTTTACACATTAATACATGTAGTTCTCATGCCTCATCAAGATAATTTCTCTATTCAACAGATGGAGGAAGTTATTACAGGAAAACATAACCCTATTAATCAAAAAGCTGAGTTGTGGATCCCAGTTACAATCTACAAAACACCCACTGTACCTAAAGCCCAGGAAACACGTGGAAGACATTAGAAAGATTGTAAGAGCCAGAGGAACAGGAAGTTTGATGTGAGCTTGTACTTTCTAGTAATGACATGAGTTACACACATAACGTCTCATCAACATGACTGCTGAAACAGGAGCTTAATAGAGACGATACAAATAGATATGCTAACATGGACAGCAGAAAGCTCAGAAAGGCTCCACCCTACTTAAAGAACTACAGGCAAGTAAGGAATAGTAAGAGAGGAAACAGCCTTTCCCAAGAAGAGAATACCGAGTATTATCCAATAACAGTCAGTTCTAAAAACAAACATGAAAAAATGCAAGTAACATTTTACAGATTGAGCAAGTTGTTTGAGGAATACATACATGTAAAAACAGTTAATGATTTTTAAAAGGTAGGTTAGGTTTGGAGGGAGGTAAGGAATGGGGGTGAATTAATTATACATAATCCAAAGGTATTTTTTCACACATTTCTCACCTTTTATCACCAGTGGGTTTTTGGTTTTTTTTTGTTTTTTTTTTTTTTTTTTTTTTTTTTTTTTTTTTTTTTTTTTTTTTTGGTTATGGGGTTTTGTTTTTCTTTTTTCTTTTTGTTAAAAAAGAAAAAAAAGACAGAAGCATTTTATTCCATGAAAAGACTCCCACCTCTTAAAAAAAAATCATTCTCAAACTAGTGCCAACATTTCTTGCTTGTATTTATAACCCACCTAATGGTTTCTTTTCAATTAATCAGCTGCCAGTCATTTTTAATCAAGTAAAAATTTGAAAATATTGTGGGAATCTCTATCATCATAAATCATCATACTTCACTCTTGGATTTAGCTTTCTTCCAGTGCTCCGATTCTCTACCAAATGTTTTCACCCTTAACTGATTTTTTCCATAAACTGTTCTTCAGACAACCCTTAATCCATGAATGTCACTTAAAATTGGCCATAGATCATCTTCCCTCCATACTCTTGTTTCAATACAGTAATTGACAAAGTCATAAATATAGCCTTCATTTTTAAAGCATAATAATATTGATTATCTTCCATATTGCTCAATTCTCAGTCCCTGCCAAATGATTCTACTTGTGTCTTTACTATAAAAATTGAGAACATAGAACTATCTGAAATATGGGAACCAGAAAATTAACTATTTAATTACTTTATACTTTTTTCTTTTTTAAAAATTATTTTCCTTTTTTTACATATACATTTATATTATTACACGTATATATAATAAACTGCCTCTAACAAGAAGAACCACGAAGCAATTAAGAACTATATAAATGTTACACTTTTAGTGTTTTGGGTATTTGTATTTGTCAACCTTGAAGAAAACATCATTCCTATCTTGATACATCTAAAATTCTGAATGTAAATCAATATATATCATATCTCATACTTCATACTTTTGAAATAGAATGATTTATAAGATTAAACAAGTAAGAAAAATGTGTGGATATGCTATTTTTCAGAAATTGTTTAATAGTAACAGTTACAATTTTCATGATGGCTTATGGTTATGATATAGGAAGATTTACACACACACACACACACACACACACACACACACACACACACAAACTCAACCGTATTAACTGTGATTGATACAGTTATATTTACTGATGTCTGACTCATTTATAGAAAATTTTCTAGCATCTACTTTTTTCTCAATTCTTTTGTAATTTGCGTTGTTATTATCATTTCTACTAATGTGTTCTCTAAACAATGAGGGTTAGAACAAAGCTGTATTCTTCACTCACATACTACAGTTTCTCATCGCTACATTTAGAATGCTCTGTTTGACCTTCAACCTTATTTATCTTGTATCATTTTGTTGATGGTTTATGCTAAAAATTCTTGTATAAATAACACATTCCTTATTTCATAAAGCAAATTATATCTCTACCTCATTATTGGAATTTCATTTTTTTAAAAAGAGAAATGCACTCTATTATTTTATCTTTGAGAAAAATTAAGTTTAAAGGTAGCAGCAATGGAATTCCATTATCTCACCTGACATGAAAGAGTTCTGCATTGCATTTCTCTATTTGCAGCACTCAAAATCTGCAGACATCAGTCTACCCCTATTTTCCTTGCATGATTAACCTTCAGTGACATCTTGTGATTGATTAATTCGGAGCAATCCTATCTGAAACATGCTTTCTAAAAATGAAATTACACCTTCTCTCTTCTCCTCCCCCATAGTTTCTATTCATATATCAGTTAGTGTTTAACTCCATATCAGGCTTATCCACTAATTCCTACCATATCCATGGACACTCCATGCTGGTTCATCAGTAATAGTTCTCACATGGTTAGCACTGTATAAAGTCTCTACAACATATAACACATTTTGGAAGTAAATACTGGCTTGGAGCTGCTTTTAATTTGTATTGACAACTTAACTCATTACTTCAGGTTAATTGAAAAGAGAAATGCCAGTTGGCCTAATTGTTCCTAGCATTTTCTCGCAATCAAACTCCTTTAGAATGGGAATAAGACATGACTTTATACATAAGGCTAGGTTGTGTATTACATGGTACACCATGCATGTAATAAAATTAAATTATTATTAACTGAATATTGAGACATTCTCACATTCATATATAAATATAAATATAATTGTTTTGAACTATGTACTTTGAATAATAACATATTTCTAAAGATTATTTAAAGAAAGGACAATGAGTGTTTTAAATAGGAATATCAGACTACTGTATTCTTGTGTCTGGACACAGTTGAAGATTAAAATAAAATAAAGAAACAATAAACTTAATTATATTATATGACTAATTTTTTCATAGCACTATTGGCATAAATCAATATTAAATGGTCTATGGGCCTACAATCAATAAATATTTAGTATAATAATTAGGGTTAATTATAGAAGCAAAAAAAGTATAGAAGCAAAACATCAGGCTTTATTTATCATCAATTTATTTATTTATTTATATCTTTTTTATATTTATTTATTTATATCTTAAATAAATATATTTATTTATATCTTAAGTATGCTACTGCAAGGAATAAAAACATTGATTATGGACAGTAGGATGGACTTCACACCAATGGATTTAAGTCTACATCTATTTATTAAGCTAATACTAGATCATTTTTCTTTGGAAGGAAATAGTCATTGTTCTTTATATCAAAAACATCCTATAGAAGATGTAGCTACAAAAATGTATATCATAGAGACAATTCACACAATATAATAGGAGAGTAGAGAAAAGAACACAGACAGTGGAATCCTGGATCAGTGGAAATTTTTCTCAGTTTTATTTAAAACCAATTATCTTAGTTAGGATTACAACTGCTGCAATGAAAAGCAATTTGGGGAGGAAAGAGTTTATTTGAGTTATACTTCCACAGCAGTGTTCATAATTGAAGGAACTCAGGAAAAGACCTGAAACAGGGCAGGATCCTGAAGGCAGGAGCTGATGCAGAGGCCATAAAGCAGTGCTACTTAATAACAGTTTCTCTACAGAATGATTTCATCACAAGCCCTCATGTTATTTTCTAAAAAAAAAATTATTTCAAAAAAACTTTTTCTGAAATTCTTAGAAAAAAATATATTTATAATTTTTTAACTTCAATCTTATTTTATTGTGAAAACCTTACTTTCCAATCAAATTGTTATGTATACCTATGCTACAAAATTAATACTAAAAATAAGTGAGCTTTTGAGAAATAAGTAGTATATTTTACCATAAGTTCAAAGTAAACCGTTCTTCCTTTAAAACTTTTTGCCATTTATCAACAAAGCATACTATTTTCCCTTTAGTCTTTAGTGGTGGTATATGTGCATTCCCTAGTTTTCTTTTGTTTTTTAACTTAATGTTATGATTGGGAAGAGTAGTAAAACAATTAATAATATCTAATAATTGTGATTTGCTTACTGAGGAATATGTCTACTCTTATATTCAGTGAAACAATTGCACTGACATATTTGCAAAGAGTGTTTTGAAACTGCAATAAATGATAAATAGAGACTCTGGGAGCCTGGTATTTTTGTTTTCAACCTATTTCAAGTGAATGCAGTTAAGAATTAAAGGGAAATAGCTCCAACCAAATTAAGTTGCATATATGAATTAAAGGGTGTTGGATTAGATTATCTAGTGGTTTGTAAAATGACATCTTGTTTTATTTTTTTCTCTATAATTGGAACAGATTTTCCTTTAAAGGGGACTGCATGAGAAAATAGCATTTTTACACAGATTAGAATTTGCTTGTATGTGACATGGAGACTGAGAAATCATGATTATAAAAATAGATTCTATATCAAAAGGAGAAGTTTGGAAGATAACCAGAAACTAAAACAGAGTGGTAGGAACACCGAAAAATGCAGGGAAAAATAAAGTGGAGGACAAAGAAAAAAACAACAGCACGCATCTTCAGCCATGGGTAGGTATGGGAAATGGGTCAAAAGTAAGGCATGTTATTTGAAAGAGAAGACAGGTAGCCTTTAACCGTCCACTCAGGATAAGCTTGCAGTCCTCATAAGTTCAGCTTTAGTTGACAATTTATTAACTGAGATAGTTACTCTTCCATCATAGTGGATTATCAGTAGAGAGGATCTTCACCCTCTCCCTAGTCAGAAGTGGTTGGGCACTATCTTGTGACGGAATTTATATTTTAACAATCAACTATACTTGGGATCTGACAAGGAAGAACAACCAAAAGTCACAAAATGTTGGGTCAATGTCTACTCCTTCAGTTTGACATCCTCAGGCTGTAGGAGAGAGACGGGGGTGGGGGCTGGAGAGAGAGAGAGAGAGAGAGAGAGAGAGAGAGAGAGAGAGAGAGAGAGAGAGAGAGAGAGAGAGAGAGAGAGAGAGAGAGAGAGAGATGGACTTTTGAAATATCAACACCTACTGCCAGAAACACAACTTCTCCCATAAAGCTATACCTACTCCAATAAGGCCACACCTCTAGTCTTTCACAAACAATTTGACTAACTGGGGATCAAGCATTCAAACATATGAGCCAATGGGACACAATCTTACTCAAAGCACCACATGCTACCACCCCATGGCTCCCAAAGGTCGGTAGCCATAATCTAATGCAAGATGCCTTCCATCCAACTTCAGAAGTTCCTATGGAATTTAACAATCTCAATACTGCCTTAAAGTCCAATCTTTTCTGAGACACAAGACAATCTCCTAATTGCAATGCCTTCAAAAGAAAAAAATTGGATGACATTTCTAACATACAATGGTACATTTCAAAAGGAATAAGGGGGAGTAGTGAAAAATGATAAACCAAAGAAAGAACAGAAGCTCCAAATTCTGCACCTCTACGTTTGACGTTAAAGTGCTATTCAGGCATCCCAACTCTGCTAGCAATGACATTTCTCTCTCTGTTGCCGGTTCCACACCCTATCAACATCTCTCCTTAACAGACATCCCATGGCCCTGGCATCTCTTATATCTCTGAGTCTCCAACACAATCCGGGCTTTACCTTCAGAGTTTCTAGCAATGGCTTCTACGGATCTCTATGCCTCACACCTAACCTCTGTGTGTTTTGTTCATTGCAGAGGAAGATTCCATAATCTCTTTCCTGTAGTCCTCTTGTGTCTAAATGCAGAACCAGGTGGCTTAAATTCATCTTGTTGCTGAGGCTGGAAACTGAGCTCCTCTTTGAATTTCATTTACATAAGCCTTTTATTTTTGTTTAAGCCTAGGAAATCTCTAAAGTCTCTTCCTTTCACGGCTTGCAGGATTAGCTAGCTAGGTGGCTACCCTTATTCCATTTAGCTTCAGGCCTTTTTAAAAGGTTCTCTTCTGCTCAAACATGGGGTTTGTCTCCAACATTACATTTCTTGGTCTTCGTTTTCTCCTCAAACTGTACATTTTTTTTGTTTCACTTTGCCTTGGTTCTCCTTTCTCTTGTAGATCGGTATAAAAGCGATCAATAATAACCACATGAGCAGTCAATTCTAGGTTGCCGTGACATTTCCTTTGCCTGTGGTATTAGTCAATTTAGCCTCCAGCATATTCTAGGACTAAGGAAACAAACAGGCACATTCTTTGCCAAACAATCACAAAAAATGGTCTCTAGGCCAGCTGATAATATCCCTTCCCTCCAATACCTCTTGAATTAGCTCCTGACGGTTCACATTGTTCGCAGCACCACTGTCTTCAAGTTCCTATTGGATAACCCACTGAGCCCCTCAGAAAGCATTCAACCACTTTTCTATTCTGAAGTCGCAGAATCTTCAATATTCCTCCAAACAACAGCATGCCCCGGCCTACAAGAGCAATACCTAAGACTCTGGTACCAGCTTTTGTCTTAGTTACTGTTATATTGCAGTTAAAAGGCACCGTGAACAAGGCAACTCTTGTAAAAAAGAAAGCATTTAAATTGGAGTTTTCTCACAGCTTTAGAGGGTTAGTTCATGATTTTGAGGGCAGGAAGCCCACAAGAATGGCACTGGAGCAATAGGCGAGATATTAACATTCTGATCTTCATGTAGGATCCAGAGAGATAGAGAGACATGGTCCAAGGCTGGGGCTTTTGGAAACATCAAAACACACCCCCCAGAGACACACATCTTCTAACAAGGCCACAACTCTAAACATTCCCAAACGAGTCCACCAGCTGGGAGTCATTCTCATTTAAGCCAGTACACACCCTATGGTTCAAATATTAGCAGCTCCAAAGTGTACAAACTGCAGAGCCTTGGGGCCTTGTGGAAGGATGACTCACCCACATACTACATAGACAAGTGTGGCCAGTACAGACTTCTGAAACACGGAAGCCGAGAGCTACTAATGTTTAGACATCTCTGTCAGACAATTAGTGCTAGCTCAGTCCAGGCTCAGGACCATTCTAAATGGTATAAAAGACATAGCAACTGGCTGTTGGCAGCATTTAACCTTAGGAGGCAGAAGAGGCTGTTTCAACACTTCCTTGTTTCATGTGTTTCACCTTCTTAATTTTATTATTCCGGTGGTAGTATATTTACATTAAAAACTATTATGCTAATTTTTATTTCCCATTTTACATTTATCTGATTTCCCTTACTCATTTTTCTTTTTAATTTAAAAGGTACTTTTATTCAACAGCAATAATACATTTTAGAATTATACCACAGCATGAAAAAGAAAGCAAGTTTCTCAGTGGTTTTCCAATATGGCACATTATTCTTTGAGACTCAGGAAAAAATAAATCAGTAATCTCTGATAGTACTAGGAATTTCACATTTATAATTATTAATACTTTTCACACCTTATTATATGGAAACTATTGTTCATGTGTAAAGAATGAAACTCACTAAGCTTATAGTGATCCATAGCAATATGAATATACATACCTGTTCGGAGCCAGCCCGGAGTCATTCAAGGTTAAAAGAGTCTACTGGCTATGGAAAGCTACTGATGCCCCATTCCAAAGCTGACTTCCTCCTTTTAGCCTCTGCAGATGTTTAACAGGTTAGCTGACTTCCTCCTTTCAGCTCCTGCAGAGATTTAGCAGGTTAGCTGACTTCCTTCTTTCAGCTTCTGCAGATGTTGTTTAGCAGGTTAGCTCGGGACTTCCCGAGAGATAGCTGTTCCCCTGACCTGATGGTATTATCTGGAGACATTCTCGGGCTCCTCCTACTGCTTAGTTCCTGCCTCCACCCCATATAAGCTTTTGCTTTTGCTTCAATAAACAGACCTTGATAGGAACGCTACTTGGTCTCGCCTCTTTCTTTCCCGTCTCATCATTTCAGGTATGGCTCCCCTCGCGGCCCTGTAGTTACTGGTCCTGCTGAACGGGACACATACCCCCCTTAAGGGGAAAGAGAGATAGAGATAGATATAGAGACAGAGATAGGAGAGAGAGAGAGAGAACGAGAGAGAGAGAATAAAGTAAATATACACATTTAATGATAAACATGACAGAGGAGAGGAAAGACATCTGTGACATCTTAAAAACACTGAATAAATTGAAGAAGATACTAGAACATAGAAAGTTCATGTGCACTCGTGGCAGAATTAAAGTGACAATGTGGCCATACTAAGAGAGATCTATTGTTGTAATGCATTCTGCATGAAAAGTCCAACAACTCTTCACAAAACCAGAAGTAATCTGAAATGTCATAGAGAAGTCAAATGTCCCTAGCTCACAAGCAAGAGAGTGATATTGGAGGCACACCAATACTAAATTATACAGAGCCAGAATGTTCTGACTTAAAGTCTTTCCAGGAAACTAGGAGAAAAACATTTCAAGTTTGGTCTGATTTACAAATATTATTAGATCCAACACTGTTCTAAGGGCTATTCACTTGCTGTTCTTTCTCATTGTCATTAATCTTGACATATTTCTTGGAAGATTTTCTCACTTGGATTGATAAAATTAACATTCCATCATCGTCAGATTTTGATGATTTTTTTTACACAGTGTAACATGGAATTATATGTTAATGCTTTATAAAGTTTGATTAAGTATGCTCTGGAAAACAAGGGATTGTGTTATGATACTTCCTATAATAGGGTTAATTGAAAATTAGTTTCTTCTTTAACTCTATGAGATAAAACTAGAAATTATTCTTCTCTACTTATGACCTAAAAATTGTTTCTCTCCTTCAAGGCAATTTTAGTTTCCTCCCAATAGGTATTATGACATAATTTGAATTCCACAAGGATACATTATCACCTCTCTGTTCAATATCATGTACTTTTCATTGCATTTCATTCAATATATAACCATGCAATTATTAGTTTATATAATTTGCAGCTCAAAATGACAGATTTTACTTATTCAATATATCAAAAAGAATTATTTAGTGGTAGATGATAGAGACCATCTCGCCTTCCGTCCCCTGCCTTCTTATTTTCTTCTGATGGTTTTACAGGGATTGAAACATTTATGCCAACTGCTGAGCAGAGCTGACCGTGCTGCCTTTGTAGATAGGATAAAGCACTAGGGTGGTATTTTCAGATGAATAAAGACATTGACTTAAAGACACAATTTCATAAACATGTGGAAGTCACAGGCTAGGGAGTCAATTCAACAGTTTCGGTTAACTAAAATCTTTATCTATTACATCTTTTTCTAAAGAGCTTCACATAAAAACTCTCCCTGGACAAAGAATTAGCCCATATTTAAATTTCAGGCTATAGATATAACCATTACATTTCATCACAGTGCTCTTTGCCATTTTTTTTTTTTTTTTTTTATAGTTTGGAGTATGCTTTAATTTTCTTTCATTATCATAATGGGTCAGAGTATGCAGTAGTGGGTCAGAGTATGCAGAACAGTGATTGTGAGAAAATTGTCTTTTTAAAAGAAGAGGCCCTGCAATTAGCTGATGGGTTGAGAGAGACAACAGTATCTGGCAGAATACTTACAAGGTCCTTCACAGAAATCCATAGGATAAATTAACGGGATGTTTCTCCTTCAAAAGTATAACAAGTATTGCAGACATAATTCAGCATACAATTACAAAAGCCTGGAGACGAGCCAAAGCTTGGCAACATCTAAGCCCTAATAGAAAGACAGTAATGTCTACAGAGTCATGGCTTAAGCAGGGCTGGGAAGATGGGACAAGTGCGCATCTGGCTTAACAAGCTGATTGGGTTTTAATCAACCCGAGTTAATACAGCAGTAGCTAGACTCAGAAAATAAAATAAAAATGGGTTTCTAAAAATGTTACAAACTGCGGAGAGTCATAACACCGAGTTAAATAAACACTTGCTAAGTAAGGCGATTTGGAAATTAAATTAGTAGAGAAGGATGATGAAACTTTAAAAGTTGTATGAGGTAATATGACCCCTCAAAAATGACTTGATGTATTTACCTGCAAATTATGTCTGAACTTGTGACAACTTAATTTGTGAAATCAATAGTATAAAGGGCCATGCAATTTACCATATATCTAATTACCAACAAAACTCTTGCTGCCTTTTTCTGATATGGGCCCTAGTCTTTCACGGGATTCATGTGCCAGGAGTGGGAGGTTATGCCACCTCTTACCTAGAGCTGTGAACAAATTGAATTGAGTGTACCACTAAGTCATTAATTAAGAAGTGGTTGACAGTAGATTTCAAAAAAAGAAAATTATGGCTTGAAAAGAGTTATCAAGTGGCTACACTTTGTACCTTAATCAGCAGACTTGAAATTCATGTATGAAGAGTCTTTTCCTAAGACTGTGGTCCACAGTGTGGGGAAAAAAAAAAAAAAAAAAAAAGGCTATGTTCTCCTCCTGGGAGTGTCATACTATGGCTTAATTTGCTACATTCCAAAACCAAAAAACAAGTGGATATTCTATCTAACTAATGCAAAGATAGACAGATCTGTGAAGCACTCTGAAAAAAAGGCTAAGTGGTTTACATTGAGTCTATTGGGGTGGTGCTAGTTCTAATTCTACTCATATAAGGGAAAACTGAAGATTAGGCAGTGTCTTTTATTATAGTGACATGACAACATTTTCTGATGGAGAAAGCCTCTTGCTGAGGCTGTGTGTGGCTTAATGAGAATCTGAAACTCTTTGATGGAGTAACGCATGGGAAACTACCCAACCTTATTCTAGCAACCAAAACTCAGGATGTCCTGGCTAATTTAGCATTTGTTAAAACTGCCCGTTGAGGAAGGATTGAGGGAGCCTGAAGGGTCAAGAACACCACAAGAAGACCTATAGAGTAAACTAACCTGGGCCCATGGGGCTCACAGAAACTGAACCACCAACCACAGAGTAATGCATGGGCTGGACCTAGAGCCCCTACACATTTGTAACAGATGTGCAGGGTTTTTTTTTTTTTTTTTTTTTGTTTGTTTGTTTTGTTTTGTTTCATGCGGGTCCCCTAACAATTTGAGCAGAAGTTGTCTCTTATTCCGCTGCCTGCCTCTGGATCCTTTTCTCATAGCTGGGTTCCCTTTTGTGGCCCCGGTAGAGGGGGATGTTCTGCAACTTGACTTGTCAGGGTGGGTTGGTACCCATGGGGAAACTCTCCTTATCTCAGCAGGAGAAGGGAGAATAAGAAGAGAGGGATGCGATGGTAAAACTTGGAGGAGAAGAGGTAGTGGGCTTCAAACTGGCTGTAAATTGATTTAATTAATTAATTAGTTAAAAATCCCTGCCTGTCTCTGCAGAACACCCTAACCATGTACCTGTGTCTTAGCTTCACTTCTGAGATGTACCTACCATCCCACCACATCCCCAGGGAAGCTGCCCAGGGAGATGCCAGGAAGAGTTTTCTGCTTTTAACATCCATGTGGCCTAGACACTGGGCCAAACCTAGGTAGGAATTTGGGTATGGTCCCAGACAGCTGACATAAAAACTTTTAATTGGCTACACACTGTGTCTAAGTGGTCATCTCTGGTAAACTCCCATAGCAGTTTATACTTCTGGTATTTATTGGAGCTTGTATTTGGACTCAAGACAGTTTCATAAAAATATTTTGCACAATCAAACCAATTATTCTGGAGAGCATTTTAGCTAAAAACAAATACTGGAAACCATCCCGATGCATTTCAGAAAGGAAAATAATTTAACCCAAGTCATATATTTATCCAGCATAAAAATAGGAAATAGTCTAATTTTGGTTACATCCACATGAAAGTTGGAAGGCATGCATGTTATAATATTTTTAAAACTCTACATATAGCTTATAAATGATTTACAACACAAGCACAATCCTGTGTGATGCCAGGAAATGTTGCATTCAATACAGTCCTTTTTTTTTTTAATGGGAGAGAAAAAATTCAGGCCCCTCACTACCACAAATTATGCAGTCGATTATCTCACATTTGGACAATCACAGAGTCACACATTGCCCTGGGAAAAACACCTTGGTGATCATGATATCTCCCCTGCCTGGTAAGATTTCCCTCTCAAGATCTGGATTAAAGGTATGTCTCTTCCCAACTCAAATGATTTGGATTAAAAATGGTTCACCATGCCTCTCAATCTTAATTAGAAGTGGATCTTCCTACTTCAAATTAAGCAAAAATCTCTCACACATGTGCCCACCATTTGAAGGTTCTAGTTAATTCTAAATGTAGTCAATTTGACAACCCAGAAGGATATCCTGCACTTAAAAAAACAAAACAAAACAAAACCCTTTCTTGTCTCCAATGTGGAGACAAACTCCAACTCCCCATGAAAAACTGGATCAATGACCCCCTCCTTTCTTAGCCAATTTGCTTAAGGGTATCTGAATCCCAAAGTGGTGGAGTCTGAGCTGTCAGTTCAGTGGAATGTTATTTATTTATTTATTTATTTATTTATTTATTTATTTATTTATTTATTTATTTATTTTGTGGTTCCTGCCAGGAATACTTTCCTCTCAGAAACCAAACAACCTTTGTTCATTTAGAGAGATCTCTGCACATACTTCCTCAGATGTCTTTCTCACCAATTTTCCATTTATGTTCTTTCCAAGACTCTGATCATCGACTCAATCAATTGATTACAGCTCATCAATCTGAAGAGCTACACATCTGGTTATTTCTCCTTCTAAACAAAATGTACAATCATGTATACTACTCAAGGTTTTGCCCATGGTGAATAATTCTCTTCCCTGGTATCATTCAGGGTTGTACCAAAAAGATATTGTAATGATGCAGCTATATTATTCTCGCTTCTGCCTGCGTAATTTGCAGAACCATCAGTGAGCAAGGCTCTAGTCTTCTTTCCTTCAGTCAACTGATAATAAGAACACCCCGTGAAGTTATAAGTGCAGACATGGCACCAGACAGCATTGTAATGGGTGTAGCATGTGAGCAACTTCTTCATTTAATTTGTTTTTGCCTTTAATACCTGATTGGGCCCTGTCATACATACGGCACTTTCATCTGATAAGAGATTGCTGCTGTGTGCATCCAGCTTATGATGGGTAACTTAGGGAAAGTTGAAACTGGGTGGCCCATTGTCAAATATTAAATTTCCACTAAGGTCCAATAACAAGCCAAGAGAAGTCTGTCTTTCTTTCTTTCTTTCTTTCTTTCCCTGGTCCTCTGATTCTATTATTTATTATTATTATTCACTTTATAGCCTGATCACAGCTTCCATCCCTCCTCTCCTTCCAGTCCCACCATCCAATACCTTCCCCCTTTCTCCATCCCCCTTATCATCAGAGAAGTGTAAGCCCCCATTGAGTACCAACCCACCCCGATACATCAAGTCCCAGGAGGACTAGATCTGTCCTCTCCCACTAAGGTCTAACAAGGCATCCCACCTAGGTGAGCAGGATTAAGAGACAGGCAACAGAGTCAGCCCCGACTCTAATTTTTAGGGAACCCACATGAGGAACAAGCTACACATCTTCTACTCATGTGTAGGGGCCCTAAATCTAGCCTATGCATGCTCTTTGGTTGGTGTTCCAGTCTTTGTGAGCCCATGGGCCTAGGTTAGTTGACTCTGTAGGTCTTCATGTGGTGTCTTTGACCCATCAGACTCCCTCAATCCTTCCTCCCACTCTTCTACAAAACTCACTGAACTCAGACTATTGTTTGGCTGTGGGTCTCTGCCTCTGTTTCTACCAGCTGCTGGATGAAGCCTCTCAGAAGACAGTTATGCTAGGCTCCTGTCTGCAAGCATAGCAGAGTATCATTAATAATATCAGGGGTTAGCTCTTTCCCATGGGGTGGGTCTTAATTTGGGCCAGTCATTGGTTGGAGACTCCCTTGATCTATGCTCCATCTTTATTATGTACTGTGTATCTCTCAAAGGGAGAATAGTTGTCTTCTGATGATGGTAAAGCCTTGCTCCGACATCCTAGCCCTAACAAAAGCTTCAGAAAGCATTGATATTTGCTGCCTACCATTGACAAACACCCCTGGGTCTGCTGGACCATATGGTCTAAGTGGTATAACAGCCTGTACAGCAACCTGGACCTGTTGAAGAGCATTCTTCTGTCCCAAGCCCCATACAAAGCTAGCAGCTTTTCTAAATGGGCCAGAGTAATAAACCAAGTGAAGAATGTGCTATCTCCAGAATCCAAGTAGATCCGCTAAACATTGTGTTTCTTTCTTGTTGGTGGGAGGAGTAAGGTGCAAGTAACTTATCCTTCACCTTAGAAGGAATATCTCTGCATGCCCCACTTCATGGACTCCTAAGAATCTCCTGGAGACAGAAAGTTCTTGAATTTTGATTGGATTTATTTCCCATCCTTTTATATGCATATGGACACAGAGTCCAAAATGGTTTATATCTCCTGCTCACTTGGTACAGTTTGCATAGTGTTGTCAATAGAGTTCACCAATATGGTGTTTTGTGTAAGAGAGTATTAAAGAAGAACCATTCTAAGTTATGAAACAGGAATGGAGAGGTAACATATCCGTAGGGTAAAGCAGGAAAGGTTTAATGCTGCCTTTACCAACAGAAAGCAAATACAGTACTTAAAAAAAATAAACTTGTGATACTATCTCAATATGTAGCCCAGGCTGCCTTAAAACCCATGATCTATCTGTTTGAGCCTTTGCAATATGGTGATTATAGACCTGATCCATCTTGCCCAGGTCAAATATTTTGAAATATAGATTAAATAATAATATGAAAGAAAATAAAGATCGCACACACACACACACATGTGCATTTGCATATATACATGAGCTCAATAAAGGTTTCTTTTTATACCTAATTTGTGAGGATGGACTTGTGCGAGGAAATGACAGCCATATAAGTATACCATGCCAAATCTTCATCATTGTAAGGGGATTTCATAAATAGAATCATCTGAGAACAATTTTCAGTTGAAGATAAAAGATAAAAAATAATTTCAGACTATTTTTTACATTTCTAAGTGAAACATTACCCCCTTTAATGTACAACTCAGTCCATGACATCTTGTCTGTCACCAATCTCTACAGTCTGATCTTTGAAAACATCCAGTTCTGACTAGCAAGGGTGTTGGGTAAAACACTGCTTATTGCTAAACATCGTGGAACATGGATGGTTAGACTGTTTTCATGGCAAAGCAATGAAGCCCAATGAATTGCACATGAATGATGATGCAAGAGAAATAAACAAGGACCTAAATGTTAATTATCTTCCCTTAAGTGACATCATCCAGGCAGCATTGCTACTTTTAGATGAGGGCAGAATTATCACATGCACAGGGGGATCTCTGCGAACACCCATCAAGGAAGCAGGTTAGCCACTGTAATAGCAAGTGACACAGAAGACTACAATCACCTTTATTATTATTCACATTTTCCAAGTTTCCTTTTAATTAACTGCATTTTCAGAGACAAAATACGGTTCCTATGTAGGATATTTATATCTATACTCATTAAAATATATTTCTTTCAGAACACTTAGTGTTTTTTTTTTTCTTTTTCCAGATCTATGGCCATGTTTTCAGTCAGTCCAACATAACAGATTGCTTTAGACAGCATTCTACCGCATTAAGTTAAAGAAAATAGTCATTTTAACTTGTAATTCATTTTGATTGGGAGCAGGAATCTAATTCATATTGATTTTGTGTAACCCTTTGCATACCTATATGCTGCATTTTAAGCTAGGTTTGTACAGATCAATGCATCACACACTTAGTAATCAATGGGGAAGGAAAAATCATTACTTCTGTCTAGTAATTATGTTTACATTCAAATAAAATATTATAAGATGTGCAAGGCCATCCTGGAGAATGAATTCATGACCCATAGATCACAAGTTGATTGCCTAACATTATACTTTCCTCAGATGAAGCAGATCTGCTGAATGCTTCCAGGAAATTAAAGACATGGCTGTCTTACCCTTGCCTTTTTTCAGTTGTCAGTACTGAGGTCACGGTCAAGAGTTGCATGGTCTTTTGATCCCCAGAACCCTCTATTTGGTGAATTATAGTTCATAGTAACATGGCCTCAAGCTTCAATCTGCAGTTTTATTCCTTGGATTGTGATCAGCTCTGGCACTGAGCTGACCACCTGCTTATGCTCAGCTACACTCTCACTTCATACTTTTTATCCTTGACACTTGAACTTGGAGGATGTACATGGTGCCTCTGATGTCGGAAACTCAGTTCGCCATTGTGGAGTATAGATTAGGCATGCCACTCTGACATTTTGTTTCAAAATCACCTTGAACAGAAAAACTGCTCCTGTTCCAACTGCAATTCAACTTTCGTCTTGGGTATCAGTAAAGCTATAGTCATCTTTGAAGATGGGAGGGAAAGGTGTGCAAAGAACAGCGGCAAAAATAAAAGCAAATGAGATGCTTTGCGACTCTCCAACCGTGCTTTACATCTAAGCAGCTCTATAAGCAAGGGACAAATCAGCCCAGGTTCCTGCTCTTCAACAAAGATGAACAGATGGGCTGGAAGGAAACTGCCCATCAAAATCTGTTTTGTACTGTTTTATTACAGTTATTCAGATAAGCAATGTAGATTGAAATAAGGGAGATCTGTAAACAAGTTCTGCTTTTAGTGATTTCAGTGACTGAAAAAATTCACAGGACCATGAATGAAAGAGAAACATTTTGTTCACTATAGATTTTTGTGAACTAAGAGCAAAATATTAAACACAGGAAAAAGTGCCAAATAATGTTAAGTATATGAAGACTGAAATTATGAACAAAAACTGGCAAATGTCCTATTCAGGAAAATGCATGAATCAAATGAGCAAATATTAACTTATCTTTTAAAAACTTGATTCGTTTGTAAGTGTGTACATGCATGTAGATGTGTGTGCATGCAAGTATATGGATACTCATCTGTACATGGTGCACATATATGTGTGCACTGTGCATGTGTGCATGTACGTGAATGTATGCATGTGTATGCACGTGTGCATGTGTGTGTGTGTGTGTGTGTGTGTGTGTGTGTGTGTGTGTGTGTGTGTTTGCGTGTAGAGGTGTAGAGTAGAAGAGAAGCTTGTGTGTTGATCATCAGGTGCTATGGACCTTTTTTCTTCTTTCGATAGTCTTTCACTAATCTGGAATTCTCTAAGTAGGCTAAGCTGGCTGGTCAGTAAGCCCCCAAATCTGCCTGTTGTTTCTAGGGCTGACTAGTTGGTATTAGACAACCAACTGGGCGCTCATTCTTGGGGAAGACTAATTCTTACTTTCTCAGTAGTCATTGGTTACCCATAGTTCTTTGTCTAGGGGTGAGGCACATGAGATTTTTTAATATCTAATTCTGGTATTGTTCAGGCCTTGTTTAAGCAGGCATACTATTGAGATTTCATAAGTATAGGCTCCCTGTCAGAGGTAGTAGGCACCATCACACAGCAGGCTTTATGGTCCTCTGCTTCTTTATTTAATGACTGAGTTATCTCTTCAGCCTTGTGTTTAATACTAGAAAGAAGAAAAAAAATAAAGAAATAAAATGAAAACAGGACCAATAGTGATTTTGCTCTGCATATTATATGGTTTTCTAAATGTTTGCGGTAAGCACTAGATTGAAAGAAATTTTAAATTATTTTGAACACAGATATGAGTTTAAATTATAAAGCATTGTATATTTCTTACCATAAAGTAGACATGGTGCTATGAATGAATGCTTTAGAATGACAGATAACCTCTCTTTATTGATTGTTAGGTAAAGGAAGTATTACCAAATGCTAAAGAGGACGAAAATAAAGCAAAAAAGCAACCAAGATATTTCTAATCACATGATTAGATGCCTTGTAAATATAATACACTGTTTGAAAGAGCTACTGTTCATTTGAAGAAATAAAAGACATGGGAGTGTGTCAAAGACAACTGAATATTTCCATGACAACAAACTTTGCTTTTGGGGTGCATCATTTCTTAACTCCAGGTGAACACATAGAGCATTATATAATTTGTTGTGATGGTTAGTGTCACCAACTTGATAAGGTATACAATCACCCGGGAGATGGGCTTCAGACATGCCTTCAGGAAACAGATTATGTTGATTACCTTAATTGATACAAGATGACACATCTTAATTGTGGGTGAGACCACTTCCTAGCTTTGGGGTCCTTGGCTAAATAAAGTGGAATAAATGAGAGCAATACAAGCATATATGCATTCATTGTGCTCTTGTGACTACAGGAGTAATCAGCTCCTTCCAGTTCCCACTGCTTTGACTTCCTTTCTCCTAAGTTGCTTGCTTCTGTGTGTGTGTGTGTGTGTGTGTGTGTGTGTGTGTGTGTGTGTGTGTGTGTTTCAGAAATAAGGAAAAATATAACACATTTACACATGGGCATAGAGGTCAACTATTCAATGGCTTAAAAATATTTACCTTTACATTGGAATATACTTTGATAGGGCACAGTCCCATTTAAACCATATAGGGTTAAATTTCTGACATGAGTAAATCAGAAAAAAATTTTTTTAATTACTAAACTTAAAGGTCAGAAGCTACTTAATTTCACTTTTAGTCACTTAGTTAACTAGTGTATTTTATGTTTCTTATTTGAAATTGGTAAGCAGCAAATTCTTCATCTTTCATTAGGAATTCAATGAAAGGTCAATGATATGCATCTGCTCCTTCTATCACTCCAGTTGAATGCTAAATGTGAGTGATGTTGAGAAATTATTGATTTTACATGATCATCTGTGGTTGACAGTTATTAAATGAGCATTTCATACATAACAACATTCAACAGTTTTTGCTTATCCCTATCCCACTGTACTTTACTAGAATGTGGGTTATACTATTTTTAATGTGTCCACACTGTATACATCACCTGCCTGCTAATCTCTTAAGAGTTACCTCAAAAAATTGATTACTTTAATAGCAATATCACAATGCTTAGTAACATTTGTTATGGGACAATGTATATTTCATTTAACCTGTTTCATCTTTTCAAGCAGGCCCTAAATCATGTCATGTAATTCCAAGAGAAATGTGAGTATAGTTTCAAGCACCTACTAGGGTCTTGGCAGACATTCGATTTGGATAAAGAGGGACACTGTAGTTTCCAGGCCATCCCATAAATGATCATTTATCTATTGAACTATACTATTTGAAAATTAATGCTTTGGCACAGGCGAAGGGCTGAAGGATCATAATACTTGGAAAGCAGGTTCAGTGTCGGAGGAAATGTCCCAGGCACATCCCCCTCCAACTATTCTTTAGTAAACTGAAGGCTGTGACAATCTCCTATCAGTTACTAAACACAGCTTATGGAATCATTTGCTTTCTTTAAATGACAGCAATGCTTTGCTTTTAAGACCTAACATGTGGTCATAGTAGGATCCTCAAGTTGACTTGAGATGCCATGCCAGACTTTGTACTTACATAAGAAAATAATAGTTCAGATGAAATATGAAACTTGGAGGAAAGTAATAAAAGATTTTTTAAAATGATATTTTTATCAATATTTACAAGATTCATCACTAAGGTAAAGCATCACTTAAGATAGCTGGAAAATATTTTTCCTCTGCTAGAAAGAGGTATAAGAGACCAGAGACTAGTGGATTATGATTTAATGAGTACATGAAGCAACTGATTCAATGTTAAGATTCTCAGAACTATATCGCTATCAGAAGCTGTCAAAGGAATGAGAAGAGAAAACTTTTTTTTTTTTTTTTTTAGATTTGCAGATCTGCCTTACTTTTTTGGTCTGCAAGAAGGAGCTTACAGAAAACCAGATACAGCTCAAGGAGCAAAAACATATTTTTATATTAATTTATTCGGATTACATCTCAATTGCTATCCCCTTACTTGTATCCTCCGATTCCTCCCTCCCTCCTTCTTTCACCTTGTTCTCCTCCCCTAGGTCTGTAAATCTTTACCCTATCTATATACTCAATGAAATTCTCATTTCAATGCACTGAGTGTCTTGTAAGGCTTCTGACTAATTTAAATGAATCCCCAAGTTAATAAAAGAGCTATTGTTAAATATTCTTCTTTAAATAGATCTTAGTAAAGATAATCAAAATCTTTTAGTACTCAGAGTTATGTGTAGTATCTCAACTGGTTGAAGACATGATGACTACAGATGATAGTTAATTATTAATTTGCTCATTAACAGCTAACGCACCTTTAAGAAAACATAAAATACACAGATTTGCAGTTTCATAGCTTAAATCTCAGTTTAACTGTGTCAAGACATAAAATCTTAATAAAAATGAAATGAAAATTGATTAGTACAAGGCTACAGAAAAAAACAAGTTATAAAAAGAATGACAATGTTTTAACGTAACTCAGTATATACTGGATATATAAAAATAAGGAGTGTGGCCACTTAACCAAAGATATGCCAGTAATGGGGTATCCTAGGCAGTCTAGTAATCCTAGCAGTAAAATAGCATTTTATGTAAAATATGAAAGAGCTAAAATACTCCTTGATAGTTGCCCTGTAAATAAAAAAATAATTTATTTCTCTTCTACTACTTGATAGCTATATTAATATTAAGAACTGTTTAAAAAGCTCTTATTCCCTGAACCTAGATTTCTCATGACTAAAATTCAATATCCTCAAAATGGACATTTGCATTGCATTCTTAACTGAAAACACATGTTTAGACTCTGACTTAAAATCAGAGTAATCTGCCTGTGACTCATTTTATCAACAGTTTTTTAAATGTAGAGGACTAATAAAAATCTCATTGCTAGCTGTTAGCTTTAAATTTTCTTGACTGATAGAAAGAAGTTCACAGGCCACAAATCTACATGTAGCTGTTGAAAATGAAACTGAGTTTAGGCCAGCTTTGGGACGCTTATGTCAAAAACAGAAGCAGAGCCGGGCGTGGTGGCGCACACCTTTAATCCCAGCACTCGGGAGGCAGAGGCAGGCGGATCGCTGTGAATTCGAGGCCAGCCTGGTCTACAAAGGGAGTCCAGGATGGCCAAGGCTACACAGAGAAACCCTGTCTCGGAAAAAAAAAACCCAAAAAAACCAGAAGCAGAATAGTTTCAGAGAGAAATCCCTAGAATGGTGTTCTACAGACATGCAGACATACAATAGTAATGTGAGATCTGGGTTGAGGCAAACTGAGAAGTCTGCAGCCATTTTAAACTCAAAGAAAACCTAATGACAAATGAGAAATTCTATTCCCAATAAGAACCCACAGCGAGTAAAATTATGGACAGGGAGAAAGAGTGCAGACACTGAGACTTTCATGATCAACTAGGAAAACTTCAAACCCCACCTCAGCATAATGATAGCGAGACAAAAATGACCTCACAATCCATTATCAAAAATGACCTGCGACCAGAACATTGTGTCTAACGTTCTAGAACATTATTAAATGGATAATTGTGCGTTAGTAGTTCATGGAAAAATACCACTCTGAGCAATCTCTCACACTAAAAGCTATCTGCGGATGCAGTGGAAATTATTACGATAGTTGTAAGTAAACTAGAGTTATCAGTCACACATGTCAGGAATAAGAGCAAAAGAAAGCTGGCTTTGCACAGTTCTCCAATCTTTTATCACTATATATATGCTTTATTCTCTACGTAGGTGTTTATGAAACAGACATAAGCATGTTTGTGTGTATATATAGAGATGCATATATACATAAATGAACATTTAAAGATATATGACATTGTAATTCATGGTACATACATTTGAAGTATCATACACCACAACCTGAAATATTCTTTCTAAAGAAACATTCTAAACAGTGCAACCACAACTGTAGTCCATTGTTCTAAAGAGAAATAATAATTGTCACTGTCCATAATAATAGAACAAATTTCACCTTGTCATTATTGGTACATATAGCAAATAATCAAAAGGTTTGTGCACTTTATCAAATGTATGAGTGTATCCCACATAGAAGGCAGTTTTCTAGAATTAAAACCTACCTCCTATAAACGTTGGGTCCTGGGAAATAAGAATTCACCTTCCTGAAATCCTAATAACCTGACTTTGATCTTCAGTATGCTGTGTTGCACATGCATGCACACACACACACACACACACACACACACTATAATAAAATATTAATAAATTTCTTTGAAGACTATTCAGAGTTTTTTCTAGGTATATTTTAATATTGAAACTAATTAACAAAACCCAAAAGTTGTATTTCTGGTCAACTATGAGGTTTACCTACAAATTTTCAAGGTACAAGGCTGAAAGGACATGGTCCAGAGACACAATGGACCCCTGTGTCTACAGAGGAAGTCTCCTCAGCTATTCCTATGTAGAAATGATGTGACTCTGAACCTTTGAGAAATCTCACACATTTTATTAATTTATGTTGAGGACAAGTGAGATGGAGCTTCCTCACGAGTCTAGTGACTCCAGTTTAATTCTGGGAAATCTTGTGGTAAGCAAGAGAACTGACTGCAGCATTCCTCTGACATCTAGGTACATTCCATAATGTGCCTATGTATGCACACACATACATGCATGTGTAGATGTACAGTAAACAAATACATGCAAAAATATGTTTAAGTAAATATGTGGGTTTTATTCAAAGTTTTGAGAGAGCTCTGTAGTCCAGGGAAATTGTTGGGATGTGATAATTTATGTTCTTAAGTTATCGAAGCCACTGTTGCAAATTTAGCAAAAGCATGGGAAAATGGATAAATACTTAAGTTGAAATAGATAAGCAGTCTATATATTTGTGTAATGGCATCTTAAATTTCAATAAGAAGATGAGATTGCCATTATTTTTCTTTAAAAAATTTTCTGTTGCAAAATGTAAATTCTAAAGTGAGGTAGAACTGACAGCTAAGGGTAAGGGAAGATCTTTCTTCAATGTTGTCATGAGTTTTATTATGAACAATGTCTTGGTTTTATAGTTTTAGGAATTTATCCAAACTTTTCCAGTGAGTACTTAAAATATTTATATTTTATAGTGTGCAAATTTTACACTCTATTAAAAATAATTTCTCTTGTAGGTTTCTAGGACCCTCTGGATCCTTCTATTTCCCCATTATGATGGGCAGATCTGGGCCCAGGGGTCCTGCTCAAACTATGGCATCAGCCAAGGACAATACGTGCAGTAAACTTTGAACCCCTACCCAGATCTAGCCAATAGACAAGAAATTCTCCACAGTTGAGTGGAGAGTGGGGACTGACCTTTACATGAACGCTGGTGCCCCATATTTGACCACATCCCCTGGATGGAGAGGCCTGGTGGAAGGATAGCCATCTAGCAAGAAGAGACTTGATACCTTATGAGCATATACAGGGGGACAATGTCCCCTTCAGTCACAGTCATAGGGGAGGGGAGTAAGGGGAAAATGGGAGTGAGGGAGGAATGGGAGGATACAAGGGATAGGAAAACAATTGAGATATAATATGAATAAATTAATAAAATATATTAAAAAATTAATTCCTCTAGTTCATACACTGGATCTTTAGGTATTTATGGGAAGTGCAGTGATATTTTCAATTTGCTTCTAAAGAAATGGACTAAATAAAATTTAATAAGACATAAAAGACTAGCCAACTGCTTGTATGATAAAACAATTGCCCAGTTTAAAATCACAGAATATAACTGAGTACAAAATCTCTACAAATTTTCATCAAATTTTCTGTAATTCTATAAAATTATATTGTAATCTTGAGGAAGAATCACTATTTTATCCACCGACAGAAAAATGGAACTTTAATATCACTCTGGAACATTTAAAAATATGTGATAGCACCTCTGTACAAATATTAAAGGCTTGTTTTGCCTCAACAGTAGAAAGGTTTCTCAGTATTACTCATTATCTGTTATAGTTGGCTTGATAAAAACAGTGATAAAAGACTTGTTTTTCCTGTTACACACCACACTTTCCACTAGGATTTAGAACCACCTAGATGTTGCCATGGCATCTTTAAAAGTTTACTAGAGGTGTCCACTGATTCCTTTAAACACTACTATGAGCATTATTTTTGTCATACTTTTCCAGACACCTTTTTTGAAAGGACATTCATAAAAATACTTTGTATATAACATTAAAGTATTGTTAAACTGCATTAAACTTTATAATACTTTATTGCATTTCACAAAAAAAAAAAAAAAAAAAAAAATCTTAGGGTTGGGGAGATGGCTCAGTGGTTAAGAGCTGCCTGCTCTACCAGAGGTCCAGAGTTCAATTCTCAGTAACCACTTGGTAGCTCACAACCATCTTTATTGGGATCTGATGCCCTCTTCTGGAGTGCAGGTGTACATGCAGCTAGAGCACTCATAAAATAATTTTTAAAAAAAGAAAAAAAAAATCTCAACCCTCTTTGGAAGGTCTCCCCACACCCACTGCCAGTAGTGACAAATACTCATAAAAAATAAATTAGTAGATGTAATGATATTTTAAAAATGAATTTGTGTCCAACCCACAATCCTACACTGAGATATTTGTCATTTTATCAATTCTCAGAAAAGAGAGTTCAATTGTTCCTAGGTCCAAGTTCCTATACTTAACAATACATGAGAAGCATCTTACATGATAAAGGCCACTATGTATGCCATATCTGCTAGCTAATGTTTGAAAAAAATAGTTTAATATATTTATCAAATTTTGTGGAAGGTTTCTTTCATAGCTCCAGTAGTGCTGCAGCTTAGCTCTGCGCTAAGGCTATATCAGTTAATACTGGCTTTTACATCCGCTTAAACTCTCACTAGCCCTTCTCATATTAAACATATAACTTGAAGTCTTAAGACTAATACGGTAATATAGGCAAGGACATGGGGATGGAGGGTGGTGAGTCAGGAGCTCCAAAGGGGACTAGGAAGGCTGGCAGATCTGGGCCCAGGGAGGCCAGCACAAACTGATGCACCAACCAAGGGCATTGCAAGCAGAGAATTTACAATCCCTCTTCAGATATAACGATGAACAGCTCATTCTCCCCATGAGGAAGTGGGGGAGAGCAGGGACTGCCTCTGACAGGAACTCTGGTGCCCAAGATTTGATCACTGCCCCTTGACAGAGAGGCCCTGGGGGAACAAAGAGGAAGAAGAGAGATGCAGGTTATCCACTTGAGAGTGGTGATTAGAAGGTGGGAGAGGAGGCCCTCACCTGTCAGAGGTCTGGGGAGGGGATAGAGCCGAAGAGGGTGGGAAAAGGATAATAAGAGTGAGGAGATTACAATCGGAATGTAATGTGCACACATTATAATTTAAAAAAAAAAAAAGAGAGAGGGGGGCAGAATTTAGTTTTTAAATTTTTAAAAGAGAATAGCAAGTTGACAATTGTCCCATGAAACCTCTGTTTTCTCAAATACAGTTTAAAATTGCTGGCATGTGGTAAATACGTTATTGCTACAATGATGTGTGACCTTCACATGTACCTGTGGTAGTATAATGGAAAAAATATCAAAGTACAAAAAAAAAATGCAAGTCCAGCTTATTTGATGGCAGATTATCATGTATATTGTGTGTTCAAATATCAATGAGTAAATATTATTAAAAGAACAAGTCTACATTTCTTTTTAATCTATGCTTTTCAATTAAGTGCAATGGCCAAATTAAAGTATGTTACAAATGACTACTATATCTATAGGTAATAGGATCTGAGTGTGAGATGGCCATAGATCCAGCTATGAAGCTGCATTGCATTATTCTAATAAAGTGCATAGTGGCAAACACCAAGTTATTTATAAACTCACACTCAGTCCAGGAAAATAAGAAAAAGCATATATAGATTATTATTCGATTTCAGATGAGTTTAATCTCTGACTGGGAACGTGTGGGGCAGGTGATAAACAGATCCATTCAGAGACATATGCCATTGTGTCCTTCCAGAGAAACGGTCACACAAACCGAGATTTCAGAGAATCAGAAAACAAGATTAACATGGAAATAACAGGATGTCAACGTGATAATCCCCAGAAGAGATACTCCGAGCTACACAACCCTGGACTCATCCAGTTTTCAGAGTGTCAGAGTGGGGCTAAAGTGCCCCGGCCCGCCTGGGTTCGACTAACGCTCAGGAGGAGAATTTTCCTGTATAGGGACAGAACACAAGACACGAAGAAGAGGGCAAGTCTGGATTCTGATCAAACTCCATTTATTGAGAAATTTCACAGAGGTTTTATAAGGCAGGGGGCAGGGAAGCATATTGCTATGGCAACCCAGCTGTAGGCTATCTCAAGATGCGAGGAATTCCAAGCAGGTCACAACCTTCTGCCACACCAAATATTTTGCCATCTTTTTCTAATCTAACTGCTAAACTACAACAGGGTGGCTCCACCTAAATCTTATCTTTAGTCCTACTGTCGAACCACGACAGGGTCAGCTGGTTTCTGGTAAATGACAGACCGCTGGAGTAGGAACCTAGGCTTGACAAGATGGCTGAACATTGGCCATATAGCCCGTCCCCTACACTAATGAGTTCTGATGGAAGAGAGCAAGGGAGGTAAGGAAGAAAAAAAGAGATGGCGCACGCCTTTAATCCCAGCACTCGGGAGGCAGAGGCAGGTGGATCGCTGTGAGTTCGAGGCCAGCCTGGTCTACAAAATGAGTCCAGGATGGCCAAGGCTACACAGAGAAACCCTGTCTCGAAAAACCCAAAAAAAGAGAGAGGTGCACTGAGAGCCCCTGCCTTGTAGGAGGCATCGAAAATTTGAAATAAGTAGGACTGGAGATAATTTCCTTATAATATTGGCCACAGAAAGCAGTCAGAAAATGCCATGTGCATGAGCAGTCGATCCAGGTAGATTTGAATTCAATTTAAGCTTTGTTCTTTTGTTTCTGCTATGGGCAATTCTGAAAGTTTCTTTAATCCCTCAGAACCTCACATTTCTCATTTGCACTATACCAGCAGTAGAAGTGCCTAACTTCTGGAACTATTTATAATGAGACAATGCATGGACAGTTTTTTTTTTTTTTTTTTTTTTTTTTTAACTTTGTCCAAAGTCATCAGCAAGAACTAAAAAAAATGGAATTTATAATTAGATTATACTATGCGAATCAATTTTGTGAAGATGTAGAGAGGTTATCACTTGTTTAGTCTACCTGTAATGCAAAGGCAAGTGCTTAGGATGCTAATAGCTAGCCTTACTTATCAATATGACCCAACCTAGCATCACCTGGAGGAGAATTTCAATGAGAGACTATCTGCACTGAGTTGCCCTGTGGGCAAGTTTGGGGGGAGATTATCTTAATATGTTAACGATAAGAAAATTCCCAGCACACTGTGGGTAGCAACATTCCACTGTGCATCCTGTGTATGAGTAGAAAAATCAGGCTGAGCACAAAGCAAGCAAGGACTCAAGCTTGCATGTGATATGATCCACTGCCTCTAATAACTACTCCTGGTTCTTTCCTGCACTAATGGAGTATAACCTCTAAAGCGAGCCAAAATAAATGTTTTCTCCTCAACCTCTGTTTTGTCAAGCACTTTTATTCAGAGCAACAAAAATGAAGCTGGAATATGTAACAACTTTGACTCCAACCTAGAGAAAAAGACAGTAGCTGCAGCAGTTGAAATAAAGTGACATGTCCATGGGTCATTTATGGTTTATTTGCATAAAGTAAAAGACAGGTAATTAAGAAATTGTAATGAGGCAGAGACTGAAATACTGGTTACATCTACAAACATCTATAAACCACAATTTATTTATTTATTAAAAGATACTATTTTCTAGACTATTATGAATATTGCAACTAAATAACATTATAGACTATGAATTGCAACACTTACACTCATTTATATTGTTAGTAAATAGCACCAAACAAGTCTTCTAGAAAGATTTTCCTTTTACAAGTGAATTGTGGAAAACTTTAAATAATTAGACTTCCTATCAGATAGTGTACTTAGTCAATAGTTGAATTCATAGAAAGCTAAAAAACTGGGTTTATATTTTATAATCCATAGTTGATTTATAATGCTACTTTATATATTCTTTTTGTACAAGCGTATAAAACTACTTGTTTTATTGAAAGTGTCTAGAAAGTATATTATTCTTTGTTATAGAGACAGATGGATCAATTATGATCTTAATGAAATTTATTAGTGCAGAAGTGACTGAGTGATCTTATAAGTCTAGTCCTTCTAGCATATATTTTTCCAACTCGTCTGGCGGTGTAAGATTGTAAACTATGAAACCGCACAACAAAAATGGAATTCTTTGACTTTTGTAAACATGAAATATTTAAAAAATGATAAACTCGTGCTTCATAGCACCATGGTATTCTACAGCCAATCATCAGCAATAGACTGTATCAGAACTAATTGCTTTCAGGAAACTCCATGGTTCAAAGTCCTCCAGTGCCACCTATTTTTCATGATACAGACTAGAGCTTCATTTAGGAACCTCCATTAATTGTTAACATTCTGTCTCTCCAGGTTCAAATCCATCATCACCAAATATTAAATTCATTATATATATATATATATATATATATATATATATATATATATTTCTTGCAGCCTCATTAAATCAAGAAGCATCTAATGTGGGGAAAAGTATTTCCAGCATCTAGAAAATTGAATCAGCAGATAAGAGTGCTTGGTGCTTTCACGGAGAATACAGTTTTATTCCAAGCGCCTGTACAGTGGTGGCCACCATCTAGTTCCTGAGACTCTGGCAACCACTTTTGACCTCCATGGTACCCAGGCAAGCAAGTGATTCACTTACATACAAACAAGCAGGCAAAACACTCATACACACAAGATAAGAATATTGAAATTGAAAAAGAATGTTAGCTTCCTAAAGTTTGAGGCTTGTGAAACATATTCTTGGCTCCTATTCCTGAAACACAATACATTATTAGTTGCCTCCACCCACTCACCCCAAAAAGCTCATGGATATACACAAGTAAGCTCATTTTTCACTTCTAATTTTCCACAAATACTATGTTTATTTGTATGGTAGGAATATTATTAAAATGAATAATTAAGTCATCCTACTGTTGTTCTAAATTTTGATGACATATTATTGGTATAAATGATACCACTTGAATCACTTGGTCTCTAACCACAATAGACTCCTGGTTACTCAGATTCTGCCTTGGTTTTAGCAGTGTGTGAGAGAGCTGTGTCTATTTCTGAACTACATGAAGTCTAATACGCCATAGTCCTGATATTCCCAGAAGTCTTCACTACTTGTATTCCTATCTCTACTTTGCAACTAGCATTCCACAGTCCACATATGTTCCACAGAGTGACTAAAGACAACACTCATTGTGCATTGCTGATCAGGGTGGAAGACCATCTATTACCAAATCCAAAAAGGAAAAAATATTAAATAGCTTAATGGTTAGGACATCTTCCCAGAATATGCTCCTCTTCTGGCTTTTGTCTCTGTACCTGTATAGCCTCAGAGCTTAGATTTGCATCCATTTGCTGAGTCTTTTCGATTAGAATCATTTCATTGTAAATTAAGCTATGCTCTACAGCCTAAAAAATGACGTTGGCAACCTTAATATCAGATCTTCCAGCAATGTTGTGTCTGAAAAAAAAATGGTTTCCTATTTTAGACAGCATTTAGATGATCTTTGCAGTATCCCTATGAGCAATACATAATACTTATACTTCTCATGGAGAGGAAAAAGTAACAGTAAAAACAATGACGTTAATCATCAGTTAGGTGTTTAAAGGCTAGTTAGGATGAAAATGAAATTTATACCTTAATCTTTTACTTTAAAATACTCATTGGATTCCAAAAGCCTTTTTAAAACTAATAAATGCCATTTGTCCAATGTTAGAACATTCCTAGTTTTCTGTATATTCATGTGTGGCTAATAAAGCTCATATTGGTGGCATACTATTTTTACATGGTAGAATCATTATTCACAAATAAGTATCTAAAACGTTTCAGTGACTGTAACAGAATTTATCTTGAAGTTCAACATTCACTTCTAAAAAGCTAGTGAAAACATGCAAGAAAGGGTTATCTGAAGGAATTCACTGTTCCTTTTTTTGTGACCCTTCAGAAACTCCAGAAAAGCACTGTTTGATTTTGACTATGCTCTTTCATCCTTAGTGCTCAACTGTGAATAATGTACAGATTCCAGAGAGCCAGATATTCAAGTGCATTTCCAGGAGCTCTTAGAATAAAAGTGTCAGAAAAGGCTTTGTGGAGCCTCTCCTGTGCTCTACCATAAAATGGTATTGGGACTTCCTCAAATAGAGCCCCCTGCTGTCATGCACAGTTACGAAGCAATGCATGGGACATCAGAGACAATCCAGACGAAACATGAAATAGATGCCGTGGCTTTGTTATGAATATGGCAGACTTCAGGGTCAGTGCTCCTGAAGAGAGGAAATGCACAGTATTTTTTTCAAAGAGGCCTTGGGACATGCAAGGAAACCTAAGGCTGTGTGAGGATTTCTTGCCTTTGACTATGAACTCTTACTGAAACAAGCACAAAGGTATATTTTAACCCTTTGGAACTACTAAGTACTGTTAAGAGCTATTCAACTGGGACTGGCTACATTAAGAATGCCTAATAAAGCAAAGGTGTTAAAGAAACTTTTCAAGAAGTCACTCATTAGAGCTGGGGTTTCCACTCTCAAATGACTGAGAAGTCATTTAAGGTACAAAACACCAAACAATGGTTTGTGGCAGAATTATAAAATAACTGAGGAACATGAGGAGCAGTGAAAGGTTATGTGGGCTTCTCTCTAACACAACTACTCTATGAACTTGTGTCTCTTCTTCATGTCTAAAAGGAAGATCTAATAGCCGGGCATGGTGTTGCACACCTTTAATCCCAGTACTCAGGAGGCAAAGACAGGCACATCACTATGAGTTTGAGGCCAGCCTGGTCTACAAATTAAGGTCAAGACTGCCAAAGCTACCCTGAGAAATCCTGTCTTGAAAAACCAACCCATACAAACAAAACAAAACTAAAACAAAGAAACAAACAAAAAAGGAAGATCCAATACAACCCTGTAGTACTGCGATGGAATCACATACACAAAGCTGGACAGGCCTTAGGTGGAGGGCTCATTATAAGGTATCACCAATGATATCTCAGTCACTATAAGCATGGGTGAGACTACCTGATTAGTATTCCCAATGGCATGATCTAGACTCCCCAAAGAGACAAGTCTCTGGAAATGTATGTGAGAGTTATCTTGATTAAGTTACTTGAGGCGGGGGCTGGAGAGATGGCTCAGAGGTTAAGAGCACTGTCGGTTCTTCCAAAGGTCCCGAGTTCAATACCCAGCAACCATATGGTGGCTCACAGCCATCTATAATGAGATCTGGTGCCCTCTTCTGGACTGCAGGCACACATGGGGGCAGAGTTCTGTATAAATAATAAATAAAATAAAAAATCTTTAACAACAACAACAAAAAAGTTACTTGAGGAGGAAAGACCTTAAAAGTGGCACCACTCCCTAGGCTGGGGGAAGGGGGCAGTTTGCTGTGTTCTGGCATTCATTTCTCTCTCTCTCTCTCTCTCTCTCTCTCTCTCTCTCTCTCTCTCTCTCTCTCTCTCTCTCTCTCTCTCTCTCTCTCTCTCTTTATTGGAGATGCAAATGTGAGTTGTTGATTGTTGCTGATTCACGTTCATGCTGTTATGCACAGGGCCTTTCAACTGTGAGACAAAGCCTTCCATAAGTTGCTTTGTCAGCTTATTTTGTCATGACAACAGGTAAAGTAACTAGGACAACTATTTACAAGGAAGCAATATTAGAGGTAACAATCTATTTAAGTGCAACTGAGCTATAATTCAGTTGCATCTAGATAAGGAAGACTGGTCCACTAATCTCTACCTGTCTGATATTCGCATTTAGCCTTCTTCTCATCTTAATTTTTCCCCTCATCAATAAGAAATAATAAGTGCTTCTGAAATGGTATTGAAATGTGGTCACATATCACAAGGGTCAAGGTTATAATTGGCCTATTGTTTTTGTTTCCCCTGGAAATCTATGGTAACAATCTTTATCTCTTATTTCATTTGGACACAACTGAAAATAACAAGTAGTTTTTCTTTCACTTTTTGTCTAATAATACGACCTCTAAATTGTACTGGCTCTAGTATTTTGAGTAGTGCAAGATTTGAAACAAAAAAACACAAGCAAAAAGACAAGAAGAACTCAAAAATCAGAACTTTTATAGAGATCAAATCTAACAATTAATCAATCAAAGTACCGGAAAGAGGTGAAACTACTATGATGATTTTAAAAGTTGAAAAGAGGAAAACATGTAAAGGAAAGTATTTAAGACTTGAATACATAAGGTGAAAGACAAGTGGGGTTTTCTGAGCTAGTCTTTTATTGCTGTGATTCAAAAAATGACCAATAATATCTTGGAGAGGACAGGGCTTATGTGCATCTAAGAATGATCTTTTTCTAGAGCACGTAAACACATAAACTGGCAAGCAATATATAAAGGTCCTAATAGATGGACAAAAGCATAAAAAGAGAGTTTGTCTGCTGGTTTAATACTTATATTTATTTACTATACAGAATATATGTTAGTTGCTGCACATAGCCTATCTATTCTCTTTTAAAAATACTTTTCAAAATTACAAGTTACATACTTATCTGGTCGAAGTCTAAGAAATAATGTAGGCACTATGCAGTATCATAAAGCAGTTTGTCAGTATAATATATTACTAAGGATATTTTAGTGGTTTCGATAATATTTAAATGCTTGGGCCCTAGTTGGTTGAATTGTATTGGGAAGAATTAAGAGGTATGGCTTTGGCGGGGTGGGGCTGAGGCGTGGATATGTGTCTCCTCATATCCACTAAGACCGTTCTCTGTCTTTGTCTCTGCCTTGTAGTCAAGCCCCCAATTAAATATTTTCTTTTATAAGTTGCCTCAGATCAGTTAGAGAGTGTTTAGATGGTTAAAAGAATAATTCTAATATTTGAAACACTTTTAATTGGTACTTTAGAATCAGTAATGCAATAGTAAAATTTTCTACCCTTAGTGATTTTTGTAAAACGCATATCACTTACTTTTACAGATGGGATTTCTGATTCTGAAAGAGGTCAAGTGGCTTACTGAAACTCAGTCTGGATCACAGAAGTTTCACTCTATATTTGCCTTTTCCACTATGTTCAAGTGGATCTAAATATAAACGTATAAACAGTAAAAAGAGATGTGCTACTATAGGTTATAAGTTTAGAATATTTAAGGTGAAATGGATGGCAAAATTAGAGTGTAGACCAGTATAAATGAGGATTTCTTAAGCTTTATTCTCTGAATAACTGTTAAATTGGACCCATATATTGATAAAGAAGTGAAAAACTAACACTACAATCTGACTTGAAAGTCTTTACAATAGAATGAAACAATGGCCTGAGACTCAGTTAATAGTTGTATGTAATCTGAGACTCTCCATGGTTGGATGGATAAAGTTCTCACCAGATACTCAGCTTCCTAACGTCAGGGATGGTGTGCTACTCCAGCACCCCTCAGTATCCCTGGAAGAAAGCTTATTTTAGGATATGTCAGTTCTACTGTATGTATCTACTTTTTATTTCACATCAGTATGGATCAAATAAATTTAAATTTAACTTAAAATCACAGTTAATGAAACAAAATTGCAGTTGATTTGATTGTTCTTGGGATTCCCAAGTGTGCCATGGTATCATCTAGCTAGTAGCTCCTATGCTGAACACTAATCTAAGGAATACCTTCAGCATTACTATACTTTTTAAAGTAAAACAAACAAAGCAAAACAACAACAAACAAACAACAACAACAACAAAAAACCTTCCCTAAATATGGCTGTTTCTTCAAAGAGGAATACACTCAACTCAAGCATGGTATATCATTAAAGCACTGCATGATTCTGGATTATTTTTCTGTAGTTGGTTATTTTGGATAATCACATTAGATGAGATTTTCTGATCCCGAGGGTTTAAGATAATTTCACATTCTCAAGTTATACAGCAGATAACTAAAGCCTAGGCTTGCACATTAGGCATGTGTGCTACCATTGAGTCACACCTTCACACTCTCTGTGGCTTTTGAATTGCATAGCCATAGGCATTATTTCATTATTTTATGCTGGATTCTGCATATGTAAAATAGATTTGATACTTCCATGACACATTTTTCTGATTAAATAGAATAATGTATTTAAATATAAATGCATTCCTGCACTTTTCCCTCACAATGTCAACCTAATGTTGTCGCTGGTTTTATTTTATGCTTTGTGAACATATTGATGTCAGCTTAGGGCTGTTCCTGCAAAAAAATTCAGATGTCCCTTAGCACTGCCAGGATATAATTTGTTAGTTCAGAGCTGAAAGGATGACAGTAAGAGCATCATATCAGCCTGTGAAAAATCTCTTGTCTGGACACTTCCTTCATATGTGACCAATGAAGAAATAGAGTGAATTTCCTTTAAATTTACAGAGTTGCATGATGTGATTATGCGGTTTGCAAACAACTCTTTTGTGCTTTAAAACATTTTTTTTTTAATCTGAGATTAATCCTAGAATTATTTTTGTTGCTACTTCACAACTGTCATTTTGCTACTGTTATGAGTTTTAATGTAAGTATCTATGTTTTTTGATGGTGTAGATGCTCCTGTAAAAGGATCATTTGACCTCTCAAAGGGGCATGACCGACAGATTGAGAACCACGAATGTAGTCAGTGTATGAGCACTCTTGCTTATCCACTCTCTTGCTAGTATTTAGTACAGTTAATGTGTTTGCGTAGAGCCATTTAAATAGGTGTATAATAATATATGGTAGAGTCTTAATTGGTTTTTAAAAGTGTTTCATGATATTGAGTATTTTGGTGTGCTTATTTGCCAACGGTATATTTTTAAAACTATTTGGCCTATTTTCAAGTAGAAATTGGTGTTAGTGTCCTTTTCATTAATAAGTAGATGTACACTAAAAAAATCTTAAGTTAATGACAAAAAGAATAATTTGAAAAACTGAGACGGTGTATAAAACTTCTTCTTAACACCACATTCTATCATGTTGTGTGTCATTAGACTAACAGGGAGGGAGAAAAAAATATACATTTTGAGATTTATTCCTATTTCCAAGTCACTGAGGTGAAAACACACTGAAATATTCTGTCTATAAATAGACTCAAGTGACATAATCACATATCTTCTAAAAATGCAAAGTGTCTTTCTCAAGGGTTCAATTAGTTGCCGTAAAAACAGTCAGAGCAGCTCTCTTGCTATCCTGAGTCACCCATAAAATTTTGTTTTCCAAAATATTTTCATAATCTATTATCTCAATTCATGCAACTAAAATCCCTGAGAGGACTCCTATCCCTTTCTAATTATTTCAGTAATTAGGAGTGATCTTGATTCACTGTGCATTTCACTGTGGGAGCCATGAATGGTGAGGTAATCAGGGAAGTGTAGGACTTCAAGGACTCATCACAGACAAGGTCCATTCAAGTTAGAGGCTGCTGTTCAGATACGGCAAAAGTAGCCAGGGCAAGGTCATGGCTTTGGGTTATTGATTCATTTCATCAAAGTTTAAGAGTTTGGTACTAACTCCTCCAGTATGTTATTAATGAAAGTGCTAGCAATCTACCATGCTTACGAGCTCACATATTATTTTTCTCCTGCATGGTCAACTGTCTATTTTCAGGCTGGTTTGAACATTACTTTTTGTTACTTGTCATTTATCACCTTATTTTTGGTAACAATATATTACATTTGAACAACACATTAAAATCAAATACTACTATATTAAATTTCATCTGGAATTTATGAATAAATAAACATATATGCTTACTATATAACTTTATTAGTAACCACCCCCCACCAAAAAGATAAATAGTTCTAGTCTTCTGAGAGTCCTCAGAAGACTCTCAGTAACTGTTGTCTAATATTGCATTTGTACAAAGAAATTCAGTAGGTTTTGTTTACATCTGTAATCATCTCTTAACGGTATCAGGCTATATTTCATGGTCTGGTTTCCTATATAAATGCCCTATAATTGTGACAGGGTTTGAGCAGAGTAAAAGGGCTTGAGATCTAGAACAGTCTGAATTAGTGTTCCATAAAGTTTTTCAATTTATATTCTCTCTGTCTCTTTGTCCGGTCTCTGTGACTCTGTGTCTGTCTTTCTCTGTCTTTCTGTCTCTGACTCTCTATCTCTCTCAATGGAGACAATAGACACTAAATCTGATTATACAGACAAAGCCCTTGGCATATGATATATGATGGTAACTAAAGCAGGGTAAGGCTAGTTCAATTCTGTCTTCGATAAAAAGGAAAACAGTACCTTAAATAATTTTTCAAAATAACAACTGGATGTGGAAGCACATGCCTGTCCTAGCACTTGAGAGGCAGAATACGAGTTTCTATGAATTTTAGGTCAGCTGGTCTACAAAGTAATTTGAGGCCAGCCTGGCTTGTATAATAAGACCCTTTGTCACATTATGTTAAGTGTAGTAATCCAGAGCAACAGAGATAATACGTGTTTCTGTCATGAGCAGATTCTTCTTTTTAAATGTTATCATTGTATAAATGTGTGGAAATAAATGAGGGTACTAGTTATGTAACTGAAAAGGGGATGGTGTTAGAGGAAAAAGAGCTTTATAGACAGATGGGAAGAGAAGATGCTGGAATCCATGCAACATGAAAGGAGAACAAAGAGACTACTGATGGTGGAAGAGTACAAGTGGATGTAACAGTGTGGTGGGAAAATGAGCAGATTAGAGAGAGCAGAAAAAATATGTGTAAGAAAGCCATAAGAACTTGGTGTGACCTGTGAGCTAAGATATGGGACTATTTTGGACTAAAATAAAATTAAAGCACATCTATATTTCATATTCAATATTGTATATACATATTTTACATATTCACTCAACACACAACTATAAACATACAGACAGAAAGACATAGAGATAACTGTCTATCATTATAGTTTCATGAGAATAAAATCTGTTGAAAGTTTGGAGACCATTGTGAATTGTCATTGAATATGAGATCATTATAAAGGCGCTCTCTCTCTCTCTCTCTCTCTCTCCCTCCCTCCCTCACTCCGTCCCTCCCCCCCCTCTCTATATATATATGCAAAGTCAACACTAATCACATTTTTTCCTCATAGACTTTGCATTCTAAATTTAAGTGGTATCTAGTTCTGAGTCTAAACTTAGTTTGTATAGAATAATTATTTTTCTTCAAGTATGATAGAAGGAAAATACTAAGGGTCTTGGGAAAGCATTTAGTTTTGTCATTACCTTACAACAAAAAACATTAGGCCACAAAAAAGAATAATAAAAAAGAAGGGAATTAAGAAACCATTTTACGAAATTGAGGTCACCAGAAAAACTCATTGTAAAATCAAATTAAAAGCTAAACAAATGCCAGGAAATGTGTTGGTAGGATACAAATACTTTACAAATGATTGGGGATAGGAAGAGGTGAGAATTAGTAGAAACGCTGGATAAAGTGGGGTACTAGAAAATCAAAGCACTTAAACTGAGGAAATTAAAGACTGGAAGAGCTCAGAGAAAGGACACAAAAAGTGGAGGATTTTTGTTCTTTGCTTTCTTTTTTGTTGTTTTTTTTTTCTTTGTTTTCTAATTTTCCCCAGACTACCTCATACATGTCCATAAATATTTGCCAATAATTGAATAAACAAATGCTTTTCATGATTATCATATTTAATACTCATTTGTTTCTATTCTCTGAGAAATATTCTCTGAGACGCAACGTATTTATATAATCCCAAATTAATTCATTTCCCAGACACAGCACTTCCCAAGAGAGATTCTGAATGTAAATGAATCAATCAGAATTCACACATTTAACTAGTTTCTCTGTAGCACCCTCAAGCCCTAAGCCACTACCCATACTTTAGTTCCTCCATGCTGATATCAGACAACTAGGTTAACCCTTTTGTTCTAAATAATCCTAAACCAGCACAGCTTCTCTTCCATTTCCTCATCACAGAGCCCTCGTTTCTATACAGTCTGCCTCCTGAATCACCCTCCTAATTCCCTTTGCAGTTTTGCATATGGCACACGACGTGTCCAGAGCAAAGGAGTTTCTGTTTATAATGAGCTTCTAGCTCCAGGAAAGTCATTTCCAAGGTTACTGCACCTGAATTAAAGGAGCCCCAGGCAATTTTCTTCTGGAAACATGTTCCAACTCAAACATGAAGAAGGACTCCAATTTTGGTGACCAAATGGTGAAAGTAGTGTGAGACTTTTCACCTTTGCTGCTATCCACAATTTTAAGTTGGCTACTTTGGTACAGATTTTATATAGGACACTTTGGTAAAATGTAAAGCAATATAGGAATATTTAACTTAGGTTGTGATTAAGGAAAAAAGAAACAAAAACCCTAGCAAAGCTGCTTAATGTCTATAGAATGGTGTGTTATTGAAGATTCATGAATATTACATAAACTATATAGGAAATAAGTATTATATACTGTTCAAAGGAAAACATCAAATCTATAAGTCAAAACTTTAAGCAAAATATATATTTTAATATTCCTACAAGAGTCTAAACACTAGTGTGCTGAGTGAGGTGGGTTCACAGATGCTCCAACTGTTTTATTTTAAATGAAAAAATAAGCCAATATTTAAAAGACATAAACTACAGCAGTCACAGTGGTGCACACCTATAGTCCCAGCACTCAGCAGGCAGAAGCATGCAGATCTCTGCGACTTCCAGCCCAGCCTGATCTACAAAGAAAGTACAGTACAGCCAAGACTACACAGAGAAATGCTGTCTCAAAAACAAAACAAAAACTGAATGTAAACCAGGCACCCAGTATATAGGTATAATGAAGTTAAATTTTCTACAATGTTGATTTCACATATTTCTCAGAATAAATATAACTAGAAACCTCACTTCACCCTCTTCTTTCTTAATTTTAAATTACAACCAAAGCAATCTTTCATAATTATATTCTCTGGTTCTATTGTGAACATATATTATTTTGTAATCAGCAAAACCACTTTAAAGTTATCTGGAGTGACACCACAGCACCTTTTCATATTGAACAAATGCCAATGTTCCTCACTAGTTTGCATTTTTAAATTGTGTAAATTCATTTAGATCTTGGTTTTATTTTTTATTGAATATTTTTTCTTACATAAACAATTATTACACATATATACAATAAATTACCTACAGCAAGAAGAAGTATGAAATAATCATATAAATGTTACATTCATGAAACAATCATATAAATTATATAAATGTTACACTCATAGTGTTTGGGCTATTTGTATTTGGCAACCTTGAAGAATATATCTTACAAACTTGGTATGTCTTAAATTCTGAATTTAAATCAATATCTATTGTATCTCATCATTATCAACTTAAAACATCTGTCTAGACCTAAAAACATCTTAACTCCTAAACAGCTAAGCTTAATTGTAAAACTAAACCACCTGGTCTTCAACCCCATCAGAGACCTAAGAAGGATGGGCAAGCATGGATGCAGGCAGAGTGGCCAGCCAAACTCTGCCAAGACAGGGTGAGTGAGTCCTCCATGATTCCTGCCTCATAAATATGTCTGTCAGATCTATTGGGCCAGAAGGCTGAAGATGATGCTACAATGTTACAGAGAGTTCTGGGTGGCTGCTCAGGCAGCACACTGTCTCTGCCATCTTCTCATTTGGGAAGCTCCTAAACTGCATGCCCTGTAAACTCAGGTAATTATTTTTAGACCTTGGTTTTAATGCAGAACCTCATTGTTAGGGTTACTGCAGGTTGCCAAGCCTATCAGGGATCACATATTAATGATAGAATTTTAATAGACAAATACTTTACTTATATAAAATTGTACATATTAGTTCATAATTACCTAATAATATTTAAATTTTGCTTTAGCATTATTCATGATACTAGACAAGAAATTTAACTTAATATCTTTGTAAATCTGAATGCTTGTTACAGAGATTTAACGAGTTGGGTTACATTTTTGCAATAACAAAGTCCTGTGACAGAAGGAGCACCACATTAATTAGAAATAATTTCACTGCAGCTCTCCTTACTAATAAGTTTAGAAACATTAACATAAAAAAACCAGGTTCCCAGCTATAATTATAATTCTTCTGGGGACCTCTAATCAGAAAATAAATTGGAAAATTTTCAATTTCATTTCATAATTATATCCAAAAGACTTGTGTTCCTATTGTTTGCTTAGATAAAGGAAACTGTCTACGATATCTGAATTAAAAATTGAATTCTAAAAGCACCCCTTAGCAAACCACATTTGAAAAGAAATTATCTGTTTCGTCTGTTCAGTAACTGGCAGTGCACAAAGGAAGAGATTCTGAGAATGAAACAAACCCAATTACCAAGAAGGTTCATAATCTAAGGGTGACTCTTGGAACTCCTGTGCATGTCCTGCATGCTCTGCATTTGCAAAGTCCACTGAGCTCCTCAGTCTAGCAATTTTACTTTATTTTATTTTAAAGTCAAAGTTTAGTATGTTGTCCAGGCTGGCTTCAAACTCCCGATCTCAAGCCATCTTCTTTTATTAACTTCCAGAGCGCTGATGTTACGTGCATGCATCACTATGCTCAGAGAGATAAACACTTAATGATGGCCAGAAGCTATGTAGGAAACCATTATTTTATGTTTATCTATGTTATATATAACAAACCTAAATGTATGTGAATATATACTGAAGGAAAGTTAGAGCAATCGGTGTGAGAATGCCTCCCAACCCAATCCTACACGATCTAACAAAAACAAAAAACAAAACAAAACAAAAAAAAACCCAAAAAAACAAAAAAACAAAAAAACCCTCTAGAACCAGGAATAGAAAAACCACTGTAGTTTTTCCTTCCTGAAAGTTCAAAGTAAGACCAAATTGCTAGCACACCAAACGTTTTGGAAACAGTACGGACTGGATTTGAGCTGTATCTGACCGGAAAGCCTCCTCTCCGAGGCTAATCAGATAAAGGAAGGTTCTTTGCAAGCTGCTAAGTGGGGAAAGCAAACAACAGGCCTACTTAGCTGTGATGCCTATGAACCACAAAGCTGAATGGTATGGCCAAATACATCTTAAAGTGAAATAGTGGCACAGCTGCCTAATGAGACTCAAGGCTTGCTTGACAGGCTGGAAATCATGCCTGGCACTATAAAACTAGCCAATGGGTATGGCTGATAAGGTCATGAAACTTAGAGCAGAATCTTCTACTACTATTTTGTAAATCAGTGTGATCCCTAACATCACCCTAAATACTTATTTTTTGCCCACAGGTAAGTGTAGATCTCACCCTCAACAAAGGACCTCTTCTGTAGGAGAAGGAAACCATTACAGGAAGCTACAATAGTTAAATACAGAGATTAACTGATCAAGGGGTGCCCATTGAAATTAATATACCTACAACACAACTACTGTATGTTTGACTCAGATCCAGCATGGAAGAGGATACAGAAAAATTATAATGCCCGAAGACCAGGAACTCTGCTGTGAGATGGTGCCTTCTACCTACAACAGGGAAGACACAGCTATGACACCATGGCTGCCAATTAGTATTCGATGAAACATAAATAGATTTTTATCAAGAACATTGTTCAAGGTGTATAAGATGAATATCTTTTTTCTTTTCTCTTTTTGTTTTTTTTTTTTTAGAGATCAGGGGAAATGCATGCTATTTTTACAATTGTTTTCACTGTTCTGGGTATAAAGCTATTTCTTGTTGGCTCTCATTTTTTCTCAATCTTTTCATACAGAGAAAAATTCAACTTATGATGAAGGAAATATTATCAAAGGTAAACAATAAAGCTGTTTTATGTTTAAATTATATGATCCTTCTGCAACAAATATGTACATTTTTGTTTTTTAAAGTATTTTATTTTTTGAAAATAAACTCAATTCAAATAATGGATTTGAAATATTGTTATTTAACATTTGTCATTTGGAGAAAATCACTGATGAAAGTAAAGACTTCAAGATGTTCAAATATGCATTTATGGACTTCTCACAGTATTGTCTGATTTACTATGATGTCACACTGTATTAAATCTGAATGTTCTTCCAGCAACAATGAACACTTTATACCTCTGTTTAACGATAAAAGAAATGTAGGAAATGTTTTGAATTGTCATTGTTGGGCAATGACTAATAATAGTTTGAAGTGAGCAGCTCGAGCTATTGTGAAAGCAATTAGCATCTTATTCCTCCTATTAGACAAATTAAAATGACAAATATTTCTCCTGTTAGAGGAGAAAGTGAGCTATATTACCAAATCTGCAAGTGGCAGCTGATGCTTTATTTCAAAGTCGCCTTTTGTTTTCACAAAGGAAAATAACCTAATGTCTTTGCTTGGATTCTAATCATGGCAGATAATATCAGTGGGGCTATTTCCACAATTGTAGCAACTTTCAAAGCTTCACAGGCAGCTGAGTTTATTATGCTCAGGCTGTCAATCACACAGCGAGTCATTTGTATTGCTGTTGATCTCCCATTGCTATGTTTCCTCATGGACATTGCTCTTCTTCTTCATGGGGTGCTTAAACAAGCAATTCTATCTCCTCACAAATAGCATTCTAGAAGGTCCTCATAAGACTTGCTTTGTCATAATAAAGAAATAAAATGGTTTCTCCATATCGCTGTTAGAGACTTTAGTCTTCAATGTAATCTCAAAAAATTTTGAATCCACTTTTCACTATCATCTTGATACCTCTTTTCATTTTGCCTGATAAAGAATTTCACATACCATGAGTCCATTGTTATTCTTATCACCTTTACAAGAATAACTCATTGATGTATACACACACACACACACACACCAACTTTTAAACAGAATTTAAAATAGAACTATTCTCAACACACACACACACACACACACACACACACACACACACACACACACACACAGACACCATTTAAATGTTACTCAGTAAGCAATGCGGAATAAAAGGTATAGAGTGATGTAATTTCAAATCCATGTTGTCTAACATGACATGCCAAATTACGCCCCCATGTCTTTTTATCACTGCAAAAAAGGACAGTATAAGGCCAGCCCGGGGTCATTCAAGGCTAAAAGAGTCTACTGGCTGTGGAAAAATACTGATGCCCCATTCCAAAGCTAACTTCCTCCTTTCAGCTCCTGCAGGTTAGCTCGGGACTTCCCGAGAGATAGTTAGCTAAGATAAGATAGAAATTGCTCCGAGAAAAACCACAGGATGTTCCCCTGTCTGAAGACATTCTTGGCCCCCCCTACTGCTTAGTTCCTGCCTCCACCTCATATAAGCTTTTGCTTTTGATTCAATAAACGGACCTTGATAGGAACGCTACTTGGTCTCGCCTCTTTCTTTCCCATCTCATCATTCAGGTATGGCTCCCCTGGCGACCCCATAATTACTGGTCCTGCTGGACGGGACAGTATAATGCATACAGTATCTTGCATGAGGAACTGTAACTTTATACGTCTCCCTTTCATTAACTGAACTTTCAAGTTGTCACTACCTGTTATTGGTGGAGTTTGTTGCTGTTTGGTTGTTTTGTCTTTTGACTTCAAGACAGACTTTCTCTGTACAGCCTTGGGTGTCCTGTACTTGCTTTGTAGACCAGGCTGGCCTCAAACTCACAGTGATCCACCTGCCTCTGCCTCCCAGAGTTCTGGGATTAAAGAAATGCACCACCATGCCTGGCTTGTTTCTACCTCCAAAACATCCCTAGACTTTGCTTGTTTCTCTCATTATCATTAAGAATAGATTCAGGGGCTGGAAAGATGGCACAGAGGTTAAGAGCACTGTCTGCTCTTCCAGAGGTCCTGAGTTCGATTCCCAGTAACCACATGGTGGCTCACAACCACCTATGATGTGTTTGAATGCCCTCTTCTGGTGTGCAGGTGTACATGCAGGCAGAATATTGTATATGCAATAAATATATAAATCTTTAAAAAAAAAAAAAAAGAGGAATAGATACAGGCCACTAGTTTCCCTTTCTGTTCATCTTAGAAGACCTTGCATTTGAAAGACTACTTTGACGTTTTAAAATTATTTTTGCATTCTTTGCTCTTTTTCATATACTTTTTTTGACATTCTTTTTTGACTACTTTGGACTTTGTTCTGATTGACTGTTTATTTGGTGTATTCACTTCCACGGATTACAAGAATGTGCCTTGGTAGAATGATTTAATTCACAATTATTTTTTTGGAAAATGAGTGGACTAAGATATAGTAGCGAGAATTGTTTCTAAACATTCCTTCATGGCCCAAATTAATTGGAAAATTAAATGAATTTTTCTGTCTAGGACCTTCCACTCTTTATCTCTCTCTAAATATCTAAGACAATGTCACTGAAAATTCTACAGACATCATTTTTTTATTCTGCTTCATATAAGGTTTTTTTTTTTTTCTTTCTGCTTTCTGGTCAAATAAAACCTACTTTTCTCACAGGCAAGCTTCGTATTTTATAGCTGAGTCCTTACACTGATAAAAACCAAGGATACTCAGCTGAGACATATCTCCTAGCTGGCCCTTTGAAAAGTCACTCTTTCTATTTTCCTTTCTATAAATGTTTCTGCATGAAAACAGTGCCATACTACAGTAAGTGAAAAGTTCCTGTTAACTGCAGTACGATGCTGAAGCAAGAAAAGAGTGTTGCATTTTTACCAAGGTGATAAAGTAAGTACATGTGCTTATTCTTACTTCTTTGTTCCATGTCATGTATTCATGCCTCATTTCCTTCTGCTTCACAAAATATTTAATTCTACAGGGCCTGGAGGACATGGTAAAATTCCCAGTGGTTTTAAAAATTAAATACATCTTTGACTTTACCAAGTCACAGATACACAGGTAGGAAAGAATGGCAAGACAAAAGCAAGACTCCTAAAAATTCTCTTCATTAAGGAGAGGACTCAAAAAACTAATTATATGACTGGCAGATGTCATGCAGGAGAAGCTGCAGTGGGTGGCTGAGCTTCCTGGAGACAGTCCACCACTTTGCCTGGCTCTGATGCGTGTACCTTGGAAAGGCATGGCCCCCAGGGCTTCATCTCCACATTGCTTCCTGTTGCTGCTGCACCTCCTCATGTTAGTCATTCTTGTATTCCTCATGTATCTGAAACACCTACGGACACCTGAAGTTTTATAAAGAAGCAAGAAATGCATACTGGAAAAGGGGCAGCATCTTCAACAAACAGTGCTTGTGAAAATGGACATACAAGAATGCAAACACACCCTCACAAAACTCAAGTTCAAGTGACTTAAAGACCTCTACATAAAACCCAATAAAGTAAACCAAATAGTAGAGAAAGTAGGAAAGAGCTTTGAAAATGACAGAGGATCCTAGCTTGTTTAATGATTTTCCCCAATCTTATTTGGACCCCTACAAAGGTCTTACTTGTCCCAAATCAGCTAGGAGAAACCTTAAGAGAATGATACCCATTTCCCTCAAGGTGGGTTTGGTAGCCTTTTAGTTACTTTCTTGGCCTATAGAGGTTTATTTTCATTGGCAGTTGATTATAAGTTATTAGTAGTCTTATTCAGAGAGAAAACAAGGTTGACTCAAGGATCCATCTTTCCTTTATCCATCTCTTAGGTTTGGTGATAGGGGCTGAAAAGAATGAAGGGGGAATATAGAAAAATATAGGCGTGATAGGACAAAAAGTAGATTAGTGATTCTACTCCTCAGCTTAAGGCCTTAATTGTTACTCACAAGGTTATTTTTAATTCACTAGTATAGAATTTTGTATATTGACACAAAATGAGTTTAATTTTGATACATTGTATAAAATTCAAATTTAACATTATTCTTCACACATTATATATATTGGTACTATAATATACGTATTGTACCCATACAACACAACTCTAATACAAGGTTTACTTCCAATGCTTTGAAAGTGCTATTGTAGCCTGCTTAGGATAATTAAAAATAATACAAGCTAACTGTTAGTTTATCAAATCATGGTTATGTCAATTACTAGCCTATTTATACATAGATAACGTAAAATAGTTAGATAAGGTCTTCAAAACCCTTAGAGACCTATGGAATATGGTATTTAAAATGTTTTTATTATTTTAAAGATTCATTGACAATGAGACAAGTTAACCTGGAAATACCCAGCCTACATCAAAGAAGATGATGAGCATAAATGAATCCCCTTATGGAGATGGCTTCAAATATGACAACAGCCACTGGGCAAAACGTCCTCATTTCTGCCACAGACAGAATTCTGCCTTAAAATGGGCAAGCTTGGATGCAAGCAGGGTCGACAGCCAAACTCTGTGAAGACATGGTAAGCAAGTCCTCAATAGTACCTGGCTCACAAATATGTCTATCAGATATTTTCAGCCAGAAGGCTGAAAATGACGCTCCAACATTATAGAGAGTTTTTGGGTGCCTGTTCAAGCAGCAAACTGTCTATGTCATGTTTTCATTTTGGAAGTAGCTAACCTGCACTTCTAGTTTACTAAGATAATTAAGTTTTATTCATTCTCAAGTATGATGGAGCTAACCACCAGATAATTTAGTTTTATAATTGAGTTATTTGTTTGGGGGTTAAGCTGTTTTTAGGTCTAGATAGCTGTTTTAAGTTGATAAAGAAGATATATATATATAATTCCTGATTGTTTCATGGTTCTTTTTGTTGTAGGTAGGTTATTATATATATATATATATATTAAAAAATTGTATATTTAAAAAAAGAAATATAATAAAAAAATGACAGAGGAGATGACTTTCTAAACAGATATAGCAGGCACTGAGGTCAACAATTAATAAAAGGGTCCTCTTGAAGAAGAAAAGCTTCTGTAAGTCAAAAGACACTGTCAGCTGAGAAACACTTAAAGAAATGCTCAGTGTCATTAGTCATCAGAGAAATGCAAATCAAAACGACACTACCTATAAATCAAAAATTCAAGTGACAGGACATCCTGTACATGCGAGGATGTGCAGACACAGAAACACTCCTTCATTGATGGTGGGAATGCAAACTGGTACAACCACTTTGGAAATCTATCTGGTGCTTTCTAAGAAAAATGGGAATAGGGCTTCCTCAAGACCCAGCTATTCCACTCCTTGAAATAAACCCAGAAAGTGCTCTACCACACAACAGGGACATATGCTCAACTATGTTCATAGTGGCCTTATTCATAATAGCCAGAACCTGGAAACAGCCTAAGTGTCCCTCAGTTGAAGAATGGATAAAGAAACTGTGATACATTTACACTATGGAATACTACTTAGCTCTTAAAAGCAAGGAATTCCCAAAATTTGTGGACAAATGGATTGAATTATAAATGATCATAATGAGTGAGTTCACCCAGAAGCAGAAAGAGTCAAATGGTATACACTCACTTAGATGTAGATACTAGCCTGAGGGGCATGTCCCATGAATGTCTTCATTTACCAGGAAAGTGGGACAGAGGGGAGGACATCCTATTGGGACTCTAGATGAGAGAAGCATGGGAGAATGGGGAAATAGAAGGATCCAGAGGGTCCTGGAAACCTACAAGAAGAACATTATGACAGGCTTATCTGGGCCCAGGGGCACCAGCCAAGGACAATGCATGCAGTAAACTTTGAACCTCTACCCAGATCTAGCCAATAGACAAGACATTCTCCACAGTTGAGTGGAGAGTGGGGACTGACTTAACACGAACTCTGGTGCCCCATTTTTTTTTACCATATCCCCTTGTTGGAGAGGCCTGGTGGCACTCAGAGGAAGGGTAGCAGACTACCAAGAAGAGGCATAATACCCTATGAGCATATACGGGGAGGAGGTCTCCTCAGTCACAGTCGTAGGGGAGGGGAGTAAGGGAAAGTGGGAGCGAGGGAGGAATGGGAGGATACAAGGGATGGGCTAACAATTGAGATGTAATATGAATAAATTAATAAAATACTAAAGAAACAAAGGACACTGTCAATTGGACAAAGCATCAGCCTACAAAATTGGTAATTTTTTTTACTTTACATTGTTTACATACAGTAGGCATAGAAATAATTGAGATATTTACAGAATTCAAATGTTTTAACATATAAATTCTATTTGAGAGCTTATTTGCCTTTATTTTATGTCCTAAGTGCTTTCCTACATATTGGTGTGTGTATCACATATGTGCCTGATGTCTGTGGAGGCTAGAATGTGGCACTGAGTCTCTAAAACTGGAGATTGTGTAGGTGTGATCCACCATGAGAGTGGGGCCAGAGAACCAAACTCAGCACTTTAGTCACAAAGCCATCTCTACAGCCCAATAATATTATTTTTCGTTTTTCATCAGTTCATTTACCTCTTGCTTATTCAATGCCCTTATTTTTGTAGCTTTAGTAGTAGCAGCTCAGCCCTGATATGTGAATAAATCAGCCTTTCTTAGAAAGTTTCCAGTTTGTGAAATAACTATAAGCATATATAGTCATTCATTAAAAAAAAAATGGGCTGAATGATAAAGTGTCATGGGGAAAAATTACCAAAAGTACAATCAGTGGACAGGATCTTTCCAGTTTTATGTCAGTACTAGGATAGGAAATCATCTGACAACAGCAAACAAGAGACCTTTAGCCTCTCTGGTTATGGTCTCCAGCAGGAATTAGTGGCCCCTGAAAACTGACTGAGGAAACATAAAAGTGTAAGTGGAGAAGATTGCCCATGGCTGTCCTGATAAATAAAACACAAATATTATTCTAACTCATCCATTTGCTGTTTTTCTCAGACAGTCACCCACTTTACTGCTGTTTGGCGGGAGCAGTAGAGAAAACAGACATGTGAGCACACTGACACAAATGAACATGGCTTGCTGACATCCTTCAAAATACACACACAGCAACCTGACAAGCAGCCTAGAAACTCACTGCTTTCCTTCCTTGCTTATGTCACTAAAATGAACAAAACATGGAAAATAAAAATGGGGAAAATCTGTTAAAGGAAATAGAGCAGAATAGATACAAAATGACACTTGGTGGTCAATCGGCCACTAGCATTAGCTTCTTACTTTCCTAGTTTCTCTTGGGGTTTTCACTTTGGCAAACTAGAATTAATTTGAGATTATAAATGCAGAGAGATTTTATGACTTATGTATTTAGCAGGAAGAAACCTGATACTCACAAACCTCCTGCAAGGCCTAGCTACTGATCTGCAGTATTCATATAAGCAATAGCTCAGTTTAATATATAAAATTTCACCAAAATAAGACTTATATCTTTAAAAAAATCTTTCTACTTGGTAATATCTCCTTTAACATATGTGATTTTTATTTATTTATTCTGTAGAACACATAAATATTTCTATGTCCACTGGAAGTACAACTCTTTGGCATGCATAAATATAGATGAGAAGGAAATGTGTTAAAAAATGTAAGTGTTGACTGGGTGCTATGGAAACTAAAGGCAGGGACAAGGTAGAGACAAGCACACAGATGTCTGCTATACAAAGTACCAACAGAAGCATCATTTTAGCAGGAAAGAACATGATTTGATAGGGCTTAATTTACACAGTTTCTTTGAATATTAAAAAGAAGTATAGATAATTTCATAAGACTTTTTTTTTTTTTTTGGTTTTTCGAGACAGGGTTTCTCTGTGTAGCCTTGGCCATCCTGGACTCACTTTGTAGACCAGGCTGGCCTCGAACTCACAGTGATCTGCCTGCCTCTGCCTCCCGAGTGCTGAGATTAAAGGCGTGCACCACCACGTCCGGCTCATAAGACTTTTTTTTTAAATACAATTGGTAAGACAAATTTAGCACTAAGATTCTATTAAAAAGTTAGAATTCTGATAGAAATAACAAGTGTTTCTCAAAGAAATTTTATCTTGGAGAAATGATTATATATGTAATATAATACATGTATACATACATTAGACTTACAAATTATTGTTTCTAGTAAATTTTTGATTAATTAGAATACATATACAGGCCAGAAAATTCTTAAGCAGCCATGAGAGGGAACCTTCCTGAGAGGGGAGATGAATCCATGTGCTATGAAGGAGGAATAGGGAGTAACAGAGGCTCAGGTGAGGGATTGGAGTTAAAGGATGAGGTGTTGGGTGTCAATACTCACACTAAAGACCTCAGAAAGTGGCATATGAAAACCAATTACTGAAAAAGCTCTCTTAAATTCATATAACGTAAACAAAAATGATTAAATGGAGTTAACCCTAAAACAATGGAACGATCCTCTTCCTGAAAGTAATTGGATATGAAATGATAGCCCAGTTATGGATACAGTTTATATCTTTTTGAGCTGTTGCTTAGTGGAACACATAGACCTCAAACATGACAGACTATTTCCATTACTCTTGAAATAACCTCCTGAACTCAGCAGGAAAACTGTTGTTAAGGAGCCATATACCTGAGCTAGAAAGCATGGTAATATCAAGCTGGCATGGAATGGGAATCATTGTCCCTTCTGGCTGGTTTCCACAGTGGTGAATGGAGCTGTGCACACTGCCAAATGAGAAAATCATTCCATTCTACCCAGCCATCATCTCTATGAGGTACAACGATGGCCAGGCTGCCAAGATATGCCCATTGGTATAACAATGGCAAGAACATCACGGGAGTAACCAATCACGTTATGATTTGATTTAAGGCTCATTTCATAAGATTGAACCCATACCAGGACAAGATTGTATGGCTAGACAGGTTATAGGCTCTGGGGAGAACACATTACTATTATTTCACTAAATGGACAAAGTTTTAAAACTTATCTTAATGGTTATAGATTAGTGTATCTTTTTTTTTTTTTGGAGGGAGGAAATATTTATTTTAGCTCATGTTTTCAGAGGAGTCAATCCATCATGGTGGGCAGGGTGGGGCAGGGAAAGACACTCACTCATATGGTAGTGAGCATTTTTCTTTTATTCCACCTGGTGTTACAGCCAGCAGATTGGGTCTGCCCACATCCAGGGCAGATATTTCCCCTCAGTTAATCTTTCTGAAAGTGCCAGATTAGTGTATCTCTTATTCCTCAACAGAGATGCTCCTTTTTGAAGTAGATGATGATTAGCACAGAGACCCACATCGATTCAAGGTAATAAGAGACCATGGGGTACTTAATTATACATAGAATAACTAAATCACAGCCAATTCACTCAAGGCTCAGAGATCATAATAGAAGACTGGGTACCAATATTGTAAGAGCAAGAGAGAACAGATGACTCCAAAATAAAATGCATTCTGTTTAGAAAATAGAGAGGCTTTAAATATAAACTCACATTAATTGAGACATCATGCACAAATCAGACAATATATAAGCACAGTGAGAAAGATAGTCTCTTGAAGCTGTACCCTTAGCTGAAAAGGTATTACCAATTCAGGGCTGTAGGAGAGAGAGGGTCAGTTTCCTCTAAGGATGCAGACTGAGAGATGGTTCCCATTCTCTAGTAGATGGCCCTGCACCCACGCAAATTTCAGGAGCACTAGGTGAAATTACTGAGGTTAATGGGAATAAAGAAGAGATAGAGGATATATATATATATATATACATACATACATAATGATAATATAGATAGATGATAGGTAGATAGATGATAGATAGATAATCTATTGATATATATAGGTATAGATATAGATAGATAGATGATAGAATGTACATTAAGTTGGAAAGAATAATGGTTGGGAATAGTGCAGCAATGAGACAAGAGCATTCACATAACAAAAACACATTAAATATATGTACATATATACATGTATTTGTACAAATGTATCAAACAATTAAAATTCAAATTTTTATTATATTGTAAACCAAATTAAAATAATTGTATATAAAAAGACCACAGAGTAACACTACTTAACCAAAGTAAACCAAAGCATCATATTAAACAAAAATAATATCTGCAGTTCAATATTGTTTAATACTGAAATAATTATTTTAATTAATATTTCTAAAACAAATTATCATCATGAAAATTTTAATTTAAAATGGTATCATAGAATTAAGCATTTACCATAGATAAAAATGGCAGTCAATGTAGCCACATTCAGTATTGTGTTACACAGTGGTTTATATAGCCATTTGTATTAATTATGCATCACTGTTCATTTTTCCCATGCTTTCAACGTGAAACAAAAGCTTCCATTACCAAAAATCTGTTTAAATTTTTATGTACTTTTAACTTAGTCTCTCCATCTATTGTCTAGAATTCACCATAGTTTTCACATTTAATCTCAAATATAAATAATTAAAATGAGATGTGTTGTTTCCACTGAGTTGTCACTTTTTAGGCTGCCTCACTAGAACGTAAAACATAACTGTGTTGAGAGGAGATGGCTGTGTTTAGTCTGCACTATACACTTGATGAGTATGATAAACATTTAACATTTAATTTGTTAAAATTTCATGTGCTTATAGTATTGTAGATAAATGATGACAGAAGACAAATGTAATATAAAACACACACACACACACAGAAATATGTGGAAAGAGGTAGAGAGACACAGAGAGAGGCAAATAAGGGAAGAGATTGAAGGAGTATATAAACATGAGAGAAATAACTAAGTAGCTGAAATATCTTATCTTGCCTCATCTTTAGGCTTTTGGCTTTTGTTTGTTTTGTTTTTTGATCTTTTGCAAGCAATGACTTTAATGAGTGGTTTTGCATCTACATTTTGTGCTTAAACAAGTAAAGTTACTAGTTCACCATTTTCCTCTTCTTTCAAACATTTGCTGTGGATTCAATTGATTTGTAACATTCACTATGTTTCCTCCTTATGGAGTTGGCTTCAAATGTGGCAAACCAGCCACTGGGCAAAACATCCTTGTTTTTGCCATAGACAAAATTCTGCCTAAAAATGGGTAAGCTTGGATACAGGCAGAGTCAACGGCCAAACTCTGCCAAGACAGCGTAGGCAAGTCCTCAATAGTTCCTTCCTCACAAATATGTCTGTCAGATATATTGGACCAGAAGACTGAAGATGATGCTCCAAATTATAGAGTTTTTGGGTGACTGTTCAGGCAGCAACTGTCTCTGTCATTTTTTTTTTTTCTTTCTCATTTTGGAAGCTGCTCATCTGGATTTCCAGTTCACTCAAGTAATTAAATTTCATTCCTTCTCAAGTCCATGATGGAGTTGGAGACCAGAGTGTTTAGCCTTACAATTACCCTTAGCTGTTGAGGGCTTAAGGTGTTTTTAGGTCTAGATAGATGTCTTAAGTTGATAGAGATGAAATATGATAGAGATACTGATTCTTATTCAGAATTTTAGAATCACCAAGAAAGGGAAGAAGTTTTTACAAAGCATCCAAATACAAATAGCCAAAACACCATGAATGTAACATTCATATAATCCCTGATTGTTTAGTTTTTTTGCTTGATGTATGTAATTTTTTTTATTTATGTGTAATAATATAAATGTATATCCAAAAAATAAAATAGAATCTTTAGAAACATTGTTTGGTAAAAACTGACATTCTCAGAGATGATTGAAGATATTTTGAGGTGGCACAAATGTTAAACTCTAGATGATTAATACTTCTTTGAAAAACTGGCTTTTATTTTCTTGAAATTAGAAATTTAACTAAAAAAATTAATAAAAAAGATACATGAAAGTATATTTCCAGAAGGACGGTGATATAATTTTTACCTTCACAAAGACAAAAACTCTTTGTAAACTGTTTTAGGCAGTATTGTAATAAAGAACAATTTCGGTAGGTAATGAGAAAATCATTCAATCAGAGAAGTTGCAGGCACACCTAGAAGCCTAACGTGCTTACAACTTTGCCCCAAGAATTAGGTAAGCCAAAGCTCTACCTGACAGAAAGGCAACATCTTCTCCACATGGAATAGGTGGCAAGTATGCCAGGGTATTGGCTCCTTACTCAGAATGCTCACTTCAACAGACAGGATCCTCAAGGATCACTGTGTAACCGAGTGCTCAACTCTAGGCACTGTTGCTAGTGAAAGTAGGCTCTATTAGTCGTTACCCCAGATATCAGTCGGAGACTTACGCTGTTTCTAGCAAGCACAGATACATAGTAAAGTCATCTCCATTTCCATGGTTGAAAAGTTTATTATAATTTATCACATTGAATGGAAATCTATTGCCTGCTCATTTTAAGTACTGTGGCTATCAGTATGTTTATAATCATTTATATATAGTTTTAGAAACAAAAATTGTGGTGAGTTCATCTCAACTCCTCAGTTCTCACCAGATCTCCCTTAGAAGGTAAATATTTTATTCATGGTTTAAGGTTTTCAAACAGGAAACTAATTTCTTTGCAACTGAATCCATGTTAATGCTAGAAGGCTTATCTGTATCAAATGTAAAAATATCTTCTCATAATTTATTTTCTGAATCTGCACATACATATAAGATCTCCCTCCTAAGACATGCTTTTTGTAAGAACACAGTTCTCTTAGGTCTCATTTGCCAATAAAACCCTTCCTTCCTTCCTGTGTTTACATGACCCTGATCAAAGGCTACTTACATATGGTTACATTTAATCTGGTCTTCTCTTTCTTCAATTAAAACCTTATTCAGGCACTTGAGATTGGTGTTTTCTTGACTTCAATAAGATTTTTAAGTAAAACATATACTTAATTAAATTGCTGTAGTGAAACATTTTATAAGCTACAAAGTAGTACACAAATTTTAGTTTATCAGTCTTAAAAAGTATTAATGCTATATTAGTAGAGATACCGCACCAAAAATTCATAGGCTACACAACTCAAAAAAGATGAGGTATTCCAAATCTTTCAAAGTCAACTTCAAATTTATTTCACTTTTCTAAGATTTCATGTAACTAGGTCATTCCATATTTGAACTCATTTTATTTTAAATAGCAAAAAATGAATATAACCTAAGTATCCTGGCAACGTGATTTACCAGAACAACTAATTTTGTGGACTTAGCCAAAGAGTATTAGAAATAAGAAGTCTGTACTCGATCCCGCCTGGACACCAATGGCTTCATGTAAATGACTGCTGTCTAGTGTCAGGGTAATCCACTCAATTCTGTTAAGAGTTAGAATCGAAAGTTTCAAAGTAGTTAATTATATAACTCATAGGCTGGTCAATTTCAGTTATGACAGAACTAAGTAATAAAAAGAGGAAACTGAAAAAACTGACAAGATAAAAGTATTTATACTAAAGTCTCTCTGCATGAACTCAAGTCACACTTGATTCATATTTAACCCTCTAACATCAAATAAAATTTTAAGCCATCTCCCGGGGCGGGGGGGGAGAGGATACAAAGAAAAATTATACATCATATAAAGTGCTTTGAATCATTGTACAAACTTAAAACATTGTTTAAGTTCCTACCTTGACTGGATCAACAAGCCTGAGAGTCTTCCAATCCAATTGGGGAAAAGATTATTTGTTGGAAATTTCAAACTGCATCACTTACTGTATACAGAATAATTCTAATTAAGTTAGAGCAATGTAGGTGTTAAGGACAAAAATCCACTTAAACACATAGGTAGTTTTGTTGTCTGAATTCTAGAAGGAAGGTACTATTCTGTGAATCACTAAATGAAGAAGAGGGGGTGGAAAGATATTAAGAGCCAAGAAATCATGAATTTTGCTGGTCAGAAAGTCCTTTCCTGTGAAAAGGAGTTGAAGTGTATTCCCTAATTTCTCCTCTATCAAATTCAGGATGTCAAAACACTTATATGGAAAAATTCCCAGCATTATAGAATCCCCTTAATAGGTATAAATGGTAACTATGTATACATCTTCTAGACATATATGAATTCACAGTGATTATGATAGGATGCACAAAATTTGTGCAAATGCAAGCCAACCTAAATCTCATCATAGAGGAGGAAGTTGGGTAAGAATTCTGATCTCTAGCCAAAGAGCGACAGGCGATTCCTGTCTATGAGAGGGAGTTTGTTTTCTTTAAGAGTGCAAGCCTTTGTAAGTTATCCAGGCTTCACTGAAAAGTCACACACTAGGGCAGCACAAATTGGATTTGATGTATGAAAAAAAAAAAAAAGAAAGAAAGAGGACACGATTATGTGTGGGTAGAGAACTGGGATTGTTCTTGAAGGATTTGCAGGGTGAGATAAATAACACTAGAAAAATTATCAAAGAACTAATGAAAATAATCTTAAAAATTCAAAAATGGATAAACAGCCATAACAGAACTCAAAATTAAGAGCAATCCACTGCCGCATATAACTAAATAATTCAACACTTTGATGGAAGTATTCATCAATGTGGAAAGCAGCACTCATACATATTTCAAAATTTAGCTTCTTAAGATACCACTAAACTTAATAAATATGTGATACCAAACCAAAAGACCATAATATGATGTATCATTTCTTCATCATCAAGTCAGTTACAATCAGTGATGGATCAGCATTGCAGATAAGGTAAAGTATTTAGTACATAATAAAAAGTCAAATTCTCCGAAGCCACTTTCCTTTCAGAATTATTACAATCTTTAGTGAGAAATTCATGTTAAGCGAACAAAGACTAATCTTAGACTACTAAAATTTTTCATGCTGTAAATTTTGCCGAAAATGTCAAACCTGTGGTCATAAAAACACATTTTCATGACTTTTCTAAGAAAACGCATTTGATACACAGGCACCTATCATACATTGTATCTTTAAAAAAAACACTATGTTGAAATTATTTGTATTTTCTGTATGCAGAGTCCAATAGATGAGAAAGAATACAGGTCTTAAAGTTCAGCAATAGCCTGGTGATACTGTTCAAATAGGCTGCCTTTTGTAAGCTGAACTTTTTTTTTTTTAAGTGTTACCTTTCAAAGAGAGTTCCAAGACTCTTTTCTAAATATAGAGCTTGTCTTACCTGTAATAGGATTCAAATTACTGCAACGTTGCTGAAAATATGTTGTTTCCTGAACATCAAAACTCTAGTGTTCCTAGAGTCTTCCTATTTAATTTCCTCTTTGTTTTGGTTCAAAGCAAGATCACAATCTTTCAACTGAGAAAAGGAGAACCCGGGGGTAATAACCATAGAGCTACCTCTCCTCACCGCGCCTTCTGACACGTAGCTAGAAAGCTACCTCCCCAAAGAAGAGAAAATCAATATTAGCAGAACAGTGACTATTTTAAAGACATGATTTTATGAGTATACTTGATTTTCAAGTTCCTAAAATCTTTGCTTGTGACCAAGACCACATTTACAAGGAGTGCGCTGTGAAGAGTGATTTCTACTTACATCCCTTCATTTAAAAAGATTTTCTGGAGCAACCATATCGGCTCTAGCTGAAACAGCCCAGTTGCCGGGCGTGGTGGTGCACGCCTTTAATCCCAGCACTCAAGAGGCAGAGGCAGGCGGATCGCTGTGAGTTCGAGGCCAGCCTGGTCTACAAAGTGAGTCCAGGATGGCCAAGGCTACACAGAGAAACCCTGTCTCAAAAAACCAAAAAAAAAAAAAAAAAAGAAAAAAAGAAAAGAAACAGCCCAATTACTAGTAAAAACGGCCTCAGGCTTTCAAAGTCGGCAAATGACAATTCCTGCTCATAATCAGGACATAAACAGCAAAATAAAGAGAAAAGGCAGTTTGCATGTGTAGCTCTTCACAGATTCACAGCTCTTCAAAGATTACCCAAATCGGGACACAGGAAAAAATGAGCTTTGTTTGATTTTCATATATATATATTTATATATATATTGCTGTTTTGTGTCTCTAAAATCTTGAATTATTCCTAGTAAGGAGGGTAACACTAAGTATAGTTCTATAACTATGCAAAAACAGTAAAGACAGGCTACATATAAACCAGTTGAACTTTCTTCGCAGGCCTATGAAGACTACCTTCACCTTTTATTTTATCTGTGGATGCTTAGCCTTGTTCTGGATAAGATATGGTGGACTGAGGTTGTGATGTGACATCTGTAGGTAATTCAGCAGAGAGGAAAATGAGGTGTCCCTCATCAAAATGCATTTCTTATTTGATAGTTATTAAATTACTCAACAAATATTTTTTTAATATCTAAAAAGTTATAGGAAAATGACTAGATACAAGGAATATAGATGTGAAAAGACTTTAGATGAGTAATTAAAGCTAACACAACACTGTGAGTGCTAATGGCGCACTCTCCATGGTGTCTGTATTCATTTGATTTTCATTGCCGTACCAAAAGACCTTGATCAGAAGATAGCTTAGGGTAGAAAGGTGGCTTATACTTCTTGGGTATATTTCACTGTGGGAGAAAAGTCACAGTGTTGGGAGCTCAAAGCTTCTTGTTTGCTTTCTCCTCTCTTATACCATACCTTTGGGGATGGTGCTTCCCACAATAGGCTGGATCATCCTTCATCAATTAAAGCATGCATATTTGTGTATTTATAACAGTGAATGACATAATTTTAGCATGCGTGTAAAAGCCTGGATTTCTGTTTTATAGATTCACTTATTGCCACAGGACACACAAATTCAGACACTCATGACTCAAGAAAATAATGATTTTGTGTGTGTGTGTGTGTGATTTTTGACTTTTAAGCTGCAGAATTCATCAGAATCTGTAACATTATCAAATGATGGCTAAAGTCAGAAAAATGACAAATTCATAGCTTCCTGGATATTTTAACTAACTGTCCGAGGGTGATCTGTTATCTGACAAGGTTTGTTTTTGTTTTGAGCCATTCAGATTTAGCTTCTGACCTATTTACATTCTCCCTTTCCTATTGAGAAGTTATAATTTCATATCTTTAGTTTACACATTTGCAGGCAGATTATCCTGTTTCCTTTAAAATTCTGGGGTAATTTCAGTACGTTCCTGTCCTCCCTTTTTTCCATTTGTACAGGTATGTGTTGGGGTAGTAGATGCCTATGAATGTCAGGGAAGATGAACACTTTCCAGGCTATGCAAACAGCTCTGCTCTGAATTCTCTAGTCTATATCATGTAAACTCTGAAATTGACCATTTCTCTGCAGTTTGTAAAACGGTTCTCATTCATCTACATTTTAGTGAAATAAAAACTGTATGAAATGGCTAATATTGAGGTATTAGGATCAATACACTGCAAATAAGACATTTTGATGCCAAGCAATTTGATATGGAACAAATTAGAATGCCTTTAATCTGAGCTCAAAACTGGCCTCCCAGCTGTCTTTTCCTGCCCCAGGATAGGGATAAACTTTTTCTGTAGTTGATTTACCTTTAAGAGTTCTGTTTACCACCTGCCAAAGGAGTAAGGAATATCTCTGCTTTCCTTCTAAACTTTCATCAACTAAACTCATACTTCCAAACCAGCATCCTTGATGTCGACAGTAATAAGCTTGTACTCTTCTCATCGAACTTGGGTCATCACTTTCCATCCATAAACACTAAAAACAAATTCTCGTGTATGCATGTCCTTGCCAAATGGACATTGACCTATGTTGTTTTGTTTTCCTAGTCCATTGAACTTAAAAAAAAACATTTACTGTCCCCGGTAGCCCACATTTCTCATCTCCTATATCTAGTCAGTTCATTTCAGTCAACCTTCAGAGACTGGAAAGGAAAGGTCTCTTCGCCTACCCTAGCAGTCCTTTCCACCCTGGTGTGCATGGAGGTGTAACCCATGTCTCCAATGACCCCCAATCGCTCACAGTGCTGGCTGATGCAAGCTTCACACATTTCCTCATAGTACATTTCTTTTCCCCTGTACTGATTTATTTATATTGTAATTTATGTATTTCTATAAGTAATGACTTCCATTAAAAAATACCAACAAAGTAATGTGAAAAGGGTTATATAAATGTCACTTCTTTACAACAGATTTTACACGTTCTGTTGAACTCTGTGAACATCTGGACAGATTTTTTTCTACTGTAAAAGGAAATACTTCTAGTCACGAAGTTGTGTCCCTTGAAATAGCATTTTGACTTGACACAGAAGGCACATAAAAAAAAGTATGAAAAGGTCCTTCTAATAACACATTCACACACACACACAATGCCCCAATTTTTCTTTCTGATATAGAATTCTCGATGACGAGAAGGTCCATCCTGGCTTTTCTATTCTTCATACTTGTTATAAAATGAGTTACTGGAATTATATATAGTTCCAAAAAAAAAAAAAAAAACCCAGTATATACCATTTACAATGCAAACTGCTCTTTTAAGCTATGTAATAGATTATTCTGCAGAAAAAAAAACATGAAGATGTGAATTGTTGTTCTTCTTAGGGTTACATAAGAAGGTCGCTGAATACATTCAAACTGCATAGAGAGTATCAAAGAAAGAACACTGGATTGGTCTGTTATGAGACCCAAAATCCTTTTAATTTTTACTTTGACATTCCAGCCTATGTTCTGATGCCTTGAAGGCAATCATTGTAATCCTCTTTCTATCTACAGTTACTTCTTTGCTTGCTTACGAGACTGGTTGACATTGAGGTCCTTGTCCTTATGCTTTGCTTTTCTGTCATTTCATTCTCATCTTAATATATCAATTTTTCTGTCCTTTTCTAGAAATAAGTAATGTGGCTATTGGAGAAAATAGAAAATCAAAGTAAAATCATCAAAAAGTCCTACAAATTTCTTCCATCAAGGAATGCAATTATTAATAATTCCTTATTATAATTTTTCACATAAAATGTTGACAGATTTTAGAGGATGTAAAAATATATATTAAAATGATAATAATAATAGCCTATGACCCAGTTATAGTGTACATTTACTTTTATTTCTGTATAACTACTTTGGTACTACTAAAGTAGGAAGCCATTTATTATATAGTATTGTTTCATTACTTCATTAGTTAAATTATTGACAGCTTATTAAATCATCCCTGTTTAAATACAAGTTAAAGTTTTCCAGTGTGCATTAAAACAAATTTAAAGATCATTATGTACATCTTTCTTTATTTGGACAAAGAATAAAGAAGAGATGAGAAAGATCTTTAAAAGTGTCTGTTTGAAATACTTTTTTTATTTTAGATGAAAATTACCTTATCATAAAACTTTCTCACACATAATTTTCCATGAAATTCTGGTAATGAATAATATTTTATTTTAGGTCTTAGAATAATACGAACAATGAGACATATATTCAATATATTTAAATTTTACTTTCCCTTTTAGAGGAAGAAAAATTTCATCACTGCATACCTGGAGATATGATATAGAAGAAATCTTTAAATTCATCCATCCAAACTTCTGCCAGTCTTCTGTTGTTCTTGTTAATGACGTGGCCAGTGCCACCAGGGAATGTATATGGAGTTGCCTTTCGAAAAACATGGCCGACATGAGAACAAGTCACAATTTCCAAAGATCCTCCACATTGCCAAATCTGGAGAGAAGACGGATCTCGTGTAAGAGCCATTGGGAAATATACTGTAGGCTGAACCAACAGTTGCTACACATATCAACAAAATATTCTATAGACACAGATTTTGGGCTAGGATAATCATATTTTATAAAGGAAGATCATCTATTTAAATATTTGTAGCACTTTAAATACTTGTATCTAAGATGTCATTCTTTTCATGTCATTTTACTAGGAAACTTGAGTTACTTACCAGTTACCCAGTTATTGTTTAATAGATATTTTAGGATCAGCATTCTGCTATGAATGAATCTCATTGTGAATTGATATAGATATGCAATGTAAAAATCTCACTTTGATTTGCAGATACAACTACGTTTTTCCTCTGGAAACCATGTACATCTCCTTCAAAATAATTTTCTAGGTCATTCTTTGTAGACATTGAGTATTGGATTACTTTTGCATTATAAACATTTCAACAAAGAACATTGTGACCATTTTTATTCAAAAAAGGTTTTAAGAAAAGATTCATTAACCAGGAACTCTTGGAAAACATGCCTTGGATCTCTTGATTGATATTCTCAGATATACTCTGTAGTTGAAGACAGGTATTATATAAAGCTTTTACAAGGATTTATTTCAAAATATTTTCATTGTGTAGGCAAAAAGCTACTAACTTATTCACAATATATTGGTGTATACAGTGCTCCCACCATGTCATATATTTTGTATTAGCATATTCAAGGAATTATGAATTAAAATATTGGGAAATCCTATTTTTACTTAACATCCATAGGTTTTTCTAGTATGAAAAATAACCAATAGGGCAAGTAAGAGGGTTGATGGAATAAAGACTCTCTCTGCAGCCTGATAAACTGACTTCAGTCTTCAAAACCAGAATGGTGAGAGGAGAGAGCTGACTCAAATAAGTTTCCCTCTGACTGCCACAAGTATTTGTAAATACACACACACACATACCCACACATACATTCACACACACACACACACACACACACACACACACACACACTGTAACAATAGCACATAATACAGAATAAGAAATATGACAGCAATAGTTGCATTGCACTAAAAAAGTACAATCTGGAGACATTTTGAAGTAAACAGAAAGGTATGAAAAGGTCTTACATAAATACTGTGACTTTTATAATGACTTGAACAGCCACAGATCTTCACTCACTGTGTGTGGTAATTCAAATGAAAATGGTGTCATAGGCTCATAGGAACTGGTACTAGTGGGAAGTGTGTTCTTGTTGGAATAGTTGTAACCTTTTTGGAAGGAGTGTGTCACTGGGGATGGGCTTTGTTGTGGATGTCTGCTCAAGCCAGCCCCAGTGGCTCACTGTCTCTTCCTGCTGTCTTTGAAAACAGATGTAGAGCTCTCAGCTACCCTTCCAGCACTCCATCTGCCTGCATGCCACCATGCTTCTCACCATGACAAAAATGGGCTAAGCCTCTGAATTTTTCAAAAAAAGAACAATATTTAGTAACTGACCATGAAAATAATGTTGGTTAGAAATGATCTGTTACTGGACTTAAGGATATTTATATGTCACCAGAAGCAGAATGAGAGGGATGATGGCAAACTCTACCCATGGCAATGGTTCGCATATTTGATTTTGTAGCCTGCTCTTTCTTGTCTTCTACTTGCCCAGGATTGAACTAATGGAAGACATGACAAATCCAACACTTAGGCAGAGAACAGAATAGTGGACTTCTTATCTCTCTCAAAGGACACATATGTTTTCCTAAAGCATTTCATATGCTCATAACTCCTTTACCCTTTGTACTGGCTGGTTTTGTATGCCAACCTGACACAAGTTAGAATGGAAGGGCCTGGGTTGAGAAAATGCCTCCATGAGATCCAGCTGTAAGCCATTTTTTCAATTAGTGATCAATGGGGTAGGAACCAGCCAGTGTGGGTGGTGCCATCTCTGAGCTGGAAGTTCTGGCTTCTATAAGAAAACAGGATGAGCAAGCCAGTAAGCAGCATCCTTCCATGACCTCTGCATCAGTTCTTCCATCCACGATATGTCATGCTTGAGTTACTGTCCTGACACCTTTCAATGATGAAAAATGCTGTAGAAGTCAAGTTGAATAAACCCTTTCCTCCTCAGCATGTGTTTTGGCCATGTTTCGTTGCAGCAATAGAAACCCTAACTAAGACACCCTTTGAGCACAAAATCTACTTATCATGCAGTTGCAGATACCTTTACATTTCTCTTTCTTTTTAATGGAGATGGTTGTTTTTTTTTCCCACAATGGTAAATCAGTCTAGGCACACTGTTTATATCTTAGACACATATCTCATTTAGTTATTCCACTGTTGTTCTCTTGATAGCATAATTTCACCCTACAAATTACACATTGTGACTTCAGAGTGGGCACCTTAAATATCCAGGGCCAATGCAAAATTTATAAAACACAAAGAAATCATAAATTTAACCATATTCACATTGGTCATGTTTCATTTACACCTATTTAAAATATTATGCACTGTATTTCATAGACACATGTCACATCTTTTTGTCATGTTTTTCTACTCATGAATGATGCTTACTTTTGTATCCCTAAAATACTTATGCCAGAAGCCACAAGTAAGTACCTAGAAGAGTTTGGTTGGTAGACTCCATTCTTGGAATCTACTTTCCTGTGTGCTATTTCCCAAACTTTTCTTCTTCATTCTAAACTACCATTTAAATGTTGATCTCCATTTCTCTGTATAGGTTTGCAGTTGGTTTTGTTTGTTGTGTTAACGTAGATATGATCTCAATGCTGAAAAATCTCGACTTATATCTCAGTCTAGACTTTTCCAATGGGATAAGGATTATAGCCAAATATTTACTGAATACCTTTTTTGTTTGTTTGTTTCAGAGACAACAGTAGTTGAAGTTTTGAGTCAATCCTCCTCTACCAATCTGGTCTTATTTTGTCCTTGGTATTTATAAACTGTTAAAAAATGGTTCTATCAATCTCCCAGATGGCTAGTCAAAATAAACATGAACAAAACCAAAGTCATTGGCATCACTGATCTCTCTCTCTCTCTCTCTCTCTCTCTCTCTCTCTCTCTCTCTCTCTCTCTGTATCTCTCTACATCATTTAACCAATTAACAAACCATGGTAGTATTGTCTATAAAATACTTTACAGATTAGCCACTTGCTCAAGATGTTACTACACAATGCTAGATACTTACTCTATGATGATTTCAACCACAGAAATGCAAGCTTAATGTAGAAGAAGTTAGAACATCTATTACCTGATGAAAGCATTCTTCCTGGATCATAAATGATCAACTACTTGCTATCTCCTCACAGACCCATACTGAAGAATCTATGTTGCCATTTCCTTCTCTTATAATATCCTCCAGGTCTTTTGGATTAAGGCTTCCTCTTTGTGAACTAATCATCAACTACTTGCAGATCCAATCCCCAGGGGATTCTGCCCTTTACTATGAATGTTGGGAAAATATAAATCAAATCATGACACCACATGTCTGTTTTCAATGTCTCCATCCTTGACCTAGTTTGATTCTCTCGTTTTTTTCACTTCCTTCATCAATGACTGCTCTCTAGCAGTTTATTTTGTTCTAAGAAATCAGAACGGTCTTTTAAAAATTTATCCACTTGACTTTATTTCACTGCTCAAATCCTTCAATGGTTGGTCATTGAACTGAAAATACAAACTAAATTCTTTCAAAGTGCCTCTAAGATAAAACAATTCTTTCTATCAATAAATTGGTGATATTGTCTCTCTGCTGTTTCTAGAATCACATTACATTTTATTAGACATGAAAGCCCCCTTATGTGCTTACTCTTTGCTCTATACTTGCACTGTAGTTCTGTTATGTTTCTTTCTCATTAGATGAGAGGCCTCTTTCTAAGTCTAATCCCAGCTAAAGCATCATCTGACAGGAGGGATTTCTATAGGCTGGAGAGCTACCTCAGCTGTGCTTGTACTCCTCTTGAAGAAGTCTTGAGTGTGTTTTCATCACCTACAGTTTAACCGCCCAGAACTCATGTTGGATAACCAGCTTGCATGAATATGTCAGAAAGGCCTACCACCCTCAAGAAACATACACATAATTAAAAAAAAATTTCAAAATGTTTTTAAGAGGGATTTTGTCTACTCCTATATTTCTTCTCTTATTAACTATAATATAGACTATGAAAAGGCAAAGATGGCGGGTCCTTCTTATTGCCCTACAAAATACCAAATACCATCTTGAAGCTACAAGACAATTAGCTGTTTGTTGCTTAAATGGGTAAATGAACAATTTAAAATTTAACTACCAAGGTTAACATGAAGAAAATAAAGCACTGAAGGAAGAATAATAAGATAAGCACATTTGGGGGTGTGTATAAGTCACATATTGTGAAGTATTTTTAAAGTCTAGATTAAGACAAATTACCTTGTCAAATGTATGCTGTTTCAGAGTTCTTGGAAACTGAGGATATTATTTAGAGGACACAATACACCACAATAGCAAAATAAAAAATGATTCATGGTTTATGGTGAATAAGGATATTGAGTGACCCAGAGCATTTTCACAGACTCTACTGTCATTCTTATATGTACTCTCACAGCAATTTATTGTTTCCTTAAGAAAACATGATTTAACAAAGTGCTAAGCAGGATTTTAAAACCAGGATTTAAAAACCAAGATTTAAAAACCAGGATTTAAAAACCAGGATTTTAAAGTGACAGGAATTCAGAAAAGTAACACACAGTATTATTAAGATAGGGGAGATGGGAGGTCTTCTCATTAAAATAAGTTCCATACTAAAATTAAGAAAGATTTTTCCTTCTTTTCCAATGATTAGATCAAAAACAGACAAACAAAAAAACGATTTTGCACTTCACCAACTAAGAAAGGAGGTTCAGTGCATAAATGAGACACTCAACTTTCCCTACCAGATAGAATCCTATGAATAACAAATAAAATGGCTATCTATTCTGGTACCACCATTGGAACAAAGAAAAACATGTTTTTTTTGGACAAGTATTTAGCATAATATAAAAGCTTGTGTCTAGTATAATGAGAAGGGTGCCTCAAATTTAGGAAACCCTGGGAGTAGGCGTTGGGGCTGAGGGTATAGCAGAATTTGCAGGTCAAAAGATGTAGTGAGTAAAAGTCCTGCTAGATTCCACTGGTTTCTGGGCACTACCTATAGAATATGGTGCCTAGAAAAGAAGGATGAGCTATACACTAGCAATATAGCTGGTCAGCAATGGTTGCACAAGTAAGAAAGACAGTTGACGGCTCTCTGCTGTGACAGAAAGCCTAAGACCACACTCTCTTCATAAGCTCTTGGATGTCAGAACAATGGTGTCCAAAGCAAAAGCACTTTATGAAAATGATGAAAATGTGCACTGAAGATGATCACTACCAAGAGCAGGTGGATCTATATGGAGCCAATCACAGACAGCCATCACCAGGAAGCCATAGAACTTATCCTAAATGACAAGCCGGTAGCACTGCAAAGGGACATATTTCAAAACACAACAGCATGACTGGAAAAAAAAGTAAATCATTATAAGCATATAGGCGGCAAAACACAGAAACTTCAAAATCAGCACAGTGAGTCCTGCGTGAAGCAATTATAGACACCTGCCCTCAGATCTCTGTCTTTGCTTCTATATTGCAAATTGTATTAGCAATGGATTAAGTCAGATGGCCAGGAATCTCTATATCCACTAAGTAAATTCCAGAAACTATCACAGTTGTGGTCTTATGGGTTCTAGGTTAATAATATGGCTCAGAACATAGTAACTCCAAATATGTGAACTTGACCAATGGGGGAGGGGAGCGTGAGAAAAAAACCAAACAAACGAAAACCAAACAAACAAAACTCTGACCTCCCTATGACTCTCTCACCTACAATATGGTAACAAAAATATTCTGTCAGGCATAACCCGAAAATCAATCATTAGACCCTCATTTTTTTTTGTCTTAGGCCATCTTCTGGGGCCAAGAAGAATCTGACCAAACAAGGATGGCTAAGTCTTTCTACCTTTACCTCCTCTCTTTATCACATGAAACCATTCACTTTAGTCATACTTCATGACTCATTCATTTCATTTTAATTAAAATTAAAATGCATAACATCCATGAGTCTTTGGGTCCTCTTTTCTGAAACTCCCATCTCAGACAACTGTGTTTTAAGTACTTTTTAATGACCTTCTTTTCTTATATGTCTTTGGCAATAGGAGTATCAGTCACCAGGAATCTGGTAGGGTAAGAAAAACATACTAATTTCCCTCCACTGTATTTCAAGCATGTACACACAACAGAGAATGGAATTTATTGAAATACTGTGGCCCTAATGATCTCTGTGCTTTGTGATGTAATAGGTACAGTGGGAAGTGCTGGTTTTATGCTGTCTTGCTAAATAGCAAAGATAACTTAAGCCCACAAACACAAATACAAAATTCTTAGTAATGGTTGCTGATTTATAAGGCAGAATGCAAAACTTCCCAGGATTTTGCCTCTTAAATATGTTTATAAGCTTTACCAGAGATGTTAGCAACTGCTCTATATCTCAGTAAATACTTGTTCTTGATGGCTCACTCTTGAAATATGAGTCATCCCCCATCAGCCATGTGTGCTCACAGAATATGTCATATACACTCAATATATTAATTTGGGCAAAGTTTCTCCCCAAATAAAATATAAAATAATAATACACAATAATATTCATTACTAAGACTGATCTGTGGTAATATCATAATAAGTTAATGTAAATTAAAACACTTAATTTATCACATACTAACAAGTAGTTGTTGTGCGCTAGATCAGCAATTCCCACTCTTCCTAATGCTATTACCCTTTAACACAGTTCCTCATGTTGCGGTGACCCCCAGTCATAAGATTATTTTTGTTGCTACTCTATAATTATAATTTTGCTGTTATGAATCAATGTACATATCTGATTGCAGGATATCTGATATTGAGCCCAAAGTGTTGAGAAACACTGTTCTAGACCAAAATGAAGAAGTTAAAATAGAAGCTTTAATATGAAGTATGTGGGTAGCGCTTACAAGCTGCATGGACTGTGATTACCTTGGTTATTTCTCTACCAGTTTCTTTAGTAAATATTTTGGAAGAATAGCTAAACAATTTTGAACAAAGAAAGCAATACTGTGATACCCGTAGGAAGAATGCTCATGCCAGGTGTTCAAACTTATCTCTTGCAGTTGCAGCACTCTGGGAGCTGTGCAAAGGAACACAAATCAAAACTAAAGGATGCACTATGAAACAAAAAGAATTTCTTTTTGAAAAGTTCCTTTGTGGTCCAACTTTCCCTTAGACTTACTATGTAGCTGAGGATGACTTTTAAATTTGGCTTCCCCTGTGTTTACCTCCCAAGTGCTAGTTCAAGAAAACTGCAATACCAACCCAGGTTTCGGGAGTGCTGGGGTTTGAGCCCAGAGCAAAATATACAGTAGGCAATCACTCTATCAACTGAGCTATGACCCCACCACAAACAGCTATATTCTATTGTTGCCTGCACTATCTATATACATTTGTGAAACATTGTAAAATTTCAAGGATTTGAATTTTCCATCAGAATAAACTGTGGTCATAGAAACTATTTGGAGATCTTGTTGCTTAATTTAGAAACAAGTAAAATGATTTCTTGTCCGTCATTTATTTTTGTTGTTGATACAGTGTTGTTGATTCTTGTCTTTTGAAACAAAACATTAAAATCACGACTTTTGCATTTCTTTAAGAATTATATTATCAGTATCTAACTTTTTAGATACACAGTGATAAGTTTGAAAGTATAGTCAACTTTTTCTCAGCTAGAATACATTATGTTTTCTGAAATTATTTCACAAGAATTAAACAAATAGGATAACCAAATAGAGCAATTGGCTCTTCCACATGACCTGGTAATTCCTAGATTTATTTATACCATCAAGCATATTTTATTATTGTTTGTGAGGCTCCCCACAGATTAATATTTATGTATTTTATTCCTTTCAACCAAATTTGCCTGTGCATAAAATACAAATAATCTTTTATCCACACATAATTAAAGATAGTAACTATGTTTGTTTTCAGATGTTATTTTTTTATAAACTTCCTTTGATGATGCGGAGTAGTTATCAAAATGCAGGATGTTCATTGCTCATTTGATTATATGCTTGATTTTCTTCTTACAGTAAAAAATTAACTTTTTTGTTTTTTGGCATTTACAGCAATGACATTTTATTACGGATCATACATTTCACAAACAGCTGGCTTGCAACTCATGCTTATAATCTACAATCTCAAGAGGCTGAGTCAGGAGGGTGCCTGGAAGCTCAAGCGGAGGCTGGGCTACATACGGACTCCAAGGGCAGCCTAAGCTAGAGGATAAGACCTTCTCTCAAGTCAATAAGAAAATATTAAAGCAACTGTCATAAGATAGCATCTGAGATTGTATTTCAAAAGGAATTTTTTACAATATAAGAATGTGCCAGACCGATACAGGTAGCTACCTGTTTTATTCTGAATTTCAACTTCTTCCTTACCTGCTACCATCTCTGCATCAAACCATGGCTTGTGGCATCCACAATAATAAAAATAAATGACATAAAATGGAGGCCACATGGATCAATGGTTGGTTATGAGTGTGTCTTTAGATGCTGAGATTCGATTCCTGCTCGCCCCCTTATCAGCCGAGTGACCCTACTTGCTACTCTCTATGCTTTACGTTGTAGGTAATAAAAAAGATTAGAAAGATGTACCCAAGAGGGCTGTTGTGATGATTAAGGCAAACTATTGTACATAAAGACGTTTAGCTTTTACTTGGAAAATGAATTTGAACACAGTAAACTGGAGAGAAGTATTAAGGAGTGATTGCAATAATCTAGGGGCGAGATGATAATGTCCTAGGGTGATGATAATGAAACAGAGAGGCGTGTAATAGCCTGACACAATTTGGGGAATTAAAATTATGAATTACTGCATGTGCTTCTCTACCTATAATGTCCTCTATTAGGCTTTAGCTCTCATGCTTGCTTCCTGTAAACAGTTCCAGGCTATCCTATCTTTTATTGATCTGTTTTCACTGAAATATAACACTTACTATTTACCTTTATAACATGCCACTCATCTGTTAATTTTTAGTATTTCATATCATTAAGTATTTATACCTGTGTTTGAGTTTGGAGATTTTATTTATTCATACTTATATAGGACTATGTGGTATATATGCATACATTATATCTAAAAAGCATCCTGATTTCTTTGTAAATGTGAGATGCAATTTAGATAGTAAAAAATAATCTGAATTTTAAAAGATAAACTTAAAAATATGTCTATCTAACTTAGGTTTACAGTGTATATTGATTAATCTATTAAAGGGACATACAGAAATACAAAGAATTATGTGATATTCCCAAGACATGTTTGTAATAGACTTGAATGAGAAGCAACAATTTTTGCTTTCATTGATTTGCCAATACAAAACCAATGATAGTGAGAGTGTATTTTCTAATCACCACTTGTACTTCCACTCTCCATTTTGTACACACATACACACACACACACACACAGAGAGAGAGAGAGAGAGAGAGAGAGAGAGAGAGAGAGAGAGAGAGGGAAAGAGAGAGAATACCCAAGGAAAACAAAACAAACAAACAAACAAAAAACCCAAAATAATCAAAATATACACACACAAATAGTAGATTGTTTTGTGTTGGCCTACTACAACTGACAGTGAACCTGATAATTATTTTGAATAGGGATGCCACCTTACTTGTCTGTTGAGTTGAGCTTTACTCATTTTAATATGTAACAGGACATATATGTGATTTGTTATTCATTAGAACTAAAGTCATTTCTTTCTGGTAGCTTCTTTGAGACAAGTTCTTGTTATACAGCCCAATCTGCCCAAATTTGTGGTCCTCCTTCATGACCCTCCTCGGTATGAGACCACAAATGTGTGCCACTGTTTCTCACTATTGAGTCATATCTTGGTGTGGATAGAATTGAGGATTTGTCTATGTCAAGCTAATATGGCCTTTATCTTGTCAATTTCTGGAGGTATAGAAAGATTCAGCCTGCTGAAAAAAATGTACCCAGTACTTGTACTTTCTATCATAATGGTTCATTTTGTTTGACAATACCTTGGGTCATACAAGGGCTTTGGCAGACCATTCAATCCCTCTATCACTAAGTTATAACTCAGGCAAATCAAATACTGCTCTTGTGAAAAGAACTTATTTGTATAGAAAATAACAGAACACATATTTAAAATTTATAGGTTGGATTCTCATCTCAAACCAGATACAGTGAAATTATAGAATTAGTAAATGATATTTAGACTTGGGCATCCTTGAAAAAGTCAACATTAATAGAAGAAGAATCAAGGTTGAAAATGATTTTGGATATAGAAAATAAACCTAAAATTTTAATAAACACATAAGCACTCAAACAAGCTAAATTTACTTCATCTAGAACAGAAGAACATAATTTTTAAAAATGGGGTGGATTCTGGGGAAATGCTGCGTTCAGTAAATGTTATGCTGGTGTGACAACTTGAGTTTAATGCCTAGAACATACGTGGAAAAAAAAAAAAAGAATTGTTGGTATACACTTATAATCTACCTTCAGAAACATAGATACTGACAGCTGTCTGATCTTCCCTAGACAACCAACCTACTTGGCAAGTTCCAGGCCAGTCACGGACCTTGTCTCAAGAAACAAAGTCTGATTTATAGGTATCATAGCTGGCTAAGAATGTTGGTGGTGTCCTTCCTTTGGAAAATTGCATGGCACATCCTGGTAGCATGAAGCTTAGTCCTCAGGGAGGAGACACTCAGGTCAGTCCCAGCCCAGGGACCCTTGGACCCTTTGTCTTAAGTACATGGGGTCTTCAGCAATAAGGACTTAACTTCTACATGGGGGGTGGCGGGGGGAGAGTAACAAAAGGCAACAATAAAAGTCTGCAATAACCTGAGAATCTCTTGGATAACCGTGATCAACAACTCAAAAGAAAGCTTTTCATGCTTGGTATTATGGTTTTGTTAGATGGTCTTTGGCTCTTGGAGGGAACATTGTTAGCCCAGATGCAAAACTTCACCTAAGTTATATATGCATATTTATATTTACACAGAGACCTATGTGTGTTGTAGAGTTTGAGGGAAGCTAGCTAATAGTGTGATTCCTTATGCGTCTTTGCAGCCATCTTATTGTTATTCTACCTTCCTTTCTCCATCTTCAGTATTTATCTCCCTCTCTAACTAGAGCCCCATTTCCATTCATCAGATCACTTGGACATTGCTACTCCCTTCTCTATTGATTCCTGACCTGGCAACGGTCCCTTTTTACTCTCCTGGTTTCTGCAATGAGTCCAGGATATGTACTCAAAGCTGACATCAACAAAACACTAAAACCCTAAGAGTGAAGTTGTGTCTGTAGCCAACAGCCCTCTAACTGGACTTAAGACCCAGTCTGCAAGAGAAAATCATGCCTGGTCCTGGAAAGCTTGCCACCTACCTGGGGTTACTGAAGTTATGGTTCTTTGAGGAGAACCTACATCTACCATTTCACTAAGCCAACATAATCCTTAACTATGTTCTAAATATCTGTCCTTATTCCCAGTGGCTAAACGCAGTCCTCATCCCTCATTAAAGCAACTTAGCTTTGGAACAGATGAAGATCATTTTAAAAAAAAACCCACGACAAATCAAAATGTAAAGTTGTAGAGCCCAGTCCCAATATATACATCTGCAAAACAACTCCTGCATTCTAAGGCTCAGGAAAGATTGCAGAAGAGGGAAGCTGAAAGATTATTAGAGCCTGAATAGCAGACAGATTTATGCTAGACTATTAAGGAAGGAAGCTAAACCCAACTTGACTGCCTAAGCATGGGCTGAACAAGGTCAACTTCAATGGACATGCTAATGGAACATTACATAACAATGGAAAGACAAAGATATTTATCTGTACCTCACATAAGGAACTGCAAGAAACTAAGGAATGCTGGGAGTGGGAGAAATAGTTTTTCCCTGGGAAGATCACAACATTGGTTTGCTGATAATAAAAGGCCAATATGCATATGGCTAACATACATGTATGCATGCAACAAAAATTAATGAAAAATAGGTCTGAAAATTGAAAAAGAGAAAGGATTATATAGTAGGGTTTGGAGGGAGGAAAGGGGAGTGGGAAACAATATAATTATATTAATCTAAAAAAACATAAAAAAAAAAAGGTAAATGGGTTCTGAGGAGGGACAGGTGAGGTTGACATGTGGCTTCCACATGCAGTCTATGCAAGTGCATGTACATCCACATAAGTACAAACTCATCTCTCTCTCACAACACACACACACACACACACACACACACACACACACACACACACACAGACACACACTGGAGCAGAGAAAGTGGAAAAATGGTGGTCCTGTCAACCTTATGTTGAAAGGAGACATTTTTCCCTCCAGCGAAAAATGTATTAGGTAATCCCAAAAGTTATAAAACTAGTAAAAATATCAAACAAGGACATACATCTCTGTAATTAATATGAGCACAACAAAGTCTGAGACAGGAAGACTGGAAATTCCAGACCAGCTATATGTCCCATACCTTTTTTTTAAACTGTGGGGGCATGATTCATATGGAGGCAACAAAACTGAATGTTGGGCCATAAAGGTTTGGAAACAGTAAAAGCATTTTGGTTGCACATGGACCAAAAGATTACTTTAAAAAATCAGATGTTTACTGAGTCCTATGTGTATCTGAGTATGCACCATTCACTTGCACCACCATGTAAGACTTTACTCTAGCCTTGGTTCTGCAATGAAATATTTACGCTTTGTACTGCACATGCCTGCTCTCACACTGAATACCAAGCTTAGATCCGAGGTGACTACATGCAATGACTAGCAATGTTTTTACTGAACATGGAAGCCTTTTGTTTTTATTTTTTTTTTTTTTTTTTTTTTTTTTTTTTTTTTTTTTTTTTTTTTTTTTTTTTTTTTTTTTTTTTTTTTTTTTTTTATTTTATAGCAAATTATTTTTCTTTTTCTTTTTTTTTTTTTTTTATTAATTTATTCTTGTTACATCTCAATGTTTATCCCATCCCTTGTATCCTCCCATTCCTCCCCCCCCCATTTTCCCATTATTCCCCTCCCCTATGACTGTTCCTGAGGGGGATTACGTCCCCCTATATATTCTCATAGGGTATCAAGTCTCTTCTTGGCTACTTGCTGTCCTTCCTCTGAGTGCCACCAGGTCTCCCCCTCCAGGGGACATGGTCAAATGTGAGGCACCAGAGTATGTGAGAAAGTCGTATCACACTCTCCACTCAACTGTGGAGAATATTCTGACCATTGGCTAGATCTGGGAAGGGGTTTAAAGTTTACCTCCTGTATTGTCCTTGGCTGGTGCCTTAGTTTGAGCGGGACCCCTGGGCCCAGATCTGCCTATCATATTGTTCTACTTGTAGATTTCTAGGACCCTCTGGATCCTTTTATTTTGCTGTTCTCCCATGCGTCTCTCATTTAGAGTCCCAATAGGATGCCTTCCCCTCTGTCCCAGTTTCCTGGTAAGTGAAGGCTTTCGTGGGACATGCCCCTTGGGCTAGTATGCAGATATAAGTGAGTATATACCATTTGATTCTTTCTGCTTCTGGGTTAACTCACTCATTATGATCATTTCTAGCTCAATCCATTTATCCACAAATTTCGGGAATTCCTTGTTTTTAATAGCTGAGTAGTATTCCATAGTGTATATGTACCACAGTTTCTTTATCCACTCTTCTACTGAGGGACACTTAGGCTGTTTCCATGTTCTGGCACAGGAGACAACTTCCTGAACAGAACACCAACGGCCCAGGCCTTAATGTCAACCATTAATAAATGGGACCTCATGAGGCTGAGAAGCTTCTGTAAGGCAGGAGACACTGTCAAGAGAACAAAGCGACAGCCTACAGACTGGGAAAAAATCTTCACCAACCCGACATCTGACAAAGGTCTAATATCCAAAATATATAAAGAACTCAAGAAATTAAACACCACCAAACCGAATAACCCAATTGAGAAATGGGGCTTGGAACTAAACAGAGAATTCTCAACAGAGGAGTATCAAATGGCTGAGAAACACTTAAAGAAATGCTCAACCTCCTTAGTCATCAGGGAAATGCAAATCAAAACAACTCTGAGATTCCATCTTACACCCATCAGAATGGCTAAGATCAAAAATTCAAGCGACACCACATGCTGGCGAGGATGTGGGGAGAGAGGAACACTCCTTCATTGCTGGTGGGAATGCAAACTAGTACAGCCACTTTGGAAATCTATCTGGTGCTATCTCAGAAAAATGGGAATAGGGCTTCCTCAAGACCCAGCTATTCCACTCCTTGGAATATACCCAGAAGATGCTCCAGCACACAACAAGAAAATTTGCTCAACCATGTTCATAGCCTTTTGTTTTTAAAAAAGTTTAATGATTTAATCATGAAAGTCTAAGATAGTATTGTTCTATTACCATTGCATAGCATAGCCTTGAATCGCATTATTAGGATATTTGACTTTTAAATTGTTGAATGAGTTTCTGAAGGGTATTAAAAATTTTTAGTAAGTTTTGGCTTCAGATTATGGTAAATTTTTCAACATTACTGAAATGGCTCTATATAATTCTGCCATGTTTTATTGTATCCCTACTCAAAGTGATATTTTCACCACTAGCAATTAAAGAATCAAAACATTAATCAAGTCTGAAAAACACTGAACATATTCTTTGTCCTAAAGCAGTGGTTCTCAACTTTTCTAATGCTATGACGCTTTATTACCGTTCCATATGTTGTGGCCCACAAACATAAAAGTATTTTTGTTGCTACTTTATAACTGTAATTTTGTTACTGCTATGAATAATGATGTAAATACCTATGGTCTTAGGTGACCCATGTAAATGGACCCTTAAACTCCCAAAGGGGTTACAACCCACTGATTGAGAACCACTGTCTTAATTTACCAAAAACGTTCCAAGGTTATTTGTACAGAATAAACAGTATATCTACTTCATATATAAGCAATTTTTATCTTTAATAAGTGAGGAAGTTAAACACATAACAATATAATTTTAATTAAAAAGGTGTGATTTATTTTTCAGTATATGCTTAATTGTTGTATCTATTTTGTATAACTCCATACCTGTAGTCATGTAAAAACATTTTCAGGTAAGAAAGGCTTACATGTGGCCTAAGAAGAAGCCCTGATATATTATAGATAGAGTGAGTTCCAGGACAACCAGTGATACACAGAGAAACCCTGTCTCGAAAGAAAGAAAGAAAGAAAGAAAGAAAGAAAGAAAGAAAGAAAGAAAGAGAAGAAGAAGAAAGAAGAAGGAAAAAGCGGAAGGAATCCTAATATAGCCTATAGACTTGTTTCTAAATTTCTAATGTCTAATCATAAATGTGTACTCAAATAGTCCCTTCTCACAGATTTCCCATTTTAACCTAGCAATAAACTCTCCAAAAGCAGTAGATTGAGTTTTTTTTTTTTTTAAACAAATCTACTCACTTTCTAAAGGACATAATAGATGGGATACAAAATAGGTTTCTCATGAAAGTTTAAGCCAAACAAAATCCCAGGAAAAGGAAGAGAGGTAGACCTGGAATCCCGCCTAACACCTGGTGATGTTGGCCATTGACAGTTGCTGGGAATGGAGTCAGTTTCTTGGAAATGTTGCCACTGTTAGGTCAATAAAGCTGCAGCAGAAGACGACATATCCATGTATTTAAGAGCAGCACAATCTGCACATGATGCATGTGGGGTGGGTAATAAAAGAGCTCATAAGGATGTATGGTAGGGAAAACAGACTGCGTCCGGGTGGAGTTGTGGGAGTGGTGAATATGGCCAAAATTTATTGTACAAAATTTTCAAAGAACTAATTTTTCAAAAGGTTTTAGTCTTTTTAATCTTAGGTGCTCTGTTTGCTGTACTCGTACCCTGACTATTGGATGGCACTGGAGAAAAGTATAGAGAGTAAAAGGGAAGGCATAAAATAGAAATGGAGAACAAATGAGTATTCTTTTACTGAACATAAAACTGAGATAAACTACTGCTTTGAAATAAAATCTGTTGTGCTTTATATGCATGGTGTCTTATATGCATGGTAAGATAGTAGTGACCATGATGGAGTCTTTAATTCTCTTTTAATCTCATAAACAAAAATTTCCATCCTCTACAATTAAGATTCACAACGGCAATACTCCGAGTATGCACATGCTAATATTTCATGCTGTATAGACTATTGATATTCTGCCTTTCAAGAGCTTTCTGTCCCTGCAGTTTTTGACCTTTAGAATCCCCACATTACAGAACTGCACTTTCGGGAGTCATTTTCTGCATCTTATTAGGGCAGCTGGTATTTTTAGAAAACCCCATGTCTCCTTTAGATCCACCGGGCAACCCGTGGCCATGACTGTTTTGTGGGAAATCTTCCATCTTTTGCTTAAATTGATTGTATAAATAGAGCAGGCTGGGAATAAAAAAATACAATGTAGTCTCCAGGACATTGAAAATCCCATAACGTAAGGTGGCCATACTGGAAAAAAGTAGGGAGTACATTCCTATATTAAAAAAAAAAATAATTTCCTAAATGTGATGCAGGTGTCACTAGGAAGATAACTTTAGAGAAAGAAAGCAATGCATTATATAGGAAAATAAGCTCATCTTATATTTTCCACAGCCAATAATATAAAGCATGACAAATCCTGGAAGTTTAGGGAAACTTTAGCAGTATATTTAAGGGGAACATTTTTTTTAAAAAGCCAAAACATTAGAGTATATGATTTCCTTGCCTTACAATTGACATCATGGCTAAAGCTCAACTGTGTGTATGTACACATGACGAAATATTGGCATGAAAAGCCTGTGATTTGTTAAACAATATTCAGTTGAGTCACTTTGCTTATATATTGGTGTCAGCCGGTGTCTGATAAGATTGACAGAACTCAGTAACATCTGCTACTGCTTGCCACTGCGAAAGTCATGCCAGCTGCACGAGGCTGCCCTAGAATTCATGCCCAAACAGCCCGCTTTGAATCCGTAGACAACCTGGGTACCCTGCTGCAGTGTGTGGCATCTCTTGCTCTTCTACACATGCCAGAAATATACACAAATACTTCAGATGAAGAAAAAAAAAAAAAAAACCTAGTACTCTAGAAAATAGCTGCCCTTCTGCTCCTGAGATTCCCCCACAGTAAATCCTGACCAAACTTTTGTTATCTCCTTCAGTTGAAGTGAAGTCTCCTGTGTAACTTGTAAAGTGGTCCTCAAGTGTTTTGCCAGCCTGCTGATGAATTTGAGAGGTGGGAGTGACCTGTCTGTCTTCTCTAACATTTTCTCTCAGGATTTGGCTGACATCTGTTCAGCACATACACATTGGTCATTGACATTGTGTCAAGCACCCTGCTGAGCTATGAATACTGAGAAGGAATAATAAAACATGGTTCTGTTTTCAAGTAACACCCCCCCTCCCCCGCGCGCTAGTTGAATTGTGAATGGTAGAACTGGACATATCAAAGTCTAGATGTCCTTTTGCATTTGACACTAGAAGAGCAGAATTTCATGCCTTCAAGGAAGGGAGTGACTGGAGAGGGCATTACTCATGCCAAGTCACCACTATGCTTGGCCAGGATTCACAATTCCTTCACTGTAAGCCACTGAAACTTTCTTGTTACAGACAAGTGAAAATATTTTAGTGTTTTATTTCAAATGTGTACATTTCTAGGTGGGGGAAAGGGGTACAAATAATTCTAATGTTATCAGTGAAAAACTGTGGTTTTCTTTCCAAAATCATCGTACAGGTACCATTTTGTGAAGTAAGAAGGAAAAGTATGAAACACATAAACTAACCACACTGGTGTCATCCCAAGTACTCATCAAGATATCCACAAACCCTACCATGAGGGAATATGATATTGGCTACAGGTTTTGATTAATAAAATAAATTAGTAGTAGTCGATGTCAATCACATGATGCTTGAAGCATAGTAAGGATAATTTCCTTTTCTCTTTCCCTATACTTGGAAGATGGCATTCTTTTATCACTCAAAGTTTCTTTCTATTAAATGTTTCCCAAAGAAGCAATGGTTAATAGAAGACCTTTGCCTCAATTATTTAGCCCCAATGTCAGTTCAATCTTCTCTTCCACATGTCTTAAACTAATGCAGGCTTGACTAGGCCTTGGACTCATTTACAAAAAAAAAAAAAAAAAAAAAAAAAAAAGCAAAACAAAAAAACCAAAAAGAAAAAAAAAACAAAAAAACCTCTCAATACGATTTAGTTTTCTTTTGTCTTCTCCAGGAAGATATGTTATTCTATTCTCTAAAAATAAACACTTCGCCAACCTTTAAGCATGTGGAATACATGAGATCTAGATTTGGATCCAGGAGACGAGCTTTGATATTCAGCACCACCATTGCTAAACACACAGCTTTTTCCATTATGCTCAAAGTTCTCAGCTATACAATAAGTTCCTAGGAACTCACAGTGTTCTGTTAAGGATGCACTCAAGCACTGAAAATGCATGTTTCTTACCAGCAAAAAGTATGACACACATTGCTTTATCAACTCCATAATAGTCCTCCAATATTGTAAGCATTTATTTCATCAATTATCCACTCTATTTCCATATCACTTTGTATTCAGATATTTGCTACCAGTCTATATTTTGTTTTATTCCTCTACACTAAAAGTGTAGAATATATAATAGCTACTTTGAATATATTTGCCCCTCAAGATGTTCTGTAGTTTCTTTTCTGTTTGCAGGTAAACGTGTTTTAAAAGTTTTTCTTTCCCTACATATCTTCAAAATCCAATTACCTTATCTTATTTTGCAGAGTCCCAAATCCATCATCCAGAAGTGCTCATGAAGCTTTTTATGAGCTTTCATTATTCTTACTTTCTTGCTTCTCTGCAGCAGTTGACACTGTTGACAATCACCATAACTTTCTAAGTTCTTGTGACATTGCATTAGTTCTTCTCTGACAGCTTTGCCTTTGCCTTCCCATCCCCTTCCTTCTCCCACCCCTGGTTGTAGGTGCTACTTAAGGACGTGCCCTGCTCAGTTACTTTTCTTATTTTCTCTCTTAGCAAACCTATCCATGCTCTGATACTTTTTTATCCATAAATTCTGAAAAGCTCGTTTTCAAATCTGTCATCTTGCCTATACTTTGACTCAACTCTGCAAGACGGTTTCTAACTTCACCAAGTACATCTTTAACTTTGCATAACCTTAAGGAGTCTAGAGTTTCCATTCTAGTCACCAAATGTGATAACGAAGTTTTGAGTTCCTGGGGTCCTTCTGCAGAGTAGTAGAGATGACCAAGGAATAGTCACTTTCAGCAAAGCTAATTACTACTAAACTGGAAAATGTCCTCATGGACTTTGTGAGGTGCATTTTTAAAAAATAGACTGTTTCTTAAAGTTTCTCATTTAAAAAGTTCCAAGCATTCTCGTGACTTCTCAAAATTTCTTCCATTTTAGATGGCTATTTAAGATATAGGCTACACAGTGGTTTGTCCAGTTAAAATATAGAACACAAAAACATGCATGTGGAATTTAACTGATCAATTAAAATACAGCAATAGTATAGAACAATCATTGAATGTTGCTCACCTATAAAGTGATCGAATATTTTACAGTGGAGTGAGACATCACAGAAAGAATTGAATACCAAGTATCACCTTGTTGGCATTTAAAAGTCGTTAATAATGTCACAATAAAATTTTCTATCCATTTTAGCATGCTTGTAGTATAAATTAATGGTTGGTTTGAAAATTAATGAAAACATTTTTTAGAATCTTTAATTCATCTAGTCAGATTTTTAGAGGTGGTGAGTAGTGTGATATTTTTCAAGGATAATTAAAAATCTGTTAAAGTCTACAGTCAGTTTTTCAGTGATTCTTAATTACTTCTTCATTAGTACTTAACACTCAATTTTGAAGTGAGACCAAAGTCTCCCTTATGTACACCTCAGAATCATTTCTCATATCAAGGCTCTGTTATTGCCCAAACTGCAGAGGCTTATTTAAACGTATTTCATAATTAGTTTCTTTTTTTAACTACATTTCTGGTTGAGTAGAACAGCAGTGAAATGACTGTTAGTCAAGTACTTAAGATAGACATCACTAAGGGTGACAGTATAATCATAGCTTAAGATGTTGCACATTTATTGAAGTAGTTACCATAGAGATTTAAATTTGGCTCTAATAAAAAGTACATGGTTTGACTTTGAATGCATTAATTCTGGCTAGCAGTAGCTTTCCTAGTCAACTGTTTATGAAAGCAGCAGGGCTGGACTACTGTCCGAGAAATCATTGTGGAACCACATACTTACAATTATTAAAATCAATTTCTTGAGATTTTATTGGATACTTTGTTTACTATATCAATGAAAAGCTAGTTCCACAAAGCACATTTACCATTCTTTTATGATTTCTCATTCATATACTTTTCTAGGAGAGGAAACAAAAGGTCAGATATGAAATCTCTGTCTCTGTGTTCTCTCTGTACATTCTGTTTAGAGAGGTCAACAAAAAGGGTTTGGCATGATCCTCTTGATTTTCATCTGACTTCCCTGAAACAAGGTCTTTCACTGAGCTTCAGACACCACTCTTTGGTTAACTATATCTCAAGTGAACCTCCTGTCTTAGAGCCTCTGTGCAGGTGTTATAGAACATAAGGCCATGTGACACTTCTTATATGTGGATCCAAACTTAGACTGTTATGTTGTGTTCTAACTCCTTCTTCATATCCACAAGCCTGGATTCAAATATTCTAATTATCAATTTGAAATAACAACAATAATAAACAGTAAACAACAGCATCAAAGAATAAATCCACAAGATTATGAACAGGGACTGCTGATGTCTATGCTCTGCCTTTCTCATGTTACCTACAAGTCTAGATAACTGATGTTTACAAAACATTACTATTGTTAGGATGATGATGATGATGATGATGATGTGTGGGTGCGTCATTAATATGTGTGGCACAACTTGTGTGCAGAAGTCAAAAACAACATTGAGGAATCATTGCTTTTCTTCTAACAGCATGGTTTGGAAATTAAAATTCAGTCACCAGAATTTCATGATGAGCACATTTACCCACTGAGAGTTCTTATAAGACCTAAATTTTATAATTCATAAATTCTTCCCTGGAGCTTGTGTGGAGGTTCTATGGGATCATCACAGCGATTCGTATACCCTTGACTGAAGACCAGTCCTCCTCTAATCATGGAAGGTCTTCCTCTTTAATGAGACATGCAGCTTCCAGACGGGCACACATGGAATGGTGAAGGAAGAAGTGGACACCAGTCTAGCAAGCCAGATCAGTTGAATCAACCCTGGCGATCAGTGCAGTAACAGATGTCACAGCCAGATCGACACAATGGACTACTATTCATCTATTAAAAACAAGGAAATCTTAAAATTTGCAGGCAAATAGATGGAACCAGAAAAGATCGTTCTGAATGAGGTAACCCAGACCCAGAAAGATACCCAAAAATCCATCAGAAATTTTTATAAATAATATTTCAGCAAGGTGGAAGAATACAAAATTAACTTGCCAAAATCAATAAACTTTCTATGTAGCAATTGTACACTGAGAAAGATAGCATAGAAAAATTCCTACTTAAAATAATTTTAAAAATATCTGAGAACAGGGGCTAGAGAGTAGGTACAGTAGAGAAGAGACCTGGTTGTCTTAAAGAGGACCAGAGTTTGATTCCCGACCACCCACACAGAAGCTGACAAGTGTCTGATGGTACCAGAGCATCCAACACTCATTTCAGAGCTATGCAGGTACCCGGGACACAGGTGGTACTTATACATACATGCAACAAATTGCACCAATTAAGTGAAAAAACTCTACAATGAGAACTTTAAACTTCTGGTGAAAGAGATTCATGAAGACATTAGAAAACAGAAAGCCTTGCTATGTTAAAGGAAGAGTAGAATTGGGAAAATGACCATGATACCAAAAGGAATTTACAGGCTCAATGGAGTCCAAATAAAAACACCCACATCATTCTTCATATAAAGAGAAAAACACATTCTATAATTAATATGGATCACAAAAGACTATAGATAACCAAAGTGGTCCCAAGCAAAAAGAACAGTGCTGTAAAGATCACCACTGCAGATTTCAAGCTGTTATATAGAGCTCTAGAATAAAGAGAGGATGATGGAGCCATGGAAACAGACACAGAGATCGGTGGAATGAAACACAAGACCCAAAACATGACTGTATATCATTATGAACACCTCAATTTTGACAAAGAGAGTAAAAATGAACTCCAGAGAGAAGACAATATCCTCCATATATACTGTTGGTAAAACTTTATGGGTAGAAGAATAAAATTAAACTTTCACTCTGCACAAAAGTCAACCCATAAGGAATTAAAGATCTCAATCGGAAACCTGAACTGCTGAATCTGCTAGAAGAAAACATGGGCAGAACCCCATAAAATAAGATGGAAAAGGACTTTCTACTTAGGATTCCACTTGTTCGGACTGAAGGCCATCAACTGATAATTAAGGAGCTCATAAAACTAAACAGTTTCTGTACAGGAAATAAAAAAATCTGTCTGTGTTAAGCCAGCCCAAAGAGTGGGAGAGAATTTTTGGCAGCTATAAATTTTAATAGAGGATTACTGACAAGTGTATATAAGGAATTCAAAAAATAGAGTAAAGAAAACAGCTCAATTTAAAAATAGACAATGTATTCCAGATTGGCTATGCCTGTAAACAGCTGGGGGGCTGTGAGAGATCCTAGTCAGAAGTGCTCGGGTGCCCCACAGATCTTATTGAGATGGCATAAATGGGAGTTTTGGTTCATGCCAGACTCAGCTCTGTCTGTCTGCCCTGTGTTCTAGATAGGCCAGGCTGGTAGGCAGCAGTGGGGCTGAGTGGGATCTGAGCTCAAAACTGCTGGGGAGCTCCACAGGCCTTCTCTAGATCGCAGGGCTCTGTTTATCTGCTCTGGGTCCCAGATGGGCTCAGTCTATAAGCCGCTGGCAGGCAGAGAGGTATAGATAGATGTTTTAAGTTGATAATTATGAGATATGATAGATATTAATTTACATTCAGAATTTTAGACTCACCAAAATGGGAAAGATGTTTACTTCAAGGCTGCCAAATACAAATACCCAAAACACTATGAATGTAATATATATATGTATAATTCCTAATTTTTTTCTTGGTTCTTCTTGTTGTTGGCATTTTATTGTATATATGTGTAATAATATAAATGTTTATGTGAAATATTTAATAAAAATTGTAAAAAAATATAGACAATGTAAGAATACAGAGAATATTCAAAACAAGAAATAAAAACTAATAAGAAATATAATAAGCTTAAAAATCTTCAGCAATTAAGGGAAATGCAGGTTAAAGTTCTTTCAGATCTTAATAGAAGGATCCAGAAGAACATTATGATGGGCAGATCTGGGCCCAGGGGTCCTGCTCAAACTATGGCACCAGCCAAGGACAATAAGTGCAGTAAACTTTGAACCCCTACCCAGATCTAGTCAAGGGCAGGACATTCTCCACAGTTGAGTGGAGAGTGGGGTCTGACTTTCACACTAACTCTGGTGCCCCATATTTGACCATGTCCCCTGGATGGGGAGGCCTCAGAGGAAGGCTAGCAGGCTACCAAGAAGGGACTTGATACCCTATGAGCATATATAGGGGGATGAGGTCCCCCTCAGTCACAGACATAGAGGAGGGGAGTAAGGGGAAAGTGGGAGGGAGGGAGAAATGGGAGGATACAAGGGAAGGGGTAACAATTTAGATATAATATGGATAAAATATATTTTAAAAGTTCTTTCAGATTTTATCTTACTCTACTCAGAATATATTAGATTATGAAAACAAAGAACAAATGCTGACATTTATTGAGGAAACTATTGATCAGTTTGCAAACTGTTATAGCCACTCTGGAAATCAGTGTGGAGAAATCTCAAAACAGTAAAGTAGATCTACCATTATATGCCTCTATGCCCTATCTCAGCATATGCCCACTGGATGCAATATCCTACTCCACAGGTACTTGCTCTGCCATGTTTGTTAATACTCTATGCATAAGACCTAGGAAATATATAAATACAAAATGTTCTTCAGATGATGAAAATATGATACATGTGCATAATCAATTACAATTAAGCTGCAAAAGAGGGAGGGAGATAATGACATAATTAGAAGATATTATACTAAGTGAGGGAATCTACACTCAAAAGACGAATGCTGCATGATCTTTTTTCTTTCTTTCCTTTTCTTTCTTTTTTCTAAAATAGGGTTTCTCTTGCATCCTTGGATTTACTGGACTCGCTTGGTAGACAAGACGGGTCTCAAACTCACAGCAGTCCACTTGCCTCTGCCTCCTTGTATGCTGAGATAAAAGGCATGTGACACCATGCCAGAACTGCATGTTCTTTCTTATGTAATATTCATGCAAGTTAGAGCACAGATTAAATAATATATAATAGAAGCATTTTATATTTTCTGATTTAACTGAACAAATGTAGTCCTCCAAGTAATGAAGCTATTTTAATGTAAGAAGCAACAAGAGCAATCAATGAGTGCTTGTTAGCCTCATTCTAAATTTTTCCTACAGTCAAATCTACTTGGTCATTTCCTTAGTTCTATCTACTTTCATACAGAGGATCATACAATTATAATGTCATAACTCAAAATAAAATAAGATTGACTTTTTTTTCATACTATATACTCTGATCATGCTTTTCTCCTTCACCAACTCCTTCTAGGTCCTCCCACCTACCAAACTCAAGTCTTTTCCCTTTTCCCTTTCTCTAAAAAGCAAATAAGCAATCACATGAACAAACAAATTGAACACATGCACACACACACACACACACACACACACACACACGCGCGTGCGCACACACACCGCCCCGCCCCCCCCCCCCGCCCACAAAACACAAAACCATTAGAGTACTATGAAAACAACTAAACTGCTTATATGGCATTTATTTGGTCTCATGTTTTAAAAAATTATGAAAATTATAATCTTTAAGAGCACACTAAAGTTTTACTCAGTGATTTAAATTTAATATTTTCCACTTTTCATAGAGATATGTGTAAATAATTGTCCATATAAAGGGGCTGAATATATATCAGACAACCTAGATACAAAGCCAGACATGGTAGATCCTAGCTAAAATCCCAGCAGTCAGAGAATGCCTGTTGTAAATGTATGGCTAGCCAGGGCTACCCGGTGAAACCCTGCCAAAAGCAAACAGCAGACGCTGCAGCAACCACAATAAAAAGTGTAAAAAGGAAGAAGGCAGGAAGGAGGGAGAGAGGAAATGAAACTAAGCATAAAAGCTGAGAAGTCTATGTACTGGACCATTTTAGATTTAGTATACAGTCAACAGGCAATCAGGGAGATATTTGCTTGATCATCTCATTAATATTGGTTTATACTCTGTGGGGTCATATGTACATATGACCTAAGTTTATCATTTCATAACGTTATTAAATCTGAGCAAATAGATAACTATATAAACATTACTATAGCTTTATTTAACATATTTAAGGAAAAGTGTTCCATTAAACATATGAATCAAAATTAGGAAATAATTTTATGAGCATACTGAGATTAATTTTAATTAGGAGAAAGAATTTCATCATATTCTAGTGCCTGTGACTTTTCAAGCAGAAACTGGAGTCTAGCTTTCTACATTGACACACAATATATTTTCCTTATGCAAAGGAATTATATTTATGAGAAGGCAAAGAGTCCTAGTAGAACTATTTGAGGAAGACTTTTGTCTAAAACGATTTCCAGCTAGCACATCATTCTGACTGCTTTTCATTTGGTAAAATTTAAATTGGATGGACATTTCTGGGAAACTTGGTTTCTTGTAATATTGTAAAACAGTTTCTTCAGCTTCTTTCACACTATCTATTGGAGGCTCTGCTTCTCATTTTTTTCTGCTGTTTATTGTGTTTACTAAGTTCTTTCCACACCATTGCTTATAGAGTTTGAAAAGAAGTCAATTTCATACCCTAAGACGTTTTCCCTGGTTAAATAAACCAAGTAACTATATTTCACTTTACAGTAGGATTTGTAACAAAAGAAAATTGGTACACAGACAGTATATTCCTTTTTCTAAAGTAAAAAGGCAGTTATTGATAAACATATATTATTTGTTAATAATAATAAATAACAGTAAGCCATAATAATAAACTATATTTTCCCAAATGCAATCCTTTGCATTTTTCTAACTACAGTCTTACATTTAAATTAACTAATTGTTGTGTTTATGTTCAAATTATGGACTGCATTTTTTTTTTCTTCTCTATGTGAATTTTCAGTGTTCTAATCCTAGGTATTGAAAACCCTGCTTTTTTTTTTTTTCCTGATCAGGCTTTGAATATTTACTGACAGTATTATGCTTATATATTTGTGGGTTTGTTCTCAGACTTTCAGTTTTGTTCCACTGCCTGGCTTTTATGCCTATTCCACAGTCTTAATTACTATAAGTTGCAATGCATTTGGAACCATACTGTTGCTCAACCTTTCGGCTTACCAAAGCGACTTTAAACATTCTGCATCACTTACGTTTTCATAGGTGTTTTAGAATTAGCTCTTCAAAGCCCATGAAGAAAAGTCCCGTGGAGTCTGCTTAATGTTGACGTATGACATGAGGACTCTCTGTAATGTGGAGGCTAGCAAGTAATAAATATGGTACATTTCTGAATTTATTTAAATCTTTTGCTTCTCACAGTAGGGAACTGTCACATAATCACTGTATCACATTTTCATGCAATAATAATACTTTTTACAGTTTGATGCAGTTCGTTCTTATATAGAAATGTATATTTTAACAGTATTTTATAAATACAATGGAATTTTTGAGACGATATATAATGACATTCTTAACCTTTCCTTCCCGGTACACTTTGTTTTGCTTTTTTAATAACGTCATTGAACTACCAAAGCTACACTGTAAATTTAAGATCTAGTAAGAATACCAAACCCATCTTTTTCTCATCTTCATGTGGGAGACAATATTCCTTATTTCCTTTTTTAAAATTTCTTCCTTTTTTATTTTTTTAATGTGTGTTGTAGCATGAATGTGTGCATGTGTGGCAACCGAATATGAGAGAGAGACAGAGAGACAGAGAGAGAGACGGTGACAAAGAGACAGAGAGAGACAGAGAGACACAGAGAGAGACAAGACAGAGAGAGAGACAAGACAGAGAGAGAGACAGACAGAGAGAGACAGAGACGGAGAAACAGAGAGAGAGAGAGAGAAAGAGAGACAGAGGGAGAGAGAGAGAGAGAGACAGAGACAGAGAGAGAGACAGAGAGAAAGAGAGAAAGGAGGAGGAGGGGTGGGTTGTATAGACTCAAGGTTGGTGTTAATAATTATCCTTCATTCCTCTTCCACTTAATTTATTGAAGTTACTATGTTTTACCAATCATACCTAGAGGTCAAAGACATGGCTAGTCTTACCAGCTAGCTGCCTCTGGTGCTTTTCCATCTCTGTGTGCCAGGGTTCGAACTGACAGGCTCTCATGCCCAAATTGTCATTTATGAGTGTTTATGGGGATCTTGCCCTCCTGCTTGCTCATATAAAAATTTAATCACCAAGAAATTTGTCCAGTTGCTGCATTGCATTTTTTATTGCTAAAAGCATGTGGATTTTATATCAGTCTCCACGAACATTTTCCCCACTGTGACCTCTCTGTCAAATTTTTAATAGTTCATTAGTTCCCAAATTTTTCCTTTGTTTTATCCTAAAACCAGGAAAGCAATCTGATTTTTGTTGAAATTTTTTCAAATCCATTCACTTGATCATTTCATTTTTCTTTTTACTGAATTTTAAACATTCAACCAATAGTGAATCACTGTGGTGAATTCTACTTAGATGTAATATTTATCATTTGAGAGATTAACAAAATCTTGTAAGGTATTTTAAATCCATGCTCACATGGGATATTGGTTTCTTGTGTAGTATTGTAGTGTCTTACAAGTACAGATAGTATAAATTCTAAGAAGATATTGTTTCCTTTTTTAATTATCTAGAAATATTTGTGTTGAATTGTACGTATTCCTATATAAACCTTTGATAGTATTCAGCAGCTGAGTTATTTGATGATAGAGTCCCACCTGAAAAACACTCCTTAAGCCTCACATATTTCTTTACCAGATGTAAGATTAATATGTTCATTTTCTACATGCTCTGACCTTTTTTTTTTTTTTTTTAAGAAAATTGCCCTTTTTATTAAGTTGCCTAGGACATTGTATAATGCCGAACTGTCCATACCATTCTTACACATATTTTATATAACTCAAGAATCCATCACTAGGTTTGGCATCTCTCCTGTTTCCACAAGCTTAGAAAGAAATTTAAATATTTATTAATTTTCATAAGGAAACAGATTTTTGTTTTCACTATGTTTATTTAAATTTTTACTTTTATAATTAATTCATCTCATCTTTCATCCTCATTATTTCTTTTCATGTGGGGAATTTGGGAGACACTTTATATATGTGTTGCATATTCAGGTACAGAAGGGCTTTTTATGTGCATTCTCTCATGGCCATATTTTAGAGATATGGTTATTATTAAATAATACTCAGGAATGATGTGCATTGCTCAAAGCTGCAAAGCTTATTACCATATTTCAAGAGATGCCTTCTATGATACAATTCACATGTGGGAACAAGTATACTCAAGAACATATTCATAATTTATTTTATATTTCTTTCAAACATATAAGTATTGCACTGTCTTTTCCGTTCTAAGGATGGACAAAGTAAAACCGTTCAGATTTGTTAACTTGTTCCTCCCTACACCCATAGATTGTACCAGAGCTAGGGTTTGGACCCAGGCTGCTTAACCTCAGATATGAACATCTAAGCATGATCCTATCATGGCTTGGAGGAAGGCATTCCCAGTCTTGCATTCTTAAACCTTCTTACTAAATCAAATCAACTGGTTCTGATTCAACATTTGGCAATCTATGTTCATTGTCACGCAAAAATTATTAGAATCTTAGAACTATTGTTCTTGTATTATTACTATTATTTTGTGTGCTATCAATCATGAAATCAAGGACTTTTAGTAGCAGTATATGTTATGTGACATGTTGATAAGACTAGCATTTGAAGACAGCAATTTTATAGTATTTCAGAATTGATTTTCATTTTATCACTTATTCCCCTTTTAGCCTTCCATCTATAAAATCTACAAATCCATAAACTCTGTAAAATCTCAACCTCTTAACACCTTCTAACAACTAACAGTTCCTTGTCCTCATACTTTCTGCAGTTAATTTATTAAACACTAATGATTAATACACTAACATAATTTATTTATCTTGTGTATTGTCACTCCCTTTATTAAGATATAAGTTCCCCAATATCATCAAGTTTTTCTACCATTGTTATATACTCAGTATTTATTGAATTCAATAAATGATGATTAAATTAGTTCATTTATGTTTATATATTACTTTTATGGTTTGTGTTATATCAGTGGCATGCACAATTTAGTGAAAGGAAAGATCTGAAACTAAATGTTTTCACTGGCATTAAGACCTTTAATACTATCAGCTCTTCAGTCTGGTACATTATAGCACCATGGCTAGGATGCAGTGTCAGAAAAAAACAACAGAGCTTGTACTTGCAGAATGATGGAATTTGATGGAATTAACGCTATTTCCAAATTAATAACAATACCAAAAGACATACCATTATACTATGGCAATGAGTTTTATTTTTTTACATCAAGATTATCCTGGAATGCTTTGACACTGCACTTAAATCTGCTGTTAGTAAGAGGTTAGAAGCAATTTTTCCTGTGAACAATCAATGGCTTTTATCTAATTTGCTAATCTCTAAGAGTTCCTACATCCAGGTGCCTGTAATCATCATAGGCAAAGTGATATCACCATAATCAAAAAGACAATTTGCAACACATTCTTTTGTTTTGTTTAAAATTTCCACAAGCATTTCCAGTATCATAATATATTTAAATTCTGAATATTCCCAGTGTTTTTATTTACAGTAGTAACTAAAAACTCCATAGATACAAAAACACTCAAATTTTACTATATAGTCACCTATTAACTGGAGTGAATTGGTTCCCTCACATGCATTTATCTAACACGCATAAAAGCAATATCACATATCTGTGAAGAACACATATGCATTTGTCTTATAGGAATGCTCTTCCTTTAGATTAAGAAAGCATCATGCCTTTTTAATTTTATACCCTCAACAATTGAGAAACTTAAGACATACCTACATGGTGAATATAGGTCTGCCATGTAACATATAACATAGCTATTGGATTCAAGGTCTTAGTATCAATCACAACATATTCTCCCAAGAAAAACCAGTACACAAATGAGAGGGGAACTTAAAGCAACAATAAGGGTTGAAACCTTTTAAAATATTCACTAGTCATCACTTTGTTTGGATAATATTTCTAAAATAGTCAATCACAGAAATCTGCTGTCATCTGCATGGCACCCTTCATACATGTGTAAGTTTGCCATACTTTCTGATCAGGCCATTGCTAATGATCTTATTAGTTATGTGGTTACCTTCAAACATATCACTCAGCCTTCCTCCCATGTGAGCTATGGGACCAAAGCAAGTGAGCTACTGGCAGATAAGTAAGCTTAATATGGCGACGGGCAATAAAAAGAAAAAGAAATAAGGTAAGCAAGTTTCAGCAATAACAGGATTGCTGTTCTTGGTGACTGTTGTCCTCAGCAATCCCAGCAAGTGTCCAGAGAGTTTCTGTGAATAAGAACTTACAGACTTTTATCATTTCCTCTAAGGGTAAGAATAAATTGCTTTTGTTCATTAATATTTTTTTCTTTCTTTTTAAATTTGGTTTTTTAAAAATATTTTTGGGAGGTTATTTCCTATTTCTGTCATTTTTAGGTTTCATGTTAACAAGATTAAGTCTCCAAATGGATTCAAAATTTCTTCGAAAATTTACGTAGACTTGATAGCAAGAATATAGTTCCAATCTTTTTTTGTTGACAAGTTACACATAGTATAAATACATGTAGAAATAATAAATCTATTTATGGTCATTATAGTCATCTGGCTTAGAGACATATGTAACACAAAAAGGCTGTTCTATTGCTTTGAAAACATCCCAGAATATCACAAACAAACTAAATTCTACATGAGAAAAAAATGTAACATAACCCAATAATTTAATGACCAACTTTAAAAAATCTTTTTAGATTTTTTTTATTTTTAGTTGATTTTATATTTATGTATGTATGTGCACCAAGTGTGCCTGGTGCGTTTACAGGTCACAAGAGGGTGACAGAGCTCAGGAACTAAAGTTATGGACCACAGTGAAACACTATGTGAGAACTGGCAACTAAACCAGGACCTTCTTATAGAATCTACAAAAATGGCAACTGCTTTTAACCATTGAGCCATATTACTAGTCTCCCAAGTTTTAACAATTTCGTACAGAACATCACACATATCTGTATTACTGGAAAACAAACTTACAATTTGAAGTTCAAATCTAATTTTCAACTAGTTACATAAGTGTGTACAGACTCAATTAATTTTACAACTGGTTTTATAAAATAAAAATAAATAACAATTATAACAATGTTTAAGTTTTTAAATTAAAATTCATGAAAGAATAACTAGTCTTTAAAATAATTCATTTTAAAATAATATGTGTGGTTAAAGGTAAAGTATTTGAAACATCTTTTCTACTTCTTAGAATAAAGACAAATCAGGGGCCTGTATTTCCAATTTTGCCAATAAAATATTAAATTATTTTTGTTATAAATTAGTTCTCAGTTATTATGTATGTGGAAATTCTCTTATTAAGTGAATTTTTATTTTTCAAATAAATTTGCAAACACTCACATCTATAGTTGCAAAACCAGTCATGCTTCTGTCAGGATTATCATAAGTTTTTGACCACAGTCAACCTGAAGCTTCCTTAAGAATAACTCATGCAGCACTTGCAATTCAGGTCACATAAACACTTCCAAGTATCAACTAAAAGACACAAGGCTGGTTTGTGGGTGAAATGCTTCAATCAGAAAATGAAGCCACTCCACTTCAACAAGTGAAAACCCTAATATATTTTGACTAAAAGTAAAATGCTTTGGAGAATGTAAAATTCCAAATTTAACAGTACAGTTTTCATGCAATAGGACTCTAATGATAGTTTTCATTACATATATATTAACCAAATGATCACTAAATTGAATCACTTAGAAAAAACTGACAATACATTATTGGTTGTGGTAGGTACATGCTACCGCATAGTATGTTCACAGCTTAAAAATAAAGAAAAATGCAATTACCCTAAAAGACATCTCAAGATTCTCTCCACCCCAGATATCCATTCCTGCATCGTAAGTTCCTATCTCTTCAAAGTAGTTTCTGTCAATAGAAAATAGGCCACCAGCCATAGTAGGGGTCCTAGTTGAAAACAAAACAAAAAGAAAAGAATGTTTTGATAACAATATGTGGAGTTCAGTGACACTACACCAAATAGTTTTTGACATCTTACATAATAAAATATTCCTCAAAAATTCAAGCTGTAAACACAATGTCAAGGTGTGAAAGCATTTAAAAATTTTAAATTGCATTTATATTTCACACATTTTGCAAAACTCCATTATTTTACTTTGGTTTATTATAGGTGATAAAACAGAAACACAGAAGGAACACTGCCCAGCTAAATCTGTGGTTTCTACAATCCCCAAGGCAGAGCAAAGAGAAGGTCCTGCCTTTTACATGGTCCTTAAAGTGATCACCTCATCTCAGATACACCAGTTGTGATTTTGGCCAGAGAATTACAAATCACTTTAATATGAACTCCAGGAAACTGAGAATGCACCTTTTTTATGAAAAAAATGTATCTCAACACAAAAGTACAATCCACTATGACAGTGTTTGTAGAAAGCATCTAATGTTATTTACAAAAGTATTTTAAGCAAAGTAGGTAAGTAGATTTATATCATTACTTATTATTGATTAGCTAATTTAAAATATAAATTATTTGTTTAAATCTAGAGATTAAACATGCATCTTATATACTATTCAGGGATTTAGAAGGATTTTTACATAGATTCTACACTTTTAGGCGAACAGATAACCTTGTATTTTGTTCCCATACTCACAAATTCTCTATAAGAAATAAAATATCAAATCTGACCAGGGAAACATGCAGGTTACTTGCAGATAGTCACCCATCCTTCCTGTCCTCTTAATCCAATCCCCGAGTTTTATCCTTAGCTCTGCAGCAGATTACCTGCCAGTACCTCTCCTCACTCTTTCCACCCATTCGCAAGGGATCACAAAGGTTTTTTTCCTCCTCACTAATCTCCCTTCACTCATGACTTTATTTCAGCCCCAAATCCAGCTGGCACTCCCTGGGAACCAGAAGCCTCTCTAGCTGTAGAATTACTTAAGCTAACAGAAGATCTTCGCCTCTTTTTCAGCTCCTCCAAATCCAATCCCCAAGCCTAATTCCACGAATTTTGGAGTAGACCATCTGCTTTAGCTTCCCTTCAACCTTTCCCTCCGTGTCCAGATCTAGCAGATCCTTTAGGAACATCCTGATTTCTTTCCTCCTAAGCTCATTCTCATTAGTAAGCATAGGCTGCTAATACCTAGAGATAGACTTTATGGGTAAAGCCCAGTGACCACATATAGCAGGAGCTCAAAAGAATTTTCTACCAGGCAACACACAGATTTCACACTCTTCTAATAACCAGAGAAGGAACAAAACAAAACAAAACAAAAACCAAGAAACAAAATACCACCCAAAAAAGACAAGAACAGATATCAACAATTACAATAACAATATTCCCAAACCAAGATAACTCTACTCTAGCATAAAAATACAACCAGAAAAATATGCTTCTAGGAGAACCCAGTAACCCTAGCACAGTAGGCTCAAAAAATAACTTTTTAAATAAATTTGTAAGACTACAGAAAGATTAGAAGAAAGTTAATAAAATAGTTCCATACCTGAAACTGGAAAAAGAATCAATAAATAAAACCTAAATTGAGGGAAATCTGGTAATGTAGGAACTCAAAAGGGAACCTTAGAGGCAAGCCTCAATAACAGAATACAAGTGATGAAAGACAGAATCTCAGACATTAAGACACACTACAAGACATGAACACATACATCAAAAAATGTTAAATCTAAAAGCATCTTATGAAAATTACCCAAGAAAACTGAAATAATTTGAAACAGCAAATCTCAGAATAATAGGAAAAGAGAAAGAAAAGAAACCCAGATGAAAGGCACAGAAAAATATTTTCAACACTTATCAAGGTACAAGAATCATACAGAACACCAAATAGATTGGGTGAAAAAAGAATGCTGCCTCATTACAAAAAATAAAAGACTAAACATACAGAAAAACAATAATATGAGCAGCAACAAAGGAAAAAGACAAGGTAACTTATAAAGACAGACTTATTAGAATAATGTAAAACATCTCGATGGAGAGTTTAAAAGGCAGATGGACATGTGCAGATGTTCTACAGATTATGAAACCTCCAATGCCAGCTCAACTATACCCATCAATTTGTCATCATAATAGGTAAGAAATTAAGACATTGCATATTAAAAAAAGATTTAAACAATATCTATCTACATACATTTAGAGGTTAACCACATACAGGGAAACACAAGGAATAAACAATAAAATCCAAGCATGTGAAACATACACACACACACACACACACACACACACACACACACACCGCTATTACCACCACACAACCATAACAACAACAAATTAACATGAGTCAACATCACTGTTCATTGATAACTCTCAACATCAGTGGTCTCAATTTCCAAATAAAAAGACATAAACTAACAGATGCCTGTAAAAGTCGATCCATGTATCTGCTCCACCAAAAACAAACAAACAGACAACAACAACAACAACAACAACAACAACAAAAACCATCTTACCATCAAGCATAAACTTCATCTCATGGTAAAAGAATGGAAAAAGATATTCCAAACAAATGAGCTTAAAAAAAAAAAAAAAAAAAAAAAAAAAAAGGCTAGTGTAGCCATTTTAATATTTGACAAAATAGGATTCAAACCAAAACTAATCAGAAAAGAGAGGGAAAGATGCTACACCAAAAGAAAAATCCAACAAGAGGACATTGCAATGCTCAGAAACCTTACAAGCTCATGGAAACTGAACCACTCTGTACTGAATGAAACTTGAACAATATTGAAATTGAGAGAATATTGAAAGCCTTTCTTGAATTGAATGAAAATGAATACACAACATACCCAAACTTGTGGGACATAGTGAAGGCAAGTTCAGAACACCAAGTATCTACTTCAAAAAAAACTGAAAAGATTCATAATAGCAACTCAATAACACACCTATATGCTCAGAACAACACAAAAAGAGAAGAAATTATACACCAAAAGAAGTAGGCAGATTAAACAATCACTGTCAGAGCTGAACTCAATAAACTAGAAAGAAAAAGCCAATACAAGGAACAAATAGCTTGTTTTTTGAAAAAAGTCAACAAGATTGTCAAACTCTTACCAAATTAATTAAAAGGCAAAGAAAGAAGATCCAAGTCAATAAAATTGGAGAGGAAAAGGAAGGCATAACAACAGACACCAAGGAAATCTTGAGACTAATAAGGACATAATTTAAAAACCTCTACTCAACCAGATTATAAAATCAAAAAAGCCTAATTTTTATATATAATATTTGTCACAGTTAAATCAAAATAAGATAAACAATTTAATCAGATCTATAACACTCAGTGAAATTAAGGCATCCATTAAAAGCCTTCCCCCCCCAAAAAAAATTAAAAAAATAAAAATAAAAGCCTTCCCACCAAAAAAGCTAGAGGAAAATAATTTTAGTACTTAATTCTACCAGACACTAAAAGAAGCATGAGCACCAACATTCCTAATATTATTTCACAAAATAGAAAAAGAAGAAACATCATATGATTTGCTTTTGGAGGACATAGTTACTCTGATACCTGAACCCCAAACCACATGAAGACAGAACAGAGGCAGAATTATAGATGAAATTTTCTTATGATCATAGATGAAAACATTGTCAATAAAATACTAGCAAACTGAATACAAAGCACATCAATATCATCTCTATGATCAAATAGGATCCATCCCAGAAATGAGAGATGGTTCAACATATATGAATCAAAAATATAATCCACCATATAAACAAATTTAAGATTAAAAGATTAAAATCACATGATCATCTCATTAGATGCCTTTGACCAAACACAACACCCCTTCATGATAAAGGTCCTGGAGAAATAAGGGTTAAAACGGACACACCTCAACATCATAAAGGTAGTTTACAGCAAGCCCAAGACAGCATCAACTTACAGGGAGAGAAAGTTAATGCAATTCCATTAAAATCAGAAACACTGCCCACTCTCTATATACTTATTTAATATAGTACTTGAAGTTGTTGCTACAGCAATTGAACAGGTGAATGAGATCAAGGTGATACAAATTGTAAGTGAAGAAATCAAGAAGTCAAAGTGTCTTTATTTGAAGATGATATGATAGTGTGTGTGTGTGTGTGTGAGAGAGAGAGAGAGAGAGAGGGGAGAGAGAGAGAGAGAGAGAGAGAGAGAGAGAGAGAGAGAGAGAGAGAGAGAGTCCTTAAAAATCCCACAAGAATCTTCTAAAGGTGATAAACATTTTCAACAAAGTAGCTGGATATGAAATTAATTCACAAAACTCAGTCACCTTCCCATGGACAACTGGTAAAAAGGACTGAGAAAGAAATCAAGGAAACACCTTTCACAATTGCCTCAAATAATATAAAATATATCGAAGTAATTTTAACCAAGCAAGTTGAAAACTTGTATGATAAAACCTTAAGACACTCAAGAAGAAGAAATAGAAGATATCAAAAGATAGAAAGATCTCTTATGTTCACGGATCAGTGTTATTAATATAATAAAAATGGCCCGAAAACTACAGCAATCCTGAATAATATATGCTCTGATGGAGGTGTCACCGCCCCTGATTCAAGGCAGTAAATCAGAAGTATAGTTATAAAAGACAGCATGGTATTTGGTGCCCAAAAAGAGAAAAGTTCATCAGTGGAAGCAAATTGAAGACTGACACCTATAGACATGTGATATTTAATAAAGAGTCTAGAAACACACAGTGGGGAAAAAAAGACAGCATCTTTAACAAATGACGGCAGGCAAACTGGATGTCTGCACGTAGAAGTATCAAAGTATGTCCATCTTTACTATCTTCCAGAAAATTCTATTCCAAATGGGCCAAATACCTCAACATAAAACCAGACACACTAAGTCTCTTGGAATATATATTGGGTAATAGACTTGACTCACTGGTACAGAAAGACTCATAAAACAGAGCAGCATTAACACAGGAACTGAGATCAGCAATCAATAATAAATTCACTTCAAAACTGAAAAGCTTCTACACAGCAAATCATACCATTATTCAGACAAAGCGGCAGTCTACAGAATTAGAAAAGATTTTTTCCAACTCCATATCTTATAAAGTGTTAATTTCCAAATTACATAAAGAACTAAATAAGCTAGATAAAGAAAATAGATAACCCAACTGGAAAAGGGGACAGGGAGCTAAACAGAATTCTAAATAGAAGGAAAAAATAGTGAGGAAACACTAAAAGAAATATTCCACTTTTTTAGTCATCAAGGAAATGTAAATCAAAGCTTTTTCGTGATTTTATCTAACACCTTTCAGAATGACATAGATAAATAAAGCAAATGACAGCTCATGCTGGAGAGGATGTGGAGTAAGAGGAATAGTCATCCATGCTAATGGGAGAGCAATCTAGTACAGCACTATGGAAGGCAGTGTGGTGGTTCCTCAGGAAGGTTGAAACCAATCTACCCTAAGAACCAGGCATAGCACTCTTTTTTAATATAATTTATTAATTTATTCATATTATATCTAAATTGTTATCCCATTCCTTGTATCCTCCCATTCCTCCCTCCCTCCAATTTTCCCCTTATTCTCCTCCCCTATGACTGTGACTGAGGGGGACCTCCTCCCTCTGTATATGCACTCTTAAACATACACCCAAGGGAAGCTTCATTGTACCACAGAAACACTTGCTCCGCCAAATTTATTGATGCTCTATCCAGATCATCCAGAAATTGGAAACAACCTAAAAGTCCCCAACAGAAGAATGGGTTAAAAGAATGGAGTGTCATTCATCTGTGAAAAGAAGACTGTAAAATTGACACTTGGGTCAGATGGAACTAGAGGGAAGCCAGACCCAGAAAACAAACGCATTATGTGTTTATTTATCTGTGGATACTATTAGGTCAATAAAAAAAAGCAAGCTACAATCTGTAGAACCACAGAGGTTAGGAATAGAGTAAGAAACTAGGGAAGGACAATTTTGCTGGAATAAGGAGAATACTTAGGGACAAAGAAGTGAGGAGGAAGAGGTCAAGGAATGTTTAGGGGGATGAAAATAGTTAAGGAGAGCAAAGTTAAGAGCCATTTGAGGGGTAGCATCAATGGAAACCTAGAAGAGTAAAACTTCCTAAAGAGAGAGAGAGAGAGAGAGAGAGAGAGAGAGAGAGAGAGAGAGAGAGAGAGAGAAACATGATCTAACTAAATCGCCAAATAATGAAGAATACAGATCCCCTATTAGCCATCTTATGTCTCCAAGTAAAGCTTCCAATACCAGGATTGGGTAACATATAATTGAGTCACAAGGGGATCATATGAGAACACCAAACATCCCATGCAGTTGCCAAGACTACTGGTTGCTCCCCACCAACTGCTAGTAAGGTCTCACTGCTGAGTATAGCACTAACAAAAATGGAGAATATAAGCTCATGCCTACAAGAAGCCTTTACCCCTATTTTCTAGTGTTTTTGGTACAGAAAAGTACTCTGCATGCTATCAAAGGAGAAATGTAAACCCCAACCCTGACACAGACCCTTGGATCAACAATGATGTCCAGCCTACAAGTTTTTCCAGGGCAACAGTAGCACAAAATTTGTGGAACTGACTAGCCAATATCCAATTTAGTTAAAGCCTACTCCAGGAGATAGAAGTCTTACCCTACAATGCTAGGGTGACCAAGACCAGAGACTAGGTAGCCCAAGGACCTAGGGTAAAACCAAATATTACTGTTCTAGGGGGAATAAAAGACCACAATAAAATAACTACTAACGACAACCTCCTCTACTCATAGATCAGTGCCTTGCTCAGCCACCATCACAGAAGCTTCCTCCTGCAGCATGTGGGGAAAAATACAAAGGACCACAGTGAGACATTATGCAGAGAGTGAGAGAAGTTAGAACTCTAAGCCCTAAGTGTAAGTCTCCATCAAATTCCTCCTCTAGCCTTCAGGGAACCCCATGGAAGGAGAGACAAATGTACAAGAGGCCAAGAGGGTGGAGGACCCCAAGAATGCAAAGCCTTCTAAGTCAACAGGATCAAACTTTTTATGAACGCAGAGAGATTGAGGCTGCATGCACAGGGATTGTATGTGTCTGCACCAGAGTGGCCCTAGAGCTGAAAGGAGAAATGGAACTATACTCCTTCCCTAACCCACAGTCAATTTCCAATTTATAACTCTTTACAAGTGAAAACTTAGTTTCCTACAATGGAGTCTCACTGAGGAAGTTCATGTCCAGCAGTAGACAGACAAACAACAAAAGAACTCCATGGCATCTTTGGAGGTTCCTTGTCTCACAATACCATATCAGGGCTTTCCTCCTCCTTCCTTCCTTCCTTCCTTCCTTCCTTCCTTCCTTCCTTCCTTCCTTCCTTCCTTCCTTTCTCTCTCTCTGTATTCTTCCTTTCTCTCTTTCTTAATCTTATTTTTATTTTATTTTACTTATATATTTTTTTATTCTTTGTTATTACCCAAGTCTTCTGACTATATAATATGACTTCTAGCTAAGTGTTTTAATGGATTCCTGAGTTTTAAACAAATGAGTCTCTGTTTCTTCTGCCTCTTATTGGGTACTTTTCCTTCTATTTCTTTGTTTTGTCTAATTTTCATGTGTTATTTTTGTTTTATCTGATTATATAATACTTTTAAAAAATTTTATTATAGAAAAAACCTAACAGTTTCTAAAAGTTTAATTGATTTTAGTTTCTTAATAAAGACACTGGTTCATGTATAAACTGTATCTTTGTTTTTGGGAATGGGAAACAAATATACTAAGACAAAATTTGCCTATTCCAAATAGAACTATAGTGGCAATGAAGTTTCAATGTTACCGGAGCATAGTAGCTCCAGCCTCTACTTCACATTAACAAAAATCAGTTATTTCTTTTAATATTTAGTTAATTTGAGGCATGTTTGCAGTTTGTCACTCAGGAAGACCCGGAATTCACAATCCGGTCTCCTAGTGTTCAGATAACAGACATGGGCCATTACACCTAGCTATCTGGTATTTTTCAGAGATAATTCTCATGCTTGGTTACTATCCATCATAAACTGGGTCACACGGACATGAGATGGGTACCAAGTGGTACTGTGGAGAGCATCCTGCTCATTCTAGTGCTGTGCTGAAGAAGAGAAGTAATGAACAAGTAATTTAGAATCGTAATGTACAAGTTTATTTTGTGAGATTTTTAAGAACCAACAAAATTCATTGTTTTATAGAATTTATCTAAACCTCTGTTAAAAATGGCACTAATGTATTCTAATTAAATAGAGTTGTTTGTTGAACTGCCTAATAATGCTGTAGATGAACATTAACCATCTTGCATAACTATTTCCCTAGTGTTCTCAAAGTTTTATGCTCAGGAAATAGATTGTACGTTGGCTGAGGCAGTTCAGCTTGGTGGCTACAAAGCTATTTTATTTCATCTACTCTTGTTGGGTTCTAATCACGTATAGTATCATTGTCCTTCTGAGATGCAATGTGGAACCCTAACAAAGTTAAACAGATGGTAATTATGAAGTGGATATAATTTCACCTAACTGGGCCTTGGGAACCGTATGATAATAACTACACAGATATTATAGAAATACAGGGTACATTTCATACAATTACTCACAAAAAATTTGGGCAAATAATGTATCATAATGCAAACAATTGCTTGAGAAGCTTAAGTGATGCATTTTTAGTGATCAGTTCAGAGGTCATCTAATTAGCTTCTTCTTGTCAAAATACTAATGCATTTTAAGTATGTGTATTAAATTTCATCTTATAGTTGGTCATCATTCCTATAATTGTGTAAGAATACAGTATAAACTGTATATAATGATAAACCCAGTTATTTACACTTACATTAGAATAGTAGAAAACAACAGCATAACAATTCTTAAAATTCATTTTATTTTTTCTGAATAGAGAAGCTTTCAGGTGGATTTAATTTATATTTGGATTATTTATTAGTTTGTTTAAATAGTTCTACTTATAATATTAAGTGACCATGAACATTGCTCATGTTTAGCATGCTCATTCTATGTTGATTGTTTTATAATATCAGAAATGAGCAAGGTATTCAAGGATGTGCACTCTCAGTGTTCAGGGCCTAGAAAATGAAGTCTGGATTGGTATTGAATTAGCTGAAACTGTTTACTTTGCAAGGTTTTTCTGATACCACCAACCAAAGCCATCAATATAGTCCAGTAACTCTAAATACTCCAAATTGTATACATAGGTGAAGAAAACCTGAAATGTTAGAGCAAAGAGGACAGTGTCCAGAACTCAATAAACTACTAACAAGGCTAATGCTTGCTCACATTGTTATTTAATAATAATTTTTATCTTCTCTTGGTAGTTAAGGTTCCTGAGTTAATCTGTAATCTCATATTAATACTCTCTCCTGGGGAGAGATTTTTTTTCTTCATCCTCCTATCTCATCTACAATATTCTGCCACCTCTGAGACGTACTGGTTGTGTGCCCTCATTTTGAATAAGACAGTTCTTTCTTTCTTGTAATGTGCCAGAGTAAATTTGTAATATACTTCTTCCAACTTAGATACAAAGACCCAGCGAATACCCGTAAAAATAGTGAGATGAACAAACTGGTTGCTAAAGTCCAAGCTATAGATTTTCAACTTGATACAGAAACTATTTGTTTGTATGTACATGTCCATCTGTCCTATTTTCAAATGATTTTTTAAAAGCTGGATTCCTTTTAATTATCTAGGAGTTCATGCAATGCACACAACTCAGAGTCCCCCAGGTATTAAATGCAAGCTCTCTCAGGCTCTCCCTGAATATTTTTATTGGATCTTCCCCATACTCCTCCATTCTCTCTTATTTCACAAGAAAATAAATATCCTTTTCTCTTATAGGTTAAAATTCATGTCATGACCTCAGCTAGCTCTCCTGACTACAGCTGGCTGCTTTTTCATCTCTTGTTGAATTTATGTTTTATGCCTTGGATATCTGGATTGTCCTCTTGAGCTTACAAAGCTGCTCAGTTGAAGCCTATAGTGAACCAAAATAATCCTCACTCCATCTCAGGACACTTTCATGTGAGGGAAGTACATCCCCTATGGCTTTGCTGGAGACCATATTCAAGGAATGCTTCCTGCAGACTCCCAGGATTCCTTTTCACCTCCTAGGTGAAGCTGGATCTGTCTCCCATTACTGCAATGAGTTCTTTCTGAAGGGATCCCCATTGATTTTGAGCTCAGGCAGCCTGTCTTTAACTGCTTCCTCTGAAAGGATTTAGCACAGTTCATCAGCCTACCTGCTTGAATATCTTTCCATTGCTGGCTTTCTTGCATTTTCTACAAAGGCTTTTGCTTGTACTGTTTTTAGAATTCTTACTGAGAGGCTTTCCACTTCCTTATCTTGATGCTGTTTGATTGTGGACAAGTGATTAAATTAGCATATGTCACTTGTGTAAAACATGGCATTACAGGTTCTGTCTGCGTATTCATTTAATAACTGTCATGCCTTGTTTGATCTCTCGACTTCCAAGGGTCTCCCTGAGTGCTGTTCTCCTTCCGTGTGCTTTAGTTTGGTCATTCATCAGTTTCTTTCGGTGGTGAGTCTGACTCCTACTCTGTTTTTGCACTTCTCCCCTTGCACTATGTGCATCATTCTAATTAATCATTATGTCTCCTTCAAAGAACTCCTTTACACTAATACAATGTAAGAATAAGTTTTAGAATTTTAAGTTTATATCTGCTTTAATAATGTGTCTCAATGCCTCATCCAACCTGAATACATAGGGAGGTACCTAGTCTTACTCCAACTTTATGATGTCATGTTTGTATCATGTCCATGCCCTTTTCTGAGGATAAATAGAAGAGGAGTGGGGGAGAAGGGGAGTGGAGGTCCAGAAAGGAGTACTGGGAAAAGAGGAGGGAGGGAGATTCCAAAATCTCTCTTTGAAATATAATATATGAGAGAGTAGTAAATAAACTAAAAATAAGGATAAATGCTAATGCAGAGTATTTTAAGCACATTTCAGTTGTACAAAGGTGGGGTAAGAGGGGCAGAATCCTTCAAGTGTTTTATTTTATTAAATCATTAAATACAACAGCCTCATTTGATTTACTACTTCACACTGTCGGAAATCAGATGAAAACTAAATGTGTCTCCTTTTCTTTTTCATTGTACAGTGCACACAGAAGAAAAAGAGTGAGCAAAGACACTGACTGGTGTTAAATGTTGGATGTTAAAAGTCTTATAGACAAAGCAAATTCTGTGGAATATTTCATAGCACAAAAATCATCTGAGCATGGGTTTGGATATAGTTGCATTTGGCTCTGAAGAATACATTGCTAATTTTAGAAGGGTTGATACTGGCCTAGACACTGGGCAAAGAAATATACTCAATCCTTAGAGGGTGGAAAACACAATTCTAGTGCTTTATTAGAGGCTGAAAAATAAGTTCTGGATGTTGTGTGCAAAACTCTGTTATTAATGGGTAAAGAAACCATTTCCTAACAAATCTGAAACTTGAGAATTAAATATTAAAGACCTCACTTCCAACACAGGCAAATCATGTCTTTCCTCTTTCTTTATTTTTGTAATACTCATACCTGATATCCTAAACTTCAAGAGGATCCTTAGTATTTGGTGCAAAGGGGTTTTTATTATTTCTGCTACCCTTCCTTTCATTTCGTAGTAAAAAGTATCAATATAAGCAACAGGGCTAACTGAAATTAGTTGACTTTGATAAATATGGCAGCATTAATCAATGGCTAAATCTCAGACGGTTTCGTGAATCGCATTGAAAATTTTGTATATTGCCCTGTTTATTATCAACTCAACAGATTGTAATAAAAAGTCTTACAAAATGTCCTATAACCAGAGGTAAATATTAAAATGTAAACACAACCTTTCCATAAAGAATATAGCTTCAAAGAGTCTATTTAAGGTGAAATTCTTGCAGTTTTTTCAAACCACATATATTAGATTTGAAGATAAGGATGAAATAATGGGAACAGTTTAAGAGTTAATATTCAACGGTCAACATTTTCTTTCAAAATATTTATTCTGCTTTAATTCTTGACATTTTCTGTGCTTTTGTTTTGATCATAAGGATATATTATATATTAATCCACATCTACTCCTATTTTTTCAAAATTTAAAGAATATTTTAGAGCAACTGAAAAGTATCTACTCAAGATACAATGGGCTAAAATATTCATTATATTAAATAAAATAATATTTTCTCCATAGATGTTTTTACAAATAAAATATGTACTTTTCATTGATTACATTAAAGAGGAAAGAAACTAGAATAATAAATGGCTTGAAGGGTATGAATCACAAAACTAGTAAGAGATAACAAGTAGAGTTTTGAAGAAATTGGTAAAAATCAGAGTGTAATAGAAAGATTGAAGCTGTAATTCAGGGACAATACGTTTGTCTACCAAGCACAACGCCTGTGTTCTATTCCTAATACTGAGGGAAAAGAACAAATAAAATCAGATAAAATTCATATGCATGCTTTAATTTGGAGGTTAGGAATAGATTTCATTTGGTTTAGTGCTTGCTTAGTATGTACATAACTCTACGGTCCATCTCTGTATAAGAATCAGATGTAACAGCACAGGCCATGTATACCCCATAACACTAGGTAGGTGGAGGTAGGAGGCTCATGATAAATTCAAAACCATGTATAGGAACATAACAAATTAATAATCAACCTATGATAAACAATTTCAAAAAATGAAACAGAAAATAACAATAATAAAAAAATCCTTAATAAAAATTTACTACATAAATTAGGGTCTGAGCTAAATAAGCAAGATAGTAGCAGCTAGTAAAGTTGCTTATGCAAAAGTAAAAAAAATAAAACAACACCAACTTTAATGACATAAAATACTAATGAGTACTGTGACAAATTTTAAATTGTGATGAAATACGTGTAAAGAGAGACTCTAGTAGGAAATACAACACTGATGGATGTGAGGCCTGTTTGTCTTATGTTCCCTTGTGCATTTAGACACTTGTCAAACTGACTATATCATACATGCATGGTCTATTAACAGAAATAAATTTAAAACCCAACTTCAGCCTCCTGCCAAGGATATTTCTCACTTAATATTTTGTGTCACTTTCAATTCTTCACATAATTTAAGCAAAGATGAAAGAATAATTTTCAAATTTATCATTTTAAAAAGTACCAGATTCCCCCCAAGCTAGCCACTTCATTGCTTCTCTGACAGCACACTAGAATAGATACTGGAGAATGAAATGAAAGAAATCATATTAAGAATATTAATAGTAATTAAAAGGAAGGTAAGATATGGAGAGTGAAGAGTTAAATAGATGAGAAATAACTAATATTTCCCTTATAAAGAAATATATTGTAATCAGTAAGAAGTTAAAATGGAAACACGTGTCTTCATAACTGTTTTCTGAGGGTTATGTACAGAGTATGGTTAAGATACTAACGCAACCAGTATGACTTAATCCAGGCTTTTCCTCCAGACATACCCATTGTTGTAGTATTAGCACAGTTATCTCCCGTAACCCACATTCCATCCGCATGTTCTGGCTTCCTGTTTCATCTAGAATTTGTAAATGGAATATTAAACAGTGAATCGTTCTACAGCAGAGATTGCTGTGAGATTGTTTTGTATGTGCAGGATCTGACACTGTGACCTGCAATGTCCATGCATGTGTATTTTTACACAGATGCATACATTTCTCAACATCTAAATCAAATCAACTCACATTTTACGTTCTAGAAACAAAATGCATAATATATTTGCAATGATTTTATAGGAATGATTCCCCCCCCAAAGACCCATGTGTTTGAGTGGTTGGCCATAGAGCGTGGCATCATTAGGAAGTGTGGCCTTGTTGGAAGAAGTGTGTCATTGTGGAGGTGAGCTTTGTGGTGTCTTATGCTCAGGCTGTGCTCAGTGTGGCACACAGTCTCCTTCTTGCTGCCTGTAGGTCAAGATGCAGAACTCCCAGCTCCTCCTGCATGGCACCATGTTTCTAGACATGATAAAAATGGACTAAACCTCCAAAATTATAAGGCAGCCCCAATTAAATTCTTTTCTTATAAAAGTTGACATCGTCATGGTGTCTCTTCACAACAACGAAACCCTAACTAAGACAATATTCAGTGATTGTTAGGTGTTACTGTCCACTTGACAAAGCCTAGAATCTCTGGCAAGAGCGTATCAATAAGAGATTGTGAAGGACAGGATGTTCTGTGAACAGGTTTGGAGGGAACTATCTTAACTGTCTTTATTGATGTGGGAAGATCCAGCCTCAAAGTGTGCAGCACCTTTCCTAGGTTCAGGACTCTGAACTTTCTAAGAATAGAGAGACCAAGCTGAGAGCAAGCATGCATTCCTCTCTTTCTCTCCTCTCTTGACTGTAAATGTGATGTGAATAGCTGCTTCATTTTCTGGTTTCTTGACTCATCTACTATAATGGATTGTGACCTAGAATGGTGAGCCAAAATAAACCCTGACTTCTCTAAGTTGCCTTTTGTAGAGGTAGTTTATCACTAAAACAAAAAGGTACGGTGGTCCCTAGTTTAACAAGGCTATCTTCATTATCAGGCAATTTTGCTTATGGTGGTCTATTTCATTGGGTAATATATATACATATTCAAGCAAGCTAATGAGCCAATGTGTTCAAAATACTTTAAAATCATTCATTTCCCCAGAAGTAGACTCATAAACTTAAAAGATCATAACCAGAGTTAATTAAGTGGTGTACATTGGTGACATTGAACATATCTTTCTTGCCTTTGTTTGAAGCAGAGATACTAAAATAAACTATTTCTCCAAGCACAAGAAAAATGATAAATGACAACTGACCCTTAAGCTTAGATCAGACACAATCATAGGAGGTACAAGGATACTACTAGGCTCTCCTGCCTCTTGCGTATAGCGCTCTTGGATACAGGTGTGGGAAGGATTGTAAACTTTGCCACAGGTGAAAGCAGTCTTGGCGGGCTTTGCCCTTGGACACACCTGAGATTAACTTTGAGCTAGACTAGGTGGATCCATCCTGGGCCTAGAATTCAGGAAGGGGACTGAGGGACTCCACCTGGACTATTGTGTTTCTAATTGACCCTCAATGGGAGAGGGAGACTGCCCTTTGCACGTGAGAGACAGGCAGGCTGAGAGGACAGAGAGGAGCAGCAAGTTCAGAGCAGGCTTGAGCGCATGTGGATCAGGAAGAGGATCAGCGAACAGGCTGGACCAGCGTGCAGGCCAGAGACACCTAGGAACCCATCCCCTGGAACGGATACCAGAAGGTTCACTTTTGATTCTCTTTAACCTTTTTTCCCTTTTGTGTAAGTTAGTTGGGTTGTATAATAAAGTTTAATTGTTAAGAAACAGAGCCAATATACAGGCAAGAAGAAAGTCTGTGCTATTGTATTAAGAGTTTTTCAATAACCACAATGCCAAGCTTTCTTTCAAATATCTTATTTCAACATTGGTGATTTTCTGCAAGTACGAGACACTAAATCTAACCATGTTTGGAGCATAAGTTCCCAGATCATGCTCTCTTGCTTAACACACTAGTTACTGTGCAGACAGCAGAGACGATAAATGCTGTCAAGGAATTTTATAGATTAAAGAAAACTAATTACTCTCAAAACTCCCTTTTTGATTCTCTTTTTTGTTTATAACAGAAACACTAGAGCTAAGAGCTGTATATTATAGTGCAGTATGTTGAGAACAACAGAGTATGGCATAGCATTGCCGCTATACATTTTACATTTAACATGACTGAGTTTAGGCCAAGTTCAAGTTGGTGCACGGTGATTGCAGTTGCGTGCTGTGGATCTAAACAATGACGAGACAATGACAGTGACTACAAAGTTCTTTCATAAAGGACATTTGAAGTTAAGCATCCTACTAAAAACAACTAAAATTCAACTTCGCTTTGATCACTTTAGCTATTCAGAATTGTGTTAACCAAGTGGGGGAAACCTATCTTCAATACATAGCATGATTTATCTGTTTGCACGCATGCGAGGAAAGTGATTGTGTCTCTGGGTAATGACTTAGAAACATAAAGTTCACACCGCAGCTCTGCTGATGAAAATTACCTGCCTGCTGTTACAACTGTGCCCAGGAATTAATTAACCTTTTTGCCATGAGCATCTTGAAACTTCAGCAGACACCGATGTTTCTTCATTTCTTTTTAATTATTTTAGAAAACCACAATAATGTTCAGTCAATAAGGAAAGTAAATAAATATATTTGATTGCTTTTGATACTATTTCATCAAAAAACCATGCAGCATGTGGTTAAAATGTAGTGTGTTAGATGATGCACATTTTAATCCAGTTAGCAAAAGATGAGCAAAATGGCTGCTTCCTGTGTAAATTTATTTTCTTTTATAAATGATATCACTTAATTCTTAGTAGGAGCATTGACTACCTTCGTTTTACATTTCCAATTTGAGATAAAAAAACATTCACTGTTTTTATTTAAGAGATCACACATTCATACACATGTCATTTTCAATTGTATAAGTACAATAACAGTATTTAGGGATCTCTGTGGAGTGTTTTGGTAGTTTTCCTTTGGGATCAAAGCTTTTAAAAAGCTAAATAAAAGTAGAGGTTGGGACAGGAGTATTGTCAATAAATCTGGAAGTTACCATATATCCTCAGTTTGCTAATGCTGGTGCCCTATTTTTGACCAAGTCCCCTGGATGGGGAGACCTGGTGGCACTCAGAGGAAGGATAGCAGGCTACCGAGAAGAGACTTGGTACCCTATGAGCATATACAGGGGGATGAGGTCCCCCTCAGTCACAGTCATAGGGGAGGGGAGTAAGAGGAAAATGGGAGGGAGGGAGGAATGGGAGGATACAAGGGATGGGATAACCATTGACATGTAATATGGATAATAGCTAGATAATATACTCTCAAAACTGACAGGTTTTAGGCAAATATTATGAGCAACACTTATTTTTTTCTTGCTGTGTTAATATATCTCCTAAAATTATCAACAATGTTTACTATTTAATTGCTCAGTAACATATAGGTAGGGCTGAGTCTTCTACTATCCAGTTTTCATTTTAATTTAACGCTTTATATAATTAAGAAGTAACCTTGCCCTAACCCAACAGTTGGCTACCAGGCATTCTATAGGTCAGGGCTTCAATGGATGTTGCTTTTCAAGATTACAGTATTTTCCAAATTTTCAAGAGAATAGTGATATGCTAAATTCATTTACAGAGATAATCCAATAAAACATTTCCCAAAATATTTTGGACAATTAATTTTTAATGCAGGAAAAAGACCTATAATAGGACAGATATATTTTACTATTATTTCAGTGAGTGGTCTTGTAAAAAATAATGATAGACATGTTTAAAAAATAAGAGTAAGATGCATTTTACTGATAAATGTTTCAAATTAAGGAGTTATTTGATTTGGAATTTTAAAAAGCAGTTGTATCTGTTAATACTTTAAAATTTTTCAAATCATTATTTCTATGATTTTTAAATGAATATAGCTTTGTAAAGAGTGAAAGTTTATTGATGCCTTAGCATCATATTCAGGGGGAGGAGGTCCCCATCAGTCACAGTCATAGGGAATGGGGTGAAAGTGGGAGGGAGGGAGGAATGGGAGAATACACGGGATGGGATAGCAATTGACATGTAATATGAATGATTTTATTATTCAGTAAAAAAAAAAACATAAAAAAAAAAGAAAAAAAAGAGTGAAAGTTTAGAAAATTTACCAAAACATTTTGGTCATCTCACTTTTAAGAACATTTTACTAAAATAAATAAATACATTTCATATCATATGCATTTACTTGAACTGTCATGGCATATAGAAAGTATCTGTTTTATTATATGTACTAAAACACACACACACACACACACACACACACACACACACAGAGTTAAGTATCAAACCCTAACATATCCAAAGATACCTGGCATTTATATCAACACACAAGTTTGCCCATGATAACCGTATTGACTATTGTCTCTGATTCCTATATTATTGTGTAAACAGTAAAGATGTATGTAAGTAATAAATATGTCTAAGAATTTTTTAAAATTCAGACCAAATTTACGATGTTTCTTGGTTAGCATAAGAATACAAATGTGACTAATTGGGAAATAATGACCTGCGTACCTGACAGGCAAAGTCCTGTCTCCTTTTCTCCTATCCATTTCTCTTTGAGGAACAGGATACCATCGGAAATTTAGTTTCCAGTTAAAACCACCATATGTCATGTCTGAGCCAGCCATGTATTCAAAGGTATCATCACTAATAACATCAATGATAGGGCACACAACTGTTTTCCTGTAGGAAAAAAAAATCATATATAAATGATCATTTACATTAGCTCTTCAAGTTAACTATAGATGATATAATAACATTTAATTATTTTTATGACCGCACTCTGTCTTTACTTTTATCTTACCTTTTTTTCCTGCAGAACCATTTCCTCCGAGACTGCCTATCTTCCTCACTTTTACCTGAATGCTATGGTGTGAAATCTAATAAAATATTCTAATTGACCTTCAAGCTGATTTCAGAACGCATTCTAAGTACTAACTCAGCAGGATGAACATTGTCTATTTTTCATAAACTTCCACCCGCAGCATGATTAGTCAAGTTGCTTTGATATTATGCATCATTTTAGCTATAACCCACTGAAAAGCAATAGCATACAGAGACGGAGATGGAAGGAAGACAATTAGATCTGGAGGTTGCATTTCAAATAGATCAGGTTGGTTTAAAGAGGACAGGAAAACTTGTCACAGAGAAAACTCATGTTACGAAAAAAAAAAAAAAAACCAGCAACAAGTACAATCATGATCTATAAATTACAGTTAACAGTGTCTAATAAGGACACCAGGACCAGGACAATTTATCAGCAAGCTATCAGAGAATTAAGAGTCTATCACTGTCTCAATACAGGTACTATGTTAAAATGAGACAGCAAGGTTGTCTTTCTCTTTTACCCTACTTTCCTGTAGTAAAGAAATAGTGAAGATGCTTCAGATTCTTGTGAACCTATTTATGGTAAGAATGTTTCACTGAATTATTTCATTGGGTACTTTATGAAATCCGTGCCATGGCTTCTCTCATTCGTTGGCTTCTTGTAGCTTTAGTGGGTCATTAGGGGACCAAGCATGAATTGTCTCCACGAGGAAGAGTTGAAGTCTACTCAAGATGGCATTAACTGTAGCTAATTCTGAAGAACATGGGAATCATATGTGATGTAAGCCATCCATAGATGTGGAAAGCCAAAAAGGAGTTCAATTATATCTTCTTTAGGAACCATACCGTCACTGTCACTCGGTTGCCATGTAAGTCTTATACGCCACACACTTGGCCGTGGCGGGAAGTTCTCTGAAACCAGGAAGCCTCATCGGCCCTCTAAAAGCTTCTTGGTGAATGTGGATACAAACAAATTGTGACATTCGTTCTGATTTTTAAACTGGATTTATTAATTTAGCTTTTATGGGAGAAATCTTATCTAATAATCTCAAGCACATTATACTGTCTAGTTATGGCACTGTAAAATGTATAATCAGAGCAAAAAGACTCTTTACGTAAAAATACAATGCAAATGCAATGCAAATAAATTGTTATTCGAACGATTCACTCATATAATATAAAATATTATATTAAACATTTATTAAGTTGAATATAAAACACGTGCTTAAAAGAGCAACATAATGTACAGAATTGCTGCCATCGAGTATATTGAATATATTCTAAGTTCACTTTGCTTTCTCAGCTTCACTCACCTGTGGGCACTGTACAACCCACAAAATGCCATTAGCTGTGTACTGTGCTCGGTTGACGGAGAGGTTCCCACAGCCTTCTGTAACTGCTGCGGTTCATTTTATTGACAGCTTCCATCTATCTTCATGGCAACTACCAGCTCCTGCCATTTATGTAACGTGGCTGAACTGGCTTACAAGAAGCAGCTGTTGTCTTGAGCATTTAATTAAAAACTTCAATTCTGGGCTCTTCTACTACACATGAAGTGATGATTTAGGCAAGGTGTTCTATGGTGATTTATTACATCAGATTGCATTCAGTGTTTGTTATCTTCATTAGGTGCTAAGAATTACACTAATTCATCACCTATGTTTATGAATAGCTACAAAATGTCATGATCATTAGGGAGAATTGCAGGGTCTTAATTTCTACAAAATTCAATATTTCAAAGTTTAAAATTGACAAGTAGAAAATAAATATGCTGTGCGCTACTTAATTTTTTTAAACAAACAGTATTATTTTAGTAAAAGTATGTGTTTGTGTGGTGTGTGTGTATGTGTGTGCGTGCATGCTTGCGTGTGTTTGTGAATTTCAAGATCTCCGAGGTGAAGTTGAACTAAACTGTGATTGCTGGCATTGGAGCAGTGCAGAAAACTCTGCTGAGGGACTGAGAAGAACTAAAATATTTTCCACACTTTCAGTAACACAAGCCAGTCAGTGAGAATGTCTTCAATCCCTACCCAGGGGAATTGTGGACCAAAGGTGCTTCGACAGTTTCCTACACTACATTATGCTGCCAGATTGGAATGATTTACTTCAAATATAAATGCTCAAAACAGTTTCCTTGGCTCATTTGATCATTTCTTAATCAATTACCCATTCTTAACACGAATCAGACCAATTTTCATCTTAAATGAGAAAAACTGCCTTTTCCAAAGCATTGGAAATAAACCTTCTGAAAATAGCACCTTGGCCGAGCCATTGTGATGGACAGCTGGAGCTGCCCTCAAAGGTCCAGGTGTAAGCCTTGCCAAGTGAACACAGGGCTCCCTACCTGTCTTCCTTTATTCTTGCCAGCAAGGGCTCCAGCCATCCTAAGGTGCACTCACAGTGTGCATCCAGAAAAGTTATGACCTGTCCTTTTGAAGCAGCCGCTCCTCGGAGACGGGCACGTATCAACCCAGAGCGCTCTTCCATTCTGATAATTTTTACTGGCACTTCTAAAGTTTTCACGTAGTTCTCTAGTGTCAACTTCAGAAAATCTGTAACATGGAGCAAGAATGTATGAGGACGATTTGGAGATATTTCAGAACAGAACAATGGCACTCCTAGGAAGGAAATTCAACAAAGAAGGGCACTTTTCAGCTTATGCATGCAGATATCATATGCATATTTAATTACAATCTCATATGCATATTTAAAGTGATGTAAACTGATAAATATCTCATAAGTTAGTTAATGCTACACATCAAGTTATATACATTTTCAATATTAACTAGTTTGGAAAAATAAACCATTCTTAAAAATCATTCTGGCTGATTTCTGAAGTTCGTGGCAAAAAGAATATAAGCAAAACTGAAAGTATTCAATTGTTCTCAGAATAGAATGCACTTCAGCAATGCACATTATATATGAAATGCATATAATACTATATGATAGGTATCAGTTTATAAGTGGTTTATTGTAAAGCAGAATATAGACCATTGCCTATCTACTTTGCGACCATAAAGACCATTCCTAATCACAAAGCACAGTCTATACCTCGTTCACTGGCATCGTCGACCAAGATGACCTCAGAGAGCAGGTAGTGTGGAGAGCGATTTATGACGCTATAGACAGTCCTAAGTAGTGTGCTCCAAGCTTCATTGTGGAACACTATGACTACACTTGTGTTTGGGAGTTCATCAGGGTAGACCTTCGTCTTGCATCTGAGAAAGAGCAAAGAAGAGTGATGGTAATAAATTCATGATCCATCCTGCTCTTCATCAGTGGGGATATTCGTAACAGTACGATGTCAGGCTTCAAAGTCCTCCACCAAGGAGCTGGTTTGTGAATATCTGGAATAATTTTCCTTTTTATAAGTGCCGTGAGTAATCACTTGGCCTTTGAAAGTTAAATATGCATAATTACTAATGTTTTATTTTAACTCCTGCAGAGAAAAAAAGCAGTGATTTCCATAATTCTAAGAAAACCAAAATAATATCCTCAAACTGTCAAAGAATTAAGAACACCAGATCAATAGAGGCAGACAAATTCACTTATTAAAAACAGTTTTTATTCTCTGTTTTTAAAAAGTGGAATCAGAACTCATAAAGCTGTAAGGGTATAAATAGATAAGAGTGTGTGCAGCTTTAAAGAATGTAAAACTGAGATTATTCATCCCTTGGAAAGTTTAAATAAATAAGCTTTTCACAGCACCTGAGAATGGACTAACCTATTCCTAATTTCAAAGGAAGGTTAGGACCATGGCTCTTACCATGCCTTGATAGTCTAAACATAAGGGAGAGAATTTTGTTACCACTACTGCACAAACTCTAGTGTGTACAGCCATCACCAGAGAATTTGTTAAAACACAGATCTAATTTGCAAAGCCTGGGAAGGAGCCTGGAGTCCTGCTTTGCTGCTGGCTTCAGAAGCAGCTGGATCAGCAAGCAGCTGAATACAAATGATCACTAATTTTACAGTTTAGTGTTTTGAAAAACAATTTCAAATGTGTTTACAAATTCAGATGAGCCCAGATCTTACTCCACAAGTCATCAATTCAAAAAGATATGATTGATGAACACTTTGTGCAATTTTGTAACCGTGCGTCCTTAAATGAAATATACAGATGGCCACTTCCCCTGTCAACTTTTCGAACTTTAGACAGATGTACTTTAAATCCTCTTGACCATGGACTGTGAGACAAGTCAGAGGACGTCTGGAGCAGGAACAGAAGATTAGTCACCCTAAGCTACTCTTAACATAAAATACTCTAAAGAGGTTAAAAATTAAAATAGTTTCATGAAGTATTATGAACCAGATACCTCCTGCCATATATGATAATATATTACACAATGCATTATTGTTAGAACTAGTTTCTTTTCATAAGGAAGAAAAATCTTCAATAAAATATAGGAGGCGAAGGCACACAGTAAAAGCAAACCAAGCACGCCTATTGAGACCTTCCTCCTTTAATGCACTATAAAATATCACCCAATCAGTGAAAACTTCTAAAATATAGTCAGGTAAAAATATCCATATATACCATATACATTATTTTTTAAAACATTTTAGCGTGAATTTATTTGAAAGTGAACATCCACTAAGATCTATAATACAGTAGATACTGTGCCTATAAGGAAAGAGATGTGGCAGGCTCATAGCTCTCTCTCTCTCTCTCTCCGCTCTGTGGAGATGCTCAAGCAGCACTCTACTTCATCACCTTTCCATTTCCATCTCCAGGCAGCTTATCACTAAATGAACTGAGAAAGCCATCTCAGTAAATGAAAAGTATTTCCCCACCATTTTCTTCAGTCCTCTACTCTCTGCCTCATCAAAAGTTCCCATCACCTTCAGCATGCCAAGCACAAAATATGACAATATAATCATCATCACCACTAAAGTAAATTTATATAAAAAGTATGTAGAGAGTCAAACATACATCAGCTTCTGGCTTAAACCAGGACTCACAGTCAACGAATGCTACCCAGTGCCAGGCTTTTCTTACAGTGGTTTCTTCAAAATCAAGAATTTTTATTTGTAATTTTAAACACCAAGTGTGAAAATATGGATTAATACATCCATAAAGTTATCGGAGTATGCTCGATTGTGCCCATAATCCCAGCAGCTAAGAGGCAGAAGTATTAAAACTGCCCTGAGTTGGAGGATATCCTTACCTCATAACCCAGTAACTTCCAGTCCATCCTGGTCTATCTTGTGAGCTACTGCCTCAAACAACAGTAACAAGAACAGTAAAATTAAAAGGAGAAGTATAACTCCAGCACTTGAAGCTATTTTTATTAAGTTTATTTTGTGGTTGAAAAAAAATCATTGAGTTAATTCTATATTCATTTTATTATTCTTTACATAATGAACTATCTTAATCTTAATTCAGACACTATATTAACAGCGAATCTCTACTGTAGTGTTCATATTTGAACAAGATAAAATGTAGTTAATATGTTTATCTGTTCTTTATCTTCATTATAGAGGAACAGTCATTAACCATAGGCAACAAGTGTTTTAGTTCCGGGAATGGGTGCTGTAGTGATCTGATGTAAATGATCACATATTATAGCACTGGCTTGTATGTCAATGTCATACAAGGTGTTTGATCTTCAATTCTTATCACCAAGAAAAAACATAATAATATGACTAAAATATTTAATTAGCTTGATTATGGTAACCGTGCAAGAATGTTTGTATATATCCAAACTCAGGTTATTTGCCCCAAATCTATATACTTTTTAGGTAGCAAGAATACTCAAAACACTGGGGCACAGGGCAGGGGTCATTCAGAAGAAGAGGTGCTGTGGGTTTTTTGTTGTTGGTGGTGGTGTTGTTCTGTGAATGTTGTAAATTGCCTTATAGAAGTTAAATATTTTATGTCAATTTGACCACTTACCACACTGCACACACTAGTCTCAATGAGAGCTATGATTCTTCTGATCAACCACATGCATTGCCTGCAGGAAGACTATGCAGGCTGTCCGTGGATGTCCCCTAATCTCTGTTATCCCATACCCAGTTCTCAGGGTCACCCCTAGTGCTGCAAGAGAACACCAGATGCGGCTAACCCCCTCCCCATGCATAACTTCTGTGGATCTCTGAGACCATCTCTATGGCCATCCCCCGCCCTTCACTTCCCACAGTCTCCAACTCCAACAAGCATTCCTCCATCTTGAGCAAGCATTCCCTGTAAAAACAGCAGTTGAATGGACCAGTAAAACAGGCAACCCTCAGCGAACATACTCTCAGAAAATCCAGAGAGGAAACAGAAACAAAGGAACAAAAATGTCACTCAACCTAGACAAAGCCAGAAATCAGACCTTAGACACATAATCATCCCAAATCCACATGGCCAGATGCTAACATAAGAACATAGTCAATAACAACTAGGGCACTATGTCACCAACAGCGGCCAGCTACCTCATCCCTACTAGGTCTAATTATTCCACCCCTGCTGAAGCACAAGAAGAAGACCTTAAGACCAGCTATATGAAAATTATAGCAGTCCTTAAAGAGGAAATTAATAAGTCTCTTAAAGAAATACAGAAAAACACTAACAAACAATTGAAGGAAGAAAACTAATTTCTTAAATAAAGCCAAGATAAAAAATAATTGAAAGAAACAAACAAAAATGCTCAAGAAATGAAAATGGAAATAGAAACAATAAAGAAAACACAAACTGGGAGAATCCTGGAAATGAAAAATTCAGGAATGCAAACAAGAACTAGAGAGGCAAGCTTCACCAATAGAATACAAGAGATGAAAGAAAGAATATTAGGCACTGAAGATAAAATACAAGGAATAGATGCACCAGTCAAAGAAAATGTTAAGTCTAAAATATTGCTGACATAAAACACCAAAGAGAACTGGGAAACCATAAGAAGACCAAGCCTACATATAATAGGAATAGAAGAAGGAGAAGAATTCCAACTCAGAGATCCAGAAAATATTTTCAACAAAATCATCCAAGAGGGGGCTGGAGAGATGACTCAGAGGTTAAGATCACTGACTGCTCTTCCAGAGGCCTTAAGTTCAATTCTTAGCAAACACATGATGGCTCACAACCATCTATAATATGATCTGATGTCCTCTTCTGGCCTGCCAGTGTACATGCAGGCAGAGCACTGTATACAAAATAATAAAATAATTTTTAAAAAGACTGACCTTTACTTTCTAAAAAAAAAAAATCATACAAGAATATTTTTCTAATCTAAAGAGGGGGTTTCCTATAAAGATATAAGAAGCTTACAGAACACCAAATAGGTAAGACCAAAAAAGAAAATCCTCCCACCATATCATAAGAAAAACAATAAATGTACAGAATAAAGAAAGAATATTAAAAACTTCAAAGAAAAAAGACCATGTACATATGAAGGTAGACCTATAAGAATGACTCCCGACTATTCAGTATAGACTCTAAAAGCCAGACAGGCTTGAATTAATGTGCTGCAGACTATAAAAGATCACAGATGTCAACCCAGCAAAATTTAAAATTACAATAAGTGGATAAAATAAGATATTCCATGATAAAGTCAAATTTAAAGAATTTGAGAAAATAAGATATTCCATAATACAGTCAAATTTAAATAATAGCTATCTGTAAATCCAGTCCTATAGAAGATGCTAGAAAAAAATTTAAATCAAAGAAGTAAACTACACACATTAAAACAGAAGAAATAATCTCCCATCAGAAAAAGCAAAAGAACTGACAAGAACACATAACACCACCACCTCCAAAAACAACAACAACAAAATAACAGGAATTAATAATTGTTCATTAATACCTCTCAATATGAATGTCCTTAATTACCCAATAAGAAGACAGCACCCATAATTTTGTTTATATAAAATCATGAACATTACCTCAGAATAAAGGGTAAAAACTGTTATTCCAAGAATATGGACATAAGAAGTAAGCTGGTGTAGACATCTTAATATCTAACAAAGTAGTCTTCAAACCAAATTTAATCAAAAGAGATAGAGCAGGACACTATGTACTCACCAAATGAAAAAATCTACCAAGATGGCATTTCAGTTGGTAATATCCAGACCCCAAACACAAGGGCACCTACCTTTTTGTAAAAGAAACATTATTTCAGCTGAAATCACAAATTGACCATCAGGCACTGATAATAGGATATGTCAATTCTCATTTTCACCAATGCACAACTCATCTAGACAAAAACTAAGCAGAGACACACTAGAGCTAACTGACATAATAAACCAAATGAACCCAACATCTTTACAGAACATTCCACTCAAACAGAAAAGCTTCTTCTCAGCACCTCACAGGCTTTTCTACAACATTGGACAAAGAGGCAAGATGCAGAATGGGAAGAGATTTTAACTAACTCCATATCCTATAGAGACTTAATATGCAAAATATATAAAGAACTTAAGACATTAAGTATAAAAAACAAATAATCCAATTAAAATGCTGTACAGATGTAAACAGAGAATTCTCAGTACAGGAATATTTAAGAGGACAGGAAAATAAGATATATTCAACATGTGGACTTGGGTTAGACATGAGTCACAGTGGATGAGATCAGGTAGGGAGTGGAGGGAGAGAGTACTAAGAAAGACAGCTGGAATTGGGGGGCGTTTGGGGAGCAGTGTAGAAAACTAGTACAGAGAAAATGTCCTAGAATCTATTAGAATTACCCTAAGGTTTCCTAGAAATGGAGGCTATAGAGTCTAAACTGGTCATCTACTGTAGCCAGGCAAGACTTCCAGTGGTGAAAGTGGGTTGCAATTGGGTTGAGATGTTGGCCAATTAGGTTGACTGGGCCTAAACAAACAAGGCTGATGCTAGGACCAAAGGTTATTCTCTGAAAACTGACAACAGGCCCACTTTCCAAGGACAACTTCCATGCAGATGACTGAACATGCAGAAGTCAAGCTGGTATAAGCTTGGTGCCTTCACCCCTAAATCCTAGTCTCTTTGGCATGTGAAGGTACTCTTTGGTGATGAAAAGAGAAATCTGGACATCTCCCCACTCACAAACCCCTCCACCTACAATCTTTCCTGTCTGCAAAATGTGCTGGGGAAATGGTGGTGCAGAACACATGGGAGAGGCTATCTTGAGACCCATGGCACAAGAGGGAGCCTCATGGCCACAAACTGGAGACTTGATAGACCAGAGACAAATGGCTAAACTAAACACAGCTGGAAAGACATTTTAAGACTGCTAATGCTGTTCTGCTATATTAATAGATTGTTGACCTATCCAGTAATCATGAGAGAGGCTTGCTCTTGTAGCAGGGGGAGGGGATTCAGAGATCCACAGTCCAACATTATGCCAAGATAGAGACTAAATTGCAGGTCTCCATTAGCTCCCTCTCCTTGGAGATAGGGAAGCCCTGTAGAAGATAGGGAGAAAAGACTTTAGGAGTCAGAAAGGATGTAGGATACAGGGATAACATGGTCTGCTGAGTCAAATAAGCAGGGCTCACAGAGTCTGAAACCACAAACATGATGCTTGCATTGGCCTGCACCAGGTCCTCAATATGTGTTATAGCTGTTAGCTTGGTGTTCTTGTGAGACTGCCAACAGTGGGAGCTTGTGTATCTCTGATGCTTTTGCCTGCTTTTGAGACTCTTTTCCTCTTATTGGTTTGCCTTGTGCAGCCTCTATACGAGAGCTTTCATCCTTTTTTCCTGTTTTGTCCTGTCTTGGAGACTTGCTCTTTTCTGAAGGGGAAACAGAGGGGGCTTGATCTGGGTGAGAAAGGAGAGGTGGAACAAGGAGTGATGGGGGAAGTTAGGAGTGCAGGGAGGGGAAACTGTATTTAGGATGTTTTGTATGAGAGAAAAATCTATTTCAATAAAATAAAAAATAAAGAAAAAGAACCATGAGGTCCACGTTTTCTGATCAGACAATAATACACAGTGCTTGCATTAGCATTTGCATTCCATACACAATATCAGCTATGGTGGAATACACCATGCCTTTGCATAGTAAAAGGAAGGAAAAGTAATACTACAAAATGAAATTCAGCACAATGCCTTACTTTTTCTAATCTACTTAATTGTTCAATAGAACTTAAAGGAAAAAGCTTTTAAACTCAGGTAGACAACACTTCCTATGAAATTCTCACATTTAATTTGTCAGTCACACTAATTTTGTACTGTCTTAAAGTATTTTTTCCACTTCTTTTAAGATTAATCCAGATTCATCTTGTGTTGTTCAATGTACTAGAGGCAAATACTGAGGTCATATCTCAGAAACCAAATGTTTCACCTATATGTAGCTTCACTTGTACTTTTTAATAGACTTCACAGGAAGTCTTTTCTAAATAATAAGACTCAAACGATTTATAAAGGGGTATCATTAAAATGCAGCTACTGCCTCAGTAGAACTGGGCTCAGCCCAATATTCTGAATTTCTAGCAAGATCCTAGAAGGTGACAACACTGTTGGTACCTTTTTAATACGAGAAGCAAGGCTATACAAAGTGCTCAATTAATGATCAGCAGAAGCAGATATAGTCATTTCTCCAAAAATATGTTTTGCTTCATCAACTTAATTTTTTCTGCTTCTTGCTGACTCGTCTTTAGATGATGATTTTTGTGCCAATGCTAAACAATCTGATAGTCATGAAAAATGAGGACTTATAATTGCAGTTTGCACCTGTAGTTTAAAGAGTGCATCACAGTCAACTTAACTTGAAGCAATAAGTGTAATAGCAGCTAGGACCATGCTCACAAGCTTAAGGAATTGTACCTGTTGGAATATTCCTCTATTGCTAGTGGGAGTGCATACTTGTACTACCACTTTGGAAATTAATCTAACACTTTCTCAGAAAATTGAGAATAGCTCTACCTCAAGACCTAGCTAAAGGATCCCTGGGCATATACCCATGAGATGCTCCACCATACCACAAGGACAATTGCTCAACTATATTCATAGAAACTTTATTCTTAATAGCCACAAAAGGGAAAGAACCTAAATGACCCTTAATGGAAGAATGGATAAAGAAAATGTAGTACATTTACACAATGGAATATTACTCAGCTATTAGAAAACAATGACACCATGCAGTTTGCAAGTAAATGGATGGAACTAAAAACTTTCATCCTAAATGAGGTAACCCAGAGCCAGAAAGTCATACCTGGGATGTACTCACATATAAGAGGATATTCTTCATGAAGTACAAAGATGGCCAACCTACAATCCACATACCCTGAGAAGCTAAGTAACAAGGAGGGCCCAGGGAGGATGCTTGTATCTCAGAAGAAGAAATAAAATATACATTGGAAGTGGAAGGATGGATGGAACTCAGTGGGACAGGGGGAATAAGGGTGGGAATCAGGTTAGAAGAAGGAGGAGAGGGCTTGAAGAGAGCATGGACATCAGTGGAGGGCATCTCTGGGATGAGGGAGGCTCTCTGAGTCTACAGTGAAGACCCTAGCTGAGACTTCCAGAAGTGGGGCATATGGAGCCTGAAGTGGGACTTCCAATGGAGGGAAGAAGCATTAACCCCCATACAAAACTTTCAACCCATCCAACTGTGGGGAGCCATGCCAAATTCCGCCAGAGGAGGTCTTTGTGTTCCAGGCCATCCTTGAACTACTTACCTTTGAAAGAAGTAGGGAAATCCCTACTGAGAAACACTTGGAGGGTTAAGGAAATCCTTTCAGAGAGCTACTCAGTAATAGGAAGTTCTTACAGGGAGCTATTCAGGCTATTGTGCTCTTCTTGCCTGGGTGCTAGGGAGAGAGGGTTCAGAATAGATCCTATTGACCTTACTATATAAAGTTTTACTAGTCCACATTAAAGAGAGTCTTGATCAGAAATTTTTGACTCATTATTTCTCACGTCTCTGTATCCTACTTTCAATCCCCACTCCCTCTTTCAGGTGAACCCTGATTAGATATTTCCCGTGGGCCGGGACATGTCAATCCAACCAATGACTGGTCATGCTTGAGTCATGTGCCATGAGAAAGAGAGAGAGGCCACAACTGATACTATTAATAATATTCTGCTATACTTGCAGATAGGAGACTAGCATAACTAAGAGTCATCTGAGTGGATTTACACAACAGCTGATGAAAACAGATGCAGAGAACCCACAGCCAAGCATTAAGCAGATCTTGGGGAATCTATGGAAGAAAGGGAGAAGAATTGAAAGAGCCAGAGAGGTCAAGGGCACCACAAGAAAACAAAACCAACTAACCTGGACCCATAGGGACCCACAGAGACTGAACCATCAACCAGAGACAGACCTAAGCCCCACACACATAAGTAACAGGTGTATAGCTTTGTCCTTATGAAGGACTTCTAACAGCAGAGTCAGGGGCTGTCTATGACTCTGTTGGCTACCTTTAGATCCCTTTCCCCTAACCGGAAGATGTGCCTATTCCTACTTGATATGCCAACATGAGTTGATGTCCATGGGTGGGCTCCCATTCTCTGAGCAAAAATAGAGAAGAGGTGAGAGGTAGGACTATGAAGAGAGGAGGGAAGGGAAGTTCCAATTAGGAGGTAAAGTAAATTAATTTATGAATGAAAAAAAAATCCCCTGTATATTCACTGCTAGCTACTACTTCCTAACATAAAAAACAGTAGATAGTCAATCTCAACCAAATTTAAGATTCATAATTTTTTAAAATGTTCATCTGGAAGAAGATGAACACAGTAGAATTCATATTTAGCACAGAGGTTGCACTTAAATAGTATTGTTTCATTTAGATTGGCAGAGTTTTAACTCATTTTTCCCATTAGTAATGCAAGACAAGGAAGTAATAGGAAGAAAGTTTATCCAAGTATTGAAATAACAGAATCAATAAGTAGGGTTGGATAATATTCCTGTGTCCCCAATAAATGAAAATCAATCTTTTTCTTCCTTTTTGTAATAAAATAATTTTACCATTTCTTACTTCCAGTTTTGTCTTTTAAAAATGGACTTAAAACCAGCCAAAAACCATAGATCTTACCAAAACCATGTAGAAAATGTTGTTTCATACACCCACAGAATGAAGCATGGTGTCTCCATGTAGTTGGACTGGAAATATTTTCAAAGTTGACTGAGTTACATATGCAACTTACAGAAAACATATTCAAGTCATAGATCTACAATGTTCTCCTATGTACAATATACACAAAAAGCTTGTAGAAATAAGCAATCATATAATATTTGAGTTAAGGTCAAGTCCAAGAGATGGAATTCATAGCTTACATTGCTTGGTTGACCAAGAACTTCAGACTAGACAGCCCAGGGACTGAAACCATCTGGCCCTGGGCTTTTTTTGGTTGGGAGACCATCGATGATTGCTTCTGTTTCTGTAGGACAAATGGGACTATTTAGCTTGTTTATCTGTTCTTCACTCAACTTTGGCAAGTGAAATTGATCAAGAAAATCATCCATTTCCCTTAGATTTTCAAATTTTGTGGCGTATATGCCTTCAAAGTAGGATCTTATGATTCTTTGAATTTCTTCAGTGTCTGTTGTTGTCTCCCTTTTCATTTCTGATTTTGTTGATTTCAATACTGTCTCTCTGCCTATTAGTTAGTTTGGCTAATGGTCTGTCTATCTTGTTGATTTTCTCAAAGAACCAGCTTTTGGTTTTGTTGATTCTTTGGACTGTTTTCTTAGTTTCTAATTTGTTAATTTCAGCCCTGAGTTTGATTATTTCCAGGCGTCTACTCCTCTTGGGTGTTTCTGCTTCTTTTTTTTCTAGGGCTTCCAGTTGTGTTGTTAAGATGCTTAGGTGCAATGTTTCCAATTTCTTTTTAAAGGCACTTAGTGCTATGAATTTTCCTCTTAGCACTGCTTTCAATGTATCCCACAAATTTGGGTATGTTGTTTCTTCATTTTCATTGAATTTCAGAAACTCCTTGATTTCTTTCTTTATTTCTTCCCTGACCCAGGTGTCATTTAGCAGAGAGTTGTTTAGTTTCCACGTACGTGTAGGCTTTTTGTTATTTCTGTTGTTGTTGAATTGCAGCCTAAGAACACGGTGATCTGATAGGATACAAGGTATTTCAATCCTCTTGTATCTATTGAGGCTTGCTTTGTGACCTACGATGTGATCATTTTGGAGAAGGTTCCATGGGGTGCAGAGAAGAAGGCATATTCTTTCTTGTTTGGGTGAAAGGTTCTATAGATATCTGTTAGATCCATTTGACCCATGGCATTGGTTAATGATGTTATTTCTCGGCTTAGTTTCTGTTTCAATGACTTATCCTTCAGTGAGAGTGGGGTGTTGAAGTCTCCCACTATTATTGTGTGGGGATCGATGTGTGGTTTAAGCTTTTTTAGGAGATCTTTTACAAATGTGGGTGCCCTTGTATTGGGAGCATAGATGTTCAGAATTGTGATGTCATCTTGGTTGACTTTACCTTTGATGAGTATGAAGTGTCCTTCCTCATCCCTTTTGGTTAATTTTGGTTGAAAGTCTATTTTGTTCGATACTAAAATGGCTACACCTGCTTGCTTCTTGTGACCATTTGATTGGAATATTTTTTTCCAACCTTTTACCCTGAGGTAATGCCTATCATTATGGGTGAGATGTGTTTTTTGAATGCAGAAGAATGTTGGATCTTGTTTATGTGCCCATTCAGTTAGTCTGTGTCTTTTTATTGGAGAATTGAGGCCATTGATGTTGAGAGATATTAATGACCAGTGACTGTTAAGAGTCTTAATTTTGATGTTGTTTCCAGTCGAACGTTTGTGTAGTTGTGTTTTTGCCATGGGATAGTTATCTATTTCCTGGGTAGTTTTGGTTGTAGCTTGACCCTTTGGGATGGAGTTTTCTTTCTAGTACCTTCTGTAAAGCTGGATTTGTGGATAGGTACTGTTTGAATTTGTTTTTGTCATGGAATATTTTGTTTTCTCCATCAATGGTTATTGATAATTTTGCTGGGTAAAGTAGTCTGGCCTGGCATCTGTGGTCTCTTAGGGTTTGCAGGATCTCTGTCCAGGCCCTTCTGGCTTTTATGGTCTCTGCTGAGAAGTCGGGTGTAATTCTGATAGGTTTACCATTAAATGTTATTTGGCCCCTTTCCCTTGCAGCTTTTAATATTTTTTCTTTGTTCTGCATGTTTTGTGTTTTGATTATTATGTGGCGGGCAGTTTTTCTTTTCTGGTCAATTCTATTTGGTGTTCTGTAGGCCTCTTGTATATTTATAGGCATTTCTTTCTTTAGATTGGGGAAATTTTCTTTTATGATTTTGTTGGGAATAGTTTCTGGGCCCTGGAGTCTGATGTCTTCTCTTTCTTCAATGCCTATTATCCTCAAATTTCTTCTTTTCATGGTGTCCTTAATTTCTTGGATGTTTTGTGTCAGGAGTTTTCCAGATTTGGCATTTTCTTTAATGGTTTATTCAAGATCTGTGATTGTATCTTCTAGCCCTGAGATTCGTTCTTCCATCTCTTGGATTCTGTTAGAAAAGCTCACCTCTGTGTTGCTCGCCTTCTTCTCTGAGGTCTCCCGTTCTCGTTTTTCTTCTGTCTGTGTGTTTATCATTGAATCCATTTTCATTTTCAGATCTTGAACTGATTTTTTGATTTCTTTCATCTGATTTTTTTGTATATTCCTGAGTTTCTTCCATTGCCTCTTTATAGGTCTTCAGAGCTTGAACCGTTTTTGTTTATTTCTTTCATCTGGTTGTTTGCATTTTCCTGAAATTTTTCCAGTTCCACTCTATGTGCTTCTTTTATGTCTCTCACCTGTTTGTCTGTGTCTTCCTGCATTTGATTAAGAATTTTATTTGTTTCCTGCAGGTGGTGGAACTGAGCGCTCCGCCCAGCCTGCGCCACAGCAGGGGAGCTGTGGCTGCGCTGAGTTAGTGCCTTGGGCAGAATTGCTTGCTGGGCTGAGCCAGAACCCGGGACTCTGGGGCTGAACTGTCTGCGGAGTCCAGTCTGGGTCCTAAGGCACCACGCGACCCAAATCCTGCCCAGAGTCCCCTCTCCCGCAGCAACTCCCACCAGCCACCAAACCAATCGCCTTCACCAGAAGGCTATGAGCTGAAAACCTCAGCTACCACCGCTGCTGACGCTGGTGCCGCTGCTGTTGCTGCCTCTGCCGCTGCTGCTCCGATCCGAGAAAATCTGCGCTCCTCCTGTGTGCAGGGGCACGCAGGTCCTCCGCACCCTGCGGCCTCCAAACCATGGAGCACTCCCACTGCCGTGGTGTGGGGACCTCAGTGTTCCTGGCTCAGAAATCTGTGCAATTCCCCTGAATTGTTCACTGGAGCCTCCAAACACAGTCCACACTGCTTGCCGCCATCTTGGATTCTCTGTCAATACTAGCCTCTTATAACTATTAGGTAAGTTGTATCTACTGGTGCATTAATAGTATGGCAATTATGAGGAAAACCAACTACCTTCCTACTAATAGGGTAGAGTTCATGTCTGATACTTTAAACCTTGTCAAAACCATGAATAGATAGATAATAGACATTAAAGAAGAAAATATTGGTGTTCTTTCTGCCAAATGGCCATGCTGTCAGCATTCCTTATTAGTATCTGTCTTTATAGCCATGAAGTTGTGTACTTTGGTCAAAGATGCTCTTCTTGAAGTAAGTAGTAGCTAATGCAGAGATTAATAACTCGTCAAGTGCTAGGTGACTATGGGTGCTCAGATGTAGAGGGGTCATCTATAACAACATTTCCCTTATTGAAGACTCGGGAAACATTGTGGAAGACGGTGAAGAAAGAATGTAAGAGCTGTTGCACGAGAAGGAGAGCCATGAAATTCTATTTTCTATACACGGTATGGCTGATATGCACATTAATTCATATCAACTGTGGTTGTCCACAGATGTCATGGACAAGGTTGAGCCAGTAAAAACTCAAGCAATAACAAAGTTAGCGCTTCTACTGCTCTACTTTTAACTAAAATGCTGTCAGCAGTGTATGACCCGTGAGGTAGGCAGAGTTGATTTGCTTCAGAGACCTAGTCAGCAGCTTTCTCATTCCCCAGAGTATGATGCTATTCCATGTACTAATTAAACTCATAAGGATAATATTAGTAAAGATGATGCTAATAATCATAATGAGAAGAAGTCGAGAAAAAGACTGTTGGAGGAAGGGCATCTACAGAGGCAACTGGAGAAAAGCAAGTGGGGTAGATAAGATCAAAATAGCTTCAATAACATGTGCAAAACTTTGAGAATTAAATAAAAATGTTATATTTAGAAATACATTTTATGAAACAGAAACTGAGAACTATATAACCTTCTATTTTTTTTTGTTTTACTCATAGACATGTTAAAATGAATGAAACATCCCATATGCCTAAAACACATTTAAAAATTAAATCTATTTAACTACTATGTTTTGAACCTATTTTGTACAACTATGCCGTCAGAGGTTCTTAGCTTCTTCACCTGTGACCTTTGTGTCATTAAGAGGCAGAGTAACGTTCAGTCCCCTGAATCTGGTTGGAGAGGTATAAATACAGAAGAAAATGCAGTTGTTCTGCTTTGGAGGGAACATGAAGATACAGGGATGCTTCAAACAGCTGCAGCTTAGAAATGTGTGAGACAGGGTACCTATTTGCCATCTTTCTCATTGGCTATGCACACATTATGAGAACATAAACTGTTACAATTTGATTCTCTCCTTTTCAAAGGCATATTGATGTTTTCAGATAAGCTACTCAACACAACATGATACATCAAAGGAAGAAAAATTGACTGTAAGATGAGAATGTGAAATCACAAAGGAGCCATAATTACACAGTGGTTTAGTTAGATACAATCCATCTAGGATTGCCAACAAGGGCTGTCAACACTATGATGTGCTTGGCTTGCTGGCAGGCTGCTCACTGAGCTGGTGGATACCTTTTACTGCCTCAAATAAAGAAGATTAATAATAGCAATTAAACAGAAAACTTGTAACACAGGCCCTCTATATATTTCTTATTTGAAGACCTGTGAGAATTGCAGGGTTACATGTTGCTTCCATTCTCAAATGAGAAAAATCACAGGCAGTATTTATGTCCCATCACAATGCATCCATGTGAAGCAAACTTGGGCAATGAGAAAATAGTTCTTTCACAGTCTTAAATAGCTTGGATCCCCAAGTAAAAGACAACACTTAATTTTGAATATATCTCTACAGATTGATTTAATGTATAATTTGTTAAAGTTGTCCAAAAATCAAAATTTTTATCAAAACCAAATAAATGAGTACCTTCAATGTTATATAAATCACATTTTAGTTGTATTTAAAATCCATGTGAACAAGTCATGATATTAAGTGGCTTTTGTTTTTCCCCCAGTTAGATAAACCACTGTTGAAAGTAGATCAACTTATTTGCTCCTGAAACAAGAGGCCTCTGTAACTTAAGGAGTATCTGAAATACAATAAAAGTGTAACTTCATCAATAGCATATAGAACTTATTTTCATGTTTCAAGAATTTATGTAAACATTTGTTTAAACTATTAACTCAAACTGTTCCCTTTATACGAGAAGGGATAATTACAGGGGTAAATGCCTCTTCATAGAACAACAGTTGCTCATCAGTACAGTTCAAGACTGTCATTGTGTCTATCAAGCCTGAACTATTATATCAAATAATGTTTTCATCTATGATGCTATATCTAAATTGATAGAGCTGTATCATTCCCCTAAGCTTAAACACACCAGTCTCTATAATCCTCATGGTGACATCTCTTTAACAGCACAAGAAGACTTTATGACAAACAGAAGTTCTCTGACACATGAAATTGGACTCAGGTTTTTTATTAACAACCTATTTTAGTGGTTTAGGGCAGCATATATGCTAATCCTCATCTTGTTCTTGATTCAGAAATCTCATTTAATAAGTTAATAACTTAAGGTTAAAACCAGTAAATAACTTGCTTCCTTATGGTAACACTGGGCTTCAAACCCAGGACAACAGACATTAAAAATTGTTACTATTTCCCTTACCTAATGGGATATGATTTTATTGACTTTATTTTATTGATATTGATTTTATTTTATTGATTTTCAACGTATTTTCCCTTAATAGCAAAATTATCTATGACAACAATGTTGAATAATATGTTAATTAAATGACATGAGTAATAAAATGGCAGGTTATTTTTTTATTTAAAAAAACTATATTGGACTTAAATAAATACTTACTTCCTTCATTATTGACTAGGCTAAGAATGCATTTGAAATCTAATGCTATTAACTGGCCTTCAAAGCTTGGTACCTAGAATAGCTCAAGGTCTACAAAGACAAAGAGAACATGTCTTTCATACTGCAGTGCTATTATAACCCAGTTGTTATGAAGCCATGGGGCAGTATAAACTCAGAATCATACTGTTTATATTTTAATTATCCACATCTTAGTTTATACAGTTATAAAATAGGAAAATGCCAGGCTGTAACTTACAGAGCCGGTAGGGTAAAAAGAGGTTATGTATGCAAAGTTTTAAGTCGGGACTTATAATACAATATCCATTTAACATGTGTATATAGATAGTTCATCATCTTCATGTTTTTAATTACTTATTGATATCGTTGTCTTACTTTAATTTGAAAAATATAGAAAAGTCAATTGAAATGAAATCTATGTAAAGAATCCATCCTTTTGGTAAATTCCCCATTTACGCTGGTGAAGAAAAACTGTCCCCCTAGGAGTGTTGACTGAAATGATAAGAAAGTGACTTCACAGGGAAATATTAACACATAAGGAGTTGCTTTGTAAAGCATTTCGGTGCTTTGAAGCTTCTTTAATAAACGCCATTTGTAAACTTTTAATTAATTTGGTATTTAACAAAATAAATAGGATAACAAATGAAAACCCAAAGAAACAAACAAACAAAACATTGAGCAAGAACATTGATAGAAATTTGAGGACTTTGAGGTGATTATTTGAGGAGATCCTGGAATATTTGAACGGTGAAGCAAACACCGAATTCTTGTTTGAGGAAACAAGTGTTTCATTACTGTATCAGTAAGCACAGCGACAACCCTAGGAAAAACAAGAAAGCCTGCCTTCTGGGAGAACACTTCCTTCATAACAGATTTGGTGAAGCCTGCATCAACTTGGAAATACTGCCTGTCATAAACAGGAAATCACTCAACGGTCTAAATGAACAACACAGCAGTGACTTCCCCTCCTAAACGGCTTAGATGTTAAGGGGGAAATAAGCAAATAAAACAGTATCTTTCTAGGAAAAAAAGAAGAGGAAACACAATTGAAGTATGATGGGCCGTTGGAGAGTGGACTTCTGAAAGACTATGGGAGAGGGTAAAGAGGATAGGAGAGAGGTGGGAAAGTGCTGAGAGGAAGATCAGGATGTCTTAGATGACACAGCTGCTGCAGGGTATGTAATAATGAGTGACCTTTAAGTTTTAGGGCTAACTACACTATTCCAGGGCAACCTCAGTCACTCTCCTGCTGTGGCCTAAATTCAGTTTATTTCAAGATATGCTTCCTTAGTGGCTTCAGGACTGTCTCCAATTTGAGAGAACATCCGCAGTTCATCTCTGGGCAACTGTGAAGATCGCAGGAAGCAGTCACAAAAGCTATCAAAGAACTAGTAAGTGTATAAAGGAAGTAAATGATCCTGGGAAGGGTTCTGGACTTTACGGAAAATTGTGTTGTGATATAAGTCGATCTTATCTTGATTTAAACAGGGTATATTCTCATAACACTTTCCTATCGTGAACCTGTGACTACCTGCTGGACAGCCCTCTCTGCCTTTCTCCTTCCATTTCAAATTGGCCTGTTTGCAGCACAGTTTGCTATTGGAGACTGAGGAGTCACCACACTTTGCATGGACTTGGATGAATAGCTCTCCTAAACTTCAGTAGAGAAACCTTTAATTGCAGTGGATAGTGTTTAACTAAGTGACCCACAGCTGGACAAGCTCTAGTGAATAAGAGATTATGGGACTTTTCAGTTCTAAATTGGTTACTTATATGTTCACATCTCACCTCAAGACTCAGAAATCATTTGGGAGAGGGGACAGAAAGACTGTAAAAGCCACAGAAAGTGGATGACTACAAGGAAACGCTGTTCTCTGGACACAAGTGGGAAGTAGCACATACGAATTTACAGCTGTTGAGACAGCTGTCATCCAATAAGGTCAAATAAAATTCTTTCCCTGAGAGAGGAAGTAGGCGTAAACTCCAACCACTAAATACAGAGGGGAAGATTCAGAAGGTCCTTCTGGTAGAAGGACTGTCATCCAGTGAAGGTCACTCATTTATAGTGTATGAGCAGAACACAGTGTACTCTGTACGTTTTATTTAAGTCATTAGGAGAACATAAAGTTGTACGGGTAAGGAAGGGGACCTAGATATATGAGGAGTTGGCATCTAGTGAATGTGATCAAAATGCAATGTACACAATTCTCACAGAACTAATAAAAATAAAAGAGCAAAAAATTTTAAAATTTAAAATTATGTGGCTGGTTTGTAACTCAAATGTTTGCTGTGTCTTGTAATCTTCTCAAATAAGCAATCTAAAGTGTCAGAGAGAAGAATACATCCATAGGTGATAACTTCAATATTCTGAGACAAACAGAAGTACCAGAGCTTAGGAAATCACTTATTTTTTTTCACCAAATAACTATAACATCTTTTATGATAAATTTAATGTGAATGAAAGAATAATATCAAATAAAACTTATGCTTTCCCTTATTTTTAGCAAATAAATAATCACTATGTATATTCACTATAGTTACACCTGTGGTGTATATAATTAAGAAATATTTTTTTTAATAGCTAGGTGGTATTCAATTGTGTAAATGTATCACAACTTCTTTACCCGTTCTTCGGTTGAGGGACATCTAGGTTGTTTCAAGATCCTGGCTATTATAAATAAAGCTGTTATAAACATAGTTAAGCAAATGTCCTTGTTGTATGGTGGACCATCTTTCGGGTATATGCCAAAGAGTGGTATTGCTGGGGTTTGAGGTAGATCTAGTCCCAATTTTCTGAGAAAGTGTCAGATTAATTTCCAAAATGGTTGTACAAGTTTGTACTCCTACCAGAAATGGAGGAGTGATCCCCTTTGTCCACATCCTAAGCAGCATGTACTGTCACTTGACTTTTTTTATGTTAGCCATTCTAAAGAGTGTAAGGTGGAATCTTAGGGTTGTTTTGACTTGCATTTCCCTGATGACTAGGGATGTTGAGCATTTCTCTAAGTGCTTCTCAGCCATTTGATATTCTTCTGTGGAGAGTTCTTTGTTTAGTTCTGTATCCATATTTTTGCTTGCTTTATTTGGTATGGTGGTGTTTAATCTGCAGGCAAATGGATGGAACTAGAAATGATCAGCCTGAGTGAGGTAACCCAGAACCAGAAAGACACACATGATATATACTCAGTTATAAATGGATATTAGCCACATAATGCAGGATAAGTACACAGACCTAAGGAAGCAAAATAACAAGGAGAGCCTTAGGGAGGATGCTTAATTTTCATTCAGAAAGTCAAATAGAACAGACACTGGAAGTGGTTGAAGAGAAAGAACAGGAAGGGAGCCTACCGTAGAGATCCTCTGAAAGACTCCACCCAGCAGGGAAGTAAAGCAGATCTGAGACTCACAGCCAAACTTTAGGATGGAGCACAGTAACTCTTAAGGAAGAGTTGGGAAGTAGAAGGTCCTTGAAGGGACAGGAGCGCCACAAGGAGACCAATGGAGGCAATAAATCTGGGGTGCGTGGGCTTCAGAGACTGATGTACTAACCAAGGACCATGCATGGTGAGGTCCTAGACCCTCTGCTCAGATATAGTTGATAGTCAGACCAGTCTCCCTATGGGTCTCATAATAGGGGGATTAGGGGCTACCTCTATCATGGACTCCTGTACCCACTTGTTAATCACTTTCCACTAGTGATGTGGCCTTGCCAGGCCACAGAAGAAGAGGATTCAGGCAGTCCATATTAGATTTGATAGGCTGAGGTCAGATGATAGGGGAGGAAGCCTCCCCATTTCTGAGGACTAGCGGAGAGGGGAGGAGGAAGGGAGGGTGGGATCAGGAAGAGAGAAGAGAGGGAGCTACATTTGGGATTTAAAGCGAATATATTAAAAATTAAAAGAAGAAAAAAAAAAAAGAAAGAAGGAGGGATCTAAGATGGCAGCAGCAATGGCACACTATGTCTGGTCAGCAGGGCAGCAGTGACTTCAAAACCAATGAAGGACCAAACTCTGGGCTCCAAAACACCAGTTCTGGTGTTTCCTAAGTGAGAGAGGACCACAGGGCGTAGAACACATTTAGTACAGTCTTGGGTCATGCAAGTAATCCACATAAAAGTCCCTGGGTCCCTGCAGGCAGGTGCACAGTCTCCGGTGTCTAGCCACCTACCAGGGTGCATCAGAGTGCTCAGTGACCCAGACTGATCTGTGGGCCACGAAAGACCAGTGTCTGCATTTCTCAGCCCATAGAAAACCCCACGGTGTGGAACAAAAGTGAATTTGAGTTCAGTTCACCTGGCTAATCCACAGAAAGTTCCCAGTTCCACATAGGTGGGCATAGGGACATGGTCTCCAGGGTCTAATCACACACCACCAGAGTGCAGTACATTGTATTTAGTCTCTCAGACGGAATTGCCAGACACAAAGCACCAGTGGCGGAGTCTCCCTGCAGAGAGGAGACACCAAGGTATGCAATGCGGTGGGATCTGACTTCAGGTCACCAAGCCGGTCCACAGAAAGTTCCTGGGTCTGACCTCAAGTCACCTGGCTGATTCACAGAAGCATTCTCTTTGACCCGGCATGGACTGGGTCTCAGCCTAGAGCCACTCACAAGGAGCTGCTCTCAATGGCCAATGAAGGACAACAGTAACTACCACACAAGCCAGAGACAGCCAGATGGCTAAAGGCCAGCATGAAAACACAAACAACAACAACAACAAAAGCAAAAGCAATATGGCATTTCCAGAATCCAGTTATCCCAAAACAATCAGTCTTGGAAACTCTAACACAAGTGAAACACAAGAAAATGAGCTTAAATCTTTCCTTATTAAGATGATCAAGGAGGAAAAGAAAAAAAAAAACATAAAAAAATACAAGAGAATACAGTCAAAGAGATTCAGGCCCTTAGAGATGCCACAAGAGAGGCCTATGCAGGGGAAATGAAGAAATCACTGGAAGAAATTCAGGAAAATGTAAACAATCAAGTGAGGGGAATGAATAAAATGGTTCAAGATCTTAAGATGAAAATGGAAAAATCAAAAAAGTACAAACTGAAGAAATCCTGGAAAGTAAGAACTTAGAGAATAAAATAGGAACTACAAAGGTAAACATTAACAACACAATACAAGGGATAGAGGAAATAATCTCAGGCTTAAATATATTGGAAAATTTCATGCAACCATCAAAGAAAATGCCAAATCTAAAACATTCCTGACACAAAACATCCAAGAAAACAAGAACACCATGAAAAGATGAAAACTAAGAGTAAAAGCAATTGAGGAAAGAGAAGATACCCTGCTCCAAGGCCCACAAAATATGTCCCACAAAATCATAAAAGAAAAGGTCCCCAATTTAAAGAAAGAGATGCCTATAAACATACAAGAGGTCTACAGAATACCAAAAAGAGTAGTCTATAAAAGAAAATTCTCCCACCACATATTAATGTACAGAACAGAGAAAAAATATTTAAAAAGAAAAATATTAAGAGTAGCAAGGGAAAGATGGACAAGTAAAATACAATGGCAAATGTATCAGAATCACACTCGAAGGGAGAACAATCGCAATGTAATATGAATACATTTTATGTTTCAAGGGAACTTACTACTATCATATTTTTATGTACATTGTTGATTGACATGGCCGCTAAACTTCTGTAAAGTGTAAGACACACATCTGAACACACCCTATTAACTGCTGCTGCGGCAGTCCTCACAGCGTGTAGCAATAATTTCAGATGTCCTTATACTCATGAAGCACGTTTCATTCTTGTTCTTATTTTTATACCCATAATTTCTATTTCTTTTAAATAATTAAATTAAATTAAATTAATTAGCTTATAAAGGGGCATCTTTTATACCACCTGTCTCTGTTTCCCACTTTAACACACACAAAAATCAAAATATATTCCAAAGTAACAATATGCCTTGTATTATACATCTAATATAAAAATGTTGTAAACTGCTTTTTTTATATACAAGACTCCTCTGAAAAATATCACATTGCTGAGCATTTTCTCAATTACATTGAATAAGTGGTCAAAGTAATTTCCATATGCTAATGCCTTCCTTCCTATCATTAACACCTCATGAGTGAATTCAGCCTAAATTGTTGTGCTAACCATTACATAAATATCTTGTCTCAGTGCCTGCGTGCAATATCAAACTGTCAAGTGTATCTACCTTTCATTTCAGAGATAAGCTACTTACAACCAGCCTGTACTGTTGAAGACTGGGCACTGTTGGTGATAAATAACACAACTTGTAATGAGATAATTTCAAAATGATTTACTAGAAACAAAATAATAAATTTCAGCAAAGCAGATCACATTTGGATGCTCAATTACATAGTGAAAATAAACAATGAATATAGTCCTTCCCACATATATATATATATGACATCTGCTTACCTGCCCTTGTATATTGCTGACATCTATTATATGGAACTCTGTAAGGCATGGCATATGTTTATTTAACCTCATCATTCATTTTTTTTCAGATTTGTATTTATGTAAAGTAAATGGAATGCAAAGCAATTATCAAAGTAATGGGTTACTTTTAAAAATCACATTTATTTGACTGCATGTGTGTGCATGTGTGTATCTGTGTGCAGATACGTGCACATATATGTAGCAGTGTCAGTGGAAGCTAGTGTTGCAGTTACAGATAGTTGTGGGCCATCTACCTGGGTGCTGAGAAATGGATTCAGGTCCTCTGGAAGAACTGTCAGTGATCTTAACCACCAAGCCATCTCTCTAGCCTCCTAAATTATTTTTTAAGATGTAAGACAACACGATCATATTATGCATACTAAAGAAATTCTAGATTCTATTTTGAAATTATAGAAATAAGAACTGTAATGTTCATCTAATAAGTTAAAAACCATATAGTTGGACAAAGTTATTTCTCCTTTTTCTATAACATGAAAGCTCTCAACTAGACTTAGAAAAATTTCTGAAGCCCTACATTATATTGAACAGAGTCATAGTTTCACCTTGTTCTTAAATTCATTTTGAATAAAAAGGAATTGAAATTCTTTATATGTCTCTTTTCTGCTGACACCCTTAACTGCTGTTGCCATGTAATGTGTCCCTTGCTCAGATAACCTATTCCAAGGACTGAGAATTGCTCAAACAGAGCTTGCTTAAAGAACGAGCATATGCTTACTCCATCTCTTTTTCTTGCTGTTTGCCCTGAGTATGAAATTAGCTTCTATTCCCTCATTCAAACCATTCTCCTTTACCTTCCAGATGGTTTAAACCCTTGGTGCTACAATTGGGATTTACTCCCAAGAGAGTGAACCCAGTTTCTTTTCTGTAAAGCCATGTCCTTAAAAACACCATGCTGCACAGTCTAGGGAAGAAAATTTCAAGCCGGCAAAAGGAAAATAGCAAATAGAGTCTATGAGTGAGTGTTTGTAAATGTAGAAGTCCTATCCTACCATTTTTCACTATAATTTTGATGTATTTATGTAATCAGAAACCTGAGTGGTTCTTCAAGATTTACTGACTTTGTGGATGGAGAAAGTATATCATAAGCTGCCAAAATGACCTGAGAAGTATCTTCATACTATTATGGGATATGGAGATATATGCTAACAATATGTCAAGAAAAAAAATATTCATTGTTTGAGCTCTTATTTTTACTGGAGAAATAGCTATTATAATCTCCCATTGTATTTATTCCTATAATGTCAATAATTTAAAAATAACAGTTTTCTTTTATGTGAGATTTTTAAAAATGGTGAGAAGCACCAGGGTATTGTGCAAGTAAGTTTGATATCCTTCCATTGTGACAGACTCTTGAATTTTGAAAATAAACTCTTATTCAATTCCAGTTCTGCTATGGACAAGTATATGTCTTTTATCTCCCTACAAATAGCCTTTTTTCTGCAGGAATAATCCAGGGGTTGATGGTTCAAAATTTACCCATAAACACAAAGTTTATATGTAGCTCAGCTCTTGAGAAGTACTAGTTACAGTATTAAAAAAAAGAATGCCACATCAATACAATCTATTATAAAAAATAACACTTTAAGGATTAAAATAATACAAGATGTTTTATCTTAAAAAGTCTTCTCTTATTTGATTTTCTTATTTTTAAAACATTGTTATCTATCATGGTGTTAGTTGTGCAGAAAAAAATTTGATACGATTTAATACTGCTTATAAAAATCAGAGTAATACTTAAAAGACTTTTTTATTAATCAATAATTTTTACAATTCATTATAGAGGTTGTGACAAGCTTTCTTTTAGGAATATATTTAACTATTTCATTTTACACACAGCATTTGTAGATAAAGTATGCAATTGTTTTTCCCTTAAGGACTGTGAGATCAACAGGAACAGGTAAAAAAAAAAAGACCACAGATTTTAAGAGAATGAAGGGAAAAAAGAGATTAGATCATGGACTTGATGAAATACTAAAAAGCAATCACCCACATCACTTTACAGTTTTCCTCCAATAGCAAATAAATGTTTAAGAACAATTATGAAAGACATTTAGACCCTTCTGATTAAGTACTCGATGGTTCTTTGTTCTCTGCATTTAGAGCATCTTAGGGGAAAAAAAAAAACTTGTCCCCATTTTAAACATAAGTAAAAAGCAAAATGGATGACTTCCTGTACTGAATGAAACAAACGGCATTGCCACCTTTGAAAAGAGCAAGCATCATGGGAAGTAGTGCAGTTGATGTATAAGTAGAAGTGGGAGTAGAAAGATTTAAGCAGGAACTAGGTGTGGAGTAAGAGGCAGGCATCAGAGCAAAGGGAAGGAAAGGGTTAATGAAAGGCATAGGAGAACCTGCTGTTTTGTAAACCAGTTTCAAAATATGCAAAACAACAACAAAAGAAAAAAAGTCTTAGGAAAGAGTTGTGATGTTAGGCTGGATAATGCTATGCCTATAGCCAAAGATAAAATAAGACAGTGAATGACAGCTATAACCCCATATCCACACCTACTATCATTGGAACATTGTTTCTCAGATTATAATTTAAAAATTTTGCCCTTCCCTTCCTCAGTCCAAATCCTCCCAAATCCTTTTTCCTGATTTCCTTCAAATTCATGGCCTCTTCTTTAACTAATTCTTGTTACAAGCTTGTATGTAAAATATATACATATGCTTCTCTTTAAGATAAAAGGCAGAGATTCTGGACCACTCCACGTGCTGCAGAGGAAGGATCACTGAGTGCTCAGACCTAAACAAGGGCTATCCCATAAAGGGGGACTGAAATAATGTGCACTGGGTAGTTTTATCTGCCTCCTAGGCACAACCTAGGAGCACCTGGGAAAATAGTCTTCATTGAGGCAATTCTCTAGATTATTAATTGAAATGGGAAGACCCCATCTGAATGAGGTCAGTACAACTTAATGGCTGGGTCCTACACTATATAAGAGTGAAACAAGCAGATAGCACTGGTTTAGTCATTTCTCTCTGTTCTTGACTATGCCGTGATGTGACTAGCTGCTCTGAGATTCTGTGACGGTGGCTTGCATGATGTGGTGGACTATAACCAGGAATTGTAACCAAATACATCATCGGGATTGCTTCTGATCCTTGTATTTGATCAACACAACAGAAATGAAATTGAAACTGATTGTTAGAGCAGAAATATAGAGAGAACATCTGTGAAATGCTATTTTCTGTGCATTTCAATTATGACTGCTCTTGCCTATGGTAGATTCAAGGGGTCCTACAACTCTGGCTTAGGGTTTCTTTTGGTGTGATAAAACACCATGACCAAAGCAACAAAGGGGAGGGTGTTATTTCAGCTTACACATTAAGGTAATAATCCATCATTGAGAGAAATTAGAACAAGAATTCAAGGCAGTAACTCAAGCAGAAGCCAGGAGGAGCAGTACTACTTGCTCAATCAGTATTCATATGGAAAACAGGATCACCTCCTCAGAGTAGTCAACATCTACAGTGGGCTGTAGGATTGATGTGGACCCTCACACATCGATAATAATAATAAAAAAATAATGGACAGACTTACTTTGAAATTTATATTTTCAATTGAGAGTCCCTCTTCCCAAATAAACCATAGCATATGTGAAGATGACGTAGACTAACCAACACATACTTCTTTCATGCTGGACAGGTGGAGAGAGGAGAGAGAGAGAGAAAGAGAGAGAGAGAGAGAGAGAGAGAGAGAGAGAGAGAGAGAGAGAGAGAGAGAGAGAGAGAGAGAGAGAGAGATTCATCATATGCATCCACTGGTTATCCGTTGGTGAAGCTAACAAGATCAACTGGAAAGTTCCATACACATGGTCACACAGGTGGACCAGGTTAAACCCAGTTGGTCATAAAACAAAGAAAAGAGCTGTGAATGTGGGTATGGGGCTTCTAATGAGGAAGGGCTGAATGTAGGTAAGAGAGGAGAAAGATATGAAAGTATGTGAGTGAAAATAATCATAATGTATTTTGTGCATGCACAAAGCTGTCAAAGAGCAGTTTTAACTAGTGCTTTTTAAAATGGAATGTTTCCAAGTTTGAAGGACGGTTCTGGATCTGTAAGTATGATCAGCCTCTGACATTAGATTACATTCTTCACAAGCATCAGAAGAGAGTAGCTGTCACTGGAACCTGCCAGAAGAAGCCACAAATACATTGTCCTTTTACTCTCTATGCAGAAATGACTACAGTTGTGACTGTCAAGTTATTAAATACTCAGGGTCTTTTTTTTCTCATTTCTCAAATGGTACATTATCCTATAATTACAGAGTCTAGGATTAAGGAACAAAGTCAACTTCAAGCAATCATCCAAATAACCTCCTCTTGGAAAAGCAAAAACACTTGTTATGGTGACAATCTAACTCCTGATTGCAACAAAAGTTGGCTGTGACCAGAGCTGAGGATGATTTTATTTTACTACTTGTAGGTCGACCTGCCTTGTTGCTGTCATGAACATAAGAATAGTAGAATTCATATAAGGAATTCCATTGTATGTGATAAACAGTGTAGAAATTCTATCACAAGTTCATAATACAATTATTTATTTAAACAAAAGATGGATTCTGGAAATATATAACGTATATATATATATACATTAAATATATGTATTATGTATTTATAAAATACATATATTTTCATTATACATATACATGATGTTAAAGACTTTGATAAAGAGCTGTAGTCATTCAATATCTCAGAACTTGAGATCTATACAGAAACAAACTTTAAGATTGCTGAGAGAATGCATGTACTAGAAATCACGTGAGCCATCTGTGTTACGTGGCATTCTTTAACACACTCCAGACAGCTTCTGAGGCACAGAAATGCAGCATCACAGCACATCTTCTGGCAGTAGTTGGTCCATCAGGAAGCCCAAGTTGGAACTGCCAACCCGTCTTTCTTCTTAATATAGGTTTTGTTTATGGTTTAGCATTATGCTGTCTCTTGTATGAGTCAGAATCTGTAATAAGCAATACCGCAGACAAACTATATTCATGCAGCTTTCAACAGTTATGGTTGATATTTGTTTTATAAGATCACAGTTAACCTACTTGATGTTTTGAGCAAACTATTATCATATACACATGCAAATAAACATATATTACTCTCTGGGACTTGGGCATGGAAAAATACAGAACTTAAGGTTTCAGCTATGCATAGCTTGGGAAATGAGAGGCAATCAAGGGATTGCTGCAATTCTTTCTTACTGACAAGTTAATCAGCAAGCTAATACATAGCAGGATGTCAGTCTTAATCCTTAAATGACCTCAAGGCACATTATTAATTCAGTTGTAACATTCAGGAAAAGTTGCATTTTCTTAGAGTTATTTTTAATAATTTTATATTTAATAATTTACTGCCACGCTGTGTCATTAGTTTCTCCTCAATTTGCTGACCTCTAAATACTTGTATTCATCTTAATACCTGTTTCCAGGTTTTTAATTCTACTTTATAATCCTTTCTGATTATTTAAGTTTCCCTAGTATTAGAAATTTACATTTTACAAGTTTACAACAAAGGTATAAAAATTGTGCTTGTAACATATGTAGAGATCCTTCCATAGGGGAAATGCTGCATAGGTATGACCCCATTGCTCAGAATTGTGGAGAGAGGCAGCTGCAGCAATGCTTACACATTGTCAGATCTCAAAGAAAGGGGACTAAGTGTGAACTGTGGTGCCTATTGGCATACTAAAGCACATGCTGGCCCCTGGGCTCCTTGGTACCTATGGCTCCTCTGGCAGCTTCTCGCCCCTTCCCCTCCCCTAAACTGCTCCAGCTCATAAGGTTTTCTTTCTCCAGCTTCATATTGCTATACAACCCTGCCATTTTGTCTATACTCTCTCCATCCTTTCGCTTAGTCCCCACGCTCTTGCCTTTCTCTTTTGGGTCTCCTCTTCCTTCCTCCCCCCATGGACTTCTTTTCATGGCCCAGTCCATTCTGTAGCCATGTTTAATCTACTATTTTCTCTTCCTACTCTGGGCTCTTCCAGATGCCATTCGATGAACTCCCCCTCATATCTACAATAAAAAAAATTCTCCTCAACCATACCTTGTGACAATCATGTCCTGACTTTATATATCTAGATCTAAAACTCCCACTTTTATAAACACATCAGCGTTTATTCTTTGCAGCACTATAGAAGAAACTGTGCATTCAGAGATTTATTATTTTTCTTCAAGATAATCTCAAATTATCTTAGATGTGAAACTGCAAAAGAAGCTCTCCCACACATATCTTTGGATATGTGTGAAGTGTGTTTTCACTCTTTACTTATGTGAAATGTGTCTGTCTCCTTCTGAGAACAAGTCTCTATGTGTCAGACATATTACTGTCAGTATGTCAGATCATACTGTCATATTGTCTACTTGTAGCATTACATACATGTAGTTTGAGCTACATGAGAGGCTGAAGCATAAGTCTAGGAGTTCAAGACCAGCTTGAGACTCAAACGTAGATTCTATTTCAACATAATAATATTTAATTTTTGCCCCTTCTTGCACAGTTTTCCATGAGTCTTAAGTATAGGGGTGCTTTAAAGATATAGTCCCTGGGACTGCACTCTACAACTCTGCATTTTGACTGGTTGTAGTTTTTGTAGTGCTCTCGATCTGTTGCAAAGAGAAATTCCCTTGATAGCAGGTGAGGACTAAGCATATCTGTAAGTATAGGACAAATGTTTACAGATTTTTCTAGAGATTACACTGGTTTAGCAAATTAGAGGTTGCAGATTCTTTTTCAGTAGCCACGACTTCTCTAGCACTGAGTACTTAGGCAGGGTTCCAGTACCAGGCATGATTTAACTCTTCTTGCATGGGTCTTAAGTCCATTCCTTGACTATCTCATTTTCTTGGAATGAAACCGTGGTGAGGTAGCTTAATCACATTTTTTGTTAATTTCCTCGTATGTAAAATGAAATTATTAACAATGTCTACTTCTTAGAGGTATTCTGGGAATCAAGTAAATTGGTATGTATAAGGCCCTGGGCACAATGCTTGTGTCAGGATGATCTCTCCATCCATGTTATCCACTATTATAGTGATCACATCCTATCATCATTATTAAAATAGTCTAAGCAGAATATAAAAACGTTTAAATTATATCTTTGTGTCTTAGATATTTGTTATTATGTGATAAAAGGTACGAAGCACTTAAAATTGCTACACACCTTAAAGTATATATAATAAACAAAAGCATATTGCAGATAATTACTATGAGAAGAGTCAGAACTGGGTACATACATCACTTAAGGTTATAAATATTCAATATATCAAAATGCTAATATAATAAATATATAAATAATTTAAACATATTAATAATGTATAGAAATTGTATAATCAAAATGAGCAGTAGTACTGAAATGAGACAATATAGGAAGTTATAGAGGGGCCTGGGGAAAAAAAACACTGAGAAAATCTGAATGAAATTAAGAAAAGAGAGAGAGATTTTTTTTGGTCAAAGACATATGTTAAGAGCACACTTGAGAGAAAAACTGAATAGTTTTTTTACTCTGAACATAAAGACCTCCCTAAAACTAGTGGGAAAACTTTCGGTAACAGCCTTGAGTGACAGGCACCAGGTTATATTAGTTGGAGTAACATAGTAGAAGCAAGGTGAGATACAAGTAAAGTCTATATTTTTCTTGAATTGTAACTGTTAACCATAAGGTAAGCAAATACAGAGAATGATTCCTGGTTAAGCGGGCATATTTCTGGTTGGTTTATTTGGTTACACAGTCCAAATTATGATAACGGATATATAGGCAAGGAAAGTGTAAGGAAACAATTGAAGACTGGAAAAGGAAGTAGTTAGCTTTACATCTATACCAATGGCAGATTTTAGAATATATTTGGATGTACCTACAAAATAGCTCATGATGTTTTGTCTGACCACAGGCACCAAATCAAAAGTATCAAGAACTGTTTTGGTTTTCTTTAGATAACTATGCACCAATAAGCAACCTCAATCAAATAAATACTTACATCACCAAAGGAGATAAAGCCAAGGTGAAGGAGGAGCCACAGAAAATATCTGCAAGGTTGTCTGTTAAACCTGCTCCTCCAAAGCGAAAGCCCAACCCTAAGAAGGCTGCTGCAATGAGAGGAGAGAAGGAAACCAAGAGGAAGAAGGGAAAAGCTGATGCAGGCAAGGATGTGAATAATCCCAGGCAAGGATGTGAATAATCCCATGGAAAATGGAGATGCCAAAACAGACCAGGCACAGAAAGCCGAAGATGCTGGAGATGTCAAGTGACGTGTGTGCATTTTTTACAACTGTGCATTTCTGGTAACTGGTACAGTTTGAAATACCATTTTTATCAAGTTTTATAAAAGCAGAATTTTGCTTTACTTAGTTTTAGGCTATGGTGTTAGCACAACAGAACACTTCATTGTTTGGGGCGGGCGGGGGTTGGGGTGAGGAGAAGGAATGCATGTCACTACAAAATGTCTCCCAAGCTGGATTGATGATGGAAAACATCTTTCCCTAATAATTTTGAAAGACTCCTGTTGGCTCCTAGGAGAGACATCCCAGTGTTGACATATGTGGCCACCATGGCACAAAATGCCTTGTGGTGTGGGAAAACTCTAAGTTCATTTTTGTATCCCTCTCCCCCATACCTTCAACATCAACTTAACTCCCATAAAGCCGGATGTCTGTTGTAACCTGGCCAAAAAATGGTTTTTCAGTCTATTGGGCAATCTGGACTTTGCAGTGACATCATTAAGTGTCCTCAGAAGAGTGATGGTTCCTTTTATAAAAGATTGTGGATCTTCAGATTGATAATTCTGCCATATTCATTTCATTTCATGAAAGTCAGGATCAGCTTGTGAAAAGTTGTACAACAACAGCCTTAATGTGAAATGTCACTCTAAGCTACTCTCCCTTTTCCAAAGCAGTGAATGAAGATTTCTTTGAGTTTTATAGAGGCTTTCTGATTTTGGTAGTCTATAAAAGAAATGAGTTTGGAAGTTCTAATTATTGTTTCTCCATGTCCTGCCTAAAATACCATGATTATTTATGAAAAATATCTTTAATAAAGCTGGATACAGTTAGGCTTGTAAAAAAATTCAAGGGGAATTTTTGACAAATCTTATTTAAAAAAGGTAACCTCCACATATACATTCTGTCTTCGCTTCAAAAGCACATCTTAAAATAATTACCATGAACATAAATTGATATTAACATCATGCCACTTGTACTTTTAATTAATTCTCATAATACTGGAAAATGAATTTTTCTTGAGGATGTTTTTTACATTTTTGATAGATATTTCTAAGCCTTTGTGTATATAATGGAATTATCAGAGTGAGAATAACCAATAAAATTCATGAAGGTAACAACTGTGAGAACATATGTATATTATTATTTGATGTCATTAAAGCCAATATGTTTAAGTTGGGAGAGAACATGTAATGCATAAAAAATAAAACATAAACTTAGAAAACATCATTGTACACATTTTCCCCACTAACTTAAACAATTTTACTCTCCCATTAAAGACAATGGGTTGGTTTCAAAATATATAGCCAGATGTAATCCCCTACAGAAATAGTATTTTTTCATTGTTATGTCTCAAGGAAGGCATTCAAACGAGTTGTGTTCTCAATACTCAGAATTCTATCGCTTCAATTTCAGGTTCACATTTTCTCTTTTATCTGTCATATTATTTGTTGATGGCTATAATAAAAAATAAGGCAAATGTTGCTATATTAACTTAATCACCAACTTGATAAAATATGACTTTTTTTTGTAAGACTGAAGCAACTGGAGTATCTTAGTAAAAACAAAATTATAGAAACAGATAAGAGATACTTGATCTATCCACCATCATAAAAAATCTGAAGCCAGGAAATAAATGAATGACTTTTCTTCTTTCTTTTGAATAAATATCTGCAAAGACATGCGTAAATCTACTGTAATTGTAATCTTAAATGTTGTCTCTACATCAACTTGACCAGATTAAGAGTTAATTGTATCAATATTATAAATTGTCCTGCTTTAGTTTTATCATTATAGATAACAGATTAATATTTACATCATTTCTCAAACTGATAATACTTAATTTTAAATTGTTTCTCATTATTATGATTTTTATATAGTGCACTGACAAAGACTAAAGGTAATTTGGACTTAGCTGTAAAAAATAGTCCACTGCAGTTACATCTTTGGAGGGTTCATCTTATCAAGTCACTCAGCCCTTCTTATTCCTCTTTCTGTTTGTCTACAGTGAGCTAAGTCAAATCTGCCACATACTTTCCTTGTGGTGAACTTCGGCCTCCTTACAATCCTCAATCAGCACAGCCAAAGACTCTGGGCTGACATCTCTGAAACAGTGCTCGAAGAATCCTCTCACGCTCAAGTTGACTTAAGTTAGATATATTGTCAAGCGACACAACATGATGAAAACAATAATGAACAACCAAAAAAATGTTATTAAGAAATTTCTTTCATGAAGAGAAAATTATATTTAAAACAACTATTTCTGTGTCTAAATAGATGATTCCGTGGTTAAGAGTGCACACAAGTTCAGTTACCAACACTCATGGTGAGCGGCTCACACTACATACCGTTATGTATTGAGGCATATATTTTTACTTCTTAAGTTGTAATTTAAAAGTACATACATCTAAATTGTGAACGCTTAGAAAGAAATAAGTGTAGTTTTAAATAATCATGTTATTATACCGAAGAAGTTAAAGTTTCTTTCATCAACAACTTCACTGTGTTCATGCAATTACTCTTGTAGCAATTTATGCTTTCTCCAATATGCACTATATAGAAAAGGAAAAGGTGCAAAGAAAGAGGGAAGAGACCAGAAGGATAAAGATTGAAGTGATATAACTGGAGGAAGAAAAAGAGGGAGAAAAATGCACAGAGTTATAGGTATCCATTGAAAATATTTGCTGGATGGGTATCTCTAATATGCTATCCAATTATCTTCAAAATTGTCTATATTTGTTGCCTCTACTTCTTGATTTCTTATTCGCTGTCAAATGCCAGACAGTCTATTCTAAAATCTTGAGCTATAGGAAAATTATATAGAGAGAAACAAGTGTTTTTATGAATGTGGTGGTACTTTGTAGATCCTTTACAGACTGCTACTTTTCTCATCTGGTTATCACTCCCATTCCTCTCTCTCTCTCTCTCTCTCTCTCTCTCTCTCTCTCCTTTTTTCTTTCTTTCTTTCTTTTCTTTTCTTTTTTTTTTTTTTGGTATAGTCTTCTTTGCTTGATATTCTGAATATCCTCTATACTCACTAAATCTTTTCTCCACTCATGCTTCTTTTAAGAAATAACATCTAGGCATGCGAATTTACATATATTAGCACATGATGAGGCATTTCTCTATCAAACTCTATCTCTTCTCTGGGCTATAACCTTGTTGACATTTCATCTTGAGTGCTTTACAGGCACTTCATATTTAAAATATCCTAAATTGAGCTATCAAACCCATCACTCTTCTAATTCTCAACACTTCTATCAATGTATCTACATCCATTGGCTTATTTAAATATACATCTAAGATTAATTTCTAACATTGCTGCTACTTTCAGTTTGTTAAATCAGATGTAAGCTCTCAGCTACCATGTGTGTCTAGCCCCTAGTTAAACGCTTTTTTGTTTTTTTGTTCGTTTGCTTGTTTTGTTTTTTTGAGACAAGGTTTCTCTCGGTAGCCTTGGCTGTCCTGGACTGACTTTGTAGACTAGGCTGGCCTAGAACTCACAGAGTTCCGTCTGGGTCTGCCTTCCAGAGTGCTGGGATTACAGGAGTGCACAGATCAGTAACTAAGACAATTATTACTATACCACGGGCTTATATATTATCACGTTTCAAGAAGGTTAAATGCACTGATTGGCTAATAGAAATATAGGAACGCACATTACTGGAATTCAACAAACATTATAAAGTACAGTAAATCCACACAAAAACAATTAGACACCAGATAGAAATAAAATGGATATGAATAAAAATATTTCAAAAAGTTAAGCTAGGGCTGAAGAGATGCCTCAGTGAATTAGAACATTAGCTGCTCTTCCAGATAATGCAGGTTCAAGTCTCGACCACATAAAGGATCACAAATACATCAATATACCAGTTCCTGGGGATTGATGACCTCTTTTGACCTCTATGGGCACTGGGCATACAAATGGTACATAGTCATACACGCAAACAAAACACCATAACCAACAAACAAAAACCAATTCAATACTGTCTCTATTTACAGTGAAGATTCATAATATTACAAAAACAAGTCCATAAAGATATAGAATACAAATGCTTTTCACTATTAAACTTTAAGAAAAAAAACTGTTTCACTGGTTTTTTTCCTCCTTGTTTGAGACAGGGTTTCTCTGTGTAGCCTTGGTTGTATAGACACTTTGTACACCAGACTAGTCTCAAACTCACAGAGGTTTGCCTGCCTGCCTCTGCTTCTTCCAGTATTGCGATTACAGGTATGTGCCACCATGCCAGGATTATTTCAGTTTTTGTTTTAAAATAAATCCAGGCCACAGGGGAAGAGGAGAAACTCAGTCCTGATGGGACTTGATCAGCTGGGCGTGGGTGGGTATAGAGCTCCCTTTTTCTGAGGAATAAGTGAGGGTGTATCGGGGAGGGAGGGAGAGACTGGGAGGAAAGGAGTGAGGGGCTATGACTGGATGTAAAGTGATAAATAAATTAGTAATAAATAAATAAATAAATAAAACAAAATACTTAGAAATAAACAAATTAGGGGTGAAACTTATATATACTTGCAAATATAAACATTGTTCAAAACTCCTCAAATGTGAAAAAGGGTACAGACATTTCTTGTGCATGAATAGTGTTACAATGTTCATCTTACTTTCTTGTCTGTTTCACATAGGTACAACAGAATCTATGAAATTGAGTAAGGTAAAGGAGAAAGCTTATTAAATACTTGCAAATGAAGGATCCAGTGACTCCAGCATTAGACATAGTGAAAATACAAAGGCAGGCTCACACAGACCAAAACAAACAAACAAAACAAAGAAAACCTCACAGGGAGCCCTTAGCAATTTACCTGCCCTCATAACTAACTCAGTACCACGAGAAAGGCATTTATTCCTCCTAATGATTACTGCCCCAAGGTTCACCTTTCAACATACCTACAATGGCAATAAATTTCAAAATAAATTTTTGTTTCCAAGAGAACTAAACCCTAATACTACCTAAAAGATTTCCATGTCCAATGTCATTTTCTATCAAAGCTCTGCTGCCGTTATTCACTAAGTCAAGGGTAGGATGAACCATTAGAACTCTTTTGGCATCATAAAATAAACAAAAAGAAACAAGTATGACTTATGCAGAGCACACTTAGACCTAAAACAACAACAACAACAATACACGACAGCAATAACACTAAAAAGAAAAAGAAAACAACAACAACAAAAAACAATACACAGAGCAAGAATGAGCCCTCCACTGAATTATTGCTTATTAGTTTTCTGAGAAAGTTCAAAGAGTATAAACGTAGGGCAAACAACAGATTTTGGAAAACTAGTTTTGCACAGGCATTGAAAAAGAAAGACAATTTGTATCTAACATCTCCCACAAATATCAACTCAGTGTGGACTAAGAGGCTAAACGCAAGATATGCAGTAAAGTTTCTTAGAAAACACAGGGTAAAACTAATCCTAGGTAAAAGTACATGGCTCTGCTTTGCGCTTAACCAATAACACAGGTTACAAGTATTTGGAAGACACTTGGAAAGGAGAGAGGGGTTGTCAGTTAAAGAGGAATAAAACCAATAAATTTAAGGAGAAATGAAGGCTTTGAGTCTTGTTGTGCAGTATTTATGTCTTTTGGGCTTTTTTAGACAGGGTTTCTTTGTGTAGCTCTGGCTATCCTGGAATTGCATTGTAGACCAGGCTGGTCAGGAACAGAAATTCCCTGCCTTTGCCTCCCTGAGTGCTGGTATTACAGGTATGCACCACCACACCTAGCTTATTTAGTCTTAGGAATTGTTAGGGGTATAAATTCAAATGTTTGAACATAGAATACATATTTAAGTTGTTAAAGAATTTAATTATCTTGACTTAATTTTTACCCATTACATACATCATAACATATGCAACTCTATATGCAACTCCTTAGATTATTTTTAGGGTACATGAAGTGCTCATTATGATGGAATGTGCAAATGTACTGAACAGCTGGACATATGGGATCAGTTCTGAGAGAAGGCTTTATTTCCAAAACTTTTCACTGGGGGAAAAGTCATTACAAAGTTTCAATAATGTCAACATTATGTATGCTATAGGAGGAGACAAGTGGTAAAGTAGTGAAAGTTTATGTCTCAAAAAATCATTAGCAAAGGATAGTGGAAACTGAGTGCATTCAGAAATGGCCTCACTATATAGACACAGTCAGAAGTTATTAACCTTGGGTTCATCCTTTGGGTCTTATTTCCTGAAATCTTACTCTGAAGTTTGTATTTATTTGCATACATGTTTTATGCCTGAATCAAAACAACCCCAGCTTACATTACACCCTCTATTGAGGATTATGACCTAGATATAGGTCAACAACCATCATCGACACTGAACTTTCTGCACTCCGAGTTTTAATGAAATTGGCTTTTATGAAAATTCGTGTAGTCTCATTTTATCTCATCAGAAACACCATTTTATTTCTTTACTGACATTACTTTTTTTCTAAACTTTCACAAATCTAGTGGGAATTTATTATTTTGGTTTAAGAAAACATAATTCTTCATATTTTTGCTATTATGTCCCCAGACACTGAAGCCTCTTATTTATTTAAGTGGGTTTGGTACACAGTGGAAAGAATATAATTACTGTATATAAAGTAATATCCATTTATGTATTAAAGGAACATTGTGATCTACACCCTTTGTAGCAGGACAGAGAGAAACCTACCTGAAAAAAACAAAAAACAAAAAAACAAAAAAACCCCCCAAAAAACCACTTACATCATCTTCCTACTTCAAGCCAGGTAATATATATAGTCATGGGTCTCAACACAAAGAATCTCATCACAGACCATGTCAATAATATGTAAGAATTATAATAGGCAATTATTAGAAACAATGATAGTGGATGTTGTTTTGGGAAACACAAAATATGATTTTTACCACACAACACTAGCACTCTTCTAGCATAAAGTGATACCAACGCAGATGCGCAAACTCACACCAGTGCAATCAATGCAGGGTCTCTACATACTCCAGACACTAGGCTGCCGGGTAAAACAGGTGTTGACTGCACCTTGATGTGCTGACACCATGTGTCTCTCTGCAGGAGGCTCATCCAGATTATTAAGAAGACTACATATAGAAAAAAATTTTAATTTTCACTAAATGCAACTTAACATTTTTGTATTTCACACAGTATGATACTATATTTGGAGAAGTATATACAGAGTAATTTAATATTTTATACAAATACAATAGATTTTTTTCTTTGTCAAACCCTGTTATCTTCAAAGTAATGAATCCTGTGCCTGGAAACTGGGTTTGGTATGAATATAGTCTCACTGAATAAAGTTATAAGTGTAGACATGAGGACATAGTCAGCCACTAACTCTTACAGAACATTCCTGCCCTTTCTAACGCTATCCCTATAGTGACCTTTTAGTTGTTAATTCTATTTTTACCAGCTACCGAGTATATCTTTACTTTGATACAGTTGAAAACTTCAAAACAATGTTAAAATGCGTATTGGTTGTTAAAATAATACCATGAATAATTGATAGTTAGATAGTAAAGAACCTAATTAGTAGTATAAAATGTAAGAAATAAATGAGTACTCAAACATAAAGGAAACAACGAAAATCCTTCTAAGCTATGTCTGCTCTGGTGGTCTTGTACGGGAGCTTATAAGGGAGAAGTGGAGAGCATAGACTCGGGAGTTAGCCACTGCATAAGCTACTGAATGGCTGAGGTTTTAGGCAGGGAGGAAGAGGGGACCATTAGTAAGCTGGGAAATACTGGCCTCAAGAGTTTTTAGTTTTACTCCGTTTTTGAAGTTCCAATGTGAGATAGTCTACTGTCACCTACCCATCCTCCCTTTTTTTTTTTTTTTTTTTAAACAGCTAATCACATGATCTACATTCATTTAAGTACATTTGCTGAGAGGCTAACGTGGGTTCCCAGTGTGGTAACAGACTACTTCTATGCCTTATAAAGTATAACAGTAGTCATGAGATGGCAACCAGTTGGACACTTACTGTTTTCCTGGCACATGTATTATTCAGTCAAGATACACAGTAAATAGTCCATTATTCAAAAACTTCTACTGAAAAAAAAAAAAAAAAAAGCCCATACGGAGTAGATAGAATTTTTGCCTTACAGAACCATCTTGTAGGAGACGTATCAAGTAGGTTCAAGATAGCATCAGGTGTGAATTTATTAGAAAAATAAATTATTAAGGAGTGGGTAATGTATGGATTCAGCAGAATCAAAGTGAGTGTGGTACAATGATGACGTGAAGATAGGGCTATTATTTGTGCAATATGTGTTAAGAAATGGGAGTGACAAGCAAGGCCCGGTGGTGCTGAACAAGAGTCAAGTTCAGGCACACAGGGGGCATGCCTGGATACTTCAGCAGTTAAGTCCCAACTATGCTCTGTCTGCATTGACTTCACAACAAATGATTAGATGAGGGTCTGCGTTACGAAAGGGCTATCTCTAGATGTTAAAATATTTAGTCATTTCTTTACTATCAACGTGTAGAATAGATTTGATAGAGACAAGACTTCATGATGAAGTCATGAAGGTGAGGAGAGATAAAGCCCCCGAGTAGTAAATGATATCAGAGATCAGGAAAACGAACAAGTATGACGGGCTGAGGTGCTTTATTCTGTATGAGAAAATGGCGCCTTGGTCCTTGGCCCTAGGCCTCTCCTTACATCATATATTTAGATAATTAATACTCCACACTTAAGATGTTTAATGGAAAAATATTAGTGAAGGTTAAGAAGACTTAACTCCATTTACAGTCACTAAACTGAAAAAAAAAATATGTATACAAAATGTCTTCAAAACCAAATTTGCCTTCTAGCATGTTAAACATAAATAATCATCTGAGTATTTTTAAATTGTCTAGTAAGTTTAAATACCTTAAAAAGTAATGAAATATTGATAATTAAATTGAAGTACAAGCAAGAAACATAAAACAAATATTTCCTTCCATATTAGAAATACATCATCGCTAGAATTTTTGACAGCAGCATAGGTAAAAGAAAAATAGATGACCTGATAATAAAGTCTGAGGAGGATGAAAGATAAATATATGACATAGATCAAAAGCTATCTAACTCATCTGATAAAATCTCTTTTTCTTCTCCTTTTCCTTTTTATTTATTCTTCTCTCATATATTATACCAACTGCAGTTGCCCCTCCCTCCCCTCTCGTTCCTTAGTCTCTTGCCCCCACTTCCCCTTTTTCCCAGACCCATTCCTCTCCCATGTCTCCGCAGAAAAGAGCAAGTCTTCCAAAGACATTAACCAAACATGCAATAACAAGCTATGATAAGACTAGGCACATGTTCTCACATCAAGGCTGGAAGAGGCAGCTCAAGAGGAGAAAAACGGTCTCAAAGGCAGGCAAACGAGTCAGAAGAGCTCCTACTCCCACTCTTAGGAATCCCACAAGAAGGTTGAGCTATACAACCATAACATATATGCACAGGGCCTCAGACAGGCTCCCTGATCTCTGGGTACCCACATGAGTCCTGGTGAGCTGATTTTGCGGGCCTTGGACTTGTGGTGTTCTTGATCCCTCTGGCTCCTCCAATCCTTCCTCCTCCCCCACCCCCCTTCACTGTGTTCTGCCTAATTTTTGGCTGTGAGACTCAGCAGATGCTCCCATCAGCTGCTGCATGAAGTCTTTTTGGTCCCTCTGGTGAGAGTTATGTTTAGATCCAGTCACAGCATGTCATGCTGCCATGATAAGCTATAAGTCAGAAGTTTTGTGGCAGGCTTGGTGTCTCCATCTCTCACTTGAGGCTTTCTTTGGTTACAGAGGATGGCAGGTTCAGACTCCATGTCCCCATTGCTAGAAGTCTTTGCTTGCGTCACCCTTATAGATTCCATGAACTTTCCATTGCACTAGGGTTCTACCTCACTCCCGAAACGACCTCCAATTCTAGTTGTCTTTCCTGCTATTTTCTCCTTGTGTCCTCCCCGACCTGATCCCTCCTGTACCCATCACTACTCTCCCACAGTCCACTGCTGGACATCAACAAACTGGAAAATCCCAATTAAAAACAGGGTACCCATCTAAATGGAATTCTCAATAGAGACATCTGAAATGGCTGAGAAACACTTAAAGAAATGTTCACCATCCATAGCCATCAGGGAAATGCAAATCAAAACACCTGTCAGAGTGGCTAAGATAAAAAACAGGGGTGATAGCTCATGCTGGTAAGGATGTGGAGCAAGGGGCACACTCCTTCATTGTGGGTGGGAGGGCAATCTTGTGCAGCCACTGTGGAAATCAATAGAGTGGTTTCTAAGAAAATTGGGAATTTGTCTACCTCAAGACCCATCTACACCACACCTGGACATATACCCCAATGACATCTATCCTACTACACGAATACTTGCTCACTGTGTTAAAAGCAGCTTTATTCATAATAGCCAGACCTCAACCAAAGATTGGATTAAAGAAAATGGCACAATCTACAGACCCAGAGAGGCTAACAAGGGGAGCTTAAGTGGGGATGCATGGATCTCCCTGGGGAGGGAAAATAGAACTGATCAAATCTTTTAGTTCTAAAGAAATCAAAATGTGATGCAAAGAAAGTTTCAATACGAAATGCACTACGTGAGTTAGAACAGAAACACAAGTACAGTAAAACATGACTGCTATAACTGACACAATGTGAGCTTCCAAAGGGACAAGGGGCTAGCGTGGCAAGCACTGGAATAAAAAAAAGCAAGGTGTCATGGCCTACTCATAGTTTTTTTTGATTTCAAAATAAATATAAGGCAAGAAGCAGAAGAATTGAAAGTACAATATAAGGGTGAGTTACAACAAAAGTCTTTAGAACTTTCTTAGATTTATCTTATTGATTGTGGGTTATAGACATCCCAAAAATGACCCCAATGTCCTCCTACTGGTGTAGACATTTGAATTTTTAAAACTTTACAGAAGATCAAGTCTGTAGGACCAAAATAGAAAAGAGAAAATTGTTGGAATATTATTAATTAAAGTTTTAAGATATTTAATCTCTTAATTCAGGGACTTTCAGAGCGGAAACATGGTGAAATAAAAATTGAAAGTATTATTACTTTGAAGTATACTAATTTGTTTCTTCATGGAATATTTACACCTATAATAGTCAAGCCACTTTTACAGGGTGCAGAATATAGCAATAATAAGACAGACATGTTGGCAACAGTTCAGAGAGGATATTGTAGACCTACAGGGTATGCCATAGTCAAAGTGTAGATCAACTTGAAGATGAAAACGGGATATGCTCCAAATAGAGGCAGGAGGATGTAGAAAATTTTACATTGTCATTCACTAGTTCCTAAGGCAAGGGTATAGAAATTAGATTGATAGAGTCATAATGTACTGTTGAATTACATAGAAGTGTATATATTGGGCCAGAAGGCTGAAAATGATGCTCCAACATTATAGAGTTTTGGGTGACTAGTCAGGTAGCAAACTGTCTCTGTCATCTTGTCATTTGAAAAGCTACTAACCTGCATTCCTAGCATACTCAGGTAATCAATTTTATTCTTTTTGAAGTCTCTGATGAGGTTGAAGATCATATAGTTTAGTTTTACAATTAAGCTTAGCTGTTAGGGCTAATGAGGTTTTTAGATCTAGATAGATGTTTTCAGTTGTTAATGATGAGATATGATATTGATTTACATTCAGAATTTTGGATGCACAAAGATAGGAAAGATGTTTTCTTCAAGGCTGTCAAATACAAATAACCAAAACAATAAGAATGTAACATTTATGTAATTCCTGATTGTGTCATGGTTTTTCTTGCTTTAGGTAGTCTATTGTATGTATGTATGTATGTATGTATATTTGCAATGATATAAATATATATGTAAAATTAAAAATATTTAATAAAAGTAAAAAAAAAAGAAATTTCTGTGATAGAGTCATAATGTGTTGATGAATTACATAGAAGTGTGGCAGTGCTATATAATTTAATAAAGTCTATTGGTGATACTTCTGGATATTGGTTACTGGACAAATAACAGTGGAAATTCAGTCAGAGAAAGTGACTTGTCAGATAAAGAGAGATGGAATTAACTCAGTACACATGACAAAACTAGATGAAAGAGAATATGAGGTACATACAGAAAAAGTAGGCACAACCAACATTGGCTCCTGGAGTTTTCCTCAAGGCACAGAATGGGAAAAGTTACTTAATCATGCAGATGAGACTGGGACAGAGGGGCGGGGTGTCCTGGGAATGAGAAGGTTTAGTGTGGCTTCCAAGTCTCTATTGTAAGAATCTGAAATGAATTGCATGAGTAGGAGGAGACTTCATAATAAGGTGATTGGTGGCATCATATACATTTGAATACAAAACCTAATTGTTAAAAGTCTCAAATAACATTACATGATGAGTCAGTTCATTAAAAAAAAAAAAAATTATGTTGCTACAACTGGGAATGACAATCCTGACAGCTGGACAGCAAGACGTTCAACTATGGTAAATTGAGAAAGTCCTGATGTTGAATGTTAATAAGTTATTAACCACCCAGATGTTGAACATAAAAACAGAATTCAAAATAAGCAAGTAGAATTTTTTAAAGGATCATTTTCCTCACATCATTTTCTGCTGGGGCTGCTCCAGGCAAAAATGGTTATGACTACTCATAGTGAATGTCATTATTGCATGTCTTACTTTTTCTCATGAGTAATATTATCTTTAATAAACAGTTAAGTGTAGAAAATCTTTGGCAAGGGCAAGTAAAAGCTCATGGCATCAAAAAGATTGGAAAATGTAAAGAAAAAACAAACAAACAAATAAATGTAGAAGAGTGAACTGTGTATTTTTAATAATAAAAATGTGAACTCCAGCTCAATTGTTTCCATATTCTATTTCATGAATCCACAGAAGCAAACTTGCCCAAGTTTTATCTGAAAGTCTTTATTTTAAAGTTTTGGTGTTCTCTAAATCAAGAAGGATTATAACTTGAATTGGAAGTTTCTGCTTTGTTTGAAGACTCGGTTGTGTCATGTGTTGTTTTCCTGAAAGCTGTCTTGTGTGAGGTCATGCGATGTTTTCTAGAGGATGGCTTGTGAGGGGGAATGTGATGTTTTGTTAGGAGCAGACACATGAGAGGGCGTAGGATGGTGGGAAGGAGTATAAAAACAGTAGGACAGTAGGACAAGGTGGCTTTTGGCATTTTTATGCTGTGCAAAAACTTTGCTGGGCTTTACTGGAATTCAATGGTTTTTTTTTGGTGTTAGCTTCACAGAGAAACAATGCAGAGAACTTCTCATAGTACTCAGCCTGATTTGGCTGTTCCCAAGGACTTGTGCCAGTTCAGCGGAGCCTTGTGGTTTTTGCTGAATTGAGGCACCTTTATGGACTCATGTGTTGTTTCATATTGGCCGTTTGACTGGACTGCTGGCTTCATGACAACTCAGAGTGGAATTGTCCAAGGCACCAGATCTAAAAAGGTCCACAACGCCTTTCTCCTATTAACGTTCTTTCTCCCTTTCCTCTGATTGGTGGGTTAGAAGTGAGGCTGAAGTGTTTAAGAACCCTAAATAAAGTAGGTTTTTGAAAAGCTTAAGCCTACAATAACTAATATTGTTATGGTATAACTTAGAACACCTGGAAAATGTGATATTTAATGTTTCCCTACAAATACAGGGCAAATGTTAGAAAGATTATAAAACCCAAGTTCAGGAGCTGATCAGTGAATCCTGTCTAGTATAGCAAATCCGTTCATCAAGTACGTATGTTAGCACACTGTACTTATCATCCACATCTAAAATTATTGTTTGCCAAATAAAAACAAACTCTTCATTTTGTTGGCCTTTTCCAGGTTTACTATAGCCAAATATGTCTGATCCTAGGCTGAGGATTGTGGACATCTATTAAATTCTCCAGGGGCTGGTTGTATAACCCCCCAGAGAATAGACTGACTCATGTGGGTACACAGAGATCAGGGAGTCTGCATGGTCTAGTTTCTTTGCATATATGCCATGGTTGTGTAGCTCAGTGTTCTTGTGGGATTCCTAACAGTGAATGTAGGGTCTGTATCAGACTCTTTGGCCTGCCTTTGGGATGCTTTCTTCCTAGCGGGTTGCCTTGTGGAGCTTGATGTGAGAATATGTGCCTGGTCTTATCGTAGCTTGTTATGCCTTATTTGGTTGATGTCCTTGGGAGATTTGCACTCTTCTGAGGAGATATGTGTATGTTTGGGGGAGGGGGAAACTGGGTAGGCAAAGGTGGGAAATGAGGTCAGGATGTAATATATAAAAAACCAACATAGAAGGAGGAAAATTTTTCTGAGGCTTGTAATGTGCAGTTAGGATGGAAGCAGGGATCAAGCAACGGACTATCGTCACACATCCTTAAGTGCTATGGGAACTGATCTTAGCCTACCTGACTATGCCAGAGGAAAGCAGAATCCAAATTGGCAAACCTTTTTTAGATTTCCTGGAAAATCATGGTGGTAAAAATAAACACCTGTGCTTAGATTAATTCAAGATTCAACATACAAATCCTCTTTAGTCATGAAGGTTGAATAGTGGTATAGGTGAACAGGCTGACAATAAAATCTAAAATACCTTCCATTTTATCCTTCACCATTTTTATAGTTTTAATTATGTTGGTATCCCTGATTGGGTTTAAAGACTGTAGTAATAGATAATCATAACTATAAGTGTGAAGAACCACTATTAATACATTTTAAAATAACAACAAAACATTGTTAATATTTATGCTTGAAGAACTGTGTTGCCACACACATTAAGAGCAGTCCTGTCCCCTAAGAGATTACACCATATCACCAAGGAATATATAACACTTAATATACACACTTTGATATCTATATCCTTCAAAACCTAGCTTAAGTATAATTTTTATACCTCCATGACAGTTCCTTTTCAGTCACTTCTAATGAAAGACTCCATACTAAATAATAATATTTACATAATTGTTAACATATAGTTGTCTTTCTACTCTCCTAGATAGACAGGCACACAGTAGGCATTTCATAAAGGTGTTTTGGAGTGAATGAAATAGCCAGGTTGAAGGTATCTATCTTCAGGTGGAGGTCATTGTCAATGTAGCTTAGTTATGAAAACATGACTGACGAGACACATTTTAAACAGCTGTAATAAAATTAGGTGTGCCCTGAGATGTCAAGGATGAGCTACTATCAACACTGCCATCAAGTCAATGGTCTCTCGAAAGGAACAAGACTTCAATTGGATTGGATGGATATCACTGTGAGGCAAGAATCAATCTTTCTGTATATATCTGCTAAACGAGATGCAATTCTCCATGTGAGAAATAAAGAATTTCCAATTATAAAATTTGGGGGCGGGGGAGTTCGAATTCAGAACTAGCTCTTACATCAGCAGGAAAAAAGGTAAATGAAGACTGTAAAACAAGGTGACAATCACAAAAAATTTTTTTAGGTATAGTGATGTGAAGAATATTTTATGGTCAATGGCTTGATACCCTGAATATGTTTAAGCTGTAAAACTCTATAAATTCATGGAACAGGTTATCTAAAATGCACTCAAAATAAACCTGGAGGGCGATGCTGCATGTATGTGCCATGGTTACAAACATCTTCTCTTTATGATTCCTAATAGGTGTGAGCCTATCACTGAGGCCATGCTTCACAAAGCAGGTAACAGATGCACTGGTCTCAGAGCTTCCTCCCTAAATTGAATTCTGTCAGGAAAGCAGCAACAACAAATCAAACATCGCTTATATGCCATGCCAAAATTGTCAAAGTGCACCTACAGAGAATTTGTCTCCAAAAATGTCATCAATGCACATTTGTGTAAGCTTTCCTATTAACTTTATTAAGAACTGACAGTGTTGACTTCATTACTAAGCTACCGTTGTTGCATTATCAGAACCATGACACACACACACACACACACATACACACACACACACACACACACACACACACACACTCAGGATGTTTCTTGCAATGTGAAATGTAAAGTTCCTCTGAAAAGCTAATGCATAGTTTATGTTGTACATAAACCATTAGATAGGACTACACAAAGAGATATATAATAGGTGTCAAAGGTATAAACTGAAAATATTCCATAAAGTCTTAACATTTTAATTGCTTTTTGGTTGTCTGTGACGGTGTTTCCCCATCTCACTCAGAATGGTCATATTCCTACTGCCTCTGTCTCTCAAGTATCAGGATATCAGTGTGTATCACGGGCACTCTTGGGACAGAAGTTTTGGGGGAGAACAGAAGGGATAAACAAAGTAATTACAGATTGACACACTTATAGTAAATATAACTATTTAAACCTAAAAATGTTTTAAAGTCGTGGTAAAAAGTTTCTCATGCCTTTTAGAGAAGATTCTCCACAGTTGAGTGGAGAGTGGAGTATGACTTTCACACAAACTCTGGTGCCTCATATTTGACCATGTCCCCTGGAGGGGGAGGCCTGGTGGCACTCAGAGGAAGGACAGCAGGTTACCAAGAAGAGACTTGATACCCTATGAGCATATACAGGGGGAGGTAATCCCCCTCAGGAACAGTCATAGGGGAGGGGAATAATGGGAAAATGGGAGGGAGGGAAGAATGGGAGGATACAAGGGATGGGATAAACATTGAGATGTAACAAGAATAAATTAATAAAAAAAATTTAAAAAAAAAGAAAATACAGTGGTATTTCATAGTAAAATAAGGTATATGGCATACATAATACAGATTAATACTAATCTGAAAATCTTTAACTCATAATTTTTTCATTTCACAAAATGTCATCCAAGTCCAGATTTTTTTTCATTTTGTTCATTATTTTAGATTTTTATACATACATAAAGTGTATTCTTTCTGATACCCAACATCACACCTCCACTTCAACCTCATGTCCTATTAACTAACTGAGTCTCATCAGTGCCGAGTGTTTAAGAATAGAGCGTGGTCCACTGGCGCAAACTAGAAACAGCAATGTCCTTGGAGAAAACTGATTCTTCTTACCAGAGCTTTCAACTGAAAGAAAAAGGATAAGGGTCTCATGAGCCCCTCCCAGGTCTATGCTGAAATTTTGAATGGCTTGATCATGTGCAACCTTGTGCACATTCACAGTAAATTTATCTGCAAAAGACTTTGTGTCCAGAAGGCACTGCGTCATGGCAGGTGTACTGAGCTATTTCTTGAATCTTCTTTCCACATTTCCCATGGTGGTCTCTGAAAAGTGGAATATGGACCCCACTTTGGACTGAGCACTATACAGTCTCTCACTCTCTCCACATGGTCAGCCTTGAGTCTCAGCATTGCACTAGTCTGTGGATATACACGTAAGTATTGAGAAGCCAGTTTGATCTTATGCACATTTAGCAAAATAATAATAGGTTTTCCTCTCAGACCTGTAACATCATCAGCAATGGGTTGTTGGAGGTGGATAAGTTCCATTATATAGAGTAAGCTTTAAATACAATCAGAAACTGGTTGTTTACCAACATAGCATTTGTGGCAGCATCTGATCAATGAATATATCTTGACAGATCCATGATTGTTGTAACATCAGTGAGCTGTTGGTGACTTTTTCTCCACTAGTATCTTGTGTAGCACCTTCTATCACTATGAATGCCAACTGAAATGGAGGATACTTATTGGGAAGTACCAGCTTGTTTTCTGAACATCCTGTGACCTAACTTTCCAGTGTTTTCAGCATTAGAGACTTACTATGATAGTTAGCCAAGTAATGACAAGAAACATTTTTTGTTTAGGAGCCTATGGGGCCCCCTGACCAACAATTCAAAAGGTGTCATCTCACAACAGGTAATGCAATTTATTCTTGCTAACCTGTGGCCATCTGGAAGAATCACTATCTCTCTAGATAGGGTAACTCCATTTAAATAAACTCTTACACCCTCACTCCTTCCCCCGCCCCACAATCTTGACTATCTCTGTCTCTGTCTCTCTGTGTCTCTGTCTGTCTCTCTGTTGCTCTCTGTCTCTGTCTCTCTCTCTGTCTCTCTCTCTCTCTCTCTCTCTCTCTCTCTCTCTCTCTCTCTCTCTCTGTTGCTCTCTGTCTCTCTCTGTCTCTCTCTCTGTCTCTCTCTCTGTCTCTCTCTCTCTCTCTCCTGTCTGTCGTCTGTCTCTCTCCTCTCTCTCTCCCTCTCGCTCTCTCTCTCTCTCTCTCTCTCTCTCTCTCTCTCTCTCTCTCTCTCTCTCTCTCTGATGCACACACACACTCCTGCTTGTGTGTATATTGAAGAAGGTTCTAAAATAGTAGGATTCCTCCAAACACCCTTAGTGCTAGCAGTCTCTCCCCATCACCTCTTTTTCTCTACCCTCTCAAGCCACTGTCCAGTTCTACCTTTACTCCACTATCCCTGTTAAAAGATCTAGAATGTCATATTTAACCCCCTACATCTTCATTCACAACAACCACAAGCCATTCCTTTGTCAATGCTCCTGAGCACTCCACCGCCTTCCTTCTTCTCATTTGTTACTCATCGTTGCCATTATTTTCCCTCCCCGAAGTTACTAATATTTTAATTGTTTAAAAATATAAGCTATAAAGGTTTTATGTTTAAAGGGCATTTAGAAGTCCACCAAAGCTTTCTTTTTCAAGGAAATACATAGCTATGCTTATAATATGGTAAAAAAATAATAATAATAATAATTTAGATACAGCAATTTAGATTACACCAAATTTTATAACTGGTAAAATGCAATACTAATATAGGTATTGTTAAAATAATTATTATTACAATAATTACTAATAAATGATAATTCCTGATATGGTGGATAACTTTAAAATTTTTTAAGGCTTGTTTTTGTGTACATTAAGAGAATGATAAAGCAGTGAGGTTTTTAATGATTTTATCTTGAGAAGTATGTAGTAATAGGAAAGAACCAAAGCCTCAGCCCACGGTGCATAAACCTTACTCATATGGTCACTTAATAAGGAGAATGTCACAAAGAAGACTGGTGCAGATTATAAAATGATTTTTAAAGACCAACATTTTACAAATGAATATAAAATTATCACAGAGAAACAGTTTTTATTCTGGATGTTTAGATTCTTACCACAGTTTGGCTAAACATGGTTTTATTTTAAATTATCATGAAGTTTATATGGCATAACGAAACATAAACTCACAAAGACTGACATCAGTCTCCTATTAATAGAACAGTGTTTGCATATTAATTGTTACATATAAATTAAATCAGAGACTTAAAACAAGAAATGAGTTTTATCATACCTTGCTTTCTATTTTGATTTCATGCTATGCATGAATCTATGATTAATTAAGCATTTTATCTCTATCTTCAGTATGAGTAACTTCTGTAGACTTTTCTTTTTTTCAGCAAATAAGTGCTGCAAAGTTTTATGGTTAAAGCATAAATTCATTTTTCTCTTGAAGTTCCATTTTGTAATATGTAATCAAAATCCCAGATAGCACAGCCTACAGCAGGAAAAATGAATTGAAATGAGAATTTTCTTACTTTACATATTTCTTGACCTAATTTCCTATAATATAATTAAAAAAAATTCTCCTCCCGCTGAGTTCCAAATTTTCTCTAAGACTAGTGTTTGTATTTTTATTGGAATTGACAATAACTTTTCAAGGTTTTATGTCTTGTATTCAATACTCAGAAGAAAGTATCTTATAACAAACCCACATGTACACACACTAAATATGCATATACACACATGCATGCACATGCACAATATAAATATAAAAATATACATAAACGTGTATACATAGATGCAGCCACACAAACCATGCACACACTAACCATACATTCACACCCACTAACCATACATGCACACACTGTACAAGCAAACACACATACACACATCAACACACACACACATTCACACGCCACATACTGTGCAGCTCTCAAGAGGAAACTTCTTAGCAGATCCAGCATATACATGTGCGCTGGTAACACGGCCACATAGGAAGAAATTAATGTGGGCAAGACAGGATTTACATATTCAATCCCAGCCCAACTAGGTCCACACTATCCCAACCACATTTCTACAAATAGAAGAGAGATGGTTTCTAGAAGAGCCGGTTCAAGTTACCTGGAAGGAAGAATGAGGTGAAAGGATTTGCAAGTTCACTTCACTAACAATGCAGAGCTGCCTAGAATTGGGCCATGCATATGGGTAGTTACCAGGATAAGACATGAGCCACTAAAATTCATTTAAATCTCTTCTTGGGGCTTTTTCAAAACATGAAGATATTCATCTTTAATGGCCACAAACAAGCTATGAACTATATGTATTGTAAAGAAAAAAACTGTATCTGTTGTGTTTTATTGTGAAATAAAATAAAATCCTTATATCAAAAGTGTCAAAATCTAAAGAATGTCATCAGGGTCACAGAAGCTTACTAACATATGAGTAATATAGAATGTAAAACGGAAGTATTTTATCTAAGCAATTTGAGTTTAGTTGTTAAAACATGGGAGAATTATGGTTTACTGAGAATACTGCTTTACCCTGCTTGAATTCACTTATTGGAATAGATTATTTGATCACGTTGAAAGGAAAAAGCCCTGAAGGAGAAAATCCTTCATTTATCCTGTAGTAGTTTTTAGAATAAAATAAGAAAATGTTCTCTACAGCATTAGAACTTGGAAGGCTGAGAATAGCTATTTCAAGCAAAAAGACATGTCAGTGGTCAAAACAGAAGGCTGAAGATGAAGCCCGGGTGGAAGAGAGCAATGCACCTGGTAGGAACACCGCCATTTCCTAGAGACAGTAGTCTAGGAGAGGATGCATTCGTTTTCACGTGTCTGGCTAAATAACTGCAGTTGAAGGAGACTGCAGGCCCCGGGTTGAGAGAAAGCATTACGAATGAGGCTCTGGAGTCCAACCCCCGGGCTAGAAAGCTTAAAATCCTGACTGCATCAAATACAAATAGTGTGGCTTATGGCACTTTGCTTGATCTTTCTGACCATAAACGAGTGGCTGTTTAAATTGTGATATCAGTATTTTCAAGTGCTTTATATTGATGGGATATAATATATGAATGCCATAGAACAGACCTGACTCCCAGAGAACCATTAGTAAATCATAACCTATACCAACATTGGGGCAAACACAACGTTGCACCTGAGACTAGTGCAAATGTGCTCCGAAGGAGCTGTGAGAATTTCTGAGGAACAGACATGGAGACATTCAGATTCACAGTGTGATTCAAAAAAATAAAAGTGCACAATCTAGGAAGTAGAGATATCCTTTTGTATATATTTATATGCTTTTGGATAAATTTTAACTCTCTGTGATCTTCTTCCATGATTTTTTTAATCTTAACGTGTGAAATTTTTATTTTAAATTCCCTTGCAATAAAGTTTAAATAAAACATACTACACAAAAACTTGACACTGTAGTATCAAGGTTTTTGTTAATCATGTTCCACCTCTTAAAAAATATTTTATTTCTTCTTTGAAAATTCCATGAATATACACAATGTGTTTTGATAACATCCGTTCACCACTGCCTGCCTCAGAAACACTCTGTTGTCCTCACTCAGTCTCTGCCTTCATGTTCTCTTGGTTTATTGATATTAATAATCCCTGTATCACAATAGTGCTGCCCATACGTAAATGGGCATGAGGCCATACACTAGGACATGGGCAACATACCAGCTGCCAGGTCTTCAAAGGAAAATGACTCTGTCTGCCTCAGCAGCCACAAACAGCTGAAAGCTTCTCTCGTAGGGGTTGGGGCCTTAGGTGGAATTTTGACTACATAGATATGATACAGATCTTCTGCAAGCAGTGATAGCTGCTCTAAGTGGGTGTCTTGAGGTTTTCACTTTATAGACCATGTTTTCTGAGATTAATTTTCTCTACCCCATGCAAGACAGTTTAATCAGCATATATATGCATATGTGTATATATAAATGAAGTAGTATACCTATAATATTATATATATGAGGAAGTTGAATTTAATAATATATATATATTATTTGTTTATTCTACTGACTAATGAGATCCACATGGCTTTTCCTATATCTTTTGTTTTGGTTAATCTATTCCTACACTCTCTTCTTCATAATCCAGCTGTCACTACTTAAGTCTTAAACACTAAATATCCTCTTCTATCCATTTTAATGATTTGGGGCACTGGAAGATTTTAAGTATTTTACTTTCTTTTTTCTTTTTTTCTTTTCTTTCTTTTTTTCTTTTTTCTTTTTCTTTTTTTTTTTTTTTTTGTTGCAGTGATAAACATTCATGAACTAAAGGAAGTTGGGAAGGCTTATTAGGGTTACATATCTTAGATCACATTCCACTGGGGAAGCCAAAAGTGGAACCTAGAGGCAGGAAATAGGGCAGAACCCACAAGGAACTCCATGCACGGGCTTGCTCCCATGGCTTTCTCCTCTGAATTCCTCAGACAACTCAGGATCCTCAGCTAAAGGGAAGCACATGCTCAATTGAGCTGGGCCATCAGTTAGTCAGGAAAAATAAGCTATAAGCAATTTAACGGAGGTATTTTATCAACTGAGCTTCCTTTTCCCAGGAAACACTAGTTTGTGTCAAACTGACAAACAAACAAACAAGCAACAAAAACAACAAAAGCAAAGCATACCTGACCATAGGATTACACATAATAGCTTTCCATGAACCTTTCATTTTGGTTAAGTCATGCAAGCAGTTTATTTCTCCATTTTCTCCCCTTCTCATGTTTGAACCTGGTGGAAATGTTCTTCAGTTTAATCAGCATGTGAATGACATAGGAAAAGAAAATGGTCACTGGTCTCATTTGCCTTTTCCAGATGAATAGTAATATTTAGTAATATAATTGTCTAGAGTCAATAAACACTAAGGGATACAATTAGTACATTGTTAATTTCTAACTTGTCAAACTGCATATGACTAAGAAAGAAAATGCCGTCCTATTGTAACAAGAACAGAAATTTTCTGTATGTCAGAATCACCTTTGTATATCTTTCATCAGAGTACTTCTGATGTGACATACTTTTCAAGATTGTAATCACTAAGTCTAGATTAAAACAGGTATCTTAAATCATTTATGTTCTCACAGGTTATTTTCATATATACTGCCTGGGATTTGTTTCAGGAGATAGGTGGGACACTCTCAATGGTTGAAATAAAAAATTGGCATCACTTGTTTGATTATCTTGTGCCAGGCATTATTTGGTATGGTTTATATGAATTTAAATACTCAAGCAACAAAGTGCTTACTCTGTACAGTGATCCTAAAAGGAAGGCTGCTTTATAATTTCAGTTGTGAAGATGAAGAAAATGAAGCCGCATGAAAATTGGACAATAAGCAAGGAGGGTGATGCAAAATGAATGAATGAATGAATGAATAAATAAACAAATGGAAAAAGCAGCTAAGTAGATTTAAATTTTCAAGTTAAATCTTATGCTTAAGTTCATAAATTCCAGTGAATATAAGGTAGTAAGTAGGAGGTTGTGGTACTACTATTTGCAGTGCATTGTCAAGAAAAATTACCCTCCAAAACTATTCTTTTTCTGCTCTATTTTCTATTTTTAACATATACAGTTATATTATTATGCATAAATTAAACAAACTACATACAGCAGAAAGAACCAAAAAATAATCAGGAATTATATAAATGTTACATGTAGAGTGATTTGGCTATTTGTATTTGGCAAATTTTAGGTAAACATCTTTCCTATCTTAGTGAGTCTAAAATTCTAAATGAAAATCAATATCTATCATATCTTATCATTATCAACTTAAAACATCTATCTAGAACTAAAAACATCTTAATCCCTAAACAACTAAGCTTAATTATAAAACTAAACTATCTGGTCTTCAACCCCATCAGATACTCAAGAAGAAATAAAACTTAATTGCCTGAGTGAACCTGAAGTGCATGTTAGCAGCTTCCAAAGTGGAAAAAGAATGACAGAGACAGTTTACTGTCTGAACAGTCACTGAAAAGTCTCTATAATATTGGAGCATCATCTTCAGCCTTCTGGGCCAATATATCTAACAGACATATTTGTGAGGCAGGAACTATTGAAGACTTGCTTACCCTGTCTTAGAAGAGTATGGCTCTTGACTCTGCCTGCATCCAAGCTTGCCCATTTTTAGGTAGAATTTTGTCTGTGGTAGAAGCGAGGATATTTTCCCAGTGGCTTGCTTGCTACATTTGAAGCCATCTCCATAAGGAGGATCTTCAATGCTCATCATCTTCTTTAAGGTAGACTGAGTATTGCCAGGAGTTAACCTGTCTCCTTGTCAATGAATATTTAAAATAATAAAAAGCATCTTTTAATCCCATATCTGTATGTCTCGGAGGTTTTTGAAGACCTTATCTAACTATTTTACCTTATATATCTGTAGACTCATATCTCTCTGTTAAACCTAGGATGTATATTCTTGTGATAAAAATAGACTAGTAATTGACATGACCATGATTTGATCAACTAATAAGCTTGTATTACTTAGATATCCAAAACACCCTGCAATACCACTTTCAAGGTATTGGAAGTAAACCTTGTATTATAATTGAGTTGGATAGGTACAATACCTCATATTAGAGTAAAGGTGTATATAATGTGTATGGAGAATATTCTTAAATTTGAATTCTATATTAATGTACCTAAATTTAAACTTATTTTGTATCAATATACAAAATTCTATACCAATGAATTAAAAATAACGTCATTTCTGAGTAACAATTAAAGCTTTAAGTGAAGGAGTAGATTAAATAATCTACTTTTTGTTCTATAATTCATATATATTTCTATATCCATCTTTATTTCTTTTATCATGGAATATTTTGTTTTCTCCATCAATGGTTATTGATAGTTTTGCTGGGTAAAGTAGTCTGGCCTGGCATCTGTGGTCTCTTAGGTTTGCAGGATCTCTGTCCAGGCCCTTCTGGCTTTGATGGTCTCTGCTGAGAAGTCAGGCATATCTGATAAGTTTGCCACTAAATGTTATTTGGCCCTTTTCCCTTGCAGCTTTTAATATTTTTTCTTTATTCTGTATGTTTTGTCTTTTGATTATTATGTGACGGGCAGTTTTTGTTTTCTGGTCAATTCTATTTGGTATTCTGTAGGCCTCTTGTATGTTTATAGGCATCTCTTTCTTTAGATTGGGGAAATTTTCTTCTATGATTTTGTTGAGAATAGTTTCTAGGCCTTGGAGTCTGATATCTTCTCTTTCTTCAGTGCTTATTATCCTCAGATTTCTTCTTTTCGTAGTGTCCTTGATTTCTTGGATGTTTTGTGTCAGGAATTTTCCAGATTTGGCATTTTCTTTAATGGTTGCTTCAAGATCTGTGATTGTATCTTCTAGTCCTGAGATTCATTCTTCCATCTCTTGGATTCTGTTAGAAAAGCTCACTTCTGTGTTGCTCACCTTCTTCTCTGAGGTCTCACATTCTCATTTTTCTTCTGTCTGTGTGTTTATCATTGAATCCATTTTCATCTTCAGATCTTGAACTGATATTTTTGATTTCTTTCATCTGATTGTATATTCCTGAGTTTCTTCCATTGCCTCTTTATAAGTCTTCAGAGCTTGAACCATTTTATTGATTTCTTTCATCTGGTTGTTTGCATTTTCCCACAATTTTTCCAGTTCCACTCTATGTGTTTCTTTTATGTCTCTCACCTGTTTGGCTGCATCTTCCCGCATTTGATTACGAATTTTATTTGTTTCCTCCATTATTATCCTCATTACTAAGGATTTGAGGTCATTTTATTGTATTTCCATTATGTTTGAGTTCTCTGGGTTGTTTTCTTTGGGATAGCTGGAAACTGGAGACGCCATGTTGTTTTGGGGTTAGACATCTTGCCATCTCTGTTTTCCTTGGTAGCTTCCAGAGTTGTGTAGAGGTAGTCTGATGATAGATTCAATTGTTTTCTCATGATTTCCCTAGGCTGGAAGCTCTGATGCTTGACTGGTGTGGATGGCAGGAGGCTTGCCCTGTCGTTTTGGACTCTCACAGCCAGTGATCCTCAGCTCCCCTGTACTGTGGGTCCTGCATCGTTCTGGGTCTCTGAATGAGCACTGGGTCAGGCCAAGGTATCCACAGCCTTCTGGATCCCCTGCCAAGTCCACCCAGGGACACTGGTCCCAAAGCCCGCGCCAAGCTCAGCTAGATTCTCAGGACCCGAACAGTCTGCTGAGCTCAGCTAGGGTCTCTGGGCCCAATCTGTTAGCTAGGGACTCTGGGCCCAATCCACGCACTGAGCTCCCCTAGGGACTCTGGCCCCAAAATGCACACAGAGTCCAGCCAGAATTTTTGGGCTGGGACTGCACACCAAGCTCAGCTAAGGGCTTTTGGCCCAAAGCGTGTGCTATGGTCAGCTAGAGTCTCAGGGCCCGAACCATCCATCAAGCTCAGCCAGGAATTCTGGATTCAAACTGCGCACTGTGTCCAACCAGAGTCTTAGAGCCGGTACTGTGCCAAAAGCTCAGCTAGAATCTCTGGGCCCAACTGTCTGCCAAGTACCGCTAGGGACTCAAGCCCCAAAATGCATGCTGAGCTCTGCCTGAGTCTCTGGGGCAGAATTGTGCACCGAGCTCAGCCAGGCACTCTGAACCCACACTGCGCACTGAATTCAGCCCGGGACTCCAGGCCTAAACTGCATGGAGAGTCCAGCCAGAGTTTCAGGGCTGCTGAGTCTGTGCGCAAAGCTCAGCTAGATTCTCTGGTCCCAATCAGCCCGGCAAGTCCAGCTAGGGACTCTGGGCTGAATCTGCGTGCTGACCTCAGCCTGGCTCTGAGACTGGCTGAGATATGAATGTCTATGCATAGACAAGGCTTCATGTTGGTCACAAAGTCCCTGTGACTTATTTTTAGATGAATTCTTGGTATGGCATGAATGAAGATTGGCAGATGTCTTATTTCTGCTCCTCCGAAGAGCAGAGAACCAGCCTTAATTGTTCTGTGCTTCCAGAACATCTCACACAATTTTAATTTTAGAACCGTATAACTCTTGTGAGAAATTATATGGTTTCAAAACAAAAGAACTGTACATTGATGTTGGATCAGACCTGACAGGAGGCATTACTCTCAGTATACTCGATGTTGACATCCTGCATCCTTCATGTTCCAGCCTCAGGTGCTTCAGTTGGTGTTACCCATCAGAACAGGACAGCATCCAAGAAAGCTTCTGATCCCACTTGGTCCAGCGTTTCAGACTGTCCCACACAGAAGTCCTATTAAGACTGGAATTTCTCAACATATAGAAACTCAACCACAAATGCTATCCCTTGTTTGTTTAACAATTTTCACCAATTTTATTTGAACCCCTACATAGGTATTATTCTCCCCAAATTAACCTGAAGAAACCTTAAAAGAGTGACACCCAATATCTCCTAAGAAGGGTTGGGTAGGTTTCTGTTTGCTCTCTTGGTCTACAAATACTTATTTTCATAAGGAGTTGGTTATAAGGTATTATTGATCTCGTACAGAGACAAAATTTTTCTTCTAGAGGATTCCCTAAAGAATATTTGTATACCCCTACCAAACAGTTCACATCTCCTTTTTTTTTATTCTACTCAAAAGTTTTTAATATATTTTATTCCTGAAATAGGTGTTGCATAGTAACAAAAGTAGGCTCAAAGTACCTGTATGTCTGAAGGTAGGTGGTTGTTGACCCTCAAGGTATGTCTTCCCCAAATTGATATGAGCTGTACGTTTAAAATACATCCAAGATTTGAAAGATGTAGTATAAGAATATGAAAATTTCTTGTTAAATATATCTTAAATGTTAGATTAAAAAGGCAAGTTTACACAATTAAGTGAATGCACAGCTTTTAGATATCTGAGTTCAGATATGAGCACCCACAAGTTTAGCTCACAACTGTGTACTCAACCTTAAGGGAAACTCATGTCTCTCTTCTCTACAGACACTAGCACTTGCAAACACACACACACACACACACACACACACACACACACACACACACAAACTTACACCAATAGATATGCTAATGTTAAAAAGCAAAATCAACCCAAGAAATCCAAGAGCAGACAAATAGTCTTTCCTAGAGAAGAGCTGCCATAAATGGTTATCCAATACCATATGCTCAGCCCTGAAATTATATACATACAGGTTTTGAGCAGTCTGTATTTGCATATTTAGCAATATATACATATATATGTGTGTGTGTGTCTGCATGTATATGCACATATGTACATCCATTTAATATATATATATTATATATCACTATATATCAGTATAGATATATATTGATATATATTATATCACAACAATTAAAAAGATTCCATGAATTTGAGATAGAACAAGGTATGTATACAGGAAGGGTTGAAAGCACAAAGAAGGTTGGTAATAATGAAACTGTATTTTAATTTTGAAGATTGAAAAATAAAATCTGTAGAAAAGATATCATGGTGAAATCCAAGATGACAGCACTGAGTACGTTAACTGGACAGCAGGACAGCAGTGAGAGCAGAACAACTGACAGGCCCACAGTGGGCCCCTAAACCCCAAATGTCTATCTTGTCCAGGTGAGACAATAGCCCATAGTGTGCGAAAATCTCAGGGCCAACCCCAGGTCACCTAGCTAAACCCTGGGGAAATTACCCAGGCTCCAGCCAGCACAGCCTAAGATACAGAACTTCAGGTACATGGGCTGCTCAGCTCCAACACGGGTGCCCAATTTTACTCAGCAGAGACTTTGCAGATAGCTCAGCTTACTGGCCATCACCTCAGACCCTCTCATGAAGTGGTTACCTTCCATGACGAGGACACAGGGCATCTACCTAAAAATAGTAAAGGCAGTATACAGAAAGCCTATAGCCAACAGCAGACTAAATGAGGAGAAACGTAAATCAACTCCACTGAAATCAGGGACAAAACAAGGCTGTCTCATGAAGCTGAAAAGCTCTTCTGTAAGGCAAAGGACACTGTCAACAGAACAAAGTGACAGCCTACACACTAGGAAAAGACTTTCACCAACCCAATATCTGACAAAGGGTTAATATCCAAAATATATAAAGAACTCAAGATATTGTACACCGTCAAGGCAAATAATCCAATTAAAAAATAGGATACAGAACTCAACAGAGAATTCTCAACAGAGGAATATTGGCTAGATGAGAAATACTTAAATAAATGCTCAGTGTCCTTAGTCATCAATGAAATGCAGATCAAAACCACTCTGAGGTTTCATTTTACACCTATCAGAATGACTAAGATTAAAAACTCAAGTGACAGCACATATTCCCAAGGACGTGGAGAAAGGGGAACACTCTTCTATTGCTGGTGAGAGTTAAAACTTGTACCGGCACTTTGGAAACTAATCTGGTGCTTTCTCACGAAAATTGGGAATAGTGCTACCTCAAGAACCTCAAGATACCACTCCTGGGCGTACACCCAAAAGGTGCTTCACACACAACAAGGACATCTGCTCAGCTATGTTCCTAGTAGCTTTATTTGTAATAGCTAGAATCTGGAAAAGACCTAGATGTTCCTTAACTGAAGAACAGATGAAGAAACTGCATTGCATTTACTACTCAGCTATTAAAAACAAGAAAATCTTGAAAATTTCAGGCAAATGGATGGAATTAGAGAAGAACATCCTGAGTGAGGTAACCCAGACCCAGAAAAACACGCACGGTATATACTCACTTATAAATGGATATTAGCCCAACATACATGTCCTCTGAAAGATCCTACCAATGGGGGAGTGGGACAGATACTGGTACTTGTAGCTAGACTCTGGCAGAAGGGCTGAGAGTTCTATAGAAGAGTGGGGGACTAGAACCCCGAGGGTTCAAAATCTCTACAGGGAGACCATCAAGGCTGGCGGACCCAGGGGCTGCACAAACAGATGGACAGCTCTTTCTCACGTTGGGGTGTGTGTGTGTGGGAGAGAGCAGGGACTCTTCTGACATGATCACCGCCCCTTGGCAATGTGGCCTTTTGCACACACAGAAGGGGATGGAGGCTATCGTGATGTGACCTTGTAGACTGTGATCCGAGGGTGGGGGAGTAGGGCACCACTGTCAGTGGTCTAGGGGAGGGGAATAGGGCAGAAGATGGAGGGAGTGTGGCAACAGGAAGATGTAAGATAAGAGCAAAGTGATAACAATCTGGATGTAATGTGAATTATAGTAAATTAAAGCTTATTTTAAAATGATATTTTAAGTGTTGAAGTGACCTGTTGAATACATTGGGTAAATAAAATATTTTGCTAATATTAGTCCATCTGTTTATTTCTACTTTTTAATATTGAAAAGACAAAAACAAAAAACAAAACAGAACAAAAAACAAACAAACAAACAAAACAAGTTCCCAAATGCTAGCTTTTACTGCATCATTACCATTAAGGTCTGCATTACTCTCATATACAGACGTCAAGCTTTGCCATGCAAATGACCAGAACTACAGTGTTTAATTAAATTATTGAGAAGAAATATTTTCCATTGTTTCTTGAATAGCAGATGGTTACAGACACAGCAGAGGTGGATTGTTTCCTTTTTACATTTTAAACTAAGTAGATGCTTTAATTTAAAAAACTATTTTATATATATGAATAATATAATCAATATAAGACATAATACTTTCAATTTTACTATAACTTGTTTGTACCAGAATATGAGTATATAAGGCTAATACTCTAAGAAGAGCCACACACCTGTTTTCACCTTTGACTGTTCAGAGAGATGATTCTTCATTGGATCATACAGAAAAGCTTAGCTCTGATTCCAGCAACAATTGGTTGGGTCAACAGTGGTAATCACAGTAGACATCAAGCGTCTGAGCTTTCACTTGACAGGCAAAGGGGATTGCTCTACATGAAGGAGGCAATTTCATGCTTGAATAACCCTGCACTATTAAATCAGAAAATTGAGTTACAGTCCTCTCACATCATGGGCCTGTCTGCAAGAAAGCATTCCTCTAAGGAGCACTGGAGGGAATTTCATTAAGAGCGAGGTGCTGAAAAGAAATACACATAAGATGACAATAGGTGTCTCGTTATGATCTGACATTTATGCTTTAAAATGTTTCCAACTCATGCTTTTTATGATTTGAGAACCACTGGCATTTTATATATGATATGATAGAAGACTTCAAGCAGTATTGCTATTGGTAAGCCAGCGTGAGTCCTATTCTACCTGAAATGTTTGTTACTTTCTTAAGAGATAACTTTTGCCAACTCTGATCAGTTTGACTTCTCCTTCAGAATTCTCTCCTGACTCTACCACTGTAAAGTACACAACGGAACTAACAGTGGTTGTGCTACAGTGCCGGACGTGATAGAAACTGTTGGAATTATTGTGTTTTCTATTTTAATCCAATCAAATTCTTTTCTGTAAAAACAAATCTCATTTCCTTTGTCTTAGCATGAACCCCCCCCCCCAAATAGTCAGGAAAATAAAATAATATTGTCATAATTGTGGAAACTGCCTATCCAGGAGCGGGGTACCAGCAGGATCAGATTCAGGTGAGGATTCTCCCTCTCTTATAGGCCATTTTCTTCTGTGTACATACATGCCCTTCTCTCTGGAAAAAGCTGAATAGGGGTGAAGAAACTGCCTGTATCCTGTGAGGTACTCATCCTACAACTCCAGATTCATTCTGTCTTAAACTCCAGCTCTGACTGTCGTAACAGAAGGGATAACACTTCAATATACACATTTTAATAGAAATAACTATTTTGTCAATATCATCATCCAAATTTTCAGTTATAAATAACACATATATGATTAAGATAGTATTGTGCATATACCCTTCAGCTATTTATACTTTTGAAGAGCAGAAAATAAAGTTGTAGAGATAAAACTGACTAGCCAGATGTCACTGTGTTTTTATATTACATTTAAAAAACTAGCTATATTAGATAGGTTCACTAGATCTGTTTTTCAGAGTAAAAAACTAGAAAGAGGCTTAAAATATTTTTTCATTTAATGAAAAGTGGAGACAATGAAAGGCTGTATTTTGACCACTAAAGATTACTTTTTATTTTAACTGTGCAATTTCATTTATTTTTCACCTAGGATATTTTTTATTTTTAGCATATCATAATAAACAAAATAAATGATCAAATCACACTCTGTTTGTTAGCTAAAATACAAATAGAATAGTCAACTACTAGTTTTCAAATAGACTGTTATTAACAGAGTCCTCTTTGAAATCAGGTGACAAATATGCTTATATTTTTGCTTCAATATTAACCAATGCCGACTGGTTTGGATGCACACCTTCAGGTGGGCTCACAATCACAATATATTTTTGTGTTTTGCTTTCAGCAGCTGGCCACTAGCCCCGAAACAGATTTTACTTTAGCTCAACATGGGTACACTGTATAGTTCTAATTTATACAAACTACTAATAGATATAATTAAAATAATCTTCTAACAGTGTAAAAGTTGCTTTGGTGGCTGCCATACGCTGCCTACAAAACTACAGAAGTAGTAGAACTTCTGTGGCCAGAGTATTCTTCTGACTACAAAATACGATCCTTTCATGTGGTTTCTGAGAATGTCTGGGTCTGGATTGCCCTCAGTACATTTTCCTGTAAAACCACTAAGGAAACTCCTATCATCAACATCCAGATGGCCATGCTATCACTTACCCCCTTCTAGCTAAGCAGTATTATCTGCATTCTGTTACTTAGAGTCAAGAAAATTATTTTCTAAGATCTCGTTAACATTTTCTAAAGTCATAGAAAAACATAAAATTTAAAATTAGTTTTAAAATTGACATTTTAATGTATCCCATATTTATTATAAATTACTGACACTTCTTTAATCCATCTGAAAGTATATGGAAAAGATAGATGTCCACACATTCTTATGGTGTTCGCATGATTGTTTATGTGAAGCCCCTCTCAGAGTTGAGCAATCTGGGACTTCTAAACACATCTGGGTCTTTTCTTTCTATGGTTGCCTTACTCATCCACTCATCTATGTAAAAAAAAAAAATCAGAATAATGGATGAACAAAGAAATTGCTGGAATTGTATTTGAAATGTATTAAAAAAATTGTGCATTTAAACTCAATTGCAAGTCAACCTGAAATAACTTAACATCAGATATTTGACCTAGGCTGTAAGAGTCCAAGCTAGAGTTTTATTATAGAAAAATATTATTCCATCATGGTAAAACAATATACATTATTGACTCAAAAATCACCATTCCTCATATGCACATGACAGTTCCCTATAACTGCAACACATGCAAATATACAGACCATTAGTATGAATGACATAAAACTAGAAGTAGTGCAAGACTACTTACATATCACTACATTGATGTCATAAACTAACTTTTGTCATTTTGTTTCATATTCCTTATTTCTCTTCAGCCTTAATGGTAACTAATAGAAATGGCACTATCCTAACACATACTGCTTTAAAAATTAACCTTTTAATCTTAAAGAAATGTTGAGAGGATGCCACAATATCACATTGAAAACTAGGTTACTACTATAGTTTAATTACAGTTTTAGGGCAATAAGCAGCCATGTGTAAGACTGTGGATCTCAACAAGCCAAAGCACATGAAAGCATTGGGGTACCATTTGTCACTTCCCAACAGTTCAGTCTGTATTTCAATTATGTGACTATTATTATCACTTCTATAATTTATGAATATTTCCAGATTTTAAAAGACCCTCAAACAGACAGTTGATGGCTGATGACTGGTAATATAGGAATAAAAATGGAAAATATTCTTTGTGACATTATTTTTAATACTATTATTATTATTATTATTATTATTATTATTATTATTATTATTATTATTACTATTAAATTCTAAGTCTAAAAATTATTCTGAAAGAGATAGTGGATAATAATAACAAAATGTACTTGAACACATATTGTTCTTGAGTACTAAGAAATTAAGTGTGAACAACTAGTAATTAGCATATTTATATGTAGTTAATTTTCTAAAGTAAACAAATATTATAAACATCCTTAAGAGATATGAAATTATACCTTGTAATTGTCCTAGATCAAATAAGAAAATAACTTATTTCTATTTTCACATCTGAAATCCATTAAGTACCTAAAGATTGTTGTGTTCCATACTACAAGGCTAAATTTTATTATATGGAAGTCTGCTGTTTTTGAAAAACAAAATTACATTGAATCTTCTTAAAATTTTATATACAAGCTGGAGAAAAACACATAATAGATTTAAACTTAGTAATAAAAAGCTATGGATTAGTACTTTTCTAAAGAACTCTCTAGTTTATTGTGTAAACGGGAGCTTTGTACGCATGAGGTCTACATGAATGTCTTATTGGTACCAAAGCAAGTATAGTCTTCTGCAAAGACAGTATGTTTAATTTAAAGGTTACCATCATATGTTGTTAATTCCCTTTTAATTTGGATTCTAGTCTTAAAATCTACTGACCAAAGAAGTTTTGACAACAAGCCATTTTATAAGTACAGTCAACAATATAACAAAAATATAATTAAATAGTAATTAAATGTTAAAGAATTAAAAATTTAAAGTTCTGACCATTAACAAAAAGATGAAAATGTATAAACTAACTATGAGAATAAATATATAGAGTTCTTAAAAAACAAAACACTGAATATATTTGTAACAGATTAGATTTTTTTATTTATTTCATACAGATGTAGTAGATATTTCATAGAGATATTTCATCTAGAAAAATACCAATATATGGAAATTGGTTAAGTATAAGCTTACAGTTATGAAAAGAAAAATATTAACTACACTTAGTAGGAGTAGTGATGTTTAGCATTTGTTTTGTGTTTAAAAATGCCATTCAAAACTATTGTTTACCTTTATAAACAGAACCCTGGGCTGAGGACAGAAGCTGTGATTTAGATTTCTAAAACAATATAATCTAAAAAGATGGATCAGCTGATGAAGTTATTTATTATCAAGCTTTAAGACATGAATTCAGTCCATAGGAATTATAAGTGAAAAGAGATATTTGACATCTGCAAGTCACTCTCTGACTCCCTCACACATGCCATGGTATATAGGTACATAAACAAAGCCATAATTGTATTATAGCAATAATTGTGTAAAAGCAATATAATAAAAGATTGTTTTCTTTATTTTCAATAAATACACTCTAAAATTGAAGGAAGGCAAATGACTATCAATATTTTTAATATACAAGCTATTATAAAGTAATTAAAAATCAAAAAGCAATATATGTACAGATTTTATTTACTGTTCATTAAAACAATTTCAATGTTGCTATGAGTCTGCACCCATTCTGAAACAGCTTAAAAATCACCGAGCAAAAGGCACAAAACTGAAAATGATGATGAGAAAGCCACAGATGTCACAAATTACTTTTCAAGCAGTAATGCCTTCAATGCCATCTGTATAATGTGGTGTTTGGGTTGGTTTAAACAACTTGATGACACCTTCATAAACTGGTATTCATTCTGAGTATGTGAGCAGCATCATAAACTCAGCACCATGTTTCTGTCAATTTCACTGTGGAATCTGTTTTCAAATCAACCACATAGTAAAATGCACTTGATGTCAGCTACTGAAAAATGTCTGTCCAAAACATCTGCCTCCTAAACCACCCGAATGGGTATGCATTCAAGTAACAGATAGAATTATGTCAGAGTTAGCTGAAAACATCCTTTTGCAGATACTTAGTAGGAAGGTGATACTCAAACCAGTAATTCTGACACTTAAATATCTTTGATCTAAAGCTGTTTTACCTGGGTAGAAAATTGTAGCTGAAATATCTTAGGTATACTTGTCAGATAAGAGGGAAAGCCCTTAAAAGCTAGCATCTATGGCTAAGAATGTGGCTTATCTTTTTAAAAGTACTTGGTTTTCCTCTCAAGAACTTGAGTTTTGTTTCCAGCACCCAAGTTAGGTTTGAATAATTTCCTACAACTGGCTTCAGAGGACTGATGCTTTCTTCTGACTTTCATGGACGCTTGCACAGACATGGAAACACACACTTATGCACATAATAAAGAAATTAATTTTAAAACATGTCAGTGTCTAGAATTTCTTTATGAATTATTTTCTAATAAAGCAAATATCAGACACTCTATTTTTCATTAAATATTTGTAAAATTCATCAGCATTCAACCTCACAACCTTGCAAAAACAACTCTTACAAAGCACATACTGCCTGCCTATACTCGGTCACTTTCTTGTTGCTTAACCTGTTCTCTTTTCTTCCATTTCCTTTTCTTGATCCTTCCTTCCTTCCTTCCTTCCTTCCTTCCTTCCTTCCTTCCTCCCTCCCTCCCTCCCTCCCTCCCTTCTTTCCTTCCTTTCCTCCCTCCATCTCTCCTTCCTTCTCTGCCTGCCTCCCTCCTTTTTCAGTATTTCTTCTGGAACAGTGTGTTGTTATATAACCCAGGGTAGTTTTTTTCTCCCTATGTAGTGTTTCTTGGTTTGAATTTATTTCTACCTTCCTACCTCAGTCTTCTGAGTACTTAGATAACTGTCATGAATTTCTTTGTCCAGATATTTTACTTGAAAAAATATTTCTTGTTCATTTGGAGTTTAATTTCAGCATCACCAAGATGCTAAGTCACATAGGTAATTTTTACAATTTTCTTCAATAATTTCTTATAAAGTTAATCACTCCAGAAAAATAGTATTATATATTTCAAATCAAGATTCATTTGCTCATTTATTTCCAATCTATCCATTCACAAAGACTACTGAATATTTATAATCTGTTAAGGACGAAGAGAAAAAGAAACTATTCTCCAACAAACACTCTTAATGAAGGAAGTACATAAATGAAATGAAATCTATTAAGCTATTTAATATCTGCTGTGAAAAGGCATGAGCACAGTATTTCGCTACAATTGCCCAAGCATAAGCTAGTGTTAAAGGAGGGTAGAATATAGAAGTATTTTAACTCAGACCATTGCTGCTCTGGCAAGAGACCACATCCAAAGACCGCCTAGGTCTATGCAATCTGCCTGGAATGCAGATATGCATTTAATCCAGAAGTAAGTAGCTCTCTTGAGTTCAAGGCTATCATGGTACAGAGATGGCTTCAAGTAAAGAATACCTTTGTTCCAGGCATAGGGGTACACATGTTTAATCCCAGCACTCAGGAGAAAGAGGCATGTAGAGCTCTGATTTCTATACAGTAGGTTGGATTGAGTCAGTGAGGCAATGCAGTGGAGTTGAGTTCATGGTAGTTGGGTGCACGCCAGAAGAGGTAGTTGAAGCCAGAGAACAGCACAGAGAAAGAAAAAGATGGTGAAAGAGAGTGGCGCAGAGAGAGAGAGAGAGAGAGAGAGAGAGAGAGAGAGAGAGAGAGAGAGAGAGAGAGAGAGAGATTTTACAGGGACAGTTGTACAGTGGCAGGTAGCAGATAGAGAGGACAAACTAGACACAGGAGAAGACAGAACAAGCCAGAGAATGAGAAGGACCTAGAATATTAGAACATATTGCTAAACTTAGTATGAGGCCATGCAGAGCAATTCAGTGAGAAACTGAGAGAAAATAGGATAAATCAGTCGGCTTGGAGAAGAGTTTGAGTCAGAATGGCTGATTTGAACCAGCCAGCCAGAATTCAGAAAGGGTGTATTTATCAGAGGCTGTAAACATTCTTGGCCTATATTAGACTGTACATAGTCAAGACACTACCAGGACTAGACCCAGGTTAGCAGATGCAGGCAGTAAACCTCCCAGACAACAATTACATGAGGCAAATAAGAGTTACTTTTACAATGGAGAATGTTACTGGGCTTTCTGACTGTGGCAAAATCACAAAGAGGAACAAATTTAAGTTAAAAAAGAAAAATTTATTTTATTTAGAAATTCAGAAGCTTCAGGTAGTGATCAATTGTTATTTCTGGGCTTATTGTGAGGCAGAACTTCACAATAAAGGGAGCATGGTGAAGAACAGCTGCTCACCTCACCATCACCAGGAAGCTGAGAGACATGAATTTAGAAAGGGATACAGATATACTCAAAGGCATGCCCAGTTAGCGCTTGCTTCCAAATAAACTCTACACTATCACATTTCCATGACCTCCCCTAGAGTGTCCACAGCTATGGACCAAACCATCAGTATATAAAGCTTGAGGAATATTGCAGATCCACACTGCATCCAGCAGTTATAAAGTATCCTAGAGGACCAGCAATATGTTTCAGCGGGTAAAGGTGCTTGCTGTTAACACTGAGGAATTGTGTTTGTTCCTAAGGATGGGGGGAGTGGCAGACGAAGATAATTGTACACCCTGCCAGTTATTCTTTAATCTACTCATAGAGGCATGTGTTCCTGAGCATGCATGTTAATGTACTTACACACACAGAGAAACACACACTCACACACACACTCACACACACTAAATGTGTGCATATATATATATATATATTAAACTATATATAATAATGAATATATTTAAAACATTTTAAATGTTCCAGAATAGATGTTTTTGGGGGACATGACGAGTATCTTAGATGTACAATGTTGATTTTTGTGGTAAGATAAAGTGAATAGAATGGGCCAAGAGGTTATATAAACCTGACTTAACTGAATGTCCTTGCTAAATAAATAGAGCAGGATTTGTGTGACTTCCTAATGACATGTTTGACAGAGAAGCTGTAGATTGACAAAGGCAGTCTGATGACTTCTAAAGGATGCTTCTACGCTTGGACCAGAATCATAGAGAGCAATCTGAAAGGTTTCATGAGGTCAGATCAAATTAACAATGACAGTAAACTTCTTATACATTTGTGAGAGAAATCAAGCTTAGCTATAATGGAAAGAAAGTTAATGACAAAGTTGGTGGCAGGCAGATAAATTGAGAGCTTATTCCAAATGTCAGATAGTCAGTCAGTGATAAGGACAATCGTATGTGAAAAGACAGGAAAGTTGAATAACATGTAATTTACTGACTTAAAAGGATTTGACATCTAACTGGAAATGCAGTTGAAGACAGAAAAGCCATGTCTATTTTTCACCATTCATTTGCTGAGCAGTTTTTTTTTTATAGTTTTACTTATTCTTTCTATACTCTGTTCTAACTCATCTTGAAAATCCCTGGCTAAACTGTCAGATGCTGAAGTTGTCATAACCATGTTGATATAGACTGGGGATGTGGGTTAACACCATTGGAGGCTGGCAGGTCAGGAGACAAGAGGCATCTCCCTTTTTCATTTAGTACTAATATGCCTGCAGCAAGCTGCTGCTGGATCTTTTGCAGGTAGCTCATGCAAAGAATATGAATGAAGAAGAAAAGAAGAGAATAGAAAAAGCACTTGTACAGTGCTGTCCCTCGGCACGAAGAGTCCACAGATATGGATAAAGGAAGATATAAAAAATGTGGTAACACTGTCATCTTCACTCATCTATCATTGAATGCTTTAATGAAAATTCTTTTCTAAAAACCTTGATTCGTGCATTACTTAAGACACTAATATTTTGAGGCCCAGATTATACAAATAAAATAATTTTATTTTAATTTTTTGGGATGTTCGTAATTAGAAGAGAGTACTATGTAGCCTTGTTGGCCTACAACTCTCTATATAGACTAGAGTGGCTTCTAACTCACAGAGATATGCCTGAATCCGCTTTCTGAATGCTGGAGGTAAAGTTGCACCATACCTTACATGTTACCTCCTGGCCATAAGTCAAATTATTACCAAGGGTATATTGGTATTGAGGCAAAAAAGTGTCCCCTTGGTTCCTGAAATGACAGTGACTTGTTTGGGGAATGCTGTTGTAACTATCATTGTGATACTAGATCCTCTTTTATTTAAGAGATGTGTAAAAATTGAGAATGCTAAACATACCCTGCTTCCATTTGGCCCCTCTCCATTGCACACCATCTTTATTACTAATAACGTGTACATTTTTTATTACTAGTAAGCTAGTCTGGAGAAAAAGAGAGACAAATAAACAATTTAGATTAAACAAAACAAACAAGTAAACAGAAAAAAAAAGCAAAAGTACAAAAAGCACATGCAGACACACACACTCACATACAAAAAAAAAATCGCAGAAAAACAGAAAATCAGAAACTTTAATATATAAGCAAAAGACCAGTAAGGCTGAAAACTGTCAAAACAAGGCATTATAAGCCAAAACCAAAAAACCCCACCCAAAAAAACTAACTAAACAAAATAAAAAACAAATCACCTCCAAAAAATACAATTCATTTTGTGTTCCCATTTATGGCTGGGCAATAGGTCTGCCTATGTAGTTTACAAAACAAGTTCAATGGGAAAAACTATTTTATGTGTGCATGAGTGATTGTCAGTTGGAGATAAATTCCGAGTTAAGCGGGGGGCGGGGGGCTTGTGTCTACCCCCCTCAGCACTGGAACCCCATCTGGCTTTGACATCTACAGGCCCTCTGCTTGCTGTCACAATTGTTGTGGGTTTATATTTATGTTACTTCCATTGTGTCTCTAAGGTACTCTTTGCTGCCTTCCATCACTACTAGCTCTGAGAATCATATTGTCTCCTTTTGGCTACTTCCCTGAACTCTGAAAGGACTGGTTTTTATGATGACATCTCATTTAGAATTGAGTGCTCCAAACTGTTTTGCTTTCTGCACATTTTCCAGATTTAGGCCACTATCCTGGTTCCCACTGACTGCAGGAGGAAGCGTCTATGATCAAGACTCAGAAAGATACTTATCTGTGAGTATAACAGTATGTCATTAGGATTCATTTTACTGCTATGTTCCTTTAGCAGAATAGTAGTATCTGATTTTACCCGAGGTCCATAGCCTATCTAGTCTCACGATCTTAGCTACACAAACAGTATCAGGCATAGGTTCTATTTAATGATGTGGTTTTTATATCAATGACAAAGTGGTTGGTTGGTTACTCCCATGGCTTTGGTGCCACACCTGCACTATTTTATCATGCAATGATTCACTACTGAAGGGTTTGTAGGTGAGTTAATGGTTTCTTTTCTTTTCTGGTAACATGCAAAATACCAGCCAGCACTGCAAACACTCGTCAGTAGTGGTGAAGGCTCTAACTAGACAAAAGCATGACTCCTCTGTACTTAATAACACATCTAAGTGTTATCTACAGTAATAGGGCCTTAACATCAGGTTGTAGGGATTAACCAATGGCATTGGTTATAGTTTCAGATTTTTAATGATTCCTGTGTAATTCCTTTGGCCAGAAACTCAATTACATGTAACCTTTTTCTGGTACTAGAGGTTTAACTTCATGGTGACACATGTCTTACTGGGACTTTGCCCTCCCTGTTATTTGATGACTTCCATTTAGATTTCTTTCATAAGTGTTAGGATTTTGGATGGGGATTTCATTGAATCTATAGATTACTTTTGATAGGATGGCCAGTTTTACTGCATTAACCTACTGATCTCTGAGTATGGCAGATCTTTTCATATTCTGAGATCGTCTTCAAGTACCACTTTAGATGTCTTACCATTGCTATTATACATATTGTTAAGTTGCTTGGTTAGAGTTATCCTGAACTTTGTAAATTTAATACAAAATATTATTTTGAAAGAATGATAGGAAAATGTGATATATTAACCTCAGATAATAAGTGTTTTAAGTTTAAGTTAGATTGTGTATATAGACTAGATTTTTGTAAGTTGTAATATACATTGAGATAATATATTCAAATTTAGGATTCAGAAAACATAGGCACAACTCATTAAGAGCATATCTTAAGCTTTAAGTTGCCAGATGTTGAGCCTGGTGATTTTCGTTCTTAAAGTCCAAACACCTAGCAAAGGACCTGACCAACTATGTTCAGGTAACTTAATTAAATTAATATGTAAAGTTTGAAACATTGAACATGAAGTGAAAAATCCTTGATCAGGGATCAGTATGCCCGCTGGCTCAGAGGGGTTTAAATGAAAGTTCAAAGCAGAGAACACATGAATAAAATATCGAATGTAGAATTTTTGTTCTCACTTTCTAGACAGTTGTGGTGGAAAAAAGACATAAAAAGATTACTCTTACAAGAACACCATGTCGATTAGCAGTTTAACATTTTTGTTTGGAGATTTCTGCTTTTTTCAACTTTTTTTCTAAAATCCAGTCAATCAATCAAAGTTATCCTACTTGTTTTTGTTTAAAAGTCTTTAGCTCCTATTATTAATTTCTTTCTTAATTATTTCTTTTGTTTTTCAGATTAGCTAGTCTCAAAATTTCTGAAGTTAGGCAATTAATTGGGACATGTTATTTACAACTTAAGAATATTACTAGTATACATGTAAAACAAGATTCATAAAAGAAATACAAGGAGCACTAAATCACAATTAATTTTTAAATGTGATTGAATTTTTACTTAAATTTGGTTATTTCTGTTTGATTTGTGTTCCAATTGTTAGAATCTAATGTACCAGGATAAGTTGCCCATATTCAGTTCTGATTCCTTGTAGTAAAATATTTACAGTCTATTCTGTATCTTTGGTAGGATAGAGAGAGAGCCAATTTAATAGAAGGATACCAAATGACACCAAAGAGCTAAAAAGGTGAAACTAAACATAGATACTGTCATCAAACAGAGACAAAATTCAGAAAAAGAAAGAGGCTACTTACTATTCGACTCACTAGAAATGACACTCCTGGGTCAAAAGCCACAGAGGGCAAAGTTTCCAATTGATTGTGAAATACAGAGAGCACACTCAGAGACAGGTTCTCCTGGAGATCTTTTGGTGCATATGCAACTATTAGTTAAGACTCTGTGTCATACATTTAGAAGCCATGATATAGATCTGCTACACTGGTCAGTTTCTCCTTAAATCTTGTAAGTCTAAAAAAAAAAAAAAATCACCTTTGTATTTCTTCTGGAAGACTTGGCTGGAGAAACTCAACTCATTCACTAAATAAATATTGTTAAGGCATACCAGGTTCCAGGAAGTGTGCCAAGCCTTGTGATTGTAAATACACATGCTATGTCTTCCCTGTCATTCTGATGGAGAGAAAGAGATAAATATACAAGATATATGCTACATATCAGAAACTTAGTACTATCAGTTGAAGTGTTGTGAGAATCAACACATACTACTTCAAAAACTTTATTAGTCATAAGTTGATAAAATTTGAGGATTATGGGACTAACAACGAGAATGTGAAGATCAAGCAACTTTAATGATTTATAAATGTCAGACAGGTTATTTTTTGAAAATGTAGCCTTTTCCACAAATAAGTGTATTGTGATTAGCAGGTAACATAAATCAATGTCTTTTCCTCTTACCCCGTTTACAATTGCACCTTTCCCGATATACCCTTGAAATCAAGTGAGGACACAGTAGTGGTTGTGAGATTTTTGGTTAGTCGATGCAGAAAGAGAATTCTTACAGCGAGTCCCATTTGGAGAAGGGTGCTATAGCATGTAAATTGTTTAAGTAGGGCAGCAACAGTGGCTGGATTGTCAGTGTGGCATAAGGAAAGCACACTGGTTTACAGAGAACTTGTTTGGCTGTTGAGCTTCTTTACAGATTAGAGGATTAATCCCATCAGAAGTATCCTGTTGTGGCATGTCAGTTCTTCATCAAGATTAATAGGATTAAGAACTCTTTGTAGGAGTTCTTCCCAGAATGGACAGCTGATCAAGAGTGGCTCCAGAGCAGTATGGTAGATCTTGAGCCACATGAAGTATCATTGTTTTGCTAAGTTATATGGGAAAATATGTCACGAAAATTTACTTTAAGGATTAGGATTATGGGAATTTTTAGGTGTTGCAAATTAGTCTGGCAAATGGAGGCTACATGAAGAGGCAATGTAGCAATTCCCATCTTGAATGGAGTCTTCTGGAAGAATCTCTTTTCTCCAGAAAATCCCACTCTTTTCTTTGGAACTTGCACTGATTAAAATAAACCAACCCACGGTGTAGAAGAGCTTCTTTATTCAAATATCATTTTAAAAGTATTTTAAGGAAGATATCTAAAATGAGGTTTGCTAAATGTCTGTGGTACAGCCAAGACACATAAAATTAACCATTGTATGTAAGAAGTAGGCTTGAGACGTAATTATATTTAATATGACTAATTTTTAAGCTGCAGATTTAATATTTCTAGATATGGAGTAGGGAAGATGTAAACATGACAACTCTTGTGAGATAATACTAGCCAGCTATAGCATACCTCTGAGTTTTGAGGCCTGTTTTTCAACTATTGAGGGTTTGAGGGTGAGATGTTCTTTCAATCTCAGATAAACACAACTGAATCAGATGACAAGGCATTGAGTCACCTTGTGACTTAGAATGGGTCATAGCTTTAAGAACAGAAGCTCTATTAATCTATGTGGTTTTCCAAACTATGCTAACTGTAACTTTTTGTCAGCAGCACTCTTTGCTTAGTGTGTAATAAAATTTTCATTTCTGGAGAAAGAGCTGAGCAATACATTGTAGCACCCATCATGCTCAGTGATGGTCTGCCATGATTGAATCTAAAACAGTCATATAAATAAAATGGATGTACCTTATAGGTATGAAAATATATAACCTATAGGTAATATAAAATTTACACATAGGTGCCGGCCATACACCATAACTGATTACTGGGACAGCAGTGACTGCACACTGACCTAGGAACCAGGCTGAGAGTTCCAGGATACCAATGCTGGTGTTTCCCAGGTGGAAGGGGTCTGCAGAGCATGAAGCATGTGGGTCTGGCCTTGAGCCACGTTGCTGATCCTCAGAGGAGTGCCTGGGTCCCTGGAGGCTTCTCCCGATTCTGGGCACTCATCTGCCTGCATGCAGCACTTGTGCTCTGTGTCTCAAGCTGAACTGTGGGCTACAAAACACTGTTCAAAAACAAATTTGAACAGTGAATAGTCAAAATTACAGCCCTAATAAGGATACTAGAAGGAAAACTCCAACCAATAGAGGCTAACTGCACCCAGGGAAACACAAGAAATAGATAACTTCCTTTTAGCAAAACAAAAATAAAACAAGCACACAAACACACCACTACAACCAACATCAAAATAAAAGAACCTAACAGTCATTGTCCATTAATCTCTCTGAACATCAATGGTCTCAACTCTCCAATAAAAACATACAGACTAACAGAATGGATACACAAACAGGTATCAACAGTCTGATGCTTAAGTAAAACACACCTCAGCCACAAAGATAGACAATTCCTGTTTGGTAAGGGCTAGAAAGTTCTTCCAAGGAAATGGACCCAGGCAGGGCTGGCTTACCCACTCATGTGTCCCCAGGGCAGGTCAGCTCACCCACTCCCATGTCCTCACGGCAGGCCCTGGCATGATGGCATGGGAGTGAGAAAGCAGGCCCTGGCTGAGGACAAGGGTGTGGGCCCTGATCCAGGGCTCTGAGTGAACCGCACTCCAACATCTACCCCATGAATGACCTGCTGGAACACACAAAGGGCCCGGACCTGCAGATTCAAAGTTTAAGAATCTCCATGAAACACAGCAACAACAGGATATCCAATAACAGTCCTAGTGAGGACTGTAACTATAGTGTAGGCCTCAAACCAGACCCATGACTCATAGCAATGAACATTTGAAAGTAAACATATGTGGACAAAAGGCTATACTATGTGATACACTACAGCTTCTATAACAAGACTTTTTGTTTCTCTCTTAGTTTTATTTTACTGGTGGGAGGAGAGGAATTTACTGACGTGACCTGTAAATCATAGGCATTCAATAAAAGTACATGAAAAAGAAACTGTGTTACATTTACACAATGGAATACTACTCAGCCATTAAAAATGAGAAAATCTGAAATTTTTCATGCAAATTCATGGAACTGGAAAAGATCATCCTGAGTGAGGTAACCCAGACCCAGAAAGATAGGCATGGTATATACTCACATATAAGTGGATGTTAGTCCCACATAGTGGTTCTGTTCACACAGTGGGTTGTCTAGACAGATGCTGGGACTCGCTGCTGGACTCTGGACACAGCTCTGATAGTGGTATGGAAAAATGTGGGGGGGGGATGAAAGAATCCAGAGGGTTAAGGAACTCTACAAAGAAACCATTCAAACTGGCAGATCTGGACCCAGTGGGGCCTGCACAAACTTTTGCACCAACCAAGGATAATGCATGCAGAGAACCTAGACTCCCTTTTCAAATCTAGACAAAGGACAGCTCATTCTCCATGGTTGTTGGTGGAGTGCAGACTGCCTCTGACATGAATTCTGGTGCTCCTCATCTGATCTGATCACCTCCACTCGACAGAGAGACCAAATGGGCACACAGAGAAAGAGATGCAGGTTATCCAGATGACACCTGATAGGTTGTGGTCATACAATGGGGGAGGAGGGTCCCCTTGTCAGAGGTCTAAGGGAGGGAAATGAGGCAGAAGAGGGAGGGAGAGTGGAAATGAGAAAACACATGTGATGCAGTATGAATACATTATAATAAAAACTAAAGCACTTTGCATATATAATCATATAGATGAGTATATGTATTCTTTTTACTCTTTTGGATTAATTTTTTTCAGGCTTTATTGGCATAAGTGCAGATACTACCCAACTACAGTTAAATTGTGCTCTTCTAACCCTATTGTTTAAAGATGAATTTAATAAACCCAAATTACCAAATGTAGAGCTTAGGATTTACTTCATAAATGTGCTTAGAATATTCACATGTACATCCAATTGCACATAATTACACAATTAGCTTTTTAATAGTGAAGTATTGAAAGTTTAATGGTATTTATTAAATCCCTTCATCAGTGAAAAGTGAAAAAATGGCAAGCTATGTTGCACATATACCTTGCTTCATATGCTTCACTTTTGTAGCTTCATATACTGTAGTTTCCTCACTTAAAGACTGTCATCATCCTCTGAGTCCATCAGTGCTCCTCTTCCCATGAAATGAACTTGTGTGATGTGTTTCTTTCACATTTCGGTAGCTCTCCACATACTTGAAACTTTTCCATTATGATGAATCTATTATGCTGATCATGTTTTCTATTTTCTTTTTACCTTTTTTGAAGTTTTTATTAATTATTTACTTTACATCCCAGCCATAGCCCCCTCCCTCATCTGTCACCAGTCCCACCCTTCCTCCCTGTTTCCCCCACCCCTACTCCCCTAGTCTCAGTGAAGGGGAACACCCACACCCACCCTAGCATATCAAGGTGCATCAGGACTGAGAACATCCCCTTTCCCTCATGCCCAGTGAGGCATCTCAGCCAGAAGAAAGCAACAACAGCAACAGCAGCAGCAACAACAACACATCCAGGCAAAAGAGCCCATGTCAGAGCCAGCCCCTAATTCTCTCACTAGTGTACTCACATGATAACTGAGCTGTTCATGGGCTACATCTGTGCAAGAGGCCCAGGTCTGGTCCCTGGGTATTTCCTGCCTAGATCTCCAGTCTCTACAGCTCCCCCTCCGGCCCCAGTATAGTCAGCTCTATTGGTACACCTGTGGGGATCCTGTCCCCTCTGAGTCTTCCATTCTTCCCCTCAACTCTTCTCCAATCCTCCCCGTGCTCCACCTCATGTTTGGCTGTGGGTCTTCACATGTGCTTCCATCAGCCAGTGGGTGGAGCCACTCAGAGGGCAACCATGCTTGGCTCCCATAAGCAAGCACAGCAGACTATCAGCAATAGTGCTGAGGGCTGGCTCTCTGTCATGGGTGGGTCTCAAGTTGGGCCAGGCACCAACTGAACGTTTCCTCAATCTCTTCTCCATCCCTGTCCCTGCACATTTTGTGCTCAGGCCAGGTCATGGGTCACAGTTTCTGTGGGTGGGTTAGTGAAGGGAATCCTCTTCAATTTCCATGACTCCTTCTACTAAGAGTTCAGCTAGCACCACCCTCATAACCTCCTTGGATACTACCTTACCATTGGTCTCCAGCCCCTGGCCAAGGTTTCTTTCTCTCTACAAGCCTTCTGTTCACTTGTCCCCAATTACCCAAGGTCTGATATCACCTCTCATTTCTCTCTTTGTTCATTCTCTTATCATGCTACCTTTCCACTTCCACTTATTAATATATTTCCACTTCTGAGTGAGATTTAAGCATCCTCCCTTAGGTCTTCCTTGTTATTTATCTTCCTTGGATCTTGACTTGTAGTATGGTCATTCTGTATTATATGGTTAAAATCCACATATAAGTGAGTACAAACCATGTGTGTCTTTCTGGGTCTGGGAAACCTCACTCAGGATAATCCTTTCTAGTTTATTCTACGTGCTTCCAAATTGCATGATTTCCTTGTTTTTAATAGGTGAGTAATATTACATTGTGTAAATTACCATAGTTTCAAGTTGAGGGACATCTGGGTTGTTTCCAGTTTGTGGCTATTATGAGCAAAGTAGCAATAAAAACAGTTGAGCAAATGTCTTTGTTGTATGATGGGACATCTTTTGGGTATATGCCCAGGAGTAGTATAGGTGGGTTTTGAGGGAGTGCTATTCCCAATTTCCTAAGAAATCACAAGATTGATTTCCAAAGTGATTGTACAAGTTTGCACTCCTACTAGCATTGGAGGGATGTTCCCCTTGTTTTTTATCCTCCGAGAATATGCTGTCACTTTAAGTTTGACTTTAGCCATTCTGATTTGCACTTCCTCGATAAGAAGGGAAGTTAAGCCACTCCTTAAGTGCTTCTTCAACATTTGCTATTCCTCTGTTGAGAATTCTCTATTTAGATGTGTACCCCATTTTTAATTGGGTTATTTGGTTTAGTGGTGTTTACTTTCTTGAGTTTTTTAAAATATATTTTGGATATAAGGCCTTTGTCAGATGTGCAGTTGGTGAAGATCTTCTCCCAGTATGTAGACTGTCATTTTGTTCTTTTGACAGTGTCCTTTGCCTTACAGAAGTCTTCCAGTTTCTTAAGGTCCCATTTGTTAATTGTTGATCTTAGAGCCTGAGTTGTTTGTGTTCTGTTCAGGAAATTGTTTCCTGTGCCAATGAGTTCAGGGTTCTTTCCCATTTTCTCTTTTAATAAATTTAGTGTTTCTGGCTTTATGTTGATGTCTTTGATCCACTTGGATTTGAGTTTTGTTCAGGGTGATAAATATACATTTTTCTACATGTAGACATTCAGTTAGACCAACACCGTTTGTTGAAGATGCTTTCTTTTTCCCATTATATTGTTTTGTCTCATTTGCCAAAATTCAAGTGTCTGTAGGTGTGTGGGTTTATTTCTGGGTCTTTGATTCAATTCTATTGATCAATCAGCCTATCTTTATGTCAGTACTCTGTAGAGTTTACTACTATTGCTCTGTTGTAGTAGTACAGCTTGAAGCCAGGGACAAAGACCGTCAGAAGAGCCTTTAGTGAATAGGATTGTTTTTAGCTCTTCTGCATTTTTTGTTTTTCCATATGAAGTTGAGAATTGTACTTTCAAAGTCTATAAAGAATTGTGTTGGTATTTTGTTGGGGATTGTACTGAATCTGTAGATTGCTTTTGGTAAACTGGCCATTTTCACTACGCTAATTCTACTGATCCAGGAGCACGGCAACATCTTTCCTTCTTCTGATAGCGTCTTTAGTTTCTTTCTTCAAAGACATGAAGTTCTTCTCATAAATGCCTTTGACCTGCTTGATTAGAGTTACACCAAGATATTTTATATTATTGTGGCTAGTGTGAAGGCCTTAGTTTCCCTAACTTCTTTCTTATTCCATTTGTTGTTTGTAAACAGGAGGACTACTGATTTTTTAAAAAATTATTCTTCAATCTATCCACTTTGCTGAAATTGTTCATCAGCTGTGGAGTTCTCTAGTAGAGTTTTCCGGGTCACTTATGTATACTATCCTATCATATCAATACTTTGACTTCTTCCTTACAAAATTCTGTTTCCTTGATCTCTTTAGTTGCTGTATTGCTCTAGCTAGGAAGTACTATATTTAAAAGATATGCCATGGGCAGCCTTGTCTTGTCCAATATTTTAGTGAAATTGCTTCAAGTTTCTCTCCATTTAATTTGATATTGGCTACTGTCCTTTATTATGTTTAGTTATGGACCTTGTATCCCTGATCTCTCCTAAACTTCCATCATGAAGTGGTGTTGATTTTCAATGCTATTCTTAAATTTCTTTTGCAATTTCACAAGTAATCCTGATGTATGACAGTAAAGTATAAATGTCGGGTGTGATCTGCCAACTTCATTGAACATTCGTCCTAGTCTTACCCTTTCCTCCTGGTATAGCATTCTTCAGATATAAATCTATTAAGTTATGTGAATTACTATTTATACAATAATTGCTAAGTTATCCAATGAAATAGAGATCAACTTCTTTGAGTCACGAAGTCGAAAGTTAAGCTTGGTAAGGCAGGGCTACGTAAGCTGAATGAAGATGGCCGGTAGGCTTCTTGAGCCAGAAGGCTACATCATGAATGCAAAGAAAAGATTATTGCATGAAATTTAAACTACTCTCCCAGTGAACATATAAGGGTTGAAACCTAAGTCATCTTATTGAAGACACAAAGAATGTTCTACTGGTCTGGAAAGGTCAGATCAACCACAACATTATTGGCCAAGACACAAATAGGAGGCTAGTTCTAACTCTCTGCAGTCGATGAAGGCTTAGAAGTAAGGAGGCTTCAGAAGAGCAACCTGATACAGCAGAGTTTGAATCATTAGCTTTGAGGGTACGTCTTCACACACAAAAGCACACCCATTAGTGCTGCAGGGGCTCATGGAGAAACCACAGCTTGTCACCCCGAAGACTGTGATAAAGATCCACCCCAATGGTTACTCACTCCCAAATATGACTGTGGAAAGCATGGCCTCAGGCTGGTGATGCTATTGGCAGGTAGTAAAAAGTTCAGAAAGGAATGTATTGGAAAAAGTCAGTGAGTGCCTAGAGGCGAGGAATAATTGATGTGGGAACTTTATAAAGCCTCTCTAATTATGTAAAAGAACAAATCTGTGTTTTATAAGGCACTAGTTTCTCAGTTATTGAGTATTAAATAAAAATGAGTACATATATATACACAAATATGTATATATGTGTGTGTATATATATGTATATATATATTTCTTAGGAATATTTTTTCTTTTCACTGAAAATAGATTTAATTTTTTCTCACATATTATATCCTTATTATGTTTTCCCCTCCCTCTCCTCTTCCCAATTCATCCCTACCTCCACTCTTTCTGGATTCACTCATTTTCTGTCTCTCATTAGAAAACAAACAGATTTCTAATGGATAATAATAAGATTTTTTAAATGCTAATACATCAGAATTGGACAAAACAAAGAAACAGAATAAAAAGATCCAAAGAAGATGCATAGGAATCAGAGACCAACTTGTTCACATACACAGAATTTGCATAAAACAATAAATTGGAAACATAATACATGCATAGAGGATGTGTTACAGAACAAAGGGGATATTTTGAAAATAAAAGGGTCTGCTGGGCTGTATTAGGATTCTATAACATTAATTTTCCTTTCCTTGCTGAAAAAAAAAGTGACTAGTGTTTGAAATACTTGAGACTAAACAACAAATAGGAAAATTTGTCAGGATTCTTCTAAACAGACATAACACAGGGTAGACATCTTCATCCCTAAAGGCTCCTTAAGATGTAATGCAATCTTCAAACAGAGGGTGGGAAGGATACACACCACGTGCAACTGTAGGTCCTTGACCTGAATGCCACTTATGTCCCACCTAAAGCAAAGACAGCACTTTCACACAATTTCATATATATGTCTTTAAAACAGGCCTTGGCATTTTTATGTGCTTTCAGATTATAAAGTGGCTTTACACACTAAATCTCAGTTGAGCATCAAGAACACTCCTGAGTTAGCAACATCAATTGACCTCATTTTGCAGATGGCAAATAAGAAATTCTAAGAGGTTATCTGACTTGCCTATCTTACAGCTGAGAATGAGAAAAGGCAGCCAAGATCCTACCCCTGCTTCATTAGCTCTAAAGCCACTGCCTTGTCTGCTTTGATCATACCCAGGTCCTGGCCTTTGCAACAGAAACTCTCGGATATCTGATTGAGGCAGACAGCAGAGCAGTATGCACACATGAGAGCTAAACTATTTCTCGGCTTCACAGCTTGACTTGCCAGCTATTTCAAGACAGTTCCACTTGAGAGCTTTGTACTTCTGACCTGCTGTGAGTCACTAATGATATAATCCATTTTGGAAGGCAATGGTAAATGCTAGGTTATGATAACTCTGTTAGAAGTTTCTTATTATTAATTACTTTCTATAACCTTCTATCCCAATTATTTTTGTTGAGAAGACAGTATCTGCAGTGGGTAGCAAAATGAGATAACTCATACTCATGGAGATTTTAAGCTAAACATAGTATCTTAATTTTTCTGGAGTCTTAAGATAAAAAAATAAACATAAATTTCTGACTAACTTTGCTAAGTGAAAATGGGCTTTTGTGAAAGGTCGTATGGAGTTTGTGTATTTGCATCAAATGCCTCTCATGTTCTTGACATATGATACTCATGGATACATTCATTCTGAGCTGCTTCTCCCTGCTTTAGTGTACCATGTTTGTGATGCCACATATCAAATGTAGAGTGATGTATAAGTCAATAAGCTGGAAAACAATAAAATCTGAGATTCTGAGCATGTTATTAATAAGAGAGTCAGGATAAGTCTGAGTATTTTCTGAGTTTGCATATAGTTTCATGAGCATAGTGGAAGGCTCTTCCTGAAAAGGGCATACATGAAGTTTGAAAAGTGGGTATTACCTCATCTAGAATACACTTTACTAAGTACAGAAAGTTTCCCAGCTGGTTGAGTTCAGAAGTCTTTGACTTTACTTTAAAATATACTCTCTATTTTTCTTCAATATCAGTGTTTATGAGAAGCTGAACATTTGATTCCTTGACGTTTTTGAATTGTCAAAGGAAAAGAACACAGAAGCTCTTTGAAAATTCAAAGCAATTACAAGAGAAGGACAATATAAGATGAAGATACACCAAGACCAAATAGTCTAAAGCTCGCTTGCAGTAAAATGCTGCATGCTGTGACATTGCTTTTCTTCTAAGGACTTCTGATACTGATCAAGATTTACAGAATAGTGGTGGGTTAGGGAGAGGGGCAAGTCTTGTTCTTTGCTATATTACCTTTTTCCTTGCTCACTACAGTAGAGAGCCACTGACTTTTCTTTAAAAGGGTATATCTCATAAGAAAAAAAAAGTCTCAGTTTTGGAGAACCTTCCACCAGTTTTACTATACTGTTATTATTATATGACAGAGCCTCAGTGTATTGAGAAGTGCTTCATAATAGGGTTTTTAGAATAAAATCTCAGGCACAACTTGTACAACCACTTTGGAAATCTATCTGGCGCTTTCTCAGAAAACTGGGAATAGGGCTTCCTCAAGACCCAGCTACTCCACTCCTTGGAATATACCCAGAAGATGCTCCAGCACACAACAAGGACATATGCTCAACCATGATCATAGCAGCCTTATTCATAATAGCCAGAACATGGAAACAGCCTAAGTGTCCCTCAGTGGAAGAATGGATAAAGAAACTGTGGTACATTTACACTATGGAATACTACTCAGCTATTAAAAACGAGGAAATCCCAAAATTTGTGGTCAAATGGATGGGACTAGAAATGATCATAATGAGTGAGTTAACGCAGAAGCAAAAAGACTCACATGGTAATCCTCACTTATAATTAGGCACTAGCCCAAAAGGCATGTCCCACAAAAGTCTGCACTTACCAAGAGATTGGGATAGATGTGACGACATCTTACTGAGACTGTAGGTAAAAGAAATAAACGAGATGGGGAAATAGAAGGACCCTGAGGGTCCTAGAAACCTACAAGAAGAACATTGTGATGGGTGGACCAGGGCCCAGGGGGCTCTTCTCAAACTATTGCATTAACCAAGGGCAATACAATAGTAAACATCGAACCCCTACTCTGATCTACCCAATAGACAGGGCATTCTCCACAGTTATGTGGAGAGCAGGGACTGACTCTGAGATGAATTCTGGTGCTTCATATTTGACCACTTCTCCTTTGTGGGGAGGCGTGATGGCACTCAGAGAAAGAATAAGCAGGCTACCAAGATGAGACTTGATAGCCTATGACCATATAGTGGAGGAGGAGGTCGCACTTGGTCATAGACTTAGGGGAGGGGAATAGTGTGAAAGCGGGAGGGAGGGAGGGAGGAACGGGAGGATACAAGTGATGGGATAACAATTTAGTTGTAATCTGAATAAATTAATAAAATTTAAAAAGAAAAGTATATTTCAAACCTTTAGTAACTATTTACACTATTTTTGTTTGTAAGATTGAATCTAATAAAGCAACTTATGAATGTAAAAAAAAATTAAAAAAACAAAACTTCAGGCAGACAGCTCATGTTGACGTAATAAAATGTATCCTTTTCCTAGTAGTGAGTAATGGTCCCTGTCATTTCACAAATTCTGTTAAGCAAGTTGTAAATATATGTTTCCGAATCATTAAAAAGATCTAGTAATCCATATTAATATACACTCTTTCTTACAAATATATAGTATTAGGAATGTAACTCAGAGCCAGAGGCTGTTCTGCATGCCTGTAATCCCAGCACTCGGCAGGGGTAGGGGGGCAGAGGCAGGTGGATCTCTGTGAGTTCAAGGCCAGCCTTACCTACAAAGTGAGCCCAGAACAGCCAAGGCTACCCAGAGAAACCCTTTCTCAAAAAAATACATAACTCAGCATTGGAAGTGAGCCCATTCAGTGTTCTAGAACAGTTTAGTTTATAATGAGATGACTGCTCATCACATAGCTTCTCCTGCTAAATTCTGGGGGGGAAATCAATGTACAGACATCAACAGAGATAGCATAATATGGTGCCCACAACACACTGAGAGTCACTTGTTGTGTGCTAGAAGACATCGTCATCTGCTGTGCTGGGCACCACATGTCCGGTGTAAACTGAGTATGAAAGATGCTGGCCAGGTGGACACACACAAACCATGCAGAGGGAATAATTAAGCCCATTGGATTCTTCATGCATTTGCAACAGGAATGATGTTTTTACCACGTGGCTCAGGAAACATAAACTTAAAATGCTCTTTGGAAAATACAGTTAATCACATGTATTCATGCTCACAATAGTTTTTATATTTAAAATAAAAAATGGCTGAAATAAATCTTCCATCTAACTTAGAAATTAATAAAGCACATTTATTTTTTTATAACCATGTCCATGGACTCTTGAAACATATCTTTGACCTAGTGTCAGAATAAACAGACTCTTCCTGGGTTTTTTGTTTTGTTTTGTTTTTTGTTTTTTGTTTTTTATTATTTTATTCATATTACATCTCGATTGTTAGCCCTTCCCCTGTTTCTTCCCATTCTTCCCTCCCTCCCACTTCCCCCCGTCTCCCCTCCCTTATATCTATGATTGAGGGAGACCTCCTCCCCCTATATATGCTCTTAGAATATCGAGTCTCTTCTTGGTAACTTGCTATCCTTCCTCTGAGTGCTGCCAGGTCTCCCCATCCAGGGGACATGGTCAGAAAAGGGGCATCAGAGTTCGTGTCAGAGTCAGAACTCACTCTCCACTCAACGGTGGAGAATATCATGATCATCGGCTAGGTCTTGGTAGGGGTTCGAAGTTTAATGCCTGTATTCTCCTTGGCTGGTGCCTTAGTTTGAGGAGGACCCCAGGACCCAGATCTGCCTGTCATAAAGTTCTTCTTGTAGGTTTCCAGGACCCTGTGGGTCCTACTGACTCTTCCTGTCTTAATGAGTGATTTGTCTGTATAGACCACCACAAGAACGTCAGATCGGGCACAAATACTATGTATAAGTTACATAAAGTTATATTTTGTTGGATAGAATCTATGTTTATGTTATATGTTATCAAAAATAGATACAGAGTGTGGTAGGCTTACTTGTGTAGATTTTCCCCTACTAGGGCAATGCCTGAATTTTATATACCTCGTGTACACCACACTTTCAGCCTTTTCTTTTCCAGGTTTCAGTTTTGTGGAACAGTCTTTTAAGCATACAGCTAAAATTGTTTGTTTCTGTTAAAATTCTCAAAGCTGAATTGCTCCTTAACTGACAATTATTTTATGGAAAGCAATGAATATAGTTTTAAAATGTATGACAATTTGGAAATCTATACAAAACAAGAGGCTGATATGCAAACATCATGTACATATAGATGCTAATAGTTCATGTACTATTAATACTTTTTTAATAAAGATACAAATTTCCAGTAATATTTTATGGCAGCTAATTTTTTATTTTATTTACTAGCTTTTGATATTCAGTAATAAGAAAAATTTCCAAAAGAAAAAAATCATATTTCTCTCATATTTATTAGCCCTTGTCTTTATCTGTAACCTAGTAGTCCTCTGTGCTATAGGAAAAGGTTATGACAAAAACACTAAAAGTTATTTTTCAAGTACTTTTTGTTTTATCATTTTTGGATATGGGTAATAGATATGCAAAGGATTTATAGTCTTCGGATGCTTGCAGTGGCTATTGAAATTTTCCTTCACACCCATGCCATCCTTGCTATTATCCCTCATGTTCTGGGTTCCTCTGTCTTTCATACTTATCTGATTATTCTTGTTTTTCTGTCAATGCCATGCTTACCCATTCCTGGTCTCTGTGAGAGAAAGTAAGACTCTGGAGGAAGGGAACTGGTAGGCATGTTGTCCCATGTCTTCTTTAATAAAGGCAATTTTTACTTCTTACATAAGCACTGAAGATTACCAGTTGCCTATTTTGCAGGAGGAATGCTAAAAGATCAATATTTTTGAATAAACATGAATGACTTTGAAATGATAACGTGAAATAATGTTTTAGAGTTGGGAAATATTGGAATTTATTTGTTTGTCATGTTTTGTTGTTGCTTTTGTTTTCAAGATAGGATTTATCTGTGTAGCCTTGGCTGTCCTGGAACTCACTCTGTAGACCAGGCTGGCACTAAACTCAGAGATTATACTGTTTCTGCCTTACAAGTGCTGGGATTAAAGGCACGCACCACCACTGTTCAGTAGGATTTATTAGTTTTAGTGTTTGGCGATGGAGAGACAGTGAGCTACTTAACATAAACTTATGTTGTAGGTGAGAAAGAAGGCATCAGACAGGCATCTGCTTTCTAGCTCACTTTTTGCAAGGAATGATGAGTTCCTATAAACACATGGGTATGGAGGAGGTAGCCGAACTCAAGAGCTCTCAATGGCTCTTGATTCCATAGGTCTTGCTATTGGCTGAAGCAAGGAAAGACCAGAATCAAGGTTTTTATATGTGTGTTGCCTGAAGCAATCACTGAATAGGGAGAACTTGAAAGAATCTAGTTTGGAATAGATACTGTACTATTTACAACCTAATAACGATACATTTGAATAGATTGAGGTGAACAGTAATACTAAGATAAATACTATAATAGCTTCTGGTAAGACAGCTTAGAAAAATTAATAAAAACTTTCTTCAATTTTCAGCAGAAAAATTCTCTTTAGATTCCTTCCCTCCAAAATTGGTAGTGTTTCATATAATGTACTAAGCCACCTGAGAATCGGAGGAAGGCTAATACTTGTAAAACCAAATGGTGCCCTGTATTTGGTCAAAAATTAAAGCTAACAAAGGACCCCAATGTTAATCGTAATAACTTGTTAGTTTGGTCTCAGCAATGTCCAAGTTCCAGCTGCTTCAGCTTCTCTTTTGTTGAGCACTTTGTTTTAATCTCTACATTAGACCACATCCAATTTCTATTTTTACTTATTCTGGTCCTACCCTAACCTGTTCTCTTTATTATTTTATGTGTGGAGTGTTTCGCCTGAATGCATTTATATGTAATATGTGCAGTCTGGTTTCCACAAATCCCAGAACAGACTTCAGATCATCTAGGATTAGAATTGCAGACTGTTGCAAGCTACCATGTGGGTGCTGCATATAAAACCTAAGTCCTCTGCAGGAGAAATAGATGATCTTAACCACTAAGCCAATTCTAGAGCTAATATAATATCTCTTTTGATTACAGAAATTAAAGTCGAGATGTCCTGTCTCTTATGTATATTCTGACAGTTATCATCGTAGTTTAGTAACTTATAAATACTCCAAAAATATTTTTCTTATGACCATCATGAAAGATGTCTTCTAATAACTGGGAGCATATTGGAGGATAACATGAAGAAACATTTTTTATTCAAGGAATATATGTTCTAATAAATAAACTGACAATAAAAAGTACAAAATATATACAACAGACACCAAGTGTGGTAGTCAGCAGTAGACAGAAGAAAACTCAGCAGAGTAAAGGGATAAGATATGTAAACGGGGTATAATCCTATACAATAGACAAGGTGAAACTTTAGAGAAAACGTGAGAATGAACAACAAGCAGACATAACAGAGCTAAGCATGTATATGTGAAGAAACAAATGCCCAAGGCAAAGAATTGAAAGTACAAAGCCCTTGAAGCAGAAATGTTCTTGGCGTGTGCCACTGAGAACATGTGTCTAGAACTCAAAAAGTAAGCAATGATGGAATAGAATTTAAAGGAATATATATTTAAAGGAATTATTCTAAAGTTGATTATGGATGAAGTCACCAAACAAAAAACAAAGCTATGCACTCTAGGGCAAAACAAAAATGAACAGCAATGCTAAGAAAATAAAACAAAATTAAGTTATTGATTCAAGCAAATAATATTGGTAGCTTATATTAAAATGTTAGCAGTAGGGAACTGTTGGAACAACTGGTGAGTGAGATGTTGGTCACTTAAAAAAGGCTTGAATACCTAAAGGAACACTTTCTCCCTCTAGGATGAGAGCATTTATGAGAAAGTGAGGCTTTATAACACTGTTTGATGCTCACCTTTAGATATGTCATATTCTCAGTGACAAAGATTAATGTTAGAAGTAAAATTCTGGAGTCAGAGAATTTCACTGACTGAAATCAAAATAATTTTTTTAAAAGAAGAGAATCTCAAATGGTAGGAGACTAAACACTTGCAGAACACTGACCAGTATAAAAGCTTTTTCCTCAAGTCATACCTTGGTACTAGAGTTTGGCCCTCTGCCCCACAAAATGGAACTCATGCTTTATGCTATTAATGTACTCAAGAGATCATGGGTAGGTAGGTTATAGGCCACAGGGGAGGACCTACTACTGTTATTCATACTACTCAAATGTCACCTGAATACTTAACTTTGTACTCATAAATAAGTGCATTTTATCAAAAAAGGCAAAGTTTGACTTACATGGCGATCAATAAGGGAACTTAAGGCAACAAGCAGAGAATAAGAGACTGTGGCGTGTTCAACCTTATGTGGGACATCTAAATCATCTCCCTCAGACCCATCTTCCCCAAAGCATCATTGCAGAATATGTACAAAGATTGTGATGGCCAGAAGTAGTGGATAATATAGGCAAAATAGTGTTTTCTATTATGACAGAGTCAGTCTACACATAAGCTCACAGCAGTTATAACTATATGCACAAAACCTACAGAAGATCACATAAGCCAAAATGACAGCATGGATGGAAGCTGAGTTCTAAAAGCCACATCGTAGCTGAGGAGATGCAATTGATGCCAACTGGCATAGGAAGAATGTGCTTTCTTCAGGGATGTGGCTACTGAGAGGACACTGCTATGCTAAGAGATGACGTGTAAGGCACAGGGTGGTATAGCTGAGTGGACTCAGTCGGTTTTATATAAGAGCACATAGATATGGGAGGAAAAAGTTGTGAAGACTGGAAAAGGACTTTGAGTGGAGACACTGGAGAATGGACTTAATAAAACACATTATATACATGTATGAAATTCTCAAATGATAAATGAGATTCGTGCAAATAACAAGGAGTGGCCAGAGAAGTTGGACAATAAAATTAGTACCTTAAAATCAAAGAGAAAATTTTTATTTAAAAAAAAAAGATAGTACTTGACATGAAAATTCTGGTGTCAAAAATACAATGACTAGCAATTGACTATTACAAATAGCAACATAGGTGTTGATTACATATTCGTGCAGGAATATTTAGTGACCTCTAACAAAAAGAAGTTTTACTAATCTTGTGATGATAATTGCACTCAACTGAAGTGCAATTGAAATAAAATGGACAAGAGGCGCTCAGCCATCTCTTTCAAGAAAAATTTTAGAGAAAAGGAAATGGATATATTTTGAAAAAAGTGTTGAGGAGCATATTTATGAATGAATTCTACTTAAACCAGAATAAGTTCACACAGTGGAATAAACAAAATAGACAAAAAGAACTGACACATATAAGAAGTAGGTAATAATGGAAGGATGAGCCCTGGTGGCTCAAAGCACACCCTGTGTAGAAGTTAGTAGAGCTCATCCTTCCACTAGAAACATGGGCAATTATCTGTAGCAGTGAGTAGATCCTACACAAGATGAACATGAATTAAAGTGATGGGTTGCCGCTCCCAAGACCTGCTCCAGGAATGTCGAAGAAGAGAGAAGAGAGGTACGGAGAATTGAGCAGGCAGTGAACAGCTGGTTAAGGGAAACAAACTGTTGGTTGAACAAATAGCTAGAGGAACGAGTTGTTGAGGTCAGAGGAATGGAGGGAAAAGAAACACTTGGAGACTCTGGCATATCTGGTTCAAGAACTTTTCTTCTGGCTCTTTTTCTATCTCCATCTCTGTCTTGCTTGCTGTCTGTTTGACTTCTTGCTCCTTGCTCACATGCTTGCTTGCTGTGTTTCTATCTAACTATCTTCTTGCTTGCTGTTACCCATCTACCTATCTCTCTTGCCATTCCCCATCTATCCGTCTCTCTCGCTGTTCTCCATCTCACTCTAGCTTACTCTCTCATGTCTGTTACTTGCTTGCCCTTTCCTTGGGCTAACCCCAGTATTTTATTGAAATGAAGTTCAATTTTTTTTCATTACAGATTACATCATATTTTTTTCCATCTTTTACAATCACTAGGGTAACCACAAATCAGCAGAGTAACAAGGAAATACAAAAAGTTCTGTAACCTACAACAAAGCATACAAGAAAAATCAATTGATCTCCAAAAAATGGTCAGAATAACCTGCTCCTTAATGTTTAAACAATACACAGTAAAGTTTAATCATAAATTTACCTGCGCTAAAGCCAATGTGCTTACAGGATGATCATAGCAACATAGTTTGAGCTAGATATTCTATGAAAAAAAAAAAAAACTACCTACTTCCAGTTCCAGTCCAACAGGTGTGTTATCCAAGCGTAGGCTAACTGCCAAGGGGATCTCTATTGTAAAATACAACATTCCAAGTCCATCTTCTATTGCTCTCAAAGCAGATCCTAGAGAAACATTTCTCCAGGTAACAGTATCCAGCCAGGTACTGTTATGTCAAGGTCTGCATGTTCTTACATGCAGTTTCTGTTTGAGTGCTCACAGTCAGAGAAAAAAAAAATCTATCATTGTCTCAAGCCTTTAGCAGATGCCCTCTTTCAGCATTCTCTTTGGGAAAAAGTTTACCTGTATGATTTTCCTTAGGGCTAAGAAATAAAGAGAAAAAAACAGTTTTAGGAGAAATAGCAAATTTCTAAACATTACATCTGGACCATACATAATATTTAAGAGCAGTGGTGATCTTGGAACTTTGTCAAGCAACACCTCAGCAGCTGCTCTAGGTGTCTAGGGATCATGCTGGACAGTCAGAGGTCTCTGGAATGTTGTCAAGCAAAGCCTCTACAACTTATCCTCCTGTATGAGAAAATGGGTAGATGGATGCTGTGTTGAGGTCAGTAGGAATTTTCTTCTAATTGCTTGCATTTTTGTCAATGAAAATTGGCAATAAGTATTGGTGGAGATAACAGAGGCAGGCAACCTGAAATTAAGAACTAGTAATGTTCACAATGAAAAAGAGAATAGAAAAGAAAATATAAAGTGATATATTATAAAATTATGTCCCTGTGCCAGCATCACTCTGTAAATAAACATCTTTTGGTTCATCTCATTTATTCCTTTCAGAAAGGGAGTAGGAAAGTGAATAATGTGATAAAGATGTCCCATATTATTCAAGAGAAATCTACAATTGATCTTTTTTTTTTTTTTTTTTTGACGCAACTCTTAGTAATATAAATCTCAATTTTGTCCTTTTCTTGTTTGCATTACTTGGTATTCTATGGTAGCTGAAGACTCATACTTGAAGCTGACCTTGGGGAAGCCTTTTATCCTCAGACAGCATTTCCTAATTTATAAACTAACCACAATAAAACACAGATATATATCATGAGCTTAGTATTGAAAATTACATGACACATTGTAGCAAAGGTGCATAATGAACATACAAACACACACACACACATGTATATATTTGCATAAAATAAAATTCGAGAAATACTGACTCCTAACCACATTTGGCATGTTCATATAACTTAATTTATGTTTTTATTTATTTTTAGAGGAGACAATATTTTTTCCCATATTCTCTATTTACTGCATACAAGTTAACTGAGAACAAGATAATGTACTACTTGCATTTAGATTCTTCAAAACATAGGTGAGGGAGGGCACTGGATGTGTATTTATAAAATATGAATTTTAATTTTAAACATGCATTCTGCTAATATGTTTTTGCTGTAAACACCACAGTATTTTACATAGAGTAATGATTAAAGAATTATATTGTACAGGATATTTACTATTTTGATTTGAAAGTGAAACACGCAATTAATAGTATGAGGAGCTACTTACAAGAACATAGTGAATTTGTCTCTACCGATAACCACATGCGTTGCCCTACTCAAAGGAATAGAAAGAGTGTTCCTTTTTCAGGGGGAAAAACGAAACAAGACACTATAAATGCACAGCATTTACATATATGTTACTGTATTTTATTGTAAAATTATTTCCATTGTGTATGTTTGCTGATTTAAAATTGGACAGAGAATATACAAATAAAATTTCTTTAAAAATAATTTTCAATGCACTACGTGGCATCAAATTTAGAAAGCAATAATAAACTACCTGAGTTGACATTCAAAGCCTAAATATAAATTTTCTCATATACATATCAATTACCAGATAGAAGGTTATGGTTTTCTACAGGGAGGCATTTTATGCTTCCGAGAAAACTAATTATGATATACAATGAGAATTTCTGCACATATGCCAATGTCTCTCAGGTCAATAAAACTACATCTCGGTATCACAAGTTAAATTATTTAACTGTGATATAAAATCCTTCCACAGTGGAATAGAATTGTAAGTTGGCATTAGAGAAGCTCAGCCTTCCCTGAAGACACTGACAGATGCACAGAAAACATCTGTCAACACCAGAATTTAAAAAAGAAGGAAGGGATTCTGAACTCAAATATTCCTTCAAAGAGATTTTTCAAATAATATCAGACATAGTTTCCTATCTGTTTTTTTTATGTCAAATGAATCTACAAATGGTAATTATAAAACCATGTTTCATTTTAAATAATATAATTATATGGTTAGCTTTAAAAAAAAAAAAACTTACAAGTTTTAACCACAATGAGCAACTTAAGGAACAAGTAGAAATATAAGAATTTCAAAATGATTTAAAATGGTATATTGTAATATTATGCTGGGCCACTGCTCATAAATACAGTTTTGGTTTCACAAAAGAGAAATAGAAAATGAGAATATTAATTGGATATGTAATCTATTTTACATATTTTTTTATTTAATTTAGAAAGCACTATAATTTTATACAACTTGTAAAAAATTAACAATGAAGATAAAAATAATAGGTTCTAAAGGGATTTGATCCATTTTATGTCCCTATGTGCAGAATTATTGTATCACCACATAAAAAGTGGTATATACCTAAAAGTTTCTCTCAGGATTCATATTTCCTCTTATAAAATCAGACATACATAAGCAATACATATCTCTACTTCTTTGAGCAGACATACTGTTTGTATTTCAATGGCTGTAGCTTTCTTGACATACCTAAAATATACATTATTGCAGCAGATTGCTTGATCCTCTGACTCATCATTTTTTTTTTTTAACCCCTTTTCCATCACATTTTCTGAACCACAAGAATAGCACTTGTGTTGTGGATCAATGAACTAGAACTGGACACCCTGAGAACAGTTTTTTTTCCCATTATAACTAGTTGTGTACCTAGTTATAATGTTAACTGTTAAAAGAAGTTTCTTGGATGAAGGTTGAAAATTACACTTACTTGTGGTTATAAGAATAAGTATTTATAGTGCAGTTATACATTATATTGGTTTGAGAACATGGTTTATGACTTTAAAGTCCATGTCCTCACTAGCTGTAGATCGACTATGTTTGTAGTATCACATGATTTTCATATTTTTGAGTGGTCATAAGTTCAATTAGACAGCTGTTGGATAAGCTAAGATTTTGGAGACTCTGCTGAACTGGTGATGACTGTTGTGAACAGGCATCACAGATGTTGCTTTCTTTTCTGCACAGCTTGCATAGAACCTTCTGGTACTATGAAAGCTAGTACTCAAGAATGAGGCTTTAGGTCAGATCTAGCTAAAATATTTCAGGCGTCTATCTAAAGTATGTAGTATCTTCAGAGACAGGATTTGCCTTGAATTTCTAGGAAGCAACCAAAGGAACATAAGTAGCCTACACAGTTTGGGGAATATAGCTGGCTTTAACTACCTTATGGGTATTTCTTTTTCTCACAGTGTATTCCCCAAGGTTCAATCCCAAAGAACTCGGTGCCCCTAATCAGCAGGAAGTAACCTAATGATAATTTGCCCCCTTTTCCTGCTATAACTTTTTCTCTCCGCTCTACTGTTAGGGGCTAGTAAGAGTGGAGAAGAGTGGAAGATAGTAAAAGGAACCTGCAGTGCAGCAAAATCTGGCTACAAATAGAGATATAGATAAATTATAGATTGATAGAGTCAAGAAAGAGAGAGACTATATAAACATGTATATACATATGAGGGGACCCCAAAGAACCCCAGACCTCCAAAGACTCCAGTTTGTTGGACTAATCTGACTCCATGACAGGCCTGACTAGGCCTGAATTTCTGTTCCTCAGAATTAAGGAAAACAGCTCCTGGAAAAGCCACAACTCCAGACAACCAGACAGCTTACAGGTCAGGTTGACCAGAATCTATGTTTATATTACTTTATGGCCTTGCTATTCCCAGAAAAGAACACTGCTGGCCCTAACCAATCAAATTAAAGGCCATCTCCTGAGTAGAAGCCAAATTTCAAGGACCCAACAAAATCCCTATTAACTAGGGAAAGTCCCAAAACAAGCAACCAATCCTAAATTCCCCCGTGCACTGATTCAACTTCTGACCAATCAGTTTAAAGTTCAACACAAAACCCTCTAACTGTCTATATATTGAGCCTGTGTGCTCACTTCTGGATCTGCATTTTAAAAGGAGTGGAAATCCTGTATTGTGAAACTTCTGCAAGATAAACACTCTTTTTTTTTTTTTTTTTTTTTTGCATACTAGTTGAGTCTAGGGTCTTCCCTTGATGATTCTCAGACCCTTACACATATAATATGTAGAGAGAGCACTACATTATATATATACATATTATATATATATATATAAATGTGTATATTATGAACATATACATAGAGAGAGGGGGGCTTGAAAAAATCATCTGTACTAATTAGAGAAATTGATATTAAAACAACTTTAAGATTTTACCATACACCAATCAGAATGGTTAAGATAAAGTTAAAACAAAACAATCTACAAGTGTTGACTGACATGGAGTTGTGTACAAAGTAAAACAATCCCTCATTTACTGTTGGAGGAATTAAGAGCAGGTACATCCACTCTGGAAACTAATATAGAGAATTCTAAAAATGCTAAAAATACGTTCAGTTTTTTCACTCATTAGCATATATTCAAAAGACTTTACATCCTACCCAGCAATACTTGCTCAGCCACGTTCATTGCTGCTTTATTTACAATAGCCAGAAATGTAAAAGTATCCCTTATTTATCTGATTTAATAATCATATCAAGGCTTATTGCCACTTTCTGCTAACCTAGGCCTAGTCTTGGAAGCTTCTAAAATCCCTACAGTATAATCTAGGCCTGGCATGTTTTCAGCCTCTGACACTTAACTGCTGAATAAGCTCATCCTTTCTAGTTCTTTCTGAATTCTGCTGGTTGCTTAAACTCAGCTGTCAGCCTCAAAACTTGTCTCCAAGCTGACTGAATTAATGTGGTTTCTGTTGGCTTCTGACTAAATTGCTCTGCTTGGCTTCATACTACCTTTGGCGATTTGTTCTAGTCTTCTCATTCTCTTGCTCATTCTGTCTTCCCCCACGTCTTGCTTGTTCTCTCTCTCTGCAACTTGTCTCTGTACAACTGTCCCAGTAAAACTGACTCCTCCCTCTCTCCCTCTGCACTCTCCCTCTTCAGTCACCTCCTTTACCATCTGTTTTCATGAGAGTTTGTCAAATCCTTTTCTGTCAAATCTACATCTCATTCTTCTCTGTCTGTCCCTCAATTAGGCATCACTTTCAAACATGATTGCCTCCTTCTATTAACTAACTTTACCTTTATTGTTTGGGATTAAAGTTGTGTGCTAATGGCTTGTCTGCAGTTCACCCAGAGAGATTAAAGGTGTGTACTAAAGGTGTGTCTGTATTCTAGCAAGAGTAGCAATGTTGCTGGGTTAAAATCCCTTTATATGGAAAATAGAAAAGAACTGAAATGCACCTCAGCTGATGAATGAGCAATGAAAATGTGGTACATATCCAAGATTTAATACTACTCATCTATAGAGAAATATGAAATTCGGAGGCGAATGAATGGAACTACAAAATATTTTATTGAGTAAGTCAATCTAGTCCCTGAAGGACTGGCACAGCATATTCTCTCTCATTTGTGGTCCCTAGCTATGGATCTTCAGATGTGAGTATATAACCTGAGTTATGCAGACACCAGGAAAGTAAATGGGACCATGGAGTCAAGAAGCTCTAGAGAAAGGAATATCAGGATGCAAGTGATATAACTTAGGGAATGTTTGGTAAACCAAGCGGCCTTTGAGGGAGAGGAAGTGGAGTCAGTACAGAAGGAAAGGTAGTGAGGGAAACAGAATATGAAAGGAATCTAATGTAATTCTCTCTATGTCAATATTATGCCCAATAAAAAACGTATTACATCCATACCTCAATTATCTATGGTAAATTTTCTATAATAAAAATATCTTTTTTAAATATCATTTTCATTTTGTAAAATATCTATTGATATTATTCCTTGTTTTCTATCATTACATGTCTAAACAGAAAAAAAACCATTCATTTTAACTATAGTGCAGCATGCTCTATAGACTGCTAATTGTAATTCCCCATTCTACTGAAATAATTTCCTTACACAGTCTCAAATGCTTATTGTGTGTTTTTTGTTATTATATTCCCTGAGAATCCCAATAATTTACTGTTGAAACTTATGTTTCTATTTTATTTTAAAATGCCTTTACTTGCATAAAATATTTTATTATTAATGAATTAATATGTACGTTTTTCATACTGCAGGTAGAATCTCATTAATCCAACATACTAGTATTATCTGAGCTGTGCCTGATCCCAAACTTGTCAAGTTATAACACAAAATTATTATATGTAAAGAGATTAAATAGAAGTACATTGTCTACACCAATTACATATAATAAAAATTACATATTAGATATCTGAATAAATTTGGATATGTTGATAATGACAAAATATGAAGACTTTTAGAAACATGTTAAAGTGCAAACATTGCACAATAATTGCCTAAACAGAACCTCTAATGGCTCACAAAATAAAGGTAATAATTAAGTAATAGTATCATAGAAAATTAAAAAGTTCTGACAGTGAAGGATACGATTAGCAAAACGAAAATTCAAACTAGCAAATAGGAAATAATACCTTCCCAGCTATTAATCTGTGAGACGACTAATATCCGAAATATATAAAGAGCTTTAAAAGGACTAAGAAGAAATTGGGAAGTTTTTTGCCAAATGATCTAAAGAGATATGGTGTGTCAAAACATACAAACGGCCCACAAATATATGAAAATAGCTCATAATCTTTAGCTGTAAGAAAAATTTCAACTAAAATTTCACTGGGATTCCATATCATACCAAGATTAGCTGTTCTCTGCCTTCACATGTGTAGCATGTCCTGGTATTGTGAGGACTTGGAGAAGATGAAACACTTTTTGTAGGATTGTAAATAAGTATAGCATTCAAGGAAACCTATAGGGGTTCTTCATCAGGGGTGCCTCCAATATATATCCAATTGTACCACTCCCAATGAAGGAAATGAGCCTACAAACAAAAGCAACTCTCAAATACCATTTTTTCTTATTGTGGCATATTCACCAAAGCTAAGGAACGGAAATTATTTAGTCATATATAGACAAGTTGATGGATTTAAAAGAGTGGCTTACATACACAGCGGAGTTACATCCAGAAATACAAAGTTGAAATCATGTCACTTTCAGTTGAAATCATGTCTATACATTTTTAAATGTGGAGAAATAGAAATTATCACAGTAAATGAAGTCAGTCAAACAGACAGAAAAAATGTTTTTGTGGTTATGTTAAAAGTGGAAACTATGTGAAATAAAAATATTTGACAGACAAGGAAGGGAAAAGGTATCTTAGAGGAAATGAGATAAAGAGGTAGGAAAGATATGAAAACTAGGAAGGAGATGTAAACAATGCATCATATATGGAAATGGTATAATGAAAACCATTAATATGTCATAATCAATGGCATCCTACAATTATAATATAGTGAAAGAAAATATAAATAAACCTAAAATGAGAAATGAAAAATATAAATATAAATGATTCTCATGATAGATTGTAGCTATGTATACACAAATGACAATGGCCAGGGAGATTACCTAACTTTATTTGTAAACAATATTCTAAACTGCAAGATTCACTGGTGCTGTTCTATCAAATTTTGTCTTCCTCTTTTGTCTTTTCTTTATAACTCAGAAAGGTATCTACTGTGTATCTTAGGCTGGGTCCATATATATATCCATCTTATAAAGCTGAGTTCATATACAACTCCCATAAAGCTGCACTTTACCTCATCTTCATATCATGTTAGTCTCGTAATAGCACACTGGTAGGTCGTAGATATCAGACAACCAATTATATAATACAACATTATGTATTTCCTATTTTTAATGGGCTTATAAGTAGGCCCTAATAAATTATTAAAAGTTTATAAAATTTTAAAAATATAAACATGAGATAGCAAACAAAACTTGAATGTTAAGCTTCAAGCAGCAGGAAGGAACTAGCATAATTTAAAAAGATTAAAAAATACTGTTAGATGATTAACAGTTCCTAATTTCAAAGCTTAGCACAATACTACACTAATCAAACCAAGGTAACTCGGGTCATAAAGGTAGACTATCAACTACATCAACTAGAGTAAAACATAGATTATTTCCATAAACTTTAGTACACAAGTTTTTCACAAGGGAGAGGTCAAGACTATATACAGGGAAAAGACAGTCTTAGAGAGCTGAGGATACAAGGCACATACCTAAACACAGGAAAAGGCAATACACAGCAAACCTATAGCCAACATCAAACTAAATGGAGAGAAATTTAAATCAGTTCCACAGGGAGACCATAAAGGCCTGTGAGTTGAGTCACAGGAGGATTTGTACAAATGGATGCTCCAGTCAAGGACAATGCATGTAGAGAACCCAGACCCTTTCTCAGATGTAGCCAATGAACTGTGGATTTTCCTCATGGGGGTAGGGAGCCCACTGCTGTTGAACCTCTGATATACACTTGGGGCCCAATACTTGGTCACTACTCCTTGGCAAGATGGCCCAATGGGAACACAGTAGAAGGGGATACAGACTACCCTGATGATAGGCTGCTTGTGGAGGTCTAGGGGAGGGGAATAAGCAGAAGAGGGAGGGAGAGAGGCAAAGGAAATTAAGAGGAAGGGGAGAACAATGAGGACATAAAGTGAATAAATTATAATAAAGAAAATATACACTTAAAAAATCTGGAAGGACGAGGGGGTTGCTACAGAGACTGATGCACCAACAAAGGACCATACATGGTGAGGACCTAGACACTCAGCTCAGTTGTAGGACCTAGCCAGCACAGTCTCCTTGTGAGTCCCCCAACATGGGGTGTAGGGACTTCTTCTGACATGGACTCTGGTCCTTCAATATGGATCACTTCCCCCTGGCCAGGTGGACTTGCCAGACCACAGAGGAAGAGGATACAGATAGTACAGATGAGACTTGACAAGCTGAAATCAGATAATAGGAGAGGAGCCCCGCGCCCTTGCTGAGTGTTAGGGGAGGGAGGGAGAGGGTAGGAGGGTGGGATCAGGAGATGATGAGGGAGGAGACTACAATCAGGATGTAAAAAAGTTAAAACCACAGAACAAACAGGTAGTTTATATTACTAATCCTACTACACGGGAATAGCTCTGAGTCAGGCTGAGTCATGAATGTCTATGCATAGTCAATGCTTCTTATTGGTTACAGAATACATGTATCTTAGGACTAGATGCCATTCCCCCTATGGCATGAATGAAGATTTAAAGATGTCTTTCTTCTACTCATGCAAAGAGCAAAGAACTAGCCTTAATTGCTATGTGCACCTTGCACACCTCATATACTTATAAATTTAGGACGGTATAGTTCTTGTGAGAAACTATGTTTTCAGAACAAAAGAACCTGGCTTTGAAACTGTTTCAGACATGACAGAACTCATTCCTCTCAGCATGCTGGACGCTGACATCCTACATCCTTCATGTTCAAGCACCAAGTGCTTCAATTGCTGCTCTCTATCAGAACAGGACAGCTTCAAGGAAAGCTGTACCAAATGGGTCCAGCATTTCAGACTGTCACACCCAGGACTCTTATTCAGCCTGGAAGTTCTCAACATTTTGAAACTGGACCACAAATGATATTCTTGCCTTGTTTAACCATTTTTTTTCTCCAATTTTATTTGGGCATCTACCAAGACATTTTTTGTCCCAAACCAGGTAGAGAAACCCTAAGAGAACAACACCCATTTCCCTTAAGGAGTATTAGGTAGGTTTTTGGTTGCTTTCTTAGGCTTTAGATATTGATTTTCATGGGGAATTGATTATAAGTTTCTGTTGGTCTTACGTAGAGAGAACACAAGGTTGGACTCAAGGATGCCCCTCTTTTCCTTTATCATTCTTTCTTGGATTTGGGGATGGGGGCTGAAAAGGGAGAAGGGAGAATGTGGAGGTGTATGGGGAAGATACAACAAAGAGTGGATTATATTACACCCACACCACTCAAGTAGAATACAAGGTTTACCTCCAATACCTTGAAAGTGCTACAGCGGGCTGTTTAGGATAAGTAAGTTAGACAACTTGTCAATTTATCAAATCAAATCATGGTTATTTCAATTACTAGTCTATCTCACAAGAATATACAACCTACATGTAACAGATAGGTATGATTCTATAGACAGATAAGGGAAAATAGTTAGATAAGGTCTTCAAAAACCCTAAAGAATATGGCATTTAAAGATGTTTATACTGTGTTAATGAATTTTTAACAAGACAGGCTAACTCCTGGCAGCACCCAGCCTACCTCAAAGATGATGATGAGCATCAATGAACCTCCTCATGGAGATGCCTTCAAATATGACAAGCCAGCCACTGGGCAAAACATCCTCGTTTTGACCACTGACAGAATTCTGCCTAAAACTTGGCAAGATTGGATGCAGACAGAGTTGATGCTCCAACTCTGCCAAGACCGGGTAAGCAAGTCCTCAATAGCTTCTGCCTCACAAATATGTTTGTCAGATATACCGGGCCAGAAGTCTGAAAATGATGCTCCGACATTTTAAAGAGCTATGTGTGGCTGTTCTGGCAGCAAACTGTCTCTGTAATTTTTATTTTTTTATTAAATTTGGAAGCTGCTAATGCTCACTACCTATTTACTCAGGTGTTTAAATTTACTCCTTCTCAAGTCTCTGATAGGGTTGAAGACCAAATAGTTGAGTGTCACAATTAAGCCTAGTTGTTTAGGGGTTAAGATGCTTTTAGATCTAGATAGGTGTTTTAAAGTTCATAGAGATGACATGCAATAGAGATTGAGTTACACTCAGAATTTTAGACTTACTGAGATAGGAAAATATTTTCTTCAAGGCTGACAAATGCAAACAACCAAAACACTATGAGTGTAACATGAATGTAATTCCTGAATGTTCTGTGTTGCTGTATGTAGTTTATTTTATATAGGTGTAATAATATAAATGCATATGTTAAATAATTTAAAAATAATAAAAAATAAAAAAAGAAAGAAAAATGAAAGTAAAACACTATTGTGTGCTTAAGGAAGCTGGTACCCATGTAGACTGAAATGTAAAGTAGTACCACACTGTAAAGTTATGGTGCTTTTTCAGAAAAATGAAAATGAGAGTGTTGTGTACAACCAATTATTCCTCTAAGTTTATAGTAAAATAATTTAAAAATGGTTCTCAGTGGGTTATATATACTCCCATTTATATTAACAGGATTAAAAAAAACAAAAGATGGAAGTAATGTTTCCTACTATTGATGGATGAAAAACAAAATGTCATATTTAGATTTCACCTGTCTTTCTGTTCATCTATTTATTTACCTATCTATCTATCTATCTCTGGAATATGATTAAGACTTAAATATTTAGGAAATTCTGACAAGGGGCACGATATAGACACAAATTGAGGACATTATGAAAATTGAATGCCAGTCACATAAAGGTAAACATCTTGTGGTGTCAAATATTTGTGATACCTACAGTTATAAAATATGCAGAGATGGGAAGAAAAATAGAAGTGACTAAGAATGAGGAAAAGTGATTTTATCATTATTATTTTATTTTACTTTGACATAGAATCTTCTACAAACCATGCTGGAATGTATTTGGGAACTGAAGGCTCTTTTGAACTGTTGATCTGTATTCCACAAGCTCTCAAGTATCATAATGGTAGATGGGAGTGACCACACACAGTATTTTTTGTTTGTTTCAGTTATGCAAGATTACAAGAATTCTGAACACTGGCTGCTACACAACGTGAATATACCTATAGGGAGGCAAAATCTCTCCTCTAACAAAGGCCTTAAACTAAATGGACAAAAGGCACATCAGAAAATTTTTCACAGAAAAAAATATCAGTTATTTGTTGTTGCTAATAACTTAATCTTTACATGCATCAAAATTTTTATAGGAAGAAATAAGAATGTGACTAAATATACACCATGGCCTTACATACGTTTTTTAATTGTTTGACATGACTAGTGAGTCATCTTGGTCGTAGCTGCCATTTTGCCTACACAATCAATTTTTTGTGCACTTCAAAGCTTGTAGACTAGTGAGGTGATTAAGAGTGAGAGACGCATGGGAGAATAGCAAAATAAAAGGATACAGAGGGTCCTAGAAACCTACAAGTAGAACAATATGATAGGCAGATTTGGGCCCAGGGGTCCCACTCAAACTAAGGCACCAGCCAAGGACAATACAGGAGGTAAACTTTAAACCCCTTCCCAGATCTAGCCAATGGTCAGAACATTCTCCACAGTTGAGTGGAGAGTGTGATATGACTTTCTCAGGTACTCTGGTGCCTCACATTTGACCATGTCCCCTGGAGGGGGAGACCTGGTGGCACTCAGAGGAAGGACAGCAGGTAGCCAAGAAGAGACTTGATACCCTATGAGAATATACAGGGGGAGGTAATCCCCCTCAGGAACAGTCATAGGGGAGGGGAATAATGGGAAAATGGGGTGGGGGAGGAATGGGAGGATACAAGGGATGGGATAAACATTGAGATGTAACAAGAATAAATTAATAAAAAATAAAAAAAAGAGTGTGAGTGAAGCTCTCTCTCAATACTCTACTCCCTCTACTCCCCCTTACTCCTCTCTGTACTCTCTCCACTCTCTCTTCTTCTCACTCTTCCTGTGTCTCTGTCTCTCTCTGGAGTACCCCTATCCCTTTCCTTCTCCCCTATGCTCATTTAATAAAGTCTTCTATAACATAAAAAAAAAAAAAAGACTGTGAGTGATTCATTAGCTGATGAAGCATAAAATCCTTCTTGTCTGATGTTTCCTACAGAATTTTTGAGAAAGCCAAAGTGTAATCCAACTGACCACAGCCCACCTTTGCACAATTTAACTTGGTTCTCTCTGATCTCTGAAGGTATGAAACCCATCTCTTGCTGGTGCTGATCAAATGGCTCTGTCTCTTACTACTCAAAAAAGTGAGCTTTGTGTAATCCTGATTTGAGTTGCTGTTTCTGTTCTCATAATACTTTCTACTTTTGCAATTTGATACGCATATGGAAACCAGTGCTGAGGTTTCCTTGAATAGCATTCTAACAATAAATGACAAATAGTGAAATGACAAAGAAAAGGGGGCTTGGGTGTTACAGGAGAGGGAAATAGTAATTTAAAATTTTTAAAAGAAGGAATTTAATGAAAGGCAGAATTTATTCAGTATCATTTACTTTACACAGACTACCATGGAATTATATCCATTTCTGCTGTTCAAACTGTTTGCTTCTTGATTGAGTGAGAGGCAAACTATGAAAGGGTACATGTGAAATGTATACACTATGTTCGGGTGAATGGATGGGAGCAATGGACTTTACCTGAGCCTATTTTTACGTCACTTATGCTCAGGAGAAATGCATCTTAGCCATAATGTTGAATCTTTGGAGAGAAAACATCTGACACTCCTTTAAACTCACTACTACTGAACTGGAACTAAAGAACACATGAACTAATTTTATGTTTCAGATTTTTTATAATAGTCATTAAAAATTAACAGCAAGTAAAAATCTGGCTTCTACATGGTGGCAGTGGAAAGGCAGTTAAGAGCAGTGACGTGATGTGGCATGCTATGTAACTACAGTGGTACTAAAATGTGCTACCCACACATGCATAAGCAGGTGTATACTACTCTTTAATTTGAAAAAATCAATTTTAAGGTTATAGAATTACTATCACCAAGGTAACACACAAAGAGAGTTAGAGCACGGAGAAGGAAAGGATGAGCTAATAAGTTGAGTAATGAAATTAATTCCACACATGAGCACATATGCCACAATGTTAGAGCAGTCATTAGTATCTTCACAGGAAAAAAATGCACCAGCATATGAGAGCTATAGTAATTCTCAAATTAAAAAGAAAAGATGTGGAAGAGAGATCAGAAATCCAATTAATATTCTCATTTTCTATTTTTCCTTTGTGCAATCACTGCTACATTTATCATATTTTAATTGGTGGGAATGGCAATCTGTGTGAATACACAGGCACTCCTAAGATTGAACACAGAGAGATATAGACTATGGCTTCTTTCTATTTTAGGTAGTGAATAAACTCTTTATCCTTTGAGAACAACTTACCCAAAATTTGTATGCAATGGTTCTTGTTCAGCTAACGCCAGTCTCCTAGATTTTTTTCTCTTTTTCAGCTTGCAAGCGTGCATACATAAGAAGGAGTTATTTGGTCTAGGATATAAATAATTGAAATAAATTCCTTATTTCCTGATTTTACCCACGAACTATATTTAAATGCCAGCTACACTATAACCTTCAAGTAGCTCTATACCAAGACATAAGAGTGCTGCTAATGTCTGCATTTAAGAAAATGCAAAGAGCTTTGTTATTTTGTTTCAATTGCTCAAAGCTTTTTAATAAATATTCACTTGATAATAACTGTTAACTTCTTACTCAAAAATAATTAGAAACAGTAGAAAAAGAAGTTGATAATGTAAAAGTTTACTTGAATCCAAAACAGTAGCTAGAGGGCATAAAATAATTCCACGGAGTGACAGTACAATATAGAGACTTGAAAATATTTTACATATGTATATCCTTAAGAACTTAAGGCAACTGTATTCATCAGTTTTTCCAATTATAACTCATCACACAAATTATCATAATTAGTTTTATACAACTAATTTCTCATTGCTCAGCAAGCACAGTCTTATTGTTTAGTTGCTCCAAAGGCTGCCTATGTTAATAAACAACACGATTTGCTGGTTGGCTGAGTGACTGATCAGTTAGTCTAAGCAGGGAAACGAATCTGTGGCTTAGGAAAATAACGAGTTTCTAAGAAGCAGAAGTGAGGCATGGAGTCAGGTCTTAAAACTGGATGATTCTGCTGAGCAGTTAAAGAATTTACTCTTCTCCTTCTGTTATTTTTGTGAATGGTAGAACGAAATCATGCTTGCAGAACACAACTGCCATAAGAGTTACATTGTTTTCTCTACGTCCAGAAAAATTAATGACATATGATGAATTGTCTTAATAAGCAAAAGTTGTTGTTTTCTGGTTCTTATGCAAAAACAATTTCAAACACTTGTTTCAGAAATAATGAAATAATACACTTACTTATTTTCATTTTGTTTAATGTGTATAAAGCATTCGGTCATTCTATGGATTAAAAATATGGTATAACATATATGTGCTTCAAGGTATATGCAACTTGCTCAAAACATACATATTAAAGAGCTTCCCTTCTCTAGTGTCTACTTTTTCTCACTTTCACTTGTTGTAATTACATGGAATTGGTGGAGAAAATAATGTACTTAATATCACTTAATAGTTTTCTTTATCCACCCCACTTCTTCAAATATTAATAAAAATAGATTAAAAATGAACAAAATGACCTCTATTTACTCTAATAGAAAAGTGTTTAATTACTAAGCTTCTGAAATATAAATAGTATATATTCGTGTCAGTTTAAACACTTTCAACAGTCTAAGTAAGGACTTTAGGATCTTTTTCTGTTTTACTGTGTCTCTCCTCTCTCTCTCTCTCTCTCTCTCTCTCTCTCTCTCTCTCTCTCTCTCTCTCTCTCTCTCTCTCTCTCTCTCTCTCTCGTGTGTGTGTGTGTGTGTGAAGTATGGTGAAAGAAAAAGAAGAAGGTGGGGACAACTGCTGGTAATTCTATTTAAATTTTATGTACATATGAGAAGAATCTCATAGATGTATTTAAAACAGTATTTAATTGCATTGCAAATACAGAAATACTGTAGTTTTAGTGATAACTATTATTTTATCTGAATATAATTTAGATTAATATAAAATATGGGTAATATACTGACAAATTAAATATATTAGTTAATATAATATAAACATTTGAATTTCCTCAGGATGAGAATTTAGATTTGATGTGTCATGTTTCATCAAAGGTATCTCCTTATTCCTGAAACCAGAAAATTTATTGAAATTATATCTATGAATAAATCTTTTAAAGTATATTTGTGTGATGCTTATGTTGGGCAGCAAGTCTGTTCTTGTGTGTGCATGTCAATACATGTGTGAGCATATCTGTCTGCAGCCTCCCATCTTGCGTTTTGAGAAAGGGTCTCCCAACAGGACTTGGGTCTCTGTAGTAAGGATAGGTTTGTGAGTCTATGGAGCCTCTACTATAGGGAATTTGCCTATCTTCCCTGTCCAAAACTGGACAGAACAAGCATGCAGTGACTGCAGCCTCTTTAGATAGATCCTGGGGATGGTACTCTAGTCTTCATACTTTTAAGGCAAGTACTTTATTGACTGGGATCTCTCCACGCTCTTCATCTGTACATATATTTTAGATTGATATTCAAGTTAAATGTTGTTAGAATTTTTAGATAATTTTGATCATTTATTCTAAATACTCTATTGTAATAGAATAGAAAGATGAAGGAATTTACTACCCAGATCATTTCTAAGTAGTAACTCAAGTTCTTCATAGACACAACTGAAGGTCTTTCCCCAAATTATTTACATAGATAGATTTCACACAAATGCATGAGTAATCATTTATCATTCATTGAGTAATTATTAATTTGTTATTAGTATGGGTGATCTAATGTCCATTTGCCAGCTTCTGTTGTTCCATTCTTTATTTTTGAGGAGCTAAAGAATGCTTCTAGAAGCTGGAAATAACCTTGATATTTCTCAACTGAAGAAGAGATAAAGAAAATGTGGTAATTTGCAGAATGGAATACTACACAGCTACTCAAAACAAAGACTCATGAAATTTGCAGTCAAGTGCTCAGAACTAGTAAGATCATCCCGAGCAAGGTAACCCAGACCCAGAAAGACAGTCATGGCATGGGCATAGCACACCTGTCTTCTAAGAGGCCGCATCTAGCAGCTAATGGAAGCAGATGCAGAAACCCACAGCCAAACAGCAGGTCAAGATTGGGAAGTTCTGTGGAAGAGTGGAAGGAAGGACATAGAGAGCTAGAGGGGTCAAGGACACCACAAGAAGACCTACAGACGCAACTAACTTGGTCCCATGGGCGCTCACAGAGACAGAACAACCAACCAAAGAGTATGCATGAGTTTGGGCCCAGACCGCTAACACTTCTGTACCAGAAGTGCAGTGTGGTCCACATGTGGGTCCCCTAACAATGGAAGTAGGTGTTGTCTCTGAATCTGCTGCCCGCCACTGAAGCCCTTTACCATAGCTGGGCTGCCATGCCAGGGCCAAGTGGGAGAGGATGTCCTTAGTCTTCCTGCAATTTCATGTGTCAGTGTGGGCTGATACCCCTTAGGGTCCTTCCTTTCTTTGAGAAAAAAGGAGAGAAAAAAATGGTGACAGGAGGTTTTAGGGTGAGAATGGGAGGATAAGAGGGAGTGAGGTGGTATCAGGCTTTAAAAAGATTAAATAAATAAATAAATAAATAAATATTGAGATGAGAATGCTCGTAGAGCTTCAAGCATGTGATAAAAGCATTCTATTGCTAAAATATATCCCAATCCCTATATCTTTATTATGATATATCCATATAAAAATTTAACTTTGACTAATGAAATCTAAAACACATTTTCTAGGTAAAAAGAATACAAAGTTACTTCTCAACTTGTGGATAGAAGTTGGGATACTTGATTTGTGGAAAGAATTCAAATTTAATTGTTCCCCAGTAATGGTACATTGAGTCATCCAAGAATCCATGAGGTGATCCCCAAGAAATTTCACATACAATGTCTAGGATCTTCTGAAAATACCTCATCTCTGCTACTGATGGCACACAATGTGAGGTAATAAAACATCAAAACTGAAATTTATGTATTCACTAATGTCATTTCATTGACTATTCCTTAACTCTCCAGATTGTATGTAATAATAACTGCATATACATGGTGGTTTATGTGCTTTTCTGTAGATAATTTAAGCTTTTCATTTATACATGTTGAATCATTCAACAGTTTAGATATCTTCAAGTATTTATTGCTCAGAAACTTCTTAAATGTAGATTTTGCTGATTTTTTTTGTTTGTTGTTTTTTCCTTTTACCCACGAAGCATGTCTATCCTCTCCTCCTGCCAATTATAGACCTGCTGCAAAATTCAGTTTATTTTATGACAGCTACAAGTAACTATTTTAAAAGTTGGAAGCAAAGATCCAGCCTCTAACATCCAAAAGTATAACATTTACACATTTTCGTATCATGGCTTATAAAACAAATAATACTGCAATCCCATGACACATGACAAATGGCATCTAAAGTGCAAAAATCTATTTTTAAAATTATTCACATATGTCTTTAAAATGCAAATGTCTAAATACATATAAACAAATGAAGCCCATAGATGTACATACCGTCTATTTTGATATTTATAATTCAAACATTTAAGACTCAATGTCTATTTTCTGAGCAACAAAAGTGTACTTGCCAAGTGATTACTTGTGCCCTTCTTCCTGCCTCAGAGTGCTTTGGGAATACTGTATCCTCATGGTGTCCAAGTGTGTCTAGAACTTTCTAGGTAGATCAAGGCTTTTTTCAAACCTGAGATCTTCCTGATATGCCATCTTACTATAGTGCCAAGCCAAGTTTATGATTTTCTTAGAGACATTCCAGAACAAATAGAGTAATATGAGGAGCCATTCACTTATTCACCAAATGAATCTTGTAATAATCACCAATCCTAGAAACCTAGGAAGGCTTAGGTTTTAGTCAAACAATTCAAAAACAAAAAGAATACATCAATAGTTAATATAATGTTATTATCACCATATATTAATGAAACAGTATATTATTAGTGACAAACATTACTTGCATTAGTAATGTTTTATGTAAAGAATATTATTGTGTAGCTAAAAAAAGACCACTATCCATCTACATTGAAGTTTGAACTTCAACGTATTTGAAACTTTGACAACCTTCTAAAATCTCAGAATATATTTTTTGTGATTGTCAAGAGTGTTTTACAAGGACTATAGGGTGAGAAAACTAGCACTAAATATTCAGATTTTTATTACATTTACTTGAAATACATTTACCTATCTAGAGCATCTTAGGTCAATCACATAAATGATGAATGTTTCAACATATTGTTTCAGAAAGTATTACTTCTAAGTGAATACAGCTTCTTTGTTGATAACTGAGCACACAATTAAAGTTAGCAATATAAATTGCTAAAGCCTATAATGAATATTTTGCATAGTATGGGGAATGAAATGCAGGGCCCTGATAATACTAGGCAAGTATTTCACCACTAGCTATAACTGTGCCCATTAATAAAAACTTTAAAGGGTCAAAAAGTATACAATAAATTGGCTAATCCATGCTGCTAATATAATTTCCCCAAATGAAGTTTATGATTCTAAGATGGCTTATATGCAAATGACTATTGCAATATCATGGTTGGTATTCAGAAAGATACAGTGAAATTAAGATGATCATAGAGATTAAAAGCTTAATACGTCTTTGAAATCTTCAATGCCTTTTGAAGTATGTGTTTGGCTTTATCTGAAAAGAAAATATCGTATATTTCTCAGCACATATAACTCAAGTTTGTTAGGACAGTTCATAAGCAGCAAAACCAGGCTGGTATAAAATTCATATAGTCAGAGTATAAATTGTAAAAGATGGAGTTTAAGGACACTCAAGGTTCCATGGTTCATGCACTCTTACCCTTCTAGTCTCACATCTGGCAGACTTCGGTTAAGGGCAATCAAGTCACTGGCCATGAGGTTAAACTGATTGATTTTAAACAACTCCTTCATCTTCTCTTGGTCATCTTTTGGAATCAGCACAGCCTTCCCCATTTCTCCAGGACCTTCTTGATTTCTTGAAATAACAGCTGTAAAGAGACACAGGTACAAACATACAGACAGATAATGAACAGACTAAGCATATATCCTAAATAAAATTCTGTTGTGCATCATTTATTTTTAATAATATAATATGCTAATCTACACTTTATAAATTATGTTAAGCAAAGAAACTATGCAATGTTGCATGTATAAACATAGTATATGATCTAATTGGTTATTAAAATATTTAATAATGAAGGAACATAAAGAAATGACACTAGAAGACTTTTGTCAAATTTGCAACATATTTACCAGAGACAAGTGAAGCTGAGGGCTAAGTAAATCAAAATGCCTTTTGAAAATATACCTGGTCAAAGTGTTCTGAAATTGTTCAAAAGGAATTTCACAATGGTTAAATATGATTTTAAATATCAAGATACCTAAGTGTTTCATACTTGAAAGCTCTAGATAAATATCAGGGCTTGACAATTCATTGATAGAACTTAAAATTTAATATGCACACAAATGTTCCTGCCATTTCTTCAGAGTAATTAATATATTAAACTGCTTTCCTGCACTAAAATAATGTTTCAATGTATATATACTTACACATACCTAGTATATAAATGCTAGATTCATGGATATAATAGGACATGTTCAGACAACAATAAAGGGAGAGTCTAGATGATGTTGCAACACCTTTAAGACACTGCTCAACATTGATATTACACTAAGTTGAAGTGGACTCTGCCATGGAAGCAGGAGGCCTAATTGAAGATTTCCTCTCTCCCTCCTCTTCTCCAAATCCAATCCCCTACAATCACCCCATTCTTTGTATGATGACCTGCTGTAGCCTCACACCCAATTACCCATTTTAAATGGATTGATGAGAAGTTCTCCTCCAAAACTCATTGCTACAACTCATTATTGTATCCCTGGGTACTGAAAGACCACTCCAACCAGGGAAACAGGTAGCTTACCGCCATACTTCACCTCTCCTTACTATAAATCCAACCACCAAGTCTTACCCCAACACTATAAAGACCAATTCTGCTCCGCCTCTTCTCCATCATCATATCCACTGGGCCAGGCAGATCCTCTATACCAACCTTCCTCCCAACTCACACTGTTCTTCCACCCTCAACTCCAACAGTCATGCCCTGTGATACCACCAGCTAACCTTGCCAGAGAAACAAGACCAAGGAAGCAAGAGTTTCGCATCTTAGATTTCCCTTCTCTCCTCCAAGTCCAATCACCCAAGCCCACACCCAGCCCTGAAGCAAATTACTTGTTGTGGCTTCTCCTCACTCCTTGCCTCCATTACTAAGGGACTAAGTAGATCCTGGTTAAACACATTTTCTTCCAACCTGTGAACTCCTTACCCGCTCCCACCCCCAGCCCATCCACTTTCATAAATGTCAGCCCTTAATACCTAGAAATTAATTTTACCTAGGACTGCTAGTAGCCACACCTTGCAAGATGCCAGAAGAATTATTTACTAGAAAACACATAGCCACCACCTATTCCTAAGAATCAAGAAGGGAACAGGAAAAAAAAATGAAAAAGAAAAAAGAAAGATAGAGAAAGAAAAACACAGCCAAGCAACAAAGGCAGACTAGATATCAGCACCTAGAATTACAATCACTCCAAACATGCTAGCATATAAATATACTCAATAACAACAAGGACACAGTAGATAAATAAAGCAAAATCCTTTAAATAGCCTTTATGAATATGACAGAGGTGCTTAAAAGGAAATGAGTAAATGTCTTAAAGAGAAATCTATGAAAACACATCCAACGGAATGAAAGAAATACAACAATTCAAAATCTGAAAGGAGAAATAGAATCAATTAAAAAATAATTTTTGGAAAATCTGGAAATGAAAAATTTAGGAACACAAACATCAACATGACCTCCTGTGGGAGTACAGTCCATGGACATCAACATGGCCTTCTGTGGTAACATGGGCCAAAGACATTTGCAAGCCCCCTGACTCAGCAAGCCCAGAGAAACCAACATGGTCCTCCATGACAGCATAGACCTGGTACCTTAATGTGGCCTCAGGCAGTAGCTTATGCCACCGCCCCAAGCAAAACTGACTACAGACATCAACATAGCCTCCAGAAGTAGCACAGACCACAGCCAAACACCTGCCCTCCAGTGGTAGCAGGAGTCACAGTCACACACAAGGACTTTGGCAGCAGCACAGACCATAGACCTCAGGCAGCAACAGGGACCAGAGAGGCAGCATAGACCGTGGACACCAGCACCAACCACAGACACCAGCATCTCCTTGGACTCTAGCAAGGATCACTGATACCAACATGGCCTACAGGAAAGCATGGACCGTAGAGGTCTTTTGAGAAGTCCCAAACCAAATAATGAACCATCCTCCATATTGGATATCATCCTATTGCTCAGGGTCAGATAGACAGTGCAGCTGGGCAGCATGTTCGCAGCCAGAGCCTGCGCAAGCTTCAGGATGCTGCATACCACCCTGCTGACCCTACCTGTGATGCTATTCTGTCCACTGTAGCCTTCTCCCACCTGCCACTCTTGTTGCATCTCTAATTCCACCTCTTTCTACCTCCCACGAGCCACTCCATTTCCTCCATCTTTCCCACCTCTCCATCCTGAATCAGTTTGCCAAAGTGACATTACAAACTGCAGTGTTCACACAGTGTGTATGTATGTGTGTACATATATGTGTGTGTGTGTATACAGACACACACACACATATATACAAGTTTCCCCCCAAACAGTTTTGCATATAAATACTCATTACAACAAATCATTGATCTGGTTTAAGGGTGCTGGCTTCAGAAGCACCATAAATGCTGGACCATCACTGAGACTCAAGTCAAATATCTTGCTGTTTCCCAGAGTTAAGGTGATCTTGCAACTAGGCACTGTGTTCAGAAGTAAAGGCTGTCCAACTTCCAGGCCACCTCACACATCACTGAGCAAGACCGATGTGCTTGCAACCTTCAGGCAATGCAGCAGCTGTAGGCAGTGGTATCTCTGTGCAGCAAGGCAGCCCTATTCAGTACCGCCATGTCATTTGTCCAGTGTGGTGATGTTTGTCCATGTTGCTGCCCTACTCTTCACTGCAGTCTCTATTTTCACTACTCTCTGCCCTGCACAGTCCAACAACATGTTTCCTTCCTGTTTTTAAAAACCACCTTTAAAAAAACATCTTCCCATCAGACCTGCTTGTTTTAGTTGTTCTAGAGGTACTACAGGCTCTGCATGCCCGTTCTTGCAGCAGGGCAGGAACGGCTTGATTTTGGGTTTCACTTCCATGGCCTTTCCATGATGACTGCAGGGCTGACAGCCAAGGGCAGAAAGAAGCATTGGTTTGGCAGAGGTGTTACTCATTTGTGCGTCAAGCCCCACTTGGTCATTGTCGCTTGTCACCTACAGCCTGGTGCAGGATACCTGAGGCCCTCCAGAGTTATTTAATTTCATTTCACTTTATTATTTCTAATTGGTATTATGTAGTCCAGATTGGTCTCAAATTTCTTTTGCATTTTAAAAGGACTTCAACTTCTCATCTTCTTGGCTACACCTCCTGAGCACTGGGATTACAGACATGCACCAGTTTTATGCAGTGCTGGGAATTGAAACCAGGGACTTGTTTCTGCTAGATAAGGCAAATCTAGATTAACACCTTATTACAATGTTTTTGTAGGGAAGAAAAACCAACTTTTATCCTCTTGGGTTATACATACAGCCAAGGAATTTAACAAATGTGACATACTAACAAGGGAAAAGCATATGCATCTCTTTATATAAGTACACTAAAGTATTTGGAAGTGAAATGAAGATACATAGACAGGCTTCTCCACCGCTCTAGGGCTGCTGTGGGAATAGAGCAGAAGAAAACAGCTTGGATAGGGAGTAAATCGTCAGGCAGTGACTAGGAAACACATGGAGAATCTTAGCAAACTCAAGAGTTTATCTGCACAGATTTGCTAGCATTGACTCTGTGTTTCTAGTTGATGACAGAGATGTTATTTTCTTCTTAGTACAGTGGGATATTACATTCTGAAAGGCCATTTTATGACCTCTTTTATTATGTAAGAGTTATAATTAGGGATCTAAGAGTGCCCCCTGCACGTGCTGTTTCTTAAGTGCCCACAGGTCAAAATAATCAATATATGAAACTGGTAAATTTTGAGGAGACATATTCTGGATGCCAGCACTCCCTATAACTATGACAAAATCCATTACATTTTAAAGAAGAATGTCATGGTCAATGCAATTTTTTCATGGTTAAATAATGGATGAATTTGAAATTTTTCTGTGTGGGGGAAACAAGAGCTCAGAATTAAGTTAAAGCGTACATTTGTTTCTGTAACATCTTCAGAGAAATGATATCATTTTAGCAATATATAGTTAAAATTTTTGTGATCTTAATAGTAAGTGGATCATGTGATACTGTTTGAAATCACTAAAATTAAAATAATTGTAACAGTATCCTTAGTCCTAGAACACATGCGGTCATTTTCCTTAGTCATATAAGTGTCTTAGTGTCTGATATAACAGCCTATTATTTACCAGATTTTCTATCTCCTCTACAAAGGTAAATGCATTTTTCTTAATCAAAGCTAATGAATGTATTTGACATTTCAAGAATGCTTAGTATGTGTCTGAGCATAACAAATGGTGTTTCTCACCTTCCTAAAGAAAGAAAAGAAGAATTGAAGTAATTATAGTGTGGATTCAGCCTTTTTCTTTTTCTGGCTTATACCTGGAGGAATGTACCTTGCTATTGAGGGGAAAATAAAGTAAAAACCAACTCATTCTTTAAATAGAATAAATAGGAGGTGGGAAAGAATAAGCAATTTGACTATGTGGTTTCTCTCTGACATACTATACTTTTAAATAGTAACTGTTAGGTTTTATTACCTATTGATTCGTTTCTTCTCTATAGCATAAGACTACCCACGTACCACAAAATACATTTTTACACAACCAAATTAAAAAAGTCAAAATGAATTGTCATAAAATATTCATCCTTTCCATCCCCACTAACAGGCACCTCCATCAGCATGTCAGTGCATCAGCTTTGGAGAAAAGGCAGCTAAAGCTACTCTCAGTCATGGGTGAACATGTGGATAGAAGTGCCTGGTAGCAAGACTAGCTTAGATTACAAAGAGCAATTAACAAGTGCCTTATACATTATGTCTTTCTCATCATATAGGACCTCCTCAATTCAACATGAAATAATTTTATAAATGTTGTAGAATTATAAATGCAGACTTTATAAGCATTTTCATTTTCTATAACACAGAATCTAGTATTAAGATATGAAGAATATTGATTTTAATCTTCAAATTTTCTTTTCTTTTCAAAGAAGCAGATTTTATTTTTAGATATAGAAAGAATGGGAAAGTAAACTGAACAGGAAGGCAATGATCCTTTATACAGACAAGGAAAGAAAAAATAACAGGTTTTGCTTTAAAAGATTGCATTTTAAACACTACCTAAGACCAGAAGGTAGAGTGTGTCTCTTTCATTTTTATATTTGTAAGATAAGTTATTTTTTATTGTATTGTATTATAATTTACTCATATTACATCCCTATTGTAATCCCATCCTCTTAAATGCCTATTCCCTTCCCTTAAACTTCTGACGTCCTCCTGCCCCACCATCTGACCACAGCCTATCAGGTCTCATCTGGATGGCCTGCATCCTCCTCCTCTCAGAGCAAAGGAATGCAGGCTAATCTTCAATTTTTTTTCATAAAGGACCAACAAAATATAAACAAATTAACCTAGCAGGATATCAAAATAATTACTGCATATCAATGTCATTATTTGCACTTGTACCTTGCACTATGAAGATATTTTTATTTTGTTCAGAATTATACCATGAATGGTGATTGTTTACAAAAAGAGAGATAGACCTTACTCCCAGAAGAAAGGATGAAGTGAAATGTATTAAATTCATTAGGGTAGTAGTTTTATTCTGTGAGAGAACTCATCAAACAGGATACATACTCAAAATATTAAACAAAAATAATAACATCATTATCCCATATGTCATGTTTCCTAAAACATAGTCTTTCATATTGGCATATCTATAATGGCATTGTGAAATCTACTCCTGTTGATTCCTGTGTCTTGCAAACACTCATTCTCTTTAACAGTGCAATCCTCCATTCACATCTCCCACTTACAATGTAAAAGTTAAGTTCAAACATTTGACTTTAGTCATTCTCATAATTGGCCTCCACAGGCTGTCACTAATAATTCAATGTTTCAATGACAATATTTAATCTTATCCTCCATAAATCTGTTTACAAAAGAATCAGAAAATGAGGACATCAAACCAGCTTTTGTGCCATATATCTGCCATCAAGTATCGTTTGTACTCAGAATTCCATTGGCCATGCTTATTTGTCATTCTAAAGGACATGAATTTATCAGGGGTGACTATGGTTAAATTGAAGTCAATTAATATATCCTTCTTTTGCCCTATGTTTCTAAGATGCAATACTTAGCTTTATATATTTTATTACATTTAATATTTTTATTTAAGATCTGAGACTGACACCGCAATGTATGAGATGTTTGTACGATGAAGGCTTTGATATGAAGGACAACCAAGGTACGTCTGACTTTCTTCTCATCCTGACCCCACTATTTTACTCCTCATTGTCTCCAAATCACACACAAAAAAATATGTTTTCTCTGAAAACCCACCATCCATTTACAGACGACACACTATTGAAGAATAACTAAGTACAAAATATACTAGAAGACCCCTTATCACACTTCCAGCTCTTAGTTTTTCATAGTTCTTTGTGTAGGGTTGATGCCTTGTGGACTTTTCTCTGCTCATTTCTGCATGTCCTCTGTGCCATCCTCGTTCAGCACACCTTTAGGTAATCATGTGTGTGAGACTTTACGGGTGCAGCATCTTATAGAAAACTTCTTCACAGGAAATTATTTGTAAACCAATGTTCAAACAATCAGAAGACGGACATAGACAAGTAGCAAGAGTCTTGCATTGTTTTTAGAAAATACTAATACCTCATATGAGCAGAAAATTCTAGTTTTTCCAGTCACAATCATCCTTACAAAGCATTCCACATTTCCATTAATGTCACACCATGGCACAATAAGAGGCTGTTTGGCACATGTTACGATCACAAATGTTTCCTGGAAACCATTGGCCCAACTCTTAAGTGTTCACTAATGTAATAAAATAATGATGAAATATGAAATCATTTCTTTCTGCATTAAGAATGATCATCTTCACTCAATATCTTTAATCTTCTAATGGTCATAGCAACAGCTTTAATTTCAGTTTAAGTTGGAAATCTTCTCATAACTCCATTTTTATGTACAGAGATAAAAACTATAGAAAAAACATAAGTCTTAAGTCATTTGTGAGGTAAAGTACCAATTTCGACCACAGATGTTTTGAGAAGCCTCTTTGATAAGGATATTTAAAGTAGAACAATGGCCAATCTAATAGATCTCTCTGTATAATAACTCTTTTATTAGGAACTATCTGTAAGATAGGCAGTGAGCAGCTTTGCTATTAAATACATTACCACAGATATGATTTATCTACTTAGCAAAAATGCTCCATTTCAGTGAAAAAAAAAAAACAGTACATTTTTGTTCTCCTTTAGCTGTGGAAGTAGATAGATTTGCTTAAATAAATTCTGAAAACATTTCCTTTATTATGAAGGTGAACAAACTGTCAGATTCTGCCTCACATTGACTAATGTTTGTCACAGATAAGTTAGGGCAAGTGACACTTAATGACTTTTTATAATTTCACACAGGAAATAAAATACGGTGGTCAAAGAGTTACTATTAAAAAGATGAATAAAATCATATTGAATCAAATGTGTGTATAAGAAGGATCACCTCAATTATGTAAACTATTTTCAACAGTAAAATCAAGGGACTTGGCTGAGGACAGTCACATTGAATGCTTATGTTTGGCTCTGGGGTCTGACTCTTCATCGCCTCAGGATTGTTCAATATTTTGCCTTGCTGACCCATCTATTCTCACGAATGCGCCCCATCCTGGGGGACCAGTGGTGCTGAAATATGAGTTCCATGATTTCCTTTATTTTTTCCTCACATCCTTGTGATGCCACCACAAAAGAAATAAAGCAAGGGTTAAAAAAAAGCCCATTTTTGAGCACATGTCCCTGTTGTGTGATGGAACATTTTCTGGGTATATTCCAAGGAGTGAAATAGCTGGGTCTTGAGGAAGCCCTATTCCCATTTTTTTCTGAGATAGCACCAGATAGATTTCCAAAGTGGTTGTACCAGTTTGCATTCCCACCATCAATGAAGGAGTGTTCTTCTCTCTCCACATCCTCGCCAGCATGTTTCAGCCATAAATGTCCCTCAGTTGAAGAATGGATAAAGAAATTGTGGTACATTTACACTATGGAATACGATTCAGCTATAAAAAACAAGGATATCCAGAAATTTGTGGACAAATGGAGAAAATTAGAAACTATCATACTGAGTGAGTTAACCCAGAAACAGAAAGAATCACATGGTATATACTCACTTATAATTGGACACTAGCCCAAAAAACATGTCCCATGAATGTCTTCACTTACCAGGAGATTGAGACAGATGTGAGGACATCCTACTGGGATTCTAGGTAAGAGAAATATAGGAGATGGGGAAATAGAAAAATTGAGAGAATCTTAGAAACCTACAAGAAGAACATCATAAGGAGTGGATCAGGGCCCAGGGGTGTCTGCTCAAACTATTGCACTAAGCAAGGACAATATAAGTGGTAAACACCGAACCCCTACTCTGATCTAGTCAATGGGCAGGACATCCTTCACAGTTATGTGGAGAGCAAAGACGAACTGACATGAGCTCTGGTGCCCCATATTTGACGACCTCCCCTTGGTGGGGAGCCCTGGTGGCACTCAAAGAAAGAATAGGCAGACTACCAAGATGACACTTGTTAGCCTGCAACCATAAAGAGGGGCAGGAGATCCCCCTTGGACATGGACCTAAAGGAGAGTAATAGGGTGGGGTAGGAGGGTAGGAGGAACAGAAAGATATTAGTGATGAGAGAACAATGAGTTGTAATCTGAATAAATTAATAAGAATAAAATTTTTTAAAAGCCCATTTTGTGATGTCCATCTATTCACTGGAACATGGTCAAACTCCCAGTGGCCTGACCCATAGAGGAAGCTGAGTCCTTCCCCCATCGCATCCTTGCCAGCAGTCATCAGCTTTGGAGAGCTACCCTTGGGCACACTTACCACAATTTTAAAAGTTCACCTCAATGGCTTCCTCTTAAGGGTGCTACTTTTGGGAGGTGGGTGGTTAGGATGAGGCTATCAAGAAGCCTTCTATGTCCCTCTGCCTCAAATGAGAGTCTGCAAGCATTGATGTAACTGCATGAGGGGTGTCCCTTATAGTGAGCCGGAACATGGATCCTGGGCTTCTACATCATTTCTGACAACAGTACAGACCATAAACATTCCTATTGCTGAAGCACAGGCCACTGAAGGTCCAAAGCTCCCTGTCTGTGTAGCACCTATGCTAAACCTACGCCCCAAACTTTGAAACTTCAATTGTGGATTTGAGAACCATGTTGGAATTATAAAATATTATGGGGATTTCTGAAGTTGGACTAAATTTTCTTGGTATTATAAGATGACCGTGAGCATAAGAAGACAACGAGTGAACGCTTCTTTAATAAAACTGGTGAATTTGGGTGTGCAATACACAAGTTTCGAGGGTAATAATTGGTTTTCAATTTAATGGGTCACAGAGATGGCAAACTCCTGAACTTGTATTCATGACTGTCCTGCTGTTACTGAGTGAAACCTGGAACAATGAGTCAGAATAAACCCTTTCTTCCTTGAGCTGCTTGTGTCTGCCTTACATCTTTTTCACAACAAGGAGATAAATGACTAATCCCTTCCTCTCTGCACTTTGCTTGCACCTGTGCACTCTCTTCTCAATGGTTAGCTGCTTTAGCTGCATCATTATTTTCCTAATGATGGGAGAGCTTCAGAAGACATTAGGGAACTGTAATGAATTCCCTACTTATATGACAAAGGCCAGTTAAATCACTGTAGCAACAAGCCATCATTATTTCTTTATGGTTAGGATTCCATCCTAAATCTAAAAATAGTTCCCTCATGCCTTCAAAATTTCTTATTTGGTCCTGTTATTTCATCAATTAAATTATATATGTATAGAGCTGTAAGGAATTATGATTATATCTTGATAAGTGCTTTAGGAATGTATCTCAAGCAAACTTAAGGAAATTAAGGGAAAGCTAATTTTTTAGTATTTACCTTTTCTACTTTGTAAATAGTTATATTCTTTCCTAGGGCCCTTGCTTCAGCTTTGAGAAATCATAAAAATAAAATGGTAATAATTTGTGTTGCTGCCTCTTTTAAACTGTATTTCACCAACCATGTTTCATTAGTTGTGGTTTGTACCACTCCACTCTAACGGTCACTTACTGGTGTTAGTATGGTTTTGGACTTCTTTATTACTCTTAGTAGCTCAATATTAAAAAAGGAGAGACACCAGGATAGGACTTCTTTGTTCTATAAAATGCATATGGTGTAACTATTAGATAAGCTTAGCTATCTTTCCTAGCAATCTCACTGTCCGGCTTCTTTGGGGTGTATTATTTAAGCTATTGCCTGTATGTGCATAATATAGTGTGAACTCGAGTGAACTGGAAACAAAACAAAAATAAATGAGGCAATGGAAATGCGGGATGCATAGGAAAGAGTCCATTTGATGATTTTGTCATAAATATCTATCAGAATTGGAATGCAGTCCTTGAAGTAAGGCTGAAATCATGAAGGAATAAAATAACAATAACACCAAGGCTAATCAATGTTTAGAAAGTTTTTAGTACAGACTTATAGAAAGTAGCTGTGAGATATCACTCCCACAACTCATTATTTCAGAAACAAAGTTCTACAAATTCATCAATTTAGATGTAATAAAAATCTTAATATCCTTCTATTTTGGTTTCCTTTTCCTGCTTTAATTTTCAAAAATATTTTTGAAAATATTTTTCAAAATTTCTTCCAAGAATTTCATATCTTCGAAGTAAACTGAGAGAAGTCGGCTACAGAGACACTGTATGGAGAAATGTAGCTTATTTAAACATATTATACATGAGAAATAGTTTCTGGTGTAAAAAGAAAGTACAAAGTTACTCTAACTGCTAAATTCAGAGGTAAGATATCAAATCACCACCTGTCTCCCACCCTTATGTGTACGTTTTGAGTATGTCAAGTGTCAATTGGTCATCTGTTTAAACCAGTTGCTTTTCTGGTATATACTGATTGTTATAAATCTTACTAGTAGGCAGCTACAGGCCTGCTGCGCCAAAGGCGTCCCTAGCCCTGGCCTCAGTTGGACCCCGACAGGAGGGAGCCGATGGGAGCTTGTGGCTGCAGATGCATACATGTCACAACCAACATGGCCTGCACCATCTGCCAAGCAACTTTGAACCTCCACTAACTAGATCAGATTCTGAATATCAAAAAGCAGAGTGTTTATTTATGGAACTCAGGGACCTTGGACAACTCAAGCTCTCTAGATGAGGTGGGTTTTGAAAGACTTGCAGAGAAGATGCTGGACACCCTGGCATTGTTCTTTGAAGACCATGCAGACAAGCCCTATACCCTGGCGGACTGTGACGTTTCCTTTGAGGGCAGCATGCTTACCACTAAGCTGGAAGAGGATCTAGGGACCTAATGATCAACAAGCTGACCCCAAATAAACAAATCTGATAATCTTCTCCCTCCAGTGGCCCCAAGCACTATGACTGGACATAACTGAGTGTACTCCCACGATGGCATGTCTCTGCGTGAGCTGCTGGCCAGGAAGCTGACTGAAGCTTTAAACACCAAACTAGACTTGTCTTCATTGACCTATTCTGGAAAAGGCACTTGACCGCCTGCTAAATTCAAAGACATTAAAAGCTATCAGGCAGAGACCCGAGCTTCCTGCCTTAGCAGAGTGTATGGTTTACCATGCCTGCTTCTGAGGACAGTCACACTGTGTGACAGCTCTGTTAAAAAAAAAAAGTGTTACCTCCCATCCTGTCTCCACATCTGGCTCTTCATTTCTACAGAGATGTGTTAGGATTGTCTCCGCAACCTGAGACCGACCCTGGTCTCTTAGAATGTCTTGTGCCATGTGTGCATAACGTAACAACCTCAGACTGTCTTGCACCATGCATGCTAAAAACCTAATGGAAAGGAAAAGGGCTCAGAGGAAGAAATGAGTTGTTCTTTCTCTACATTCTTTGAAGGATTTATTCTCAAAGCTTCATGAAGAGCAGCAGGCTGACTGTCTATTGTGTCTGAGATGATACTGTAAGGAGTAGCTTGGAAATAGCCACAAGATTCCAAGTATGTACACTTCTGAGTGTTAGGATGTGGATAGAAGAGCTGTACCGAGAAATGGAAATCACGCCATGCAGCAGACCCACTCCAGAGGTTTATTAGGGGAATACAGTGAGGCCTCTGAAGACACAGGAGTGAAAAGAGAGAGGAATGGGAGGAGTTCCCTTTATAAGCTACCTAGCATATGTGCATGCGCAGAGGGTGCACAGGTGGCTTAGCGGGGCTGAGTCCTGTTGGTGGGTTGGTGACCTGTAGATTTGGTGATGCCTGTTTTTTCCCACCTTCATCAGAATGTTTAGGGGTGGCTGTATCACTGCCTGATTACTAACACTAAACTCTTAGCAGAGAAGTGTTAAAGCAAAATAAAAATTAAATCTTACCACTCATCATTAATTTATATAGTTTTCTGTTTTCCGGACCTCTGGACATTTTCTATTAAATAATGCTAATAAAAAGAACCAGGATTAAATCAGTTTTTTAAATAAAGCATAACTATATTTAATGGTCAAAAGAATTAAACAGAATCAGGTGAACTGAATAATGCTAACCTACCATTGGAGTTTCAGGACCGAGTCATGTACCACCCCCTACCTTCCCGAAGGACTTGAATTTAAGAGCTTAACTGTCCTGAACACACGGGCTTAAGTCGACATTCATCTCATAAGTGTTTACTTGAAAGATGCGAGGATATATGTTAATTTGAAAACCAAATTGTGATTGCAAAAGTTCGACTCCAGCCAGGGAAGTAGGTAGGCTAAGAAGATAGAGTTCTTCACCTTTGCCTCCTCTCCTCCAAATCTAATCTCCTGGCCGAATCCCAGCTGGGGAGCAGTCTATGTGCTGCTGCCTCCTCTTCTATGCTGCCTCAAATGCCAATGGACCATTTGGAGCTTCTTCTACAACCTTTCTTTCTTCCCTTTCTTCCCTGGGCTTATTCTGTCTGAGCCTCCACCTCCAGCGTGCATTTTGTGAGGACGCAGAGGCTAACTGCAGATCTTCCCTTCTCACTCCCCTCATCCAAACCTAATCCCTCGGTCTCATCCCAGACAGAACACCAGCTGGGGGCCCCCATCCTCTCTGACTCCCATCTCCAAGACATAGCATAGACTTTCACCTCCAAACTTCACTCCCCTTACTCATCCCAATATCCTACCCTCCAAACACCAGCGGGCATTCCCTGGGAAGCCACCAGCCATAAGGCCAGGGAAGCAGGGAGGATGCACAAGGCTACCAACTTTCACATCCCTCCTTTAACTCCTTTCTTCCAGGTTCACCCACAGCAGCCTAGGAGTCCACCTACTGAGGACTCCCCTCCTTCTCTGTGCCCATCTCCAGAGGATCATCCACATGTTCTCTTCCAACATTTCACCCAACTGATCTCTTTGTCTCAACACAGAAGGCATTCCCACGGCAATCCACCAGTCAAGCTACCAGAGAAACAAGTAGGGCCAGCAGTGCAGATAGGCTAGCTACAGAGCTTCACTTTCCCTCATCTCCTCTAACTCTCACCAGCCAGTCTAACCTCAGTTGGGTAGCAGACTCCCAAATTCTGTGCCCCAATTCCCAAGGGATTATGTAGATTCTGGTGGAATAAACTGCTTTCCTCCCTGCTGTGGAGGACTTGAACACCCACCTACCGCCCAATCCCAAAGTGTCAGCTCAGCATACCTAGAAACACATTTTATGTAGAACCCCCAGTGGCCTCCATAGCAGGCTCTCAGAAGAATTCCCTACCACAGAACACATAGACCATCAAACTCTGAGACCCAGAGAAGGCAAGCCAATCCAAGGAGGAAAGCACTCACAAAACAAAGGCAAGACCACATATCCTCACCAATAATTACAATATTTCCAAACCCAGACACCTAGATACAAGAATAAAAATTCAGGAATAGACACACACACACACACACACACACACACACACACACACACACACAGAAAGAAAAGAAAAAGAAAAAAATAGTCTCCACTTGAATTCAGCAACCCTACTGTAGTAGGCCCTGAAAATAGCAATGTAGCTGAATCATAAGACCCAAAAACCATTTTAAAAATAGACTTTATAAATATGAAATGATAGAGGTCCTTAAAGAGGAAATGAATGAATCTCTTAAAAATCGATGAAAACACAGTGTTAGAAAAGGAATAAAAAAGTTCAAGATCTGAAAGTATAAACAGAATCTATTTCTTGTGCCTTTTCTTGGGGTCTTTGTCTCCTTTATGATAAGTTATAATGGAATGAGTTAATGGCAAGACAAATTTATATCATATAAATTCAAGTTGATTGGCAGGAGCAGAGGGAAACAGAGGAGCAGGAGGGGAAGAGAGAGAGAGAGGGAGAGAGGTGCACATGCAGAGAGAGGGAGAGAAAAGAGAGAGGGGGGAGAGAGAAGAGTGAGGAGAGACAGTAGAGACAGCAGAGAATCAAAATGTCTGCATTATATAGTTAACAACCTCTAGGAGAGGGGAAGGCTGCCACCTAGTCTGGAAAGTTCAGGGTGGAGGGCTGGGTATGCCAGCCATGCCCTGCAGCAGGTAGGGACCTAACATCCAAGCCTTTATTATTTTTTATAATAAATGGATAAAATGCTCTTTCCTGTCGACATTGGGGGTGTTGATATTGAGGGCAGGTAGCCAGGAGACTGGAATGTTAGCCAAGTCCAGGAAGAACAGGCTGTTCTATTTGCTGTCTAGGATCTGTGAGAAAACCTGTGGCTAGGAATGAGAAGCCCAGTTGAAGCAGTCTGTGAGAGTTAGGCCTGAGTGCCTGAGTTCTAGATGCAGCTCTTGAGGAAACACCTGGCAGAATGTTGGAATGTAATAAGTGAGGGGCAAAAGATAAAATAAAGGGGGTTAAGGAGAGAATTTTTTCCTTGGGCATGCATTAGAAACTCCTAGGCCCATGGTCTTGGTAACGAAAGGCAGGTGGGTCCTAGGACCAGGGAAGAGGAGTAGATCCCACCATCAGCCAAACAAGCTGTTGAACTTATCTGGAGTACATTTGTCCTGTGAGAAGGGTATTCTCTGAAGCTTACAAGGATCTTTTTAGGTTTACAGAAAGAGACAAATTTTAAATGTGTTAGCATCATATCTAACCTTCATAACTTGCATTTACCAACCTTAAAACACCTACAGAGCTGCATCTCAGAAGCTCAGACCTTCCATAAACTTTATAGTTTTATGAGAAGGCAGCTGAAGCCTTGGTTTTTGCTGTTAAACTGATTTTCAAATGTATCAGAGACACGCAAAGGACAAATTACCACAGGAAGCATAATCCAAGCATCTTACGTATCGATTAATATGACAGCGGCTTACCCGTTACCCAGACAGACTTCCCACTAGCCTCCTGTGGTGTAGATGTCTTCACTGTGGCCTGAGAGCCTAGGACAGTATCTGTTTTTGGCTGCCAGGTCTAGCAAATCTGAGAGGCTTTGTGAGGAGAAGAAACTTTGGAAACTGACTGACTTTGTTTTGTCTAGGCAAAAAGGGGCAGTCAGCTCTCCAGGCATCATGTTTGGCCACAGTTCAGGCAGGGCCTTAGCAGCAGGAGGGTTGGAAGTTTGGGAAGTCTTGCCCAATATCACAACCCAGGTAGGTCACCTCTAGGAGCTGGGTTCTCTATCATAGTAAGCATCTTTTTTACTAAACATTTAATTGTCATATTCTGAAGATTCCCTAACAGGTTTGAAGACCATGATCTATTAAGTACACATGAGCTAGACTTTGCTTGTTTTTAGCTACTCACCCTAGGCTTAAAACAAGAGACTAAGTTGAGTTTAATCCTGTAATTTCCTGCATCATTTATTAGATCAGGGGAGGGGGTAGGCGGACATGGATGAGTGGGTTCAGAAAGCAGCCAAAGCCAGTGTAGGAGGGGGAGGCATGAGGGCACAGTCCTCAAATACCTGGACAGATGTAATTTGGAAAAAATTTCCACAGACATCCAGTGGCATCCATCTTCCCAGCCTTTGCTGGACTCCTAAAAATATGCAAGTGGCATCATTAATCAATATTCCAGGATCCATTGGTTTGGTGGGGCTAACCTAAGGTCAGAGGTCTCCAATGTAAGGTTATGCCAAAACAAAGGCCTCACCTTTGTTTTGGACAGACTGGCTCTCTTATGGCCACAACTTGGCAGAGCAAGTCCACAATGGTCTGTGACCCCAGAAGAGGTACCTGGTACCTCTTGGCATCAGTAGGGACAGGTTATTCACCAAGGGCAGGGTTGCATCAGGCAGACAGGAAAGTATGAAGGGAGAGAAGAGGTTTCCCCCTCCAAGATTTCTGGGCTGGTTACTCAACTTTTCTAGGTTTAAAGATGACGGACCAGCGCAGGGGAAGGACTATGAGGCTGGAGTGGGGCTCAACTTCTCCCAAGATACTGGCAAGAGATGATGAGCTATTAGATGATGAGCTATAACACAATGATCTCATAGCAAGATGAAGCTATATTATATAATTGCAGGGTTATTGGGATCAGCAGCGGGGAGGGGAGAGAGTGGGGTGCTTGCAGAAAGACAGAGGCAGAGAGCGAGCGAGGGAGGGAGGGAGGGAGACAGAGACAGAGAGACAGAGACAGAGACAGAGACAGGGAAGGAGAGAGAGACAGAGACAGAGACAGGGAGGGAGAGAGAGAGAGACAGAGAGAGAGACAGAGATAGAGAGACAGAGAGACAGAGACAGAGACAGAGACAGGGAAGGAGAGAGAGAGAGACAGAGAGAGAGACAGGGAGGGAGAGAGAGAGAGAGACAGAGAGACAGAGACAGAGACAGAGACAGGGAAGGAGAGAGAGAGAGACAGAGAGAGAGACAGGGAGGGAGAGAGAGAGAGAGACAGAGAGAGAGACACAGAGAGAGCGAGGGAGGGAGGGAGGGAGAGAGAGAGAGAGATAGAGAGACAGAGAGACAGAGACAGAGACAGAGACAGGGAAGGAGAGAGAGAGAGACAGAGAGAGAGACACAGAGAGAGCGAGGGAGGGAGGGAGGGAGAGAGAGAGAGACAGAGAGACAGAGACAGAGACAGGGAGGGAGAGAGAGACAGAGAGAGAGACAGAGAGAGAGGAGAAGAGGAGAGGAGAGGAGAGGAGAGGAGAGGAGAGGAGAGGAGAGGAGAGGAGAGGAGAGGAGATGAAAGAACCAAAATGTCTGGATAATATTGGGAAGAGCCTCTGGGAGAGAGGAAGCCCTGCTCCTGAGCTAGAGAGTTCACGGTAGAGGACAGGGTATGCCAACCATGCCCTGCAGCAGGTAGAGATCTAACCATTTTTTCCCCTATTCAATGTGCTAGTTTTTGTTTTATCCTATTCTATTTTATTCTCCCTCAGAAACCTGCTTGTTTTCTAAAGAGCAACAGAAACAGGGTGGATCCAGCTGGGAGATGATGTGGGGAGGAACTGGGAGGAGTGGAAAACTGGGAAACCAAAACTGGGAATATATTATGTGAAAAAGAAAAATCTATTTTCAATTAAAAACGTGATTATAAAAGTTGACATAATAAGCAATAACAGATAAAATTTGACATCTAATTCATGTCTATTAATGTCTAACTCATGTCTAGATTTTAGCTTATCCGTCAACATACAAGAATGTTCACCACACAGTGGCACTTAGCATCCACAACTTATTTTTATGGAAAAATTTTGCATATCTCATAACATTAACTGCATAAGATATAACCTAGAAAGTTATATATTAAAGTAGTGATATCTAATCTTGAGAGTCATCAAAATATTTTACTCTAATATTTTTATTGTTTTCTTTAAAACCCTTAACATATATTTTAATGTACAATAAATGTACATATGTGCATTCACATTTCTTCTTCAAGTATATAGATATATAGACTCAACCTTAATTTCCAGCAATAATGCCTAAATTACCCATATTGGTACTACTTTTTAATAATGTTTCATGACGCTGCTTCAACTTTGCACAGAAATTAATAGAAGTACTTGATTTTATTTGCATGTATTGGTAATTTAAATCCAATACTATTTAATACAAATTCAATTTAAATTTGTTATTAGAGATTCTGCTACTGAAGTAAGTATTCACAGTAATGGTAAAGATTTTTGGAGAATGTTTCCAAGAAATTTATTTTAATTAGAAAGAAAAATCAGTTACCTCTGGCATACTTGACTTCAATATTTAGCACTAGAGTGAGATTTCTACAGGAACAATACCAGCAGTAACTTTAGAAAATATCTTTATAGTTCCTTTACACTGCAGGTTAATGTCACTCAATAGGTTATTTTGGTGAAGTTTAATGTAATAGCTCTTTATTCTTGCTACTGCGAAGGAGGAAATATAATATATATAATTATATTGTTATATTTCCAGTTATTTTGTAGTTACTCCTATGTTAAACTTACTTGAATTTTTCATTTTTATATTCCTGCTTTAAAATATTTTAAAGAGCTAGGCAGTGGTGATGCACTTCTTTAATCCTAGCACTAGGGAGGCAGAAGCAGACAGATCTCTATAAGTTCAAGGCCAGTCTGGACTACAGAGCAAGTTCCAGAACAGCCAAGGCTACACTGACAAACCCTACTTCAAACAAAGAAAAAACAAAACAAAACAAAAACTTAAGACATACTTCAGTGATCTCAAAATTACACTAAATTAAAGAGATGGGCATTCTATCTGAAGTGACCTTTGACATTACTTATTGATCAAATGCTTTTCATGTTCCAATGAAGCAAGTTAAAACATTTATCTGTATATTAGATACAGGTTTCCTACCTCCTACATTGTTTGCTCAACTAGGCCTCTTTTCTTCTGTGTACTATGCAATTCTGTGCATGTTCATATGGGAAAAAAGGGATGGAAACAGTCAATCTTTTAGACGCATGCATCATGTTAAATACTGTATTGTAGAAAATTTCATAACATATATAACTACATAATCACTGTATCTACATATTGGCTATTTAGGAGTCATTAATTTATGGATAGAATACAAAAGTTTAGAATAGGAATGTTTTGGAGCCTGTATTATCTATTTTTCTTACTCTGCCACAAATTAGACTTTGACAGAAAACTAGTATTGCAAATAGAGCTTCACAATATTGACAATCATTTATTATAGCTTAAACACTAAAAAATATCTGGTCTTACGGGACACAATTGAGAAAAGAAGAGGAAAAGCCAAGTGGTTCAGAGACGTTGCTTTGTTTTGTTTCTTTTGATTTGTTTGTTTTGTTTTGAGAGGTTTTGTGTGTGTGTATAGGTGGTTTTGTTTCTCCAGACAGAATTTCTTTCTGTAACCTTGGCTGTTCTGGACTTCCTTTGTAAACCAGCCTGGCCCCAAACTCAACAACCATCTGCCTGCCTCTGCCTCCACTTCCCTGCAAAGAAGTTACTTTGTATTGAGAATTACATTAAAGTAAATAGACTCACAAGGTTATAGCCACATCCTTCCTACTTGGGTAACTGAATGTCCTGTGCTCCCTTCAAAGACTATTAATAGATTTTCCAGGTTGCAATATCATAGGAGGTAAAAATATCTGTTTTGTGAGAGATATGAGGTCACACAGTAGATTCTGCATTTCTGGGGGGCAGCGGTGAAAATACATTCTGTGATATCAAAACTACCCTGTCTTTCTAATTGGAATGAAGACACACCCAGAAAAAGGGAAGTTATTCCTGGCTCTGGAAACACAATCAACTTCTCAGGGCTAGGAACTTCACAGATTTTAGAAGAGAGTTGACATACTAAACCAGTACAACTTCTAACTACTGTAGAGAGAATTCTCATGTACTGGTTGGAAGCATCAGCTGTCAATAAAAAGGTGATGGCTTATTAGCTGAGAAAAGAAATAGGGGTTAGGAGTTCTGGCTAAAAGAGAGGAACTCTGTGATACATGCAGAGGGGAGATTTGCCCGAAACTCTGAGGAGGATGAACTCATGAAACTGAGGAGAGGCAAAAAGCCATGTGGCACTCCTAGGATAGAATAAATGGGTAAAATATATCACAAACTAGTCAGAGAATGAGGCAAAGCTTATGTTCTACGCATTTAATCATAAATAATAAAGTCTCAGAGTCGTTATTTTGGGAACTGGGTCCTCTGTGCAAAATCATACCATTACAAACTACATTCTACATTGCATGTGTCCTTATGCCCTCCCCAAGGAAACATCTCTTTGCTACAAAATAGAGAAATGATTACAAAAAACGCAAACCAATGTAAATGCAGAATTGGTGTAAATATACAAAACAACCCTCCAGTCTTGGGCTCAGAAAACATTGCAAAACATAGGGGGTGGGTAAGATTGTAAGAGTCAGAGGGTAGAGGATCCGGCTATGGGATTATGTCTCCTCACTGTGTCTGAAGCTACACGCTTTAAAATCTGACCATCCTGACTGCCTAACCTTGAGCTGAAGAAGGATTACAACAGCGGACATGCTAAAGTGGATGAGAAAAGAATATGAGGTCTCAACACAACACAAAGAACTGCAGACAACGATGGGATGCAGGCAACTGTGGGAGGCTGAGAGTGAGAGAAACAATCTTTCCCAGTAAAGAGCAAACCAGCACGATAGAGTCAGCCCTTCAAACATTCATCTAGATAACATTATACAAGCTGGACAAGTTATATTTAATAATACATAAATACATGCATATATGAGTGTAATTAGTAAAAAAGAGAGGCTATGAATCTGAAGGAGAACAAAGAGGGATATATGGGAGAACTTGTAGGGAGGAAATGGAAAAGTGAAATCATGTCATTATATTAAATCTCAAAAATAAAATGAAAATGAATGAGCTGTCATGGAAGGAGCAGAAGTTTTCACTGTATTGTTCAGTGACCTTCATTCTTATTGGCTATATTTAAATACTGAGATGAAAAAAATTAAAATTGGGAAGATGGAACAATTGTTAAGCTTAACTGGACCAGGCTCAAAAATTATACATTTCCTCATAGAGCCCAAACTGAAAAATACTAGTTACAATTTTTCTCCCTAAATTTTCTGTACATTCCCACTGGTTTCCTATCTAATATGAATTTTTTAATGCTGCCTTCTCTTTAGTCTGTGCAAATCCAAGGCATATCTGTATGGTTTCTTTTATATCATGACAGTATTCAAGGATTTCCTTTCTTACATTTGTAGTAATCTTTCACAAAACAGGTTGAAGTCCTTCCTTTATGTATATTGTGCAATTATAACTATTAAAAATAGACCTGTAGTTCTAACTTTGGGATATGGTAAACCATCTCAGTTCAGTTCTACAAGTATTCAATGACTCTGGCTTACTTTATAGAAGATTCTGAAGATGTCAGTGAACACAGGGTTTAAAATATTTGAATGAATTAGAGACGTTTTCTCCTGGGTTCCATATTACTTGGTTACTGTTAACTCCATACCTTACGTTTTAAGCTATATTTAAGCTTTCATTTGCTCCAATAATTGTCTTTCTTCCTGTCAGTACTAGTTAATATTCACTGGTCACTTGTGTTCTTGTCCATCAAAACTAAATGTAAAATGCTAACACGTTATGTTGCACTCATTAGGCAGACAATGTTCTAAGCATGTTTTAAAATGTTAACTCTTTTTGGGAGGGCTGGGGGTGTTCGAGACAGAATTTATCTATGTAGCAGAGTCCTGGCTGTTTGGAACCAAGCTGGCCAGAGGTCAGCCTTGCCTCTGCCTTCTGGGCACTGGGGATTAAAGGTGTGCAGCACTACACCCGGCATGTTAACTCAACTTAAGCCTTGTGACAACCCTAAGAGATGGGTACACTTTATATTGTCTTGTCCCCAGGATACTCGAAGAATAATCACAGAAAATGAGTACATGAAACATGTCCAAGCTTGCCCTGATCAATGCCTGGGAGTGTGCTACTTACTGTTATCTGTCTTGAAGTTATTTACTAAGAATTAGGAGCAGTTCCTTTAATATGACTACCTAGTTGTCAGTTGAGTAGCTGCCTAAACTCAATTTGGAATTTTCAGTCTAATTCTAACTATGACATATACTTAAAAATCAATTAAAAGCCATCAAATCCAATTATATAATTCACAGAGAATGACATTTCTCATTTTCTGCAATAATTTAACTTAATTTCATTGTCTTTGACTTAAAATATCTTCCCTTAATACTGGATTAGTAATTCTTCATGTTAAATTGGAAAAAAATCACATCAGTTAAAAATAATTAAATATTACCTTCTAGTGAAAGCCATAAAGAAGCAGAATTGGGTACATATTTTATTATTCTATAAATCTATGTCTTTTTTTTTTGAGTTGTGATAAATCACAGGCTGTGTATTCAAATACTTCAACAGGAAAAGTGATTTTTCATGATAATACAATTATTCCTCAAGGAAGCATAAAATGCTCTTCAGTATTGGAATTGTCTGCATGTCATTGCTTACACAGACCTACACCAGAGAGTCAAAGAATGACCTTTACTGCATGAGAACAAATAAATCTAGTTTATACATAATGGCAGAGGTAATGATTCTTATTTTGCAACCATTGTTCTAGCCTGTGAATGCATTTCTCCCATAAAGCACCAGAAGGTTCTGTGATTTCTCCTTCCTTTAAAAAAAAAAAACATTAAAGAAAACATGCTTAGAGGTTCCTTGTCCATTATATCTTATTTTATCATAATTTCCTAAATCATATTAGTCTCTACTTTATGACTAGCCTTTTTCTATGACAGTGAAGTAGATTCTAATTATACTACTTTTGGAGAATGAAAGAGGAAGTAAAATCTGATATATGTATCATTTTATGTATTTAATTTTTGTGGCACTGGAGATAAAACCGAGGGATTTGTTCATGCTAAGAAAGAATTATAGACTATTGTTTCTTCATATTGATAGTCTTATTACTTAATAATCATTGACTATTATTTTACAGGTATAATCATTTTACAGTTATTACTTAATCACAATAAAATATATCAATTTAATGTATCCAATTAAACAGTTTTGAAAAATATATAAACTTATGTAACCACTACAATAAACATAGATGTTAACATTGTACTCTTTTTTTACAAGACGCGCACACATGTACACCCTGTTGATACGCCTTCTGTCACCATAGTGTAGACTTGACTCTTTCAAATAAATAGATTCATAATAGCTGTTATTGCCTGTTTTCTTTATATCTGCATATTATTTATGGTAACCACTTCATTGAGAGTTTTTTTGATACTATTCATTGCCCTCCTCCTGTCAAATCGTCTCAGATCTATGCCAGTTTCCTAACCATCAAACTCTGCATGCAGTTTTTGTTTGTTAAATCCTCCAAGTCCAGTTTCATCTCAAATATCGACAAACTCTTGGATATTTTGTCGGTCAGTAGAGCAAGTCGGGCTCAACAGGGGCCACATGCTTAGAAACCCTGTCTCTCCCTCTCCCAGCAGCCAGCAACCGTCAATAGATCCTTAAAGATGTGTATTTGGGGGCCCAGCTTCTCTCTCCATGCTGCGATTTGGTAGGGCGTGGCCCGACACAGGTTTTGTGCATGGTGTCACAGCCATGGTGAGGTGCTAGGTCCAAGTCCCCTGCTATGTCCAGAAGCCACTCAGTCCCTACCTCTTGTTCTTATACCCTTTCAGGCCCCTCTTTGGAAATGATCTCTGCTTCTTGGGAAGGGCAGTAAAATATATGTGGTTCCTTTTTATCTGAATGTTCTAAAATATCTTATTCTCTGTGTATTACTTTCTGTAGAATTTTTATTAAGCCATTGATAATTTCATATAATGTTTTTATCATATTCACTCCCTTCCCCCAAATACCTCACATATACTCTTTATACCAATTTTCCTTATCTGCCTAACTTTGAGGTTTCTTTTCTCATCTTCTGCATCAAGCCCATTTTACATTGTTCTCTTGGCAGTGGGAAGTGACCTGGAGTATGGTTCCACCTCCCAGTGGTCACATTACTAAAACTCACCCTGCCTCTGCCAAACGCTATCAAATACTAATAAATTTCAGACCCACCTCTCCCCATTACATTTTCAGACCATAGAGATCATAAATTTGAGAAAATTTTGGAGGAACACCGGAAAGATTGGAACAGGAAAGGCTGAGGTAGAATATTATGAATGCAGTACTTGCATTAAAAATTCTCAGGAAATAACTAAGAACCAATTCACTTGTATATATGTATGTGTGTGTATATATGTATATATGTGTGTATGTGTATGGCTGAGGGTCATGTGGAAGCCAAAAGACGGTGTTATTGTGAGCTGCCCAACATAGGTGCTGGTAACCATTTAGCCTCCACAAAAGCACCAAGTGTCCTTAACTTCTGAAACATCTCTCCAGTGCCAGCTGCAATATACACAAAGTTAGCTGCTTGCTTCTTATACATTTCTTTCTTTCCTATAAACTACCATTGCATTAATTGTACATGCTTCAAACCCAGTTTCAAGGAGGGCAGTGAATATGAACCTATCAGTAATTTCATTATGTGGATAGAGATTATAAAGCACTTCACATGAATTATGATACTAATTTCTCAGAATATGCAATACAAAGTATGACAAGAAAACTTCTTTTTCTATCCCAACACACTTGCATAAAAATATTTAAAGGCCATAGAGATAATTCATACAGTAAAAGCACTTGATCGAGGACTTAAGTGGGTCCTCAACAGCCACATTATCATAGGAGAGAACAAATTCCTGAAAGTCGTCCTTAAATCTCCACGTGCTCCACTTGTATGGCATGACAGTCATGGAGGAATACACGCACACAAACACACACAAACACATGTAAATGAATAAGTAACTAATTTTTAAAAAAGAAAAATCCGTGAAGGCATTATGCTGTGACAAAATAATAAATACTAAATTTTTTAATGGTTTTTCGAGACAGGGTCTCTCTGTGTTAGCATTGGCTGTCCTGGACTCGCTTTGTAGACCAGGTTGTCCTCAAACTCACAGCAATCCACCTGCCTCTGCCTCCCGAGTGCTGGGATTAAAGGCGTGTGCCGCCACGTCCTGCAACACTAACACTTTTTAACATAAATTAATTATTTTTATTTATGATTTAAGACAATGTGAGATTTTGAATGTCAAAATGGAAGCATTTAAGACCGTGCTGTAATTTTATAAAAAAATTTACTTAAGAAGTTGAAAATTGGACTTAGAAAAAATAGTGTATATAATTACTCACTGATGAGTTGAATACTGGGAATTACTTGAGGAAAAGCAAGATAAAGATAAATTGATTGAAATGAAAAAACATTCACTAGTCAAATGGAAAATTTCAATCTTTATTTGGAAGGACACCTTTTTTCAACCATGTATCACTATAGAGTATATCTGTCATTGTAGTTTTACATTAAGTATTATTACTGCTGAAAAATAGCTCTTATTTATTTGCTATCCTAATGTGTTATTGCATTAATGCCCCCTTTAATTGAGAGAATGTAGCTTTTTAACAAACATGTAATACATTTGGAAGCCATCCAGCCTCAGAGCAAGAATTTGAGCCAAAGAACAACCTCAGGTGCATGGACACTACCTAAACCCTCCGTTCTCCTGGAACCTTCCATCTCCTATTTGGGAGGGAGGTGTGCTTCATGGCTCTAGAAACTAACTGCCTGGTGGCCTAGATTTATTAAAAGACCTTACAGAGTTGCCTTTAATGGGCTGATTAATAGGATAGAGTATTAAACAGAAACAGGAAGCTGGGGAGAGACAATAATTTTTTTTTCTACACAGATCATGTCTTCAGGTTTAAAGATTATTTATGGTTATAAACTACCCAATAATTCCTTAAAGATCATCTTTAAGATATCAATTGCCATATTCTAAACATCAAAAAGCTTGATAGACAGAAAGAGACATAAATTAATATGACAAGGGATCTCTCTTTTCAAGTTAGCTTGCATATTTTATCATACAGCTATGGCTTTTATCATCTTTTATTCAGTTTAATAGCAATATTATGGTAGAAAGACAGAATGAATAATTACCTGTGAGTTGTGTATTATGTTATACTAGTAGAATACTGATGCATGTGTGCATTGGGTAAGAGTGTAAGCATCTTAGCAATAAGAAAGACACTCTGAGAAGCATCTAAAATGTCTATTAAAATACATCTCACAAATGATTTCAGCTATTTTTGCTGTTATCTTGAATATAATAATTGTTCCAAGAATTTTTCCACATAAAATAAAAAAATGATTTTTGTTCTATGTAGTCTCATGGCATCATCAATTAACGATTGAAAATACACAATTGTATAATTATGTAGTGGTCATTTTCCTAATGGAAGCGTCAGTATTCCAGAGTTGCTTAGTAAATAGTGTAGTACTAAGTTAGAATGAAAACTTTAAAATATAAACACTTTAGGTTTCTATTAATAATCTGCAATCATTTTGCTTGTAATAGTAAAATTAAACATAAAGAGAAAATAACAAAACCATTTCATTTATATATATGCAATATGTAAGAAAAATATTTAGCATTTCCTACATATTTCCCACCTTATTTTTTTACAAAGGAAACAATATTGAGGTATATTTGAGATATATTATTTTTACATAAGGGTACACATAATTTGTTGGGTCTTTACATTTAAGGACTTGAATTTATAATGAATTATTATTATTATTATTATTATTATTATTATTATTATTAATTATTTTTAACATATATCACTAAAATGTTTTACAATTTCCACATTAATTTTTCTATTGAAAATTTTACACTATATATATATGTCAAAAATCCCAGAAACACACATACATGCAAAACAAAATGTACAATATCACAAAATTAGATAATAATATACAAGCAAAAGACAAAAACGATGCCCTCTAAAATAATATGAGACAAAATGTCTAAAAAATGTCATTGAGTCCATTTTGTATTGGCCAACCAATATTGGGAATGCAACCAACCATGAAGTGTGGTTTGTATACCCAACGAGAACACACTGGAGAAACTAATTTTTATGTTGCAAGCAGTTCTCAACTGGAGTTAGCTCTTGGTTATAGACAGAAGCCCAGGTCCACTTCCCCCTCATTACTGGAAGCCTGTCAGGCTTGAACTTGTTTCCATAGGCCCTGTGTGTGCTGCTATAAATTTTGTGAGTTCATTTGTATCAATCCTATTGTGTCTGGAGGATACTATTTCCTTAGTGTGATACATCTGGCTCCTTTAATCTTTTTTTTTTTCTTCCTTTTTTTTTTTAATTAATTTATTCTTGTTACATCTCAAAGTTTATCCCATCCCTTGTATCCTCCCATTCCTCCCCCCCCCATTTTCCCATTATTCCCTTCCCCTATGACTGTTCCTGAGGGGGACTACCTCCCCCTATATATTCTCATAGGGTATCAAGTCTCTTCTTGGCTACCAGCTGTCCTTCCTCTGAGTGCCACCAGGTCTCCCCCTCCAGGGGACATGGTCAAATGTGAGGCACCAGAGTACGTGAGAAAGTCATATCACACTCTCCACTCAACTGTGGAGACTATTCAGACCATCGGCTAGATCTGGGAAGGGGTTTAAAGTTTACCTCCTGTATTGTCCTTGGCTGGTGCCTTAGTTTGAGCGGGACCTCTGGGCCCAAATCTGCCTATCATATTGTTCTACTTGTAGATTTATAGGACCCTCTGGATCCTTTTATTTTGCTGTTCTCCCATGCGTCTCTCATTTAGAGTCCCAATAGGATGCCTTCCCCTCTGTCCCAGTTTCCTGAAGGCTTTCGTGGGACATGCCCCTTGGGCTAGTATGCAGATATAAGTCAGTATATACCATTTGATTCTTTCTGCTTCTGGGTTAACTCACTCATCCTTTTCTGCATGCACCCACCAAGTGCAATCAAGCACAATTTGTGGCAGATATTGTCTTTTCTCAAATGTGTATGTATATATCTTTTTGCTTCTTTGTCAAAAATCAGATGTAGACTTCTGTCTTTGTCTTCAAATAGATTCCATTAATCAATATATGCTAGTAACCTGCTGGTTTTATTACTATAGTTCTGTAGTATACCTTGAAATCTGATATTGTGAAACATCCAGAAGGTCTTTTATTATTAAAGAATTTTTTTATCTATCCTGGCCTGTAATGTTTATACATAAAACTGAAAGTTGTTTTCTTTTATAATTTATATGACAATTTGTATTGAAATTTTGATACAGATTACTCTTTCCACCTAATAACATAGGTAGTTTTGCTGGGTATAGTAGTCTAGGCAGGCATCTCTCTTTTCTTGTGCTTTGAAAAATATCCTCTCAGGCATTTCTGGCTTTAAAATTCTCCACTAAAAAGTCAGGTATTATTTAATGGGTCTGACTTTACAAGTTACTTGGTCTTTTTATGGTGCAGCTTTTAATATGCTTTCATTGTTCTAGACATAGTATTATTATTATTACTATTATTATATTTTATGAGAAATTTCTTTTCTTGTGCTCTCTGTTTAGTGGTCTGTATATTTTGCATACCTTCATAGGGAGCCTGGAACACATTGACACAAGAGACAACTTCCTGAACAGAACACCAACAGCCCAGGCCTTAAGGTCAACAATTAATAAATGGGACCTCATGAGGCTTCTCTAAGGGAGGAGACACTGTCAACAGAACAAAGCAACAGCCTACAAACTTGGAAAAGATCTTCACCAATCCTACATCTAATAAATGTCTAATATCCAAGAAATTAAAAACCACCACCTCAAATAACCCAATTAAAATGGGGCTCAGAATTAAACAAAAAATTCTCAACAGAGGAATATCAAATGGCTGAGAAACACTTAAAGAAATTCTCAATGTGCTTAGCCATCAGAGAAATGAAAATCAAAATGACTCTGAGATTCCATCTTACTCCCATCAGAATAGCCAAGATCAAAAACCAAGTGACAGCACATGCTGGCGAGTATGTGGAGAAAGAGGAACACTCCATTGCTGGTGGGAATACAAAATTGAGCATCAACTTTGGAAATCAATCTGGGACTTTCTCATACTGGGAATAGTGCTATCTCAAGACACAGCTATTCCACTCGTTGGAATATACCCAGAAGGTGCACCACCACACAACAAGGAAATTTGCGCAACCATGTTCATAGCAGCCTTATTTCTAATAGCCAGAATGTAGAAACAACCTGAAAGTCCCTCAGTAGAAGAATGGATAAAGAAAGAGTGGTACATTTACCCCATGAAATAGTACTCAGCTATTAAAACCAAGGAAATCCTGAAATGTGTGGGCAAATGGATGGAACTAGAAATGATCATACTGAATGAGTTAACCTAGACTCAGAAAGACTCACATGGTATATATTCACTTATATTTGGACACTAGCCCAACAGGGATATCCCCTGAAAGTCTTCACTTAGCAGGAGATTGGGACAGATGCAGGGACCTCCTATTGGGACTCTAGGTAAGAGAGGTATGGAAGAATGGGGAAATAAAAGGACCCAGAGGGTCCTAGAAACCTACAAGAAGAATAAAATGATGGGCAGATCTGGACCCAGGGGGTCTGCTCAAAATACTGCACCAACCAAGGACAATACATGTGGTAAATATTCAACCCCTACCCAGATCTAGTCAAGGAACAGGACATTCCCCACAATTGTGTGGAGAGCAGGGACTGAGTCTGACATAAACTCTGGTACCCCGTATTTGACCACTCCCCCTTGGTGGGGAGGCCTGGTAGCACTCAGAGAAAGAATAGGAAGGCTACCAAGATGAAACTTGATAGGCTGTGACCATATGGTGGTGGAGGAGGTTCCCTTCTGTCACAGACCTAAGGGAGGAGAATAGGGTATAAGAATGAAGGAGGGAGGGAGGAACAAAGGGAGACAAGCAGGGGGATAACAATTGAGATGTAATTTGAATAAATTAATAAAAAATTAAAAAAATTAAAAAAGAATGGATAAAGAAAAATATGGTACATTTACAGAATGGAATACTACTCAGCTATTAAAAACAAGAAAATCAAGAAATTGCAAGTAAATGGATGGAACTAGAAAGAATATCCTGAGTGACGTAACCCTGAATCAAAAGGACACACAGAGTATGTACTCACTTATTAGCAGATATTAGCCAACAGTACAGGATAACCATACTACAATTTACAGATCAAAAGAAGGTAAATAATAAGGCTCAAGGGAGGCCCTTTTTGATTCTCACTCAGATAGGGAAATAAAATACACAGAGGAAGTGGATGTAGAGTGGAAACTAGGTAAAAGAGGGGGTGGGGAGGAAATTTGGGGGGGGGGGGTAGGGAGAGTGGGGACAGAAGTTGAGAGGGCGTCGAGGAAAAAGAGAAACCAAGGGCAGGGCATCTCTGAGACAAGCTGGAGATCTGCAACAGGGTAGGCTATGGGGATGGTATGGGGGTGTCTCCAGCTTAGCCTCCTAGCAGTGGGGGACATGGAGACTGAGGAGGCCACCTTCTAGCCAGAGAGGTCTTATAGTGGGAGGTGAACACCATTCCACCTACAAAACCTTCGGCACAAAATTAACCCTGACTACAAGGTGTGCAGATATAAAGATAAAGACTGAGGGAATGTCCGATCAATGCTTCATAATTAATTATATCAAAAAGGTTCTCATTCATGACTTTACATCAATTATAATTGTTTATGTTGACTTTGAGGTAAATGGTATATTGGTACAGTTGTAAATTTTGCTAAGTATTAATTCTGTTTGCTATGCCATAAATATAAAACCATATAGATTTAGTGAAAGTTTTGAATCTAAAAAGAATAATTGTTTTGAGCATTTAGCTATTCAAGTCCAACTGAGACAGTTGCAATAGTTAAGTAAATTGGAAAGATATTTTCAGCATTAAAGATAGCCCTACATTTAGCATGTGTTCCAAATTGCATAGTCTATTTAAACTGTAAAGACCCAAATTATTTATAACAACTATTTTGCATATATCATGTAGTCTATCAAAACATCTTCAAAAATTGACAGGGCTTTCAAATGCATGTAGAATGTCAAACATTTTCCTTCGATCCTCTTATTAAATAGTTTAATTACTCTTATTTGTAAAGCCCAAATTTAAGTAAGAGGATCAATGTACAATAATTCCTACCAAGAAATATGAGACCTTGCAATAATGACTGTAGGATAAAAACCTCAGAGTTCATAATTTTTCACAATAGGACTCATGGGCATGAGCAGCTAGAACTTTCCCTATCTAAAGCACTAGCTTAAAATTATTTAAAAACTGTATATACCTAAACTATAAAATGTGTCAACAACCATGAAATTCATCCATGAATACCAAGAGTCTCCACATCTAGCTTTTAATACAAGGTCATGAGAGTTTCTGTCTTTCTACATTTCCATAATATATTCTCACCAGTACAATTACTATCCAATCATTGAAGCCATTCTGCAATCCAAACGAGCCATTTAGTTATTGACTGTAAGCCTTCTACTGCTCACTGGTTTGATCAGTCAATCCTTTATTCATATCTTACATCTCAATGAATTTTTAAAATTGCATTAATCAAGTGAAAAAACAAAATAGATTAGCTATCACATACAATTTTCTAACAGAAATTTGAAACACGAGCAACTTTTACAAATGAAAATGATTCAATGTGATTGGAATGTAAAAATGTGTGCGTATGTGTGTGTTTGTACTTGTGTGCAAATGTATGGGTGTGCACGTGTTTGTGCTGAGGTCTGAAGTTAGTGTCTCCATCTTACTTTTTGAGACAGTATCTCTCGGAGAACTTGAGGCTCTTAGGTTTAGAAGATCAGCTGGCCAGTGGCCTTTAGGGAGTTCTCCTATCTTACCTTCTAGATCCCGCAGTATAAGTGCCTGTCTCCCTGCTTGGTTTTTAATTATGTGCTGAGGATCCAAGCTCATGTCCATATGCTTATATTGCAAACCCTGTACTGACTGAGCCATCTCTCCATCCACATCATGTATATTCAATATTATAAGCTTAAAATAAAAATATTCTTGAAATAAACATTTTGATATGCCTCAACTCTACTTAAAATTGTATGTTCCTAACAAATAATGTTGATGGCTGCACATGGTGTCATGCAAGCCTCCAACAGAAGGAAATAACCAACAGTCCTACTCAGCTATGTGAAGTACAATGACCAATATGGCACAATAACCCTACGGCTATAGTAATCACCTGCTAGGAACCTACACAGGGCTAATAAAGGCATGGATCTTGGATAAGAATCTACATCCACCACTTTTGAAACCAGCACAATCCCAATCAACATTCTAAAGAACTGTCCTATTACTCACAGATACTTGGTAGTCCTCAGCCCTCAAGTAAATTTACCACTGTAATGTAGAGCATTACAAAAAACTTAACCAATCAAAATACAAGATTGTGGTGTCAAGTCCAAGAAGATATATATAAATTCAACTCCTGCACCTGAGACTATGGGTTTATTGTAGAAAATGAGGCCGAAAGATTAAAAAAAAAAAAAACAAACAAACACACTAGGAACCAGGAGTTTTCTGTAAGATTTTGTCTCCTAGAAAAATCACAAGCTACATTAATAAAGTCTCATCAATATGACTGCCTAAACATGCATTGCACAAGAAATTAAACAATATACAAGTCAGCATGGATGGGGAAAGCCCAGGAGGTCTGAACTCTACACAAATATTCTAGGAAACTAAGGCATGCCAATTGTGGAAGAAAATTGTCTTTCTTAGGAAAAAGCACACAAACTGGTTATTCAAAACCAAGTGGTCATTCCTGAAAACATACTTACAAGTAATGTTATACACAAGAAGCAGTTGCATTTATGTATTTATGAATAAATATTTATACATATATATTTAAATATTCATATATCTATTTAATAACAATTAATGAAAGAGGAAACCATGCATTTGAAAGAGAGCAAGGACAGCTATATGGGAGGGCTTCGAAGAAATGGAAGGGAAGGTGATGTAATTATATTATTAATGTCAAAATAAAAAATAAACTAATGGGTTTAGGTACAAAAAAAAGAATCATTTTATTGTAAAGACATTACAAAAACAAACAAACAAACAAACAAAACAAAGCCCCACACAATTAATTTAACACAGCCTCTAAAACAAGCACTCACCCAGATCTGAGGTCTATATGTCTCATTGACCTTTGCAGGAAAGCCATGCTGTAGCTGTGGAGATTCACTTTTGACTTTATACTTCTACTTTAATTTGAGTCAGTAAATAACTTAACACACTATGAATTAAAATTAGAGTCTTACTAAACTAAGATGATTTTGAGGTAATCTCAAAATGGAAGTGTGAATGTTATTGCTTAAAACACTCCTTAGTAAACCATTAAAATGTGCTATGAATTTTATAAGGCTGTGACTTCAGTTAATAGGCAACATGGTTAAAGAATTAAGAGGTTTGACAGATATAAAATGAAACTTCTTGTTTACCTTAGGTTCTGCTGGTATTAGCCACAAAAATCTAGAAAAAGCTAAGAAAATGACTATCAGAGTATACTTTTTGCTTTCCTGACAAACTGTTAAAAAAGCACACATGCTCTATTCAACCATGTAAAGATTTTTTTTTTTAAAGAAACAGATCTCCTTGTATAAAATCAGAAGTTCTAGTACAGCTTTGGAAGATAATTTGTGTTTTGTTCCTCATCTACAATCTTAATCCATAACAGAACATCCTGTGTAAATACTTAAATCTTCTCTTGAACATTGAAGGGAACCAAACCGTTTTCTCTCTAAAATGTGGAGGACTGTTCAATTAGAGACAGTTAAGAGAAGGGGTTCTTATTTCTTCTTTTCTTCCTGAAAACAGGACATAAATGCCCCATCTCTGGAGAGAGTTATCTAAAAATCAAGAGACAATGCCAGCCACATGTAAGATGCATCCATGTGAACAGATGTTCTTATTATGTCATGGCAGTCTACTGCCTTGAAGAGATGAAAACCGGTCCTTTTAGTCTTGCCATTGCTTTGAGTTAGTTTTCTTAGTCACTACACAAGCAAGGCCTTTTCTACAGTTTGGTTCTGGAATGCCCAAAGTCAAGCCCACATACTAAAGATGTGGATATCAATATGTTGTTGATGGAGGTGGAAAAACCTTCAGGGGGTGAGTACAGTATGAGGCTAATGGCAGTAAGACCCTGAGGATGATGGGAGTAGTCTGGTGTGTAGCACATGCTTCATTTTGCTTCTTGGTCATTACGAAGAAATCACCTTGCCACCCTGGGGTACCATTACGTTGTATGCCATAGTCCCCAAAGTAACAGGTTCAGCCACTCATGATGGAACATTTTCAACCTGAATCTGCCTTTATAAAATGAGCATCTCGGGTATTTATTACACAGAGAAAAACTAACAAATGCTCTCAGTCTTTTTTCAGGGCAAATGTGCACATCTCTTTTTCTTTTGTCTTTGGTTTCAAGAGAAGGTCTGCCACTGCAAACTTATGAGGGTTGAGAAAAAATTTTATTATTTCACTCATCAAAATCAAATGATCTTGGACTAAACTTCATCATAAACATGCTCATAGTTTTTACCAAGAATTATTTGTATAAGTATTTATAAATTAATTATATCATCTATCTTTAAAAAAATAAATTAGTTTTGAAACCATTAACCTCTTAGGACTTAGTATATTTTGCTTATAAATTTTAAGTAAAATGATATATTTTCTTTCATAAATACTATTCAGATGCAAATTAAAATTTAATAATATTTTAAAGGTAAATCAAACTAAAACCAAATTTAATTCAAAATAAATGTTTTTGTGGAAAGAAAAAAGTGTGCATGATACCAGGCAAACAATATGATTACCTGTATATATAGCTAAGTTAAATCTATCTGTAGCACACACATATACACATGATAAACAGGCAAACAAAACCATTACCTGTGTGTACAGCTAAGCTAAACCTATCTACAGCGTGTACACACACACACACACACACACACACACACACACACACACATACACACACACCAGTAAAGACAACAGCTGGTCTCAATTTCATATTGTTGCAGTCAAGTAGTTACAGAAAATAGGCAATGACTAGAGTGTAATAATTTTCCAGTGCATATTATAATTATAATATTAACTACAAAATGATAAAGTTATTAAGAAAATACCATATCCATGGATGAATAATCCAATAAAAGAAATTCATAAGGTAGGTGGTAGATCCCACTTACGCTTCTGCCTGAAAGGTGTTTTCACACACAGCTGCATGGCAATTCTATTGCAGGAACAATCAATAAAGGATGGGAAAGCAGACAGCCTTTGGGAACCTAGTCCACTAAATCAGGGTGAACTAATCAAATCTAAGACTTAGAACTCTGAGTCATTTATTGCTTTGATTTTTGAACAACACTCACTTTGACTCCATCCTAACCCATGATGTCAGTAATTCCTGAATGAAAACTTTACCTGTGTTTTACCAGTTGTAGCATGTGGAGGTAATTATGTCTTTATGAGGTTTTGTGATTCGATGCTTTGCCTGAAGAAAACAAAGGCCTACATAACCGAGAGTGTATTCAAGTACTACAATTACTGCTTATATTAAAATTATGCTTTCATTTTGTTTGAATTAGAAATGAAATTAGTTGCAATTCACAGTTTTCAATTGCTACAATTTTAAATTTTTGCAGGAATTTACAGAGTCCAAATTGATACTTTTCTTTCATTTAAAATGTTGTTATCAGTGGAAAGTTAGTCCTAACGTGTATTTCAATTTCTTAGACAGACAAAAGGTAGAAAGGGAAACTAACACAGGCCTGTGGAAAAATAAAGAGTAATTGGAAGGAGCTGTGCTTTCTGGCATTTTCATGAAAGAAACACCACTTTGGAAAGACACAAGACCAGTACATAAGCAGGACCTTGAGATGATTGGGAAGCAATTAGACTGCCTTACTGAGCATAAAAAGCAAACAAAGAAGGGAAATATACTAATGTCAATCAGAGCCTAAAAACTAATACAATGTCTAGAATTGATGATCATGACAAACTATCCAATCCATAAAAATAATTCTACATGATTTGAAATTCACTGTTACTCAGAAATTTATTGTTTCCTCAGCAGTACTATCTGTGTGTAATCTCATACAAACATTAACAATCAGCTCCCCTATTAGCCTAGCCAAAACAAAGTTATAGGTAGCATAAAATGGATTTAGTACAGAGCTACTTGGCATCTGTGAGTTAAGCCAGTGAAAGCATTAGTCTTATACTAAAAAGTTCCAGAACTTAAACTATGTCCCAAAGAGTAATTTAGAGATTTAGAGAATGTATTACATTGAACTTAAAATACAATGTAATGAAATTTAGTGACTATCCTTGGTGATAATATTGTTGTACAGAACATACATTACTTTTAAAAATTATTTTTCATACTCAAGGTATGTCAACTTTTATAGCTCAGGTAAAACTGATGTACTAGAATTGAGGTAAGAAAAGAATTTTCTTAAGTATCTCAAGAAAAAGGTGCATAATAAATAAATAGCAATATTGTACACAATATGACGAGAAGGTTTAGCGCACTAACACAATTAATCAGATTGATGTTATTCTGAGGGTACATAGCAGCATACCAAACTTCATCCCAACTGTGGGTTATTTTAAGGACCTAAGGTAAGCTATATTACTTTAGTTTCTTCTTATTCAAGATTTAAAAAAAAAAAAAGCATGGGCTGGGTCATATAATTTGAAAAATGAGAAATCAGGTTCTCACTGTTCTCCGCACTCTTACCAATAAGGTAGAGACAGCTGAAAATTACACATCTAGGGAATATATTCTACTGGCACTGGCAAATCTGAAGCTAAAGATTATTAAAGTGTGCTATTTTAGGGAAAATCTGTCATGTCCCTATGATATTTGAAGAATCTATGCTTGTATAAAAGGAAACTGCTCAAATTACAGCCTAGAGACTGAAGAAAACCAAGGCTTGAGCATGGTTTTGCTGTGGTTCAACCACAAGTGTCCACTAAACGTGAAGGCAAATTTATACTGTTAAACACCACAGATAATATCAAAGCCAGAGTAAGAGAAATCAACTGTCATTTGGAATGGACTACTTCCAAAGCAAAATTATATTTCATTTAGATCTCTTACAGCATATATGCCTACAAGATGTTCTTCTAATGTATGCCTTAAAGGGAATATTTTTAATGTGAAAGCCAGAAGGAGTCCTTCACAGTGTATTTAAGGATTGTGACTTTAGTATTGGGTAAGAGGAACTAAGAATCGGTAATGCCTACCATAGGTCACTTTTCTTATGTTGCTCACTAGTGTACGTGATTAAACTTGAATATATATTCTTGTCCCATTGACTGAGATGATAGGTACTATGTGGATTATCTGGGAGGAGGATATAGGACAGATGTGAATATTCTATTTAAAAGGTAGGTAAGTGGCTGTACCACTTGAACAGAGAGCATAGGTGCTAGGCCAAAGGAATAATGGCCTATACCTCAAGGAGATAAGCTCACTTGTTAATAATGTGGCTTTTTAATTAAGGAAAAATCAACAAAGACAAATTTAAAGAAATCAAGGTGAACATTAGTGTGAAACAAAATGTGGCAGAAGCTTACCTCCTCACCTGGAATACAGAGATTCCTCTAGAAAGCCCTGTCTGAGAAGTTTGTGGATCTTGGGTTCACAGCAAGATCCAACTCAATAGCAGATGGTGAAATGTGAATAGTGTCCAGGCAAACATGACCAGAACCTTACTGAAAAACACTTTCCTTGTTACCTAGACTCCAGCTTACAGATCTTTAACACGAATCTCTGAGTTTACCAAGGAACAACAATGTATCTTATTTCTAACATGACGAGGGAGATGTACTTTAGCTAACCTAAAATCAGAATTCCTATGTCGTAAATTACCCCCAGTAAAATCTCAACAATGCTACTTAAACATGAGATGAGCAAGGATGACATCAATGGACATGCTAACATGAACGGGAAAAGGACCACCACGCATCAACCCTACGCAAAGAACTACAGGCATATAAGGGATGCTGAAAGAAGAAGAAATAGTCTTCGTTGGGGAAGAGCATACCAACTGGCTCTCCAATAACGACTGGCTAGTTCTTAAAACACAGACATGCAAGTAACAGTACAGATTGAGAGGTTGTAGTTGTGTATTTAAGAATACACAGGCACACACATCTTTTTTTTTTTTTTTTTTTAACTTTTCGGTTTTCTACAGTTATTCCAGGTTAAATGCTCACATCTGGAGACGAAAGAGTCAAAGAAATCAAAGCAGATGAAACGAGTATGCAACTGTCCTCCATTAAGCTGAAAATCAAAAAGATATGAATATATTTGCCGATTCATCCAAACTGCCAAGATTAAGAAAAGAAAAGGTCAAGATCAACAGTTGAAACAGATCCTCCACAAATACGGAAATTTAAATAGCACTAAAAATCTTTCTAACAAAAGAAAAGGTGCAGTCCCATATGGATTCACCTCAAAATTCTTCCAGACTTTCAAATAACTATAAACTTCTAAATTATTCAAATACATAAAAAATAAAATCAGAGGGAACACTTCCAAACTCCATCAATGAAGCCAGTATAATGCTAATATCAAAGTCAAGCAAAAGCACAACGAAAATGCAAAACTACTTACCAACACCTGTGATGAACACAGGTGAAAACGCATTCAATAGAATGCTTTCAAACCAAACATAAGTTCATAAAAGAAAATGATCCCATGACCCAATTGGCTTTATCCTATAGATGAAAGAATAGTTAAATACAAAAGCTAACAAATATAGTGTATTATATAAATAGACTTAGATATAAACATCACATTATCACCTTAGTATATTTAAAAAATCTTTGAGTAGTGAAAATTTGTGAAATGAATAGAAGATTCTGTAAAGCTACTGAGTTCTTTAACAAGGTTCCTTCTCAACAACCTTAACTGAAATAATGTGCAGGAAATTGTTGTTAATAGAGAGGCCCTTCAGACAGCCAAGGAATGAGATGAGTGCCAAGTTCTTGGGTACCCAAACATATTCAACATCAAACTGATTATTAGAATTGGGTAAAGGAAAAGAGCTGAAGACATGGGTTGGCAGTTCAGAGCACTTACTGCTCTTGCAAAGGAGCCAGGTTCCACACTCAGAACCCACATAGTGGATCACAAAATTCTATAACTTTAGTTCCAGGGGTACCAATGTCCTATTCTGGTCTCTTTGGGCTGCGCCCATGAATGTGGTACACATACATAAAAATAGGAAAAAAAACCTCATGTACATAAAATAAAAATAAAATGATTATTTAATTTGAAGGACAAACTCTAATGTTTATTTAGCCAAAATTTCACAAATTAAGGTTCAAAATAATTTAATTTCACATTGTATATGGTTTCTGTTTGGTGGTGATTACCAATAACAGTGTTCACAAACATGGCTTATAGTTTTAAACAAAAATATTATTTTAAGTATTACAAAATCTATTCTTATCAATTATATACATCGGAACAACTTTTCAACCAAACAGTACTTGGATGTTACTTGTGAGAATTCAAAGTCCTACTTGTATGTCATTTGTGAGAATTCAAAGTCCTACTGTGTTTTGCATCTAAAACTTTATCACCACAGTGCTTGCCCAACCTTATGAGACCCTATGTCTTGAAAAGTTCTTATGATGTCCCATAGCACCCTTAAGTTCTGTATCCCTAGTTGTACGTTCATCAGTAACCATCCTTTTCACCACACATTTCTCTTGCACTGGACCCTTGATAACAGCTCTGTACATGTTGATTATCAACTGCTTCTCATACCAGCAACGGTGGCAAACAAAATTATCCCATGTTTGCATATGCTTCTGCATCCCTCAAAGCTATAGCTATGTGCTGCAAACATTTTAGCCTCTTAGTGAGAAAATTCTTTTGAAACAATAACCAAATATGCCATGTGCCAGACATCATTCTGTATTTTAAGCACTAATTTAGGTATTTGTCATAAGCCTCCAAAAACAGTATAATTGCCCATTTATAATTACGCTTGAAATTACTGGAGCAAAAGGTAGTTAAGTAATTTCCCTTAAGTCACAGAGCATGATGGTATTCTAAGAAGAACACGTAGTTACAGAGTCTGTTTTCTCAAACTCTGTATCTACTGTCACTATAAGACGGAAATGCAAGCAGTGCTAAGTAATTTATTCTCCATCATTTTGCAATGTTCATCTATGCCCTGTGGTTGGTAGTGTACAAATTTTATTAGTAAGAATGCTATGATCGCACATCCTCAATATTTCAAAATACTGTAAGTATAATAAAAGGGGGAAATACAAAATGACTATATATAAAATTATTATATCTTCATTGGAGTGGTCAATAAATATGTCAGAGAAAAGTATGTCAAATTTAATAAATCGTCAATTGTTTCATGTAATAAAAATCTTATGGCACATTATAAGCCAATCAGTTTTGAAAAGCAAACAAAATTCTCCACTTTTCTCAGTTTACTACTACTGTTAGAAATTTAATACATAATTTACTTTTCCTTTAAAAATTGTGAATGCTTCTGTTTAATAAGTATGTAAACCTTACTGAGCAATTAAAGTTTCCAAGGAAATCATAGTGTATGTTTTCGTCAAAGGGAAGGAGGGAGGGAGGGGGATATTGCTGACATATATAGCATGCTGTGAGAGAGCTTTGGAGGTAAGTCTTGCCTTTCTTCTTGACTGGCTTTCTTTTTCCTATCACAATTACAGTCAGCCTGAGAACACCAACCATGCATCCTCACTATAGTAGACGAGGACTCTCTGAAGGTAGGGTCCAGATAAATCATCTCTTAAGTGTAGTTTTCTGTAAGAGTATAGTAAATGTTATCTTTATTGGCTATGCAAGGTTCCTCCATGTGGAAATAACATAACTTTTCATTAGAGTTTCTACTTTCTCAATATTATAAATAGTACTAGTAGAAAAGTTAGAATTTACTGGTATAAAACAATGAATTCCATTATGACAATGTCTGGAGATATGTGTGACTTCTTGATCTGTTACCAAATGATACTTTCCACAAAATTTGTTTAATTTAAATACTATCTAGAAATATGTAATAATGGGTATTGCATCATGTGCTCACAAATGGTGAAACTTTTATTTGTAACCACCATACATTTAACTGATTGAAATTACACAGTCTAAAATAAAATAACAGCACCACAATATGGAATATGATTTATGTGCTTATAATTATGTTGCACTTCTCTAGGAATTTCTTTATCTTCTTTCAATTTCTATGAGGAGAATGTGTTTCATTTGTAAGTTTTCCACATTCCGAGCTTAGGTTTAAACCAATGAAAACCCTATAAGGAGAACCTCTGCCAAATCATTAAAGATTCTAAGAAACTTCGAAAAGCTTAAAAATCAAAGCATCCCTAAAAGTTCCTAATACATAATATTAAATTAATGAGTTTTATAGTTTATATACTCTGCAGAATTTAGAAATACATATCCTTCCACTATGTCATTATTTACTATTTAGTGATTTTTGTTTTTGTTTTTGTTTTGTTTTGTTTGTAGAAAATAAGGTGTACATAACTTATAGAAGTAGTTTTAGGAGTTACTGCATGGAATATTTGTATTACTGATTTTTTTAATACATCGTCCAGCAACTCTCCATTTGCTCGCTTTAGGAGCCTTTATCTCTCTGATTGTTTGCACTGGCTTTTTCTATCAATATTTACTACATTTAAACACTAACTTATATACTATTTTATATTCAAAAGAGCATAATAAATATGAATGTTTAAGACCAAATACCTATTTTATATAACAAACACATATAATAAGAGCTGGCATAATAAGACAGATATAATCCCTTCATTGTTCTGTTCCAATGTTTTGTACTCTACTAGATTCCAGCTATTGGTTAACTTAGAACTTTGATGTTTTTGATGTTTTAAGAACTTCGTACAGTGTGTTGCAATCATATTCACCCTTCCCTCCTACAGGTTTTCCAAGTACCATCATTAGTTCCCTAGCCACCCAACTTTGTGTTCCGTTTTATCTTTTTGGGAAACAACTGGGTCTCATTTATAATGTCCGTATATTATTGAGTATGTTTCTTTCCAGTGGCGCATGGTCAGCTTATGTGGAGATACACCCTTAATAAAAGCTGATGACACCTTCTCCCAGGTGTTATCAATTGCCACCAGTCTATCAGCAAGGGACTGAATGTTGTACCTATCTCCCTTATCCATGCTGAGAGTTTTGTCTGGTTTGAGATTTGGTTTGTATTTGGTATATATTGTTACAAATCTGTGGGTTCCTGAGTGCATCTACCCGTCTGTGTCTACAAAACACTGTTCCACCATGGTCTTTCACCATTGCCTCTTTTTTTAAACACACAAATCTTATTTATTTTTAAATTTTTAAAATACATTTATTCTATTACATATGTATAAAACAAACTATATACAACAGGAGAAGCAGGCAACAATCATGAGTTCTATAAATGTTACATTCATAGTGGTTTGGCTATTTGCATTTGTCCAGCTTGAAGTATACGTCTTTCCTGTCTTGTTGGGTCTAAATTTCTGAATGAAATTCAATATCTATCCTATCTCAACTCTAATGACTTAACTTCTTTATCCTGATTTAAAAAGATCTTATCCCCTAACCAACTAAAGTTGATTGTAAAACTATACTATCTGGACTTCAATGCCTCTCAGAGTCTTAAGAAGGAATAAAACTTAAATTCCTGAGTGAACCAGCAGTGAGGGTTAGCAGCTTCCAAAATGTACAAATTGACTTAGATGCTTACTGCCTAAACAGTCACCCAACACTCTCTATAACTTTGGAGCCTCATCTTCAGCTTTCTGGTCCAATATCTCTGCCAGACATATTTGCAGAGCAGGAACTATTGAGGACTTGCTTGCCCTGTCTTAGCAGAGTGTGGCCATCAACTCTGCCTGCATCTAAGCTGCTCATTTTTAGGCAGAATTCTGTTTGTGGCAGGAACGAGGACATTTTGCCCAGTGGCTTGTTTGCCACATTAGAAGCCATGTCCATAAGGAGGCTCTTTGATGCTCATCATCTTCTTTGAGGTCAGCTGGATGTTGTCAGAAGTTAACTTGTCTTGTGTGTCTCTGAGGCTTTTGAAGACCTTATTTAACTATTTCACCTCATATATTGATAGAGTCATATCTATCTCTCAGTCTTAGGATATACATTCTTGTGCTATAATCTGATAAATATTTGACATGCACATGTTTTGTATCAATATACTAAATTCTATACCAATGACTTAGACATAACCTTCATTAGGAGTAGCAATTAATGCCTTGAGTTAAGAAGTAGGTTCAATCATCTAGCTTTTGTTCTATCCTCCCTTTGTGTTCCTATATCTCCCTTTCTTTCTTTTCAGCTCCTATCTCCCTACCTACGTATGCAAGATAAAGGAAAGGAGAGACATCCCTGAGTTTCACCTGGTTTTTTCAATGTATACAATCAATAATAACTTCAGACCACCTCCACATGAGATTAAGTATTAATAGACAAAGAGTGCAAACAGAAACCTTTTATGAATCCCACCCCTTAGAAAGAATGGGGCTTCATTCTCTTAAGGTTTCTTCAAGCTGAATTGGGGCAAATAATACCTTGGAAGGGGCCCAAAAAGATCAGAGAAAATGGTTAATCAATCCAGGGATTGCATATGTAGTCAGGTTTCGAAACGTTGAGTGATTCCAGACTTAGTAGGAGATTGAAATCATGGTCCAAATGGGATCAGAAGTTTTCTCAATGTTGTCCAGAAAGCTGTAGAAATCTGATGGGTCACAGCAACAGAGCCATCCAGGTATGGAACTAGGAGTATACAGGATGTCAGCATCCATCACGCTGAGAGGAATGAATCCTGTCAGGTTTGATCCAGCATTAGTGTCCGGTTATTTTGTTCTAAAAAAATAATTTCTCACAAGCATTATTCAGTTCTAACATTATAATTGTATGAGGTATGCAGGATGCACAGAATAAATAAAGCTAGTTTTCTACTCATTGTATGAGTTGATGTCAGGTGTCTTAATTCTTCCTTCATGCCTTACTAAGAGTGGCCTCTAATACTAAGTTACAGAGAATCTGTGGCTAACATGAGGCCTCTCCATGCCTTTACATTCATATCTCTGCCAGTCTCAGAGCTATTCCCATGCAGTGGGATTAGAAATATAAGTTAGCTGCTTGTTCTTCAGTTTGAATTCTTTACATCCCAGTTGTAGTACCCTCCTCCATCCTCTCCCAATCTCACCGCCTCCCTCATCAACTCCCGGTCCCATACCCTCCTCTCTCATCCCCTTTCCTCCCTCCCCTAGTCCTTAGAAAGGGGAGATCTCCTCCCCTAACATCTGACCTTAGTTTATCTAGTGTCTCCTGTCCTACATATGACCTCTTCCTCTGTGGCCTGACAGGGCCACCCTATACCCTCGGGACTCTGTCCAGTGTCCAGCTTTAAATCTCTGTAACTGTCCCTATCTCCTGCTAGGTTGAGTCTCTCCAAGGATGTCTATGTTGGGTTAAAATCCACATATAAGTGAGTATATACCATGTGTGTATTTTGGGGTCTGTGTTATCTCACTTAGAATGATCATTTCTAATTCCATCCATCTGCTTGCTCAATTCAAGATTTCCTTGATTTTAATAGCTGATTCAGATTCCATTGTGTAGATGTACCCCAGTTTCTTTATCCATTCTTCAGTTGAGGGACATCTAGGTTGTTTCCAGGTTCTGGCTATTACGAATAAGGCTGCTATGAACATAGTTGAGCAAATGTCTTTGTTGTATGGTGGGACATCTTTTGGATACATGCCCAGGAGTGGTATAGCTGGGTCTTGGGGTAGAGCTTTGGCCAATTTTCTGAGAAAGCACCATATTCCTTTTCAGAGTAGTTGAACAAGTTTGCACTCCAACCAGCAGTGAAGGAGTGTTCCCCTTTTGCCACATCCTCGCCAGAATGTGTTGTCACTTGAGTTATTGATCTTTGCCATTCGGATCATCATTGGCTCTTAAAAACTTCCTACTACCTCTTTTGCAATGAGCACAGAACAGTGTGAAAGGAAGATATGATATAAATACCATTCAGGGCTGCGCGCTCTTGAGTCTCTTTTTGACTAAACCTTAACAGGTTGTAAAGAGTCTTTCTGAATAGTGAACTATCTTTTAATTATGAAAAACAATTTGAATGCATTATTTTAACCTTGTGTTGATTTTGAAACTACCTATGCAGCCAGGCGTGGTGGCGCATGTCTTTAATCCCAGCACTCGGGAGGCAGAGGCAGGTGGATCTCTGTGAGTTCGAGGCCAGCCTGGTCTACAAAGCAAGTCTAGGACAGTCAAGGCTACACAGAGAAACCTTGTCTTGAAAAACCAAAAAAAACAAAAACAAAAACAAAAACAAAACAAAGCAAAAAACAAAAACAAAAAAAACTACCTATGCATTCTAAGTTAAATATGAAAAGAATCATATTATAATTTGTATTACAACTGATAACCTATCAAAATCACAGTGAAGAACATAATTTCTTTAAACTTATTTCACCTTAAAGTTCAAATGTTAACATTGATAATAAACACTGTCAGTGTTTGATTTGAGAATGACTTATGTATTATGTTTTCAATAATAATAATATCTACTCCAAACCTAAATATCCATGGCTTCTCTGTCATTCTAAAATATGGCTAGGTTAGCTTGTAACTTAAGTAATTGGAAAATGCTTTTATTTTCGACAACCTTCATATTTTGACAGCACCAGCAGCTGGACAATACTTTTTTGTCTTAATCAATAGAACTGCTGAGAGCAAGCAAGGCATAGACCATCTTATAAGCAATATTTTAATGGCACACTTGAGCTTTCTGAAAAAGGTTAAATGTCCCCTTAAGATCCTAGGATCATAGTACTCACTACCACAACACATTTTTTAAATCCTGATGTCATGTAGACATCTGCATTTCATAGCTCCATAAAGTAAGTAGAAACATGTTACACTTTATTTTGATTCAAAAAAATATCTTTTTTTGTGTGTGTCCTTAAAATCTACAGCATTTTTTTTTTAAGAACTTGATAATAAATTTCAGTCTCATCATTTAGTTTCATACAATGCTGAGGTTTCAGCCACACCTGTAGATTCTGTAAGGTTTCCAAGCAATAGAGCAATAGACAGATGGGCAGGAGACAGTGTGCTAAACCTTTTCTATTGTATTTTGTAAGCTATTAAGGAACATATCATAAGTAAGAAAGAATTGAATGAGTAAAAATACATATGTATGCTGGAAAATCAACAACAGTTATGAGCTATTTGACCAGATTGATGGGATTTGAGTGATGTCTTGAAAACATGGTAAATAAAATAGAAAATACTAAAAACTTGAGTTTGCATAGATGGCACAATGGTTAAGAGCACTATCAGAGGCAGGCAGTAGTAGAGCACACTTTTAAACTCATCACTCTGGAGGTAGATCTCTGTGAGCTCCAGGTCCCCCTGGTCTACAAAGCCAGTTCAGGGCGGCCAAGGGGACACAGAGTAACCTTGCTGTAAGAAAAGGAAAATAATGGAAAGGAAAGGAAAAGAGAGGATAGGAAAGGAGAGGAGAGGAAAGCAAAGGAAAGGAAAGAAAGCACTGTCAGATCTTACAATAAGAAAAGAGAGCACTGTCAGATCTTCCAATGAACTCAGGTTTGAGTCCCAGCATACAGGTGACAACCTTCTATAACTCCAGTGTCAGGGAATACAATACCCTCCCCTGGCCTTCACTGCCACCATAAAGCCACATGATCCACAGATACACATGAAAGGAAATCACCTATATACACTAATTAATTTAAAAAGAAAGAGTTAAAACAGGCGTAGTCTCTTCAATTACAAAAAGGTAGTAAACTAAAAATTATTTTTTATTGTACACAGGAATAGCAACGTTGGATAGAATTCTTACCTTCAAAAATGATGCTAACAAATATGTAAATTGCATATTTATTTACATTCTTGAGATTTTCATAGTTGCACTCTATAAAGTCTCTGTGAACATTGATTTAGAGAAGATTCAGTCAATTTCACATAGGACTATGAGGGTGGATTCCTGAAGAACCTTGTTTTTATCATTTTCACTACTGAAATTACAGTGTAGAATGTAGGATTTTGGAAAAATAAATATTATACCAACATTTAAAATCCACTCTTTTACTTAACTGCTATTCTGAAAAACATTTGGTATTTTAAAATGCTTATATTACCTCCAAAATGCAAACTCTACCCTAATTTCAAGTTTCATATTTTCACACTATATTAACAAGCATGTGCTACTCAGCCTTTTGTGAGGCAACACTTTTCCTGAGTTGAAGGATGTAATATTCTCCATGTGCTGTACAGAATGAAAGTAAATTATTTTTCTTAGTCTTTCAACACTCTATACTAATAATTCTACTAATCATAATCACATAAATCTAAAAGCTTTGGCCACGTTGTCATCTTTACCATAGCTTCACAAAATGCCAAAGATAGTAGTTTAATTCTGTTCAGAGTAAACTCATGAGAAGGTCAGTTGGTTAGTGCTTATTTCCTTTTGTTGATAGTGTATATTAAACTCACAGTACAACTGCATGGCTATGCCAAAGAACTCTTGTCTAGCATGTTTTCTGTTTAAAAGGCACATGACTGTTAACTTGGGCTTTTTGTCATAGTATAAACAGCATTTCAACACTACACTTAGGTGGAAAAGTTATGAAGATTGTGGTAGTAAATAGACTGCAAAAATATGTGTTTTAAATATAACAGCTAAAATGAATATTGTAGTCAGGCAGAATGTTGCCTGACTTTGTTCACACTAAACTAAATATAGATTTCTTTCTGGGACTTAAGAGCATCACTGAATGGCAGCAAAAAGCACGTAAGGATTGATTTGTTGCTCACCAATTCATGCTTCAGAAAAAGGTTGAATTCACAAACATGACATCCATAATAATGGGGACTGGTAATGCTAACAAATGTAAAATTCAAAGGTACTTAAGACAGTGAATGTGGTAAAGTCCACCAAAGTAAGATGAAAACAAAGGTTTGTTTTACCTGTGAAATAACCATGCTACTGCCTGAAGATGTGACCCTGCAGGAGGACTCAAGACATTAAACCAATTCTTGCACACAGGGTAACATAAACGTTCAGAAATTCTAGATAGTTTTAATGCTCAGTTTCCAACTTAACTGTGCAGAGGGTCTGATAAAAAAAGACAGAGATCAGTTATTGAGGCAAGTTTCTAGTTTTGAATGGATATTGGGAGTGAAGTTATGACACTTCAACTAATGAAGAAACATGCCAAGTTCCAACAAAGAGTCATAAATCATAAAACATTTCTCCGAGTTTTAAATTTACTAAATTCTTTTTTAAATTAGTACTATTTTGACTCAAAACAGATTCCAGAAGTGCTCCAAAAGGCATTAAATACTAATAAATATAAATAAAGAAATATAAATAAAGAGAACTTCATTTCTATGAACTTAGAGGCACACACAAAGAATATTGAAATATTTTTATCTTCGTAAATAACTAACTTCTCCTTTTTTTACAATTCACAAACTTGAATTATTTATCACAATGTGGGAAAGAGAGTAAGACAATATTGTTGTTGCTTCCAATATTGTTATTGTCTCTTTCTTTGCTTTGTTTCCTTTCAACACCCAAGTATTACTGATTCAAAGACACAGTTCTCTATGAGTAATATATTTAAATTGATCTGTGGTGTTTATAGGTCCATATTTATTTAAATAAGCCTTGTTAATTATTTTGAATGCTATTATGTGACATCAGTGTCGACCCTATGATTTATATTGTGAATGATATCAATGTTATGTGCTGGAGATATTTTCATAAATCAGTGTGCACAATGAGCTTCCCCTTATTTACTAACAGTCACCAGCTACCCAAGCATCTTCAGTTTTTTCTTTTTTTTTTTTTTCACGACATGGTTACTTTAATGCTAATATTGTTGACCGATAAACCCGTCCCGATCTTGGAGCTCAGTTGAGAATCTTTCATATGCAAGTCCAGAGTCAAGTATCAAATACCTGTGGGTTCATCCACTTCCTTTATCTCCAGATCTTCACAGGGAAAATTCTAGTATTCTAAAATGTGATGTAGCCTTGTTGCTGAATATAATTCAATTCTGTCAGAAATGCTGCTGATAAATTTGCCTCCTAAGAATAAATCGAACTAAGAGAAATAATACAGTATTTAAATATTCTACAACACATGTACTTGATGTCATGACATAAGTATTTTGAATAAATAATAAAAAACCGAAAACAATAAATGGACAGATAAGAAGAAAAGACAGGAGAAGTTAATAGAGTTGGCCAAAAAAAAAAAAAAAAAAAAAAGCAAACAAGCAAAAAACTGAATGAAAATAGTATCAGATATGAAGTCTAAAAAAAGAATTTAAAAAAAAAATATTAAAAGGAAAACTCCCACATGGTGTTGCATAAGTAAGTAATAGCATCAAAAGAATAGAGATCATGTTTAAGAAGCGATAAGATGGAACTGTTCACATTGGAAAACTGGCAAAGGAAGGCCAAAATAATTGTAATTAGAGTATATAAGAAGAATAAAATATTTGAAAGAAAATATTACAAAATATGTAGCTTTGATAAAAATCCCCCACAAAATAAAGCTTGATTCTACATAGCAAAAAATATAAGTACATCATTTCAATAACTCTGGCCTGTATCTCAAAGAGTTATTATGATTTAAAAAAGAATTCTTTATGGAATTCCAAGATATAAAATACCTGCTTAATGCAATAAAATTAGAATTTCTCCTTTGTTTTGCCAAAACAATACAATACACGGCACAAATGGAGTAGTGAAATAAGGAAGAAAAATATCAAAGATGTGATGTTCAATTAAACTCTTTTACTCGTACCCAGGAAGTGGGAAAATAGTTGAATGTACACAGGTTCAGAGATACAATACACAGAATCTTCCTGAAGGATCTGCAAAACAGTACAAACTGACAGAGAACTGACAGGACAGGCAAAGGGTGAGAGGGAAGAATTCTATTCTCAATTTTAGTGTGGGACATAACAGTTAGAGTTAACACAGTAAATTTATTATTTCTGAGAAAATATTGAAGTATCTGTATCAAGAGCAATATTCTACATGAGATTTTCAGGCCTTACAATGAGCAGTAATGGCTCTATTTGGTGGGTCAAATGAGTAAGTGTTCCCACACCAGACACTACAGAGACAGTGAACTGCAATTTCTGAATAAAGCAATTTCTTCAGTCAAGAAAGTCCATACTCTTCTTGAAAAATTATATAATATAAACCATATTAGAAAGAAATAAAGTAGAGAAAAGCTCTAAAAAATATATGTCTACCAAAAAATGATGGGAGTGTTCTTCGTAGTATTGGTTCTGTTTTTGGTTTTTTGTTTTGTTTTGTTTTTTAGTTTTTCTGTAAATTTGAAAATACTTTCTATTAAAATTTTCTACAATGCATATAAGCAAAAAAAAAAAAAAAAAAAAAAAAAAAAAGAAAAAAGAAAAAGAAAAAATTATCTACTGGCAAGCAGTGTTGAAAGTCCAAGGCAGACAAATCATGGAGAGAGGCATTGAGTACATAGTTTAATTTGTTGCCTTGAATATGTTGTCAATTGATCGTTGCTGGGATAGGGAGACACTGTATTCTGTAAGAGTTAACCATGCTCCAGCAGAAAAATCAAACATCACAAAATATTCGTGTAGCACAAAATGGCCTTGAAGGGTTTAAAAAGAAAAGAAGGATAAGGTAGCAGTAAGTAGGGGACGTGTATTTGCGAACTGTGTCTAGGAGGTGGATATAGCCAAATCATAGTGCATGAACTGCTGCAAGAATCAATATTTTTATATATGACGGTTACTAGATAATGCTTTGTGCATAAGTATAAATAAACCAGCCATTTTGGAAAGATCCAAATCAGATGTTTCAGAAATAAACAGTAGAGGAAAACAATGTAACTGTGGTAAGATACAATTACACATTTTGTCAATGGATTTCTATAGCGTAGCTTTTTACATAACTGTGAATAAATAATGTGATGATAATTTCACACAAACCCACATACATGTGCGCACGTGCAGAACTCAAAAGCCCGTGCTATGTTGCATCAAGTTTTTATATGGTAATTATTATAGCAACTTTATCACTCTCCTTGCCAACTTTAGTCAAGACAGGGAAGATCTTTTCTTTAGAATGTAAATATTAGAACATGTTGTGTGCCTCAACTTCCATCTTCTCGACTTTACTCAACCTTGTGTTCACATTCTAAAATCAAGTTTCTTGAATTCTACAAGTACTTAGAACTTCACCTAGTTAAGTAAAAGGTGAAAGTATTTTATTTCATTCAATTTATGGCAACTTGATAATCTAAACTACTTAGACTCAAAATTATTAAAAACATCTTTATCTCATCAATTTCCATTCATTCCAATAATCTGACTTCAAAGTACAGAATTTGACTATTTTTCTCCTCTTCTGCAATGTCGTAGTCACACCAACTATTCTCCTTTGTCTAGATCTGTAAAAGTCCTTGACTTGATATTGGTTTTTGGGGGGTGTTTTGTTGTTGTTGTTGTTGTTTTGGTTTTTGGTTTTTTGAGACAGGGTTTCTCTGTGTGGCCTTGGCTGTCCTGGACTTACTTTGTCGACTAGACTAGCCTCAAACTCACAGAAATCCACCTACCTCTGTCTCTGAAGTGCTGAGATTAAAGTGATGGACCACCACGCCCAGCTTGGTATTGTTTTCATATTGACCCTCCTAAAGTGGACTCTTAACATGGTAATCTGAAAAATTCCTTCTTGATGAAGACATGATTGGTAAAGTTCTTCAAAACTCTAAAACACTTCTTCATTTTACGTAATGTTCGAAAGGGCCTAAGGTCTAGGTCTATTGTTATTATTACTCAACAAGACTTATTAGATATTAATTTTCAACATTGCTTTCCTGCAACCAAAGTGGACTTTTGTAGCTCCTAAAACAGCAGGCACAGTTCTACCACGTGGCTTGTAAAGTGGCTATTCTTTTCTCTTAGAATACAAAGATCTCCAAATATTCACATGACACCTGCTCAAATGCTACCTTTTCTGTAAAGACAGCCTACACATTCCATTTAAAGTCATGAGACAACTGTTCTCTGGCCACCTTCGGTCCCCATTTTTCCTACATTTCATTGTTCCATGAGAATTCCTATCTTACAATGTTCCACATGTGAAACAGGATAACACGAAATAGATGTAATGGGGTTGAACTTATTAAAACACTCCTGTGTCAGATATTATAGTGCTGATATCAGAAGCATGTGCGGCCAGTCTATTACATTTTAGTAAAATGATAATCGTATTATCAACATTTTTTATATATTACACTTTTAAATTATATCCATATTATTCTGTTTTCTCAGATATAATACTCTATGGCATACTGAATGGCTTGAATAACAGACATATGTTTATCTAGGACTGTTACCGTAAATTGTATCCACTCAGCCTACAAAGCAAATAACTGAAACAGGGAGACTGAAACGTAATTTAAAGCTGCCAGCGCTTCTCTGGGCAAAGTCTAAACTGATTCTAATCTAAACTAAACAAACTACTCTAAACCTTATAACACACATATATTCCAAGCACTTGCCACTATGACCCCTGGGCTGGTCCGAGTCAAGTTCCCACTATACTCCTCCAACCTTCAAAAACCTTGTCCTTCTCCCACTGTCAAACTTTTCTCCTCCCCTCCAGGAAGTCCCGCCTTTCTCTTCCTGTCCTTCTGCCCGGTTGATTGGCTAAACAGCGCTTTATTGACAGTTGATACATTCACTTAGCATTCCTTCATATAAGGCTCAAAATAAAGTTGGTACATATTCAGATTTGGTTGAAGCTGCCTTGCTACATTGCAAAAACATACACACTGGCTATATCCTCATATAGATGGAAAACACAAAAAGTATTCTCAACTGGAGTCTCTTATATTTGCACATTTTACAGGGATATGGTCTTCCTCTTAAAAAGCCATCTCCAATTACCATGGCCTTGGTAGTAGCAGCATGATGAAGAATCCCGAATCAGTGTGAATTCTAATACTATTCTTTTTTTTTTTTTTTAACTTAAATTTTTCCATAGGACATATTTCAACATATACTTTCTATACATACTCAACTTCATGAAATTCCTGTTCCTTTACTTCTTTCTTGAAAAGCAACAACAGACAAAACAGAAAGTCAATACAGACAGAAAATCAATATATACAAGCCAAAAAAAAAAAAAAAAAAAAAAAAAAGAAAAAGAAAAAGAAACAAAAATAACAAAACAAATACCCCTGCAGAGGAATATGCAGTGTGCTCTGCTTGGGTATTACTCGATGGTTGTATTTAAGACACACTCCACAAAATAGAACCCAAGAAACTGAGACTCTATAGGTCATGGGGCCTAGAAGAAAACATAGTACTATTATTCTGCTAAAGGAGCAAAGCAATCAAATGACTACTGGTGCCACAGGGCTATTTTGAGACACTCAGAGCAGTGTCCCAACCAGTTCCCATCAGAGAAGCTTTGTCTTTCAACAGACTGAAATTGACACCGAGACTCACAACTGGATAATGTGTAGAGACTGAGAGACTTTGGAGAACTCAGACCTAAACACAATTCTCCTAACAAATATTTAGTCTCTTAACTAGCAAAATTCTAAATACTATGTGACAAAAAAAATTCCTAATGTCTGAAAATTCCAAAAATCTGAACAAATAATTCATATATGAAAATACGTAAACTATATATATTATTTTTCTCTCTTTTCTGATCCCGCGTCCACTTCAGATACAAAGCTGGGTTTTATTTATTTTTTTATTATTTTCATTAACTAATTAATTTACTCTACATTTAGATTAGAACTTCTTCCTTCTCTCTTCTCACTCCTTCCCTCTTACTTTCCCTCCCCTCACTCTATGCGCCTTCCCATTTTTTTTTTTTCCTCAGAGATATCAACCCACCTTGGCATATTAGGTTGTAGTGAGACTGAGTGCATCTTCTTCTACCGAGGCTAGAGAAGGCCACCCAGTTAAGGGAAAGACAGCCAGCCACGGCTCCTACTGGCAGAAGTCCCACAACAAGACCAAGCTGTGTATCTGTTACAATGTGTGGGAGCCTAGGTCTGTCCCAAGGGTGCTCTCTGGTTGGTGGTTCCGGGGCTAGAGGAACTGCCATCTGAGTGGTTTCATGCACAAGTTGATGAAATCAGATGCAGAGACCCAAAGCCAACATTAGGCAGAGCTCAGGAATCTTATGGAAGAGTGAGAGGAAGGAATGCAAAAACCAGAGAGGTCAAGGACACCACCCAAAAACTTATAAAAGCTGGGATTGATAATTCTCTTTCTCTGCCTCACTGTGGCACTCAAGTCTCTCCACTAGGGCTATTAAAGTGTCTTTATACTATAGTCAAACGTGAAATTTGCAATAACAATGTCTTTCACATTAGCATTTCCATCATTTTTAGTCAATATTAAATAAATATTAAATAAGTAAAAGGGATAAAAGGGGTATAAACAAAGTGTATAAAGCTGACCTATATGTTTTTTCAAGTTACCAATTTAATATTGTTGAGATAAAAGGTTAATAAAATTACCATGTTTCTTTCTTTCATTTTTTTCTTAAAGTTTCTTTAGTTATTGTCATATAAGAGCAAGCTACTCTGAAGTTATAGAAACTCAAAACCAGAGAAAAAGAACAAATTATACCATTTCTAATTTGCTACTTTTTAATTTTTGAATAATTTTGTCTGACACTTTTTAGCATGCAGGCAATGGAAAATTTTTATTCTAAGGTTTTTATTAATTCTTTATTTTATATGATATATCTTGATTATATTCATCGTCCACTCCAAAATTTCTCTCCAACTCCCCCTCATTCACACTTCGTGGCTTTTTGTGCCCTTTTTTATTAGTTTTGTTTTTAAAATACTGTATTATAGCAGATGTGTTCACCTTCTGGCTCTCAAAATCTTTCTACTTCCGTCTTCTGCAATGCTCCCTGAACCATAGTATAATGTGTTGTAAGTGTATTAAATATAAAATGCAATGTTTGATTTTAAAATTTTTCATGCAAGTAGGCAACAGAATGTATTCAGTGTACAATAAATATTACACTATTTTTGATTTTTTAAATTTTATGTGTATGAATGTTTGTCTGTTGTGCCATATACATTTCTGATGCACAAAGAGGCCAGAAAAAAGGATGTTGAATCCTCTGTAACCATTTGTGCATTTGCAACCAAACCCAGGTCTTCTCACAATGATTAGATATCTTAACCACTAAGCAATCAGTCAAGCCCCTGTAGTTATAATTTCTGTGTTATATAAGAAATACAAAAATCAGTTCAAGTGAAATAAGAAAAAAGGCAAAGATTTATTTAAGCAACTGCGCCCTTAACTAATGAAAATTAATCTTTCAGGAAAGTTGAGGTGATCACAGTAACTATGTTCTGTATAGGGTCAATTATTATTTTCACTTAACAATAAAAAACAAAGATATTTCTAAAATGTGTCTATGATGAATAAGACAAATTCGTACCCATATTTAAACTGTATCAACTAGATAAAACACAATGTGTATTTTTAGACAAAATAAGAGCATATTTAGAAAATGTCAAACTCAATAATGTATTTACAATATTCTGGTATACTCATCATTTATCAAAAATATAATTTTATTCTACTACAATGGGGAATATAAAAATATATACCTCAAACAAATGGATGAAAATCACTCCAGAGCATTTTTTAAGCTAAGCTTTTATCTTCATGAAGATAAGTACCATTAACATGTTAAAATGCCTATCACAGAATCATAATTACAAAGATAAACCATGTTACTGATTTGCTGAACAGTGACATTTAGTTTTCTGTTGTCCTTTGCCCTAAGTATAATAAACCCTTGACTCAAAGATAGGTGTATTACTCTGTAACCATTAGATCTTATCACATTGTCTTTGCTTTCATTAGGTAAAAATCCTCTAAAGGCACAACTTGAAAATTTAATAACCCTGATTAAACTGGATTTTAAATTGTGCTTTAAGAGATATTTTTTCCAATTCACATGAATGTAGAGTTTTTAAAAGATTCTTTATTCTTTTTTAAATATATATTTTATTAATTTATACATATTACAGCTCAATTGCTATCCCATACTTTGTATCCTCCCATTCCTCCCTTCCTCCTGCTTTCCTCCTACTCCCCTCCCCTATGACTGTGACTGAGAGGGACCTCTTCTCCCTGTATATGCTCATAGGGTATCAAGTCTCTTCTTGATAGCCTGTTATCCTTCCTCTGAGTGCCACCAGGCCTCCCCATCCAGGGGATGTGGTCAATATGGAGCACCAGAGTTCATGTGAAAGTCAGTCCCCACTCTCCACTCAACTGTGGATAATGTCCTGTCCATTGGCTAAATCTGAGTAGAGGTTCAAATTTTACTGTACATACTGTCCTTGGCTGGTACCATAGTTTGAGCAAGACTTCCGGGCCCAGATCTGCTTGTCATAATGTTCTTCTTATAGGTTTCTAGAACCCTCTAGAGCCTTCTATTTCCCCATTCTTCCATGCTTCTCTCACCTAAAGTCCCAATAGGATGTCCTCCCCTCTGTCCCACTTTCCTGAAAAGTAAAGCACAGTTTAAATCCTGTTTCATTAGGGTGATTTATTGGTCAGCATGGCCATTAATTAATGAGTAAGAAATTATTCAACTCTGATTTCCTTTTTTAAAAAATCGTGTTGCATTTGATTCCTGATGAGATTCCCTCAAAGTGAGCTCTTGTTCTTAAATTGGGGGTTTGATGGTGAGAGTATGAGGGTAGAGGCAACAGAGACATTTGGTCCTTATTTACAAACTGCTTGAAGTTAATACTTACTTTGAGTTTGCACTTTAAGGCCAAAGCTCATTTCAGAATAGCTTAAGCGGTTGTGGCTTATCAATGTTAGCTCTGTTAAATTCTAAAGGAATCAAATAATTCGTGATGACTTCAACATTCTGTGGATTGATTTTTACACAGTGTCTCTTTCCTATGGATATTGTTCCCTGTTTCCCTGCTTCGCCTTCAGTCACCTCTGTCACAGTGTTCACTCCCATTGACCTCAGCCGCAAATTTCATTTGGATTCACTTAGGATTGCAAGAATCAGGGGAAAGTGATTTTAAAGATGGTTTCTCCAGCACATTTTAAGAAAAGGTACCAAAAGTTATTTTTAGCTTCCTCAATAGATTGCATTTTGTTTATTAGGATAAGAAGTGAATATTAAATGCAACATATGTCTCGTCTTTATTGTGGCATCTGTTTAGGAGTTGTTCGAATCACTGCAGTAGGGCTCTGTGAATAAAATCATGTAACCTATTATTATCATGGATCTAATGTTCTGTAGCTTTATCAGTGAACAGTAAATCTCAAATAACAAGTACAAACATTGAACAACTACCTATGAAGATTTGTAAAAGTAAAATTTTTCCAATAGATTTTATTCTTGCCATTTTGTAAGATGACCCTGCAGTCCATGTCTTTGTAACTTTTTTTTAACAAAATAGATATCTGCATTTTAAAAAAGTTTTTTATTTTAAACAGATATATTTGAGTCTAAACACATGTAGCCTTTGAACAGTTGTCTCTGCTGCTACTTCCTTATTGCTAAAAGAGAACCTTTCCCACCTTATTCATACTACCCTTTCATTTCCATTTTTCATTTACTGAAAGTATATATTCCACATAATATACCTTGATTAAAATTTCACCTCCCACAACCCTCCCATGTGAAGCCTTTCTCCATCCCTTCCTCTCTCTCTCTCTCTCTCTCTCTCTCTCTCTCTCTCTCTCTCTCTCTCTCTCTCTCTCTCTCTCTCCATGCCCCTCCCCCATCTTTCTGTTAGAAAACAAACAGGCATCTACAGAATATGAAAATAAAATAAAAGAAGCAAACTAGGATAAAGAAACACAGAAATAGAGTCAAGGAAAAAATAAAAAGAAACAGATACAAACACAGAGAAATATGTTTGAATGGAGAGGAATCTCATAGAAACACAAAACTGAAAGACATAATATGTACTCAAAGGGCCTTTAAGGAAAAAAAAGGAGGAAAAAGGGCTCTGACAAAGCATTATGATACAAAGATCATCTAAAACGTTATTGGATTCATTTTGTATTAGCCATCTACTGCTGGCTAAGGAGCCCACCCTTAAGAGTGGTTTTTATCATTCCTCCTACACTTTGGCAGGACTGCTTGAGTTATGCCTAATGTTGGGTGTGAGTCTCAGCTTTAGTTTCTAAAGGCTTCTGGGACAGTTGTGCTAGGCTCCTATCTGCAAGCATAGCAGAGTGTTGTTAACAATTTCAGGGGTTGGTTCTCTACAATGGGGTGGGTGTCAGGTTCAGCCAGTCATTGGAAGCCATTCCCTCAATCTCTGCTCCATATTTTTCCCTGGAGAGTGAGGGGACAACTCTTCCTCAAGAAGACCAACAGAGCCAACTAATCTAGGCTTGTAGGGACTTACAGAGACTGCAGCACCAGCCAAAGTGAGTACATGGATTGCACATAGGCCCCATACACATAGGTAACTGATGGGCAGCTTGGTCTTCATGTGGGTCACATAGCAACTAGAGCGGAGGCTGACTCTAACATGGACTCTGTTCCCTGCTTTTCGATCACTTGCCCCTAACTGGGATGCCTTGCCTGGCCTCAGTGGAAGAGAATGTACTTAGTCCTAATGCAACCTGATGTGCCTGGGTGGGTTTGTCTGGAAGTGGAAGGTTCACATCCTATGAAGAGAGAAAGAGCAGGGAAGAAGAAAGAGGGTAGGAGAGTTAGATCTGGAGGGGAGAATGGAGGGGGCTGCATTCAGGATGTAAAATGAATAAATTATTTTTTTAAGAGTCTCTGTCATCTTCTCATTTGGGAAGCTGCCAATCTGCACTCCCTCTATACTCAGGTAACTAATTCCTTCTCAAATCTCTGATGGGGTTGAAGACCAGATTGTTTAGTTTTACAATTAAACTTAGTTGTTTAGAGGTTAATATGTTTTTAGGTCTAGATAGATGTTTTAAGTTCATAATGACAAGATATGATAGTTAATGATTTACATTCAGAATTTTAGATGCACCAAAATAGAAAAGATGTTTTCTTCAAGGCTGCCAAATACAAATAGTCAAAACACTATGAATGTAACATTTATACAATTCCTGATTGTTTTGTGGTTCTTCTTGCTTTAGGTAGTTTATTGTGTATAAGTACAATAGTATAAATGTATATGTAAAAAAAATTAAAGCTGTTTTCAGAAAAGAAAGAAGAGTACTGTTTGTATACCCAAAGATGCTCTATTTGAGAAAATTAATTTTTCATCTGCAAGTGGTTATCAACTGGAGATACCTTCTGGGTTAGGGATGGAGGTTATGTCTACTCCTCCTCTCCATCCTAGGCCTCCATCCGGCCCACATCCATACAGTTCCTATGCATGCTGCCACAGTCTCTGTGAGTTCATATATGGCCCTGTTGTGTTTAGAAGTCTTATTTCTCTGGAGTCCTCCATCCCCTCTGCCCTTCATACTTCCTGCTTCCTCTTCCAGAGGGTTACCTGAGTCATGAAGAGAAGGACTTGATGGAAACATCCCAGTTAGGAGTGAGTTTACCAAGGGTTTCCACTTTTTGAACACTCTCCATGTTTGAGTCTTTTATTATTGTCATCTATTGTAGAAGGAAGCTTCTCTGATGGTAGCTGAGCAAGACATTGATCTATGACTCTAGCAGAATGTCATTAGGATTCATTTTATATTTTATTATTACATTTACAGTAGTATTTCGTTTTCCTCTATATCTCTGGCCTATCTGGTCTCATGGTTTTCACTCCCCCAAGCTATGCTGAGAATAGGTGTCATCTCGAGGAGTGGGCCTTAAGTTCAAGCAGATATTGGTTTGTTATCCACACAAGCTTTGTGCCACTACTGTTCATCACTGCAGACCAAAGGGTTGTATTGCATTGAGTTTTACCTTTCACCTTTGGTATCATGCAGAATATTTTGCAGTGTCATAAATATCAGTTAGTGGGAATAAAGGCTCTATTTAGGTACCAGCTCAACTTTTATGAGTTCAATGCATTGTGTAGGTATTATGCCTTTTTCTTATTGCATTGGGGTTTTGCCTCCATATATGTTTGTGTGAGGGTGTCAGATCTTCTGGAACTGGAGACTCAGACAGTTGTGAACAGCCTTGTGAATGCAGGCAATTGAACCTGGGTCCTCTGGGAGAGAACTCAGTGAGTGCTTTTAAGCATGAAGCCATCTCCCCAGCCCCAATGTTATTCTTATATGGACTAGTTCTGTACTTTACCCAATAGGGTGTCCTTTCCTACTACCTTTAGTTAATACTCTCATTCTGTTAGTTACAACTCGGCGAAGTTGTTAATGTGCTTTCCCCTAACATTTTTCATGATTATATATATATTTTTGTCTCTAAACCAGCACATATATGACAGTGGAGGACATATATTCAAAATGTTGTGAAGTCTCACAATAAATATTAGAAAATAAATGGATTAACAACACTCATTTTAAAAACACACTGAACTGTACTACAATACAGAGGCAATTCTATAAGCAATATCAACTCAATAAAAGACAATGCAGGAATCACCTGTTAGAAAACACAGCACAAGAGGACAGATTCCAATGGTAAAGAAGTCAATAATAGATATATTACAGTCATCTCATAAAAACAACACTGCTATTTCAAAGGGATGGGTCTCTCTAAAAGCACAGCAGTGGAATAAATAACAACAAAAATTTCTGTGAATGATGAAAATCTTTAAATAATCATTATATGGGTTTAAAGAACAAAAACTCTGAGAAATCTGATGAAACCTCCACTTAATTATGCTTAAGAATTCTAAGTTTTATGCCTGGCGTGGTGGTGCACACTTTTAATCGCAGCACTCGGGAGGCAGAGGCAGGCAAATTGCTGTAAGTTCCAGGCCAGTCTGGTCTACAAAGTGAGTCCAGAACAGCCAAGGCTACACAGAGAAACCCTGTCTTGAAAATAATAATAATAATAATAATAATAATAATAATAATAATAATAATAATAATAATAATAATAAATTTGTAAGTTTTCACATATATGCAGAAAGTTAGACCAAATAATTTTTTTTTAATTCTAATGACAGTATATGTCCTATTTCAACAATAAAATTAGGCTGAGTCTAATGGCTTGGAGGTTAAGAGCACTGGCTGCTCTTCCAGAGGACCTAGGTTTGATTCCCAGCAACCACATGGTGGCTCACAATTGTCTGAACCTCTAGTTCCAGGAGATCTGACACCCTGACACAGACATATATCCAGGCAAAACACAAATGCACATAAGATAAAAATAAGTTTCTAAAAGACATAAGACCTACACAACTCATTGAACTCATAGAAGTTGAGGTTGTGCATGCCTCCAGCCTTTATTTCTTGATTATTGAATGAGTCTTATTACCCACTACTTAGGCAGAACATTTAAAGGCGGCTTATGTGAGTTCACAACTTGGAATTTCTCAGATATTTTATTATAAATATAGTTTTCATCTCATCAGGTTTTCTGTGAAGAAAAAACTATCAATACTATTATCATCAATTTGGTTTTTCTTACTAGTCAAACAGTGTTTTGTTGCCTACCAGCATGAATTCCTTAAAGGAAGTTACAAAGGAAGAAAAGCAACGATGCATTGTATGCCTAAGGACATTATACAAAAAGGTATCAACTTGGAAATATAGAAGATTGTAACTTTTGAAAGATTATATATATATACACATACATATATATACATATATATATGTATGTGTGTATAAAATGTATACTTTAATTTCAGTAAAAATAGGTATATTTATGTTTAATACATGCTAAAATAATTTGAAAAATACTTTATAGATCTCTCAATTACTATAGTAAGAAATCAGTTGGAAATCACTTACAATCCTTTTTCATTTTTATGTCTTTGTTCTTCAAAAGAATAATAGCATAGCATGATAGCAAAAAGGGTTATTTAAAATTCACATCATATTTTTCCAGAAAGCATTCTGTAAAAATGAGGCAGGAGGAGCAGCACAGAAAGCATTCAAGGAAACAGTGAAAATACCTAAACCACAAGACAGATATACATTTTCACTGGCCTGCTATGCTCTCAACATAGTAACAGTTAGTGTACTGGGGGAAGTAAAGAGCTCCATAGAAGAACAATGAGCTGCATTTACATGAGAGGAGAAAATCAGAAAAATAAAGTGCTGTGACTATAAAATATGATGAACTAAGTTAAGTCTGAGTTTCTTATACAAAAACAGAACAAAACAAAAAAGCGAGAAAGAAAAGTGTCAAGAACAGTAATAAGAAAATCTATCCATTTTGCTACGGGTGTTTATCACCAGCTAAATTCAAAAGGATAGATATACTACATGGTTATAAAAGGAAAAGTAACTTTAAAAAAATTCAAACAAGCAGGAAAATTAGAAACCAAGAGAAGCCATTGGCACTGCAAGCAACTCTTAGCGCTGTTCCTCCAAGGACTGCCAGCGCAAAAAGAACAGTAAATGGCTTCAATTCCATAGTTTAATGTGTAAACAAATATACAAACAAATTCTAAAACAGTTACCAGTGTAATGATAAGCAATGATCTCAAACAAATATTTTGCTTATATGTTTTAATGATAATTTTTGAAAAGACTGTGTATTTACAGTGGCTAATTGCTTAAAACAATAAGAACTATAGAGAGCACTGAATGCTGCAGATACAAAGTGTAATTATAATTTATCTTGGGTGATAGCTACCTCCATTAATTAGAGCTATTCCTTGGCCACATCTCTATCAGACACAAATCCTGATAAACAGATAAAACCATTTGGAGTGTATGAACTTAATAAAACCTGTTCCCCACCAATCAAAGAGCTAAGAATGCTATCAGATAAGATGTGCGGCATATCATGTCTGACAAGGCCATCTCTCTGATGTTTCTACCAATGTATTTTTTAAATACCTTGATTTATAACTTTCTTTGTTCTGTTTCTGTAATAACTCCATGAAACTCTTTCCACATCTTCCTATACATAGATTTGGAGAAACCTAAATCTATGTGTCTAGTCCTTGGCTGCTCAATGACTCCAAAAGAAAAACTAGCTCTTTTTTCCCTCATTTTTGGGTTGAGGGCTGTGTTTTTGCATTAATATATACTTCACCTTAGGGGTTTACTGCAGTGTTATTTAATCTTCTGTCTTTTAATATAAAGGAAATTGATTTTCTCCTCCATTTCTATATGGGATTTAAATGCACTAAAGCAAAAAGGGAAAACATAACATCAAGGTCCTAAAAGTTTTAGGTTAATAAAAGCTTAAAATGCATTTCATAAAATCACAATGAATAAAGAGATGTCTAGGAAAAGTGAAGAGAAAGAGTAACAGGAATAACAGGAAAATTTGGTGGACACATAATATGGAAAAGAAACACACAGACTGATTCTGTAGAACTTTGTTAGCAGCCATAGCTCATTGATTCTCATGCCAAATTCATCCATTAAAAAAAGCCAACCTTCCTGGTAGGTTGGCTTTTTTTAGGAAAGTGGGATAGAGGTGAGGACATCGGATTGAGACTTTAGGTGAGAAAAATATAGGGGATAGGGAAGTAGGTGGATCCAGAGGGTCCTAGAAACCTACGAGAGGAACATTATGATGGGTGGATCTGAGCCCGGGGGTTCTGCTTGATCTAAGGCACCAACCAAAGACAAAACATGCAGTCATCATCAAACCCCTACCCAGATCTAACCAAGGGACAGAACATTCTCCACAGTTAAGTGGAGACTGGGGACTGCCTTTCACAGGATCTCTGGTGCCCCGTATTTGGCCATGTCCCTTTGTTGGGGAGGCCCAATGGCACTCAGAGGAAGGATAGCAGACTACCAAGAAGAGATTTGATACCCTAGCACCATATTCATGGGGAGGAGGTCCCCCTCAGTCACAGTCATAGAGAAGGGGAATTAGGGTGAAAGTGGGAGGGAGGGAGGAATGGGAGGATGCATGGGATGGGATAGAAAATGAGATGTAATATGAATTATTTTATTTTTCAATAAAAATGTGTTAAAAAAAACAAAAAAAGAAGGTAGGGTTGAGTATAAGTAAGCTAACCCATTGGGATCAAGTTCTTGAAAAGCATGCCAAGTCCCTGGTACCTTCTTTCTATTTCCAGGCCGCGGTGAGGTGAGCACCTTTAGCATGAGATCCTCACAATGCGCTTCTGATTCTGAACAGGACAAAAGTAGTGTACTCACTGACCATGGACTGAAACCTCTAAAACTGCAAGTCAAAATAAATTTCAGTTTCTTATTAAAAAAAAAAAAAGCCAACCTTGGATTAAATATTTTTCCCATGATTTCTAACGTTCTTTCTTATTTCAAACCAAACTTTTTCTCCAAAATTGTTCCACATTGATTTCTTTTAAATTTTTTCTTAAAATTATAATTTTAATTTTAAACATTACATCCTGGTTGTAATCCTCTAGCTCTTATCTTCCCCTTACCCCCTCCCTCCCCTCCCTTTTCTGCCCTATTCCCCTCCCCTAGATCTCTGACAGGTGGGGTCCTCCTCCCCCACCATCTGACCACAACCCATCAGGTCTCATCTGGGTAGCCTGCATCCCCTTACTCTGTTTTCCCACAGGGCCTTTCCACCAGGGGCAGTCATCAAATCTCAGGCCCCAAAGTTTCTGTCAGAAACAGTCCCCTGCTCTCCCCATCTTCCTCACATAGAGAATAAGCTGTCCATAAGGCTCTAAGGTAAACAATTAATAAATGGGACCTTATGAAACTGAAAAGCTTCTGTAAGGCAAAGGGCACTGTCAACAGAACAAAATGACAGCCTACAGCCTGGGAAAGGGTCTTCACCAACCCTAATTTGACAGAAAACTAATATCCAAAATACATAAAGAACTCAAGAAATTAAACACCACTGAACCAAATAATCCAATTTAAGAAACCGGGTACAAAGGTAACAGAGAATTCCCAACAGAGGAATATCAAATGGCCGAGAAACACTTAAAGAAATGTCCAATGTCCTTAGCCATCAGTGAAACGTAAATCAAAATGACTCTGAGAGTCCATTTTATGCCTATCAGAATGGCTGAGTTCTTTTATATTCTTAACAAATAATATCAGTTCAGGGAGTTTTCTAGGTTAGAAAATAAAAGTGACAATTTTAAAAAATCATCTGAATGAGATGATGATTATGAGGACATGTCTGCTCCTATGTAAGTTTGAACAGAAGAGTTTTATTGTAGATATGAAGTAGAGAAGAGCCAAAGGCACCTGTAACGGTGCAGATTGAACAAAACCAGCAGAATAGAAGAGGCCATGAGAAGAGAGAAATGGGGTATACTGGCTGCTGATGTGTCAACTTGACACAAGCTCGAGTCATCAGAGAGGTAGGAGCCTCAGTTGAGGAAATGCCTTCATGAGATCCAGCTGTAAGGCATTTTCTCAACTAGTGATTATGATGGCTTGAATAGGAACAGCCCCCACAGAATCATGCTGGAATGCTTGGCCCCTAGGGTATAGCACTATTAGGAAATGTGGACTTGGTGGAGGAAGTATGGCAGTGAGCTTTGAGGTCTGATATGCTGAAACTACCACGCAGTGTAGCACACTATCTCTTTGTGCTGCCTAATGACCAAGATGTAGAATTCACAGCTCCTTCTCTAACTCCCTGCCTGCCTGTATCCCCCTTCATGATGACGATGGACTAAACCTCTGATACTGTAAGCCAGCCCCAAATAATGTTTTCTTTATAAGAGTTGCCGCTAGGTCTGGGTAGAGGTTTAAAGTTTACCGCCTGTATTGTCCTTGGCTGGTGCCATAGTTTGAGCAGGACCCCTGGGTCCAAATCTGCCTATCATAATGTTCTTCTTGTAGGATTCTAGGATCCTCTGGATCCTTCAAACCCCTACCCAGATCTAGCAATGAATAGGACATTCTCCACAGTTGAGTGGAGAGTGGGGTCTGACTTACACACGTACTCTGGTGCCTCATATTTGACCACGTCCCCTGAATGGAGAGACTTGGGGCCACTCAGAGGAAGGACAGCAGGTTACCAAGAAGAGACTTGATACCCTATGAACATATACAGGGGGAGGAGGTCCCCCCCAGTCACAGTCATAGGGGAGGGGAGTAAGGGGAAAACGGGAGGGAGGGAGGAATGGGAGGATACAAGGGAGGGGATAACCATTGAGATGCAATATGAATAAATTAGTAAAATAAAATTTAAAAAAACAGAAAACTTTTTGTTCATAAAGAGAAGATGATCTAATTTAAAAAAAAAAAGAAAGAAAGAAAGAAAAGAAAGAGTTGCCGCAGACATTGGTGTCTCTTTGCAGCAACAAAAACCCTAATTAAGACAAGGTTCAATGGGAGAAAGCCCAGCTCATTGTGGGTGGTGTCATTCCTGAGATGGTGGTCCTGAGTTCTATAAGAAAGCAGGCTGAACAAGTCGAGGGAAGTAGACCAGTAAGCAGCACCCCTCCATGGCCTCGACATCAGCTCCTGTCTCCGGGTCCTGCTCCATTTGAGTTATTGCTCTGCGTTCCTTTAGTGATGCACAGCAAGGTGCAGCATTAGGTCAAGGAATCCTTTTTCCCCAAGCTGTTGTTTTTTTGCTGTGGTGTTTTCTTGTGCCAATAGCAATGTAGACATCCTAACAGGGGGAAAGAGGAAGAGAGGAAGGAGAAAAGGGGGGACAGAGGCAGGCAAGAGCACCAAGAGACTGCATGATCACCAAGAGAGCATGTCAAAATGGTTGAGTTACATAGGGACTAGAGGCTGGAAGCAAGAAAGGCCAGGTCCTGAGCTAAAGAGGTTTAAGGTAAGGGTTGAAGTGAGAATTATGGGAGGAGTCACAGGTACTGAGGGAGACATGTCCTAGATCTCTTTGCGATCTGATATTCCAGCCTTTTTGTTGATGATATGGGGACTGGGGGGTGGGCGGCATAATCTCCTTCCTGCTCAAATTGGGGCATTGTGGTCAGGGCAAGAAGGCTGGAGTGTTGGTCGAAATTGGGGAGAAATGAGAATACAGGTTAGCCAGCATCTGCTATTATTCTGCCCAGATTCTGCGGAACCATTTGGAGTAGTATGGGATGCAGCTACTGAAGAAGCATCAGGGATTGGTGCCTTGCCTTGAATGCAGTTTTGAGGCAGTTTTTCAGTGCTCTTCAGTTGATTGGAAATCCAATGGAACAGATACAGACTAGAGACAGAAGGTAAAGTTTAGCAGCTTAGAGAAAAATTCTTATCTTGAGTGTACAATGGAAATTACCAGGCTCATGGTCCAGGTAGGTGGGGGCAGAGGAGTAGTCCCAACACCAGAGAAATGGGGAGCTCACCTTCAGGGATAGGCAGTAAGGGGAAAGTTTAGGCTGTTGGCTAGAGGAGTGTTTATATGGAGGCCATTTGACCTGTGACAGGGGAATACAAGTCACCACTCCCTGAAGCTTTCAAGATTTTTTTTTTAAGGTTACAGTGTGATAAAAATTTTACTCATGTTAACATTATTACTATTTGCAATCTGTACTGAAATCCACATTTTATAGTAAATTGGAGCAAATTAAGATTTTCTATGTATAGATTTTTAAACTATAAGCCTTTTGTTGTAAGTTGTAAGCTAACATTATGCAGTTTTTACAGATTTTACAATGAATTTACAAATCCTGAAATATGGAATATTTACACAATAGTCTTAAGAGATGTCTTGATTTATTTTATTTTATTTTATTAATTTATTAATATTACATCTCAATGGTTATCTCATCCCTTGTATCCTCCCATTCCTCCCTCCCTCCCATTTTTCCCCTTACTCCCCTCCCCTATGACTGTGACTGAGGGGGACTTCCTCCCCCTGTATATGCTCATAGGGTATCAAGTCTCTTCTTGGTAGCCTGATATCCTTCCTCTGAGTGCCACCAAGTCTCCCCATCAAGGGGACGTGGTCAAATATGGGGCACCAAAATTCGTGTGAAAGTCAGTCCCCACTTTCCACTCAATTGTGGAGAATGTCCCGTCCATTGGCTAGATCTGGGTAGGGGTTCGATGTTTACTGCAAGTATAGTCCTTGGCTGGTGCCATAGTTTGAGCAGGAGCCCTGCGCCCAGATCTGCCTATCATAATGTTTTTCTAGTAGGTTTCTAGGACCCTCTAGATCCTTCTATTTCCCCATTCTCCCAAGCTTCTCTCACTTGAAGTCCCAATAGGATGTCCTCTGCTCTGTCCTACTTTCCTTATAAGTGAAGACTTTCATTGTACATGCCCCTTGGGCTAGTGTCCCTTATTAGTAGATTACATTCTTAAAGCTAACCACCAAGGTCTATTCCCCTATTTGGCCAATGTTTCCACCAGAGAGTGACTACCAAGATCCAACTATCAAAGTAATGAAGTCCAGCAATAAAAATCCCTCTATACCTCATCTAATTAACATGTCCAAGTAAAATTAAAAACCATATCCTAACATAGGGTTTCTCAAATTACCTTTATAAACAGACATTTGCATATGAGTCACATTTGTCTCCTCTATGCAGGGCAAGGATATTTGTCCCAGAGGAATATCCCTGCTCCCTTCTCTAATTCCCTCCTCCTTCTCCCTCTTCTTCCTCTATCACTTGTCTATGTCTTTTATCCCTGCCCTGTGTCCCTCCGGGACAAACATATCTACTTTGTGCTGAAAGCTTGGTCTTGGGGTGTTCTGAGCCAATACATTTCTTTTCAGAAAGTAGAAACTTTGGGGATTGTAAAGCAGAGAAAATGTAGATATGAGAGATTTTGGGATCACCTGTTTGTGCCATGTCAAAGGTTGTACCATAGGAAAGAATTTAGGAAAGTAGTGTGTTGGTTTTAGGCATTGAGCTGTATTGAGAAAGAGCTTTTGACAGTAAGACAGTGGGGCTTTAATAAAATCTCTGAGTCTGAGGAATGAACTAAGTCTGTGAAAAAAGAAAAAAGGATCGCAAAAATGGGAACTCAAAGATAATGTTCCTGTAAGCTCTAAGACAAGCCTGAGAGACAGACACCACAGTTATAGATAGGAATTCCACCCGAGGGAGGATTCCAATAGCATAAGGCTGAGTTATATAAAGATCAGAGGCTGGGAGAAGGGAACAGAAGTCTGTCCTTTGGACTGGAGAGGTTTAAGTACAAGTCAGGGTGAGAAGTATGAAAACACACACACACACACACACACACACATACACACACACACACACACACACACACACACACACACACACACACACACACACACACACACACACACATACACACACACATACACACACACATACACACACACACATACACACACATACACACACACACACATACACACACACACATACACACACACACATACACACACACACATACACACACACATACACACACACACATACACACACACACACATACACACACACACACATACACACACACATACACACACACACATACACACACACACACACACACACATACACACACACACACACACACACACACTGGAAAGTCTCCGAAGATCACAGGACCCACATCTGAGACCTGCTCCACACTGATGGATACAATCTGCCTTAATGACAGGTTGCCTTAGGGAAGAGCTACAGTGTATAGGCCTGGGGAAAATAAAAGAGGGCTGCTCCATTGACATGGCTACTAGGAAGACCCTATCTCTGCTAAGTAAAGGCTGTCCAGGGACATGATTTTTGGTGAAGGAGAACCTACACAGCTGGAAGGAAGGAAGCCAACAGAGAATTCTGGTGGAATTGTAGGATCTTAAAAAAGAGAAGGAATTTTAGCGCCATATTCACTCTTAGAGTGATAGGTAATACGCAATATGTAGATATAATGAAAAGCTATTTTGTATGAAATGCTTTAAGGAAGTGAGGTGCATGTAGGTGGTTAGAGGAATACTTTGAATTATTAAAACATAGAGTATGGAAGATATAAGCTAAGGAAGGGGACCTGAGGAAATAGACTAAGTTCAATACTACCTTATCTATATTTTTGTCTTTTACAAATATCTCCTAGTTTCCTGATGTAAGAAATGCAAAATGGCAGCTGGGTGCAGTGGTATATGCTTTTAATCCCAGCATTAGGAGAGTAAGGCAGACTTCTGTGAGTTCGAGGCCAGTGTGGTCCACAAAGGACTCCAGAACAGCCAAGACTACACAGAGAATCCCTATCTCCAGGGAAAAAAAGAGAGAAGGAAGGAAGGAGGGAAGGAGAGAAGGAGGGAGGGAGGGAGGGAGGAAGGGAAGGAAGGAAAGAAAAGGAAAAATAAAGAAATGAAAAATGGCAAGTGAGGATAATATTAACCACCAATATGAAACACAAGAAATTTCCTGCATAGATATTAAAACCTAGAGTCTCAGAAATTTTGACTTTACTTAGCCTTTATCTAAAGGCTATTGGTGAAGATTTCCTAGCTGTCAGGTCAGATTTGAGATGGGGGACCATATATTAACAAATGTGTTAGCATAACCACAGTCCAGTTGAAATACTTCGAGGTACTTTTTCTCACAGGCTATGTCTGACTTTGCTAACAAATACAAGCAATTACAAATATGTACTATTTTGTTATTTAAAAATATTTATAGATAGACATTGGAAATTCCAGAATTAGGACAAGAAATACACTGATTAAAAATGTTCTGATAAATAATCAGATCTTAATAAAAGTTCATAGCTAATATGCTCTCTTGTAAGAGTTCCCTTGAGACTGAGACATTATATACAGCAGGAAAGATCTGTACCGCAGAGATAAACAATTCAAAATAACTTCGGGAAGTCACTGAAACTGACCAAATTACTGGCCCCACCCTTCTCAGGGTATGCAGTAAAAGCTGCAAAGAAGACCCTCAGAGAAGCAAAACTGCAAGGACCCTGAGAGCAGATCAGATGCCAGGAAGAAGCAGAAGCCAGCAGAGCTGTCGACAAGTACTTGAAAGTACTGCCTGCAGACTCTGCAGTGCGCTCCAGTTCCCCAGTTTTGTGAGCAATCACTAATGCTGGGGTGAGCTTTGCTGATGCAGCTGTTGTGGGGTCATTTCTGTTCCTATAAGTAACCCCGCTCAACCATATTCCTCTAAGTAACCCTAAAACAACTCATTAGTTCACCATGCTGGACTTTGGTGACATCCATACTTTGACCTATTTTGAGTTCTCTATCTTGAGTGAGTGGTGTGTGTTGTCCTAGGAAAAGTTTGGTAAAACAACATATGAAGGATGAAATATATTATATGACCATGCATAAAAGAATAAAGCTATATATTTTAATAGAACTCCTCCACTCAAGAATAGCTGTGCCTGAGTTGTTGTGCAACTGAGTACAATGTGTATAATATCTGCACAAATTCTTTATATAGAAGGAAAAAACTAAGTGAAATAGTTCCTCTAACCTGACTTGAACCCTGATTAATAATTAACTGTTAAGACTTATACTTGAAGAAAAGGAGAAGGTAATTTTTTAAAACTTTATTCACTAGGCCCTCTTCAGAGTAAGCAACATGAGCTGCAAAGTAATTCCTGTATCTACAGGTAAATGAGATTTGAATACATGTGAAATCTAATACGTTCTACTCCACAGAAAAGAACATTCTGCACTTTTGCTGTGTCCTTGGCATTATCTTTTGACTTCCATGAAGACAACCACTGATGCAGCAGATGATAGCACAGACACTGTTACTGACAACTGCACTGTTTCTAACTCTCCTCTGTTCAGTGCTCCCCAGAGGACAGAGTGTTCTCAAAGTAGCTGAGAAGAAGCCTACCTCCGGATTCAACACTGTATTGCACTATGGTGCAGAGGCCAAATCAAGAATAGATTTTGTAGTTGTGCCATAAAATATTTAATACTCAGCTTTGGTTCCTGAAAAACATGAAGTGTGACTTCTCTTAACAGTCTCAACAATAAATTCATGTACTTTGCAGGGTAATAGTACAAATAGACAACAGTACTTCAGAAGTGACAAGTACCTGGTGCTAAAGACAATAAAAAAGGCAAAGCTAAATATATAGAATTATCACTAATCTTGTTTCTTTTTAAAATATAATCAACTTTTCATTTAATTATTCATATCTGTCTGGGGTTACAGGCAATTATGAGCGACCCAATGTGAATCCTAAGAACTGAACGTGAAACCGTAGCAAAAACAAGGTGTATTTTTAATGGCTGAGCCCTCTCTCCAATCCCTCAGTATTTTTATTTCAATAAAGAAAAATTAAATTACAGAGGTACACTCTCACATTTATGCATGCTGATTTAAAACAAAAACTACAACTTTCATTGACTCTCCTATTTAACCATTAAATGTGAATTTATGCTTCAACATTATTTCCTTACACAGTTAGCTGCTAGTTTTAACAACTACTAGTAATATTCTCAATATTTTTTACAGAGGAAGTAAGTAAAAGAACAGAAAGAAATAGAGGGGTTAATATGTGGTCATTAAGTAGTCATTTTCCGTCTACCAAAGACCCTACTATGGAAATCTTCAGGGTCCTCTAGTTGGTTTTTTCAGTGGTAAATGTGAAGAAACCACATCTTTCAGGATAGTAATGTAGCTTCAGAGTTCACGGTCAGTGGTAAGAAGAATCAGATAGAACACCACGGACTGCTCCACTTACAACTCCTGCTCACCTACAGATGAACTTTTCCCAACAATAAAACAGTGATGCTAATACTTATAATTCATATATTGCTGCTGTTATAAAGCTCTGGAAAGAAGTGTAAAAAAAAAAAGTACTGCATATCTTAACTGCTATTATGGAGAAGAAAAAGATATTGACTCTAACTTTAAAAAGTGTGTTTAAAATAACACATGAAACCAAAACTTAACCAAGTAATAAAATAAACATTTGTTTACATAGAACACTTGATCATCTTGGTAAGTCTTGCTAGTGTTGTCAAAGAGAAAGGGGAATCACTAGAATAACAATGAAAATGTCCATGCTGAGAAAAACTGCAACAACCAAAGAGAATGTCTCCTTATAGAGTAAAAATCAATGAAAAGCAACCTATGATTTTTCTTTTGTCACATGGCAAGTAAAGGTTTCTAAATGTGTATATTGTTAAATGAACTTATTAGAACAAATTCTACAGATTCACAAAAGCAGTTTTCAGCTTAAACCAATATGCCAGCATATCAGTGATGAACCACTGCAATTTCTCATTAATAAATAACAGAATACCTGACCTACCTGAAACATAGTGGCCAATTTAACTGAACACAAGAAATGCCTAGGCAAGATGCAGTATACCATTATACCATGAAATTTTCTGTCTACACTGATGTTTAACTCTGTCCAAATTCTTGTGAGCATAATAAGTCCATGCTAATGTTCTAATTTAGAAGGATGGTATGTACATGTATACCACAATACTTGTTATTTACTCTATTTTTCTGACAAAACACAAACAATGTGCATTTTTTCTATATACCTTTTCTCTCTATGTCTTCAACCCTAAAAGCTGCAGCAATCTTTCATGGATATTTACAGTACTCTCTCCTATTTCCAGTTTACTTAAGACAAACTTCACAGCATTTGAGAAATAGCAGAAAGTAATGATCCTGATGCTGATCAGATTTGAGTCACCTCTGATAAGCTAAGGTGTAACTTGTTTCATGCAAAATATGTTTCCATAAATATCTATGTCAACTCTATTTCCTATATTATGCATTACTGTTTCATGAAATTAGACATGTCAATAAATTTTGTCCTTATGCAGCAATGAAATAAATTTTAGGCTACATTTCTGCTGACCTTTAAAATCATATTTTAACCCTATGGCAAAATCCTAATATGTGGCCTTAAAATAGATCAGGATAAGCTCCAGTTCATTTATGAAATACACATATAATATTTTCCCAAGCAAGTAGGTTTAATAAGTCAAATATTTTTCAGGAATTGCAACTAAAGGAAAGGTTTTTTTTTATCCCAGAGTACCCGTGGCTTTATCAAGAGCTGCTTTTGGTTGTTATAGCTTACAGTGGGTAAGTAATTATCTACCACAAAATGTTAGCAGTCTTCAGGGTCAGAAACCTGCCCTGACAGAATAACCTAATAACGAAAGAGTAACACAATAGAGCTCTGACAGTTCCAGTGTTAATTCAAAATGACTTCTTTCTCCTTTTAAATCGGATGATTAGTAAATAGGATGCAGGAAAATGATAGCAGCACAGTTGTAGAATAGTGTCTACCATGATAGAGGCACTGTCTTCGTAAGAGGTTTGCTCAGTCTTCATAAGGAATTACAAATCTCTGGTTCTTTTAGAAGAGCTAGCTATCCAAAAAACAGGATTGGATTCACAACAATCACATGTCAGCCCACAGCCATCACTGACACTGAGTCCAGGGAATCTGATGGCACTTTTAACTTCCATAAGCATATTACACATGGTGCACAGACATACATACAAGGAAAGCACCCATATTTGTAAAATAAAAATAATATAATTCTCAAAGAAGGATGTACAAGTATCATTGTTCCTTAAGTGAAGAGAATAAGGCCTTAAATTAATTATTTTATTGTCACACAGCTCCCAAAATTGGGTCCAGGATAGAAGTCCTAGACCCTGAAACCAATATTAAACCCTCTTCATCATCCCTCCAGTAGTCATGAAAATCAAATGGTCTTGTTATATAGTCTATGCTATCTTTGAACTCATGGCCCCAGCAGTAGTAGTATTATCGAAGTAAGCCACCACAGCTGGCTGAAAGAAAGGTTGCTTTTTTAAATAAATATTTCAAAGAAAGCATATTTCAAAGATCTACAGAAATCCCCAGTGATTAGTCTACTTGAAAATTTCATCCTAGAAGATCAATAAATGTTCAAGCACACAGATGTCACTAAATCATTACTTATTCATTTATTGAGATTCTCATTCTCATTTTACCAAATATACTAAAAAATGCCACCAAAATGAAAATTCCAACTAAGTGAAATACATAACAGTAACAAGAAAATGAGACTGGAAAGCACATGGCTTTCACCTGACATCAAAAGAATATAGGCAAACAGTTGGGAAAGAAAGCTCATCAAAGCACCACCAGCCGTGGATAGTCACATCTCAAGAGACCTCTTATATGCTCTCAAAATCTACTTGGAGAAAGTTGCAACTTACCAACTAAAAGACGTATTAATTTTCTACAACTGTCATAACAAAATAGCACAGACTGTATACCTTAAACAACAGATTATTCTCTCTCAAAAATTGGAGGATGTAAGTCCAGTATCACAGATTCATTAGATGTGGTTTCTACTGGCATTAAGATTTCAATATCTAAGTTTTGGGAAAACATAATTTCATTGAAAATATGTGGAATAATAATTTATAAGAAGACAAGTGGCATAAAGTATCCAGAACAATTTCTTGGGGACTATACTCTTCAATACAGCTATAGAATAAAAAACAATGTGAAATCTCATAAAGGTACCACAGGGAGCAAGCCAAAAGAGGACTGCATATAAGACCTTACCAGAAATCTACATGCATTAACTTTGGAGCATTTTATAGAGTGTCAGTCATAGCCCTACAATGTTACTATAGTGAGAAATGTTGTTTCTTTAAAAGCATAGAAATGTTACAGGAGTGTGTTTTTGTTTTAATCCTAGGTGTGGGATATGGGGCTGCTTCAGATTGTTCACAGCAGCTAACCACAGCAGGGAGCATGGTATCACCAGGTGAGGAGAGTTCACATTTGGGAATCTGGGGACTCTTCAGAGTGTATATAATGCCAGAGCTCAAGAAAAAGCAACTACTGCTCCTCCTCCTGTTGCTAGTTCCTGCCGCTGCTTTTGCTGGTTGCTAATTGCTTTTTGCTGTTTGCTGGATTGTTGGTTGCTGGTTTGAGTTATTCTGAAGATGAGATTGGACTTCCTCTGAGAAATTTGATGTCCTTATTCAGCAGGAAGTAATCTAAATTGATCTATGCCCCTTTCCCCTATATCCCTTTTCTCTACCACCTAGTGGGGGGAGGATGAAAAGGATTGGGATGGAGAAGGGTAGCAGGTAAAAGAACCCAATAAAGTAGCCAAAACTCTGGCTACATATTACAGTGTCATTAGATAGGGAAACGAGATCATTTCTCAGAAATTCTTCAATTGTTCAGTGCCCTAACAGCAGGTGCACAGCAAATCCCAGAAACAGTGAGAAGACAGAGGATGTGCTCCTCTGCATCAAGATTCCTTGATTTTTCTATTTTCTTTTTTCAGTTGATATTGCCTACTTCTCTGTTAGACTTTTGTTTAGTTTTCTATTTTTCTTAAACTGACAAGAACTACAGGATGTCAGTGTTGACTCGAGGGCACCTTTGTTTTCTTGACATGAAAGACTGCTTTTCTGTGCCCAACAGGAATCAGCCCTGCAACTGCAAGATTTAGGACTCTCCTGAAGCAAGAGCATTTGCCTCCATAGCTGTTGTAACACCCAGCAGGTCAGCAGAAACAAAGGCAAAAATAAGTTCTGGGCAGCACAGAAGGGAAGAAGGAATGAAAAGATGATTGAAGGGGGTAGACAAAGGATTTCTCAGTTAACTGGAACATAAGATGTATCAAGAAAGCAACCAAAATATTTTGTAAGCTCAGTGAATCACAAATAGAATGACTGTTCTGTAAATTTCAATTTCATTATTCTTTATGCCATACCATGGCTATCATGTTCTTCTGTCTCATTCCGAAGCAAGCAGAACCCCTAAAGTTAGAATTCTGAAACCTCTAATTTGGTTCCCATCTGTTTAAGCAGTAAAGTATATCATTATGACTTCATTATTCTTCCCTAAATGTTGCACATGTGAGTCCACAGAGACGCCTCAGGATGTAAAGGCACTCAACACCCAACAGTGCAAACCTGACAGTCTAAGTTCAATGCCTGGACCCAAAATCAAAGATAAAGTAGAGAACAGACTTGTCCTTTAATGGTCACAAGTATCCCATGATACACAGTCCCATGCCCTGATACATCACACACACACACACACACACACACACACACACACACACTAATAAAAATCATGTCATTTCTTAATTATTCTATTACTTTCAAACACAACGTAGTCTCACTCTTCTCACCGACGGCCTATCATTATACATTTGCCCAAGCATATGTTGAGTATATTCAGACCCACACTTCACTACTCTAAGTATATGGTTCTTAATGTTCTAAAATGTCCTGATTGTCCTTGCACAGACCACAACACACCTCATTTTTCAAGAACCAGGTAAAACCCAATCTATTCTCAAGTTAAAAGATCCAAGTACATTTAAAAAAAAAAAAAGGATAGACCTAAGTTGTCATGTATACACTACATGTCTTACAGCTTATCCTCTAGCTACTTCAGATTTAAATGAATCATATTTAATTATCTCATAATAAATACATAAATGTGTATATATACATACGAATAAACATATGACTAACCTACTCCTTCCCCTAGTTTCTATTTGGAACTGTTAGATGTATGTTAGGTTCCCTGTTCATTCTTCTCCCCCTTCACATACCTCCATAAAAATCATTCGTAAGTCCTATGAATTCAGTGCCTACAGGCCCCTAGTTCTAATCCTCTCCTCCCTTCCTTTCACTGTGGTGTACAGTATCTCCCACGGAGCTCACTGCATTTGGGTCCTATCTTCCTTCAATAGCACCTGTCTTTTCTCATCCTGTAGCCTATATAGCTCTACATGAAGATGACCAACTTCTATTCTGACCTAGCCCATGCAGCGGTGGTGGGCCTCAACCATAGCCAGGTTCTCACAACAGCAGCAGCCAGGAGCTTCATGAAGAACAGTAGGTATTTGAAGCTTCCCCCACAGGGAAATTCCTTTTTTCCTTTGGGTACATCCCTCTACACTTGAAGGAAATTCAGAGGCCACTTATTTGATAGCATTGTCCATGAAGTCATGTTCCTCACAAGGCTGGCACATTTTGCACAAAATATTTGGACACTGTGTCATCAGGGAGCCCTAAACAAGATTCTATCTTGTAATCTTAGAGTTCGGAAAGTTTGGGTCATTGTTATTGTGTAAGGGCTTTGGGTGTGAGTTAATATGTGTGGTATGTGTGTACATGTGTAAGTGTCCCATGCTACCCACTGTGGATTCAGGGTATCAAAGTCAGGATGACAGGTCTGTGCAGCAACTGCTTTTATCTGCTGAGCCATCTCTCCAGCCCTGAGCCATGCATGTGTATATCTAACTACTAGCAGGACCTGCCAGTATAGTTACTCTATGTGATGTTTAATTAATATTGTTAAAAAGGTCAACAAGCAAGAATTGGTTCAACACTATATAAATATCACAATTATTATATTTGTTTGAAATATTAAATAATGTAATCCGTCATATTTTTCATTGATATAAAGGGATATAGTTGTTTTACTCAAAAAACTTAGTATAAAATTCACCATTACATTTATAAATTTATATTATACTTGACCTTGATAAAATTTTATATTATACTTGATCTTCAAAGTTTCAACATTCATATAAATTATATCACTGTGTTTTAGAAAGTTTCATTTCAGCTAGTTTCTCTAGGGTATTATTTCACTTTTTGTAATTCATTATTCAGACACTGTGTTTACATATTTTACGAAGGTCACTTTCAATCAAGATTTCAGTTTTCATACTATTGAATTTGGCCTTTGCCTATAATTAATAACTTTGTTATTTTCTCACATTTTCTGATTCTTCTGCATCTTGGTCGTATGCATTTCTAATGAATATTTCACCTGCTCTCCACACTGGTTTATTAATAAACATCTTCTTTTACTAAATTAATTCAAACATCTCTTCTATATGAATTTTTAAATCAATCAAGCTCAGATATTTCTCATTATTTCCTTTAATAGATCTAGAGGTCATGTGTTTGCTACTATGCATTTCATGTAACTAAATGTCATTGTCAGTGGAACCTTTGAAACTAAACTAAATGCTTTAATCTCTCAAATATAGAAGAAATATTCAACAAATATGTTTACTCAATCACACATTTATTATTTCATTTGAACTATTCTCTATTGTTTATCCACCAAAGTCAATTTAACTCAGTTTCACAACTTTCTATTTTCACTCTCCTTTAAGTGTAAAACTAAAATACTGGCAAATAATTGTTGATTTAATTGTTCAACAGAGAACCTTATTTCTGAGTATTTAAAAAGATACATATTTTGAACCTTATCTCCAATAGCATGATGATTTTCAAAAAATATACAATGTCACTTACAGCCACATGCCTTTTGACAAAAAGAAAAATAAACACTGGAAGGAATACAACCTTTTACCAAATGGTTCTGGAGACCTGGATAGTCACTTGTATGTAAAATCATGAAACTGGGTCCTCATCCTTCAACTCCAGATGGATCAAGACCCCCATCAAGACCTGACAGAACGGGAAGTTGAGAACACCTTTAAACTCACTGATATGGAAAAGGACTTTCTGAACAGGACCCCAATAGTACAGGCATTGAGAGCAGCACTTAATATATGGGGCCTCCTGAAACTAAAAGGGTTATGTACAGCAAAGGAAAACTTCATGTGAATGAAGTGGCAGAATTCATAAGGGAGAAGTAGCTATTGCCAAAGCAATTGGTTCCCTTCCAGAAAGTGAAAGACCCTAGCGCAAAGGAAACCACAAGTTTGACTCAAACATAGAATAATCAAGCCACTATGAATTTGGAAGCTTCGCTTTTACTGGACAGTTTTCATAGTGCTGGAAGAGTAAGTTTTCTTTAAGAGTGTAGCCCCTGGTAGATTAGTTATGCTCTGGTAGAAGGCCAGACATTCAAAATTCAAGAATATTTGGGCAGCACAAGGAGTGTTGATGGGTTTAAATTTTTAGTCATCAGAGAAATGCAAATGAAAACAACTCTGATATTCCATCTTACACCCATCAGAATGACTAAGACCAAAAATTCAAGGGACACCACATGCTGATGAGGATGTGGAGAGAAAGGAACACTCCTTCATTGCTGGTGGGAGTGCAAACTAGTACAGCTACTTTGGAAATCTATCTGGCACTATGTCAGAAAACTGGGAATAAGGCTTCCTCAAGACCCAGCTATTCCACTCCTTGGAATATACTCAGAAGATTCTCCAGCACACAAAAAGAACACTTGCTCTACCATGTTCATAGCAGCCTTATTCATAATAGCCAGAACATGGAAACAGCCTCAGTGTCCCTCAGTAGAAGAATGGATAAAGGAACTGTGGTACATATACACTATGGAATACTACTCAGCTATTAAAAACAAGGAATTCCTGAAATTTGTGGACAAATGGATTGAACTAGAAATGATCATATTGAGTGAGCAGAAAGAGTCAAATGGTATATACTCACTTATATCTGGACACTAGGCCAAAGGGCATGTCCCATGAAAGTCTTCACTTACCAGAAAAATGGGACATAGGGGAGGACATATTACTGGGACTCTAGATGAAAAAAGCATGGGAGAATGGGGAAATAGAAGGATCTAGAGGGTCCTAGAAACCTACAAGAAGAACATTATGACAGGCAGATCTGGGCCCAGGGCTCCTGCTCAAACTATGGCACCAGCCAAGGACAATACATGCAGTAAACTTTGAATCCCTACCCAGATCTAGCCAATAGACAGATCATTCTCCACAGTTGAGTGGAGAGTGGAGAATGACTTTCACACAAACTCTGGTGCCCCATATTTGACCACGTCCCCTGGATGGGGAGGCCTGGTGGCACTCAGAGGAAGGATAGCCGACTACCAAGAAGAGACTTAATACCCTATGAGCATATACAGGGGGAAGAGCTCCCCCTCAGTCACAGTCATAGGGGAAAGGAGTAAGGGGAAAATGGAGGGAGGGAGGAATGGGAGGATACAAAGGATGGGATAACAATTGAGATGTGATATGAATAAATTAATAAAACATATTTTTTAAAGTGAACACAAAGTTGGGTACATGGTGAGTGAATATGATCACAACATGTAAAAATTCTCAAATGCTTAATAAAATCATTAAAAAATAATAAAACAGGAATAAAAAGCACTCAACATATTAGCATAATTACATAAAACTATACATATATGTGCAATGTTTTTGACATAAGATCTCACTATGTGGCTCTGAATGTCCTGTAACTCACAAATTAGTAGAGGCTGGCCTTGAACTCAAAGAGATCTGACCTCCTCTGCCTCCCAAGTTCTGAAAATAAAAACACACTCAAGTAAAATAATACATTTTATCATGAAAGAACACGTATCTCCAACCTTTTATTTGCTTAAAATGCTTAAAGAATATTAAACTAATTTTTCATCAGATTTTAGGGATACCCAGTAATGTTGATCATTTAATTCATGGCGCATTCTCCTCTTGTTTTTAAATTTAGTGCAGTGTTCACAATGTTTTAGACTGATCCTGTTCTAAGATTTCTCAGAAAGAAATTCACAGAAAATTTTCTAAGGTAAACATACAGAACAGGATAGCACTGCAAAACATGCAGTTTCTAAATCTAATAAGAGATTGCTTTCTCCAAGAAGGGTTGGCAAGAGGGAGGTACACAGGAGAGAGAGAGAGAGAGAGAGAGAGAGAGAGAGAGAGAGACAGAGAGAGACAGAGAGAGAGAGACAGAGAGAGAGACAGAGAGACAGAGAGAGACAGACAGAGAGAGAGAGAGAGAGAGAGATTAATGACCACATTTTTCAGAAACAAGTCATGAAGGTAATAATGAAGTTATTGTTAACAACCAGCACACCATATTCTAAAAATGTCAAAAAAGATTCTCCATTTAAGATTGCTTAGATAAATTCTATACAGTTACAGGAGAAATCATATTCTGTGTGACCTTTCAGTGGCTCTGAAATCTATAAAATAAAGATTTTTACACTAAAGAACAAGATAACCACTGAATTTACAATATCAGTCTATCTGAAGTGTATAGTTTAGATTATAATTATGTCCTATTCTTCACAGCCAGGCAAAGCAAACCAGTATAACCCCATGCCTTTGCTGCAGTTCCAAACTTTTATATGACTTTACTTTTTCAACTGGTAAAGTTTCATAGCAGCACTTTCTATAAAGCAGATGTTCTCTTGAAATCAGCACATGATATTAGATAAAGGATTTTAGCCTTGTCTAAATAATAATAAAGTTTTGAACCAAAAAAAGGGACAAATATGCTAAATTGATGAAAAATGAGTGTTTTATCTATGCAAATTTGTTCCTATACCTTACTGATGAATTAATGGTTTTCTTCAATCCATTAATTTTCTTAATGTTAATATATGTTCAGTTAACCATTATGATACCTTAAAAGACGAAATCATGTTGTCACAGAATAAAACATCATGAAAAGTAATTTTAAGAACATAGCAAATATTGACCACTCCCTATATGTAAGGCAGCATTCAGTGACTTAGAGGTATCACCTCATTAGTTCTCCTTCTAAGAGAATTTATATTATTATCTGTATTTACAGGTGAAGACAATGAACAGAAGTTAAAATTTTACCCGTGTCTTTATATATAATCTCTAAAATCAAGAAAATAAGTCAGAACATGTAAGTCTACTCGTGTATGTATACAGCCTAAACAAATAAAATATGGGTTAATCAATGCATCAAAATGCCAGTGCCCATGAAGCACCTGAAAACTGCTTAGCTATTTGCAGTATCCATCTAACGACTATAAAATAACCTTGTTAATTTGACATTTTGTGTTTTGCATATGCATATCTTAAACTTTTTGCTCCTAGTATCACTGACATTCAGACAGTATCTGACAGACATTAAGTAAATCATTATTCAATGAACAAATATATTAATGAGTTAACAGTAGATATCGTCCGTACAAATGGACTCAAAATAACCATTAACACAAATGAAATGCTAGAAGCAGGCTACAGAAAGCACTAAATAATACCCCCTGAAATTTTTAGAGCACTCAAAAATATTAAAATTTTTCTTCACAAACACTCATGCACACTATTTAATCTTCAAAATGCATTAAGGAGTACTTTACCATCTGCAATTTTTAAAAAGTTAGTTTTATAAAAAGTTTCATCTTTGGCAATGTATTTAGGAAATGGCAGATCCTCCACTCCACTTAATTTAGTCTTTTTCCATTGCATATACTCTACAAGCAAAACAGATTACACCTTAATTTAAACTCATTATCTTGAAGGCTGTAACCAAAAGAAACATATGGTGCATTAAATCACCTTCAATTCCATATAAGAATAACTCCTATGTTTTAAAAGATAAAAAGCGCCTTATTTTTTCTATTGCTGTGAAAAACTCTATTTAAATAAAACACATATGAAATATCACATTTAATTGGGCTCACAGTTTCATGATGTTATAGTCCATGACAATAGAGTGAAGACGTGGCAGCTGAAACAGGTAAGAACTAACATTTTGTTCCTCGAACAAGAACCTGAGAGAGACATTAGGAATGATGCTAGTCTTTGGAAACCTCAATGTGAGACTAAGGTGACACACCTTCCCCAGCAAGGTCACAGCCCTAATCCTTTTAAAACAGGTCCACCAAAGAGGCTCTTTAAAACCATCACAAGAGGTTGACAAATACAATTGTACTGCATGAGAGCCTCATGCTTATTACTTACTAACACAAAATGCGGGTAAGAAAGTAGTGGTCAGGGGCTGAGGAGATGGCTCTGAAGTTAAGAGCAATGGCTGCTCTTCCAAAGGTCCTGAGTTCAATTCCCAGCTAACCAAAAGGTGGCTCACAACTATTTATAATGAGATATGGTGCCCTCTTCTGGCAATCAGGTACACATGCAGGTAAATTGCTGTATAAATAATAAATAAATTTGAAAAGAAAAAGAAAGCTGTGGCCATCAGTCTTTGCTTCACAATAGGATAATCTTGGAATGATGCTAATTTCCAGAAATATGTTCAAAATATATTGTATGAAACATTTTTCAGTGAAAATATTTTTAAAAGTACTTGGAAACATGTATAATATTAAAATTTCTTATCAGTTTGCTCTCATTTATTAAAGTTTTCCAGTACACATTTACATATAATATTAAATAAATATTTTAAATAATTAGTTACACTAAAACCCATTTCCTTTTTTATTTTAATAATTTATTCAGATTACATCTCTATTGTTGTCCCCTCACTTGTGTTGTCCCTTTCCCCCCTCCCTCGCTCTTTCACCCTCTCCCCTCCCCTTGTGATTTGGTAACACTTTAATCAGTGAGTCCGGAGTATTACAGTATTTAATCATAATTGTAGATGTCCTTCTACTTAGCTTTTTTCTTTTTTTTTTTGTTTTGTTAATTAAACATTTTTATTTATATACATTTATATTATTACACATATATATAATAAACTACCTATAGCAAGAAAAAAACCTGACACAATCAGTAATTATATAAATGTTACATTCTTAGTGTTTTGGCTATTTGTACTTGACAGCCTTGAAGAAAACATCTTTCCTTTGTTGGTGCCTCTAAAATTCTGAATTTAAATCAATCTCCATCACATTTTGTCATTATCTACTTAGCTTTTAAATTTACTACTTAGCTATTAAATTTCTTTTATATATTTTAAATGTACATTGTTACATACATGTTTATTAGCATTCTTGTTTTGTTTTGTTTATTAGCATTCTTGTATCAAGGGTGTCTTCTTTCAAGATTTAAGCCTTGTGTAATTACATAGTTGCCCTGTTCAACCCAGATTATATACGTTATTTGAAGTTAACAATATTAATATAGCTAATACTGCTTCATTTGTAGTTGATACTTCCAAACTTATCCTCCTCCTCCTCCTCTCCTTCTCCCCCTGCCTTCCACCCCCGCCGGCTTCCATTTCAGTTCCTTTCTTTAGGTTCCTATCTTGAAATGCTACAGTGATGTCACTCTATCTAAAATGGTCTGTAATGTGGAAGTATAAAGTAACTAATCCCTTTCCTCTCTGATATGCTTTTCACCATGTTGTCTTTATTGCACCAATATAAAACAAATCAATGATACTTTATTCCAACTCTTATCCAACAACTTTGACTATTTTCTTCACATTTTACCTGTGCGGTAATCAAATATTACTACTGTAACATTTTGCTTTTTAAGCGTTAAGCACATTGTTTGAGTGTGTGCGGGTGTGGTATGTCTCTATGTGTGGACTTGCTATTGCAAGTCAGAAGACAGCAATTTTCTTCCACTGTGTTCATCCAGGTATTGGAATTCAGGTAGTCAGGTTGGGGGCAAGTACAATTTCCAGGCCCTACATTTTGTTTAAACCATTCCTTCTTAAATTAAAAATAAAAGAACAAAATTTCTTTTTTGACTTTCATTCACTGATTCACTCATTCTCAGTACCATTCATTTCTTCCTGTGAATGTTTGATATAATTAATTTTACTGACATAATAAATTTTTCCATGTTTAGCAAAAATACATATATTTCTATTTCTGCTTTCTTGTGCTCTTTCTTGACAAATATATAACTATGAATAAACATTTTATTTAATCACTTTAAGGATATCACACTTCTTCTGACTTGATTCATTTCCTCTTCATGCATTTGCAGCTTTTCCTCCAGACATCTCCAAACTTTTCATCTGCCTTTGGCTTATAGCAGATTAAATATTATTTACCTTTTTGATATTATAAATATACTTATTTATTCTTTGAACTATTTTAATCTGTGCTTTAGGCTTTTATTAAGGTTTTTCTCATTAAATTCTCATTATTTTTTCCATATTTACTGTGTATAGTTCTTTGCTTTTGTTTCTTCAAATAGTACTTTGGCTCTCTTTGTTGTTTCTGCCTGTTTCAGATTAGAACCACTGATATGGAACACAAGCTTCTCTAGGATAACGAAAATCCAAACTTATGTTGTGACAGTACTTGGTCCATTGTAATTTCTTTGCATTTGGGGTTTACATTTCCTTTTTGATCTTTAATTCCTGTTAATTTACATGCAAGCAGACTTTTTCTATTCCTTCACTTTTATGAGGCATGCCAGTAGAGGCACTCTGACTACTGCTACTATGGTCTTCACTGCTAGCTTTACCATTTGACCACTTGTTATAGTTTACTGCAAGTACCTATAGATATGTACATTGTACACTTTTTCGTTTGTTTTAACTATTTTTAATAATAGCTAGTTTAAATGCTCTATCTGATAGTTTTATCATGTAGGTCATATCTTTATCTTGGTTGAATTCTTTTTACCTTGGCAATATTTCCATTTTCTTTTATTGCCATTGTCTACAGTTCATAAATTTTCCTTGAAGCTGACTGTCTTATGTAGAACATTAGACACTGAGTAAATAGTTTTTACGCCTTTAAATAGGAGTGCTTGTCCTTTGCCTTGTGCTGGGCTTTGACTCCATTTACTCAGCAAGTGACCAAAGTTTGGGATTTATTTTTACCAAAGTTTTTCTGACTAACCAGGCTTCAAACGCCTCTACCAGAATCTTGCATTTGAGAAGGATAATAGAAGAATAGTTTTCCCCAATATCTGTTGTACTCTCAATGTCAAGAGTTTCCTTTGACTGCACTTCAGGGGTCTCTCTGCATGCTCTTTAACTCTCCTGGCTTCTTGCTCATAATTTAAAGTCTGTTAGTCTGATTTGTTGTGTTGATTAAGTCTAAATCTTAAATGCAATTCTAGTCTAGAAGTGCTGGAATCCTTACTGTTCTCACTATTCCTACAATCTACTCCTAGAGCTGAGACCATGGCCCACTTCCTTATTGCTTGCATTGTAAGTCATTTCTGAAGAGAAAGACCCCTGTTGTATTTTCTCCCCCCCCCTTTTTTTTTTTTTTAATATTCTGCCTATTCTAAGTGATAATACCCAGCGAAGACCACAGCAAAAAGCCCATCATGAGTTAAACTTCTCATTTTATCTTCGGCAAATGGAAGGGAAATGCTTTCATGGTCCATAACTGGCTTCATTACCTGGATATAATTATTACTTTCTTTGTTCCTTCCTTTCTTCATTCCTTCCTTTCTTTTCCTTTCTTCTTCTTCTTCTTCTTCTTCTTCTTCTTCTTCTTCTTCTTCTTCTTCTTCTTCTTCTTCTTCTTCTTCCTTCTTCATCTTCTTTTCCTTCTTTCTTTCTTGTTGGTTTTCAAGACAGGTTTTCTCTGTGTAGCCTTGGTCATCCTGGACTCGCTTTGTAGACCAAGCTGGCCTTGGACTCATAAAGATCCTAGTGCCTCTGCCTCTCTGAGTGCTTGGATTAAAGGTTTGTACCACCATGCCGGGCTTAATTCAATTCTTAATATAATTTTTGGGCATTTATCTCATGTTGTGTGCATATTCTAAGTAACTGTTCACAATGCCATATCTTCTTAGTCTCCGGAGAAAATATGAGTCTGCAAGACATGGTGATTGTTGGATTATTGCTTAAATATGGGGAATTAAGATCTTTATAAATTATATATGCCAAAAGATGCTGTAAATCTCTTGTTAGATATGAAACTATGTAGTGTGAAGCATCATATTTCTTTTAATCAAAACATGAACAGGTTCCATTAAATTCAATAAAAATAAAAGCTACAACTGAAACATTTAAAACGTATAATAAGGGAATGGCTCTGGCTATATTTGAAACACTTTTATGCACACCAGTATGGTTTCAGTTACCCTAAGAAATTGGCAAAAGTAATCACAAAATGTACATATTACTCGTCATAGGTCATGGAATATGTGAGACATTACAAACTTTTTTTAAAATACCCTGATTTTTCACAAAGTGTACTTTATGTTGAATGAGAAGTGATAGAAATAGAAAGTATTTTATTTAATATTTTACTATTCACACATGCGTATGTTTGGATGCATTCTATCCCTCATTCCCTTCCCCTTCAGTTCCTCCTGCATCCTCCCCCATAGTGCTTTTCTAAATTTATGTGCTTCCTGCCATCCTCTCTCTTTTGACCTAATAACAAATGAGTCCATTTAGTGCTACCAGCATGTGCATAGGTGTGGGACCACCCATTGGGGCATGGGTAGTCTCTCAGGGCCCTCATACCTGAAGGAAAGTGACTTTCCATCTCCCAGTAAACATCAACTGTTGCTGGCGCTTCAAATAAGAGGGCTGTCATGAGACTTTTCTCCACCCATGCTGTTTTGATGTTGTGCAGCCTTGTGTATACAGTTCCAACTAATATGATATCATATGTTAAACTGTAGTAAAATTACAGAAATAGGAATCTAGAATTTTTTGCTTTAGAGAAAATAATGAAATATAATGTCAATTAGAAAACTATGATAAAATTATTAAGGATTGGACTGCAAAAATATTAGCACAATTATTAGAAAAGGAATTTGTCAGGCTAACCAAATTAGTTTCCCTAACAAAATTTAAGAAAACAAAAGGGGCAATATAATACATCCTCCCTAAAATGATCTTGGTCAAAATATTCTAACAGAAAAGCAAAATTAAACTAAGGCACTCCCATGTTATTTCCAAGTGTTATGGAAGGAAGAGTGTGTTTTTATAGCTCTTCCTAACATTATTTTCTTAGATTTAGCTATAACTACGCAGTATCTTGTCATATAAAAATTACTCACTTCTGGTGTCCTAGTAGGGGGAACAGGAGCTGTCTCTAACATGGACTCTGTTGCCTGCGTTTCTATCATATCCCTCTGGTGTGGCTGCCTTGGTAGGCCTCAGTGCAAGAAGATGTGCAAGGGTGGGTTGTGGGAGATTGTTCCCCTTTTCTGAGGAGATGGGGGACAGGTATAGTGAAGAGAGATGGAGGGTGGGATGGGGAGGAGAGGGTGGAGGGAGCTATGATAGGATGTAAAGTGAATAAATAAAACTAAATATTTTTAAAAGAAACTTACCCACTTTTATTTACTTGGTTTCTCTCAAGAAAATTCATGCTTGACTACTTCTATCCAAGGAAGACTCCACACCTCACACACCCCCAAAGCAAAACTGAGACCCTACACTGAACTCAAAATTCTAAGATACCAGGTCTTTGGAAAGTGTTGAAGAAAAGCAACTAACCCCAGCACCAGACACCCTGGGATCACAGAAATAAAGTACAGAGTCTACAGTTTTATGGTGTACATACATGCTGACGGTGATCAACAGCTTTATAATTGGACTTAAGGACCTCTCAGTAAGAAGGAAACCATACCCAATACTGGCAACCTAACCACTGCCACGTTATTAAACCAAAATAAGTTCTAGCAACATTCTAAATATTTGTCCTTATACCCACACATTATATGTAGACCTCACCCCTCAGCAAGGAAGAACATTACAAAAAAAACCCACACACAAAATTCCGAGTGGTAGAGCCCAGTCACAAAGTATACATCCACAATACAACTCCTACAGCAATGGCTTAGGGATCTTTGCACACAAGAAAACAGATTTATAAGACCTAGAAAATCAGGGAGCTTGCTTTGAGGTTGTGTTCTCATCCATAAGTTTCATCAACATGGCTGCCTAAACATGAATTGAACAAAGACAATAGACATGCTCACATAAGTGGGGAAAGCCAAAGGACTCAGTCCTGCACAAAGAACCATAGGCAACTAACGCTGTGAGTGGGAGAAATAGTCTTCCATGGTAGAGCACACCAACTGATTATCCAATTCCAAAGTATCAGCACTGAAAACATATACAAGTAACATTATAGGGCCTGAGCAGGTTGCATTTATATACTTAAGAGTGAATGTGTAGAGGTGTGTGTGTGTGTGTGTGTGTGTGTGTGTGTGCGCGCGCGCGCGCGCACGCGTGCACAGTGTGTGTAGCGGGGTAAAAACAAGTAATAAAGAAAGAGCCCATCATTTGCAAGAGAGCACAGAGTGGTTTATAGCAGGGTTTGAAGGGAGAAAACTGAAGTGAAATGATTTAACTATAATTCAAAAATTAAAAGCAATAATTAAGCATTTGTAAGGATTAAAAGAAGAGCTTATCTAAGGAAAACAGCTAACATTCCCATCCTGCCCATAATGAAAACTCTTCCATTTTCCCTATACTTAGCCACAGAATTACAGCGTTAACCACTTAACCAAGGCTCTCTTGAACTCTGGCCATCTTGTTGCTGAATGTTATACCCTGCTCATGGTGTGGCCAGATTTTGAGACACCATCTAGCAAGGTAAGTAAAGTTAGCTGTTGCGGTCTTAAGTCTCATCTTTTACTATTTCTGCAAATGCAGTTCTTCCAGTAAGTGTATATAGTTTTGGTCATGTAAGCCATAATCATTCTGCACACAGAAACCCAATATTATCTGGCATTTGAATGGTTACTCACCTGTGAAATATTTTCCTGATTATATGGACTGTATCTATTCAACAAGAGTCTCTTGTGATATCAAGTCTCTTCTTGGTAGCCTGCTATCCTTCTTCTGAGTGCCACCAGGTCTCCCCCTCCCTCAGGCACAGTCATAGGGGAAGAGAGTAAGGGGAAAATGGGAGGGAGGGAAGACTGGGGGGATACAAGGGATGGGATAACCATTGAGATGTAACAAGAATTAATTAATAAAAAAAGACAAAAAAAAGAGTCTCTTGTGAATGCTATGAAATTTCTACTGAAAAATCATTTTTTTGTATTCAAATATTTCAAGTATTTGTCTGGGATTTGGAAGCCACTTTAAGACATCATCCAATAGTGTTTTAGGTAAGACCTCAAAAGCACAAATAATCAAATCAGTATCTATGCCTGCAATCTCTATACCATAAATTTCTCTTTTTAAAGCTATATAGCCCATTCTTTTTACGGCATTCGAAAATGACCACTCAGTTAACTGACTACTGGCTGTCTCTATCTAGATTCCCAACATGTAACTTAAGCCAAAAATACACCCCAATAGTCTGTCTTTCCAGTAAAACTGGATCTGCTACTACATTCTAGAACTCAAGGAATACCAACAAGCCAGAAAACAGAAAGGAATCCAGGATAATCTTTATCCTTCAACTTCTGTCTGTCAACTAGGTATCAAATACCATAAATGATCTGCCCAACAAAGCCGTAACTTAATTTCTGTCCAGTAGCAATGTGGTAATATTGGCCCACACTCCTGACACAGACTGTTTCAGTAGATTCTCCGAATTAACTAGCATCTTCAAATCTTATAACCAAGCAATCCATCTTCAACTGTCATATAATCAGTTTAAAATGTAAATCTCCCAAGCCACCCAGGCAGACAACTGACAGTTTTAGAGGCATCCACTGTTTATGAAACAGCGTTGACCTCTGAATATAAAGTGCTCCTCCCGAACGTAGGTGCTTAAACATTTAGGCTGTATCTGGCGGCCCTGTTTTGAGTGGTTTGGAATCCTTCAGAAATTGAGCCCTAACTGGGGGATGTCAGGTACTGGACGTAGATCCTTGGCTGTCTGTTGCCCTTGGTCTTCTCCGTCGCACTCTCCACTTCTCAGTCTGCTTACGTGGGAACAAGCAGAAGTCACACACTCCTTGCCAGCACAGCCTCCTCTACTCTGCTTCCCTTGCCTTGGGAAACTGTGTCACTTAAAACCAGATCAAATATTAAAGTTAACAAAGAAAATTCAGAAAATGGTATTTCAAGTAATATGGGGTTTTCATATTTAGAAATGAAAAGGACTATGCAGATTGTACAATAAAACCTGTTCATTTTTTTTTCTTTAAATATGCTTTATATTTTCTTTAGGTCAGACAGCTAGAGACAGTTTGGCTGTGCTATGAGATTCGGTTCAATATTTTTTGCTATTCTCATATTTCTTTGGTCTCACTACATGCAAAGCTGGCCTCAGATTCAAGCCCTTGCCTCGGCTGCCTTTGGGCAAGGATTATTTGGGAACATTGAAAAAAGAAAAAATCAAAATGTAAACTAGGACGTTTTTCTTACTAGAGTTTAGTATTGAGGGACAGCTCACAGAAATTACACATTTTCTGCTCCTTGACTTACAAAAGTGAGGTCCTTGTCTTCAGTCCTAACAGCTGTTCTCAGTGTGGAAATCACTCAGAGATCCTGGGCACAGGACCATCTCACGGAATGTCCTCTTACTCCTTCAAGGCCTCATGGAGAACACTTTTCTAGGAATGATTTTTTTTTTTTGCATTTGAGGCTTGGTAGCTCACGCCTCTAACCCCAGCATTGAGAGGTGGAGGCAAGAGGATTGGCTCAAGTTTCCAAGCAGCTTGTACTACAAAATGAGTCCCAGGCCATCCAAGGTAGCATGATAAGACCCTATCTCAACAACTAATCCCAACAAAATACTATCCCCAAAACACTCCAACCTAATCACAAGTAACAACCACAGTATCTCATTGGTCCAGTCTGTTCCCAGCCAGTGGATAACTTCAGGGTAGGGGACATTTGAGGCTAGATTAAGTCATCACCAGTATTTAAGCTGTGACTCTTCTGTAATACAGATGCTTACTGCAGCAGCTGGTTTGCACACTGAGTTCTAAATAACTGAAAGTCTCAGGGGTCCTGCCTGGTTTTCAGACTTATAACTGTCAACTTGCAAATTGGCAATTGTTAAGAGAGTACATTTTCCTGAATGCTGGACTCTCCTCCTGATCTTCCCCTCCCTCCCAGGACCATGGCCTCATGTGCTTCATACTATTTAATCTACAAACATAGAAACATTTTTTAAATTATTCTGTATTTAAATTTTAACAAGTTAGGTTGTTGTTTTAGATATCAGATAGATATAAGATATCACAAAGCTAGTGGTCATTTCAAGGAATACTTTCTGCAATACAGTGAGCTACTACTACAAAAACACAAAAGGCCTCTGGCATTTTATAACATCTCATTCACAAATGGTTCCCACTAATTCACAAGTTCTAGTAAACCAGGGATAACGTAGCTAATGATACGGTTCAAGAGAAAATTGTTTTTATTTTAATTAGTAAATCTGTGAATAACACAGAAATTAGATTTGAAAATAGCATTTATTATTAAGCAGGTATAAATTTGATTCATAATGCCACACAAGACCAAGACATTAACCAAATTTGCTTGTCTGTTAGATATACACGAACTTTGAAGTTTTGCCAAAATATATAATAATAAACTTTTTGTAATTTTATGTTAATGATAGCAGCTGCCCTTTTAAGGCTTTATTTGTTTTCTTTTTATTTACTTATTTTTTTTATTTCATTGCATTATGCTATTTGGGTTTTTCATATTATTTTTAAAATACAAACTTCTTTTAGTTGACAAATGTTAAAATTGTGTATATTTATCATAGACAACATGGCATTTTAGCGTATGGGGAGAGGAATAAGGCAGAAGAGGAGTGAGGGTGGGAACAAGAAGACATGGGTGAGAGGCTTACAATCATAATGTAATGTGATTAAAATAAAATTAAAATTAAAAGAAGAAGAAAATTTCTAAGAGGGATTTTTAAGGATGTGAAGCAAAACACCTGTTAACTAGCTCAATGTAGTCACTTCACAATGTATACATAGCCTTCTGAGGTTTCAAATTGGTCTAATAAGCTTTGGTCACAAAGAATTTCATAAGATTATTCAAATGTAAGTTTTATGTATCAAAAAAGAGATGTTCGGCTTGGTTAATATAAAGTTCACATCATTAAAATTATGGTAATGTCACAGGTATCTTATAAAAATTAGAGAGAAAAGAGGTAAAATGACATAATGATAGCATAATCTCAAAAAATAAAAGAAATATATATGAGAAAATTTTCATTTAAAAATGTACTTTTTGATCTAAGTTCTGTGGTCAGAGTGCATGTCCAAAGTAGTCCCTACTCTCCACACGTGGGGTACACAAGGAGACTGTGTTACTGCATCTGAGCAGGTGATGAGAAAGCATGGAGGTAGAGTGATTCCTTAGTGATTAAGGGGTTCTGACCAGAATTGACCCCCCCAGCACTGCTATATAAATTATAAAACAATAATAGAATACAATTTTAAGTGATTTAGTATTTTAAGTACATGAGCCAAACTACTGTGTAAAATGCCAAGTACCACAGACCCATCAACCAGATAATAATAGATTTCCCCCATAGTACTGTGTAAAGATTCACTTTCTGAAATAAGGGATACACTTTGGAAAGATTGTTGTGTAAAATATTCTTTTCACCAATGAAAAAGGCAAATATGTCTATCCTTTTTTTCTGTTAGTGACACTATTAGCAGTAAACACTGTTTTATAATAATACTGTGGCAGAAGTTTCAAAGAAAACTACTAAAATGTGAATGAATTACATCAAGGACAAAAGAATCAAAGTTAGAAAAAACATTTTGTATTCAACAATAAAAGAAAACTAAAAGATTGGCTATGAAATAATGAACATATTTGCATGTTTGTAAGAAAATGGCATCTTTTTCCTATTAATGTATATAATACTTCTTTAGTTCCCTAATGAATATGCCACAGTATTTATTTGCATATATGACCCAGCACTGAGTTTAGATTAGTAAAAATAAAATAATAAATTACATTTTAATTAAAATGTGATGAGTTTCAAATTTTTAACTATACAACCAAATCAAACTTAGACATCTACATTTTAATCATTATACAAAACAGCTTTAAAATGTATGAAAATACTGCAAAATATTAAAAATGGATGTATAAATATTTACAGCCAATTCATCAAATGAGAAGCTGATCATAAATCCATTTATATGCAAATAATGCAGCACTACAGATGTAATATAATATCCAAGATCATTTTTGTATCTTCTATAAATTTATGCAAGCTTATTCCTAAGGACTTTCACTTTCTTGGATTATAATATTTTATAATAGCACCAAGAAATAAAGAAATAGTTTGAAAATGTAAATGCTGTCATAATTTTTTATTTTAATTCTAAGTAATTAAATATGATCATTACTATGTATGAAGCTTACACATTTTTTAGAAACCAAAAATTTTGCATCATGCAAAACATATAATCAAATATGCCAGTAGACTGTAATCATGCTAACACAGCCCTTTACAATAAAATTTGCAAGATATCATTTTAATTTCACTAACACTGCTAGAATGACCAGCGCATATATTCAGTATTATTTTTCTATGCTATAACTTACTCAACTCTTCAGAATGAAGTAAATATTTATTTATCAGACATATGTAGTAGTTAAATACAGTATCTCTTTGGTGTAGTTCTAATTCATCAACTCATTGGCTATAATTCTTTGGTATTGGAATTAGGTATAATATTATTCTGTACTTTATAAATTATCTTCATGTGCTTGGTAAGAATATAAAGTACATTAGAATTATATATCAGCTTCTGAGTTGTTCAATATTACTTCACACAAAAGCTTACACTAACCTTTGCTAATCAAATAAATGCTTCTGCAGACTGTAACCTGTCAGATTTCACAGTACGTTTTCTAATCAATGAGACACTTTGCAAGGCTTTAACGTTTTAACAATGTGAGGAAAGTGGGTATAAAGAAAGAATGGGAACTGTGCACAGCAGATACTCCTGAGCATTAGTGCCTGTCTTTAGCCTTGAAGGAAATAACCAACTTGCCGAGAAGCAAAGTAGGGCTGCTCTCACACCCCATGATTTGCCATGATTTTTCTGCCTAATGTTCTAATTCCTTCTTGTTTTCTATCTTTATTCCTTTAATAGTCATAGTTTACTAGGGTTATCTCTATAATATTTACAACTATATTATGACCACCTCCCAGTTTTGTTTGAATTTCTGTGAAAGTTGCCTAAGGTTTGCTCTAGTTGAGTATTTTAGAGGTTTTGCTAAGTAAAACCCTTAGGGTGGTTTTTGTTCCAAGCTGCCCCTCTCTTTGCTCTAGTTACCAAAGGTCAGGAGAAACATATGGCCCCAGTGATTCGGAAGTTACCACAAGCAAGTTTTTTCAGAACACTGGGCAGCCATCCCAAGTGGAAGTCAATCTCCTCGCTTCACTTGTTTTCCTAGGGAGTTCTAGACTTTCGGGTAATAGCCAACGTATGCTTCAATCTGCTCATCAAATGTGGAAACAATAGTTATAACTATCTACACAATGATTTCTCAGCATATCAGTTTGCTGCCATTTAACCCTGCAGGTACAAAATAGTTATGCTTTGTCCATTGCAGGTCTATGAAAGGACATGTTAGACCCTTCACTTACTCCTGTTTTTATCACTACTTCTGATACGTATTCAGACATTACAGTCCTGCTCTGTTGTTTTACTTCTTAAAGCAAGAGTCCCATGATGTCATACTAAAATCAAACCCATTTTTATTTCATGATTAAATAATCCTACTTCCCTGGTAGCAAGACTTGTTAAGTTCATCATTCTCCATTGGCTCATTTTCTTTTGTGTAATAATGCAGAAAGGTATTTTTCCAAAAAAGTAAAAATGCATATCAGTTTCTCATTCATTAAATCTTTCTCTTATACTAGAAGGATTTATTACATTGTGTTATTGTGGAAGGTATGGGTGTTGCACGTGAGTGCATCTTCATATATGTGTATGTATGTACAGGTTGGAGTTCAATATACAAGGTCCCTTCGTTACACCTTATTTTTGTGACAAGGTCATTTAACAATCTGGAGCTCACTCATTTAGCAAGATAAGCTGGCAACAAGTTCCAGAGATCCTATTGCCTCTACTACCAGGCGGGATCACCATACCTTGTTCTTTGTGTTGGTTCTAGGAATCAAACTCCAGTCTTCATGCTTGCCAGCACTTTGCTAGTACACATGTCCCCACTTCCATAATCTGGGATTCTAAACATTGGCAGCCATATATTTAAGTATAGAACATACTTCAAAAACAAATCTGGTACAAATAATATAGTTGTTCTTTGTATACACACACCATGATACATGTGTGTGTGTGTGTGTGTGTGTGTGCGTGTGTGTGTGCCCATAGATATCCACATATATACCTATATGTACATATATGAGTGTATGTGTTTGTGTGTGTATATATATGTATGTATATATACATATATACATACATATATATATATGTATACACAAACACATACACTCTAGATTCTTTTTTTATATATCTTCAGGTAAACATCATCTTACTCAAACTGGAAGTAACATTATCATCTTGTGGTAAATTAATTTATTTCTACTCCTTTCTTGGTCTGAAACAGCATGCATTCTGAGAGCCTATTAACATCAAGACTATAGTCAACAACTTAAATGGAAAGATATTCAAATAAATTCCATTAAAATCAGGAAAAAGACAAGCCTGTCCACTCTACTATCTGCATATCTACTCAATATATGGCTTGAAGTAGTAGCCATAGCAACAATACAACAAAAGGAGATCAAAGGGATACAAATTAGAATGCTAGAAGTCAAATTATCCTTACCAGCTGATAATATGAGAGTATATGTTTGTGACTATAAACTTTCCACAGGGGAACTCTTACAGCTGATAAATATCAAATAGCTTGATACACAATTAACTCACAAGACATACCATATGACTATATACCAATAACAAACAGATTGTGAAACAAATCAGGGAAAAAATATCTTTTACAATAGCCTCAAATAATATTTAAAAACCTTGGGGTAACTAAACACATGCAAGTGAAAGACTTGAATGATAAAGACTTTAGGACACCGAAGAAAGAAACTAAAGAAGATGTCAGATTAAAAGATCTCCCACGCTCATGGATAGGGAGAATTAAAATAGTGAAAATGGCCATTCTACGAAAAGCATTCTATAGAATCAGTGTAATCCTCATCAAAATCCGAACAGACTTCTTCACCTATCTTGAAAAGACAATTTTCCCCTTCATATGGTAACATAAAAAGCCTACAATAGATTAAAAAAAAAAAAAAAAAAAAACATTCCTCAATAATAAAAGAACTGCTAGAGGTATTACCATCTCTGACCACAAGTTGTACTATTGAGCTATATTAATAAAACAGTATAGTTATCGGCTCAAAAGGTTGATTGATGAATTGATGACCCAGACAAGAAGCCACATTTAATATTTAATAAGAATATTTAATAAAGAAACTGGAAAACATATTTGAAAAAAGACAGCATCTTTAACAAATGGTCCTAGTCACATTAGATGGCTGTATGTAAAAGAATGTAAATAGTTCCATATCATCATCCTGCACAAACTCAACTCCAAATAAATCAAACACTTCAACATAACACCACTAACTCTGATAGAAGAAAAGTGGGAAATAGCCTTGAACTCACTCGGGTAAGAAAGGATACTGAATATAAAACCATACAGCACAGGCACTAAGATCAACAATTAATAAATGGGACTTTAAGAAACTGAAAAGCAACTTCTTGGTGAAGGACACCATTCATCAGAGAGACTTTTACCAGCTACACATCTGACAGATGATTAATATGCAAAATATACAAAGCATTAAACACTGGATATCAACAAAACAAATAACCTTTGAACAACTTTTAAAATGTAGTACAGATCTAAGCAGATAACTCTCTAACAAAGAAACGCCAATGACTGACAATCACTTAAAGAAATATTCAACATCTTTATTCGTTAGGGAAATGCCAGACAAAACTACAAGATTTCGTATTATACCAGTCAGAATGGCCAAGGTAAACAAAACAAAAAACAGCACATGTGCATAACACAACGCATTGAACACTGGGAAGTTGAGTTTGTACCTACCTAGGACCTTGAACAACTGGCAAGTGTTCCTGGAAATAGAAGGTACTCTGATTGCTACCAAAGAAAAGATATAAACATCAATACAGTTGCAAACCCTTCTATATACGCTGGTTCCTGTCTCCAATACATGTTAGTGCATGTTGGTAACAACTTCCTAGAGCAATCAATGAATAACTGATTCTAGTTAAGGACCATTCCATGAGATGGAACCCATACTCAAATGCTGTTTTTAGTTTTTGTGCTTTTACAGAATCTCCTGAATATGTAAATGAGTGTGCCTGTGCATCTATATCTGTTTGTGTCTTTCTTTTCTTGGACCCTTTTCCTCTTTTGGTGTCCCCTATAGTATTACAATATTTTATCTTATTATGTTTTATTTTTATCCTCTTTAATGTTGTTTATTTTCTAATATAGACATAAAGAGGGTGGATACAGATAGGAGGAAAAGTGGGAAGGAAATGAGTGGAGTAAAGGGAGGGAAATAGTCATAATATATTGTATGGAAGAAAATCTATTCTCATATTCTTCTATATTGATAGACAGGAGCCTAGCCCAGTCACATCAGGGAGGCTTCAGTAAGCAACTGATGGGAGCAAAATCAAGCATTAGATGGAGCTTGGGTATTGCCCCTAAGAGAGGTCAAGCAAGGATTGCAAGAGCCAGTGGGGTCAAGGCCATCTGGGGAACACTGCCCAGGGAACCAACTAAGCAGGGCTCATAAGGGCTCACAGAGACTAATGCAGCAATCACAGAGCCTGCATGGGTCCACCCTAGGTCTGATGCATGGATGTTATGGTTGTCAACTTGGAATGCTCGTGAGACTAGTGTTAACAATGGGAGTGGAGGTTGTCACTGACTCTTTTGCCTGCTCTTGGGACCCTTTTCCTTCTACTGGGTTGCCTCATCCAGCCGTGACCTGAGGGTATGTGCATAGTCTTATTGTTAGTTGTTAAGCTATATTTAGGAGATCTGGTCTTTTGTGAAGGAAAATTGAGGAGGAGTGGCTCTAGGGGAGATGGGAGCTTATGGGGAGACTGGGAATAGTGAAGAGAGGAGAAACTGGTCAGAATGATAAGAGGGAAATATAAACTAAAAAATAATTGAAAATATATTTTATTTTATTTTTTATATTGGATAATATTCCTTTTTATTATCATCTTGTTCCTACATTTTGTCAAACATTACTAAAAGTAAGCAGGCTTTACTTTATCCATCAGTACATAAACCTTGAACGAATTACAAAGATTAAATTCTAAACAGGTACATTTGGTTTGCAATGATAGTGTGCCTCTCTCTACTTTCAGAACTATTGCCTTGGACAAGCATTGGAAGTTTCTTTCCACTATTGTTTAAAGGATGATATTAATAACAGTAATTATTTTACAATGTGAAAGCAGAGTGACAATAAATTCTGAATACAAGACGCGGGAGAAATGGCTCAGCAGTTAAGAGCACTGGCTGCTCTTACAGAGAACCCAGGTCTGATTCCCAGGATCCATACAGCTCACAGCCACTTGCAAAGCCTGTTCCAGGGGATCCGATGTCCTCTTCTGACCTCCAGAAGGACCAGGCGTGTGTGTGTGTGTGTGTGTGTGTGTGTGTGTGTGTGTGTGTGTGTAAATTAATATTGTTTTCAATTTTCAAATTAAAATGGGAAGAGAATAATGTTTATCCAAATCTTTTTATATATAAGAATCCATATGTTTAGTTTTCATACATACCTATCATGTGTTTTGATAAATCCTATCCCTCAAAGCCCCCCTCAAATATTTTTTAACATACACATCTATTTTATTACACATGAATAAAACAAACTACATATTGCAGGGAGAATCATGAGACAATCATGAGTTATATAAATGTTACATTCAGAGGGATTTGGCTATTTGTATTTGTCATATTTGAAATAAACATCTTTCCTGTCTTGTTGGGTCTAAATTTCTGAATGAAATTCAGTATCTACCATTTAAATATATTTCAATAAAAGAAAAATCAGTAGTTACATGTCCAAGTCAACATAACAGTTGTTAACGTGCACAGTTGAAATCTGAAAACTGTTGCCAAGGGTAGGTGTGTGGGTTAGCAATTTGCAAATGTATGTGCACTGAATCTAGTATTTATAGTGTTGATAATTACCAAAGAATAAATGTAATATTTACTATTATTAATAGCAGGTACTATAAATAATATCATCTCTATTCCTTTGCTCTCTTTTCATTTTTGAATGTATAGCTTCATACTTGTTAGACAAGCGTCCAGTCACTGAACAGGCCCACTTTTCTGCTTTAAATTAGCTTTCATACTTTTGAATGTGATTTTTTTTTTCTGTTTTGGAACTCCAAAGTACAAATATGGAACTGGTGCAATTTCTGAGGAAAGCCCTGTATAACATACTGACTTGCTAGGATATGTACCTGTTGTTAATAAAAACTCTTCTCTTTATAATAGAAAGCATGTGTTAGGAACCGATTTGGAAAATAGGCAAAGTCACAAGGATGTGGTTATTGGACTGCCAGATCAAACAGGCTCCTTTCCTGTGTTTCTACACCTGGGCACTGGAAAGACCATCAAGCAATTTTGTATCACTTTATATATAGAAGATGCTCATGCATCTGGATACGGGCCAGGTTCAGAACTAGCACACAAATGCAACAGTGCTCACCTGGTCAAACATTCCAAGCTCCCACAACCACTTACATCAGGGAAACTAGACACCGCCAAAGATTTCCAATAAACCACAGCATAGCAAGGCATCTCCTCATTCAACTTCCTATTGAATAGCATTTTTAATAGGTAATGAATCAGGAAAAAGCACCAAGAAGATAATGCCGTGTCTTCTTTCATGTGATCTCAGCTAGTGACTGGGGTAAGAGCCTCGTGTGCATGGTTTCACCATTAATATGTAAAGCTGCTCTAGTGTATTAAAACTGTTAAAGTTAAACTGGCACAAATAATTTTTTGAGTTTATCCCACAACTTGTTTAATGTTTGTATGCTCCCATACATTATTAAATAGCCATATACAAGAAACTGTATTTGATGGTGAAAATACAGCAAATGTAGTGGAAAGTTACACTTTACAAGATTTCAGTTGAAAAAAAACTTTAACATAAAAGCGAAAGAAAAGCCTGTGAAGAGCAAGGGGGTCGGTCCTTAAACAACTCAGGTATTCAGAGGGTGTGTTGCCATCTTGCCAGGGTGAATAGGGCAATACTGGGCAGAGCATTTACAAAACACAGAGACATTTGAGCTGTCTCTGCAAGGACCAGGACTGAAGCTGGAAAGAGCCACTCCTTAGGGAACAGACTCTCCTTCAGAAAAGTACAAATAATTAACATAATTCCAGGTTATCCTGGCACCAGAATTGAATGGGCCAAGAGATTGAGCAAGCGCCACAGCGTTAAATAGTACTCACTCACTAGCCTATCTTTTGCTTTACATGACATAAAAAAAGACACTTAGTCTTATGATTTCAATGCAATTATTTTACCTTTTTTTCTACATAAGAGTCCAGTGTGCCAAATAGTTAAGCATCTTCCTCAAGATAAAGCAAAAGAATTTGATACTGAATAATTTTTGGCAAAGTATGCATATTTCATTAGAGGAGTCTCTGCAGAGATGAAAATGCAATTAACGAAAAGAATGATGGTCCTGGTTACAGTTAGCAGCAATTGATACTACAGAAGAGGAGGTCACTAAACCTGATAATTATAACGAGTATTTAAAAGAACACAAGAAAAATTAAACAGTGGGTGATTATCAATGCTACATAGGACAATAAATGCAGTTACCTACAGCATTGTAACTTCGAGTGATGAGGATGAAAGCAGGGGTCCTGTGGATTATACTTCTCTCCAATGTGTCCATACACACTATCCTGTGTAAATTACTGAACCTTATTGTTTATGAAGTATATTTATTATAACTTATTAAGTGTTGAAACTATTTTTGTAAATGAGTAACTGTTTAGCTTAAAACGGAAACTCAAGGTTGGAGTTTGCAAAATGCTAACCATTTTCACATAACACTAAAATTGATGTCTTCTTCATTACTAAATTTCACTGTATTTTGCATTGGTATGTCAAAATCTTGTAGAGCTGATATTACATATATTTTTACATAGCATCTAAGTATACTTCAAAATATATAGGACAAGATGCATGTACATGATAAATAATGTGAATAGTCTCTTTGATTACAAAAATAACTTAGAATTTCTATAATCCAGATTCTATTTTTTTCATTATAGGTTTTATGTCAATCCCGAAACATTAGCACTTAAAGTCTTAAAAGTCATCTCCCCTATAAGATACTTTAAGAATAAAATATACCAGGGACTGGAGAGATGACTCAGCAGTTAAGAACACTGTCTGTTCTTTCAGAGGTCCTGAGTTCAATTCCCAGCAACCACATTGTGGCTGACAACCATCTATCCCATGGTGTGATGCCCTCTTCAGGCATGGAGGTGTACATGCAAATAGAGCCCTCAGAAAAATAAATAATACTTTTTTAGAAAAAAATAAATATGCCATTCAACCTTTAAAGATTTGTCTCGCACTAATAAAAAGTTTAACATTCAATGTATTTAATTTAAGAAATATTTCATTGTAAAAATTCATACTTGAGAGGCAGCAGCAACAGCGGCGGCACCATCGTCAGCAGTGGCAGTGGCTGAGGTTTGCAGCTCTGAGCCTTCCGGTGGAGGCGATTAGTGTGGTGGCCGGTGGGAGTTGCTGCGGGAGAGGGGACTCTGGACAGGATTTGGGTCGTGTGGTGCCTTGTGACCCAAACTGGACTCGGCGGACAGTTCAGCCCCAGAGTCCCGGGTTCAGCTCAGTGCGTAGTGCCGTGGAGACGCTGTCTCAGCAGAGCAAGCAATTCTGCCCTAGGCACTGGCTCAACTCAGCCACAGGTCCCCTGCTATGACACAGGCTGGGCGGAGCACTCAATTCTACCTTAGGCACCAGCTCAGCACAGCCGCAGTTCTCCTGCTGTGACACAGGCTGGGCGGAGCACTCAGTCCCACCCTAGGCACCAGCTCAGTGCAGCCGCAGTTCTCCAGCTGTGACGCGGGCTGGGTGGAGCACTCAGCTCCACCAGAGGCACTAGCTCACATCAATGAGCAGTTCTGGCAAAGACACAAGCACAGCTCAGCGGTTAGTTCTGGGGCCCTAACACAGACTGAGGTCAGCACACAGATTCAGCCCAGAGGCCCTAGCTGGACTTGCCGGGCAGATTGGGCCCAGAGACTCAAGTTGAGCTGTGTGCACAGGCTTGGCGGCTCCAAGACTCTGGCTGGACTATCCACGTAGTATAGGCCCGGAGTACCAGGCTGAATTCAGCGTGCAGTTTGAGTCCAGAGTCCCTGGCTGAGTCCGGTGCACAATTCCACCCCAGAGACTCGGGTGGAGTTCGGAGTGCAGTTTGGGGCCTGAGACCCTAACTGTGCTTGGCAGACAGACTGGGCCCAGAGATTCTAGCGGAGCTTTTGGCACAGTCCCGGCTCTACAACTCTGGTTGGACACAGTGTGCAGTTTGAATCCAGAATTCCTGACTGAGCTTGGCAAATAGTTCAGGCCCTGAGTCAATAACTGACCACAGCACACACTTTGGGCCAAAAGCCCCTAGCTGAGCTTGGGGCGCAGTCCCAGCCCCCCAAAATTCTGGCTGGGCCCTGTGTGTATTTTGTGCCCAGAATACCAAGCTGAGCTCGGGAGACAGTTCGGGCCCTGAGAATCTAGCTGAGCTCGGCACGTGGTTCGGGCCCACGGTCCCTGGCTGGACTTGGCAGGAAACCCAGAAGGCTGTGGATACCTTGGCCTGACCCAACACTCATTCAGAGACCCAGAACGATTGCAGGACCCACAGCACAGGGGAACTGAGGATCACTGGCTGTGAGGGACCAAAATGACAGGGCTAACTTCCTGCCATACACACCAGTGAAGTATCAGAGCTTCCAGCCTATGGACATCGTGAGAAAATAAGTGAACCTATCATCAGACTCCCTCCATCCAACTCTGGAAGCTACCCAACAAAAGCAAAGACGCCAAGATGTCTAAAGGACAGCGTAAAAGCATACCCAAAACCCCCCAAAACAACATGGTGTCTCCAGTTTCCAGCTATCCAAAAAAAACAACCCAGAGAATTCAAATACAATGGAAATACAAGAAAATGACCTCAAATACTTAGTAATGAGGATATTAATGGAGGAAAAAAATAAAATTTGTAATCAAATGCAAAAGGACGCAGCCAAATAGGTGAGAGACATAAAAGAAGCACATAGAGTGGAACTGGAAAACTTTCAGGAAAATGAAAACAACCAGATGAAAGAAATCAAAAAATCAGGTCAAGATCTGAAGACGAAAATGGATTCAATGATAAACACACAGACAGAAGAAAAACGAGAACGGGAGACCTCAGAGAAGAAGGCGAGCAACACAGAGGTGAGCTTTTCTAACAGAATCCAAGAAATGGAAGAACGAATCTCAGGTCTAGAAAATACAATCACATATCTTGAAGCAACCATTAAAGAAAATGCCACATCTGACAACTCCTGACACAAAACATCCAAGAAATTAAGGACACCATGAAAAGAAGAAATCTGAGGATAATAGGCATTGAAGAAAGAGAAGATATCAGTCTCCAAGGCCCAGAAACTATTCTCAATAAGATCATAGAATAAAATTTCCCCAATCTAAAGAAACAGATGCCTATAAACATACAAGAGGCCTACAGAACACCAAATAGAATTGACCAGAAAAGAAAAACTGCCTGTCACATAATAATCAAAACACAAAACATGCAGAACAAAGAAAAAATATTAAAAGCTGCAAGGAAAAAGGGAGAAATAATATTTAATGGAAAACCTATCAGATTTACACCTGAATTCTCAGCAGAGACCATAAAAGCCAGAAGGGCCTGGACAGAGACCCTGCAAACCCTAAGAGACCACAGATGCCAGGCCAGACTACCTTACCCAGCAAAACTATCAATAACCATTGATGGAGAAAACAAAATATTCCATGACAAAAACAAATTCAAACAGTACCTATCCACAAATCCAGCTTTACAGAAGGTACTAGAAGGAAAACTCCATCTCAAAGGGGCAAGCTACAACCAAAACTACTCAGGAAATAAGTAACTATCCAATGGCAAAAACACAACTACACAAATGCTCGACTGGAACCAACATCAAAATTAAGACTCTGAACAGTCACTGGTCATTAATGTCTCTCAACATCAATGGTCTCAATTCTCCAATAAAAAGACACAGACTAACTGAATGGGTACATAAACAAGATCCAACATTCTTCTGCATTCAAGAAACACATCTCACCCATAATGATAGGCATTACCTCAGGGTAAAAGGTTGGAAAAAAATATTCCAAGCAAATGGTCACAAGAAGCAAGCAGGCATAGCCATTTTAGTATCGAACAAAATAGACTTTCAACCAAAATTAATCAAAAGGGATGAGGAAGGACACTTCATACTCATCAAAGGTAAAGTCAACCAAGATGACATCACAATTCTGAATATCTATGCTCCCAATACAAGGGCACCCACATTTGTAAAAGATCTGCTAAAAAAGCTTAAATCACACATCGATCCCCACACAATAATAGTGGAGGACTTCAACACCCCACTCTCACTGAAGGATAAGTCATTGAAACAGAAACTAAGCCAAGAAATAACATCATTAACCAATGCCATGGGTCAAATGGATCTAACAGATATCTATAGAAGCTTTCACCCAAACACGAAAGAATATACCTTCTTCTCTGCACCCCATGGAACCTTCTCCAAAATTGATCACATCGTAGGTCACAAAGCAAGCCTCAACAGATACAAGAGAACTGAAATAATACCTTGTATCCTATCAGATCACCATGCTCTTAGGCTGCAATTCAACAACAACAGAAATAACAAAAAGCCTACACGTACGTGGAAACTAAACAACTCTCTGCTAAATGACACGTGGGTCAGGGAAGAAATAAAGAAAGAAATCAAGGAGTTTCTGAAATTCAATGAAAATGAAAGAACAACGTACCCAAATTTGTGGGATACATTGAAAGCAGTGCTAAGAGGAAAATTCATAGCACTAAGTGCCTTTAAAAAAAAATTGGAAACATCGCACATAAGCATCTTAACGACACAACTGGAAGCCCTAGAAAAAAAAGAAGCAGAAACACCCAAAAGGAGTAGACGTCTGGAAATAAACTCAGGGGTGAAATTAACTAATTAGAAACTAAGAAAATAGTCCAAAGAATCAACAAAACCAAGAGCTGGTTCTTTGAGAAAATCAACAAGATAGACAGACCATTAGCCAAACTAACTAAAAGGCAGAGAGACAGTATTGAAATCAACAAAATCAGAAACGAAAAGGGAGACATAACAACAGACACTGAAGAAATACAAAGAATCATAAGATCCTACTTTGAAGGCATATACGCCACCAAATTTGAAAATCTAAGGGAAATGGACAATTTTCTTGATCAATTTCATTTGCCAAACTTGAGTAAAGAACAGATAAACAAGCTAAATAGTCCCATTTCCCCTACAGAAATACAAGCAATCATTGATAGCCCAACCATAAAAAGCACAGGGCCAGATGGTTTCAGTGCAGAATTCTACCAGACCTTCAAGGGTGAGCTAATACCGATAGTCTTCAAGCTACTCCAAAAGATAGAAATGGATAGAATATTACCAAATTCATTCTATGAGGACATAGTCTCATTGATACCTAAACCTCACAAAGACTCAACAAAGAAAGAGAATTTCAGACCAATTTCTCTTACGAACATCGATGCAAAAATACTAAATAAAATACTTGCAAAACGAATACAAGAACACATCAAAGATATCATTCATCATGACCAAGTAGGCTTTATACCAGGCATGCAGGGATGGTTTAATATATGGAAATCCATCAATGTAATCCACCATATAAACAAACTGAAAATAAAAAAACCACATGATCATCTCTTTAGATGCAGAGAAAGCATTTGATAAAATCCAACACCCATTCATGTTTAAAGTTTTAGAGAGATCGGGGATGCAAGGCACTTTCCTCAACATAATAAGGGCTATATACAGCAAGCCAATAGCCAAAATCAAAGTAAATGGTGAGATACTCAAGGAAATTCCTCTACAATCGGGAGCAAGGCAAGGCTGCCCACTCTCTCCATATCTCTTCAATATAGTACTCGAAGTTCTAGCCAAAGCAATAAGACAACAAAAGGAGATCAAGGGTATTCAAATGGGAAAGGAGGAAGTCAAATTATCCCTATTTGCAGATGATATGATAGTGTACATATGTGACCCTCAAAATTCCACCAGAGAACTCCTACAGCTGATAAACACCTTCAGCAAATTAGCTGGATGCAAAATTAACTCAAAAAGTCTGTAGCCTTCCTATACAAAAATGATAAGCTTGCAGAGGAAGAAATTAGGAAAGCCACACCCTTCACATTAGCCACGAGCATTATAAAATATCTAGGAGTCACTCTAACTAAGCAAGTGAAGGACTTGTTTGAAAAAAAAATCAAAACTCTTCAGAAAGAGATTGAAGATGACCTGAGAAGATGGAATGATCTTCCTTGCTCATGGATCGGGAGAATTAACATAGTAAAAATGGCCATCCTACCAAAAGCAATCTACAGATTCAATGCAATACCTATCAAAATACCTACACAATTTTTTAAAGCCATTGAAAGTTCAATTCTGAACTTCACATGGAAAAACAAAAAACCCAGAATAGCTAAAACAATCATGTACAATAAAAGGTGCTCCAGAGGAATCTCCATACCTGATCTCAAACTGTACTATAAAGCAATAGTAATTAAAACAGCTTGGTACTGGTACAGCAACAGGTTGGTTGATCAGTGGAATCGAATCGAAGATGCAGATATGAATCCACACATATATGGTCACTTGATTTTCGACAAAGAAGGCAAATCCATTCAATGGAAAAAGGATAGCATCTTCAACAAATGGTGCTGGTCTAACTGGAGGTCTATGTGTAAAAAAATGCAACTGGACCCATATTTGTCAACTTGCACAAAACTCAAATCCAAGTGGATTAAAGCCCTACCATAAAACCAGAGACACTAAGTCACTTAGAGGAAAAAGGGGGGAAGAGCCTGGAACATATTGGCACAGGAGACAACTTCCTGAACAGAACACCAACAGCCCAGGCCTTAATGTCAACAATTAATAAATGGGACCTCATGAGGCTGAGAAGCTTCTGTAAGGCTGGAGACACTGTCAAGAGAACAAAGCGACAGCCTACAGACTGGGAAAAGATCTTCACCAACCCTACATCTGACAAAGGTCTAATATCCAAAATATATAAAGAACTCAAGAAACTAAACACCACCAAACCATATAACCCAATTGAGAAATGGGACTTAGAACTAAACAGAGAATTCTCAACAGAGGAATATCAAATGGCTGAGAAACACTTAAAGAAATGCTCAACCTCCTTAGTCATCAGGGAAATGCAAATCAAAACAACTCTGAGATTCCATCTTACACCCATCAGAATGGCTGAGATCAAAATTTGAAGCGACACCACATGCTGGCGAGGATGTGGGGAGAGAGGAACACTCCTTCATTGCTGGTGGGAATGCAAACTAGTACAGCCACTTTGGAAATCTATCTGGGGCTATCTCAGAAAACTGGGAATAGGGCTTCCTCAAGACCCAGCTATTCCACTCCTTGGAATATACCCAGAAGATGCTCCAGCACACATAAGAAAATTTGCTCAACCATGTTCATAGCAGCCTTACTCATAATAGCCAGATCATGGAAACAGCCTAAGTGTCCCTCAGTAGAAGAATGGATAAAGAAACTGTGGTACATATACACTATGGAATACAACTCAGCTATTAAAAACAAGGAATGCCCAAATTTTGTGGATAAATGGATTGAGCTAAAAATGATCATAATGAGTGAGTTAACCCAGAAGCAGAAATACTTAAATGGTATATACTCACTTATATCTGCATACTAGCCCAAGGGGCATGTCCCATGAAAGCCTTCCCTTACCAGGAAACTGGGACAGAGGGGAGGACATCCTATTGGGACTCTAGATGAGAGAAGCATGGGAGAATGGCAAAGTAGAAGGATCCAGAGGGTCCTAGAAACCTACAAGTAGAACATTATGATAGGCAGATTTGGGCCTAGCGGTCCCGCTTAAACTAAGGCACCAGCCAAGGACAATACAGGCAGTAAACTTTAAACCCCTACCCAGATCTAGCCAATGGTCAGAACATTCTCCACAGTTGAGTGGAGAGTGGGATATGACTTTCTCACGTACTCTGGTGCCTCACAATTGACCATGTCCCCTGGAGGGTGAGACCTGGTGGCACTCAGAGGAAGGACAGCAGGCTGCCAAGAAGAGACTTGATACCCTATGAGCATCTACAGGGGGAGGTAATCCCCCTCAGGAACAGTCATAGGGGAAGGGAATAAGGGGAAAAGGGGAGGGAGGGAAGAATGGGAGGACACAAGGGATGGGATAACCATTGAGATGTAACAAGAATAAATTAATAATAAAGAATTAAAAATAAATAAAAATTCATACTTTAAAATTAAAGCTAATGTATATAATCAAATATCACAGGGTTTTCCGTAAGGTAAGTAGTAGACTGCATTACAATTCTCTGACAGTATTGAACATTAACAAGTCTTCTCATCACATTATCTAACTTTTTCTTTAGGAAGAAGAATAATATTTCCTCTCAGTGGAACAAGGAAGAGGCACCTTTCCTGAAAATGCCACCGTAGCCCAATACAAAGGGCACAGAATGAAATATGATCATTCATTTAGATCAACGTGTGCTGGCACATGTTAAACGAGTCTTAAAAATTAAAATAAAATGCCAAGGACATAAAGGGTTGCAATGAAATAAATTAAACTGAAATTCTTTTCTTATTACTTTATTACGCAAATGAAATCTCATATAAGTTTGTTATATTTGGAAATTGAGTCGGGAGACAATGTTTAAAGCTTAAATCTTTCATTACTGTGAACAAAAGCATCCATTTGACATTTCAGTGTATAGTTGCACACTAATTCTATCAGGTAATCCCAACCAAACCAAAAATTTAATCTAGGGTGAAAAGGGAAGGGGATTAAATTGCTTTATTTTTAAAGCAAAACTTTGTTATATTTAAAGCATAACTGTTATTGCCACTGGATACGAATTTTGTAAACATTCAGTATTAATGTTAATTAACTTTTTTGTAGAAATTACCATGCATGCTTTTTAAAGAAAAAAAGAAATTTGGAGGTGGTAACATTTAAATAACACATAATTATATTTTATCAAACTATTATAATAATGTGCAAAAATTTCTTTGGAAATTCAGTCTCAGCCTGAAATAACTAAATATTAAAATGGCATTTATTTTAACACAGAAAGCCATTTCTTTAAATACTTAGAAAAACTACAGAATTTTTCTACTCATAATTGATACCATATTTTACTCTAGGTAACAGAAAATCTACTTAAAAACAAAACCGACTTATTTCAAGCATCCCTTTTTTAAAAAACCCTTCAGTTTAACTTGATGCAGGGTGTCTGATTTGTTGTTTGTTTGTTTGTTACTTCCAGATAGAAACAGTTCTTCTTTCAGCAAAAAAAAAAAAAAAAAAAAAAAAAAAAAAAAAAAAAAAAAAAAAACACCTTTTGTTTTCGTTTTTCCAATAATAATAAAATTCACAGGACTTCAAATATCCACAGCACCTTAAACCCTTTCAGCAATATGACACAGAAAAGCCAGAGCTTCCTACTGAAGAATGTCCTGTTCTCCCCAGATAAATGAAGGACTACAGTTAATTCATCCAAAAATTTTACATACATGGGGACCTGTTCTTCAGGTCCCGTAAGTTAAAAGGAGCCATTGGCTATGGGCAGATGCCATTCTTTTTTAATAGTATTTCCACTGGTAGGTTTTCCATGCCTCCGAGGATAGCCCCAAACCCATAAACATATGGATAGCACTAACTGGACTTAGTAGATTACTAAAAAAAATTAAGGGAAGATATTATTTTGTGAAGAGGACATATTGCTAGAAATATGTGTAGAATTAGAGAAGAGAAATACAGAGTGGATATGATCGTATTTCATTTTTAAAATGTGCAAAATTATCAAGAATAAAGAAAATAAAACAACCTCCTATCATTTGTTATGTGAATTATAAGTTGCATATTATATAAACCTTCATGAAAATGAAAATTAAGCACATTTTATTGAGTTAATTGAACATATCTCTGAAGCCAAGTTCAAAATTCCAGCTCCATCATACCACTTGCTCAAAGAAGCAGAGGGTAAACTTTAGACAGGCCCCATACTATCTTAATGACATTTAAGCTTCTCACCTATAAAACAAGGTAGTTTATTTACACTGTCAGATGCTATGCAAACCTGATCTGTCCTGCCTGCCACTATTTTTTTTTCTGTGATTCACTGATTACAACACAGAAAATTGCTGATAGAAGGCTGCTGGAACTTAAGTCAGAATTTGCAGTTATCAGCAACCTACTTAGAGACTTGTGAAACAGTACTGTGCCATTTGTGTCATAGTCAGAAAATGCTTTGGATGCATTTATAACGTTGACATTTTGAAATTCATTTCACCAAAAACAGATCAATATTTAAATAAATTTAGCAGTGTTTACTTACTAAGATGAGCCAAGGGCATTTCCATCGTAGCAAATGGATCATAAAGTTTTATTCCACCATATAACTTTCCTCTGTGCCTGTCACTTTGATTCCTAATGTTTCACTTGCCTAGAGTTATACATTTTAGGATTGTGTTTTTTTCTTTTGGATTATAGTGAAATATGAGAAAAAAACATCTTAATATCTCCTAGAACACATTTATTTGTGTTGAGTGTCAGGCTGCAAGAATGTTAAAATGATGAAATTGTCCTCCAAGCGTACACAGGCAAATGGGTGTTCTGTGTCAACATCTTCATCCTTGAGATCAAGACAAAGGATGTGATTCCTCGTCCATCTCACCAGAGATCCTACAGTATATGACTCATATATGATAAAATACATTATGTACATATTATAATAAAAGTGTAAGAAAGTAGACAGAAGAAACATGCCTTTAATATCATCTCTGGTAGAATACTACACTATATGGACCAGTAGCTCCTATGGGAGTCATTCTAAATGCTGAAATAAGAGCTTGATACATTAAGTTGCAAAACTCAGGGGACAATGGACAAATTACAGTATTACCCATGCCTTATTCTTTCTAATAACTGTATTTCAATAAAATCACAATTATCAAAGCATTTTTCATAAAATTAAAAATAGTCAATTATTGTACTGTGAACAATCTACTATTCAGTATCTATAGAAACAATCTCAGATATAAATATGTTATATTTTTATAACATTAAGGTTGTATCTTCATATATCAAACTATAAACTAAGAACTATCCCATTTAATAATAAATCAGAGTATCTTCCCCTTAATGTATATTTCACAACATATGAAATGAATTAAATCAAAGCTCCTTTAGTTGTCAAATAAGATAAAGGCTTGGCCACTGCATCCTGCCATTAACTCAACAAACAGAGATGTTCAAATTACCATCATAAGTTCTCAGATCCCTGAGAAAACAAACTTGAAAACCCCTTGCTTATCTCTTAGCCTACAAGAAGCCTACTTCTTTTTTTCTACTCACATTTAAGACATATCAGTATATGAAATAAAATGTTTTGTTTTTTAAAATGTCCTTTGGTTTTATTTGTGCAAGTGTATGATTGTGTGTATATATATATATATGTGTGTGTGTGTGTATATATATATATATATATACACATATATGTGTATATATATGTGTGTGTATATATATATATACATATATACTTGTTTGTAGATGTGCACACATTTGCATGCCTTTGGAGGCCAGAATTCCTGAGACAGAGTCTCTCACTGAATTTTAAGTTCACAAAGTTGATGAGACCAATTGGCCGGTGAGCTCCAGGCATCCAGGAATGCAACTACAGGTGGCTATGTATGTGGGTACTAAGGATCTGCGTCTGAATTCAGGTCTTCAGGCATATACAGAAAGTACTTCGCCCACTGAGGCATCACCACAGACATGTTTACTACATTTGCCTAGTAATGTCAGTTTTCAGTGTCTTACGTTTACTCCACAGTTCTCTAAGCTTCAGAACAAATTGTGACCAGCACTTCAACACTTTTAAGTGAATCTCTTGATGGGAAAGCAATTGCACAATATCTAGACTTAATTCAATCCCTCAGCAAAGACCACTAATTTCTTTGCAATGGGTCAGTAAGGGAGATGAGGGGTACCTTTAAAGAAGTCCTCTGCATCACCCCCAAACTATTTTCACTATCTCTAAACTACGAACATTAGTCTTCCCAAATCTTTTCTTTCCACATCTATCATCCATTCCGGTCATATGGCTTAACTGGATCAGAAAGATTAGGTCTACGTAGATAAGTCATCGCAGTAACTTCCCAACAGTTTCTTCTCCACCCACTTGTCAAGTTTCATGATTTTGCACAGCAGTTATGCTTCTTAAGTTCATCTCTGACCTTAAAGCCTTCCTGATTAAAAACATGGCATTCAACAGATTATAAGCAAAAACTCAATATCTCTTACAGTGATTTGACCATAGCACCAGCAGATTTGATCTGTGAGCTCCAATGGTCTTCTTTGCTTTCAAACACTGTCGAATCATGAAGTCTCCTAGGCCTTGGCACAGATAAGATCACACCATGTACCCACATGCTCTCATACCATGTACCCACATGTTCTCACACCATGTACCCACATGCTCTCATACCATGTACCCACATGCTCTCACACCATGTCCACATGCTCTCATACCATGTACCCACATGCTCTCTCACCATGTACCCACATGCTCTCATACCATGTACCCACATGCTCTCACACCATGTACCAAAATTTAAATTCAGCATGCAGTTCACAATTTGTGTGTTCTTTGTTGGCTAGAACCTCTGTATCTCCCTCAGTTATCAGAACATATCATCACATCCTGCACAGAATTTTTTTTCTTTTTGGTTTTTCGAGACAGGGTTTCTCTGTGTAGCCTTGGCTGTCCTGGACTCACTTTGTAGACCAGACTGGCCTTGAACTCACAGAGCTCTGCCTGCCTCTGTCTCCCGAGTGCTGGGATTAAAGGTGTGCACCACCACCACCCAGCACCTGCACAGAATTTTGCTCCATGACCCTCCATCAAGTTCAGCCATAAAATTAAAACCTTGGGGAAAATGTGGTCTGTCCAACATTAATTTTTCACAGACCTTTGACCAGTTTTGAAAACCTGAAGACCATTTAGATTTTTTTCCAGAAAAAAAGAATATGACTCAAGTAAATGCTGCCGTTACACTTTTTTACATTTCCTGGCTTCACTTTGTCTCTAATGAGATTAAAACATGTCTGGAATCACACGTACAAGTGTTTTACTTGTGCATATGATATTCAGTACAAATATTCTACCAAAGAATGATTATAATTTGCATTTGTATTTTCCAAGCTGGTATTGAATAGATAGCTCCACTCTTCAATGTCCTTTTAAGCATTCAGGCATGTCAATATCAATTAAGATTGATGACTATTACAGAACAGTATTAGAAAGAAGCTATGCTTTCAGTTAGCAGATAAAACAGAGGACATAATCTCAGGCCCCGACTGTGAATCTATTATGCTTCAGTCCTGAATAGTCAGTCATTAGTGCCTCTGCTTCACTTACACATATTGATCTGTTCAAACGTAAGGAAGCTTTTATCGCTACATCAATTTCTGAACCTCTGCCCTTCAGCAACCTTAAAGATTACTTAAACATATGTGGCTAAATGAACGACAATCTCTACAAAACCACCCACACTTAAAATTAAAAGCTATTAATTTTGGAAATTTTATTAAAAATAATTATAATAATTATATAGAGGACGGCTATGTAGTAATGAACTCATAGTGATTGTGACAACATGTACAAAACCTGGACAAGCTGACAAGAGACAAAAATCCCAGCTTGAACAAAGAGAAGTGGGCACAAGATCCCAACACTTGTTAGCTTCTGTGAGAAGGAAAATCAGCTTTCTACAGCAGAGTGACCCAGGGTATGCCAAGGACACTCTATGGCAGGCTTCATGCACACAAAAATCAGATGCCATATAGTCTATATGTGCATATGTACTTTTGGGGGGATTAGTATTTTGTTTTGTTTTGTTTTGAAGAGAGCTAAAAACATGAAATTAAGGGAGCTGTGAGGAGTTGGAGGAGAAGAAAAAATGATAAAAAAATATATTGTATTAAGTTATTTAAAAATAGAAACAATTAAATTAAAAGATCCATGCCTTGAATAATAAGATATTCAAAATAAGTAAAATAATAATAGCAAATTTACAATCCATAAAGAACCATTTATATTTGCATACCATCAGGAGAACCATTTTATTGGCACAGCAATGGACAAAAAAGTGTGCTTAAATTATATCAAATCTTGGGGAGTATGAAAAGTAGCTCCTTCAAGCCATGTTTTGTCCAAAGTGAAATACTTGTTCTCACTGCTTTCTCCAAGAGAAATTTTCTCTTAAATTCATGAAAGCAATGTTTAAAAGAACTTACACACAAATGTCACATCAGTAAAGACTACCATGACCTGTTAGAAGACAGAGGTGTATGTCATTAATAACATTGAAATTAAATAATTTCATTAATTTGTGCTGACTAAAATTCAAATTTATTTTGAATACATGGTCACATTAATAAATTTTAAAGCCTCTTATTTCTACAACATTTAAATAGAGCACTGGATTGTCAACTCACACATTCCCATGTAATTAGTTCTTGTCAAAATGTTCTAATATATAAATGTTTTGAAAGCAGAAAATGTTCTGTAGCAATTAATCAATACATACCACGAAAATAGGTTTATTTACTATGTTATTCCATGTGAACTGTCATACATAGCATATGAAAGAAAGAAAAACTATTTCTCTGGTAAAAGCTAAATTATTTCATCTGGATTTTCAGAATGATCTATGTGCTCAAACCTTGGTTGTTGATTTTAAATGTTTTACTCAGTCAACTCACATGACTCCAGAATGCCCATTGTTTAAAGAAGAACATTTTACTAGCTTAATTAAAGTGATACAAATATTATATTGTGCTAAATTAATACTTGTGTGCAAGGAAATTTAATTTAAGAAAAGGAAATATTAAGTTTTATGAGGCTTGAAATTTATGAATTTCTTGAACTCACAGTGGTTCATGATGCTAAGGAGAGCCCAACCTTACAGTTCAGTAGTTTCATAGGAAATGCAATCTAGATTAGGACTAGGGCCGCACTGTGTTATAAAATTTATTAATTATAATATACCTACAATTTCTTAACATTTTAAATCTAAGTAGTAAGAATCAAATTCCAAAAAACAAAAAATTTTACATTCATAGAGCAGGAGTTTTAAAGAGGTAAACATGGAAACACAAGAATATTTAAGACAAACATTGAGGGAATGAAAAGGAAAAGGCCGTGAGTAATTAAAACTAGATGAGCAAGTGGATACAATGTTGCAAGTGGCTATTTCAGCTTATAGGTCAGGAAAAGAGCACTGTCAAACAGTATAATTTTTTCTCTCCACAACTTATCAAGCTGTATGCATTTAAGGTACCACAATGTGATGCTAAGTCATCTGTGTACAGTGTAAAAAATGATAACCATATTAAGATAACTAACATATATATTGTCTCACAGCTATCTGTGCTTCAGGTTTTGTTGTGACATGGAATGGATGAGGTTAAGACGTAGTCATTTAACAATGCTAAAGATATAGTAGAGCATTATTAACTACCGCTGTCCTTTGTATTACACTTCCAGAACTTGCTCATCCAACATAAATGGAACTATATTCCTGTTTGCCAGCCTCGAAATCCTTCACTGAAAGACTCATGCTAAAAGGCATTTGTTCATTGGTTTTTCCCAGTTTCATTTATAGAAGCGTGGATAATAAACAAATATTTTGTTAGTGTTTAAGTCATAAATATGAAAAAAATGTTGCTTGAACAGTTGTTAAATAGGTCAGTGCCCTGAGGAGGAGTTAACTATGAAGAGAAACGGTGTGGCCCAGAGAATGGTTGTGCTGGAAAGAAGGGGAACTGTGTATACTGAGAGGGCGCACGGAGCCAGTGAGCCAGTCCCACACGCCGAAATACAATTAGCTAATGATGGGACGGATCTTGTCTTCCCTCACCCCATGACTGGCTCATAGGACACCCTCAGTCTGTGTCCAGAACTGAGATAATCCGTTTTAGAAGTTTTTAGCCACCAAATGTATATGTTTATGGTAGTTTTTCTTTTTTTATTTATTTTTGTTTTGTTTTGTTTTTTTGCTTTTGTGTTTGTTTTTTAATGGGAGTCATAGGAAACTCATTCACAGTCTGAAACATTCTTCAAATGAAGATAGGCCTGACCCCAATCAGGAAGTGCTTTATTCTTGACATTGATGTAACTTTTTCATTCTCCGTTTAAGATGAAGCTATAACCTAATGGCCCATTGTATTTGCAAAGGCCTCATTTCCAAATACAGTTACTACCTAATTTTCCAAATATTCCAGGCACTGTTTGTGTAATACTGTTCAATAGTAATTATTCAAAACTGTGTCAAATTTCCTAGAAATCTGAACATTCCCACATGGTGATGTATTCAGGGCTTTTTAAAAATACTATATAGTTACAGTCTAAAAGAATAATCAAGTCTAAAAGAATAATCTGCATAGGTTTCCATCATGACTGCTTTGAGTTGAGGGCTTGTCTCACAGTTGGTTCTGAGTAAATGGAAGCTCTGAGGACAGTGAAGGTGTTGACAACGTGTGCTGTCCTCCTAACCAAAGCAATAATGTCACCTTGCAAGAGAATAATTCTCAGCTTCCAGGAAGGTGTCTTTAGGGTCAAGTCACTTTCTACATAAGAAATATATAGGCATGTCCTATACAGATACGTTTAAGGCGAGACAAATTATGTATTGGGAAATACGTTAAAGAATGAGAGAAAGCACAGGACAACCAAAAGACATGGCAACAATGACAGCAGTGAGTGAAGAGTTTACAGTTTTAACTTTTTATTCCTCCTTTTAAAGTAAAAAAGGAAAGGATTAAGAAAATTCCAATGCATTATACAGAATACATTAGGCCAGGGAAAGTGTTGTTGAAATATTTCATGATGCAGGTAAGCTGCTAAAATCTTGTGCTGGTCGATTTTATTTTAATCACAGAATATTTGACTGTAAAGTAATGAATCATCAGGTGCATTAGAAAAGATATAAATACAGTCTTGAGTTGAGCGTTCTCATACATTGGTAATAAAACCTGATCGATTCAGTTCCCAGAAAAATTACTGAAAATATCCTTATGAGGAACACATATATTTGAAAAACTGATCTCATAATCTAGACTCCTCTATAAAGTACATCAGTATTGTACAGAATATAATCAATAACATTTCCAGATAATATTTAGTGGTAAAAGTGCAAACAATTTAAAATTTTTATGACAAAGATTTACACAAGTCATGATAGGATGAACTGCTTGAATTGAAAATAAATTTAATTAAATTTAAGTATTAAAGCCAATTTCATTATATAATTACAAGTTATTCCCCTTCTATATTGTTATTGGTATGCTACATAAAAATTAATTGTACTATTAGAAAAATATGACTTATTTATAAAAACCATTTTCATATATTACAGGTATAATAAGTTTGGTTTTGATTGATTTTACTTTTATTAATGTCCTAAACTTTTATAATCTTTTTACTATGTACAAAAATTAAGTGAAATCTTTAAAGAATAAAACATGTATTTTCTAGAAAAAAAATCACCACAGTGAAACTGTCATAGCCTTGGCATAGTACAGATTTTATAGATAGAAAATAAAATGAAATTATAGATAGCCAGCTTCAGAGAAAAATAATAAAAATAAGTTTTATATGGGGCTTAAGTGATGCCTTAGCCATTACAGATAAGATGGATTTGGTTGTCAGACCCAACATAAAGCTAACAATAATCAGTAAGTCTAATTCCAGGTGACCCAACACTCACTTCTGGTCCCTGCAGACATGGGATGTATATACATACGTGCAATCAAAACAATCATATATATTATACCTGCATATTATATATAATAAGAAACAAACACTCATATTTACATGTATATAATAAAAAATAAATTCATCTTTTAAAATAAATAATTACAGTTTCTCAAAATTTAAAATAATTTCAAAAATGTACTTAAAATAGTAAGCCAACAGATAACACAATTTTTAAAACGAGCAAAAACAAACAGTTCAGTAAACACTACAATATAAAGCATAAAATGACGTGAACATCCTATAGTTACCAAGAAAAGCAAGTAATACAAATAACAATGGATACTACAAACCCTAAACTAGATTGGATTAAAGTTAACACACAAGACAGGGAAGCACTGGCAAGGATGCTGAGGAAGCAGAACGATCCCACGCCATTGAGGGAAACAGAAACCACCATCTTACAAGTTTTGAAAACAAACTGTCAGTCCCTCACAAAATTAAACACACACTTAGCATATGACTCAGCATTTCTACTTCTTGGTATTTTTCCTGAAGTTATGAAAACATATGTCCATACATAGTCTTAACGATAAATGTAGCAGGACTTACTCATTACAGTAAAATAAAAAATGAAAACAACCTAAATCCCCATTAAGTGAAAGGATAAACAATTGGTGCCTGTTTATATGCCAGGGTTTAAATTTCAGTGGATGCATCACATGTAAGTAGTGAAATCTTGAACTCTGATGTGCAGCTGTCTAGATGGAGAGTCTAGAGGAGGTGTTTAGTTGCAGGAGCAGAGCCCTCCTCAGTGAACACAGGCTGCTATAAAAAAATGGAGGCAGTGGGTCTCCCTGACCTGTTCTCCCTACAGAAGGTATAATGGCCTCACTCTGGAGTATAAAGCGATGGTGTGTCATCTTGTCTCAAGAACCAAATGTACCAGTGAGTTGACCCTAGATAGGCAAGATTCAGGAGCTAGAACAAATAAACTTTAACTCTAAATCACTTATCTCATGTCAGGTATTCAGTTTGGTGTTTGGTGGAACCACTGATAATGCTGGATGCTGTGATTAACCAATAAAAACCATAATGCTGAGCAAACAGAGTTGAGCAGAGGAGTTAAAGGGTACGCCGTCCCAGTCGTCAGATTTCCTCGAATAGAAACAACTAACCAATGTTTACAAAAACTAGATTAGTGAATGTTGAGTTAACTGACTATACGTATGAGGAAATAGTTTACCATGGTTTACAGCATAATTGTGAGGAAGAGCCAGAGACCTATCTTTCAAAATTTATCAAAATTAAATTAACTGTTTGGATAAATACCTCACTACGATGACATTAAATTTTTTCATTCCTTACTTGTTCTCAGACTTGCACTCCTTAAGGGTTTTCCTCATTTACTAACAATAAGACCTCCTCTATAAAGCAATTTATTCCTGATCCTCTTGCGTTTCAATTGGGTTTTTCCATTTTAAAGCTGCCAATATTGTTTCATTATAATCGTTCATTATCTCTGATTTTTTTTCTTTCCACGCTTCTCCTGCATGAGACAAATATACACTAACTAAATGCTTTTCAAAATCCTCAGTATCAGCTCTCAGTGTAGACTGACTCCTCACACCTACACGACATGCTAATCCATTAGGAGCACCTTCACTGATCCACTATTACCACTTACTTATGCAATGGCATTGTCCAAGGCTCTGTAGGATAAAAGCAGTATTATCACTGAAACACAAAGAGAGCTTCTGGGCTATAAATTTGGGTGGCAACTCAAACTATTAAGACCAATGTACGATACTTTTAAGAATTATGTGAAGCCAAGTGTGGTGGTACACACTTTTAATTCCAGCACTCTGGAAGGCAGAGGCAGACGGATCTCTGTGAGTTTGAGACTAGCCTGGTCTACAAAGAATGTTCCAAGACAGCAAAGATTGTTACACAAAGAAACTCTGTCTTAAAGAAAAAAAATTAAGTTGGGGCTAAAGCTATCTATTTAACAACAAATTTGAAGCCCATTTTCTCTGGAATAATTTACTTATTTCTTCAAATAAAGAACATAAATTCTATGGTCGTGATAACATGCAAAATTTAAATCAGACCACCAATTAATTCTTCAATAAAATGGTGATGGTAGGAATTGACAAAATAAACATAAAATTTAATTATTCGTTTTTTCTGATATAGTACACCCCTTTTACAGCATTGATTGCCAGTGGGGTCATATGATTTGTCCACTGTCATTTTATTGGTCACTTATTTAGTGGTGTCATCCCATCCTCTATATTCAATTAACACTGTACTTCAAGTCTTTACAGAAATGAAACTTATATTTTCCCTTTAAGTGCCCTGGTCTCTTATTGATTGTTATATTTGTTTTATACTTATACACTCTACATTTCCCCTAATAGCTTATGATGGATATCCTGACCTTGCGTTTGTATAATTCTAATTTCTTTTCCCATTGCTAAACATGAAAACAAGAACATGCCTTCTGGGGATTTTAATGTTGGTTTTGCCTGGATGGTTGGTTGCTTGGCTTTGCAGTATTAGGGAATGAATCCAAGACGACATTTGTGCTAGGCATCTTGCCACTGAGTGAAATCTACATACAAAGTCTTCATTATGATTTTATCATTAGCTCTGACATAAATTATCCTTCAAACAATGTTTCTTGAATGCTTATTGAAATGAAATATAAATTACGACACAGCAGTAAAAAATGTATTGTAAATCTAAACAACCATTTGTAGCTAGTGAGGTCGAAGATCTTAGAAAACAATCTACCACTACCGCTTTCCTACATCACTATAATTTTCTAACTGCATTCTAAACACTTATCTGTGTGCTCACAAATAAGTGGAGCTCTCACCACTCGTTTAAAACCCTTTTTGCAGCAGAAAGAGATCTTCACAGAAAGCCTCTATCAGAATATGAAGACCTTAACATCCCATTTCCAACTGATACAACGTAGCTACTGTACCTAAGGCTCAAAGAACACCCTAAAAGACATGGTGTAAAGATTTTAAGAGTCTCTTCCTCTGTGGCCTGGCAAGGCTGACCCACCATGATGGAGGGATTAATGAGCGGATGCAGGTAATCCAGATGAGACTTGATAGGCTGAGGCCAGATGTTAGAAGAGCAGGACTTGCCTTTTCTGAGAACTAGGGGAGGAGGAAGTGGGATAAGGGACTGGCCGGGGAGGGCCGGGAAGTAACCGTGAAGCGATGAGGGACAGAGGCTACAATTGGGATGTAAAGTGAACAAATTAAAAATTAAAAAAAGAGATTTATTTTTTAAAAATTGTAAGAGCAACACTCATGAATTCTCAAGAACATGCCTTGGTTCTGCCTAAAGAACCAAGCAATTCCAACAATAACCATCCCAGTATAGATGGGAAAAATCATATGGGGTCTCACCCCTAGGTGAGGAACTATAAGCAACTGATTGGTTATCCAATAAAAAGTGATCAGTCCTAGAAATAAGCATGCAAACAACACTGAGCGGACTCAGGAGGTTATATTCGTGTCTATTCATTTATATGCATATATAACAGCAATGGTAAAAGAAGAAAACTTGAATTTTGGAAAGACTGTGGGAGGTAGATATGGGAGAGTTAGGAGTTATGTAATAATGTAATTATATTTTAATTAAATAAAAAAATGAATAACTACATTTTAGTGGATTACTGAGCTAAATTGATAAACAGAAATGTACGTATATGATATATACACTGTTTTGCATTAGGACTTGTGAACCTAAATTCTGTAAATTAAATTTTACAGAAAGAAAATAATACTTGTTCTTATAAATTTGCAACGTGAACAATTTAAATGAATTAACATTCCATTAGTTAACATGTAATTTGAATGGTTTTAATAAAATTTAAATATCTAATTAGGTAAATCAAGATAAAACTGCTACTGCCATTGCACTGTGTGTGTGATTTAATCCTTCTAAGTATCTGTGGTATCCTTCTAAGTATTAACCCACATTACACTTTTTTTAACAAGTTCAATAACACAGTTGCACCTAAGAACACCTTAAAATTCCTTTCCAGTCACTCAAAGTCCTTTAAAATCTGTCTTTATCTCCTAGTTTTCGGTGTAAAATCTAGTAGTTCTTTATATGTTTCATTGAGTTTTCATCAGTTAATGTACTGATCTCATGGATCTTGACTTCTGAAAAGCACTTTATCCCTTCTGCAAGCTCGTCACTCCCAATCTTGATGCACCAGGACAACTTCCGTACCTCAGAGCCCTCACTTCTGAAAGCAGCTTGCTCAGCAGCCACTCCTTCATCCTTTGTGACATAGCTAGACTAGAACAACAGAGTGTGTGAGTCTTAAAGACAGTCAATGGTTCATTTGATTGAACTCGCATATTCGGGGCAATTGCTTCTTTTCTTTCCGGAGCTTCTAACACTGCATCATCTTCCTCCTCCCTTTCCTTATTCAAACCATCCTATATATGCTCCTGATCACTTCAAACCATGCCATCTCCTTTTGATTGTTGTTGGTACATACTAGTGTGTGTGTGTGTGTGTGTGTGTGTGTGTGTCCTAAATATGTAAATACCCTCTGCTCAATTTGTATGTTACTTGTATCTTTGTTTATTGGGCTCTCCATTTGGTATTGGAGAACCAGTCGGTACACTCTTCCCTGGGAAAGACTGTTTCTCTGCTCTCCGCACTCATTAGTTGCCTGAGATTTTGTTTCGGGTGGAAGCTGCCTGGGCTTTCCCCTGTGAGTGCTAGCATGTTTATTGTTGTCCTTGTTTGGTTTATATTTGGACAGTCGTGTTGCTGAGAGTTCAGGAGTGTATGGTGCCCATTTAGTAGGAGAGTCAATATTACAGCACACACACTGATCCTCTGACTCTTGCAGTTTTTCTGTGCTCTCCTCCACAGTGCTCCCTAGGACACAGTGTGGAAGCTGTCTCGTAGACAGATTCTCTGGGATTGGCCTCCACAACTCTGCATTTTGTTTTCTGGTGTGAGTATATATGAAACAGACTCTATCAGATGTAAAGAGACGTTTCTTGGATAAAGAGTGAGGACTACACTTATCTGGGGTTTCACATTAGGTCCAGATCAAGGGTCTCTGGATCCCGTGTCTGAAGTGCATGCCGTCTTCAACAATATGGTCTTACCTTCTGCCTCTTGGAGTCAATCAAGATTTCATTAAACTATCTATATATATCTAAACAACAGCTTATACACATAATAGCCTTTTCTGTTTGTTCTTTTTGTTTATTCTTCTCCCATATATAACATCTTGACTACAGTTTCCCCTCCATCACCCGCGCCCCGCCCCCCAATTTCATCTGGATCGGCTTTGCCTTCACCTCCCCTCTACAGGGCAGTCTTGATGCTCTCACTTCTAGGCTGGATAAGGCAACTCAGTAGGAGAAAAAGGGTCACAAAGGCAGACAGCACAAATGTTTTCTGCATAAATGTTGAGGGTTTTTAGCTCAGTTTTTGTGGGATTATTAACACTGTATTTTTAAAAATATAGGTTGTTAATAGCATGACTCCTTACGACGTTTTCAGAAATCCTTCTTGTTATTTTGCCCACTTCTTCTACTTCTGCATTTATCACCACATTAGAAGCCCCACATTCTTCCCATTTCCCCCAGTTTGAATTTTTAAAGTAACAGCACCTCAATATTTTTTGAACTATGCATCCTAGAAACTTACTTGATATTGAAATTTTTACTTAACATTAAGTTATTTAATATTAAAACTTCAAAGACACGTCAGGAAAGGTCACTGTTTGTCAAAAACTTCCTTAGATATGCTTCAACCACCTGCCATGTGAGCTTAGGAGGAAGACTGCCTTTGATAAGAAATAGGTCTTCCAAAACAGCACGTCTTTCAGTTCTATTAAGTTTCACAGAAGCGCAAGACAAATGGTTGAGGGGCCAGGACTCTAATGGGTATTCACGACGCTGGGAAAGACTGACAGCCAAAGTCATGGCTCCTCAGTTAAACATTTGTCCTGAATTTCTTTGAGAACAAACAAGCACCTTGATCTTGAACTTTCCAGTCTCCAAAGCCATATAAAATGTGCAGACAGCACTTAGCTTGCCTGTAATAATATAGCAGCGCTAATGGGTCTGAACAATGCTTTACAATAAGTCTACTTTCACTAAATAAGTCAGAGAAAAAGCATTTTGCCTAGATGCATCATGTTTCATATTGGGTAATTAAAACTCTACACTAAAGACTTAAAACAGCAAAGCCTGTTATTTTGGGTATTGTGGGAAAGATGGCTCTGATTTCAGGTTATGGCACTTCTTTGTGACCAGTCCAGATGCCTCCACTGAAAAATGGTGAAGTGAGCATTTCACACTGACACAATGCATCAGACACACTTCCACTTTCAGTCAGGCAGCATCTCAACAACCCCAGCAAAGACCCAGAGAAGGATGATTCCAGAGTTTTCACTAAAGATTAGGAAACTGATCCTGGGTTCATTCATTAAATGTGGGGCTCATGAGTTCCTCCCCACCAAATTGTGGAATACAGAGTTAGAATGCATATAAAATATCTAAATGGAAACACAGTGATCACTTACATAGTAGTTTCTCTCAATTAGCTGTTTTAAATTAAAAGTACCGTGGAAGAACCACATTTTTGAGAAGAGGAAGATACGCATAATCTTTCCAACCAAGCAAGATCATTTCAGAAAGATGTCCAAAGCACTCTGAACTAAAACTAATTTTCAGAAATACTCTATGCTTTCCTAAGCTTACTCCAGTTGAACACTGTCAATTAAACTGCATTTGTCAGAGTATTTTGACCAAAGAATAATCTTTAAATTGCTAAATTAAAATTAACAAATTAATTTAAATTATTAACCCAGTAATTTATAGATTCAAACATTTCATCTTAAATCAAAAGTAAATGTTTATTTTATATGCACATATAATGTATATTATTATTAAGCATATAATCCAGTTTAATTCAATGGAGTGGAGACACTTGAGCATGTTTTAAACTTTAGAAATCACATTTATTGTGATTATTTGAGGAGTATTCAAACTTTGGATTTTTATGTCACAAAAGATAGAATAAAAAAACTTGTTTGCAGATACTGAGCTTCATGCTTACCTTCATAAATGACCACTTAATATACATTATCATGTCTAGTCCTTGAAACTGATCCTTAAAGGAAGAGTAACTTTATAATATGCTTTAAATTATTTTTGCCTTTAACCTGGAGCTAATACTCTAGTGGCCTAAAAAATTTAATGTGTTCATTAATGTTTTCTGAGTTAACAACTGGCTCTTAAAATCTCCTTTAGAAATTGTGTGATTACCAAATCGATCGCCAATTATCTACAGTGTCCACCTGTGTCTCACTCTAGTATAATTTTCTTTCCATGGTACGTGCTTCCTTGTTAAAGGCGATCTGCTTCTGAGAGCTCAGACTTCAAATTCTGTCTCATCAGAAGATTCCCCTGAATAAGTCTTTGTTTCCCATCAGAAAACACCACAGTGGTGGAAATTGGAAGCTATCAAAGATTTTGGGTAGCTATTGTCATTTCTTCCAAAAAGACACTCATGGCTACACACATATAACAGCTTCCACGCAGCTAAATATGCATGAACTGTTTGCTAAAATGCTCTTCTAACTCTGTAGGGTAAAACTCATCTAGTTTGACGTCTCCTGTTTTACCACGCCTTCAGGACCTCTTTCTTCAAGAGCACTCACCCCTCAGTGCAGGCAGCAGGGACCGCTCCTTCTTGTCATCACATTTGTTACACTCGCTGAAGTACAGGAGTAAGAAGACATCAACCAGGACCCACATCAGCGAAGTGGCGAGAACCACCTTGCAGTAGACAAATCTCCTCATGCTTGATTTCTAATTAACACAGAGACTGGAGACAAATGTTCCTGAGATAAATCCAAGCCACAGAGGTGAATTCCAAGACAAAAGCAGGAGACATCCCACTATATTAGAACAAAAGAAAAGAAAAGAAAAAGAAAGAATTTTCATTATGGTACAGGAAAGTTTTATATAAAGAAACTAGAATACAAAATAAATGACTTAGTTCATTTATTCATGCTCCCATATATGTCACGTAGTCAGTTCCTCAAATGTAGAACTAAAAACCACCTTAGACTTTAACAAGACAGATCGGGAAGATCCTAACATATGGTCCCCCTTTTCTCACTGAACTGCTGGGTGGGCTTTTGAGAAACTATTTGAATTATTCAAATAGTGTTGACTTTACCCTATATTTATCATGTTGCTCTATATCTCACTAGGATGTTAAGGAGGCCCACTTACTGTGATGAGTCTTTTGGCAAGTCATATTACAAGATTGCAAGAGAAATCATCCTGAAATAACAATGTCCCACAGAGGCTAACAGCTAATAGACAGACAATGGGCAACTCTGAGTTGTTTCATTTGATATGACGTGGAGACCTTCACTGACTCTAATCTGTGAATTAAGCATAACGACCGCACATCTAAAGATTTGCTAGGATTAACTGTGATCAAGCTTACAAAGAACATTCCTGAACAACTATCAGTTATCTGGGCAGTGGTGGCACAAACCTTTAATTCCAGCACTGGGCGGGAAAGTCAGACAGATCTCTGAGTATGAGGCCAGCCTGGTCTATAGAGTAAGTACCAGAACAGTACAGGCTACACAGAGAAACCCTATCTCAAGAGCAAAAAAAGAAAAGAAAAAGAAAAAGTGAAAGAAAAGAAAAAGAAAAAAATTAACAAACAAAAATAAAATCAAACCAAAAAAAAAAGCTTTTAGATGATCAATTTATCAGCAATTTGTGAAATAAACCAATGCTTTTAGACTTAAAAGTATTTTGTGTACATTAAAATATACAGAGGAGATGGATATCTCTGCATAGATAATGTGTATTTTAGCTATTTATTATGAGAAACGACATGCCGATGGAAAATAAACAATGAGAGTATGCATTGTAGAGGACAAAACAAAAATGCTACAAAATTATTGAAAGATATCCAAAAGTACAAATTAATACCTTATACATATTTGTTTATGTTTACTGCATTGAGAAATAACTATGTAACTAGCTTAGGTATTAATGAACACATCTGATCAAACATAATCTAGTATCATTCACGACACTTAAAATAGCATCAAGTATGGATCTGAATGGGAGCTGGGGTGGGGATGAACTGGGAGGAGTCTAGGGAGGGAAAACTATAATCAATACATATTATGTGAAAATATCTATTCTCAATAAAAGGAAAAATATAGCATTAAATAATCATAGGCAAGGGCATGAGTTCAGTCAATTGTTAAAATGTAAGATGAATAACATTATTTTGGCAAAGATAACTTTGGTGACTAATATTAAATACAAAGATAATTGAAATACTTCATTACTATGCCTCAAAATAGTAACACAAAGTACAATTTGCTAAGGTAAAGAGCTCTTTAAATTTACATAACTAATTTGGTAGAATAAGACAACAGAAATGTTGCCTATGACAACCAATGGAAGCTAATAGCACATTCAAATTTAAAATCCACAAAGAGAGTTAAAAATAAATGGTGCACAGATTCTAATTTCAATAGTAACATAAAATTTGTATTCATTCAGATGTATATGGATAAATATTTACCAAAGGACAGAAATGGGTCATGTGTGAAAATCCAAAAAATACATAACATTTGGAGTTTGTTTTTCTTGAAAAAAGACAATGTTGGAATGTTAATTATCTAGGACATTTCCTTTCTACCTTATTTTTTTTTTATGAAAACAAAAGCTAAATATTAGAACTCAGCCTCCAATGCTCATAACAAAGACACTTGTATTCCTATCACTGTGTATGTATATCTAAACCTGCAATATGAAAAAACTCAGTCTCTAAGATTTTCTTTGACTCTAGATAGAATTCATCCCTTTAATTTATTGTAGAAAACAATCTATGGAAAAGTGTATATGCCAACAATACCTAGTGAATTGTCTCAACTTCCCTAGCAGAAATACCTTAAAATAAATGGTTCTGAAGGTGAGAGTAGCACTGCCCTTGGCTCTGTCATTAAATGAAAACATGACCGTAGGCATCTTGCCTCTCTGTGCACCTCATTTTTATTGATAACATCTTTCCTGCCCTATCCACCTCACAAAATATTATGAGGCTCAAGCAAGATGAAGGGGAATATTTTAAAGAAAAGTGTGATTATTACTACTACAAAATTTGAAATAATTTAATATTAAATATTAAAATGCATAAGATAAGTCATTTCCTAAGAAGAGTCTAGCAATTGACGTTATGAAGAATTTAATTTTAACTTCAGTTATGATACAGAGTCAAAATCACATCCTATAACTACTTTAAGAATTATTTAAATTATCCCACTTTCACAACTGGTTAAACTTGCACACAGCAAGACCGTAGCACTGAGAGGCGTCCAATCAGCCATTTCAGTGATACAACTCAGTTTTATATTCCTGTCTATTTATAAGCCATTCTTGCCATATATGTGTCAAGTTTTTAATCCTATGTGTTACATAACTCTATCTCTATGGGAAAGCAGCCTCATTCTCCGGTATGTGCGGTCTTGTGTGTGTACTGTAATACTCCATATGAGAACAAACCTGATCAGGCAGAAAAAAAGCACAGTACACATGACAACTAACCAACATAGGCACAGTTTATTTAATAGAATCAGCATCTGTATTTATTCCAATATGTGCCTACTTACTTGAAAATATTGTTTTGTTTCTCAGGGAATAAAGAAAGCAAACTTCTGCAGTATCTTGGGCAGATGTATCCAACATGGAGCAGTAACAATGTGGACAAACAGGTTCTTCTGGATGTTACTTGAATTATTTCAAGGATCTATTCGCACAAGTGCTTCCTGGTTTATATTTAATTATTACTTATCATTTTCACTTTGGTTTGAGTAAATAGAAAAATTAAGACAGACTCCTGCTGCATGTCCTCAGTGGACCTTGATCTTACAATCCTCTTGCCTCAAGGCCCTGAGTGCTGAGATTACAAGCACACAGCAAACACCATGCCTAGCAGTACTTCACTTTTGCTCTAGGGAAGAAAGTTTTAAGACACAAAAACCTATCAAGATCAAGCACCTGTTGTAAGTCGCATTTCCTTCTTTCCTGCCACATAATAATATATGAGCTATTTTGAGACTTTTACCTAAGAATGTGAAGATATCTTCCTACTTTTATTTTTAAAAAGGTATTCAAACATAAAAATAAAACCTAAGTAAAATTTAAGGCAGTTGACTAGAACCATATTAAGAAAAGGAGAGGAGTCTTGTGAGGGGGTTGGCTTATTTGTTTTGTTTTTTCAACTAGAAAGTTAGTATTTCTATAGAGAATCTAGCTTAGTTGCTATTAGTTTTTATCTGTAGGCATATATTCTCTTTAGAGGAAAATTGCACAATGAGAGAAAATTTTTTCAATCTATTTTATGAGGCTGTACTTAAAGCTGCCAGAATATTCTAGAAGCTAGTTGGAAATTGCTGATAGATCTTTCAGAAGTTTTAGGCAACTGGCAAACTTTTCACATTATAGATAACTACAAAAGTACTACAAATGACCATATAGTTATGTATATTTCCTTTATAGACTCATAAATCAGTGACTAAAAATCAAAATTTATGCAGATTTAGCTCCAGATCTAATTGAAAATATATGGCCTTTGGGTAGCTGGGGGTAAATAATTAATATATACCTGGAGGATCCACTCAAAGCCAAAATCAAAAGTCTATGTAGAAAATGCACCATAATAAACAATTTAAACTAAGACTCAAGGAGGCAAGCAAAGGTAAAATTAAATACAAGAATTTTATGTAAATACTGTGGAATAGGAAGAAATATTGTATCTGAGCAAAGGGAAAATAGGTCATAACATTAAATTCAACCAATATGAAACATCCTGCCATGTGAAGAATTTAAACTGCAGAACAAGCAGGTAACTTATATTGCTAATCCCACCATATGGGAATGTCTCTGAGACTGGCTGAGGCATGAATGTCTAAACAGAGATAATGCTTCTTGTTGGCTACAGAACCCTTATCAATTATTATTAGATGCCATTCTTCATATGGCATGAATAAAGATTTACAGATGTCTTTTTTTCTGCTCATACAAAGAACAGAAAACCAGCCTTAATTGTTCTGTGCATCACACACATCATATACATGTATAATTTTAGGACTGGATAATGCTTGTGAGAATTTGTATGTTTTCAGGACATAAAATCTGGACACAGATATTGAATTAGACTTGGCAAGATTCATTCCTCTCAGCATGCTGGACACTGACAAGCTGTATCCTTCATGTTCCAGCACCAAGTGCTTCAGTTGATGTTCCTAGTCAGAACAAGACAGCGCCCAGGACACCTTGGAAGACAGCTTCCAATCCCAATAGGTCCAGCATTTCAGACTGTCCCATAAGGGACTCTAATTAAGCCTGGAATTTTTCAACATTTAGAAACTGGAACACAATTGCTATTGATACCTTGTTTGACTACTTCTTCAATTTTATTTGGGCCCCTGCAAAGGTATTACTCATCCCAAATTAGACAAAAGAAACGTTAAGAGAAGGATGCCCCATCTCCTTTAAGGGGGCTCAGGTAGGTTTTTAATTGCTTTCTTGGGCTATAGAGGGTTATTTCCAATAGAAGTTGGTTATAAGCTTTTATTGGTCTTATTTAGAAATAAAACAAAGTTGGACTCAGTAATATCTCTCTTTTCCTTTATCTTCCATTCTTAGGTTTGAAGATAGGGGTTGCAAAGAAAGAAGGGAGAATATAGAAATACATAGGGAAGATAGAACAGAAAGTAGATTAGTGAATCTACTCCTCAAAATGCCTTAATTGTCACTCAGAAGATTATTTTTAATTCACTGGTATAGAATTATGTATATAGATGCAAAATAAGTTTAATTTTAGATACAATGGTATAGAATTATAATGTAAGATTATTCTTCACACATATTATATATATTTCTACTCTAATATGAGGTATTATATCCACACAACTCAATTATAATACAAGATTTACTTCCAATACTTTGAAAGTGCCATTGCAGGCTGTTTAAGATAAATAAGTTGTCCAAGTTAATTGTTAGTTGATCAAATCATGGGCATATCAATTACTAGTCTATTTTTATCACAAGAATATACATCTTAGATGCAAGCGATAGATAGGATTTAATAGAAAGATAAAGAAAATAGTTAGATAAGGTCTTCAAAACCCTCAGAGACATAAAGAATATGGCATTTAAAATGTTTTTATTATTTTAAAGATTCACTGACAATGAGACCAGTTAATTCCTGGCAACAACCAGCCTACCTCAAAGAAGATGATGAGCATCAAAGAACCTCCTTATGGAGATGGCTTCAAATGTGTCAAACAAGCCAATGAACAAAATGTCCTTGTTTCTACCACAGACAGAATTCTGCCTAAAAGGGGCAAGGTTGGACACAGGCAGAGTCAACGGTCCACTCTGCCAAGAAAGAGTAAGCAAGTCCTCAATAGTTCCTGCCTCACAAATATGTCTGTCAGTTATATTGAGCAAGAAGCCTGGAGATGATGCTCCAATGTTATAGAGAGTTTTAGGTGACTATTCAGGTAGCACCCCGTCTCTTGTTATCTTCTCATTTGGAAAGCTACTAACCTGCACTTCCGGAATACTCAGGTAATCAAGTTTATTCTTTCTCAAGTCTCTGATGGCGTTGAAGACTAGAAAATTTAGTTTTGCAATTAAGCTTAGTTGTTTAAAGGTTAAGAGGCTTTTAGGTTTAGATAGATGTTTTAAATTGATAAAGACGAAATATGATAGATATTTATTTACATTCAGAATCTTAGACATGCCAAGATCGGAAAAATGTTTTCTTCAAGGCTACCAAACACAAATAGCCAAAACACTAAGAATGTAACATTTATATAATTCCTGACTGTGTCATGGTTCTTCTTGCTATACGTAGTTTAATGTATATATGTGTAGTGATATAAATGTATATGTAAAAAACATAAAATATATAATAAAAAGAAATATCTTGGCATAAACTTTGTATAATACATGCATATATACATATGAGGTATATGTATATAAACATATGATATACATATATACATATATATATATGCCTAGATCACAAAGCTCATGTATATATGAATTAATTCAAGTTACTTGAGTGTTTATTGACTTAGTTTTTCTGCCTATAAACATAAGCAGTAGCTGCTACCACAAAAGCCTGAGATAAATATGGATAGATTAAACCATATAAAACTCTTGTAAAGTTGCCTGTCATATGGGAGGAACTCAATGCATATTAGATAATAACATTATTAATAACAGTAATACTATTTTCAGAACTACTGTGAAATAAAGAGAAAAGCATGAGGACACTCAAGCATCCTGGGGATATAGTGCATATCCAGTATGTGACTGTTTAGGGACTTGGAAAATGAAAGCATTATATGGCAGACTATCCTCTGAAGAATTACACAGGTTTTCTGATACTGAAAACTCATTAAAATTTGTGCACTTGAGATCTGTGCATTTTATTCCTATGAAAATTAAATTTCCTTTGTAAAGTAAAAAACCAGATATCATGTCTAAGTATCACGATTCTCTGATCTCATCTGCTTTTGGTTTATCAAAGAAATTATGTCAGATAAAAGAATTTCCATCTATTTACAAGCTTTCTGATCTCATTCTTTACTTTGGGTCGCCATGCCAATCACTTGGGTCTCCTGGATGTTTCTTAAATGTGCTAACTCTTACTTTGCCTTGGGGTATGACCACATATTATTGGATCAAAATAATATGTTGATGGTTTCCTTGCTCTTATTGTCTATCAACACATACTAAAATAACATGTCCTCTACCTATGTCATTATGATTTTCTTCTAAGCATCTATTGGAAATATTTTCAAAAAATGGTTTTTTCCATTGTGCCCTGGCATATAAAAAACAATCTAGGGAGGTGTTTTGATTTGGTTTTGGTTTTGGGGAGAGCAATTTGAGACAAGGTTTCTCTGTATAGCCTTAGCTGTCCTGGACTCTAGACCAGGCTGGCCTAAAACTCACAGAGATTGACCAGCCTCTGCCTCCCTGAGTGTTGGGATTAAACTAAAGGTGTGTGCCATCACACCTGGTGCATATGTTCTCATTTATTCTAAAATATTTAAAATTTAAAACTGCAACAGTAGTCATTAGAGAAAAAAAGTTGATCTTTTTTTAAATTTTTTTATTAATTTATTCTTGATACATCTCAATGGTTATCCCATCCCTTGTATCCTCCCATTCTTCCCTCCCCCCATTTTCCCATTATTCCCCTCTCCTATGACTGTTCTTGAGGGGGATTACCTCCCCCTGTATATGCTCATAGGGTATCAAGTCTCTTCTTGGCAACCTGCTGTCCTTCCTCTGAGTGCCACCAGGTCTCACCCTCCAGGGGACATGGTCAAATGTGAGGCACCAGAGTACGTGAGAAAGTCATATCCCACTCTCCACTCAACTGTGGAGAATGTTCTGACCATTGGCTAGATCTGGGTAAGGGCTTAAAGTTTACCGCCTGTATTGTCCTTGGCTGGTGTATTAGTTTGAGCAGGACCCCTGGCCCCAAATCTGCCTACCATAATGTTCTACTGGTAGGTTTCTAGGACCCTCTGGATCCTTCTACTTTGCTATTCTCCCATGCTTCTCTCATTTAGAGTCCCAATAGGATGTCCTCCCCTCTGTCCCAGTTTCCTGGTAAGTTGAAGGCTTTCATGGGACATGCCCCTTGGGCTAGTATGCAGATATAAGTGAGTATATACCATTTGAGTCTTTCTGCTTCTGGGGTAACTCACTCATTATGATAATTTCTAGCTCAATCCATTTATCCACAAATTTCGGGAATTCTTTGTTTTTAATAGCTGAGTAGTATTCCATGGTGTATATGTACCACAGTTTTTTTATCCATTCTTCTACTGATGGACACTCAGAGAAGAAGGCAAAAAATTGATCTTACTCCTCCTAAATCTAAAAAGGCATTTGTTGAAGTCTTAAATCATAGAATCTTAGAATTTGACTAAATATGAAGATTGCACTTTTAAGAAGGCAATTATGGGCCAGCAAGATAGTTGTATAAGGGTAGGTGGTCATGACCATGGCTGAATTCTATCCATTGAAACCACAGGTAGCAGAGAAGAACCAGATCCGAAGAGATGTGCAGTAATGTACACATGCACACCAACACACACATAAATCACTAAACAAGAAAATGCACTACAAACTTGCCTACAGGCCAATCTGCTGGAAGTGCTTCCCGGATGACTCTAGTTTATGTCAAGTTACCATTCTCATTTAAACATTCACATTATAAATGTATGAACCCATACCAAAATGAACTTTCCTGGTTTCATAACAGTATCTCAGCAGTTCACTTACAAATCATTCCATCCCTTAGGCAGCTTCCCAACTCTCTTCCCTTCTCTCTGGTGACATCTCCAGGTTTGTTACAGCTTACCACTGTGCTTCTATGTTAGCAGACCAGATCATTGCACTCAGAAATTTTATTTTCATACTGCCAGACTGAATGCATCTACTTGCTTACTTCTATCACTACCCATGAATCCACAAGTACAATTATTTCAATGGATTAACTGTCCTGTCTGAGTGTAAAACCTCTGTTCATATATACTCAAATATTTTATTCATGCAAGTCTCTTGTCTGACTCATTTTATCTACCATAATGGATCCTTGTTACCATATAAGGTCCTAACATTAATTACTCTATTAAAAAATTAATCTGATTCCCTTTGGCTGCAATTATATCCATCTGTTTATATTTATTATGGCCCTGTGACCTGAAGGAGAGGGTATTAGCAGATCTCAGACGTCTGCTTCCTGGGAAGCATCTTCTGCCCATGTTTAAAATGCGCACTACCCACGCTGACTGGTCCTTAAATTTTTGTGACATTTTCAAGGACTTGTTTCATCTGAGTAGAGATCCAGACTTAAACTCCACAGGCTACAGGCAACAGTGTGGGGCTCTGGATGCACTTACTTGCATCCTTATTGTGGTTTGCAGTACTTACTCTATTTAACCATTTGTTTTCCAATACAAAATTTGCCTAACAGTGAATAAGTACTTAAGGTCTAGCATTTCGCCTCAGGTGAAAATGTTCCCAATTACCAAACTATAAACTCAACACAGGGGCTGCAATCTCAAAGAACCGGCTTCATTCTATCATGTTTATTGTGGTTCTCTCTCTCTCTCTCTCTCTCTCTCTCTCTCTCTCTCTCTCTCTCTCTCTCTGGACTATTCAAGAGTATCATTGAAATAAATCTTCTAGGAGATATGTGCTACTTGACAAAGATGACATCAATCTCATAAGTATTCAACAACCACAATGCCAAACCTGCTAAACTGCAACACCTCCTTTTAGATAGCCTACCCAAACTCTCAGTTAAGAAACCTAAAACATACATTCAAAATGTATGTTTTGTTTCGTTTTACTAAATAATATTCTAATTGTACTGTCTGTGTCTCTCAGCTGAATGCTTTCCTTCAATAATATAATGAGGAAAATATTCATCCAGTAATGTGGATATGTCATATAACAAACAGCACGTTTCAAGAAAGATTTATGTATAAGCACAATGTGCATATCCTTACCATCCATTCCCTCTTAAATCAAACAGATTTAGCACCCGCTGTGGTATAAAAATCTAAATTAATTCTAATTAAGAGGGCCAATTTTAATAGTCAACTCAATAACTGTATTCCATAGCCCTAAGCAATATATTAGAAACCTTAGCAAAAAAAAGGCTGGGAGACAGCCCCATTGGTACAACGCTTCCAGTACAAGCATGAAGACCTGGTTTGAGATGCAGTACACACATGTGTCGGTAACTCCAGACTGCTGGACACTCACCTAGCCAGTGAGCTCCAGATTCAGTGAGAGGCACTGACTCAGGGAAGAAGGTGTAGAGAAAGTGATAAAGGAGGACAGCCAGCATTTTCCTCAGTACTCTACACACATACACTCATATAACATGAACACACACACACACACACACACACACACACACCACAAACTTCTCTTAATGTCACATTCTTTTCTTTTATATGCCACATTCCATCTACCTGCAAAATCTGTTGGTTCTCCCTTCATATTTAGCCTGCTCTTAACGAATCCACTACCACCACTGTAGACCAATCCAACACCATCATACGAATATTTTTAAAGCGTCACTGTGATGTTTTCAATATTACAATAGATCATTTCAGCTTTTCAGTACTGCACATTTATTACATTTAAATGTTATGTATTAAAAGTCTGATTCAAGCCCCAGTAGTGATTGCATACATCTTTAATCCCAGCACTTGGAGGCAGAAGCAGGCAAATCTCTGTGAGTTAGAGGCCAGCCTGGTATACAGAGAGAGCTGCAGGACAGCCAGGGCTGCTAGTGAGACCTTGTCTTGATAAAGAAACAACAACAAAAACAAAAAAGAAGTCTGATATAAAGTAATAGATGACTAAAAAAATGTGAAATTCTACTATTGACCTATGACTCTGAAGCTCATGGTCATATACTAAGCTCATTTCTGGTATACCGTGAAGTATGAAAAAATATGAGCTGGAAAGATGCATGCCTCCTTGGACTATGGGTTTGTACACAAACTACAGTGGACCACACACAATCTCTCCATTGGGAATTGAAATTGCTTGTCACCTACTGCAATGTCAACACAAGATCAGCAGATGAGTTTAAGCCTTACTCGATTTGCGCTACAGTGTTTACGATCCTTGAAGCATATCTTGCATGTATGAAACTGTTCCTGATGAGATGCACTTACAGTGACTGAGTCAAGGACAAATGCATCTGAAGGTGCAGAATCACGCTGCTGCTTGAAATTCTTCTCACATTACCTTTAAGTAAGTCCTATACAACAAAGTAATGAATGAATTTGATCCTAACTTCTTTCAGATTAATGGCCTGTCCAATGGATGGCGTACTCATGTGAAAATTCTGCGGAATCCAAGACAATGGGTAACCAAGGCGTAAAAATCACCAAGGAATCCTTTTTCCATCTCCTCAACTTATATGCTTTCTAACGACTAGGCCAGAAACTAAAGGTTTTAGTTACTCTTCGCCTGTTTTGACTGTTGTCTTGGCAGTGAGGCATCTTGAAGAATCCGGGTGAAACCCACCTTCTTGGGCAAAGAGAAGAGTTTTCCTACTTACTATGAAATGATGAGTCCCACAAAGTGACCTTTGACATTTTCATTTGGGGTTTGTGTGTGTGTGTGTGTGTGTGTGTGTGTGTGTGTGTGTGTGTGTGTGTGTGTTTTCAGTTACACTGTTGTTTTTGCTGCAGTACAATTCCCTTAGTATTCAGGCATCTACTGAGTCTGTCCATGAAGGCTCCATGAGATTTAGGAGCAAGTGGAACAGATATAAATGTGTTGGTAAGTACACTAATTCCCGTGCCATGAGTTTAAAAAAAATAGTCTTTTGCTCTAATGTAGGAAAATGTTTTGTCAATATCCATAAAATAGCAACAAGCTAGCACCATGCTCTCCACCATTATGATAATGTACTAAACCTCAGAAACTGTAAGAAAGCCTCAAGTAAATGCTTTCTTTTGTAAATGTTTCCAGGATAGTGGGATATTGCTATGACAGATCTTAGCACATGTTGGGGGAGGATTGGGAAAGGAATTTGATACTATGGACAGGAAAAGCCATTGAATGTTGAGATCTCAGTGGGCTGTTCTGTAGGAGTCTGGGAAATAAGAAAGTTGAAGGCAGTATGGGCAATAGAGGCCTGGGAAGTTTTCAGAGGGAAGTTTAAAGTCTATCAGGACAATTGTTTTATTTTCATTAATATTCTTTTGTTCTGGTTAGCTGGGGCTTAAGAATCAGCTGTGATTAATAAGATGCTAAAACTACCAGAGTGGGATTGCTGGGATTCTCGATGCTGGTTAGCTGGAACTGAGAAATTAGTGGTGATTAAGAAGAGACCAACATTGTCGACATGGACTCTTCTGGGAAGCATTTCCTGAGAGTCAGCTCACAGAAGCTGTGTTCTGGGCATGGCCACGGTTGTACCTTGTCCTGGAAGCTGAATTGTGCGATGAAAGAGTCACCAAAGGGGTGTTGGTTTTGAAGGTGTGAAGGAGAACCACTGAGGCTCAGCACTGTGTTGTGGGGTTAGATTCCCTGAAGAGAGCCCAAGAAGGGGTACTGGATAAAGTACAGCACACTTGCAGCAGAAAGCCCCAGAACTGTGGAGATGCCACTACCAGGGGATGACCACCAAGAATGGCAGCAGCTGTGGCATGAAACTAGCCAGAACCTAGAAGGCAAGCTGCGTGTGCCATAGAAGGCAGAGCAGAAAAGTGGCCCAGCCCTTTAGAGGAGCTGAGAAGACTGTCATTGTGTTCCAGACACTACCAATGAGTTGTTAACATTGTTAGGAGGCTGATTTTGCCTTGATCTGATATTTACTTTGCCCTGGATCTTCTCTCTTGAATTAAACTATTTAACTTAACTTTGCTTTTTAGAAGAGGCCACAGTTCAGAGACTTGGAATTTAAAAAAAAAAAAAAAAAAACACTTTCTGTCCTTGTTGTTACAGCGGTGAGAAAAAAAGAGATTTTGAATTTTTAAAGAGACTGGATATTTTAAAGGAGCTTAACATTTACTGTGTTTGAATTTGTAAAGGCTGTGAAACTTTAAATGTTATTTGTGCTTGTAATGTGGAATCTTGGGGGAAGAATGAGAAGATTATGGCTTAATGGTGATGTGCTTTTGTGTCAAGATGACAAGGGGTCAATTGTGCTAGATGGTTTTATGTCGCCTTGACACAAACTAAATTGAGAAAAGGTTCCTAAGAAAAAGAACCTCAGTTAAGAAAATGACTCCATATGATTAGGTTGTAGCAAGCCTGTGGAGCATTTTCTTAATTAGTGACTGATGGGGGAATGGGGTTGGCCCATTGTGGGTGGGGGTCATCCCTGAGCTGCTGGGTTCTATTAAAAAGCAGGCTGAACAGGTCAGTAAGCAGCACTCCTCCAAGGCCTCTACATCAGCCGCTGCCTCCAGGTTCCTGCCCTATTTGAGTTCAAATATAGCCTTTCCTCCTCGAGTTGTTTTGGTCATGTGTTTCATGACTGCAATAGTAACTCTAAGCAGGACCTTCTCCTGGGGTCACCACTCCTTTTATTCCATTTTGCATTGTGCTTTTCTTTAAACTTTTCGTTTCCTTGAGCACTAAATTTAGACTCATTACACTTACTAGTGCTCCCTTTCCTCAAACTGTACTTTGTGTATTTTTTTGAAGTTGGAATAAATGCATTATAGGGATATGATTATAAATCTATGGGGGCCAAGGAGTAGAACGTGGTGGTTTAAAATATTCCCATATATTCCTTGGTCCCCACGGAATGCCATGACTTGAGATGGATTAGGAGGTGTGGCCTTGTTGAGGTGGGTGTGGCTTTATTGAGGAAGTAAGTCATTGGTTGGGCATGGGCTTTGATATTTCAAAAGCCCAAGCTAGACCCATTGTCAATCTCTTCCTGCTGCCTGCAGATCCATATGTAGAACTCTCAGCTACTTCTCTAGTACCATGTCTGCCTGCATGTGGCCATGTTCCTGGCAATTTTTGCTCATAGACTAAACCTCAGAAACTATAAGCAAGGCCCAATTAAATGCTTTCTTTTACAAACATTGTTGTAGCTGTAGTGTCTCTTCACAGCAATAAGACACTAAGATAATTAGTAACGTCTTAGTATTACAATTGAGATAAATTTTCAATTAGGCTTAAAAATTTTTGGTAGGCTTATATTACCTTCCAAATGTAGTTATTACCTAAGAAGCAAAATATTATTTTCATGCATACTATAGCAAGAAGCAAGTGTCCATATAGGTGTTAGCACTATGCAAGGTAATAAAGATAAACAGCATGTAAAAGAATACACTTCCTGCATTCTGGATTAATATCAAGTAAGGATTCAGATAAGCAAGAGCATTAAACTAGTGACTGGAAAAGAAATAAAGGTGAAATGTTTAGAAAATGTGGAACTCTTGTTAAGGGACAATTTCACTGCATAATTATCAATGTGGAAAAATGCAACAATAAGGAATAAATGGGTTCAAAATAGTAAAATAATGGCAGCCTTACAGAAAATAATAAAAGGATGACAACATTCACAAAAAGAACATCGTGTAACAAGTCAGAAGCTTATCCATTAACAACTGCTCAATAAGTGCATACAAGACAGCTGCTCTATGAAGGTATTACACCAGTCAAACACCAAAATACATCATAAGGTGATTCTACTAATAATAAAGTATTACCAAATGTACAATTAAGTCAACAAAACAATGCTTAGAAATATCAATTCATGTCCATCACAAAAAAAAAAAGTATTTCAAAGAATTAATAAACTTGAAATTTATTTGAAGACCATGAATGTGTGTAGTAACTATAAACATTTGGCTTAAAGTGTGACACCATGGTTAAAGTCATTCATTAGAAGTCACAGAGATGGAAAACCAAATATAGAATTGTCCAACTCTATATAAAACCTGGAGACTTAAGACAAAACTAGAGTATTAAAAGAAGATAAATGCTTTTATTGATGTGTCACACTATTACACATTCTTAAGGTCAGTCTTAAGGTCTAGCTAACTTTATAGCCTCTAACTTTTTCCCAACTGAAAAAAAATTAAGGAATATGGTTTCTTTGAAATGTGGAGGGAATAAGCATATTCCTTACCTAGGTGTTCTCTTCAAAACAAATGCATTCAATTATAGAAAATAGTACAGAGTAATCTAATTTGCCACAGAAAATTATCTGAGTCACTCCAAGTACTCTGACTCACGATTAATGAGAGATTCAAAAACAAGAAGTTAAACCAAAATTCTAAGACACACATGGATCTCCAACACCGAAAATGAAAAGGCACAGAAAATGAGCTTGCCAGATGTTACTCTGGGGTATACTAAACTGTACAAATGTAAACAAAAATCAATTTGTTTGTATATGTATTTAAGTAATTGTTAAAAGAACCTATCAATAAGAAAAGATGCATCCCTTTCCTAAAACTAGCGGTAGAAATAGTAATGGATTAAATATTTAACTGCTTCTATTCTAAAAATCCTCATTAAATATTACACAGACTTACTTATTAATTTGTTTTACTGGATTATTTTCTCAAAATTTTCCTGATGAAGCTATTAATGATGTAGTAAGTACTGAAAAGACAGGCAATTAGAAGGAAGAAGTAAATAAGAAAATAAGGAACTTAATAATTGGAATGTTGAATAATTAGTTTATAATTAATTAATAGCAAAACTCCAAAAAGTCAAAATGTATGTTTTTATTAGCAAAGTAAGTTTGTAATTCAGTATCACTAAAACTATAATTTGTTGATCAATCTGTGACAGTGCAGTATAAAACAGTACATAATCCAATTTTAGCAAACACAGAAAGGCTATAAGATAAAACAATTTTTTTAAATGCAGGAGGAAAGAAAACACTGTGTGTTTATAAGATTTATCAATGAAACCGGGACTATCATTATGAGTGCAAGTGCAGAAGCAAGGAATCCATAAGCATAGCAACGGTTTTCCTATCAGCAACATCCTTTAATTGAAAATTCTACTATGAACTACAAATTGAAATCAATTTTTATTTTAAACAAAATTCTGGTTTAGTAAAGGGCATTCGAAGTGTCTTAGTTATCGGTAAGCACCAAAGGCCTGAAGCCACCACAGACAGGTAAGACCCCTAGATCCCAGCACCCTGCTTGCTGGGTGCCCCTGAGCAAGCCCAGAACTGGTGTGATACACCATGTTGTCCCCTGCATCCTCCATCTATCAGACCATAGCCATACTGATGTTCCTAGAGGCCTGCACGCATCACAAACAACCAGATGAGATCTCACAGCCCATAAAGCCCAGCCTGTCTTGTCCTCCCTTAACAAGGGTGATAGCCCTGAGACCAACATCATTTTGTTTTTTTTTTTTAACATTTGTTATTTTTTACATATACATTTATATTATTACACATAAATACAATAAACTCCTATGGCAAGAAGAACCATGACACAATCAGGAATTATATAAATGTTACATTCTTAGTGTTTTGGCTATTTGTATTTGGAAGCCTTGAAGAAAACATCTTTCCTATCTTGGTGTGTCTAAAATTCTGAATGTAAATCAATCTCCATCACTTCTTCTCATTATGAACTTAAAACATCTATCTAGACGTAAAAACATCTTAACCCCTAAACAACTAAGGTTCATTGTAAAACTAAGCTTCTTGACCTTCAACTCCATCAGAGACTTGAGAAGGAATAAACTTGATTACCTCAGTATGCTGGGAATGCAGGTTAGTAGCTTTCCAAATAAGAAAAGGATAGGGACAGTTTTCTACCTAAGCAGTCACCCAAAACTCTCTATAATGTTGAAAAGCATCTTCTTCACCTTCTGGCCCAATATATCTGACAGACATATTTGTGAGGCAGGAAGTATTGAGTACTTGCTTACCTTGTCTTGGCAGAGTTTGCCCGTTGACTCTGCCTGCATCCAAGCTTGCCCCTTTTTAGGCAAAATTCTGTCTGTGGTAGAAATGTGAACATTTTGCTCATTTTCTCTCTGAAGAAGACTAATAGTAACTTATAACCAAGTCCTAGTGAAAGTAAACATTTATAGCTCAAGAAAGCAACCAAAAACCTACCTAACACCCCCCCCCCCAAAGGAAATAGGGTATTGGTCTCTTAAGTTTCTTCTGACTGATTTGGGATGAATAATACCTTTGTAGGGGTCGAAAATATTGAGGAGATAGTTTAAAAAGCTAGAAATAGCATTTGTGGTTCAGTTTCTATATGTTGAGAAATTCCAGGCTTATTTGGAGTCCTAAGTAGGACAGTCTGAAATGCTGGACGTATTGGGATTGGAAGCTTTCTTCGAAGGTGTCCTGGGAGCTGTCCTGTTCTGATGAGGAACAGCAACTGAAGCACTTGGTGCTGGAACATGGAGGATGCAGGATGTCAGTGTCCAGCATTCTGAGGGGAATGAATCCTGTCAGGTCTGATGCAGCATCAGTGTCTGGTTCTTATGTTCTGGAAACATACAATTTCTCACAAGCATTATACAATCATAAAAATATAAATGAATAAGGTGTGTGTGGTGCACAGAACAATTAAGGCTGCTTCTCAGCTCTTTGTAGAAGCAGAAAAAAGGCATCTGTAAAACTTTACTCATGCCGTATGAAAGATAGCATCTAATAATAATTCACAGGGATTCTGTAGCTAACAAGAAGCATTACCTATGCACAGGAATTCATGTCTCAGCCAGTCTGAGCTATTCCCATGTAGTTAGATTAGCAATGTAAGTTACCTGCTTGTTCTGCAGTTTGAATTCTTACATCCTGGTTGTAGACCCCTCCCTCATCCCCTCCTTCATCCCTGTCCCTCCCTCTTACCATCTCCCTCCCTCCCCTAGTACTCAGAAAGGGGAGCCTGATTCCCCTAATATCTCTTCCTGTCAAGTCTCATCTGTATCCTCTTCCTCTGTAGCCTGGCAAGGCCGCCCTGCCAGGAGGAAGAGATCAATACTGAGGGGTCAGAGTCCATGTCAGAAGTAGACCCTACTCCCCATATGTGGGACCACAAGGAGACTGTGCTGCCAATCTACTATATCTGAGCAGAGGATCTAGGTTCACATCATATGTGGTCTTTGTTTGGTGTGTCAGTCTCTGCAGAAAATATTTTAACAAAATTATAGAAGAAAGTTCCCCCAACTTAAAGAACAAGATGCCTAAAAATAAACAAGAAGTATACAGAATACCAAGTAGATCAGACCAGAAAAGAAAATTCACCTTCCGCATAATAATCGAAACACTAAAGCCACAGAACAAAGAAAGAATAATAAAAGCTATAAGGAAAAAAGGTCAAATAGCATATGAAGGCAAACCAATAGGAATAACACCCAACTTCTCAACAGAGACTCTAAGAGTCAGAAAGGCATGGATTGATGTCTTGCAGCCCTTAAAAGAACACTATACCCAGCAAAATCCTCAGTCCCCCTAGATGTAAAAAAAGATATTCCATGACAAAACCAAATTTAAACAATATCTGTCCACAAATCCAACCCCACAGAAAATACTAGAAGGAAAACTACAACCAAAGGAGGTTAAATACATCCAAGAAAGCAACAAAAAATAAACAATTTCACACCAGCAAGAACAAATGAAGGGAAGCACATACTAACGCACACACAATATTACCACCAACATCAGAATAACAGGAATTAACAATCATTGGTCATTAATGTCTCTGAACAGCAATGAACTCAATTCAACAGTAAAAAGACATAGGCTAGCAGAATGGATGCAAAAACAGGATCCTTCATTGTGTTGCAAACAAGAAACATGCCTCAGCAACAAAGAAAAACATTACCTCAGAGTAAAAGACTGGCAAAAGGTTTTCCAAGCAAATATATCCAATAAGCAAGCTGGAATAGGCATTCTAATATCTTATAAAATAGACTATCAAACAAAATTATTCAAAACATATAGGGAAGGACACTTCATACTCATCAAAGGAAAAATCCACCAAGATGACATCACAATTATAAACATATAGGCCCAAAATGCAAGGGTACTTATATTAGTAAAAGAAACATTACTAAATCTTAAATCACATATCAAATCCCATCTTTCTCCCACCAATGGACAGGTCATCGAAACATAAACTAAACAGAGAAACATGAAATTAACAGACATTATGAATCAATGGGACCTATACAATATTTATAGAACACTCCATCAAGCACAAAAGCATATACCTTCTTCTCAGCACCTCATGGAACCTTCTCCAAAACTGACCGCATAGTTGGTCACAAAGCAAGCCTCATCTTGAAGTGACATTTTGTGGTTTATCAGAGCCACAGAAACAACAGAGAGCCTACAAACTCATGGAAACTGAACAACTCTCTACTCAGTAATAACTGGGTCAAGGAAGAAATAAAGAAAATAATTAAAGACTTTTAAAAGACTTTCTAGAATTCAATGAACATAAAGACAGAACATACCCAAACTTATGGGACACAATGAAAGCAGAGCTAAGAGAAAAATTCACAGCACTAGGCATCTTCATAAACAAATTGGAGAGCACTCATTCTAGCAATTTTAAAAGCAAACCTGAAAACTCTAGAATAAAAAGAAGCAAACACACCCAAGAAGAGTAGACAGGAAATCATCAAACTCAAGGGTGAAATCAATAAATTAGAAACAAAGAAGATAATACAAAGAATCAAGGAAACTAAGAGCCAATTCTTTGAGAAGAATCAACAAGATAAACAAACCGTTAGCCAAACTAACTAAAGGGAAGAGAGACAGCATCCAAATTAACAAAATCAGAAATGAAAAGGGGAACATAACAGCAGACACCGAGGAAATACAAAGAATCATTTGGCTTTACTTCAAAACCTTTACTCGACAAAACTGGAAAATCTAAACAAAATATATTGTTTTCTTGATAGATATCACTTATCAAACTTAAATCAAGATCAGATAAATAATATAAATAGACCTATAACTCCTAAGGAAATAAAAGCAGTCATTAAACGTCTCCCATCCAAAAAAGAAGCCCTGGGCCAGATGAGTTTAACAAAAAATTATACCAGACTTTCAAAAAAAAAGCTAATACCAATACTCCTCAAACTACTCCACAAAATAGAAACAGAAGGAACATTGCCGAACTGATCCTATACAGCACAGTTACCATGATATCTGAACCACACAAAGCCTCAAAAAGAAAGAGAATTTCAGACAAATCTCTTTTATGAACACTGATGCAAAACTATCCAATAAAATACTCGCAAACCAAATTCAAAAATACACCAAAAACATTCACCATGATCAAGTAGGCTTCATCCCAGACATGTAGAAATGGTTCAACATCAAAGAATCCATCAATGTAATCCACCATATAAACAAACTGGAAGAAAAAAAAGCATCTCATTAGATACATAAAAAAAAAAAAAAAAAAAAAAAACCTTTGACAAAATTCAACAGGACTTCACGGTAAAAGTGTTGGAAAGATCAGGGATACAAGGTGCATACCAAAACACAATAAAGGCAATATACAGCAAACCAGCACCAACATCAAATTAAGTGGGAGAAACTTAAAGCAATCTCACTAATATCAGGGACAAGACAAGGTAGCCCCCTGTCTCCTTCAGTATAGTACATGAAATTCGAGCTAGAGGAATAAGACAGCTACAGGAGATCAAGGGATACAAATAGGAAAGGAGGAAGTTGAAGTATTGCTATTCACAAATGATACGATAGTATGCATAAGTGATCCCCCCAAAAATTCCATCAGATAGAGAACTACTACAGCTCATAAACACCTTCAACAAAGTGGCTGGATACAAAATGAATGCAATAAAATCAGTAGCCCTTCTTTATACAAGTGATAAGCGAAATGAGAAAGAAATTAGGGAAACACCACCTGTAGGCATGAGGTTATTGTGCAGTTTAAATGCTGACTTCTGAAGCCCTCGTGGGATTGCAAGTTTTGTTCTGGTTGCAAGCTTTGTTCTGAGAATTTACTGCCTAAATGTTGTGTAAACTCTGCTCCCCAATGGTCCCCCGATCTGTCAATAATGCATCTTATACCCAATCGATGAGCAGGGGAGAGAACAGGGCTGGAGTTCTTGCCAGCCAGGGAAGTAGGAGTTAGGAGAAGAAGTAGCGGATTCAGCCATGGGTGGACTAAGGAGCTGGAGCTGAGAAAAGCTACATAGTACAAATATGGCTGGGATGATTGCTGGGAAGGAGACAAAATAGCATAGATGGTTAAGATTGTGTTGTGAAGCCTTGTATTATAAAAGAATCACAATTATTTGCATCTTCTCTGGGTTAAAAAATAAACTAAGAAAAACTCAGTTGTATAAAAATAACTGTAATAAACATCCTTCACAATTGCCACAAAAACTATAAAATATCATGGTGTAACTCTAAGCAAGTGAAAGACTTTTATGAAAAAAATTCCAAGTCTCTGAAGAAAGAAATTGAAGAAGATATCAGAAGATGGAAAGATCTCCCATGCTCACGGAGATTAACATAGTAAAATAAGAAGGGTTAACATAGTAAAAATGGCCATTTTACCAAAAGCAATCTACAGATTCAATGCAATTCTCATTAAAATTCCAAGACAATTCTTTACAGACCTTGAAATAGCAATCCTCAATTTCATATGGAAAAATAAAAAAGAACCAAAATACCTAAAACAATTTAGTACCGTATAAGAATGTCTGGAACTATCACCATTCCTGATTGGTATTGGCATGAAAACAGAAATATTGATCAATGTAATTTAATGGAAGACATAGAAATGAACCTACATACCTATGGACACTTGATTTTTTACAAAGAAGCCAAAACTATATAATGGAAATAATAAAGTATCTTCTGGGTGCCTTCATGTAGAACAGAAATAGATCCATATTGAATACCTTACACAAAACTCACATACAAAGACATCAACATAAAACTATATATGCTAAATCTAATAGTAGAGAAAGTAGGGAATAGCCTTGAGTGCATTAGTACAGGAAACAACTTTCTGAAGAGAACACCAACAGCTTAGGCACTAAAATCAACAATAAATGGGACCTCCTAAAACTGAAAAGCTTCTGCAAGGCAAAGGAAACTATCAATAGGACAAAATGACAGTGATGTGAAAAGATCTTTACCAACCCTACATCCAACAGAGTGCTAATATCCTAAATATATGAAGAATTCAATAAATCAAACACCAACAAACCAAATAACTCAATTAAAAGTGGGGTACAAAGCTAAACAAAGAATTATCAACAAATGACTCTCTAACGGCCAAGAAGCACTTAAAGAAATGTTCAACATCCTTAGTCATCAAGAATGAGATCAACAATGGTGTGGACAAACAGGCTAAAAAAACTGGCCTATGATTCACAAGAAGAAAAGTGAGAAAAGCTGAATTTCCCACTAAATAAAGGTAATGTTAAACAATCTGTTTAAATATGTTACTGTTATTGCAAAATATATCTGAATCTGAAAATATATTATTAAAATTTCTTTTAAGAAAATGGCTACTTCTCCAAACCTAGACATTCATAGAGAATTTGTAAGCATTACTACTGTTAGTGTATATATGACCTTTGTTGGAATCAATGGTTTTTCCATAATCCATCAATATCAATACTCAAAGTAAAGGAACTAGCTATTTTTCTTGACTTGACACAGCCTGGAGTCATTTGTGGAAGTCACAGCCTCAATTGGGAAATGCCCTCAATCAACTAGCCTGTGGGCAAACATAAGGTCCTATTCTTGATTGATGATTAATATGGGGGGCACTCAACTGACTGTGAGTAATGTGAACCCAAGGTTGGTGGTCCTGGGTGCTATAAGGAAACAATATGAACAAGCCAGGAAGAGTAAGCATGCTAGTAAGAAATATTCACCCCTGTCCTTTGCAATAATTCATGCTTCCAGGCTCCTACCAGGCCTGAGTTCCTGCCTTGCCTTCCATAGATAGTTGACTATAAGCTATGATATAGAATAAGCGTTTTCCTTCCCAAATTGCTTTGTTCCTAATGTTTATCTCACCAATAGAAAGCATAACAAGTCACTAATCATAGAAAATAACGAATGATACTAACTTCTAATTGCTCACACTGTTAGAAGTCTAAATGCTATCTAACACCAAGTAACATTTCAGGAAGAGACAACAGAAACCAAACCTATTGTACACTCACACGAGGAATCAATGATACATGAAAGACATCATATATCGATGACATGAAGACAAACAACGACATCACCATATTTTTTCTTTTATGTAGTTGAAGCTAAAGTGGCAGAATGATGGAGACCTAAAAACTACAGTAGGTGCTAAATAGAAAACGTGACGTCTTGTCCGTAGAATACTATAATTAGAAAATAATCATCATGCCTGGGATAGTGATAGGAATGATCAGATTAAAAAATAAAATTGCCGGGGCTGGAGAGATGGCTCAGAGGTTAAGGGCACTGACTGTGTTTCCAGAGGTCCTGAGTTCGATTCCAAGCAACCACATGGTGGCTCACAACCATCTAGAATGTGATCTGATGCCCTCTTCTGGACTGCAGGTGTACATGCAGGCAGAGCACTACACACATAATAAATAAATAAATAAATAAATCTTTAAAAAAAATAAATAAATAAAATAAAATAAAATTGCCATAGGCAAGGTGGCCACCAGGTTAGAAAACAAGCAAGGTATTTGATTTTATTCATGAAAAAAATTTAAATATGAAGTAAATAATTAATATAATGTATAGTAATCTCATAAAGATCTAATCTCGAAAGTGACTTCATATGTCCTTACTACTAATTCAGTGTGCAAAGTAACATATCTGTACATTTCCACCATCAGTACGTCACAACATTTACAAATGAAGCCACTTCTGACAAGTTTTCTTCAGTGTTCCCCATAAGTGAGCTGTGCAGAGCATAGCCAATTGGCAACAGTACACTAAGAGTTGAAAGAAAATGACTACCACTCTACCTTAGCTGACCTCAAATGCTAGGCTTCCGGTCTAGAAATGATATTCCCATACTTGCTCCTGTAGCAGTGAGACAAGGTTAATAGACAATTTGTCTTATTGTGCTTCATTTTTTGAGTCAAAACTAAAATTATACAAATAGTTCATAAATTATCTACAAAAGTTTTCTGGAGCTTTTTTTTTTTTTTTCCTTTTTTCCTTTTTTAGCTCAAGCAGCAAAGATTAAAAGCTTCAAGATCAATAACATCTGTTTAGCCCATAGAAAAACTGCACTGTTTAGGTGGCTGAACAGTTATAATATTTTTCTTGATTTTTGATAAGCAAGATAAATCCATTCTAACTGCTGATTAGCATCAGAACACATCAGTAGGTGTGCTTGATTTCAAGATGTCCTATCTATTAATTTCTTTGAAATGAAAGTGTTCAAACTGAGAAAGAAAATGCTGGTATGATTCCCCTCTTTAAAAAAAAAAAAAAAAAAACTATAATCAGTATAAAACTCTCTGGTTTCCTGCGTCCATTCAGCTGCACCCCATCAGAACAGCAATCAGCTCTTTATTTTGCTTTGTGCTTCATATTTCTGGAGGGTAAGTACAAAGGCAGCAATCTAAATCAATGAAGCATATTAACAGTTCATGAGCTTTTCCTGTATGCCATTTTAATTCCTGATTATACTATTCTTTTTATATTTCGAAAACTACACTCTCTTTCAGCATATTGAAGTTATGTTTCTATCATGCCTCTCACATTTCTTTTTCATGCATCAGATTTTTCTCTATGTGCTCTCTGCTTTTAATTATAAAAATCACCTAACTTGAATTTTCCATTTCAATTTAAAACTTGATTCAACCGGATATAATGATTAGCTATTTCATTGTGTGTCAATAGTTCTTAATTTTCCGATCTTGCCTACCCTCTTTGTGTTCTATGTAGAAGCACCAATCTCAACAATTGGATCCAATATACCCAGGCCATTGTCCTGAAAATGGTTCCTTACAAAAGACCATAACACATACACCAAGTTCTTTCATCAAACACACACAAATTGAGATAAAATCAATAACAACTTAGAATGATGACATGTACAGTCATATGGAAGCACGAAGGGATAAGTGATAGTTGAATGGCATCAAAGAACAATCCTAATTACTAGAAAAGCACTATTTATCCTTTTAAAAACAGCAACATATATATATATATATATATATATATATATATATATATATATATATAATTACTAAAAGTATTAAAAGGACTTTGACTCAGATCCATAGGAGTTCATGACATAGCAGCTCTAGGCAAAAACTCAAAGGATCACTCAGGATTAAAGTCTAAGCTCAACATCATTTGTAAAGAATACTACTTTATATTTTTATTTTATTCCTTTTATACGCTCATGTTGCATCTTTAAATTAAGATTATATTCATCAAAGTAGGGACATCCATACATTTAGTGATAGCCTTTGTTGTCTATAGAGTGTCTCAGGGTGCCAGGAAGCATACAGATTAAATTTCAGGAGAAGTAAACTTAAGAGATTGTGTAAATCAATGCTATCTAACCCTGTGGAAAGACAGTAAACTGCATGAAGAGAATGTACAAGAGAAAAAGTGAGTGCTGCTTGGAGTCTTTCTATTAAATATTTTTACATATACATTTATATTATTATACATATATACAATAAACTACCTATAGCAAGAAGAACCGTGAAATAATTAGGAATTGTGTGTGTGTGTGTGTGTGTGTGTGTGTGTGTGTGTGTGTGTGTGTTACACTCATAGTGTTTTGGCTATTAGTATTTGGCATCCTTGAAGAAAACATCTTTCCTATCTTGGTGGGTCTAAAATTCTGAATGTAAATCAATATCTATCAAATATATTATACATCTGTAAGAAAGGTAAGCTCACGAATGGAACGAGGCAAGGCCTATCAGGGGAAGAGTAATATACAAGCAATGTGGTAAAGTCAAAGACAGTATGTTTATGAGTAAGGGGATTGACCAAGCGTACAAAATTGTACTAATTCAAAAGCAAATTATTTCCTGTGTGAAGTGCTAAGACTAAATTTGCTGAGCTAAGAGCAGCTTCAGACAAGGACACAGGAAAGACTTGACACATTTAGACATGAAGGGTGAGATATGCAGAGTTTTTAAGCATCTGGCTATTAATAGAGACAAGAATCACAACATCGGCAAAACAAGCCCTGGAAAGGGGAAGAATGTATGTATAGATGTATGTTATTTTTAGGAAGAAGTATTTTGAACTTGTTTAATGTCACAAGCAAAATCAGAATATTGACTATGTGAAGGGAGGCATTCACCTAAATTAGGGCTCCTCAAGCATGTGCAGAAGTAAGGTTCCCGTTACACATAAAGACAGTGGTTCCTAAAGGTAAAAGAATCAATGGAGGGGAAAGGTCAAAGGATCTTTGAACTCTGTACTAGCAGAAAACTGACATCTCTCAACACCACAGGGCTTACTCTCTCTGTGTAGCATGTATCACAAAGAGTCACAGTGAGAATAAAAGACAGAAAATTAAAAGTATTTAATATCAAATGATGTGTGAAGAAATTGCCCTGTGGAGGTTTCCTCTCAGAGGTGGGATCCTTTTCTTAAACTTAGACCCCTGCTAGGCATGTGTCATCTTCAAGGCTCATCATACAGAACAAGGGATCAGGTCATTTCCTGCCCCTTCATTTATTCCAACCTCATTAGTTCATAGTTTAATTTGTACTTGCAATGTTTGGGATAATGTTCACCTCAGATAGAAGTTCATTTAAAAAAAAAAAATGACTAAGCTAACCTGACAATGTGCCTTGTAGACGGAGATGCAAAGCAACTTGTAAATGACTTGCTTGGCATATGTGAGATCCCGAATTTGATCCCTAGCACCACAGCAAGCATGAACAAATCAAACATTATAGCATGCATATGACTAAAATGTCACTGAACTCTTAGTGAAAACAGTCTAACTATAAAGACAATTGTTTCTAATAATTTCTGTACTAAAAATCGCCACCAAACTTTTGTGCACATGAATATGAAAACACAAATTAAGAACAGTAGTGAAGGCAGTAAAACCCCAGGTGTATTTGCTCTGAGCTAAATGCATGTTACGAGAAAAAAATTGGGGGTCATGATTAACATGCATAACTGTTGAAACAACACTCTTGTCTTTCTTATCTTTCATCTTTCTCTTTTTTTCCCATTTCATTTCCAATTGGACCCTTCTGTTACCAAGACCCTCCCAAGTTTGACCCTCTGGCTGTTCAACTAGATGTATGAGGTGGGTTGCCTGGCAACAGGAGAATAGAATACTCAGCAGCATGTTTGGTAACTCTATTTTCTGGCTTGCTATTAGGATATTTGGATAGAATTTCTTGAGGGTTTGGTATTGCAATTCTGTTTCAATTCAGTGGGTGTGTAATTAAGTTTACTACTGCAATGTTATTGTTGTGGTCCACTGCATTTTATCAGTATTGTTTAGAGGTTTTGTTTTGTATCAAAATTGTTAATGCTCTTGGAAATTTTTTAAATGCTGAATATTTCCCTTTAAGACGCTCGTACATTTTGAGAAGTTTACTAAACAACAGTAACAAAAGGATGTGAATATTCATCAGTATACTTATACAATTTACTGTACATACGATATATATCAACTCCAGAGTGTTAAAGGTGATGGCAGCATGAATAAACATACATGACCACATGAAAACAAGTACTATACACTCATAAGTTAATTTGTAACAAAGATAATCCATATGCTTCTGTCATAGAACACAGCATCTTCTGAAAGACCAGGAATTCCTGTTGCGTTTAATCAGTTTAACAACATAGGCTATCTTGCCATATGGCAACCAGGCTAAGAACCTGCTATTTATAGAAAGTGAACCCTAACTATTAGGTCAAATGGGCAAATTCAAGAAGCCGACAGCAGTAATAACCACATAGAGCAAATGACACATCATTTGTTTCAGCCTCACTGGATCCCAAGCAGAATGCTACAGATACAAACAAAGATTACATCTGAAAATCGCCTCAGTGAAACATTCCACATACAAAAGAAGATACAGAAATCCCATGTTGTTCTGGCTACTGGGGCGTGCACGAGGCTCCAACTCACACAAATGCCTGTGGCATGATGGGAGCAAAACAAGGAAACCAACAAACAAACAAGATTAGCAAAAACTAACACAAGCTTTAAATGACAGCTCATTGCCATTATACTATAATTTTTTTAAATGTATTGAATAATCCTTATCCCAGAGTGTGAGGCCTTTTTCTGTCACTTTCCACTGAATTTTCTAAAGAGCTCAACAATAACCAGGACAGATCTTTTTAAACATTGTTATCTCACTTTGTCTATGTCAGGACATTAATATGTTGCCCATTTTATAAATGTGTAATCTAGTGCTTAGAAAATTTAAATAACTCACCAAAAATTAAACATTCTGTTAAAGCTAGTGACTTTTAGAATAAAAATTTTAAGACAATTTTTAATACATAGAATCAAGATATTCAATTAAAACTATTTTTTTATTTTTGAGCTGATAAAACATCTCCACAAAGAAAATTCTTATAAAATCAAACTTTGGTTTCACTTACTTGTTCATATTTAGGATTTTTAGGCAAAATAATCCGTATAGAGAAAAAATCACAACACTAAGATGTTTTAAAACTGCCAGATGATAGAGGTCAATTCTCCATATGACTGACTGATTTGTCAGCTGAGGTAACTGAGTCCTGGGACTTTTATAATTAATAGGAAAATCTATTCCCAATTCCACTTGTTCTTACATAATTTTATTCCAATATTACATAAGGTATTACTATAAAAATAATTTAAACAATATTACCAAATCAACGTATAAAAAAAACTATAAACCTGGGACTGGAGAAATGGTCAAGTGGTTAAGAGCATTCCCTGCCCTCATACAAGGCCCAGGTTCAATTCCTCCCCCTCACATGATGGCTTACATCCATCTGTACTGCTCGTTCCAGAGGCTCTACTGCCTTACTTGGGTACCAGGCACACATGCAATACACAGACATACATCTAAACAAAACATTTATACACATAAAATAAAATTTTAAAAATAATGCATCTGTGAATAGAAATTAAGATTGTCAATCCTGTTTAAAGTACACAGTTCTACCCCAAATTTTTTAAAAGGTTTTCATTGTATTCATTGAACTTATCCTAACATAAAATGAATAAATGAATTATTTATTAACCATTCTATATGGGAGAAACTCACACAAAAACATTTCAAGATAATTATGATCATGGCCTTTCATAGTTAATATCATAATACTAAATGAGAACTTTGACGGACGACATGTAGTTACCAATTTACTGAACATATGTCAGAACTCAATATCATATCATGAAAGAAACTATATAGGTGTGTGGTTGTTTGAATAAGAATGGCTCTCATTGGCTATATATTTGAATGCTTGGTCATTAGGGAAGGGCTTAGGAGGTGTGACATTGTTAGGATTAGTGTGTCACTTTGGGGTTTCAAAAACTCTCTCTCTTCCTGCTGCCTACAGATCTAGATTTAGAACTCACTTCTCCATACCATGTCTGCCTGAATGCTGCCATACTTCCTGCCATGATGATAATGGAATAAACCTCTGAAATTCTAAGTGGAAAGCATAAGCAAGCCCCAGCTAAATGTCTTCTTTTGTAAGAGTTGCTGTGGTCATAGTGCTTCCTCAAAACAACAGAATACAGACTAAGACCAGGTCAGCTGGTATCACAAATCAGATTACTTAAATGTCAGAAGCTTGTTACTATTGTGAGAGCCTGCTAATAGTACATCAGTGTGTTTCCTTCCCTTCATACCCTACCGGGTATATGATAGAGTTGATCCATGTGCAAAGAAAACCCGACATGCAACAACTACAGTTTCAACTAAGTATAACGGTGGCTAGATAGAAAGTACTAAATAGAGTTCGCTGAGAATCTCTTTGAGGAGAGGCCTATGTCAGCTGTTTCTGTGTTATTTATTTCAGCTTTGCTGTGTACAGTACAAATATAACAACTAAGCTTAATATTTGCCTTAGGCTTTGTAAACCCATTGAGGACCAATCTGTATGCCCAACATGGTGCGACATAACTACCCAAAGTGACTGAATTCTTAATGACAGAACTTAATGCAAGAGCCAGGACAATGACTTCCTTAATGAAGAAAGCAGGGGATGTGTACAAAGAACCGGACTAAACCTGCTTAGGTAACAGCCACTCTGAGGAAGCACTGAACATATGAATACTCTTCGAGAAAAAAAATGAGATAAATATATCATCACCGTGACGTTGGTAATGGGATGAAATATAGGAGAGCACAGGCCAATGTTAGTACCAAAGGTAACTATTGTATATTGCCCAAAGCCCTTCCTGAACACAATGCAAGTTCTGCTAAGCTTGGTGAAAGAGCAAAGTCCCCCTCTGGTATGAAAGAACTCTGTGGACTTGGGGAATAGTTTGAGTCCATGTAAGATATGGCCAGGTATATTAAAGAGCCATTTATTGATGTCCAGGTGCGTCAGCCATAGCTAAGATAATAAACCACAGAAAGGTAACTGTAACTGCCTACTGCTACCAGGAGTGTTGCACTTTGCTGCAGGGAGAGATTCTGGGCTTCAGTAAGAGCTTCCGCCCAGATGCAAGCATAAAAGAATTCTAAAAAGGGTGGGTGCCAAACACTAAAACCCTTTGGTATATCAGTCTGTTCTAAGCAAGGAAGTCTAGGAGAAAAATCTTCAAAGCATAAATCAGAAATACAGAGTAAAAGGAAATTTGTTGCATCCTCAATATAAATATTTGTATAAAAATTCAAAATTGAGGGTTGGCAGAGCATATGTCTGAAGTTGAAACAGAAGAAGCATTAGAGCATAGGAGTTCTAGGCCGATCTGGGAAACAGTAAGACACTGCTCCTTCGATACAAAAAAAGTTACACCTTTAAATTGATTTATGAATAATAAAGTTAAAATAAATATCCTAATTTGAATGTTATTTACAAAAATAGAGTAAATATCATATTTAATAGTAAGATGCCATTATTCTGTTGGTTCCAAGAAGAGGTCTACGGAGTCAACTCTGTGCACCTTAACAGCATTATTTCAAACTCATTGCGCAAGTCAACGTGACATGCAAAGGAAATAAAATATAAAAACTTTTAAATAGTAATTTCTTTATTCATAGACAGTGTTTTTCAGATCGTAAATCTACAGTAACCTGCTGAAAAATTATATACAGGATAAAAATCTACTATAAGATGGTCAATATAAACATGCTGTTTAATATAAGGAACAAAGAGAAAAATAACACGTTGAGGACCAGTGAGGTAACTCAACAGGTAAAGGTGCTGGTCACCAAAGCTAAGGTCTATTCACAAACCTAGCATGGTGGAAAGACAGAGCCAACTCCTCAAGTTGACCTCCAAAGGAGCATGCTCATATACACATACAGGCACATAAAAACACCCAGGTGCAGATAGAGGAACGGAGGGAGGCAGGGATAGAGAGACAGAACAAATTAACACAAAGGACAGCAAGTTCAGAGGGAAGATATTCCACCATATTTACTGAAGCAGTGACCTTCGTGCACAGACAACTAACTTCAAATGTTAACAATTAAGAAGCCAAAACAAAATTTCTGATTGTTTCGTGGTTCTTCTTGCTGTATGTTGTATATTATATGTGTGTGTAATAATACAAATGTATATGTATAAAATTAATTAAAATTAAAAAAATTAAATATCTAGTAGCTAGTATACATAAGAGAAAAGAAGCCAACACAAAGAAAACTAGACAATACGTTTGGAGAATAAGCAGTGGTGTTCACATGAAGCTAAAGCAGAGGTCAGAGCTGCATTACTCAATGGGGAAATATGATGTAAACTCTCACCAGAATGGCTAAAATTAAAAAGATTGATTACACTAAGCTCTAGTAAGAGTAAACAATGGGAGTTTGCAGACGCTGATGACAGCTGTGTAATTAGTTAACAACTTTGGGAAAACAGTCTGGTAGTAACTACTAAAATTGAAGGTTTGCATGCAATAGACCCCAGCAATTCTATTGCTAAGTATGCACCCAACAGAAATACATGAGTGTGATCAGCAAAGATTCAAAAGGAGTGTTAATGACATGATTCATAATAGCCCAAATCTAGAAATAACTCAGAGCCCATCAACACTGCAATGAATAAATATTCTGTAGTATTTTTGTGTAATGGAATATGGCATGAGCAACAGAAATTAAGGAACCTTGTAAAACATTAATAAAAATTACAAATATACATTCAGGAAAGAAATGCTCACATAGAAGAATGTATGTGGCAATTCATGACTATTTGTCAGAGGCATTTTAAGTCATACAATATTTAGACTGTGTAGAGAGAAACATGGGCTGGAATAGAAAAACTACATTGAGAAGCAAGGAAGTAATTAATGTTAAAGCCAGAACCCTTACATCTGTTTTGCAAATAGTAGAAATGAGGCACACTTTGGGAGGAAGAAAACATACCTGGGATACAGAAAGGCTTCTTGATAGTGGCCTTTAGGAGCCGCACAGGGAGACCATCAAGGCCTGTGGAGCTGGACCCAGAGGGGCCTGCACAGACTGGTGCACCAACCAAAGACAATGTAAGCAGACAACCTAGTCCCTCTGTTCAGATCTCGCCAATACACAGTACATTCTCCCCAGTTGTGGGGAGAGTGGAGACTGCCTCTGGCATGAGCTCTGGTGCCCCTGCTTTGATCACTTCCTCTGGACTGGGAGACTCTGCTGGCACACAAAGGGGAAGCAGGCTATCTGGATGAGACCTGATAGGCTGTGGTCAGAGGGTGTAGGAGGAAGGACCCCTGTTAGAGGTCTAGGGGAAGAGAATAGGGTGGAAGGGGGAGGGAGGTGGGAACAGGAAGATACAAGTGAGGGGAAAACAATCCGAATGTAATATGAATAAATTATAATGAATATAAGAAAGAATTAAAACGAAAGGTAAAAAGATACAATCGAAGTTATCAATACATCAGTCAAAGAAAATGAAAAGTGTAAATAGACTAAACTCACCAATAAAAAATTCAGACTGACAATACATATATATGCATATGTATGTTGATTCCATTTGATTTACAAATTTCACAACAATAAATAACAATAATTCTGTCGTTAAAATTGATAACTTAAAATAGTTAACGCATGAAATAAAATTCAACAACCATAACATGAGCTACAAACCTAATGTATTTAGAAGACAGCTTCCTATTATAGCAGACATTCAAAGGGGGAAGCATCTGAACAACAGAGAGCTGAATAAATCCCAAAGCCATGCTCTCCAGACACTGTTTACATTAAGTCAGTGTAGAACCTGAGCCCTGAGCCCTTTTCCTCATCAGTGTGATGTGCTCCTTTTCCAATACAGAAAAAAGAAAAGAGAGAGATTCCCTAAGCTAAGCCTCCAGCTCTTCTTGTCAAAAGTATTGGTCAGCATGATAAGTAAACTAAGTCTAAAATATTGGTCTTTCATGGACCCAAGGTATTAAATCTTTAATTTAGCACTCTAGTCTTGTTTCATTTTAAGCTCTGCTAAGAAAGGAAGATAAATCACACTAAGTTGACATATTTACTATTCTAATTTATAATTGAGTAATATCATAAATTATACTGTTCCGGCCGCTGGCGTACAAGTCAGTGTATACAAGAGACTCATCACTCACCATAAGGAATCTTTCTCCCTAAAGGTCAGAAGATTTTCTCCTTGCCCAAGGACCTACTTAAAGAAGGATATAGTCTGGAAAATAGGCAGCAGACGATTTGCACCTTGCTTTCCAGTCCAGTCCACCAGGAAACATCAATTATTTCTAGTACACTAGTAGAGAAGCCAACCGCAGTTCAGGAGCTTAACTCAAGGGGTTCCAACGCTGTGCTATTTTTATACTTCATAACCTAGACAAGCTGTTTAACTAATGTGTGCCTCAATATTCACTTGTACAGAATAGCAAGGGAGGTCAGCAGCATTTAAAACAAGCCTGGTACTTAGTAAAGCTCAACTCCTCTCTGAATCTATTTTCTTCCAAATCTCAGGGACAACATCGTCCCTTTCCATTCCCATTGCTATGAATTTGGGTCATCCCATCATCGTGTAATTCTTTTTCTCTTTTCTTCTTTTAAAATGTTATTATAATTTATTCATATTACATCCCGATTGTTATCCCCTCACTCGTATCCTCCTACTCCCACCCTCTTCTACCCTATTACCCTCCCCTAGACCTCAGACGGGGGGAGGGGGAGTGGAAGGGTGTTCCCCTACCAGCTGACCATAGCCTATCAGGTCTCATCTGGATAACCTGCTTCCCCTTCTTCTATGTGCTCTCAGGGCCTCCCCACAAACAAGAAGTGATCAGATCACTGGCACCACAGTTTATGTGAGAGGCAGTCCCCATTCCCCACCACCATGTAGAAAACGAGCTGTCTAGGTTCTCTGCATGCATTGTCTTTTGTTGGTGCATCAGTTTGTGCAGGCTTCCCCTGGGCACTGAAGATCTCCCTGTGGGACTCCTGACACCATGGGTCCTGCCCTAGACCACTGAAAATAGGTGTGGCGGGGGCATGCAGGGAAGGCTTCTCCATCTACTCTTCCATACAACTCTCAACACTACGCCAAGAGTCCAGCTGCCAGTCCTATCCTCTGTCAAGATCCCCCACTGGATGGAGTCTCTCAGAGGACATCTACATTGGGCTAATATTAATTTATAATTGAGTATAGACCATGCCTATCTTTCTGGGTCTGGGCTACCTCACAAAGGGTGATTTTTTTTTCTAGTTCCATCTATTTGCCTGCAAATTTCAAACCTTCCTTGTTTTTAATAGCTGAGTAGTATTCCATTGTGTAAACATACCACAGTTTCTTTATCCATTCTTTAGTTGAGGGTAGTCTAGGTTGTTGCCAGATTCTGGCTATTAGGAATAAAGCTACTATGAACATAGTTACCAAAAGCAATATACAGATTCAATGAAATGCCTATCAAAATATCCACACAATTCTTTACAGACCTTGAAAGATCAATTCTCAACTTCATATGGAAAACCAAAAAAAACATAATAGCTATCCTGTATCTCAAGCTGTACTATAGAACAACAGTAATGGAGATTTATTTACATTCAGAATTTTAGATGCACTAATATAGGAAAGATCTTTTCTTCAAGGCTGTCAAATACAAATAGTCAAAACACTAAGAATGTAACATTTATGTAATTCCTGATTGTGTCATGGTTCTTCTTGCTATAGGTAGTTTATTGTGTGTGTGTGTGTGTGTGTGTGTGTGTGTGTATGTGTATGTGTGTGTATGTAATAATATAAACATATATGTAAATAATAAATATGTTAAATTAAAAAACAGCATGTGTTGGCATAGAAATAGACTGGTTAATCAATGGAATTGAATCAAAAACCCAAAAATTAACCCACACCTATGGACACTTGATTTTTTTACAAAGAAGCCAAAGCCCTACAATGCAAAAAGATAGCATCTTCAACAAATGGTGCTGATATAACTGGATATCTACATGTAGAAAAATGCAGCGATCCATATTGATCACCCTGGAAAAAACCAAAGTCCAAGTGGATTAAATACCTCAACATAAAATCAGACACACTAAATCTGTTAGAAGAAAAAGTAGGGAAGAGCCTTGAACTCATTGGCACAGAAGACAGCTTCCTGAACAGAACACCAATAGCTCAGACTCTAAGATCAACAATTAATAAATGGGACCTCGTGAAACTAAAAAGCTTCTGCAAGGCAAAGGACAGTGTCAATAGAACAAAATGGCAGCCTACAGACTGGAAAAAGAACTTCACCAACCCTACATCCAACAAAGGGCTAATATTCCAAATATATAAAGAACTCAAGAAATAAAACACCACCAAACCAAATACTCCAATTAAAAATGGGGTACAGAACTCAGCAGAGATTTCTCAACAGAGGAATACTGACTGGCCAAAAGGCATTTGAAGTAATGTTAAATGTTCTTAATCATTAGAGAAATGCAACTCAAAATGGCTCTGGGATTCCATCTTACACCCATCAGAATGGCTAAGATCAAAAACTTAAAAACAAAAGTGATTGCACATGTTGGCAAGAATGTGGACAAAGGGGAATACTCCTCCATTGCTGGTGGAAGTGCAAACTTGTAGAACCAATTTGGAAATCAATCTGGCGCTTTCTCAGAAAATTTGCAATAGTGCTACCACAAGACCCAGCTATACCACTCACTCCTGGGCATATGCATGAAAGATGTTCCACCATACAACAAGGAAATTTGCTCAACTAAGTTCATCTTTTTGATTCTTATGAAGTTGTAGTTCCTGGTAATTGATCCTTTTGTCTACCAATCTTACAATCACAATCCATTCTGAAGACAGTGTCAGAATTGTATTCAAAGAAAGAGAATTTTTGTTCACCAAATTAGAGCTCAGAAATACTCTTCCCTCCTCTCCTTTTAACTGCCTGTCACTTATGTTTTAATTTATTGACTGATTATCAGTAGTTTCTAATTGTGGATTCAGCTGTGGTTCTAAATCTGCTTTACTTGAGAAACTCACTCTGCTCACCTCATAGCTTACCTAAGTTGACCATCGTAATGGCCTCTTTCCTTCTGACCTTTGCCAGGTGATTTCTTTGACTATCCTAATACCATTTTCTTCCTCGATCCATACCTTGCGCAAATGCACATGATAAAATCTTGGACAAAACTCAATATTGGATGTGCTTCCACAGACCTCCTCATCATGCTTTATTTTTTATATTCAGCATTGCAGTTTCTTAATTATTTGAAATTTTTAAAATTTAATTGGTTTATACCATTGACATCCTATAAATGTCTTATTTAAAACTGAGCATATAGTGTTTCTACAATCTAACAACCAAATTTCCTTGACAGTAATTCTTTTTTCTTCCTTATATGTGCACCACTATTCACTGTTTCCTTTAAGAACATTCCACATGTATTAATTAGATAAAATTGATATAATCACCAAGCAAAATCCTTGTATTTGCTTTCCAGAGAACAACGCAGGAAAATAAAAGTAGAAGGTTTTATAAGTGTCAAACCAAGAGCAAAAAGAAAGTGGATCCCCTGGCCAAGGGCCTAGTGAGATGGCTCAGATGTTAAGTGCATGATCTGTCCTCTTAAGGACCCAGGTCCAATTTCCGGTCCCCAAATGGTAGGTCACAAGCATCTATACCTCCAGTTCCAAAACATTTCCTTCCCTCTTCTGACTGCCGCAGGCACAAGGCATGCATATTCATAAACATAAAAAAATAATAATTTAAAGTTTTTAAATGTTGGTTGGTTGAGGCAAATAAACATTAAAGATAAAAGAAAAGTAGGCTCTTCTATTTTAAGAACAATAATCTTTTAAATACTACTACATACTAAAATATCCCCAGTAATGCATTGCTGATTTTGTTTCGAAAAGTTATATGGAACCAATAATGGCGAAATTTGATCTTGCAAAAAGAAAGCGTCAGTATGGTCACTCAGTCATCAGATGGCAGCACAGCTGAAGGCAATGACAGAAGAAGAAGGTGAGTGAAGGGGAAAAAACTCAAAAACTCATTCAAAACTTCTCTGCATGGCATGCAGAGGAAAAGGGACTACTGCAAGCAACAGGTGTGGTCAGTCATTTCCTTTGCCTAGGAGCTCCTTACATGCAAACCTTTCTTTAACAAAACAGCGTATTTCAGCATTTTAATATTTGGCAAATGCTATTTCTTTTACTTGAAATTAAATCATAAAAGACTTGTTACTAAAAAGCTCTTACATATTGTGAGATTTAAGATTAATGTTTTTATTCAAGAAACTGACCTGAGATCAAGCATAGAACCTTAGCATTTGACTTTTAGGACAACAGCATAGAGAAGCATTAGAAGTGCCAAGCCTTGATCTGCATTCCCATGAACGAAAGGTCCGAACTTTCTATGGTACATTTCCCTAATGTTCAAATAAATACAACAGATCAGAACCATAACCATATGTTATTATTCAGGTCAATTGTGTTGTTGAATGTGAAGTATACACAACAGAGACTTTAATGAATGTTCTCTTGCCCACAACCCTGCTATTTCCATTAATTTGTGAGAAAGCACTGGATGACTTTCCCCAAAAGTTTTGGCAATCCGAAATTTTAACTATTTCTTTTGCTTTTTATATGTAAATTTTCCATGTCATGTTCAAGAAGAATTTCAGTTCCATTGCCACATGCAAATTGTTACCTCTTCTCTCCAAAAGAGCTCACAAACTTATTTTTCAGCGTAGGTAGTTAACAGATAATTTTACACACACACACACACACACACACACACACACTGTACATGCTGATTGATCAAGTGGGTTTTGTTTTCTACCAAAGCTCAAATGAATATTCTGCTATTCATGAAAAAGACTGAAATTCAATATTTTTTTCATTTCAAAGAACCGTGTTCACTGAATAGCCATATTTTATACTTTACATTGCATGATTATCAAATATAGTGATTAATTGACAAACATGTTTTATGCATGCGTGATAAAATAAATGTATAAAAAATTACCAAATAAAACTCAAGTCACTGAATTCCAAATGAGCAGCTACTAGCACTAATTCGACATCTAAGTATCCATAGCACACATCAGTTCAACCCGAGTGAGGCAGGTATTACTCTCATACCCACTCTAAAATGACATTCTGGAATTTGTTCATTGTCCAATTGCTATTAAGTGAGAAATCCAGGATATTAACCCAATTTTTCTGAATTCAAAGACTGCATTCTAAAGTACCTATTCAGGATACCTCATTATTGACAGGGTTAAACTAGGAGAAAAGGCATAAATATCAGCACTCCCACTGTTGTATTCTTATGTTTTTCTCGGAAATCCTACTCCAAAGCCATCCCCCAGGTCATCCTCTTTAACCAAAGCAGACAGTTGACTATGTAAAAGCTAGAATTTCCGTGCCATGGTCCCAGTAATCTCTACCATACATAATAGCATTTGGTTGTGGTAGGTGTTTCCTCTGACCTATATCCCCACCATGAGTTTTGTGGGGTTGAGTTTGTTTAAATGAATGAAAACTTGAGAACTTCAATAATCTAATTTTATTTTATCAAATAAAGATTCAACTTTCTTTCATAAATTTACTTATATTCATTTCCTTCAATCTCAAAGCCGTCTAATTTGCAAATGAAGCACTCAAAATAAACAAAAGAGGCCAACGACATAATAACACCAACAATGTGAACAAATAACAACAGCAAAAACTTTTCAATGCTCTGAACATGATGCTCATACAACACAAAAATCCCAAGAACCAGCCAGATCATGATGAATTCTTAGACAGAAACTGTTGATGGAAGCAAATATCTTACACAAAGCATTTTTTTTGAAGCCTAGATTTATCACCTGAAGAAATATTGAGCAAATCATGAAATCTCCAAGATTTCCAGTTTTCTTGTTTAAAAATAGGAATAAAAATAAGACCTTAAAATATTTGAGGAAGGACTAAAGGTAATGTTTATATATAAAGTCTTTAATGTGTGTTGTTTTTTTTTTTTTAAAGCACACAATATATATTTATCTAATGCACTCTTTTTAAAAAATTGATATTAAAACCTGGCTAATATCACTAAACTTTATTTTATTAATTAGAATAAGAATAATGTGTATGCAGACTTTTCATCCTACTGGGTTGCCTCTCTGTTGTTGAGATGAGGGTTTGCGCCTAGGCTCAGTAGATAGTTCCTAGCAGGCCTGCTTTTTTCTGAAGGGAAACAGAGGAGTGGATCCTGGGTAGATGGGAGTTTCAGGGAAGAAAGGCAGGGAGGGAAGAGTTGAGAAAAAGAAACCTGCAATAGGGATGCAGTAAAAACAAAAATAAGTTCTGAAAAAGAGATACTAATAAAATCTCAATGAAAGAATAAATAAAAATGTCCTACGTGATTATCTATAACAATAGTGAAATCAGTAATTAGAAAGCTTGAAATTATACAACTTAACTCAGACTCACAAACAAACATCTCATTTCCTAGCTTTATACAGATTCTCTCTGTGTAATCATGAGTGTCAAGAACTTTAAATAAGAATGTGTTCTTTTATGACTGTCTGCCAAAAATATTCAGCATGACTACAAGACAAAATTACAGATCACTTACTGTATATGGCACTTGACTATTTCAAAATGATTTGGAAACATTCATCTTCAAAATACTCCTACAAAATGCATCTGTGAAGTAGAAAAAAATCCAAAATGTAAGATATTTGACACTGTCACAGAAAAAAAAATGATGAAGGTCTACAAACAAGCTATACATAATTTCATACTATGAAATTTTTTTTTGCAAAATACATATCATATAGCTGGTAAATAAAAAGGCTGGTAACAAATATTTCCATGCACATGTGAATGTTATAAATAACTGTCAAGGATATTCATAAGAAACAAGAACACAATACTCAAGTTCCAGAATAATTTTTAAGTATACAGTTTCCACAAAATACTGATAAAATCACACCAAAGCAACTCAAAACTATAATATTCTTATAAGCAAGTTTAGGTAGAGATTTAATTATTCAGATCACACAAAAGATTCTAAATGCACTCTATCTAAATATGGAGATCACTGACTTAGAATTCTGCTTGGATTATCCACAGAATTGCACCAATTCACATTGTAATTGCATTTCAATTCTAATTGAAAGTCATGTACTGAGAAAAATGCTCTTGTACACCTCACAAAAACACACCCACTTCTGCTTTCTTCAGTGTCAACAGGAGTAGAAGGAGAAAGCGATTTAATCAGGCTGTATTAATTAATTTGTTTTAAAGAATTACGGTTAAAAGGCCATGTTAACTTTGAAGCTAAAAATATTTCTATTTATGTGAATTTTATGCTACTAAGAATACTGTTTATTAAAGTGATTCAAAAGAAACCACCCACAAATAATGAAGATTATATTAAGCCTTTTAAAGTACATGTTTATTCCACACAGATCAGGCTCATTGTAGTTACAAGTCACCTGAGTAGCAAGATTCTTTGGGGGAATGTTAATTTCAGAAAGCAGTGGAATTTCTGACATTTATAACACGTATCATAAGCCAAGGTCTCACTTATTTTCCTAGAGCATAAGAAGGAGACCAGGATGGGACTTGTCTCTGTCTGGCTCATGAACAGATGATTTTGCTTCACTTAACACATAGCTTCTGACAAAGAGGAAAGAGCTGGCTAGAGTTATCAAGACTGGAGCTAAGTGGAACGAATAAACCTAGAAATATTCAAGAAACTAGGTGTTTACTTTTCAGAGTTCTTAGAAGTTAGTGGAATAAATACATCAGTCTTCACATAGAATTCCAATAAAATAAGCTACAGTGATAAGCCTATTGCTATACTAATGTACCTACTAAGTAAACGCATGTTAAAGAAGCTGAGCTAAACACAAATCATGTGGCTTCTCAACTAGAAGGTGCTAGAAGGAGGTGATCACAGTCTCGCAACTAGCAGGCCAACACCTGCTAGGAGGCATGCACTAGCTGAGCTTCCAGGTCCACAGGGCGCTGAAGATAGCTAGCTATGACAGGAGCCCAGCACAGTCAAACATACTGAAAACATTGAGCATTTTTGGCGTGTTTTAATTTTCTAAATCAATTATATCATGCTCCAGCTAGAAATTTGTGGACGATCACGTCAAAAGCCAGTCGTGTGGTCTCCTAGCATGGACAGTATATATAGCAACCTAATTTCGGTGTCAAAAGGCTGCACACGTCTGTGATGGATTGTAAACTGGGAGCATAATCAAATTTGAATAATGGCATTACCATAATTATTATATATATATTATAATTACATAAGTAACTATTAAGTTTATATGGAGACAGATACACACAGATAATAATAACAACAACAACATCACCAGATAGTCAAAAGAGCCATAGAAGAACGGACAAAAACAGGAGATATCATGCTACGTGACTTCAAAGAAGCCTCAAGGCTGCAGCAATCAAAAGACCATGGCATTGACTTAAAATGATACACAAACCAATGGCACAGTAGATAGCCTAGAAGTAAACCCTTACATCAACAGCCAGCAGGTTTCCAACAGTGAACGGGCAAAGTAGGAAAACCACAGCTTGTCCAAAAAACAGTAGTAGGAAACTGGGCATCGCACACAGAACAAGAAAACTAGAACCCCATCTCCATGTTTTAAAAGTCAACTCAAGCTTGATTTCAAACTTAAGAAAACTAGGATGTACAAATGCACCAGAATAATTGACAGGAAAAAAAAAATCAACACATTGAAAAGATCAAGTATTTTTCTGGACAAAATCACAAGGACACAGACAACCAATGTGACAATAAACAAGACGGCATTCAACTTAAAACCCTCTGCATAGCCAAGAAAAAAATCATTAGCAGACCCAGGATCCAAGTAAACATCTGCAAAATACACATTAAGTGAGGAGCTGATAGTCAGAATATACAAAGAGCTTCAAACATTCAAGCATGGCTGTTATCAAAAAGACTGAAGAGGGCAGAAAGGAATATGAAAAAAAGATAGCTCCCACAGTTTGGTAGGAATGACAATTAGTATATTCATTATAGAAGACAAAAAATTCAAAGCACAACCATCATGTTACCCAGCAATCTTACTCCTGTGTAAATACCATCAGTCAGATAAAGCAACATCCACTCTCAAAGTTCATAGCAGCCCTATTCACATAGTCACAAAATGGGAAAAACAACCTGGTAATTAGAACTGAGCTTATAAAGAAAATGGCATACAGTTAAGCCACAAAGAAAATGAAATCTGTGATTTTCAACATGTTTGTAACAGGAGATTATTCTTTTAAGTGTAATAAGACAGGCATGGGAAGGCAATGATTTTACTTTTTGTTGATATAGGGATCCGGAATATTCATTTCATGGTAGGTGGTAGTACAACAGTGGTTACAGGAAGATGTGCAGAGAAGGGAAAGAGAAAGATGAGGTGTTCAAATAGGCACAAAGCTGTATTGGGGTGTGATGACTATAGATAATAATGAACTGTGATGCAGTGATTCATGTAGTGACTCAGCTACTTGTCCAGTACCACACCTGCCTGCTACCATGCACTCTACCATGATGACAATGCACTAATCCTCTAAAGCTAAGAAAACTCCCAATTAAATACTTTCTTTTATAAGTGTTGCCTTGGTCGTGGTAGTGTCTCTTCACAGTAATAAAGCAGTGACTAAGACAGCAATGTTTTTTTAAATGGAAGAATTCTGTCCCAATCCTTTGCTGAGTGGAGGCTTTCAAAGGACATCTATGTTGCGCTAATATCCACTTAGTGAGTATATACCACGCATGTCTTTCTGGGTCTTGGTTATCTCACTCAGGATGATTGGTTCTAGTTCCATCCATTTGCCTGCAAATGCTGCTGGACTCTGCGTAGAGTGCTGAGAGTGATATGGGAGAAATGGGGGCTGGAAGGACCCAGAGGGTTCAAGAGCCCCACAAGGAGAGCATCAAGGCTGGCAGATCTGGATCCAGAGGGGGCCTGCACAAACTGGTGCACCAAGCAAGGACAACAAATGCAGTAAACCTAGACCCCCTGTTCAGATCTAGCCAGTGGATAGCTCATTCTCCACGGTGTGGGGAGAGCATGGACTGCCTGTGACATGAACTCTAGGGCCCCTGAGTTGATCACTTCCCCTTAGCTGGGAAACTCTGATGGCATACAGAGGAAGGCGAAGCAGGCTATCTGGATGAGACCTCATAGGCTGTGGTCATATGGTAGTGGAGGAGGTCCCCTTCTGTCAGAGATCTAGGAGAGGGGAATAGAATGAAAGAGGATCACAATCAGGATGTAATTGAATAAAGTATAATAAATTAAGGTTTTTTTTAAATGGAAGACTTCTTTTAAGATTCTTCATAAACACTGTGCAGGCAGGTGGAGGACACACAGAGACCTGCCTGCCATGTGGCCAGCCTCCAACAGAAGCCACTACAGTGTTCAAGTATGTGGTGATGGGAGAAAGGTGAAACTGGAGATGAGAGGTGGAAACAGCCTGTTGTGAGTAGCCAGCCCAGCCACCTGAGGCCATGGTGTAGTCCACCCTAGGCTGCCACTGAGGACCACATCTGGGTCTGTGGCCATGTAGCAGCAGGGAATGTATGTCCATGTTAGTGGTTCATATTACCAAAGACCATGGGCTGGGCAGCCACCTAGAACCTTATCCAGGCCTGGAGTTGGCCCAGCCCAAAATCTACCTCATCTATGAACTGCTGGAGCACATGAAAAGACCAGTCCTGCGGATCCAGAGCTGCAGAGTCTCCATGACACAGAGCAGCAACAGGATAACCAAGAGGAGCCCAAGTGAGGACTCAGCATTGATGGTGTAGTAGAAGCCAGAGACCTCAAACCAGATGACTCATTACTATGAACACTTGTAAAAAACAAGCAAACAAACAAACAAAACATGTCGTATTGATAACAGGGTATACTCCATGACACATTATAGCTTCCACAACAAGATATTTTCTATGCTTTGTTTCATTTCATTCATTTTTTTGTTTGTTTGTTTGTTTGTTTTTATTTTCTTTGGGGCTGGGGAGTTTGCAAGGGAAGAGGGTGGAAATGAAAAAACAGGGAGATGAGTGGAACAAGAGTGCCTGATGTGACACTCCCAAAAGATCAATAAGAAGCATTTTAGAAAATATTATTCACAAGTAATATGAGAGTAAAGACTCAGTGAGGCTGGGCTCAGAGCACATACAAAACAGTTCCCTGGCTGCTTCTCCTATGTAACACACTTTGCGTATTCTCCTAGCCCTTAGTTTGCAAACACTTCCGGAATGCTTTGCCCCTGGTTTAAGTCCTCCTTCCTTGCCAAATCCATGAGCCCTCTGCACTGGAAAGCTGGAGGTTGTGCCTTCCTGCACACCCATATGCTTACTTCACTTACTGAAACTGCTCCTTAGAGAGCTGCCACTCACCGCACCCAAAATCAGGTGCTCTTGACTCATCAGCTTCATCCATATGCACATTTACATTTTTGTGGGCTTGAATTGCCATTCATTTATTTCAGCACGTATTTAATAATTTTTTTAATGTTTCACATTTTTATGTATTTTCTTAGGGCAGGATATAAGCCATGGAGCACCTGACATGAGCAGGTGCTGGTTCTTCTGTTCCATCATCAGTTTTGTCTCTGAAATATGTTGGCTGTAGTGAACTGATTAGGATCGCCAGGCTTGGCAGCAAGCACTTCACTTCTTCAGCCATCTCACCTACCCTTATGTTTGGCAGTTTTCAAAGCTAAGGGAGAATTTCACAAGCCCAAATGGTTGGGACACCCACAGAATTAATGGTCTTAAACAACAACTTTGCATTCACTCACAGACAGGTCATTCAGAAGACCTGCCTACACTGATGCATGCGCCGTAAAATAAATAATTATAAAGGAAAAACTTAAATTTAGTTAAATATACTTGATCAAGGGGATGCAGAACACTAAAGGAGAGATTTATAAATTTTGGATAATTTATGGTATACTGCAACATTACAGAAATATCAACACATTTTTCAGAATGCTTACTATATAAAGGCCTGAAATCCCATGTTACACCATCCCAGAATAGTTTCTTAGTGTTACCACGGTGTGAGCTATCACAGTTTGAGTATACTCTCTACTCGTGAAATTTGTGACACTTTGAGGCCTTTTTCACAATTGTTAGCTGGATGAAAAAAAAAAAAAAACAGATATGGAATTTAAGGTGTTAATTTTTCTGTACAAAAAAAAAAAGTAATTTAGAAAAGACATGAGTGCGTCCACATATACAAGCACAAGCTTCAGTAGCATCCCACAGGACCAGCCTGGAATAACTAGGAAATTAAAAAAAAAATACTCTCATTAGAAAGATTAAAATTAAAAATAGATGAGTAAATTATAAAATGACCACAGTAAACTCTTCCTTCTAGTTGAATATCCCCTAAATAAATGAAGGTTAGGAGTTAGAAAAGCCAGCATTAAGCAAACATTATAGTAGGAAGAAAACACTAATGTGTCAGCACTAGTGCATAAAAGCATGAAGGAAGGCAGTACATTCAAAAAGCCTGGAAGCGTCTCCCCACAAATTAGCTATTAATTGCAAAAGGAAAGATTTAACTGTCAGTAGACAAACTTGGCAGAGACTTTCTTAGCTAATTGTCAAGGACAACTGCATCAATAACGGGACAGATACACAAGATGTACTTAAGAAGACTCAGCACCTCTCTGCATATGCACATCAAAATGCATTAACTGAATTAACTATTAAAAAGCAAAAGGCAAGCACCACTGAAGGACTTTGTACAAAATATCTGTCTCAGCCTTTCAAACACCAAAGTAAAAAAAAAAAAAAAAAGCTGTTAAAAAAAGTTTCAGTTTCCATTCCCACCAGCAATGAAGGAGTGTTCCTCTCTCTCCACATCCTCGCCAGCATGTGGTGTCACTTGAGTTTTTGATCTTAGCCATTCTGATGGGTGTAAGATGGAATCTCAGAGTTGTTTTGGTTTGCATTTCCCTGATGACTAAAGAGGTTGAGCATTTCTTTAAGTGTTTCTCAGCCATTTGATATTCTTCTGTTAAGAATTCTGTTTAGTTCTGTGCCCCATTTCTCAATTGGGTTATTTGGTTTGGTGGTGTTTAATTTCTTGAGTTCTTTATATATTTTGGATATCAGACCTTTGTCAGATGTAGGGTTGGTGTAGACCTTTTCCCAGTCTGTAGGCTGTAGCTTTGTTCTGTTGACAGTGTCTCCTGCCTTACAGAAGCTTCTCAGCCTAATGAGGTCTCATTTATTAATTGTTGACCTTAAGGCCTGGGCTGTTAGTGTTCTGTTCAGGAAGTTGTCTCCTGTGAGGAGGCCTAGTGGCACTCAGAGGAAAGATAGCAGGCTACCAAGAAGAGACTTGATACCCTATGAGCATATACAGGAGGAAGAGGTCCCCCTCAGTCACAGTCATAGGGGAAGGGAGTAAGGGGAAAATGGGAGGGAGGGAAGAATGGGAGGATACAAGGGATGAGATAACAATTGAGATGTAATATGAATAAATTAATAAAATAAAATAAATATAAATATATTTTTTAAAGTTTCAGATGAAAAAGAGAGAAACAGATGCATCTACAATTGAAGCTATACACTATGAGACAAAAAAGTACTGCAATGATGCAAAATGTCGTAATTTTTCATAATTTGGCTTTGATTGTATGTACAAAATTATCTCGTTCTTAGGAAACAGACACAAGAACTTTGATGTAAGCAAAATGTGTGTGTGTGTGTGTGTGTGTGTGTGTGTGTGTGTGTGTGTAGACACAGGAGAGAAAGCATAAAGCTAAGGGCATAGGTCAACTATTAAGTGTGGCAAAGGTACTCAGAGTTCAACTATAGTTATTTTAAGTTTGAAGATAACCATAAAATTAGACTGTAAAATGCTGTCCTCTGAATATATCATGACTGTAGTTACCTGCACAAGACCTGCACAGAATCAAGCCAGTTGAATATCCCACCACAGAGGTGAGAGGGGCTCCTTAGACTCACTGAGAAGTCATTAGCATTTAACAGCTGTTAAGCTGGAGACAGTCCCTTTTCTTTGGAGGTGTCCACTGGTAGATTACCCATTTTCAGGAGAATGATGTCATATCCAGGGGTCTGTGGAAGAGCACTATATTCAGTGTGCTATAAGAAGAAAATGAGGAGAAACAGAAGGAAGAGGAAGGTTAAAAGGAAAATACATAAAGTCGGGAGGGAGTTGTGAGTCCAGAGAGTCCTAGAGGAGTTGAAATGGAGGATAAGCGTGGGTGTGATCAGGACACATGATATACATATATGAAATATGTAAAAAGATAAATAAAATAAACAAATAAATAACTATGGGGCTGGTGAGGTGACTCAGAGAGAAAAGCCTTTGATGAATTTGCCTTTGAGTTTGCTGTGTAGAAGCACACTAAGGAAAGAACCAAGTCCTGCAAATGGTTCTCAGACTGCCACATACTTACTATGGCCTGTGCATTTGTAATTTTTAAAATCATAATAGTGGGTGAGTGTTTTTTTCAGTAACTAGAGCAATAAGAAATCCTTAGTAATAGATAAGTCTTTTCCTTCTTGTTGTATATTATACAGTCAAGTATAACTATGTATTTTTAAAGTTTTTATATTACATACTTGTTTGTCTATGAGTTTCTGCATATGAAAGAAAGAAGTCAACACATCTTTATTTGCAGATGATATAATAATATAAATTAAGTGACCTGAAAAAATTCACCATAAAACTCCTGTAGTTTTATCAAAATGCTTCCAGTGAAGTAGCTGGATAAAAAATTAACTCACAAAAATCAGTATCCTTCATATAGTCAAGTGACAAATGATCTGAGAAGGAAATTGGGGAAACAACAATGTTCACAGTAGACTTAAATAATATAAAATATTTGGGGGTAGCTCTTACCAAGGAAATGAAAGACCTGTTTGATAAAAATTCAAATCACTGTAAAAAAAAATGAAGATATCAGAAGATGGAAATATCTCCCAGGCACATGGGTCTGTAGGATTAGCATAATAAAAATGGCCATCCTACAAACACACACACAAAAAAAAAAATCTGCAGATTCAATCACCATAAAGATTACAACCTAATTTATCACAGAATTTGAAAGGGCAACACAAAAAATTCAGGACAGCTAAAACAATCCTGCATGATAAAATGACTGCTAGAGATATCACAATTCCCAATTTCAAATCGTACGATGGAGTTATAGTAATAAAAAAAGCATAGTATCGGCACAAAAGCAGACAGGTTGATCAATAGAATGAAACTGAAAAGCCAAACATAAATTCACACACATATGGACACATATTTTTTTCTTTCTTTTTAAAGAAGCCAGAAATACACAACGGAAAAAGTCGGCATCTTTAACAAATGACGCTGGTCAAACTGGATGTCTACATGTAGAAGAAGCCAAATAGATTCATAATTATCACCCTGTGCTCATCTCCAAATGGGTCAAAGACCTCAACATAAAACCAAATACACTATACCTGATACAAGAGAAAGTGGAGGATAGCCTTGGATTTATTGGCACAGGAAAAGACATTCTGAACATAACACCATGACCACAGGGCACTAAGACCAACAATTAACAACAACAACAACAACAACAACAAAAGACCTCATAAAAATGAGAAGCTTCTGAATTGTATAGAACACCATCATTTAGAGATTGCCACAGTCTATAGAATGGGAGAAGACTTTATAGAGGGCTAATATCTAAAATACATCCTGAGAAACAAATATCAAGAAATCGAAGGATCCACATTAAAAAAAAAAAAAAAAAAAAAAAATGTGGTACAGATCTAAACAGAGACTTCTCAGTAGAGGAAACTCAAATGACTAAGAAAACACTTAAAAGAAATGTTCAACATTCTTAGCCATCATGGAAATGCAAATCAAAACTATTTTGAGATTTTTATCTTACACCTATCAGAATGGCTAGCTAAGATCAACAAGAGACAGCTAGCTCATTCTGGCAAGGGTGAGGTATAAGTCAAACAATCACACATTGTCGGCGGGAGTGCAAACTCATAGTCACTATGGAAATCAATGTGGCAGTTTCTAGGAAAGATGATATTCAATCTGCCTCAAAATACAACTATAGCCTTTGCGATGGTTAGTTTTGTGTCAACTTGACACAACGAAAGTCTTGTGAGATGATGGATCCTCAATTAAGAAAATGCTTCCATAAGATCCAGTTGTAGACAGACCAGAAGCCATTTTCTTAATTATATGATTGATGTGGTAGGGCACAGCCTATTGCAGATAGGGCCATCCCTGGGCTGGTGATGCTGGGTTTTATAAGGAAGCAGGCTAGTCTGTGCAACCATGAGAAACAAAGCAGTAAGTAGCACTCCTCCATGACACCTGCATCAGCTCCTGCCTTCAGGTTCCTGCATTCCATGAGTTTATGCCCTCACTATTTTTGAGGGTGAACTGTTATATGAAACTGGAAGTAAAATAACCCTTTCCATCTCCAAGTTGCCTTGGCCGTGGTGTTTTGTTGCGATAATATAAACCCCAACTAGGACACCTATCAGCAGAAGAATAGATAAAGAAAATGTGGTACATTTACAAAATGGAGTATTACTCAGCCGTCAAAAGAGGCATTATGAAATTTGCAGGCAAATCGACAAAATTAGAAAAGATCGTCCTGAGTAAGGTAACGCAAACCCAGAAAGACAAAGATGATCAGTGACTTGTTCAGTGATTATCAGAGAAGCTCTTTCCAGTAGCAAATGGAAACAAACACAGAGAACCACGGCCAAAGTCTCTTACATAGAACATGAGAGACCTTGAAATGAGATGTCTCTATCAAACCCATCAGAGCTAGGGAACCCTGTGAAAGAGGAGGTAGAGAGAATGTAAAACCCTGAGGAGACAAAGGACACTAAAAGAACAAGAAAATAAGATCCTCCGAGTCAACATGAGCAATGCTCAAATGAACTCATAAAGACTGAAGCATTGTCTACAGGTCCTGCACAGGTCACACCAGGTCCTCTGAGCTTATACTATGGCTGCCAGTCTAGTGTTTTATGGGATTCCTGAGTGTGGAAACAAGGGTCTCTATTGTGCCTTCTCTTGGGCTGTTTCCGTTTTGTTGGTCTGTCTCAACCAACTTCAGTGCAATAAGTTTTTTTTTAATTTTTTAAATTTTTTACTATATCAAAAACAAAACAGCAAAAAACAAACAGATAGGCAGATAGATGATAGATAGATACATAGATAGATAGATAGATAGATAGATAGATAGATAGATAGATAGATAATAAATAAAATAAATAATTAAGGAATATAAATATAGCAAGGTAACTGTCGTTTATACCTACTGTGAGAGGGAAAATGAGTTTTCTCCAAAAGGGCAGTTTTTATGTTCAGGACCAGCAAATAGTGGACTCCACAGGTTTGCATGTGTGTGTAAGTGCACACATGCATGTGCATGTGTGTGTGTGTGTGTGTGTGCTTTTATTTGATTGTAGCTTGTGATGAGTAGCATTATACTTAAATTTTAGACCTACTATACCTGAGACACCAAAAACAAAAATGTATTTTACCTGTAAGCTCCTAGCATGTACAGGCTATATCCCAACAGCCCACTTTCATTTTCCCCAGATAATGAAGACTATTCTTAAATTGACACATCTTGTAAAACTTGCTGTTCTAGCAAGATAATAGGTCAGAAGACTAACTGCTATTTCTTCCTTTGTAACCAAACTTGCTTTACTTCGCTCAATGCTTAGTATAACTGCCAGACATATATGTTTAAAACTAAACCTTATCTACACATAGACAGAATATATGTCATCTTATGTGTTTTGACTTTATAAGCCTTGAACTGATATGACTAGATACTGCATCTTGAGAGCACTCTGGGTTGAAGTCATGGTGCCATGAGCATCTGGGCCCAGTATTTAATAAAACTTCTTCTAAGACACAGGCAGCCCAAATGAGACTTGACAGGCTGGGGTTGGATGACAGGGGAGGAGGAAGCCCCTTTTCTGAGGAGTAGGGAGAGGAGGAGTGTCGCGCCTCACTCGGCCAGCAAGAAAGACGCAACCACCAGTTCTTCTCCAAGCAGTTTATTCAAGCTCTTCATGCAAGCGACTCCTCCGAGCCACACCCGTCACCCACTAATAAAGCATACAATCATCCAATCAACGCACACCACGTCTCGCAATCTCATAGGTCCACGGAGGCGGAACTACTGTAGGCGCTGGGCTATATCCAAATAAGGACTTGTTTATGCTCTACAGAGGCAGCTCTGGCGATGTGCCAGGCGCCATCTTAGGGTGCGGTCCTTGGGGGCTCTCCACAGTTCCCCCTTTTTTGTTTAATAATAATGACACATCAGGACTACAACGCAACAGGTGAGAGTAGAGGTCTGATCTTCGGAATGTATGGGCATTTGTTCACACTGCCCTCAAGCAAGCCCTTCACTCGCTGAGTGCCAGACCTAGCTCCATACGTTTCATGGACACTTGTTCACACTGCTCTCAAGCAAACCCTTCATTTGCTGAGTGCCGGACCTGGCCCGGTACCTTTTTCCCGGAGGTGGGGTCTGGGATACCAACCCACATGCAATCAGACTTGCTCCCCAGAAGGCCATTAACTGCATACAATGTACCTCCTGTGCAGTGCTCTGCCTCGAACCCTGAGCGTGACGAGAAACATTGTGTCAATTCTTCAGGACAGACAGCCAGATCTGAGGCGACTGTCCTGCCTTAACTGCTGCAAATGCCTGAGCCATCAGAACCTGAGTGCGACGTTGCGATGATCTTAACCGACAAATACACCACAGGCATACACCACTCACACTCAAGAGTATAATGCTCATAGCCCCGATGCCCGCCCATTCCTTCAGGTGATTAACAGCAGTCGCCAGCCAAGTAGAGAGTCCATCTGCGAAAGCCAGGTCAACATGGGTAGAATTGATTGTAGTAATCGATATTCGCAGGTCCCTCATCAGTTGACCAGTTACCTAGAAGATGGCTAGAGAGCTGTCTAGATAGATTTGCAGCCTTAGTGAAATTATTATATTGAACTGAAGTAATACAGATCCCAGGTAGTTTCCATTCACAGCCTAGCTGTGCCAGCTGCCATAAGACATCCACCTGCTCCTGGACCAGGTCAACACGTTGGTTTAGGATCATGATACCTCCCTTTAACTGGGCATTGATGCTGACCTGCGTATCTAAAGTCTCAGCAACTGTGGTTGATAAATTGTTAAGGGTGGCGAATTCTATCAAGGCGGCTTTCCAATTAAGATACTGACCAGGAGTGAGGCATGCCTTAACAAGGCTACTCTAATCGGTAGGTGTCATGTAGTGCCTAGTTAAGCTCTCTATCATTGACACCGTAATGATGCCGAGACGCCGTAGGCACGTACAGCCTTGGCAAGGGATTTTACTATCTTGAAATCTAGGGGTTCATGGTAGCGATTTTCCCTGAGCATCTTGAAACACTGGAAACCCCAAGGCACTCGCCCTGACTTCCCTCCAAACCTGCGGGCATAAAGACCGACCAACGTTAGTTGGCTCTGGTTCTAGATTGGGCATACTGTAGGGAGGGGGCATGGCAGTTTCCGTCTCATCCTTTGCCGCTTCCCTTCTTTTAACTTCCCCTTTCTCTGACTTCTCCTTTCTATACGGAGACAAATCCGGATATAGTCCGGTCCCCTCCATTTTGTTCACTAGTTCCTCAATATCATCCTCTGAGCTAGATTCTTCACCAAGCTCACTTCTTTTATCTGGTTTTTGAGATCTTTCTTCCTTCAATTGTTCAAGAGCTTGATTTCCAGCTTCTACTGCCTGACTGCACCTAGTACCTGACAAGCAACTACGGACCAACTTCCACATCGGCCTCACCCCAGCTTTCAAGTCTCCTTGTTCCCAGGCAAAATCCAAATCCTTACCTAGCTTATCCCAACTCGGAAGGGAAAGGTGGCCGGACACCGCGAACCAAGCGGCCACTGTATCACATTCAGTCAGGAAGGTTTCTAAGGTTTTATTTTTAATCTTAAGTCCCTTTGATTTTAACAATTCTCAGAGGGCAGCGAAGACCGGGTGAGAAGGTGACGCACCCATACTTTCGCTTTTCCTCCTCGTGAGAAACCTCGCGCATTAGCTCCCTTCCGGAGACCTTAGGATTAGCTCCCTTCCGGAGACCTTCCCCTTTTCCAGGGGTCGTAAGCTCCAATTACAGGGAACTTACCCGCTGGCGATCCTTGACCACTTGGAGTTCTGAACTTAACGGTGGGGGAGTGGACAGCGAGGGTCCCCGTACGGGCCACCACTTGTCGCATCTTGCTCGGCCAGCAAGAAAGACGCAACCACCAGTTCTTCTCCAAGCAGTTTATTCAAGCTCTTCTTGCAAGCGACTCCCCCGAGCCACACCTGTCACCCACTAATAAAGCATACTATCATCCAATCAATGCACACCACGTCTCGCAATCTCATAGGTCCACGAAGGCGGAACTACTGTAGGCGCTGGGCTATATCCAAATAAGGACTTGTTTATACTCTACAGAGGCAGCTCTGGCGAAGTGCCAGGCGCCATCTTAGGGTGCAGTCCGTGGAGGCTCTCCACAGAGGAGGGGGGGAGGGAGGGGGAGGGAGGGAAGGAGAAGAGGGGAAAGGCTACAATCAGGATTAAAGTAAACAAATTAAAAATAAAAAATGAATAAATAAATAAATAAAACCTCTTCGTATTGAAATTTATTCATGGTCATGATAAATCTCTAAGTGACCGACCCCATGCCCACAACAGCTTGGAGGGGTTTGTTTTATTTTGTTTGTGTGATGTTTATTTCATTTTCTAGGTTTAGATCATTTTGTTGTAGCTCTGGGTTTTAGTTCTTGAGGAATAACTTAAAGTTGGGTGAGCAGGAAAGAAAAAAGGAACGGGATGAACTGTGAGGAGGGAAAGAAAATGATCAAAATATATTTACATTTTAAAATTGTTTTAAATTATAAAAATATTAAAAAATAAAGTAAAGAAATCCTTTGTGGTATTCAAGTCTCTTCCTTCCTTTTGTATATTATATACTTAAATATGATTTTCACATTTTAAAAGACTCTTTAGAATATGTATTTGTGAGTATATGAGTGAGTATGTGTAACACCCTTAAGGCACAAGAGTGGCCAGGCCATGCCCCCAGACTATAGTTACCAGCCTGTTGAGATACAAGCTGCCCAGCTCCACCACTACTCCCACCACACACACACACACACACACACACACACACACACACACATGATCAGACTAGGAATTTCCACCAATTCCAGGCTACCCTTAAAAGCTCCCTGTGCCTCCCCCCCCAAAACTATATATAGCCTGCCGCTTGCTCAGTTCTTTTCAGTTTCTCCCTCAGCAAATGCAGCCACCCTCTTGTGTCTTTCCCACTAAGTCTCATGAGGGAGATTCGTTGTGTGGTGTGATTTTTGTGGTATTTCTTAACTCTCATCTGCCAGGATAACTTTTCCTTCAGAGCTGTGTGTACCACTTCCATTGGAGAAACCTTTCTGCTTAGAGCTGCAAGCCCTACAATCTGCACACAAAGGCAATGAGTCTAGAGAGGCTAGAGATGATGGATCCCTCTAGAGCTAGAGCTAAAGACAACAGTCAATCACCTGACTTAGGTGCTGAGAACTGAACTAAGGCCATCTGCATAAGCAAAGCCATTCTTAACTGCTGAGCCATTTCTCTGGCCCAAATTATATATAACTAAATTAAAATGTATGTACAGTGTTTGCTTCATTAGCACACTGGCTAACATTGGAATGATAAAGAGAAGGTTGGCTCCAACACAAAAACAGAATGGAAATTTTCAAAGCATCTATACTTTTTCAAATCTATGAACTATGTGCATACAAGAAGGTAAAAGACTTCTAAAAACTTTTTCAAAATACATTACAGGAAAAAATTACAAATCTAGCAAAAGAGATGTCCACCCAGGTAAAAGATGCATGGAGAGCATCAAAGAGAATAGACCACAAAAGAAATTCCCCATAACATGGTTAAAACACTAAACATACAGAACACACAGAGGCTATAAGAAGAAATCCCAAATCATATATAAAGGCAGACCCATCACAATAACAGTTGAGGAATTTTTGAAAACTTTAAAGGTCAGAAGATCTTAAAGCAAAGTGGCCGTCAAGTTCCGAAAGGCCACAGATGCTAATCCAGAATAACCCACCTGTCAAAACTACATCATAATTGAATGAGACACAAAAAAATTTCCATGAAAAAAATAATGGGCTAAAGGAATTTAAAGCCACAAAGGCATCTCAAGAAAGAGCATTGAAAGTAATACTTTAGAATGAAGATAGCCAAGAGACTATAGGAAAAAATGATACTAGAACAGCAGTTTTGCAAAAATATAACTAAAAAGCAACCACCACAAAAATCAATAAAAATGGTAGCAACTACTACAAGCCTTTCAAAATAACTTTCAAAATTAATGGCTTCAGTTTCCCAATCACAAGACCCAATCTAGTCAAATGATCTTTAAAATTGCATTTTTCTTGTTGTCTACGAGAAACATACTTCATCTCAGAGGAAAGCCACTACCTACAGTGAAAAGATGGGGGAAAGTACCCCACCAAATGGGACAAGGAAAAAGGAGTGGAGCTATGCTAGTGTCCAGCCGAATGAACTTCAACTCAAAAGCCATTAGAAGAGAACCCTAAAAAATGCTCACCATGTTCAAGTGTACCTAACTTTACAAATACTGCCAGGCCTCAGCCAAAGATTAACCACAACATAGTAATAATGGTGAGGTCGATGTTCTACTTTCAACAACAGAGAGATCCAGACAAAAATTCACAAAGAAACATTGGAGATAAATGGCAAAAAAAAAAAAAAAAAAAAAAAAAAAAGGAATAAATGGATCTAACAGACAGCTACAGAATATTACACTCAAGCACTACAGAATACATTCTTCCCATTAAGCCATGGAAATTTCGCCAAATTAAGGCACATACTGAGATGAATGAAAAGTCTCGACAGATATAGGAAAATTGACATAGGCCTAGTATTCCATCTTATCCCAGTATAATAAAGATTGAAATCAACTTCAAAATAAAAGAATTCAGAAATAAAAAAAAAATTGACATAGTTTAAACAGCACACTATTGAACAATGAATAGGTCATAAAGAAATCAAGAAAGAAGTCAGGTAATTAAGTGAAAAAGAAAAGGCAGCACACCAAAAGCTGCGTGTCACGACGAAGGCAGTCGTAAAGAGGAGGTTATAGCTCAAAGTGCCCACATTTGTAAAATTTAGAATGAACTCAATTTAAACATGCACTAGCAGAAGAGGTAGCTCTAATGCTAACATTACCCCTAGATAGCAACTTCATTTGAGCCTGATTGTAACATTATTTCTAGCCACAACCAAGTCTATCTGTAAACCTACCCATAATCATAGCCAAAACTCAAAAATCAAAGAACTAACATGCACAAAACTAACATAAAAACCAGCAGTCTCTATATATACATGACAATGACAAACTCACTGAGAAATATATAGAAAAGCAATATAATTAACAATAGATCAATAGAGTTTTAAAAATAATAAAACATATAAATCTAACCAAAGAGGTGAAGGATCTCTACAATGAAAATTGCAAAACTCTGAAAAAAAATGAGAAAAACATTAGAAAATAGGAACATTTCCCATATTTGTTGTTTGGAAGAATAAATATTATGAAAATCACCGTCCTATGGAAAGAAAATTATAGATTCAGTGCAATACTAATCAAAATACCCATGTCATTCTTTACAGAAGGAAATTTAAATTCATATTAAAAACACAAATTCCCTGAATATATGAAGCAATTATGGGCAAAACAAATAATGCTGCAAGAATCACCATACTGACTTCAAGTTTTACTGCAGAGCCACAGTAAATAAAAGCAGCATGGTACTGGCACAAGAACAGACATGTAGATCAATGGAACAATATAAAGGATGTAGTTAAGCCCATGTAATAGCAGCCACTTGCATTTTGGCACCATTTTTAAAAGTAGACACCAAATAAAAGACGGCATCTTTAACAAATGATATTTAGAAGACTGGGTATCCATGTGTAAAAGAATGAAACTGGCTCCTTAGCTTTCAAACTCCACAAAATAAATCTCAAATGGATCAAAGGCTTCAACATAAACTTGAAGTTCTGAAATGCTAGGAAAAAAAGGAAGAGTGACAAAGAAATGAGATATTCCCAAAAGATATTCCCCAATTGATGAATTGATAATAAAAATGTTTACACACACACACACACACACACACACACACACACACACACCACAGTGGAATTTTCTTCGTCTGAAACAGAAATGAAAATTCTCAAATTTGCAGCTAACTTATCTTCAGATATCCTAAGCCTAGATATTACATATCCTGCTGGATATGTGGGTTAAGCCATGAAACAAGAGAGAGGCCATGGGTCAGGGGTGGGGGAGCTAATGGCGTGGGGATAATAGAATAAAGGTAATACGAAGTAGAGTGGGCATATTTGAGAAGAAAAGTTCAAGCCAAGAGTAGATTGGGGTTTCGGAAAACCAAAGGAGATAGACGGCTACCCAACTCAAAGAATATATGAAAAAGTCAACCAAGCATGGTGATGGACATCTTTGATGCCACCCCTGGGGATGCAGAGGCAGGCAGGTCTCTATGTTTGAGGCCACTGTGCTCTACAGAGTGAATACTGGGACAACCAGAGCTACACAGAGAAACCTAGTCTCTAAAAACAAATATATGAATGAAAAGTCATATGCCAACCAATTATCTTGTAATCCAATTAAAAATATATTCTAAAAACAAATATGCAGAAAGATAACCTGCAGAGGTAAATAAAGCTGCCAGTGTGGAAAATCTCTTTCTGTGTTATTTGTCAAGCAGCCCCCCAGAAGCCCACAAAACAATGCAGGCCACTCCTCTTGGTTGCCCAGCACAATGAGATGATAAGACACTATTGCTGACAATGTAACACACCTCAATTAAAATTAAATTTAACCTGGAACTGAACCAGACACTTCCACCCAAATGTCTAGCTTTCATAGTGCTAGAAGTCACCAGATAGGCTGGTTGGTGAGAAAAAAACTTTAAAGGTCTTACCCAGCTACTAACCCTATGAACTACAATACCAATCTACAAGAAAAGATAGGCACACTGTGCATGAATGGCATGACTATAATGGAGGTATCAATCCCTCTGGTTTGGATTTGAGGCCAGCTCCACAGCACAGATCCCATTAGGCCTGTAATGGGATTAAATCCCTAGGTTTTTGGAGGTGGTGGGCACTAGGGTAGAACTTGTAACTATTTTTAGCTACAATATATCATCAAATGTCTTTTAAATATGTGTGTTTATAGACACAGACAAATGACACTTTCAGCTTTAATCAGAGAAACTTCTCAAAGCAGTAAATGATGATGTATATCAAAACTTATGACTCCTCACAATGCTAAGAATAAGCTAGGAATGATCGTTCAGCCCTAAACAGGACACTCGTATCACCTCTTCTAAGGCTTAGAGAACATTGCATAGAAAATCAAAGCCAAAAGATAGGGAGAAAGGCTATGAAATGCCTCATTTAGGGCAGGACACAGCCTGTCCAATCATGGACTCACAGCAGCTGTAATTACCTACACTAGGTCTGGCCAATAAAGTCCCTGTCAACAGCAAGTCGTAAACAGGGTAGCAATTCCTGGAGCCCCATTATCCCTGATAAAATAGGAGCTACTGATAGATTCTGGGAGAGTCGCTGTTTAGAACCATGGGCTTGCCTACCAGACTCCGTCTTATACTCCCAACGCTAGGATCTCACAGACAGCCCTAATTGAATTCAGGAGGTCACAAAAGAAAACAGACATGAATCTAGTGGAAAGGCATATAGGGAGAGCTGTTGGCATGGATGGGAGATAAGAGAAGACCACCGTGAGAATAATCAACATGCACTGTGTACATGTATGAAACTGCCAAAGAACAAATAAGCATATTACACTTAAGGCTATTTATTGATGTTATACATTTTATATGTGTATTAAACATTTAAGAATACGCATGCTTAAAAACAAATTTACAATATAGTTTGAAGTGTCTGAATACACAACATAAGAATATAGTCAGCAAATTAAAGTTAGGTAGTAAACAGGTACTAAAAAAAAAAAAATAAAGGAAGTCAGACAGAAAATAAGAAATGGAACCGTTATCAAAGAAATCATTTTTAAATATTATCACAACATGCTATTTTTTTCTGATATAACTGCTTTTCTAAAAGTTCCAAGGTTCTTTTTTCTATTTTAGGTAATACAAACTTTTTTTTTTTTAAATCACATATAATATCTAGAATAATATACGTTCACTATAATTAATTTGCTTTTACTTTCATAGAGCAGATTATCGTTTTGAAGATTCTGTTTTAATTTTAAATTGTGTGTGTGTGAATGCAGTTGCCAGTGGAGTTCAGAATAGGGAGTTGGATCCGCTGAAGCTAGAGTTACAGGTGGTTGTGAGCAGCTCAGTGTGGCGCCTAGAACCAAACGCTGGTCCTCTCCAGGAGCAGCAACTGCTCTTAATCTCTAAGCATCTCTCCAACCCCCGTATACAGTCTTAAAATTGAGTCTGCAAATTTCCCTGTGTGACTCCATCACCACTTTAGTGTCATTCTGCATATCCATCTCACAGCCCATTGCTGTAACACACCATCAGTTATTCTGCTAATAAACTGTCTAGGCTCTCACCAGACATTTGCTTCAACACCAGAATGCTGCAACGGTTCCTGTACATATGCCTTTTGCCACAGCTCAAATGGTTTTTTTATAAGAACGTGCAGAATGAAGCTTATGGCCTTTCAAACCATATTTTATGAATATTGAGACCCATAATGTTTCTATTTACACAGCTCCAAAATCAGATTATATTTCACAATTACTTCAGCCAGTGGTACTCGCATCACAGTATCTGTTGACAGTTTATGACTCACATTGGCCCCAGTACTCCATTCAGCCACATCTAGTAAGATATATCTATATCTATGTCTATCTATCTATCTATATTGAGAGAGAGAGAGAATGAGAGAGAGAGAGAGGAAGAGAGAGAGAGAGAGAGAGAGAGAGAGAGAGAGAGAGAGAGAGAGAGAGAGAGAGAGAGAGAGAGAGAGAGAGAGAGAGAGAGAGAGAGAGAAATTCAGTAGTACATTGACATGTTTAATAACATTTTAGGAGGACTTAGCACAATTTTTTTCATTCTTTAGGAAACATCAATAAAAAAAAAAACTTTAAAATCTGCAGAAAGAAATACCCACAAACCAGTGAGTATGTGCAGTCTCATAAATCAGAACGTGCAAAAGGACATATGATTACATCATGAAAGGTGCAAGGACAGGCAGGAGAGTAGATTCCTTTGAATAATGCAAAAAGCTGTACCAAATCTTTTTTAATTTATCACAGCACAGTGTCAGAATACCTCCCAAGCAATAGATATTTTTAAAGTGCCACTTAAATCAATGATCCATTTCAATATTCAATTCATTTCAACCTCCCTTTCTTCCAAAATTCAATTCAGAGTCCTACAAATTCCTGCATGTTTTACAACTTTCCCAGGCCATAGATTCCATATTGTAAATTATTAAACTGTGGAGATTAATACAAATGTCCTATTTAAGCTCCCAATAAACTCTTTTTCAGGCTTAATTAGTTACCCCCAGCAGGTCACTACTTCACTGACACACATCAAGTATGCCTCCCTTTACCAAAGGCTGCATTTCTTTACTGGTTGATGAGAATGTCATGTGAGACAAAGCCCAGACCTTACTGGAGTAAAGATATATGAACTCTTTGTGCTTCTCCTCATATTTAAGTCCTGTCATTGTGTCAGAAAATAAAATTAGATTAACTCAGTATGATTTACTATTTTTAAGTCATGTTGGTTGTTATCCTACTTTTTCTTCTCTTTGAAGTGTATGGAAATCAATTGTCTCTTTGATTTATTCCTCTATTTTCCTAGATCTCAAAGTGAGCTGATTAATCTATAACTTCTAGTCATCACTGATATTTCACGCCCCTTCTTCCTTCCTCCCTCTCTGTTCTCTGTCCCTGAATTTGTCCTTCACGTAGCCTAGACTAAACTTGCATACTTCCTATTGGAAATTTGAATAAATTTTATTCTATAAAAAGTTTAATAGTAAGTACAACAAGTCAGGACACCTGGTGTGTGGAAATGTATATGTGTAATCTTCCCATGTCCATTTGTCAAATACAACAGCCAGTGTCGGATTCCCCACCCAATCCATACACCACACATAAGTATCGCATTGTGGTTGGCACTAACTGAAGGCGACTATCGGTCCTGTATTTAACCAGTTAGGAATGGTCAAAGTTCTATTTTTTACAACTTCTTATGTCATCTCAGGCAAATTCTCCCTTCCTTGATTTAATGCGATGATCACGGAAATGGCAGAGAAGTCTTTCCAAACACTGCTCAGCAGTCTTCTTTGTCACCTACCCCATCTAATGGAAAAGAACAGCAGCACCATTCTACTTTGCTCTGTACACCCGATTCTCAACAAACACAAGCTCAAATAAGGCGGGTGTCACAAACTTCACTCAGTTTTACCATAGCCTCTAAAAACACATGCCCTGTTCTCTGCATATATCTGTATTTAAGCCTGTTCCACATTATGAACTTTTTAAATAATTGATCAGAATTGCAGGAAAAATTCAAGTTCAAAGACATTTAGCAGTGTCACTGGCAGTACTTATAACTATAAATCCATTAATACAGCCAGAATATCTAATAATTAAGTCAACTAAATCAATTGTATTTTTAAGAAACGCTAGTCAGCTGGGCAGTGGCGGTGGCACATCCCTTTAATCCCAGCACTTGAGAGGCAGAGGCAGGCAGATCTCTGAGAGTTCGAGGCCAGCCTGGTCTACAAAGTGACAGGACAGCCAGGGCCACACAGAGAAACCCTGTCTCAAAATAACAAAAACAAAAGAATAAAGTACTATTCCAAAACAAGACATATTAGTAGCTGCTTATATTCCAAATTACTATATACCAAAGCTATAAATAGCTTTTAAATAATATGGAGAAACAAAAATATATAAATAATTATAAGCATACATATATTCATATGAACTTGGAAAATTGTCCGAGAATGGTGGTACACATCTATAATTCCAGCACCCAGGAGTGAGCTAAGATTCGAAGTTCAAGGCTACACAGGGAGATGCTATCTCAACAATGAGATGAAAGAAAGACGCTAACAAATATAATCAATAAATGTTATGAAAGTAATTTCATGTGATTACCACAAATAATATATAATGATTTATAAGTAATTTTAATTTGCTTCCTTGTACCCATCATGACTTTCCAAATCTGCTACAAAATGTATAAAATGCTAAAACAAAAATTTACACCAATTTAAAAACTCAAAAAACAAAAGTAAAATGCCTCAAGGGGAAAAAAAATCACACAACTGTAAATGCAGCAAAGCACCAGGAGTAAAAGCGCCGGAAGTGGGAGTGGACAAAACTAGGCCATAAGCAGCAAGGTAGAACTTTTTTTTTTAAGTTAGTAAAATGTGATATTTTTTTACACCCAATATCTAATTTTTCATCATTATCTATTTATGTTGCTAGTCCAAAAGGAGCATCTGATGGCTAGAACTCCAGCACCTATTTAGAGTATGTGAACCCTAGACAAAAAGAGTTCACGATTCCTCATGACACTTCAACACCAATTTAGAAGCATGAACAATAAATATAAAGAATTCATTTTTCATGTAAATAATATAGCATTCATTACTTTAGGCCACTTTCATCAGGAACCAAAGATAATTTCTAGGTGAGATATGTATATAAAATTTTTCAATGGGCAGTGTGGCATACACCATTAATTCCATCACTCAGAAAGCAAAGGCAGATAGATCTCTGAGTTTAAGGTCAGCCTGGTCTACACAGTGAGTTCCAGGACAGCCAGGGCTCTACAGAGCAACCTTGTCTTGGAAAAAAGAATCATGCAAAAGTTTTTTTAAAAAGTTGTTTGTCATGGATTGAATGATTATTGTGCTTCACCTATCAAATTACTAAATCACATGTAAAATAATAACATGACACAAATAGAAAATGGCATTTAAGAAATCAAGTTATAGCTTTAAAATCCCAAAGTGAGAAATGTATATTATACCAAATGAAATTGCAATAGCTTAATTATATTAGTTATTTGAAAAAAAAATTTAAGTTAGATTCCAAGTAATAAAACTATGTTCAGAGCAATGAAGACAACATTGCTACAAATCAAAACTGAATTTTCAGATAGTAGGGATTGTTTAGATATTAGTTCGTTTTTTAAAAGCACTAAAGACCATTCTGAACATCTTTAAACCTAAATTTAGAACAGGAGCCTTTTGAACCGCACAGTCCAAATAGGGTGTAGCATGAATAGGACCTGAAACAAAATGGCTTGTAGCCTCCTCCTGGACCCATGATTATAATAACTCTGTGGTAACCGTCTTTGCAAACTACTACAAGTATTATTTTTTTATTTTCTCATCATATTCTAGGGAAAGAGAGAGACAATATTAGGAAGACTCATTCCATAGCCCTTTATCCTACTTAATCAATATTAACACTATTTCAAGACATTTATTGAATGACCACTGATATTATGGCCTTTGTGAGGCATAGGGGATAATCTAGAGTGCATTCCCACTGTGAAAGAGGCCATGGTCTGAATTGGGAGGCTGTGGGACAAAATCGTAATAGCATGTACAGTAGCTGCAGCCATGGGAACAAACCACCATGAGAAGACAGAAAATAAAGTCATTCTTTAGGGAAGAAGTTTCTGTACACGGACTTATCTACAGCAACTGACATTTTAAGTGAAAAGAGTGATAACGAGGTCAAAATTGAGTGTGGACAAAGAAATGAGACATGTACATTCATGTTGTGTCTACATCACACAGAAAATTCAGCAGCTCCTAATAAAAAAAGCCAGGAAGTTGTAAAATTGAAATGTCACTGGGGACAATTCTCTACAAAAGGTTTTGATTGAAAGGCTACAGATGTTGAAAGTCAAACTTTAGGGCTTTTTGAAGGTTCAACAGCTAGTTGCATGTCTTAGGTAGGGTTACTATTGATGAAGCGCCATGACCAAAAACAATTTGAAGAGGAAATGGTTTATCTGCCTTACATACCTTGAGTCATGATCCACAGTGGGAAACCAAGACAGGAACTCAGACCAGGCAGGGGTCTGGAGGCAGGAGCTAATGCATAGACTATGAAGCAATGCTGCTTACTGGCTTGCTCCTAAAGGCTTGCTTAACCCGTTTTCTTACAGAATCCAGGACCACCAGCCCACAATGGGATGTGGCCTCCCACATCAGTCACTGACTAAGAAAATGCCACACAGGCTTCCCTACAGCCTGATATTACGGAAACATTTTCTCAATTGAGATTCCCATAGCTCAAGTGACTCTTGCCTGTGTCAAGTTGACATAAAAACTAGCCAACACAGACTCTCATAATCAGCATTGTGTCCAGAGAGGTTTCTTTACTGTCAGTAGGAACTATACAAAACAAAACAAAACAAAACAAAACAAAAAAAACTATGTAATGTAGTGTGTGATAGATTTATTTTACAATAGCATAAAATGCCTGAGTTTAGATTTAACACTATCTTGTCTGAGCATAGGTAGACTTTCAAGACCTTATTCTCCTACCCATTTGCCTGGCCAGCTTGGGAGAGCTGGCTCTGAAAACGTGATAGTAAGAGAGTTCTCCCTGCCCCCTGTTGGCTACAGCACTTGGAAGAGTAGGCCCTGAATCTTGCCTGGGCAGCACAGTAGAGCTGTGGTGTGGCTATGGGTGAGTAGCCCCTGCGGGCATGAACTCAAGAGAGCTGGCACCACCCCGCAGCAGGAGAGATGGCCCCAACTCCCACCTGGACACTATAGGAGATCTGGACCCGGTAGTGTGAGTAAGGGAGAGCTGGCCCCACCCCTCGCTAGTTGTAGCACTCAAGAGAGCAGTGCTGCACCTTGCCTGAGCAGCACTGTAGAGCTGGCCCTGGTGGTGTGGATGAAAGAGAGTTGGATCCAAGAGTGTGAGAGTGTGAGGGTTAGCCCTGCCCCTTGCCGGGGCAAAGCAGCAGGGGGGCTGGGGTGGGGTAGCTGACTAACTCAGGCACCACCCAGGCCCAAATCCAGGCTTTTGTGTTGGCCCATCCCAATATGTGGTCCATCTATGAACTGCTGGAGGACATAAAGAAGCCACTCCTGCAGAACCAAAGCTGCAGGACTTCCATGGCATGAAGCAACAACAAGATAGCTGAGAGAATTCTAGGTGAGGATCCAGAATTAATAGCGTAGCAGAAGCCAGGGGCCTCAAACCAATCTAAAGAATGGCTCATTGCAATGGATATTTGCAAGTAAAGCTGTTTGGGGAAAAGGACATGCTGAGTGACACACCATAGCACACTGCAGCTTCGATAGTGAAATTGAGATTTTTTTTTTAATTATGGTTTTGTTTTCTTGTTTGGGGGAATTTGCAAGAGCAGAAAGCAGATATGAAGAGACAGAAAGATGAGTGATTGGTGTACATGATATGAAATTTACAAAAACCACTTTTTAAAAAATTTCTGTACCTTTGGCTCGGCTAAACACTGTAAAGACACTACAACTTAAAGCAACCAACAAGTTTAACAAGAAGCACATCAACTGTACAATCTCTGACTAATTGACAATGGACTTCAGAGGAAAATCAACCACATGGGAGACATTCAAACAGCCCATCTTAGAGATGACTTTGCTAATCCTACTGGGACGACCAGACAAAAATTTGACCTAAATCTTTTCGGCCTATGTCATTTTCTAAAGTAGCCTCTACAGCATTGGAAAGCCCACATGCCTAGCTGTGCACGTGCAATCTAATTAAATGTACATAGTAAGGACAACTTAATTGTGCAGGGCACTTTGCTAGATAAGCCACTAAAACAAGCGGCTGCCTTTGGATGCCATGAGCCACACTAGACAGACAAATGTAGATATGATCTTCAGTCCAGGTTAAAATTGATTTATTAAATTGCCACAGAACAGGAAAGTGACATTAAATGATTCTTGAGCGTCCATTAGCAGGACAAATCCTTGATTAATTCTTTTTCAAGATTTAAGGGGACAGAAAACACGTGCCAGTGGTCATCTCTCACTCCTGAGACTTACTGGAGAAGGGACAACCCTTTCCTATCCAGGTTTAATAGCACTAACAGACAAGGCAGTCAAGCAGCGTGAGGTACAGCATGCTCCAGGGCTTCTCTGCTTAAAGGGATGAGAAGCAGGCCACAAAAAGACTCAGCATCAACCTTCGGGCTCTGGTTGCTTTGTTGGAGTAAGATTCTAACAAGTACACTAGGTTCTACAGAAGGATCCCAGGCATATATGTGAACAAGAGCAAAGCCTCATGAAATTTCATGTAAACCTGTGTTAGTGCTGCACCCCTCTAATCTCAGCACGTTGGAGGCAGAAGTAGACAGATCTCTGAGTTCCAGGCCAGTGTGGTCTATAGAGTGAGCTCCAGGACAGTCAAGGCTACACAGAGAAACCCTGTCCTGAAGGGAAAAAAAAAAAGAAAAGAGAATATCATTGGAATGTTTTAAATTGGGGTACAACATGAGGGAATTTTATCCCTAATACCCAGTGCATGATGCATGAGAAAGGAATTTAGTGCTCTGAATGACTTCCTTGGTAGCAATTAGCCACGCACTGCATTTGATGAGAACTCTGGATGTTACAGATATTCTCCGTCCTTGAAGCCTCCGCACAGTAGCAATTGAAGGGAGGTGATACACACTTGGTGATGTTGCATCACAGTATAGAAATGTTAATTAAGACACAAAGAAAAACTGAAAATTTAATAAAGCAATATGCCATTACATTTATGTAAATTAAAAACTAGTAATTTGTTCTGGCAGAAAGATTTTTTTTTTTTCATTTTGGCTGTAGTGAAACCGCCCTTTCTGCCCAGTATCTTGTGTTACAGATGATGTTCATCACAAGGCGTGAAGATAAGCCTGAGATGCAGGCATAAGGAAACCATCATTACAGTAAGAGGAGATTTCTAGAAGCCAAGTAGAAATGCAGACACACGAAGAAATGGGGGTATTTTTCCTTAGTGGACCCCATGAGGGCACTGCACTACAAATATCCTCAGTCATTGCTTGCCAGGAGCAGGAACTCGTCGCTGAAAACCCTTTGGTGAGTATCTCCTAATGAGATGTTGAGAGCACCTGATCTGGCATTTGCATAGTTCCTAAAGTAAGTAGATCCCCAAGCCTCCTGCTAGATTTATTAGCACAATGTGGATATAACTGACTCCTTAAGCAGAAACCATTTCATGCACCACTGAAGTGCAGCCTCTTATTTATTAAAATGTGGCAACATTTTATTGGTCCATAATTTTATACCCCTGGTTATTTTGAAATGAGGTCCTTTAACAAATAAAAGTTCATGGGCACTTAGAGAATTGTAATAAAATGACAAATACACACAATATGATTAAAATCATGGAATAAAATACTTTTATAGCAAGTATTCAAAAAAATAAAAAAATTACAACAGTGAAAACATTGTTCCTAAGTGGAAGTTTTAGGATGTATCACTAGGCAAGAACCAAAGGTTATTTGAGAGTTTTGAGGATGGATAAAAAAGATCAGAATTATAGAGTAAAACTTGATGGGTAGAGCTCAACCTTAGAGTTTTTATACAGAACATATGCAACCTTCAGTTTGAACTGAGCACCACAAAAGAAGTATTACTTAAACTATGTTCTTACATAGTAAGACTTTTATAAAGAGCATTCCCATGGGTGTGGTGGCATATTTTTTAACATCAGAAATTGTGAGGCAGAGGCAGGCAGATTTCTGAGTTTGAAGTCACCTTGGTCTATGTAGAGAGTTCCTGGAAGCCAGGACTCCATAAAGAAACCTTGTCTCAAAGATAGATAATAGACAGATAGATACATAGATAGATGGACAGATAACAGTAAGAACAAATTCTGTGGCAACTAAAACTGAAAGTCAAGAATATATCTGAATTGCCATTGGTAAGAAAAACTTTAAGTTTATCATGAATTATTCCAGAACACAAAATCATGGATGTCTATGCTTACAAAGAACCACAGAGCCTGGCATGTTGGCACAAACCATTAATCCTGGCACTCAGGAGGCAAAGGGAGAATCTGTGAATCTGAATGCTAGATCAGTGTGGTCTACACAGAGAGTTACAGGATACCAGAGCTACAGAGTGACACCCTGCCTCAAAAAGAAAGAGGGAAGGAAAAGAAGGAGGGTGGGAGGAAAGGAGGGAGGAGAGAAGAGAACATAGAAAAAAGGGAGACTAGGAGAGAAGAGAGGTGGAAAGTGAAAGGGAACAAAGGAGGGACAGAAAGGAAAGTGGGAGAAGAGGAGAGAAGCAAAAGGAGAAAGACCCAGTGGGAGCCCTTTGGAGAAACATGTGACCATGAAGCGACAGACAGACAGACGGACGGATGGACAGATGGACAGACAGACAGACAGACAGACAGACAAAGAGAGGGGAGAGAGGCAGGTAGGGAGGAATGGAAGAAGGGATGGAGAAAGAGAGGGATGAAGGGAAGGAAGGGGTTCTACCTTGATGCACTGCACAGCCTCTTGCTACTTTTTATCTTGATTTAGAGCCATAACAGTGGAGAACCTATCGGTATCAGTAACTTCCAAAGGCCTTTTCTGATGTTACCCAATTTCAAAGAACTTAATGTTAACTAATGCAAAGCTATTCAAAAATAAACTTCAACAGTTAACTTTCAGAGGCTTTCCACAATATAAAGTTGTTATAGGCGGTGTAATATTTTGGCAGGCAAGTTCAGCTGTACAAGAAGATGGATCAATTGTCTGTCTGGGGGCTAATGTAATATTGGCTGAAAACAGTTAACCTCACACAAACTGTCCGGACAAAACAGGAATTATTACTTGATTTTAAATATTTCTCAAGTGGAAATTCTTCACAAAGTTATTGAAGCTTACAATGAAACTTCCTCTCAGAAGCTTTTAAAATATAGAAAGGCATCAAAGAACTCAAGGATAGGAGGCAGCCAGAACACAGAGGAAATGGAACCAAGGGGCTCAATATTAGTTTCAGTAACCCCAATGAGAAAGAATAAAAGTCACTTAAATAATTTCATTAATCAGAATATGACGATTTCACAACATTGATTAACCTGTACATCACACACTCAAAGAGCATGATGCAACTTCTTTGGTGATTTGGTTTACAAAATATGCTTCTTCACTTGGAATGAAAAGTTATGTTATATTAAAAAATTAGTTCTGCTACATTTCAACATTCTGGAAATGATTTTGAAATAAATCAAAAACAGCATGAAACATCATTAGATTCCCACCAGCAGTTTATTAATTTACGTATAATTATCATTTGCTCAAATTATTGTGAAGGAAATGACAAACTATCCCTGATCAAAACAACGTGTTTTCTTCCTAAGATAAGGAAAGAGAACTAGAATTCAAATATTTCTAAATGGCAAGTGAATATCAATTTATTATTTCAAATTATGCTTCATTTTATATTAAAGAAACAAAGTCTAGAATTAAGCATCTACAAGCACATTCACAAACAAGCCCACATCACACACCAGAAATAAAGCCTGTGTCTCTGGAGAATGAAAACACCTGGTTCATCTTCCTGATTCAGAGGTAAAGACTGAGATGACTGTAAGTCTGGAGTTTTAACAAAGTTTTCATAGACAGACATGAAAAGTTTTGTCTTTAAATTTCTGAAAATATAACACACAGGAGAAAACAATACAATAAAAGATGGCCAGAAAATGAAGGGAGGTGATGGCGCCACAATTTTAACCAGGACCTCCTAACACAGGTCAGCAGTGACCTTGACAGCTCCCAAGTAGTGTGAAGATGCTTGTAATAAGACTTTCAAGGTAGATGCACTTTTGTCCCAAAGGGCACTTCAGTATCACGCATATGTACAATGTGTAAAATATTACAGCAGTCACCCCAAAGTGAACCCATTTTTTGTCTCACATATCCTTTCCTCTTCTCAATAAAATGTGTAAATATTTCACTAACACAGTTTTACTGTTCCTGTTTCACTTGGCTTCGATCCTGTCTTTAACGCCTATTTATTTATTGTCACCCAGAACTTGAGTTTGCAGCAGCTTCACACAATGAGTTTTAGGTCCTAAAAGTTTATTTTAGGAATTGATTAAGCAGCTCAGACTTACTGGTCGTCTGTCACACTAAATGACGGGGGAAGGCAGGTAGAAGCAGAGGATCTGTAATAACAGCACTACCAGAGCAGTCACTACGGCAGAGCACAGTAATCAGTGTATTACACGCCCTGCCACCTCAACCCTCCTGCAGGTGCAATCACTAAGAAGAGGAACATAAACATCTCACAGTGCTGAGTGAGTAGACAAAGCACTCAATACAAACTATGATGCCTGGTCTATATGTTATGCTGACTACATAACTGTCCTTTGTCATCCTTAGTCATTAGAATTTTTCAAATGTGTTTGTGAGAATCCAGATGCCACAGTTTTAAACTCCAGTCTTTACCCCTAATTTTGTGTTACAGTTGCTCCTAGCTTGACTTTCAGATTTGCTTTTCTTAAAACCAATTAGTCATTACACTGAAAGGTTTTATTTAGTTGCCAAGAATTTCGCTGTTAATAGAAAACTCAATACATCCCCGATTCATCAAACCAAATGAGATAATAGGACAAAGATCATTTACCCTCCTCCAAGTCATTGTCTCAAAATCTGACATGACAGAGGCCAATGGGTTATAATCACATCTGTATACAGGAGCCAGACTCCCAACATGTCTCATGGTTCATTTGTTTTTCTCCTTATCTTGCTACAGCACAAAATACTAGGATGCAACCTAAGGACTAGAATAAAGCTAATTTTTCTTCTTATATTTTTCATGTAGCATTTACTCAAAGGTGTGGGAAAAAAAACATTCGCTCTACTCATTTTCCCCTTCCATTTGATCTCACTCTAAAATGCAAACTATACGCTTGTGTGTTTGCTGAAGTGTTCATAGTTTTTTGTTTTCTTTTCTTTTTATTTGTATTTTTAGACAGGGTTTCTCTGTGTAGCCTTGGCTGTCCTGGACTTACTTTGTAGACCAGGCTGGCCGTGAACTCACAATGATCCACCTGCATCTGTAAAGCATTCTACACACACACACACACACACACACACACACACACACACACACACCTACCTTCCTGTAGATTAGAATTTCTTGTGGGAGCCATCTGGACTGGCTATAACATGTTTAAAATACTGGATTTGATCAGCAACAAAAATCAAAGCATTAGCCCAAATGATAAGGACAGTGAAAATTCCAAGAGCAGCTGCCAAATTGACATGGTCACAGCTTCACACCTGTGTAATACTGACACGGCCATCCTCACCCATCAGCTCTCCTGTCAGGGTGTGGGGACATCAAATAATCAGAGTAGCTGGAACAATTTAATAATTCCAGCGACTAGAAAATTCCTGCTGTACTATCTGTAAACCACTTCAAAATTTTGTTTGAAAATATTGTTTAGCACTTTTAAAATGTTCAGAGAAATAGAAGTGAACTGGATCTATTAAATAATCACTTGGAAGTGCTTTGCTTTTTTAAAATTAAAGTTAATTCTTCTTAAATATATGAAAATAAAGCTTTAAATAATGAAAAACATCTATTTAAAAACTCTATTTGAAAAATGATTACTACAAATTAAGACTGAAGATGCATGGGTCTGATTTGAGAGGCAACCTATGATAGGTTAAAAAATAATAATACCAAATTACTGTTAAAACAGTAACAACCATTTTCAAGCTAATAACCAGAAATTATAATAATTGTAAATTTGTCTTAGAACTAAACATACCTAGAAACGTTGTAATTAATTTTATCCTCGGAGAAAATGGTGAATGCAGCTTATAAAATACATATACATTAGAGTATTAGGGAATAGTGGGTATTTTAACATATTAAAGATGAGGACGCTGGCATCCAAAATCTCAGAAACTTGCTAGGGGGTTCTCTAGTTGTCTTTTGTCAGGACTTGAACCCAATACCGTCGTTTAAGACCAATGATATAGTAGAAAACCAAGTGATTATAAACATATCCAGTGGCAAATCACATTTCCTCATAAAGTGCATTGCCTACCCAGTGCCACCAGCATCTCTCCCCAGTGGTGAAATCACTTCAAGTATGTATTAGCTTTACAATAGAAAATTCATCTTCTGATCACCTTCGAAGCCATGTGAGTCAAAAGAGGGTCACTGAAGTTTCATGCAATACACTCTGCAACACACACATTAAAACAAACAAACAACTTTGTTGACCCCCTCCAAAAAAAGTACCAAAATACTTTAAATATTATCTGAATTATTTCAGCATGCTCCTCACTTTATCATCCTTTGATCCTACAGTGAGCACTGGTTGTCTTTAAGTTTTCTTCTTCTTTTTTTAATTTTAATTTTATTAATATTCAGATTACAACTCAATTGTTATCCCATCACTTGTATTCTCCCATTCCTCCCTCCTTCCTGCTTTCACCCTATTCCACCCCCTCCCCCCCTTAGCTCTAAGACTATATGGTCATAGGCTATCAAGTCTCATCTTGGTAGCCTGCTTATTCTTTCCTTGAGTGCCATCAGGCCTCCCCACCAAGTGGAGGTGGTCAAATATGGGGCACCAGAGTCTTTAAATTTTTATGGATTACATCCTAACATTTCTTTTAGTAACTACAGACACTGTCTGACGGATCTCATTTTGTACAGCTGTAATCTTTGTCATTCCATTCACCTCTCTCTAATCTCTGTAAGTGAGCTATCAGGATGATGTTCCCATTCCATTCTAAAGTCTTAATTACCTTTCCTTTCATGCAGCCAAATGGCAAGCAAAAGTTAAAAATCACTAAAGATTACTTATACTAAATTCCTATTGATCATTTCATAGCCAATCAATATTCTATGGTTACTTTTCATTTATTGTGTATAGTCTTTTGTACATATTTTTGTTGTAGACTTCAAACATCTTTTCTTGTAATTTATATTCCAAGAATCCCTTAAATGTTAAATGCTCTATAAAGTCTACTTTTGTCCAAGACCCTACTACCAACAAAAGCCCCCCTCCTCATACCAGTCCTGCTCCAGACTGAAACACTGAGAACCGGGTGGTCCGAGGGTGTCTTTATTGAGCTCACACCAGGCTTATCTCTTTTCATTATACTTTGCTGGGCTTTCACCTGAAATTACTTTGTAAGAATGGTTGTGTCTGAAAACAGTATCCTTTGTTTTGCTCTAATTGTAATTTCTAATGACTTGATCTTTTAGTGTCTCCAAATACCCATTTTCTTCACCATTGGCTTTTATTAATACTGTCATAGCCTTTGGTATTCGCATTGCAAATATCTTGCTTCAGAAATTTGAAAATTAAATCCATTCATACTGGATGTTTACATCGTGTTTCCATACCTGAATTTGAATTAAGAAGACATAATCTGCAAAGACTCGCTACATTTTACTTTTTCCATCTTTTGTTGATTTTGTTATTGAAAGAATTTCTGTAGCTGCCTGTGGTGGTACATGCCTATAGTCTCAGCACTTAGGGAGGCAGAGACAGGTGGATCTCTGTGAGTTCAAGGGCAGTCTGCTCTACAAAGCTAGTCCAAGACAGCCAAGGCTACACAGAGAAACCCGGCCTCAAAAAATAAAACAAAATAAAAGAATTTTTGTATTTTAAATTATAAATTTTTCCAAGGAAGTTTTAAGAACTATCAATTGAAAAGTTCTATTTCTATATCATCCTCTTGTTTGCATATGAATGAAATTTTTCTTGAATCGTTTCAAAAATCTAAATTATAATCTCTTAGTTTCAGTTTCTTACAAGGCCATTTATCAGTTTTCTTTTGACTTTTTTTTTTAATTATTTCATACTGTAGATGGCTCTTAATATATATTTTAATTACTTCTAAAATGTCTGTTGATCATTGTTATCTGTCATGTTCAAGCCAGTCAGGGGGGTTCCAACAGTGAAAGAGACATTGGGTCTCACCCATAATCAAGAAGCTATTTGCAACTGATACTGCACTTACAAGCAGAAAATCAGTTTTCTCCAGTTAAATGTCACTGTATTTCAACCACACTCCAGCACAGACCCCATGCCCAGAAACAGTTGGCCAAAGCAAAATGGAGTTTTGTTTGCTGCTTTGTTTTGTGGACTTGATGTTGTTGTTGTTGTTGTTTTGAACTTTTGTTTTAAGTTTTTTGTTGCATTTTGGGTTTTTTATTTTAAGAATTTATTTATTTATTTTTTTTTTTTTTTTGGGACTTCACATGCATAGATATAAATGTCTACTTGTAGGTATGTGCACACATATGCAGGTGCCTTCAGAGTCAAGAAGAGGGCATCAAATCCCCAAGAGCTGGAGTTCCAAGTGGTGTGATACACCCATTATAGGTGCTGGTAAGATAAGATCACTGTCTGCTCTTCCAGATGCCCTGAGTTCAGTTCCCAGAAACCACATAGCGGCACACAACCATCGACACTGGAATCTGATGCCCTCTTCTGGCCTGCAGGTGTACATGCAGATAGAGCACTCATATATAAAATAAATAAATAAAATCTTTAAGAAAAATTATTTTTTTAAAAAAGGCAGAGAGTTCTGGAATGCAGAAGAAAGGTGCATTTCAGAAATTCCTTGGGTAACTTCAGGTTGCAGGTTCGCCACAAGTGCTGAAAGATATCCTGCACCCTCTGATTCACTTGCAAATTTTATGTATTCATAGCCTTCAAGAATACTCTTCCTACTGGCACTGCTTTTTGAAAAATACTGGATTTATTTAGTTAGTTTTTGTTTGTTTGTTTGGTTGGTTGGTTTTGATTTTTTGAAATAGGGTTTCTCCGTGTAGCCCTAGCTATCCTGTCCTCAAACTCACATCGATCTGCTTACTTCTGCTCCCCAAGTGCTGGGATTAAAGGTGTGCATTACCAACTTTTGTGCTCATTCATAATCAGAGAAGAACAGGAACAAACACAAAGACCTCCAGCCAGACAGTATGCAGAGAAAGAGAGAGTGTGTGTGTGTGTGTGTGTGTGTGTGAGAGAGAGAGAGAGAGAGAGAGAGAGAGAGAGAGAGAGAGAGAGAGAGAGAGAGAGAGAGAGAGACCTGGGAGCTCTCAGTCCTAAATAGGGTGTCTCCATCACATCACTTCCCTCAGGGCTCAGAGAACCCTGCGGGAGAGCAGGTAAAACAGTGTAAGAGCCAGAGGGCATGGAGGACACCAAGAAAGCAAGGCCTTCTAAATCAACAGGATCAATGCACACATGAGCTCACAGACTGAGGCAGACTGCCGAAGGCCTGCATGATTCTGCACCAGATAGGGTCCTAGAGCTGAAAGAAATGGACACATGTCTCCAGTCTCTAACTCAGAAGCTATCTCCAATTGATAACCTGCTGCAAATAAAAATTTAGTTTTCTCCAAAGCAGTCTCAATGGGAAAATAAACTATTCTTAAGGACAAGCTGCATGCTGAGCAGCAATACCTGGCCAACAGAATGCAAATTCAACGCAATTACAGAGCTCCCTTGCCTCAAAATGTTGTGTCAGAAAACTGTATCTCATTTTTAAATTTTCACCCTCCTCCCCTCCCTTCTCCCTTCCCCACCCCCAGCTTCCCCCTACAGCTTCAGAGGGTATCCATTATGACTTCTAGTTTAGTGCTTTGCTTTTTTGGTTTTTTGGGTTTTGTGTTCATTACTTTTTCTTCCACTTATTTATCTATTTAATCACTTTACAGCTAGACTGTAGCCCCTCTCTTTTCTCTCATCCTAGTCACACCATCTCACCCCCAAGAGGGCTGAACTCCCCATCCCCACACCCCGCCACACCCCCAACACCACCAGGCAAAGGCACTGTCAACAGAACAAAATGACAGCCTACAGACTAGGAAAAGATCTTCACAAACCCTACATCTGACAAAGGGCTAATGTCCAAAATAAAAACAAAAAACAAAAACAAACAAAAAACACTCAAGAAATTAAACATCATCAAACTAAATAATCCAATTCAAAAAATGGGATTCAAACCTAAACAGAAAATTCTCAACAGAGAAACTTCGAATAACAGGAAGCACTTAAAGAAATGCTCAACGTCCTTATCAGGGAAATGCAAATTTCATCTATACCTATTAGAATGGCTAAGACAAAAACCTCAGGTGACAGCACATGCTGGCGAGGATGTGGAGAAAGGAGAACACTCCTCCATTGCTGGTAGGAGTGCAAACTTGTACAACCACTTTGGAAATCAATCTGGCACTTTCTCAGAAAATTGGGAATAGCGCTGCCTCACGATGCAGATATGTGTGGGCATATATACAAAAGATGCTCCACCACACAACAAAGATATTTGCTCAGCTCTGTTCATAACAGCTTTACTCGAAATAGCCAGAATCTAGAAACAACCTAGATCTCCCTCAATAGAAGAAGGGATAAAGAAACTGTGGCACATTTACAAAATGGTATAAAAAACAAGGAAATCTTGAAATTTGAAGGCAAATGGATGAAACTAGAAAAGATCATCCTGAGTGAAGTAGCCCAGACCCAGAAAGACACACACATACTTATAAGTGGATATTAACCATATAATACAGGATAATCACACTACAATCCACAGACCTAAAAAAGCTAAATAACAAGGAGGGCTCTAGGGAGGACGCTTAATTTTCATTCAGAAAGGCATATAGAATAGATATTTTAAGTACTTGTAGAGAGGGAACAGGATGGGAGCCCACCATAGTTGTCCTCTGACAGACTCCACACTGGATCAAAGCAGATGCTGAGACTCACAGCCAAACTCTGGGCAGAGTGCAGGGAGCATTATAGAAGAGTTGGGGGACAGAAGGACCTACAGCAGACAGGAGCTCCACAAGGAGTTCAACAGAGCCAACAAATCTGGGGCCATGGGGCCTGGAGAAACTGGTGTACCAACCAAGGACAGTGCAGGAAAATGATCTGTCTCCCTGGCTCCGAAGTAGTCAATAGGCAGGTCAGTCTCCATGTGGGTCCCTTAATACGGGGAGCAAGCAGGGGCTGTTTCTGACATGGACTCTGTGGCCTGCTCCTTGAGTACTTCCCTTACGCTAGGTGGCCTTGCCAGGCCACAGAGGAAGAGGATGCAGGCAGTCCTGATGACACTTGATAGGCTGGGGTAAGATAGGCTGCCCCTTTCTGAGGACTCGGTGAGGGAGGTTGCAGGGGAAGAGGGAGGGAGAGACTGGGAGAAGAGGAAGGAGGGGGCTACAATCAGGATATAAAATGAGTAAATTTTTTAAAATAATAAATTATAAAAATAAAATATTTTTAAAAGAAGAATACTGGATTTCACTGCTGGCCTACAATCTACCTTCTTAGTGATCAGCTCTGCTTAACTTCTACCATCTGCCCAGTTTGTGCAGGTCTCCAAGCCTACTGTCCTCTGGGGACTCTCCATCCTCCCTTTGTTTTGTTTTTGTTGTTGTTTTGTTTTGTTTTGTTTCTTTGTTCTTTAAAGAGAGAGAGAGAACATAAAAGGGCAGGGAAAGAAGTAAGGAGGATCTGAAAGAAGTAGGGAGAGGAGAAAACATAATCAAAATATATTTTATAAAGATTATTGTAAAGTAGATTATAAATAATAGAAAGAGCTAACGCCGTTGCTCCATGCCTGTCACTGACATTTGAAGCTGAGGCAAGAGGATCACTGCAGGCCTGAGGACAGCCTGGATGAAGTGCACGATAACTTGGGTTACAGAGTGAGACTCTGTCTAAAAAAAAAGAAAAAAAGAAAAAGAAAAATTGACAAATACAAAATGCTGGTCATGCTGTATTTGAGCAGGCTTGACTGACCAGATGTCTCCCCTTTAGGGTAATCTGGAAGCTGATCATGGGACTAAAATGCTACTGGGTCACAATATAGGTCCTTACTTCTCTATAATCCCAAGACCCACCCACTCCGCATTGCTCACTGTTACTTCACAGTTGGTGAGATTTCATTAGTTGTTGTTTAAGGGTGGATGACCTGGTGAGGCAGAGGGCAAAAACTGCTCATTAGCTGCATGTGTACAGTGACTGCAGCCCAGGGTCTGATTTCTAACCCATTTTCTTGGCATTACTGAGCCTTGAAAAATCTTCAGCTTGGTAGCTCACTGAAACTTCACAGCACTCTCCCTCAGCTTCTAGACCCCTCTGCTGTTTATTTTCCCACTTTATAACAGTTTCATCTGTCAGCTCTTGAAAGCAATGATTAATTGAATGATCATTCAAATCTTCATCTTAAGGTAAGTGTGGGGAGCCATGCCAAATTCTGCCATGTTAGACATCCTGGCAAAGGTCAGCAACTCAAAGGTCACAGCATGTAGCCTAAGCACGGGATTTCTAGCATGGCTTCTCACGGGTAAGTACTTAACTATCAAAAACTACATCTGGTAACCTAAAGAAACCATCCCTAAAATACCAAAATGAAGAGACTCCAAGAATAAACTACTACACTTGCGAGTATCTTTGCAGGCACAACAGCAACAATGTTGTTCAGAATGAAAGCCCATCTGCAATGATCTTAAGATACACTTGGCAACCTTGTTACTCTCACTTCTTGCTTCTAAAATGTTTTATTCTTAGCCTTTTCAGTGGACATGGAGACAACAGATTAACATTCTCAAGATAAAGGGGGGGGGGTGAATGAAAGAACATCAAAGTTCCAAATTATTTAATGAGATGGCTGCAAGTCTCTTACATTTGTGGAGGTTATTTTTCTTTACAAAAGTTATTGATGTGCTGCATACATGTTATTCTACTTCAATTAGAATCTTATATAGATAATAAGAATGTGTGTATTGTAGGAACAAAAGGGCCCATTGTGGCCAGCAACAGCAAATGAAGTATCTCATAACTAGCAATTCAGTGCGTTAATTCAGCTGCACCATCCAATTACCTACAATTCATCTCAACTTTGGCACAACAAGAAGATTCTTTTTTTAAAAATCTATGGCAAAAAAAAATGTCTGTTCTAGGACTTCAAGTAGGGAAAAGAGCATCTACTCTCTTAAGTAGATAGGACTACAGAACATAAATAATTAAAAGTGTGCCTCACGATCTATCTCTATCATAACAAATTTCTGACAAGAAGTCAATAATCTGCACTTGGTAATGAAACATACATTGTTTTAAAAAGGAAAATCTGACCAAGAAATGAAAGAACCAGCCATGTGTCAGTTAGAATTGGCATATCCTCAAATGACAGAATTCCTCTAGAGCTATGAGCCAGTCAAATGCCAAGTGACCACAGGGCCCAGGCACAGAGTTCTAAAAGTAGAAAAAGGTAATGAGATGTGAATTTAGCATCCCTAGCCTCCTGTTAAATGACCCAGATGCAAGAGCTCTCAAGCCTGCTTGGTACCTAAGGAGAGACCAGATGATTAAACCAACAGAAGCTGCTTTTCATTCACTTGAATTTTAACTCACTGAGGATTGCCAATCTATACCTCAGAACAGCTACATGAGGAGTTACCATGCATAGAAGACAGATAACTTGGAGTACGGAGAGCCAAGAAGAAGAAAAGAATGGAAAAGGAAAGCTCTGGGGGAAAAAAGACATTTAACGCTGAGAGATAATAAAAGCAATGTTTGCTTTAAAAATGAAACAAGAGCCAAGCTTAAATTCTTCAGAGTAAAACCTGATCTGTGGTCACTGACAGAGTGCATTCTCACTTGCAAATAAACTGCCAAAGGGTAAAAGATATAAAAACCAGAACATTCATTAAAAGTAAGGGAATCATTCTTAGATAGTATAAGTAATTATAACTTAGTGTTGATAGTCAATCACAATTGAATACCTCACAAAAGCACTTAGAAAATCCACCACAGTTTTCACAACTTTTTAATAAATGTAAATGAATTCTAATGTAATTTAAAGAGTTTGTCAGAAGTACTTCGGGTAAATAAGCTATATCTTAATTACTTCCATTAAATACAAACATCTTTTTTATGGGAATTCTTTACCAGTAACAAGTCAAAAAGAAGAAAATTAATGCCTAAAGTTTCAGTCCCAGCTCCTACGTGGGAGACAGAGGAAAAAGTCATGGCAACAATATGGTCTTTTGGGTTTGCCCAGTGGAGTCCTTGTCCCAGAACATGGGCTGATATCATCTTGGTGACAGTGACTGGTCATGAACTACAGCAAAGAAACTACTAAAAAAAAAGAGAGAGAGAGAATTTCCATCGTTAGTCTATAGTCTGTGGGGTGGGAACCTCAAACCAAATCAATTGCCAGCATCCTCCCTGGGTCCACATTTTATTATACAGGCTTACAACCGAAAAGGAAATGGAAGGCACTGTAAGTGCCATGCCTCACTGGATCACAGCTATGGCCACCATGCTGCTCTCCAGTATGTGGGTGCCTTGGGAAACAGAATATGACCATGGTTCAGACTAATAAAGCTCTCCAGGAACAACCCACAGAATGAAATGTTCTGTGATCAATTTTCATCTATTAGCTAAGGTTTTTTTTAATTCGATAAGTAAAGTACAATGCAAAAAGAAAAAAAAGTAGATGAAGTTAAATGTATTCAATTTCAAGAACTATTCTTTAAAATTCAGTTCTTTCATCTCAGTCACTGTTAAAGGGCCCACCACTATAAAATGATTATACTATAAGTGAACATTTTAAATCATTCTTACTGTGCAAAAGAAAAGATCACATAAAGTTGACACTATATTTTTATTAATTGAAAATGTCAGTTTGAGACAGGAAAACGGGTGCCATTCTTACTCTTATACACATTTGCTATGAGGTTCCAGTCAGTCCGTCCTTAGATAGCTGCTATAAACATGCAGTATTCTAAAGCCACATTCTGAATATAAATTATGTATTCAATAATTTTCTCTCATTTCATCACTTGGTTCAATTTCCCAGCTTTAATCCCCGCCCCCTTAGGTAAGTTAGAAAGGACATGTTTCGTGTAGTTTTTTGTTGTTTTAATTTGTCTTTCTTTAAACTAATGGTTCTGTTCTTGATAGTCATATAAATCTCATCCTTTTTACATGAAACTAATTACATGATAAGCCATTAAGAAGGAATCAAGTCATTCATTGTGCTTCTGATCTACAAGAAGCTACATAATCACCCTCTTATGTTCAAAACCCATTTTATTAATACCAAAAAAGAGATGTGTTGCTTATAGAAATCAAAGCAGTTAATATAGGGCAAGAGCCAAAGCTGACATTCACAACTATGTCCGTCATATCGTCTGTAGGATTAGAATTATATTCTTTACTGCCTCTGCTTGCCTCTTGTATTATGTTCAGAAAATACTGATGAACAAATTAATCACACTCCTCCTTGAATGTTCTACATGAGTTTAAGTAAGACGTAGTAGCAGTGCAATGCAATCTAACTGAGGAAACAATGCCGAACATCCTGGTATCATATACCTTGGACATCTCCCACTGATGTGATCAATAATCACTTCTTTAAAACAGTAAAGAGATGAAAAGGTCTGGGGCGGGGAGGCTAGAGCACTTACTGCTCTTGCATAAGACCCAGCCTTGTTTCCCAGCACCCACATCAGGCATCTCACAACCACTTGTCACTGCAGTTCCAGGGGATCCGACTCCTCTTCTGAAATCTGGCTGCCAAAAGTTTGAGTTGTGGTCCTCACATAGAAGTCAGTGTACAAAATTCTGGCAATGGGTTCTTTGACGTTCACTTCCCAGCACCTTTGTCCCATAACATAAACAGTGTCTTGGTGACATTGACTTGCACATAACTACAGCAAAAGGACCACTGCATTCATTTCTATGCACTCACATGTGCCCATACCTATGCCCAAACACACACATATACCCACATCGTAAAATAAATAATTATTTTTTATAAAAGGATATCAGAGCCTTTAATGTAAACAACTTATCTCAAATAACATGTCATGATCAAAAATAGACTCATGTATGTGATAGTCTCTGCCCTTACTAGCACATTTTAAGCTATCTTAGGGGAATTAACCAGTAATAAGGAACTACTTTAAACAGCCTATACTTTGAACCTGAGTTTAGTTGTGTTGTAAAGGATAGGTGATTATAGCAGAGCAGGTAGTAAGATGCCTTGACAGTTTGTCAAGACTGTACACGTCAACAGCTGGGTGATGCTGGGTAGGCTCTTAAAGGAAAAGGCTTTACAGTTTCATTGTTTAAGGACCATCAAAAGTCTGTATTAAGTCTGAAATGAACTTGAGCTTAAATAAACAACTCCAAAGATACACTATGAAATCCAGAAAGAACATAAGAAATAAAAATAAAAAGTGAACTTAAGAACATTACGACAGACATTTGTCTGAATCATGGAGAAGTTTTTAACTACCTGTCATGGTTTCCTGGCAATCAAGGTAAGACCGATTAAATATATTGTTATACATACTAAAATCATAGACTTGGGCCTAAATTCAAATAAAGGAGAAACAAGTTTGAATGTATACAATTTGATTTGTATTTTTGCTCTCAGATAAAGCTGCTTATAATGTTGCAAATTTATGGCCAGCTATCACTAAATTAATGTGGATAATCATTTACCAAAATGTTTTTCATTCAATTTCAAAATGAAAACCTAGACTCTTCTGAAATGTATATCACAAGATTTTAATTAAACCCCATACATTAAGATAAGAATTATAGTTATATAATTTATTAAAAGGATGGCTTATCAAATCATATAATGGCATAAATGTAACTATCTCTATTTTATGGTCACAAACACATGCTTGGTGGTTTGGAGGGTCTGTGTGTATCATAATGTTAGGGAAAATATGCTACTTTTAAAAAGGCCACCAAAGACATCACCTAATCAATTCAGTGCATATATTTAGGAGTTTCCTGTATCATAGTGTTCTTTCTAATAACAAAAGTGGAAAGACACTTTAGAAGCAAAGCCCTGTTGAAATTCTTTAATAAGTAGCCACAAGGTTACCCAGAGCTGGTGATACTGCCAGATCCCATTAGATTTAAGATATCTACATTTTCCCACTGATAGACACACAACCCCAAGGTGATGCATTGAAAGTCACAGTCAACATTCTGCTACTCTCACAGTTGTAACTTAGAGCATTACACCCACCAAGCCAAACCCAGCTAAAGAAACGGCTCTTAGATCTCTCTATATCTGTACACACAATGGTCATCTATCAGAAACAAGGTTGTCACTTCACATACTTTGCCTTCAAATTGTTGCATTCTTTTAGTACAACTTTCATTTGCTCATTTAAAAAAAAAAAACACTAAACCCATCTATTGCTTCTACTCTCACCTTCTTCCTACAATGTCCATATTTTCATAAGCTCACTGTACCAAGTAAGTCATGTCCCATAAGAACACTGACTAGGAATGCTCCTGCGGCAGCCATCACTTGTTAAAGCCAGCTTTGCAAGATGAGATGCTTTTTGGCCTGATAAAACTGTTTGGCCTGAGATGAATTCACAATAAGTTTAACAGTTAAATGTGTAAATCAATAAGAAATTGGAAGGCTTCTCAACCAGTGTCAGAAGTCCCATTTTCATTATCTTTGTCATTTTAAAATACAAATTAGATAAAAGATAGTATCAAGCGATTTACAAGTAATATTTCAAAGCACAACTGCTTGAACATTCCCCTGCTCAAACCCATAGTAAACTGTCTGAAATCGTGACTAGCATGGCATCAGAAGAAGACCGTGATAGCCTTGCCATTCCAGTCAGTCTGGCAAATCCTCATAAGCTCGTACCATCACACCTCTTCTAGAGACCTTAAAGCACTAAGGGATCTATAAACTATTTATGGTAAGTGATTCAGATTAATTTATAGCCCCCAAATATTTTTAAGATGATACATCTGTTATTTATATTAAAAAAAAATTTCACCTTCCAAAAAATATTCACCCAAAATGATGTCATATCCTCTTTTACTTTCAGATAGGAAGGTTGGTTTGGACCCAGTCAGAGGCTCTAACTTCTCCACAGTATCTGCCAAGTTAGAGAGCTGCAGAGAGAGGTGAAGTGTGCATTGGGACAGTGAGAAAGAAGCAAAATATGCTGGCCCCGCAGCCTCCCTCCTAGTCCTCACCTCTCCCCTATGGAAGACTAACAGAAACAGAGGTGGAGGGAGGTTTGATTTCTAGTGGGCAGGTTCATTAGCATAGCTGGGTGGCTTAGAATCTTGACATTGACCAATAGGTTTACATTAACTACTTTGCTTTCCCACACTGGGACAGAGCACCAGCCCCACTCTAGACTTTCTGATTCAGAACTAATCTATTCTGGCAACACCCTGTAGTCCTTAGGAAAGTGATTTCTTTTCTTTTTCTGTAAACCGGGTATGACACGAAGGATCCCTTAAGCAAGTAGCTCACACCCTGGAATAGAGCGGCCAACAAAGAAAATGATTTAAAGCATTTGTTTAATCATGCCGGAACAGCCAGTAAAATTCTCAGTGGAGTTGAAGGTAATCGAGTGCATAAAAAAAAAAAAAAAAATCCTGGTTTGTGGCAAACAATACAGGGGGAAAAATGCATGTTTCTCAAATCTTCCTTAGACTGTGGACATTCTCCAATCTACCTCTGGAGTCAAAAGAAGAGGGTTTCGGTATTACGAATCTAATTCTGCAGCGGAGGAAGACTTGACAGAGGTCAGGAAAGAACAGATTAGTAACGCAGGTGCAAAAGTCAGTGAGGAAAAGGAAAAAACATGTGTGACAAAGGGAGAAAGACCCCTGGAGGTGAGAAGTCCAAAGTGAAGGCTGGTAGTGTGACCTTACTCTCCAATATTCTCAGACCAGCAGGTTTCTTTAACACTAGAGGGCATGAACACAGACATATACGTGTGTGTGTGTGTGTGTGTGTGTGTGTGAGAGAGAGAGAGAGAGAGAGAGAGAGAGAGAGAGAGAGAGAGAGAGAGAGAGAGAGGGAGGGAGATTTTGAGCAAGCTGGGGACTCCAAGGAAACCAAAAATGCCATAGGGGTGGTCAAGTACCCTTAATCCTGCAAAGAAATCTCTAGGCTTTTCTGGTAAGCGAGGCTGGCATATCTCCAGAGGACACTAAAGGCTGAGGGTGAAACGGATGCGACCGAGCTCCTCTCCATCAGCAATGCCTTTACCTCACGGGAGTGTCCACCTTTTGACATTTGCTTTGCCTTGATCCCAAAGACTCTATTCTTGCCCATCCTCTGACTCTTCTCCTGTAGCTAGCTATCAGTAAAGCTGGAAATGAAGAGTCTCCACCTGGACATTCAACCAAGCACAGTTCAAGGCACAGGGCACACGACAGGCTCCCACTCTCACACAGCTTTTGCTAGGTAGACCAGAAGCCTCCGCAAACTGGCTTCCCGGAGCGCAGCGCCCTTGTACCCCAGGTGGGAAGGCTGGAGAGACACCCTCCTTTATGGCCCCTGAGCTTTACATTCAGCTCCAAGGCAGCCCAGAGGCAGGAAGGCTGCTTCAGTCCCGCCTAACCGCGGGCTTAAAGTAAGGAGGTCTATGCATCGGGGGTTCCCAGACGAGGGATCGGGAGGCTAAGGAAACAAGCAACTAGGAGCAGAAACCGAGAAAAGGGGGGGGGGGGGGACTACAAGAAAGACAAACGATAGAAACAGTACATCAACGACACAGTGGCAGCTCAAGAAAGACCGGAACAAATAGAATGAAAGAGAAAGAGACACAAGGGTGGTGCATATGCACGGGGACCAAAAGCCAGAAAGAAAAACAGACCTACAAACTGAGTCAGAGACAGTGGCATACACAAGACTATGAGACTGAGGCCGGTTGGGGCATGGACAGAAAGAGCGAGCTATCGAGGAAGATATCCAAGAACCAGAGCGTGCCCAGTGTCAAGAGTAGTAGCGCCGGCAACATCGCACCCTGAGGTGTTTGCAGCTGGGAAAGTTGCTTAGGAAGGGACGCTAAAGCACGGGAGAGCGCCCCCAGGTCGTAGATGGGGACCAACACACCCCACCTCAGAGGGTAGCGGGAAAAGCCTAGAGGAGGGCAGGAGGCTGCAGAAAGTTCCGCGCCTCTCCATCCTCCCGCCGCACCTGCAGCCGCAGGCGGGCGTGCTGCGAGGTCCCGGAAGACCGACTCTCCAGGTCCACTCTCGCTCCTGCCTTTGCCCGGCTGGGGTTCTGCGCCCTGCCACTCACGGCGGGACTTTGTGGCGCCAAGCCGGACTCTCCCAGTCCGAAAGGGGCCCGTCCCAAAGCGTCATCAAGAAGAGAACGAGAGAAAGGTTAAGACCTGGTATGGTGCCTGAGGATCCCGCGGAGAGAGCTCGGCGGTCCGCTCACGGGATGCTGCCTGAATCCAATCCCGCTAGTGGCCAGCTGCGCCGAGAGCCGCGCTCACCTGGAGCCCGCGCCGCGCGCAGCCCCGGCGCCCGCCCGCGCCTCTCTTCACACTTCTCGGCCAGCAGAGAGAGGCGGCCCCGGCCTCGGCCAGCCCGGGAGACGCTCCCTCATAGCGCGGCGACTGGCCGCGAGGCTCGGAGAGCGCTGCCAGGAGGCGCCCAGGCCAAGGAGGCGCAGGAGACGGAGCGGGGCTCCTAGCACATTGTCACCTCGGCAGAGCCGCCGCCGCCACCGCCTGGTCACTTGGCCCCCGCCCCCTCTGCCGGGCCCTCCCCACCCCTCCCGCAGCCCCAACCCGGAGGCCTGTCACTGGGCTAGGATCATTTACGTAACCAGCACCCCGGCCCTCCTCCCGCCCGGCTCCCGCTCCTCCCCGGGCTGGGGCGCTGCGCACCGAGCGCGCTCCAGCTGCTCCCGGAGCCGCGGCTCCTGCGAGGCGCACAAGTCCCGCGATACTTGGCAGGCACGGCCCCCAAGAGCAACTGTGGGGTCGCCTCCTAGTCCGGAGAGTGTGTGGACATCCCCGCCGGCCCTGACCCCCACCCCACCTCCAGGCCCGGCACAAAGCTCGGCTGCGGCGCCCAGGGTTCGCCACCCCCCTGCGCGGGCGAGCTTCTGAGAGGGGAACCGGTGGCCCGGGGACTGCCCTCGGGGAAAGTTCCAGAAACCGCACCCTGGCGGTCAGCTCTCTGATAGAGAGATGCTGCCAGTAACTTAGGGCTTAGCCTCTGAAGCAGAAAAGATGGACAGACTTTGGCCTCTTGTCCTTTAAGGTTTAGATTCCCTAACAGGATCTTATGGTTCAATGGCCCCCAGAGAGCTGTAAGAGAGCCACATCCCAGAGTGAGCGCTCTAGTGTAATCTTTGGGGTGGGGGGGGCGGAGAGCGTCATGGGGGAGCGGTGTAAGGAAAAAGTGAGGCTTTGAATCTCTCTCTCCTTCACGAAGGTGTACTCGACCGCCCACGTGCGCGTGCACACATTCTCGTCCACACCTCTAAGTATCAGAAGGCTTGCATGGCGAAATTAATGTGTAGTATAATGTAACAGAAGATCCGACATTCTAAACGGTGTTAAGATGTATGAAGCATTTTAGAACAGTGCCTGGCACAAGGCACAGATCTCAACTTCAAGTATTAGAATCTGGAAGATTCCCTGGGAACATACCCCTCTTTGCCATATGGGGATAATTCAGGAAAATAGAGGTTGCTGGGTTCAAGGATCTGCTTAATTATTTTTCGCTGCTTTGGTCATTGATTTTGTCAGCCTCTGGGTTGTTGTTGTTGTTGGGTTTTTTTTACATCTTATTTATAAAAAGAAGCGACAAAGACAATTTCTTCTTACAGTATTCTTATGTGACATGACTTATTTGCCACATTAAGGAAGGATATGACAGCTACTTCGAAAATATTAAGAGCTATATTGTGCAAACATATGATACTATTAATTATAATGTAGTGTATCAATGGTGTTCTTGATTATACTCAGGAGCAGCAATTTCTAGAGATGTCGTTTTGTGTCTTTTCACGAATTAATTATCAATCTAAATTAGTATGATAACTACATTAAATGTGTCTTCCACATTGCCATATTATGACATTATAAATATAGAGCATTCCAGCTGTTAGAGAAGCCGGGACAATAGGATAACTGAAACCCAGATGTTCAAGACCAGCCAAGACAACAGAGCAGTGCCTATATCAAAATAAAAATTATCAGTAATTACAAAATATTGAGCAAAGGCACTTTAATACATGAGATAGGACACAAGGTCCCATTGTTAATACCAGGGAGTCTCAAGAATTTGTCTTTATTATTCTCACTTGTGACTTCCAATGCTGACACCAGGCCATTTACCTCTGTGACACATTGAGAAATGCCATGGACTGACAAATAAAAGATTACTGTTCAAATGCCGGCACAATAACTTACCAGTCATGTGTGTCCTTGAGAGACATAGAGCCCCCGCCCTTACATTTGTCATTGCTATAAAAAGAAGCAATACCATTTCACAATCTCTGTAATAATACTTAACTTGGGCAAGATTCATAAATCTAGTTGGCAAAAGTTATGTATGTAACTGGTATTTATGTAGTCCCAATGTGTCTTCTAGAAATTATTAGTTTTTGCTACATAACACATCATCTGAAGACTTAATGGCTGAAAACAATAAACATCTGCAACTCTCCAAGTTCTCTGGGTTGTCATGGAGGGTTTCTTCCTGGCCTGGCTCAGTTTGAATAGTCTGTGCCTTGATGGGAGAAACTACAAAATAATATTGCAAAGGAGAATGGGGAGCCTTTAAGGCTATGATTTTCACCTAACATGGCTTATTAATCACAAGGGGATGAAGATGGCTTGTAGAGGATAGATCTGAACATTGCATTTCAGAGTCACCAAGTGATACCCAAGCTTCAAGACCTGATGAACAGAACAGACTCTTTGCATAGCGCATTTTAAGTGCTAGACCTGAAAGGCTTAATTAAATTAGTCATGAGTAAGCAAAGACAAATCTGAAGTTTTGGCAATTACCACTCAGAAGAAACCCACTGAAAAGTAAAGGAAATACTCCACACTAAAGAAGAATAAAGTAGAAGACTGCTAAATTCTTTGTACAAAGCACATCCAGACAATAGCCTGGAATAAATATCTATCTGAGAAAAGTAGCAAATTATGAATAAAATCTGAATCAGCCTATATCCTTAATTTTTTAAACTATTATAATTTACATATCATCACTAAATTTATTAATATGGCATAGTTTCCCAGGTTATATCTAAGAAAGCACTTTCTCTTAAAAAATGTATAATGACCAAGGGTGGTGGAACAAGCCTGTAATCCCAGCATTCTAGGAAGCAGAGGCAGGCAGATCTCTCCGAGTTCAAGGCCAGCCTGGTCTACAAAGGGAGTCCAGGACAGCCAAGACTACATAGAAAAACCCTGTCTCAAAAACGAAAACAAACAAGCAAACAAAAAATGTATGAAGAGCTGCTGGAGAGATGGCTCAGTGAGCAAAAGAAAGTACTCTTCCAGAGAACCTCAGTTTAGTTCCTAGCACTCACAATCACCTGGAAGTGCATCTCCAGAGCATCTGCAGTTTCTTGCTTTGGTTTTGGCCATAGAGAGTGGCATTATTAGAAGGTGTGGCCTTGTTGGAGGAGGTGTGTCACTGTGGGAGCAAGCCTTGAGGTCTCCTATGCTCAAGCTCTGCCAAGTGTGGCACACAGAGTCTCCTGCTACCTTTGCATTAAGATGTAGGACTCCCAGCTACTTCTCCAGCATCAGGTCAGTCTAGGTACTATCATGTCTCCCAGCAAGATGATAATGGACTAAACCTCTGAACTGAAAGCCAGCCCCAGGTAAATGTGTTTCTTTACAAGTACTGTCATGGTAATGGTGTCTCCTCACAGCAATGAAATCCTAACTGAGACAGTGACTTAAGGCAGGAAATGAGTAAGTTAAGTGTGTTGCTAAAGTTAAGTTGCCCAGTATTGGAAAATAATTAGGAATAAAGGAGACGGGAGGTGTATAACACTTTAACAATGAAAGATTATATGACTATTAGAATAGATATGTCATTATCAAAAGAAACAGAAAGAACTTTACATTATAAAATGGACATCTAATAATTTTTAATTATAGATTTGCAGCAAAATTTCAATACTTCTAAGGAATAATATAAAATGTCTAAAATGCTCTTGTATTAATTAATTTTTGTATTGCTGTGATAAAACACATAGTCTGAGGCAACTAACAGAAGAAATAAAAGGGTTTATTGAATGTAACCAGTGACATTTTTCCTTCAGCGAGACCACACCTCCTAAACCTGTCAAAACAGTGTCACCAATGGGGGTCTACATATTCAGATGCCTGAGAATATAGAGAAAAATTCATTCAAATCACCACATAATCCGGGGCCTTTTTCATTACGTAATACTTACGGTGGTATTCTGAATAAGAAAGGCCCTCACCTACTCAAAGTTTTGACTATATGGCTCCCAATGGGTGAAACTGTTTAGGAAAGGTTGGTGGGTGTAGCCTAGTTGAAGAGGTGTGTCACTGGGATATAGGATTTGAGTTTTCAAAAGCCAGTGCCCTTCTAGGTTACTTCTGTCTGCCTTGTGTTTGTGGATCAAGATGGACGCCCTCAGCTACTGCTCCAGTGCCATGTCTGACTGCCTGTTGCTATGTTCGGAGCCATGATAATCATGGACTCTAACCCTCTGAAACTGTAAACCCAAAAGAAACACTTTTTTCTAAAGTTGCCTTGGTCATGGTGTCTTATCACAACAATACAAATTTAACGAGGATGTGTACTATGAGCTAAAACATGGGCCAGCATGGATGATGAAAATGGAAATAGAGACAGCCTCGATGGAAGTGCAATGTAGCTATTTGCTCCGTGAATATACACAGATGTTACAGCATGGCAACTTCTTAAACAATGTGAATATTAGAATCATCAGAAAGTTGCCATATATTCATCAATGTTACAGATTGGGAAAAAAAACCTATGTCTTAAACAAATGAGTAACTATAGTTTTACATAATTTTAAGTTGTAGATTCTTGAAGAATTTTGAAACAAAAAGTGAACTTTACAACTAGTGTGGTATGAGTGCTTTCTAGACATGTCATGAAATATTAATCATCTTCTGCATTAGAAGGACCACATAGTATGGTCTCAAATTTTCAAAGTCTTTTGACAAGTAGCCTCTGGTTTTAAGGAACTTACCAAGTGTTCTAAAGAAAGTGATCAGAACACGCAATTAAAAATATGCCCCATTGTGTGTTGGGGAGGAAGGACATTGGCCAGAGACTTTTAGTAGGTATACCTACAGGTAACAATCCACAGCTTTTCCAACACAAAAATCAAATAATTCTACTTCATGTCTCATTAGCTTGCTGTTGTTGTTGTAGCCATATCAAAGGTACAGTGGCTGTTGTAATACATGTGCATTTTTAAATCAAGCCTTATAATATCTGACAAAATTTGTATCTTTTACAATTCAATAAATATTAGCCTTTATACTGATACCCTAATGTGTATTCTGTTTCACCTCATGTTGAATAAAACACTATATCACTTACATAATGGTAAATTTAATTTTCATCATACTATTTTATTAGCACCTATTTCTTCTATTATCTACTGTGATGCATAAAATCTAATGAAGCTGTTTATTTGAGAAGGTGGTTGCATTTCACTCAATGAAGTGTCTTTGTACATTAAATTTTTGTTGAATGAATACAATGCAAGGTGCTCTTAACAGAGAAATCTTTTATGTAAATCCTTCTGACTATGATCTTTATTGTTCTCAAAACACCTTTGTCCTTTGTTTGGGGAAGTTTTTTGTTTGTTTTGGGGTTTGGTTTGTTTTTGTTTTTTGAGACAGGGTTTCTCTGTGTTACCTTGGCTTGGCTTCGAACTCACAGAGATCCATCTGCCTCTGTCTCTCAAGTTCTGGGATTAAAGGCACGCATTACCATGCCCAGCTGCTTTGATTTTTTTGTTTGTTTGTTTGTTTGTTTTTTAAGACAGGGTTTCTCTGTTGGGGCCTTGGCTGTCCTGGTCTCACTTTGTAGACCAGGATGGGCTCGAACTCACAGCGATCCACCTGTCTCCCTCTCTCGACTGCTGGGATTAAAGGCATCCGCCACCGCCACCTGGCTGTTTTGAATTCTTGATTGGACTGTTAACCACATGGGTGGAAGAACTTTGGAAACAAAGAATTATCAGTACGCTGTGATTGTTCAGTACCACAGAGAGTGACAAGTGCCTGCCAAGGAAAGTTGTTACTGCTGCAACCTATGCTGTTACTGTGAACACAGACACAGAAAAGTGAGTACATGGAGGAAAAAGGAGTAGGAAAGACGCTATCCACATTCAAAGTGGATGGGCAGAAAACAGGTCAGTATGCAAAACCAGTGACATCACAGAAATATTCTGCTGCTATGTAAACTTGCTACATCTTCATTAGCCCAAAAGACAAACGCTAATAAAAATGTTAAGTGCCATAAGAATCCTTTTTGTTTTATTGGGGTTTTTTAATATTTTGAAACAGGGTATCTCTATGTAGTCCTGGTTGTGTAAGAACACACCATATAGACCAGGCTGACCTGAACTCAGAAATACTCTTGTCTCTGCCTCACAAGTGCTGGGATTTAAGGGGTGTACCACCACACTGGACTTTCAAAGCAATAAACTTTAAGTCTTTAAAATGAGCCCTATAAACCAGAGATTATATCTCAGGTTTTCCCATACTAAAAGCTTTTTCGCATGTCGTAGGTAGTCATATATTCACTAAATATAATATTTGGATCAATGTATTCTAATCACTATCATTCTGCCATGCATACCATGATTTTTATTAAAGTTTATAATAATAAATTTAACACTGAGTAAAATTTATTTATCCTTAATAATCTATATCTGAGTGTGGTGGCACATGCCTTTAATCCAAATATTCAGGAGGCAAAGGCAGGCAGTTCTCTGAGCTCAAAGCAACCAAAGTCTACAGAGTAAGTTCTAGGGTAGTCAGGCCTATACAGAGCCACTCTGCCTTGAGAAATTAGTATTTGGCTTTATATACATCTATATTTGAATATGAATATGAATGCTTTTAAAACTGACTAATACATGCAAAGGAAATGTTTTTGGGTTTTGTTTGCACTTTATTTTGAAACTATTCTTAAAATATCAGTCTCTTGCATAAGGAACATCCCAGTGTGTTTAATTAGTTTGAAGCTCCACTCGTAACTCTGGCATAATGAATGCAATAACTGTAAAATTGGTTACCCAACAGAGATAACCTATATTGTCGACTTACAATAATACTCATCATATATAATAACTTTTACTTCTTTTATTTTTTGCCTTCATGGATAATACAGTTATAGAATGAGTCAGAAATAAGAAACAATGACAAATACCAAAGCCACTATTTTTAAATTTAAATATTTTAAAGATTCCCAGAAACATTTAAATTTTTCTTCATGACACTCATTTTTCTTCAGCTATCCTATTCAAACCAATTATTCAGATTGTAACGCGGTGTACAAAACAGAATTTATGGATACTGCGCAAGCAAAATGTTAAATACAGACATATAAATTATTCAGTATTTCAGAAGGAACATGACATGAAGTAGAAAGTATTAAATGAAGTCATAATTGTGGTCTCAGTCCTATTTAAATATCTGGCTATGGTTTGTAAATAAGTGAGACTGTCTTTTACTTTAAATCTACATATCATACTAAATTCATATGAAAACCCATTTCTATAGTAGTAAACAGCAACAAATTGACACATGTATTAGGAAAGGTTAGCAATCATTAACAATGGAGAAGAGAAGAAGAGAGAAGATAATAATGTAAATATAATGTAATACAATGTAATGTAAAAGCAATCAAGTTCATTACCTATAAAGAAAACAGTGGAATTGATGGGGAATATGGTAACTAACCTTTCACAATTGATACTCTAAGAAATTAGCAACTACTCAATTTTTTAAAGAAAAAAATGAAATTGAAATTTTTAGCTATATCTTAGCCCCAGAGATGTGAAAATCATGCCTACAAAATTCTTTCCAGGGCTTCACCTAGAAATATGACTTACATCTTTCTATTTATTTTCTGAGAAAGAACCCATTCTAAATGTGCATTTGCATGTATAAATGTATATGCGTGTATCAATGCAATGAAGCCCAAAACATTCAGTGAAGACCACGTTGCCTTTTTCAACATGTAAATGCTGCAAGATTTTAATGTGGAAAGTGAGGCTTGTGGGTGCATCTAATTATATGCACAGACTGAAGAATACCACATGATATGTATAGTCTTTGGTGGATTATTTAACACTGAACAGTGACATTTTTGTGACTAAAACTTAAAAAACAGAGTAATACCTCCTCCCCATAAATCTTAAACTGGTGTGAACTGCCAGTAGCTAGAGTTTTTAAACTGATGTAAAGTCGAGTGTTGTGCCTTCTAAGCACTCATTAGAGTGTGGAAACAGTTAACTATCCTGTGCTCGACTTAGCACACCGCAGTGGTGCATCTGCTATCATCACAAAGAAGCCACAGAAACTGATAAATGTAATTTACGAATTTATCCACTTCTACATATCATCCTTCTTTCTTCTTCTTAGGGTCAAGGGACCACAGATAGTTTGTAGAGTTTAAACCAGACATGTATTAAATATATATTAAATTTAAAGGGATATAACTCTGGGGCCTGCACCCCCCTAAGAAGAGGTCACTTTGTTGGCAAACTACATAAACACTATGCAGCAGAAAGAGGTTTCTGAGAATTAAGCAATGTAGTGGAGGGATTGTCCTCAATACAGGACCTGGTTGTTACTACACATTTAACAAGTGGTAGCTTTCTCCTAGCTTCCTGGAGTTTCAAAAGTATTTGTTGTGAGTTATGAAAATACAATGCAGGCTCAAGGTGAATTGTGGAAGGTTACCAGCTCTCCTACTAGGAGAATGCTTGAAAATAGGAATTAAGGTGATTAGTTCTATTTGAAGAGGCATTGTGCACACACTGTTTTCTGCATCCATGCATCCTCAAATCTCTGTACATTGTAACATTCCTAACATAGAATAAGCATTTGTACTACGAAAGCTCCTGCCCGACACTTAGTTGTTAGAATTGTTGTATTGCATGTGTCCATGTGTGAGAGGGAATGAACACACATCCAAATAGAGTCCTACTGTAAATGGGACATGAGTTTTGTCTCACTGAACATAGAAGATGGGTAGATCTGAATGCCTGCCACTTACTGAGGGGCCAATAAACTGTAGGAGTGTCCATACACTTTGATAAGGTTCTCCTCCATAAGTGTGGCCCATCAACAGTAACTGGCCCCTGATCCATCTATTCACAAATTACTCCAGCTTCTATGAGAAGCAATACTTCTGTGAGAAGGAGGACCTTGCCAATACTCTACCTTCCGGAAGTTCTACATACCTTGAAAGAAGATGGTCACAAATACACAACCATTTCCAAAAAGTCAGCTGTGTTTTGAAGGTTCTTTAGTTAATCTTACCAAGTTTTAACCTGCCTGTAAAAATGTGAAAAATGGCAGGTACTCTTTAAAGGGCATAAAAATAGAACCATGCTCTAATGAGATTTTTTTTTAATTTGATAATAAAAAGTTGAACATTTTGAAAATTCAAATATTTTCATCACAATATGTTATAGAAAGATACCATCCACTTATATTCTTTTAACTTTGTTAGGTAAATTACAGGAATTTCAGAAGAAAGCCTCCCTGAATAACCCTAAATGTTCAAATAAAATATGCTTACTGTGTGTCACATAGTATACCCTTTTGTCCACACAGCCTGGTTCAAGGCCTCTGGCTTCTGCTACACACTATTGTGTTTGTGTGTGTGTGTGTGTGTGTGTGTGTGTGTGTGTTATTGTGTTTGGTTGCTTAGTTTTTGGTTTTTCAAAGCAGGTTTTCTCTGTTTTAGGCAAGGCTGTCTTAGAACTCTGTAGACCAAACTGGCCTCCAACTCATAGAGATCTGCCTCCATCTGCCTCCTAGTGCTGGATTAAAGGTGTGTGCCACCACTGGCTACCTCTTTTTTATTTTAAGAGAAGGGGAAATGATAAAATTAAGTAGAGAGGGATGTGGGCGGATCTAGAAGAAATTAGGGGGGTAGATAACATGATCACAATATCTGAGACAAAAATTTCCGGTTAAAAAGTAGAAAAAGAAAGATTGATTTTGGCTAATAAAAGTTTGAAAGGGATATACAAATGCATGTCATTTTATCTTATCTTGCTTGTTTCAAAAAAAATCTTGAATATCTGACTGGCATCTACTAACATATTAACAGCTCCACTAGCCTGCCTCTAGGTTGCAATCTCTGATGTCATCACCTGCCACCTCTGTTGACAGGCGCCTAGGATAAAAACGACAAACCCAGCACCTGTGTCTCTCTTGTACTCTCACTGTCTTGGCTCCCCATGTCTGTCTCCCTAAGGGGCGCTCCTCTCTTATCCCCCTTCTCTCACTCTCTCTCTCTCTCTCTCTCTCCCTCTCCCCCCTCCCTCACTGTCTCTCTGTCCCTCTCTACTTTCATGGCCCACTCAGGCCCTAATTCCTCTCCCCTTCCCTCCTTCAAAGAAATCTCTCCATATCATACTGGTTTCATGGCATATCATTTTTAATCCTAATATTTAGTCATTGGCAGAGAAGAACACTTCCAGTACTGTCTACAAATGTTAAATCCCCTTCTAGCTTCACATTATGGTAACAATTTAACTTCTGTTCTACCCATCACTAACTGCTCCTCCATCCAACACTGGTCTATTGATTGCTAGGGTTTCCCTTCTTGGTCATCATAAGTAGCCATGGTGGGTTGTTTCCACTGACCTCTGCTGGGATACCTTCCCTGGGTGAGACTTCCTTCTCCTACCAGCATGGTTTTCTTTCCCTCTTTCTTGAACACCAAAAAATCCTGGTACCAGGTGAAATTGTGATGCTCAGGCATCTGCCCCAGTACTGGCAAACTGTGTAACAACACGTTTGACCAGATTGTGTCAACTTATTTCTAGTCCCCGAGACCTCTGTGAGGCCACTGGACCGAGCTTGCAACTAATTTGTTTCTCTTCTCACTACCCATGGGAATGGAGTCCGCAGTGCAGACCTCCAAGGTTTTTGGAGACATGTAGCTTCTAAATTGTCTCATTATACCACACAAGCAGTGGGGGAACAAAGAACTTTCCTTTCTTATGCTGTCTTTCACACCAAAACTTGGTTTTACGCAGCCTGCCAGAGCCTGGTAACTGTGATGGCTGCTTCAGAACATGTTTGCCTTGCAGCTGCCACCACCACTGCCCACCCTCCCACCCTATGCTTCTATCACTTTTACAGGATTCTTGTAAGCTACAGGAAATCCATCTTTCAGGTCAAATGGAATCCAGATAAGTACTGTCAATTAGTAGTCTAAATTTCCCACCTACTGCCTATCTCAGAGGGTGAGATTCCTCATGCTTTTCCTGGTTTTGGAACCCTCCTCCACCAACTATCAAAATCATGGGTTCAAAAGTGGCTCCCTTGCTGGCTACTTGATTGATGCATTCCTATATGCAACACTTGTTGGATTGGTGTGTCCCCCCCTCCCACTCAATGCAAACTCTTCTCTGGGTCCAAGAGACTGACTGGTACCTCTTTGGCACCTTTTGAGATGGAGGTACTTTCAGTGACAGTCGTTATGACTATGGCTGGTCCTTCTTGCTGATCCTCAGTTAAGAATCTCTCCCTTGGGTGAGATCTCCTTTCTGCCAGCATCTTTTCTCTCCTTTGTACTCAAAACCCTAGTACTAGATGACCGGACTGTGTCTGCTAGAGCTATGCCCTTGATCTCTGACCAGTGCTGATGAGATGCTAGAACAGACTGCACTAATCTTGTTGAGTCAAACCTCACTCTTGGGATACCTTAAAAAGTCACTGACTCCACTCTTCCCACTGGAATAGTCCATTCGCCATCCCTCCAGGCTCCCCTCTGGGATGCCTTCTGGAAAACTTCAAATCTCTGTGCCCACATTAAGGGCTACTAAGGCTACATGCCTCTGCAAGCAAACTCAGACAGTTCCAAAACAAGACCCTTTTAATTACTGCCAGGACTTTGGTAAAATGGAAGGAGATTCCCTGAATTCAAGCTTTTTCTCTCCAAAACTTTTGTTTCTGCTTGCTCTGCCAAAAGTTTCAAATGTATATCTAAAGTGAATTTTATCCCTAACCTAACTTTGTTTTCTGCCCATACATATGTTCCAGTATCCTGCCAGATTTCCTGCATCCAAGGCAGTGTCAAAGCGCCTACCCACAGGTGCTCAAGTCCAACCTCACGGGCTGTGCTAGCTGGACGTGTAGTTTCCCTCTTGGCCACAGATGTTCTCAGATCTTGATCAGCAAATACAACAGCCTGCTCTTCCCAGACTTGGCCGATATTTCAGCCTTTTGGCCCCCTATTGTCACTCCAACATCAGCAGGATGTAGCTAAAGATGATTGATTTCTCAAAGGCTGGAATAATGTATTTCAGATGCAGCACTAAGAGCTCCAGGTTCTCCCAGCATTCCCAGCACTCCCAGCACTCCTTAGCCCCTATCTGCTTCAGGACATGGCAGCATACCCTGTCCTCTACCCTGAACTTTCCGGGCAGGGGATTTTCCTTCCCCTTCACTATATAATCTGGTCATTTTGTTGTTCATTCTCTCTCTCTCTCTCTCTCTCTCTCTCTCTCTCTCTCTCTCTCTCTCTCTCATGATTATATTTTCCAATTTTATTAATCTTTTTTGCTACTAGATTTTTATTTATATGTTATCTTATATATCCCAGTTCTAGGTGATATTGTCCATCTTGTTGCATATCTTTTGTGGTGTGTTAATCTCATTTATTTTAATTCTATATGTGATAATCTTAGTATATTTTCTACCTTTTTGCATATTTCCTTTTTTTACATACTTGGGTGTACACATGCATGCATGTACACACACACACACACACACACACACACACACACACACACACAAAACAATAAACAAAGAACCAACTGATGAATCAGCTTGCCTCCATCTTAGGCTTAAAAGTCCTCTTATAGGAAAAAGTACTAGACTCATTCCTATTTAAGAATAAACCTCTGTTTCTCAAGGATTGGGCTATGCTCTGCCTGTAACCTCAACTACAAATGATACTGCCTGTTCCAGAAAATAACAAGCATGTCTTTGTTTCAAAAAAAAAAAAGTTGTCTTATAACCATTTTACAACCCTATCTTTGTTTCAAAAGAAAACAATTGTGAAAACCTTGTTCCGACTACTTGTTCTTAGCAATTTGTTATGCTCACCTCATAACCATATCTTTGTTTCAACGAGGTATTATGATTAACTTGTTATGCTTATATTCATCTCTTGTAACTCCACCTATTTTTACCTGCCAAGTCTCCATCTGGGAACTCCTTACCTACAAGCTACACTAACCTTGTCTTCCTCACATCTAATGCTGACCTCACAAACTCCACCTTCGCGTGAGGCAGGCTGTGTATACAAATTATTTTAAAAGCTTCCTTTAATTAATTTGGCCATGATGATTTGAGTTAGTGGTCTTTTTCATTGCATCTTTGGGATTAACACAATCAAATTGTAATTTTAAAACATAAATGGAGGTTTGTATATAATCCACACCTCAAAAAAAGCATGTTTTTTATTTCTATGAATCAATTTGGGCAGAAAAAAAGGAATTCACTGTTTTGAATTGGCTTAAAGTTGTTTTCTATCCTTTGTTTGAGTTGCCTCAGGACTGTGACACTTTGAGATTACTTGCTATATGTCCTGAGTCTTACCTTAGGCTTCTGTTCTTTGATGTTTGTCACCTCTCACCTGTACACTGTCAGACGTTATGGGCAAAGTGTTGATTTCGTTCAGTGGCTTGGCTTTCTTAGCTCTGTGTGTGGCATAAGGTGGCAAATAATGAAAGGAATTAAGAGCACCAAGTTTACTTCAGTTTGCTTTCCTTCCTTCACACGGTGATTACAAGTTAAATTTCTGCTAATGTGAAGCACCTTTTGTTTTTATTTCTGGTCCCATTTTTTTCTACTTGTTCTATTGGCAGAATCTTTTCAAAACAACCTCTTTTTAACCATAACACACACAAAATCTCCCACCGCTCAAAGCATCAGCTGCACCTTCTGTGTCCACTTTGCATGGGAAAGCGCAGCTCCTTAGATGACATCCCCTGTTTCTTTTGTCTCACAATGAACCAACAAGCTGAAAATTTAATCCTGCATTATGCCAACAGGAGAAATCAAGAGAAATGTAAATATCATCTTTTGTGTATTTTTTTATGAGTGCTGATCTGGATCATTTAAACTTCAAAAATGCATTGTTAGAGAGGAAATGGCCACTTAATAAACATGACCACTTTGTCAACCTAGCTTCCAGACGCTATGGCTTAGATTTGAGATCCAGCCATAGCACAGATACTCAGTGTTGTTATAATAACTGCCAAATTTATGATAAAATCGGCTGTAGATCATGAAGAAGAATGGCAGAGTCATATTGTATATTTCAGGAAGCCTTTTGGTCTTGCAATGAGATGAATGTGGCTTTACTGTTCATAGTGGTACCTAGAAGAAATTATTTTTATATCTTGGTTTTTTGTGGTTAAACCATAATCCAGCATTTATGCATTGTAAGATCTGTGTAGTGGCTGGAAAGATAGCTCAGCGGTTAAGAGCATTGACCGGTGTTCCAGAGGTTATGAGTTCAATTCTCAGCAACCACATGGTGAGTCCCAACCATCTATAATGTGATCTGATGACCTCTTCTGGCCTGCAGGTGTACATGCAGACACAGCACTGTATACATAATAAGTAAGTAAATAAATAAATAAATGTTATTAAAATTGCATAAATTTAAATAAAGTAATGTAAATAAACAGCTTAATTGAAATTCACCTGAGCTCAATGTTCAATCAGTATTAGTTGCCCACTCATAGTTTTATGTTTAATATTAAGATATAAGATAATAAGAAATAAGATGCCAGGCAATAGATAGGATATTAGATTATATGACGTTTATTAAGTGAGCATGGGGAGAGAAGGAAAGGGGGCAGGGTTACTCCAGAGAGAGACAGAGACAGAAACAGAGACAGAGGAAGAGAGAGAGAGGAAAGAGAGAGAGAGAGAGAGGAAGAGAGAGAGAGAGAGAGAGAGAGACAAGGAGGGTCTGTCCTTTTATGTAAGCAGGCCAGGGCCACGCCTCCATGGCAGGTAGGCAATGACATCACAGGTAGTCAGACTGAAGCAGAATCCTAACACATAGTCTATATGAATTTCCTTTTCACTAAAAGTATTTAGTTATAAATCAGAATTATTGGTTTTAATGTAATAAAATAATAAATTATTGTAACTTGAATAGCTATATATTATCAAGGCTAGAGATAGGTGATAGTTTTTATACATAAAATAAAATGAATTATGGTGAAAGAGGCAAATTCAAAAGAATAACATGGGACTGGAAAAATTGCTTACCACTAAGACCACTTGCTGGTTTTGCAGAGGACCCGGGTCAGGTTCACAGACCCTGCATTGGGTGGCTTACAACCCTCTGTCACTCCTACTCCAGGGCACCTGATGCTCTTTTCTGGCTGTTAGGTCAGGATTGATCAAAGCAAGGTGGGGAAAAAAGAATAAATAGACTTTCAACAGGAGCATATGGTCCTTTAATAAGAACAATGAGGGATGGTGAATGAGCACAACACACAGAGAAAGAGAATGGAGTTTTATAAACAGTGGAAGTTCTTGGGGTCTGTTTGCCTGAAGTTTCAAAGTTGTCATCACCAGTGGAGGTTGGTGGGGGCTCATCTGGGCTGGGGGGTCAGATGTCCTTCTCTGAGAAGTGGAAGTGAGTTTCCTTAGTTGATGAGACCTAACCTAACTATCCCTTAGGCTTCGTTGTCAGGAACTTTCCAGTCCTAGGTGCTGCAGATAGTACTTTTCTCAGAAATAAGTTCTTTTGGGTCCGAACAGAAAGAGACTGCCGCTCCAACTCCAGTGTCTACAGAACTGACTCTTGATTGGGACAGTGGACTTGGAGTAAGACTGGGCAGACCTGCACAGGAAGTATTTGGTTTTTAGTACAAGATAAGCGGTAAGGTCATGGTGTGTTTTCTAAATTGGTGAGAGTTGACTTCACAATCTTATTTAGTTGGATAATAGGCAAAGAATGGAGGCATAGGAAATGGGGGGTGAGGGGGGGTGAAGTTGCTGCTGTAAAGGAGAAAAGGCCACTGTTCCAGGCCACCAAATTCTTAGAATGCAGCAGTGAGTCTCTACAAAAATAGTATTTACTGGGTGAGGATTAAAACATCTGCAAGTCTTACATAATAGGAAATTGGGTTGGGGTGGGGAGACCTAATTCCTTGTCCTTAACACAGGTTTTGTAGTATTTTACAGGAAAGGCTCATATTAATATTTCTTACATTATTAGTATGTCCTTAGACTAGAGGACACACAGCTTCCTTATCAGGTGCTTTCCTCGAGTGTGGCAGGCGGTAGTGGCTGTCAATATCCCTTCCCTGGTTCCTTAGCCCACCTTGGGTTTTTGTGCCGTTGGCCAGTCCTTTACTGGCCTCCGTAGACACGAAAATGATACACATACAGACAAATAATCACACACACATATGTTGGGCTTCAGACCCAGGACAAGCAGCTAAGATGCCTTTTGAACCAAGGCCGACCTGACCTCCAGGTTCTCCCAGCATCCTTGGGTCTCTACTTGCTCCAGGGCATGGTTGAACTCTCCTGCCCAGGGGCAGGGTTCCCCTCACCTAGAGGATCTTCACTATATAATCCTGATATTTTGGTTCCTCCCTCTCTCTCTCCTCTCTCTTTCTGCATTTCTTCTCTCTCCTCCATCCTCCCTAACTGCCTCCCACCATCCCCATTTTCCTATTTTCCCCCTAGATAGCCCCATCCAGTGGACCTGCCAAGAGCAGCTCCCTGTAAACCTGCATTTATATACTTTAACTTGTCTTAAATTAGCTCATTTTATTGGTGGAAAGAAAGATAACCTGTCAATATACATATAAAATAAAAATGTATTTTAAATACAAATTTAAATTCTAAAAAGCAAAGAAACAATTCGATAAAGTTTGGGCAGAAGTTTAGTATCAAAATTTAGTTAAAGAACCAAGAATACGTAATGTAATAATTAAAAATAAGAAAATAAGATGCCAGGCAACAGATATTAGATATGGAGTTTATTAAATGAGAATGAGGAGAGAAGGAAAGGGGGGGGAGGAAGAGTATCCCAGAGAGAGATGCGAGAGAGAGAGAGAGAGAGAGAGAGAGAGAGAGAGAGAGAGAGAGAGAGAGAGAGAGAAAAGAAGAAGAAGAAGAGAGAAAAAAGAAGAGAAGAAGAAGAAGAAAAAGAGAAGAAGAAGAAAGAAGAAGAAGAAGAAGAAGAAGAAGAAGAAGAAGAAGAAGAAGAAAAGAAGAAAAAGAGGGAGAGAGGTAAGAGAATGAGCCATAAGGAGAATTTGGCCTTCTATAATCTTGGGTAGGTCCACACCCCCATGGCAGGTAGGCAATGACATCAGAGGTAGGCAGACTGAAACAGAATCCTAACAAACAGTCAGAATGAAATCATTTTAAAATTAGAAATCAAGCAAAATCTTTAAATCGTGATGCAATTTAAAAATATGTTCATTTCAGTGTTAAGGGTTTTTTGTTGTTGTTTAGTTTTATTTGTTTGGTTGTTTTTCTTTTTCTTTTTTCTTTTTTTTTTTTTTTTTTTTTGTTTTTTTTTTTTAATGTTTACACCTAAACAATTGTAAGGTAGTTTTTAGAGATTTGAGACAGTTTATGATTAATTATTGTTAAAAATCTTACTTCAAGTGTAAAAATTGTCAGACTTGAAATGCTTTGGTAATTTCCTAAGTTTATATTTACATAAAAAGACAAAAAATATCAACTTCAGCTCTGAGCTGGAAACCTTAGCTTACCTTTCAATTGCACTCTTCACCCTGGGTTCCTCTGTGTTTTTAGAGTGCCTGTTGAGTTCATCACATGGTCACCATTAGAAAATAGAGGCAAACAGAGGAATGAGGTCAGGACATATGAAAAGTGAACACCACCTTCCAGGGTCATTCCAGGCCAACTCCACTTTGCTTAAGGTTTTATTTCCTAAGAGGCAATTTCTATCACATAGCTGTTAAAAGCTGCTTTTTATAAGCCTCAGGGTACTGCACTGTCCACAGTGTTTTACCTATGTTCCGCCCTTGATTAAATAGTCTTCAAATTAGTGAATTGCCTGTGCAATCTCGCTCCTGCTGTGACCCTGATGCACAGAAACCATGTCTGTAATGGCAAACTCAGAGTGTTGTGGTTCATTTTCTCCTTCTCAATATGGTAACTAGACAATTGCTGCCCAGAAAGTTATTGATTTCTTACATAGATTGCACAGAATGACCTGATTCTTAAATAGTTTCGTGAGGCCAATTCTTCTTGTCACAATTTCATGTGATTATTTTTTGTTGCTTAATATGCACTTTTAAATAAAAGAAGATGTAAAAAATGTTGCACATCATAAAAATATAAAACTAAATGTTTTCAATATCAGAAACAAAAATATAAAAAACATTGCCCAATGTTGTTGTCAGTTGATTTTATATGAAATAATTTGTTTTTGATACTTCCTAAGGCCATTAATGCCTTAGGAAAATATTATATAAAATATGATAATAAAAGTAATAAAGGAATATATTAACATGATTAATTCAAAATGAAGAAAATAAATACAATTATCTAACACAAATACTTTTCCATGTTTTATCTTTCAGTGGTTTTTGAATAGATGTTCCAGATGACCCTCTCTTCATTACTACGTTACCTTTTGGTAGAAAATCAAGCTATTTATAGGGCCAGATGCCTATGATTATGTCAATATACTTATCACCCTTTTTTAAAGTATCATGTTTACTGGGTTTTGAAACACCCTTCCTGGCATTTTAGACAAGAAAGTAGAAAGTTAGAAGCAAAATTATTTGTTTTTCATGACATGATCTAAAATATTAAAAAAAAAATTATAAACTCCCCATCAAATAAACTATTAGAGTTAAGACATGTTTAGACTACAGAGTGAACACACAAAAATCAGTTGGCTCCACACTACGGAATACTGTGAAAACACTTTATTAACAATAACATCAAAAGAATAAAATATTATAAATGGATGTGACTAACTGTAGTCTGAAAACTAGCAAAGACAGATGAAGGAAGCTAAGAAAGCACAATTAAATTAAATATTCTTCATGTTTGAATTAGTTATCTTTTTACATTGGCCAACTGCAACTTATGGAAGTGTTTATTTAGCTTAAAGTTCCAAAGGAATTAAGAGCCTATCGTGATGGGGAAGTGTGGTAACAAGTAGCAAGCATGTAGACAGGAGCAGAAAGACGAGACATCACGTGACAGCCATCAACTCAAAGCAAAGAAAACAAACAGGAAGTAGGGAGAGACTCTTGCTTCTCAAAGCCTGCCCCAGCAAAACACTTCCTCCAACAAGGCTTTACCTCTCAATATCCTCTCCAAACAGTGGTACCAAGTAGGAACTAAATATTTGCCTGGCCTTAGCATTCTCCTTTATGGTCAAGATTTAGAAGCAGAGGCAGAGAAAATGGATCTCTGTGAATGTGAGGCCAGCCTGGTCTACGTGGTGAGTTCTAGGACACTCAGACTATAAAGCGAGATCCTGTCTCAAAACGAAACAAACAAAAAGAACACTGAAATGTTCAAATACGTGAGCCCATGGGGCATTTCTCATTCAAAAGCCCTGTGATGGACAGTCTTTGTTGTCAACTTAGTTACATCAGGAATTAACTAAAACCCAAAAATAGAGGGGCACACTTTTGCAGGATTTTTGCTTAATTTAAAGTGGGAGTATCTACTTCTAATCCAAGTTTTAAAATTGGAAGACACATGTTGAATGTAGTTCTTTTTAGCTGGGGAAAAAAAAAACCCACCTCTTATCTGGGACAAACCTGCTGGAAGTTTATATACTATAGCATAGAAGGACATAGAAGAAGGAAACGCTTACCCTTTGTTTGTTTGTCCTCCCCTCGCTCGCAAGTCCATTCCTTCACAGGCATTAGAGCCTATGTCTTCTGGATTTCAGCGTAGCCTAAGGATCAGCTGAGACATCAGCCTTCTGGAATGAGCAGCTACTGAATTTTCTTCCCATAATCAGCCAGTGGTGGACAAGCTGAACTGCAGCTTGTATGTTGTTCTAATAAATCCTCTTTCTACATGCAAAGATTCATTCAATAATTTTTGTTGCTTTAGAGTACCCTGACTAAGAAACCACCACAGTATTTATGCAGTAAAAGAGTTAATTATATCTTTTCTATATAAGGTAGTCTACAAGTGCGAAAAATGTCTCTATCAAAATTATAATGATATTTTCTACAGAGATAAGAAGCATAGTCCTAAAATTCCTATACTAAAATAGTCAAACTATCTAGGGCAAGGATAATAAAGCTAGAGAAATTATACTACCCAATTTCAAAATATATTCTAAGATTAGCATAACCAAAGCAGTAGTACTTACTTAAAAAGACACATGGACCAATGAGAGAGAAAAGGGCTTGGAAATATACCAACAACACACACACAATAAGTCAATCTGGAGCAGAATACCAAAAGCATTCAGTGGATGCAGAGAATTATCTCTATAATAAATAGTTCTGGAAAGCCCTGGTAAGCAAATTTGGAGATAGGATTGGGGTCACATACTAAGGGACACACCATACCAATAAATACAACTTGACAAAGTAATTTTACTTCCAAGCAGAAGGGTGCTTGGTAGTCTGAAACAAGAAAGTAAGCACGCCCAGTTTAAGTGACATTTGTCTTTAATCTCTCACACTCTGCAGTGGGTGTGGGAAACTTAAGCTGTTTTCCATTTGTAAATGTTGTTCTTATTTCCTCAGAAGATAGGGTAAGAAGAGACCCATACTCAAGCAATACAAATACTTGGCTTGGGCTGAACATTTCTATCTAGGCCTTGGCCTGGGAGCTTCTGTACAACCTACTCTTCTGCAAGCCCAGACCTTGAAGGCTTCAGGGTCTAGCCTCTGTCTCCTAACCTAGGCCTAGAATATTTTCAACCTTTAAGAATTACTGCTGGATAATCTCATCCTTTTCTAGTTCTTTCTGAATTCTGGCTGGCTGGTTCAACTCAGCTGTTCTGGCTCAAAACTCCTCTCCAAAATGACTTGAATCAAACTGGCTTCTCTTTGTTTCCCACTGAATTGCTCTGCTTAGAAAAACTAACTGCCTCTGGGGCTGGAGAGATGGCTTAGAGGTTAAGAGCATTGACTGCTCTTCCAAAGTCCCTGAGTTCGATTCCCAGCAACCATATGGTGCCTCACGACCATCTATAATGTGATTTGATGCCCTCTTCTATCCTACAGGTGTACAGAGTACTGTATAAGTAATAAATAAATAAATAAATAAATCTAAGAAAGAAAGAAAGAGAAAGAAAGAAAGAAAGAAAGAAAGAAAGAACAAGAAGAAAGAAAGAAGAAAAGAAAGAAGAAGAAGAAAAAGAAAGAAAGAAAAAGAAAAGAAAAGAAAGAAAGAAAGAAAGGAAAACTGTCTCTGAACTCCAGGAACTAAACTACACAGACTCAATTGCACTCAATTGAATTGCATCATCTGTACTGTATTCCCAAACTCAACTATATTGTCTCCACGAACACTACTGTACTCTCTCCATGAACTCTTTACTCTCTCTGTACTGCTTTTAAGTAGCCTCTCTTTCCTGTCTGTTCTTTCGAGAGCTAAGCATGTCCTGTCTCTTACTCATTCTGTCAAATCTTTCTCTGATTCTTCATTTTGTCTGCCCCTCAATTAGACATCATTGTTTGGGATTTAAAATGTGTACTAATAGCTGAGTGATCAGGTGGGGAGAAGCAGGCTCTATAACTTCTGAGTTTGAAGACAGCCTGGTCTACAAGGCAAATTCAATATAGCCAAGGCTACCCAGGGAAACTCTTTCTCAAAAAACCAAATGATGATGATGATGATGATGATAATAATCATAAAAATAAAAAATATAATAAACTCCAGGCAGAGGGAGTAAAGGTGTGTACTAAAAATGTATCTGTATTTGAGGCGGACCACACAGACTGAGAACTTTGGATGTGAACCCTTGCCAGAGCACCCATGCTGTTGGATTAAAATTCCTCTACATTAGCTGACATTCACCTTTTTACGCTGTAATTGGTTTGCTACCTTGTAAAAGGAACAGACAAGTAAAAATAAGATGAAAGTTCCATTATCACTGGTTTCTGAAAGAAATTTTAGGGTAAAACACCAAATGCAAAGTCAAGAAAAACAAAAAGAAGTGTTTCTGTACAGCAAGATAAGCTAAAAATAAGAAAAGAAAATTCAGGCAACAAACAAAAATAGGTGTGTTTCTGCACAGGAGAGAGAGAGAGAGAGAGAGAGAGAGAGAGAGAGAGAGAGAGAGAGAGAGAGAGAGAGGAGAGAGAGAGAGAGAGAAGAGAGAGGAGAAGAGAAGAAGAAGAGGAGGAGAAGAAGAAGAAAAGAAAAGAACATGCATAAGTTCCTCCATCTTATATTGTTGCAGAAGTCATTTCAGGCTTGAGTAGAATTTGATCTTAATGTTGAATCTCATAGAAAACTACCCAGGTCTATTCTCTGAACTAGAGGTCAAGAGGCAGAAGCTAATTTATCATAGCTTCTGTTAAACTTCTTGCTAGCACAAACATGGTGACAATTATTTATATAAATATACATAAGCATGGTAACTATTAGATTTTAAAATCCTATTAAGAAATAGCATAAGCTATAAAAGATGATTATGTGCTAAATTAGTTTGATTGTGGTGATTAATTCACAGTATATGTTTATATAAAAAACTCAATTTGTAGATGCTAAATATAGTAAATAAAACATTTCTTCTTCCTAAGTTCTTCTCTTTTCATGTGTTCATTTGTTTAATCCAGAGATAAAAACTGTACATATTCTACAGATATAGTTCAGATAATTTGCTAGCTTGAAATGATCATCTAGGGTTAGTTTCCTAAAATATTTTATTGTAATACAAGATAAGTGGACAAGGTCAAATAATATCAGTCTAATTATATAATCACATTAAAGCAGTTTTAATTGAATTGCTATGTCTAGTCATTACTCCAAATAAAAAAAAAATTAACCTGGCTAAAACAGATTAATATCTGCTATTCAATCAGGTTGGGCAAATTATCTCAAATTATATGGAACAATTGTGCTTATTCTACACTGAAATCTGAGAGTAATTCTGAAGATGTCCTTAAAATCAAATTTTTGCTTTAATGTACGTTAAATATATTCTAATATGTAAACTCAATTCTAAAGCTAAGATTATGAAAATAGTTCTGAGCAGAAGCTGAGTCTCACTGCTAAACTTTGGACAGAGCACAGGGAGTCCTATGGATGAGTTGGGGGACAGAGGGTCCATGAGGGGACAGGAGCTCCATAAGAAGGCCAACAGAGTCAACAAATCTGGGCCCCGGGGACTGGCAGAGATTGATGCACCAAACAAGGACCATGCAAAGAGAGGACCTAGGCCCCCTCACTCACATGTAGCCAATAGGCAGGTCAGTCTCCATATGGGTCCTCTAGTAAGGGGAGCAGGGGCTATTGATGCCATAGATTCTGTTACCTGCACTTTGACTACTTCCTCTTTGTGGGTTGTCTTACCAGGACACAGAGGAAAAGGATGCAGGCAGTCTTGATGAGACTTGGTAGGCTGGGGTCAGTTGATAAGGGAGAAGGGCTCCTCCTCGCTGAGATCTAGAGGAGGTAAATAGGGGGAAGGAGAGAGGGAAGGTAACTGGGAGGAAATGAGGGGAGAGGGCTGCAATTGGGATGGAAAAGTGATTAAATTTTTAAAAATAAATTTAAATAATAAAAAAGAAAATAGTTCTGATACGTAGATAAAATTTATGCTCATGGTATGAAATATTGATTAAGTGGATTTTAGCAAATCTTTTATGTATTGTATAGAGAATATTTTCCCTAAAATTCAACCAAACACCTTTGACAAAAGTTATGCTTATTAAAAAGCACAATTTTAAAATCATCTTCTAAGCACCAAAAGCATCATGAGTAAAAAGGTATTGTTGAGTGACTCTGTAGGCCAAGCACAAACATCTATATTCCCAGTTAATGGCAGTCTGTTAACACATAGTGACCAATGTCATATTTTGCAGTTGCATGTATTTTACAACTTTGGACTCTCTCAGGTGTGCCTGCTTCTGGCTAGTCTCTCCCTTTTATCTACAATAAACTTCCTCCTCCATCATACCTAGGAGCACTTATGTCCTTTCTTTCTCTTTTTATTTTGTTTTTCAGTCTGTTTCTCAAATCTCCCATGGAGCAATTACATTAGCCTTTGAATTTCTATTTTCTTCACATATATTTTTTTCAACTGCCAAGTGACTTATTTTGTACTCTGGTCTCCTTTGTCTTTTATTACTGTCTTGACTGTAATTTTCTGGGGTTTTTTATTTGTTTGTTTGTTTGTTTTTTCAAGACAGGGCTTCTCTGTGTAACAGCCCTGGCTGGCCTCAAACTCACACTGATTCGCCTGCCTCTTCCTCTGGAGTACTGGGATTAAAGGCCTGTGCCATCAGCTCCCAGTTTGACTGTCATTTTCTTTCTTTCTTTTTTTCTTTCTTTCTTTCTTTTTGTTTGGTTTTTTTGTTTGTTTGGTTGCTAGGCTGGCTTTTGGAGAAAGGATTTCCCTGTTACACATAGCTGTCCTGGACACTTTGTAGACCAGGCTGGCCTAGAACTCACAGATTCATCTGCTTCTGCCTCCGAGTGCTGGGATTAAAGGTGTACACCACTATGCCTGGCTAAGAAGGCAAAGTTAGTAGTTATGACAGAGATGGTCTGGTCCACATAACCTAAAATATTTCCAAACTATGACAAAGAAGACATTTTCCAATTTCTATTATAGGGAGAAGAAGCTTAGCTCTTCAAAATATACCACAATAGCCCTTCATAGCAGGTTCTGCTACCCAGTCTAAATTATTATGCTTTTCCTTAATTTAATTCATGCTGAACTTGGTTGAAAAGAAGAATTGCAGCACAGTAGCTTTAGGAAGTGTTTATTTACACTGGAAGGAAGCCATTAGCATAGCAATTTTAGCCACGCCCTCCAACTTTTATTATGCTAATTATCCTCCTCAGAATCTCCCAGACTAGCAGTTCAGTCTAACTAAAGAGCTTTAATTACAGCATATCCTCTCTAAAAACCTTAAATCCCATAATCACTCCATTTACTTTACATTCGTTTTATCATGGGACAACTGACCTATCAAGACTTTGACACACCAAAGTAATATTTTCTTTTAAGTCTTCCTGGACCATATCACCGATAACGTTTAGTAAAATGTTTTTCTAATAAGATTGCCAGTTTTAGTAACACTAAGATCTTGTCGGTCTTTTCCTGTTTTCACTGAACCATCCAGCCTCTTCTCCCTGGATGAATGTAAACTGTGAGGTAGACTAGGCAAACAAAAACAAACCCAGTAATGGAACAGGTAGGTTCTACTTATGATATTACAGGCTTTAATGTATTCTTTTTTAAATTATCTCTAATGTTTGATCTTCAAAATAACTTCAGAAAAGGTAATTACTTGAACTTAAAATGAAAATGAAAAGTTTTCCTCTATTCTGGCAACACCAAGAAGGATATTAGGAAAATCACCCGCAAGCTTGCAAACAACGAAATCTGAACTTCATCCTAATGAACAACAATGTGCTATTAAAGGCTTGAAAGAGGAAGTGAGTAGGAAAAATATGTCTCCCTAATCAGAGTCCAGTCAAGAAAAGAAAGACAATAATAAGAGCAGAGAGATGTAAAGCCTCGAACTGGTTAAAAAAAAAAAAAAAAGTAAAAAACAAACACAGAGATAGTTGCCACAGCAGTAACCAAGGTGGGGGTTGGACAAAATAAGGGATGCTGGGTTTATTAATACTTGATGTCTGAGCAGGAAACCTGCTATGGTTTACAGATTTCTTAGAAACTAAAGTGTTTCTAGTATGGTCTATTGAGATGTTGGATTTCTAGAGGTGATGAGGACTGAGTGCCCTTGTGGAAAGGTCTGATGAAAGACTTTTCTTCCTTACTGGCATTTCTGGACCTTCCTCCCTTCAAGGACCTTTTGGAGCCCAGTATGAGGATTTCATCTTGAAAGCTAAAGTTCTTTCACCAGGGAGCTGAAGCAGCCAGCACCTTGAACTTAGACGTGTGAAGTAAATGTCTGTTTTTTAAAAGTTATTCATTCCAAGATATTTTGCTAGAGTAGCACTAACAAATGCAGGACATAGAGAGCTGCAACTTAGGACTTGGCAGTTGGAGGTTGGCCTTTGAGAGAGAGCATTGACATTGATTTTGCATTGAAAAAAACTATGAAAAATGGATACTACTGATCCTACAGGAAGAAAATTCTTGTTACCAAAGTAGAGATGTGTTGCTAGGGAGACAGGACAGAAGCAGATACAAAGACCATAAAGGGAGATAAGAAGGCAATCTCATATTTAATGATTTAAAAAATAAGATGCCAGGCAACAGATACTAGATGGAGAAGTTTATTAAATGACCATGGGGAGAGAAGAAAAGGGGGAAAGGGGTACCCCAGAGAGACAGAGACAGAGAAAGAGAGGAAGAGAGAAGGGTGGGAAAGAGAGAGCGGTGGGAAGAAGAGAGGTAAGAGTAAGAGCCCCCAGGAGGCTCTGTCCTTTTATAATCTTCGGTATGGCCACGCCCAGTGGGAGGTAAGCAATGACATCACAGGTAGGCAGACTGAAGCAGAATCCTAACTCCTTATATAACCCTGTCCTTGCCTTGTTTTCTCCCACAGTACCTGGTAACCACAGAGTTTGATACAGCAGCTAATAGGAAATGTGACTTGTAAGGTCCTGAAGACCAGTGTTTCACCTGTAGACAACAGTAGAGCTAGGTGCACAAAACCACAGACACTTATTTTATCCAAAGATATTTACAGCTGAAACACTTCAAAGCTCAGGTATTAAAAAAAAAATAAACAATAAAGTTATTTTTAAGTATATTGAAATTGGCTAAACATAAACATGAGAGTAAAGAGAAGCAATATTGTAATCCATAGGTTGAAAACAATATATTGAACAGATAAAATTATTGAAGAAGAATTTATTTAATTTTTTATATTTTCACTTCTTGTGTAGCAGTTATGAATTTCTAGAAAAATTTAAGATGTCTTAATTGATATGTCATACTTAAAACCAAAATAATTTTTAACTAAATCAAAAAATTAAGTATATAAAATGATGGCACAAAAACAAAGAAAGAAAGAAAATAAAGAAGAAAAGCGAGAAAAGAGGTGAGAGGAATGTAAAATAATCTTGCTACTCTTTATAGGATTCAGCATGGGAAAACAAAGGAAGGCTTAGAATTTGGGTAATGAATAATTTTTAGCAAAGCCATTCAAATCTGAAAAGGATAATGATGTCAAACAGTGCTGCAAATCTGTACAGAGACATGGTGTTAGCATACTGCCCCAGTCTGCCTAGCAACCTATGACATCATTGCCTATATGCCACTAGAAGTAGCCCTACCCAGGATTATTGAATGACAAACCCACCTTGTCTCTCTCTTGCTTCTCTCTTCCTCTCTTATCTCTCTCTCTGTCTCTGTCTCTGTCTCTCTCTGGGGCTCTCTCCCTTCCTTCTCTTATCTGTCTCTCTGTCTCTGTCTCTGTCTCTGTCTCTGTCTCTCTCTGGGGCTCTCTCCCTTCCTTCCCTCCGACATGCTCATATAATAAAATTTTTCCATATCGTATTTGTTGTGTGGCAGATATTTCATGTTTTATATTTCACAATTCGTATTTTAAACATGGTCCTTGTCAACCAAAATGCCTTACAAATGAACAACAAATGCATGTTTCTCCTTAGAAAAGTGAGCTGTAGCTGTCTGTGAGTTTAGGGCCAGGTTGGTCTAAAAGAAGAGTGACAGGACAGCCAATGCTATATGAAAAAACCAGTTTTCAAGCAAAACAAAACAAAAACCAAATAAAAACAAAAAGAAAGAAAGAAAAGAAAAAATAGAAAAGAAAAAGGAAAGAAAAATGATCATTGATTTGAACATAAAACATGAGAAAAAATAAAAATAGCAAAAAGATTTGAAAATGGGGCCTTTTTAGTAACTAGTAAATGTAGATAACATGAAATTTTTATACTTTTAAAAATTAATTTTACAAAGGCAATTAATTTATCCTAAGAAAACAGTTATAAAGCATTGATTTGTTTTTCTTTATTTTTGACGCATATCATTTGTAATAATTATAGTGTAAATTTACAAAGTCTAATTATAAATAAGTGGTAACAAAGTCATGTGATGAAATATGAGATACTGTCTAAAAAATACATGATAAATATGTATAATGAACTTGAAATTTTTTCCAAGTTTGAAAATTTAAAACATTATAAAATATGTAATGCTGTTTAGAGAATAATTCTATAAGTATGCTTAACAATTATGTTATACTGAAAGTTCCCAGGTTCAATAATTTCTAAAATAGGAACTATTTCTTACACTAAATATTTCAGAAAAATAATTTACATTGTAAAATAAAAGGACCTATTCACAGCAATCGTTCTGTAAATGATTATTTACTTCCTAAAATATGTTTTAAACTTGCAAGCATAAAAGTGGTGGTGCACTCCTTTAATCCCAGCACTCAGGAGGCAGAGGGAGGTGGATCCCTGTGAGATTGAGGCCAGCTTGGTCTACAAAGTGAGCCCACGACAGCCAGGGGTATACAGAAAAACGCTGTCTCAAAAAAAAAAAAAAAAAAAAAAGAAAGAAAGAAAGATTCAAACCCTAAGACATACAGATTTTTATGTAAATTTATTTAAAGGTGTCATAAATATAATTAAAAATCCAACTTTTTCCTAAATATCAGCCGTTGAGCTTTTAGATTCAATTATAAGCATCCTTAAAAGGCAACCAGATTTTTCCAAATATTATCAACTTATTTTATAAGTTAAGGAACAGATTAAATTTCATTTATATGTATTTTATTTTCAACTTTGGATCTCTTCTCTGAGCTCTAATACATATATTTAACTGTCAACTCAGTATCTCTCTGGAGAATTCTAACGAAGCTCACAGCTGAACATGTCAGGAAACAGAGATTTGCGCCCCTCCTCTGCTAGCCTGTCTCAATGGCATGTCTCTATTAACAGAATTTCCCTCCTTAGCTTCTCTAGAACACATCTGACTACTTGGGCCAATGGGACAGGTTTTTTTTTTTTCTGTTGGTTGGTTTTGTTTTCATTTTTTGTTTTTGTTTTCTATCCCTATCTCTATCTTTTTTTTTTTTTTTTTTTTTTTTTTTTGGTTTTTCGAGACAGGGTTTCTCTGTGTAGCCTTGACTGTCCTGGACTCACTTTGTAGACCAGGCTGGCCTCGAACTCACAGCGATCCGCCTGCCTCTGCCTCCCGAGTGCTGGGATTAAAGGTGTGCGCCACCACGCCCGGCTCCCCTATCTCTATCTTTGTACTGTCCACATCCTACCCAGACTAATGCTACAGGCTCTAGACCACATCTCTCTTGAACTGTTAAGACAGCCTTCTGCATAGTTACTTCTGTTCCACGAATTTCAAAGCATCCTGGGATGCCCTTCACTCAAGTGGGGTGAACTCTGCTGTCCATGGAAACACACACACACACACACACAAATCCCCATACCATCTACATAAAGAGCTATGGACAGTGACAAGTGGAACTACGCCTACAAAATGTAAGGGGAAATGCCATGAACGGGAACACAGTGTTAACAGTATGACAGTATACCTTTGAACCACTTTTAAAATGTTTCATAAGTTGTTTTCCTATTATGTGCATCTGTGGCTATACAGTTATGTGCACAAAGATGCAGGTACTCAAAGTGACCAGAGACAGCTGATCCTTGTTACAGGATATTTGATTACTGTACATAGAAAACCCAATTGCTAGAAAAATATAAAAGACTAAGTAGAGGTTGCATTTGTCAGATGCAACTGGGTGTGTCCTGTAGAGATGCAGTTCGGATGTGCCTCTAAAAGCCTCCATAGATAAGAATACTGAAGAATGGAAAGTTCCTGTCTATTTTAAGGCAAAGAGACAGGTCTTTGCTCTATGTACCCTTGAGGCAAAGTCAGCTGGGTGGCCTTTAGCTACCCTACTGTAAAGTTAGGCCAGTACTGACTTGGCTTGGAGCACATCCCTCCCACCCCCTGCCCCTATGCCCCTGACATGATTCAGCCTGCCAAGGGTGTAGGGGAAGGGTTAGAGTTTTCTTTGATAAGCAATTAGACTTTTAATCTCTCTCTCTCTCTCTCTCTCTCTCTCTCCTCTCATCTCTCGCTCCTCATCTCTCTCTCCTCCTTCTCTCTCTTCCTCCTCTTCTCCTCTCTCTCTCTTTCTTTTACTCTGACACACACACACACACACACACACACACACACACACACACACAGAGTTTGGAAGAGCTGGCAGGACACAGGCAAAACAGAATTCTAAGAAAGAGAGCTAAGGTGTCTTCATGGATTTGGAGGAGCTCAAGAGAAAGGTAGACTAGTTAGGTAGGATGAAAGAGATAGAAAGAGATTTCTAAAGAGACAGTAGTTTAGTTGTAGAATCAGGCTTATAAAGAGATCCATTACATATAGTTCAGAAAATAAAGTTACCTCACTGAGAGCAGGTTTTTACCTCAGTTTGTGTCTCCCATGTCTTTGTTGGTATAAATATTAGATGGCTTTAAATTACACATCTTTCATGTTGGAGTCATAGGTGGTTATCAGCAATGTAACATGGGTGCTGGAAACTGAGCTCCGGTCTTCTGCCAAAAGAGTAAGCACTCCTCACCACTGAGCCATGTTTCCCATCTGCTATGTTTTTTTTATTTTTAATTATGGGTAACCATGTGTGCCTCTGTATGGATTTATGCATATTGAGTGTAGTGTCTATAGAGTCCAAATTAGAAACTTGGAACACCCAGAGCTGAAGTTATAACACTTATGAGCCACCCAACATAGGTTTTGGGAACTGAACTCTCATCCCCTATAAGAATAGAATGTACCCTTAATCACTGAGTCATCTCTCCAGCCCCACTTTGAAACCATTCAATGCATTCAAGACAGTGGCTTGCCATAGTCTTTACAGGCATATGAACTGTAGGAACAGCCATCTTTGTAATTAATCTCAAAGGTACAATTTATAATGACCTGCCCATTTAAAAATGGCCTGTGTATTTGCTGATCTCTTCAGAACTATTCTACCTCACCATTGCTCTTTCTTTACAGAGGCTATCCTGTGCATTGCAGTTCCCAGTCTTGGTATCAGCAGCGTACCTCACACTAATCTGTGATCACCAACATTGTTTCCTGATAATCATGGAAAGGGAGGTTGGTATAGTGAGTGGTGTTGGGAACACTGTGTGAATGTGTGCCCCTATGTATTCAATTGTTGGTTGCTAAACTGACAGAGAGCTAAGTATTGGTATTGTAATTTCTATATGCTCATCGGCAGTCTTGTATTTTGTAAATATTCATCCTTCCTCATTTGCCTATTGGTTGTAATAAAGATCTGAGAGAGAGAGAGAGAGAGAGAGAGAGAGAGAGAGAGAGAGAGAGAGAGAGAGAGAGAGAAAGAAGAAGAAGAAGAAGAAGAAGAAGAAGGAGAAGGAGAAGGAGAAGGAGAAGGAGAAGGAGAAGAAGAAGATTCACCACATGGGCACAGAGGTGACCTAACGGAACAGAGTGAAGCAGAGAGGTAGTGTTAGCCACATGCCAAGATATAGTGCTAGGATTAGTTGGGTTAAGCTAGAGAGTGGGCTGGGAGACTGCTCTAGTTAAAAAGCCTAAGCTTTAAAATGGTAAAAAGCTTCTGTGCCATTATTTATACTACCAATGGGTCCCTTTATAGAGTGGGAGAAATTTTGCTTTCCTGGTTAATTGCTGGCATCACTGGATAGTCGATTGGATCAATCATTATTTTCAGTCCTCAGAAATTTGAATCTCTGATCATTGTGCCATTGTCTTCCTGTAGCAAAGGCTATATAATCACAGCTGTCAACTAACATGAAAACAACAAAAGAAGCCCCAGTGAATACTCCTGAGTTCCAGGCATAATTGTCTCCATCCCCACTAAACACAGCAGTCCTATCTCTTCATGAAATCACTACATTCCTCTCACCTCTAAAGTAATTATATTGTCTATAGTTCTGCTTGCACAAAGCTTCTATGAATGACTAGATGGTGATTTAATGAGACTTGACCTGTGTTTTCTTCCTTTGTAAAATGCCTCATTATTCCATTTCTAGAGCTAGGAACATCAGTCCTCAAGAGCCTAATGTTAAAGAGATAAAAAGATAAAAGTGTAAATTTCTAAGTGGATCATTGTGAATGACCTTAGACTTTTATATTTGTACTTCTGCTTCTTCAACTTTCACACCCAATTGTTTTACTGTTTGATATACATCCCCAAGTAATAGCCATAGGCTCATGGTATATACTCTACCTTGTCTTCTTTTAAGACTGGCTTTATATAAAAAGCTTTCGTCTGCATTTGATTATGGATTTTATAGTGATTTTATACCTATGGTAACTTTTTTTCTTCTCTACTGAGGTCAACACTCACTTTAATACGAGTCACTATACTCTTTACCAAGAAAACAGTTCCAATTTCAAACCAACAACAGCACATCAAATCATATTAGTGTCTTGAATCCGTGACTTCCCCTCAGGCCCTAGCCAGACAAAATTATCCTCTATTAAGGAATGAAACTATTAGATCAACTCACAGAGTCACTGTGGTAGAAGAAGAACTGATTTGAGACGTTGATTGCATGCAAGAATGCCTTCATAGGACTACAAGGAAAGGCTTGGTCGAGTAATGTGGAAAAGCTTTGTGTATACAGGAGCTGGGAGTCTTGAGGGGCTCAGCCTAGAGTTCTGATGTCACTATCAAATCAGTGTCCTCTCAGTCCTTGAGGTATGGGTTTCATGAGTTCATCTCTCCATACCCACACTTCCTTAAAAAACAATGGGATTTCTCAGTGAACCTATCATGATAATGCAGATATCGTATGCTATCTGTGAGATATCTGTGGGAGTGATAACTGAGCCACTGTTGCTATGAAAGCTAAACCCACGCTCATACTATGTTTCAATCTAAATAAATGTCCTCAAAAGTCGAAATCTATACAATCAACTAGTTTGAAATTATTCCTAAATAAATTCCTAAATCATTCCTAAATACTCGTTAGGAGAAACAGGCCGCGAGTCTTTCTTAGCTGATCAAACTTGCAACAATAATTCATTACCCTAGGTCCAACATGCATTACTCCCTTCCTCCCAAAGCCACTTTATTTTGGATCTCATTATTGAAGCAGCAGAGTGGTTTCAGTTGAAGCTGGTGGATCTCTGCGGTACAATCAGCCTGTCCATTTGTTTATTCAGTGTAGTTGATGTTCCTAAAAGAGCTTAGATGGTCTATATATTTGGTGTTTATTTCTATACATCCATCTGATTCCCTCTTTCTTAGACAATATTGTTCCCATCATGATCCTTACTAGTCAGCTAAATATGTACACTAATTAGGAATCTGTGTTTATTAGCTTGGACTGTGCATTCTCCCTTTTAACTTAATAATCTGATGTTCCATTCAAAGTTCTGACTATGGGGAGCATTTATCATTGCTATTGTTTTTCAGGGCCAAAACTGCTCAGGATGGGAGCTAAAGTATATACTTGAAGTATATCCATGTTGAATTTCAGCTTTAGAATAAGCCAGCCTATTATTTTTATAAAAAGAAAATTGGCTTATTGAGATATGATGTAGCCATTTAATGTATATAAAATAATAACTTATTTTCTTTTTTGTCAGAACTGTGGGTTCAACCGAAGGAATCATGACTAGAAGGCAAGGCTCTAACCCTGAGCGGTAACCATGGTGAGTGACTTTGAATACTTGTACACTTGTGAACCCATTCTCATAGTCAATTTTAGAGCATTTACATTACTTTTAAAATAAATCTTGCACTCTTTATTTATCACCCCAAGCTCTTTATTGCTCCAGTACTAGAAAATCACTATTGTCTACTGACATGGCTATTCAAGTTATTTCATACAATTAGATCTTGTAAAATGTAGTCCTCTGTGAACACACCACAATCACGTTTTAACGATTTACTTATATTTTATCATTTACCACTATACTATTATCATGACTTATGCGTCATTAACTTATTCCTCTATTAGTAGCTATTTTGGATGTCTCCAAAAGGAAATTATGAATAATGCTTCTATCTGCATGTGTCCATAGTGTTTTGAGGGAGGGAGACAGACAGCATGAATGAATGGGAACGTATTGTCAAATAGTAAGATAAGAACAAGAAAACAGAAAATTACCAAGAAGGAATGTCAGATATAAAGGAGACTCTGAATAAACTGAAATAAACTGAACAGGATCACTTCCTGAAGCCTGGTTATCAGGTGATCAGGGATGAGAGATTGCATCAGATTTTAAAGAAATCTAAATATCAAAATGGGGATGTGTGAAGGCGATGACTCACAGGTGTAGTACCAGCACTGTAGGACTGAAGGGGGATTAAAATATGATACCAGAATAGCTTACATAACAAATTATAGAGCACTCAGGGCTAGATCTTTGCAAAAGAAAACAAAAACATGGAGGTTCTTGCTAAACTGATGTAGTAGGGTTCTTTACTAAGGTGGGATTTACAAGGAAGGACACAGTTACCCTGACGAAAAGGTTCAAGAAGCTAACTGAAGTTCATCACAGCTGATATCTTTGTCAATGGACCACTTCACCTTCAAATTTTTCTGGAAACTTCCTTCTTTGTTGAAAAGACCTAATAAATATCTGGTAAACCCTACACACAATTTCACTGAAATTCACTTTGGTATAGATCTGCTTAGGACTGTAGTATTTCCTGTAGATAATTAGTTGTTGATGTTCCTGTGAGATGTTGTAACTTTGTGGATGAAAGTAACTAGCTCATGGTGGCATTTTACATTTTACTGTTGATAGGCATTTGATGTCCCATGTTCTCTACCAATGAGCAGTTCTATACTAGAAGATAGCAGAAGATATTGTTTGAACACTGATCATTTCTCTTATGCATAATGTATGACTTTTTTTTTTCAAAACTCAGTCTGCTCTACAAGTCTTGTACTATGGCCTGTCTGGAACTCAAGCATTGGCAGTTTGTATCATATATATTTCTAGAACTTGAGAATTTGATACACTATTAGGGATCAAGCAGCAAGACTCCTTGACTGATTACATAAATCTGCTACAAAAGTACCCTTACTGTGTTCCTACTTAAAATGGTCAAAATCTTAAGCAGTCAAAAGATACTTCTAAGTACAACAATTGGATATCCAAACCAAAAGTAAGACATGAAAAATAACATAGATACAATATACATGTGTGTGTGTGTGTGTGTGTGTGTGTGTGTGTGTGTGTGTGTGTGTTTAGGAATACAAACACACACAATCACTAACAACAGTAACAACTAAAATAAAAAGGAGTGAAAGAGAACAAAGTCGGTATATGGAAGGGAGAAAAAGGAAGAAGAAAATGATATTATTATGTTACAATCTCAAAAAATAATAAACTGAAAGCTGAACATACCATGATGTGTACGTCATTTCATGGACATTTTTCTTCATTCATTAATCTAACTTCAATTCTTTCCACTTCCTGGTGCTTACATGACTTCCCTTACACTCCCACAATGCAGCTGTGATGAACCTACAATCCATGGCACATTTTATACTTGTGATGAAGTACTCCATGCACTTAATTCTTCAGGAATTTCTATCGTGTACTAAGATTTTATCCAAACAAACTCGAATTCAGAGAACTAATCATTGCCTTTAAAGTAGTACCTTTAAAATAGTTCACACACACACACACACACACACACACACACACACACACACGCCCAAACCCACACATACGGTCTCACTCATTTTTCTTTAATCTGTGTTGTCACCTCTGTTTCATTCTCTGTTTAGTCACTCTATAAAATTAATGTCTCTGAATATAGCACAAATGTATTTCATCCATAAGGACTCTCACCAACTTTCTGGGAGCATGGTATTGGTCCCTTGACTCTCTATATTATATGTGTCCTTCATATGCAACACATGCTGAAGGAATTCACTGAGAAAATAAAGGGATCATCACTTGCATTAATTCTATAGATAGAATATGCTGATATATTAACTGATTCAATAAACACGAAGACAGAACCTGCAAAGGAAGAGCTGGTACAAAGGACCAAATTAGCAAATTTTATAAAAACACAAATGAAAGAACCTAGAAGGCTACTGAAGTCTTACATCAAAATTCCACAAGTAGATCCTTAAGGGTCTTTTCCTGAATGTTCCAAACAAAACAAATCAACAATAGCAAAACTGCAAAAGAGTCTGAAAATACATTATGAGACACATATATTAATGATTTAGTTTGCCTCCTCTTCTTCCACCAGTTATGAAGTAGCTTATCATTTTTATATAATAGTATTCAAAATTTTCACAGTTGGAGAGTAAGAAAATTCCATGGGTAAACCTTAGAGGCATTCAAATTTGGAATACCCATTCAAAAGGTTTTATTTTAAATTGAGTATATCTCATAATTTGATTTTTATCCTCTACCAGAATTACAATAAAGTGACTTTTCATTCTGAATGGCTTTCCCAAATGTTCATCCTATTCTTTTTTTTTTTTTTTCATCCTATTCTATACACACTAAGTTTCTCTGCAACAGTATGGTTGTATTAATTATAGAACAAGGAAAAGGTGATTGAAAGGAAGGTACAAGTCTAACGCAAAAATGGTTGGTCACAAGTTCAGTTCAAAATAAAGTACCAAAGGTCTTTAGTCCCTAGGGCCAGGCAGCATCATTTACTTTATACTTTTCCAACTTTTAAAAAATAAGGTACATTTGTACAGTCAAACATAGAAGTGAAAGAAAGCCTATCTATAAGAGAATGGTAAGCTTAGCAAACTTTTTGGAGAAAACAGCATATGAGATACATATTAGAGAGTGAATAAAACCCTGAGTGGCAACATTGCTGCTGTCTTTGCTATTGAAATATCATCTATGGGTTGAGCAAGACAAGATTAATATTTTCAGATAGTGGAACTGCAGTGCTCAAAACATTCTTTTGGAGTCTTTGGTAAAAGCTTCCCCAACATGAATGGAAATGGACTAGTCACCTTCTTGTGCCTTCTTCTAGGATGTGAGACTTTCTGTCTCAGGCACCGCATTGCGGGGTACAACTTGTCTTGGGGTAGAGGCAGGATTAGAGATTTTACAGCTCTGAGTAAGAAGGTCTTGAGGGTGAATAAAGGTGCTGTTGGCTGAGAACACAGACAGGAGGGTGGGGAAGGCTAAGCCAGGAATGGTGGTGCCAATTAATGTTCCATTCTGAACGAGGCACCATGTTTCCAGCAGTGTTTCTATGATAACTCTGCCTCAACTTTTATGGCTGGGAAGTTTGAAGTTTGTTACCTCTTCTCTGTCCTTTGAACTGAGGCTGCCCGTGATTTGTTTAAACCAATAAAATGTGAAAAGAGAAGAAAAGATAATATTACTGTCCTAACCCGAAACTTGAAGAAGTTAGCTGCCATTCTGGCAGGCAGTTAAAGAGCTGTGGAGGGTCTGAATTATGGGACATAAGGAAAGAAGGAATGCTTATGGAAGAACTTATGCCAGACATAAATCCTTCCTGTCCAGCACCAAGTGAGTATAACCTAGTGAGTAGCACATTATAATATGCAAATTTGGCCAGCCATGATTATTATTCTTTTCCAGATTCTCTCTCTCTCTTTTTCTATCAGACTTAATTCACTTTATTTTTCTTGTATAAGAACTTCAAACCCCTACCCAGATCTAGCCAAGGAACAGGACATTCTCCACAGTTGAGTGGAGAGTGGCGTCTGACTTTCACACGAACTCTGGTGCCTGATATTTGACCACACCCTCTGCATGGGGAGACCCTGTGACACTCAGAGGAAGGATAGCAGGCTACCAAGAAGAGATACTCTATGAGCATATACAGGGGGAGGAAGTCCCCCTCAGTCACAGTCATAGGGGAGGGGAGTAAGGGGAAAATGGGAGGGAGGGAGAAATGGGAGGATACAAAGGCTGGAATAACAATTGAGATGTAATATGAATAAAAAAAAAAAGAAGAAGAAGAAGAAGAAGAAGAAGAAGCCCTATGGGTAAGGAAGCCAGGAAGATGGCCTAGCTCTTTTTTTCTCGGGCTGCCAGGAAGATGGCAGACATTCAGACGGTGCATGCTTACCAAAAGCAGCCTACAAATTTTCAAAACAAGAAGCGTGTTTTGCTGGTAGAAACTGGCAAGAAATTTCTCCTTCAGCACTTCAAAAATAGCGATCTAGGCTTCTAGACCCCCAAGGAGGCCATCGAGGGCACCTACACAGACAAGAAATGCTCTTCACTGGTAATAACTCCATCTGAGCTTGGATCCTGTCTGGTGTCATGACAAAGATGACTCAGATGTCTGTTGTCATTGGCTGGCACTGCCTCCATTACATCTGAAAGTACAATCGCTTTGAGAAGTGCCACAAGAATATGTCTGTGCACCTGTCCCCTGTTTCAAGGATGTACAGAGCGGCGACATTGTCACCATGGGAGAATGCAGGCACCTGAGCAAAATTGTTTGATTCAATGTGCTCAAGGTTACCAAGGCAGCGGGCACCAAGATGCAGTTTTAGAAGTTCTGAGGGGACTCTGGCCTACTCCTCAAAACAAATAGTCATTTTCCAACTAAAAAACAGCAAAACAAAACAAAACAAAACACCCTATGTGGTAGCCACAACTGGAGTCTGGGTCATTTGAACAGAGACTCTGGTGTGAGTTTTCACAAGATGTTCAGTGAATTCCTGATAAGGAGACTTGGTAAACATGGTCTCTTTCCAGAGGTTGCGTGTCTGGTAGCTGTAGGTCTTGGAGTTGATATCAAAGGTAACCGGGGTAAAGTCGCCCAGAGTGGCAGTACAGCCCCTGGCTGATAATGTAGCAGTCATCAATACTGGCCATCATCAGTAGCTTCTTGGGTGTCACTACCCCTCCAGTGGAGTCTGTGTGACAGAGGATACTGCAGAACCTGATGCTACGACCATGGTCAAGGGAGAGCCTCCTGGAATGGGTCTGATGTTCCTGTCAGGAGTGACTAATTGCAACCTTTGTTTTTCATACTCATTTGTTTTGGAACATTCTGCCTTTGTTTTCACTTTATCAGAACTTTTCAAATGTAACTGTGTTGCTAGGAGACGTCCTAATTTGGGACTGCAGCTCAGGGCCATTCAGGTTCTGCTCCACTTATTAAAATAAACATGGCTAAGAATTAATCACCAGTTAATAGTTTACATTATTACTTACAAATAAAGTGTATAAGAAAGCTCCAGATAGTGACGAGAAGAGTTAAGAAAAAACTGCCTTGACTCACAGATGTTTCGCACAATGAGAGAACATCGACCTTTGATAAAGAGGGCACATGCATACTGATACCAATCTAATGACTTAAGAATGATGATTCAAGATTGATGATATTGCTGGGCACGGTGGCACACACCTTTAATCCCAGCACTCGGGAGGCAGAGGCAGGCGGATTGCTGTGAGTTCGAGGCCAGCCTGGTCTACAAAGCGAGTCCAGGACAGCCAAAGCTAACACAGAGAGACCCTGTCTCAAAAAATCAAAAAACCAAAAAAAAAAAAAAAAAGATTGATGACATTATTACTTTGTATACTGTATTTTGAATTGTATTGAAAAATGTAACAAAAACACTCTCTCTTCCAAAAAATGTGTATAAAAACCCTGCTTGCTTGCCTGCAAAATACACTCAGACTTAAACTCTCCCCTGGGTTTTGTGTTTCTCACTTACCTATCTTTGCCCACCAACGCTTCGAGAACTCTCATTCCCAAGGACATATACATGATGGAGAGACAGTCCGTGGCTCTTGGGCACAGGAACAGAGATGGTACCAGTACCTCTGGGGATAGGGATGAGATGCACTAAAAGAGAGCCACAGCAGCCTGTCATCTTGCACAAAACAGTGACAGTGTGTGACTTGCCAATCTTGTTTCCTCAGAAGCCTCCCCAAACAGGGATGATGGAAAGCTTGTTCAAGATGATGGCCCCTTGGATGGCAATGGCTACATCTTTGGAGCACTTAGCACCAAGACCAACATGACCATTGTAATCTCCAATAGCGACAAAAGCCTTGAATTTGGTCCGATGGCCAGCTCATGTCTGTTTCTGCACTGGCATGATGTTTAGAACCTCATCCTTTAGGGATGTGGCCAGGAAAAAGTCAATAATCTTGGATTCCTTAATTGGGAGGGAGTACAGATAGATCTCCTCCAAGGACTTGGTCTTCAAGCCCATAACCAGGCAGCCCAGATTCATGATTGGGTTCAACACTTTGTCTTGAACTTTATCTCCACAGAGCCACATGGCCCCAACCACAGCCATGGCCTTGGCCACGATCACAGCCCCTAAGACCGTTGCCAAATCCTCCCCAGAAGCCACGGCCTCGATGTACCCACGGCATCTGCCATGTGGTGTTTTCCCAAGGAAGAAAAAGCCTTTTCCAGATTCTGAACCAGAAAAAATTGAAGAAATGACAGATTATAATTCTTAAGAGTGTTTATGGTATGAGATGGTTCTTTATCAGTTGGTTTCTGAAAAGCTAGCCACTAGTGGTACACAAGTCTATGATTACATGTAGGACACTATGGTGAGTACAGAACAGGCAAAGTTGGGGATATATGGATTCTCAAGCCCCTTTGTCATAAACGAAATACTACAAAGACATTTTTTCAGGATCTCTCTTTCTGCAAAAAGATGATGGGGAATGGACCTAAGTGTTTTCATTCCAGAAGATACCTGGACAAGCATGTCTTAGACAAACCACTTCTTGATGGGCTAAGTTCTATTACTGTCTATAGCTGTGAATAGATACCATGACCAAGGCAACATATACAAGTAAGCATTTAATATGGGGGTGAGTTAGAGTTTCAAGTAAGTCTAGGACCATTAAGGCAGGGAACATGGCAGCAGACATGCAGGCATGACATCGGATTAGTAGCTAACAGCTCATACCTTATCCATAAGAAACATGTGGTGTGTGTGTGTGTGTGTGTGTGTGTGTGTGTGTGTGTGTGTGTGTGAGAGAGAGAGAGAGAGAGAGAGAGAGAGAGAGAGAGAGGAGTGAGAGCGAGAGAGAGATGAGAGGAGAGGAGAGAGAGGAGAGAGGAGAGAAGAGAGAGGAGAGAGAGAGAGAGAGAGAGAGAGAGAGAGAGAGAGAGAGAGAGGAGAGAGAGAGAGAGAGGAGAGGAGAGGAGTGGAGAGAGAGGGGAGAGAGAGAGAGAGAGAGAGAGAGAGAGAGAGAGAGAGAGAGAGAAACTAGCCCTCAAGTGAGCCCTTGGCGTCTCAAAGCCACCATTCCAACAAGGCCACAGCTCCTAATCCCTTCTTTATGCAGCCCTACCAACTACAGCCCAAGCATTAAAAATATATGAAGCCATTGGGGGTTATTCTCATTGTAACTGCCACAGGCTACAAATATCTAAAGTAGGTTTAAAGTGGAACAAAACCGACATAATAAAAACTTTGTTTTCTTAATATCAACTCATTGCTGCTCCAGGGAATTCTGAAAACCCACGCTGCTCTTGCATACCCTCTCCGTGCCTCTGTCTCTCCACGGGACGTGTTACTCCACTCTTGTGTAACAGAGAGGTGTACACTTAGCTTTTGAATCACACAAGAGAAGATAGATAAGAATTCAAAACTTATACACTGACTCATCGTAAGCAAAGAACGGTAATGAAATGATGAATCCAATAAGGAGTTACATGTCTGTGAAACGTTGATAAGGAAACGAAGCATATAAAGAAACAGAAGATAAGATGAGAAGGGAGACCATTCTGAACTTTTTTGCACATTACTCTCTATCAGCAACATCAGAGGACAAGATAACACGAAACCTGTATGTAGAATGGTTCAGATAATTTTGTAGAAGAGAAAATGAAGGATCTTTTAAAGTCAACAATTCCTGCGAGATATTGTTATTTACATAGAACAAGAAAGGGAATGCTGTGCGTTGCCCAGGAGAAAAAGAGTATGCGTGTTGAAAGAAAATGTCACTGATGCTCCAAATATTAGTTGACAGCTCTTGGTCTCTTTTGCTTCTCTCTCTCAGATAACGAAAGAGACAAAAGGTCAATATGAGTGCTAATTATGTCTGTTATGAACAATTGTGGGAGGTGCTACACTACATATCAGTACCTCTCTCTTACAGATACATAGTGTCTGAGGCAAGAACTGAATAATCTCTCACTGTTGTAACTATGAAAGTACGTTTAAATATTGTTTTAAAGTAAATGGAGTTCTTTCTATTCTAACACAGTCATCTTAGGCATCGAGGGTTTCTTTCTCCTCAGCCAAATACCCTCATGCATATTTTTTCATATCAGTTGGAAAAATTAACATAAGAAATCCAGGAATGATACTGAAATAAATGGTTTCTATCATTTTTCCTCTCCCTGTATTACATCAATATTAAGATTGATTTATTCCCATCATTGAGCATTCATAGACGATTTCCTCACAAAATTCCTAAACTAAATACAGGGCAAATTCATCAAATGGATACATAAATTGTGGCATATTCATATAATAGGACATAACATGAAATGAGATAAATAATTTAATTTATTTTGATAAATACAGTAGCCTTCAGGTATAATAAAAAAAGTAAAATATACAAACAAAAACAGATGTATCTCATATTTGTGCTGACACACATAAGATGTTCATACTCTATATCCAGTTTTATTATAGAAGGTTCAATAATATATCAAACTAATTACTACTGATAGAAGGCAGAACAGTAGTGCTTCTATGGGACTGAAGGCAAGGGTAAGACAGGCATAAAGCACTTAGAAATCTTTGAAACACTTGACATCTTGATCTGAATGGTAAGTTGAAGGATACAAAAATATTCAAATAACTAATAAATTACTTAATTAGGAATGTAGTGTTTTAAAAAATATATATTGTTTATATTGTCTAATATATACATATATTGAAAACCAGGCCTGGCCTCTGTGTCAAAAATGTTAATTTTTGAAAAAAAAAAAAAAAAAAAAAAAAAAAAAAAAAAAAAAAACCTCATTTGAGCACTTCAAAAGAAAGACCGTCACCCCCACCCCCAGAGCAGCTGAACCTTACAAATAAAAGAGGCTTCTGTAACCGACAATTGGAAGAACCATTCTGCATATATTAAGACATCACAGAGAGGGAAAACAAATAGTGGCTTCAATTATGAGCTCTAAATAAAGAGCCACAAGGGTGGAAGCTCCAAATGTGGTTCTCTTGCAATCTATCTGCTATTCACATGGGTGACTCCACATTGCAAGTAGCAGAGATTTATTTGCTCAACAAGTGAGAGTAATTCCTTTAAGAAATTCAGGACAGCTAATAGGAAAATGTATGTAAAAAGTAATTACCAGGGAAAAGCAGAATACAAATAAGGCATAGATAAAGGCAATGAAGACAAAAGCAATGCAGACAGATAATTGCTATGATTGCACTTTAACTTTGATCCGGGTGTCTCAGCCGCCAGTGAAGGGAGGAAACGCTAATCAGATTTTTAATTCTCATTGTCAGGAAGGAATACAAATATCAGTCTCCCAAGGGAAATAAGTTTATCTGAAACTGAAAGTGTGTTATAATCCATGCTAAGCGATGCCTACTTTGTTCAACAAAATGATAAGTTAGAGGCCACTCGATTAAATTAAAGAGCAAATAAACATGGGTTTGATTATAAATTCATCAATCTGCAATGAAGAGACACCAAACTTTTCTAAACTTCACTCTACTACATTAAAAATAAAAAAAGCAGCAGAGAATAGTAACAGTATAGCTATAAAAATAGAGGTTTCTGTGCTGCATGTACAGTTGAATCAACCCTTACTGAAACCTGAGTAATGAGACCTAATCTTCACTTTATGAATGAAGAAATTAGGGATCAGAAAGGCTAACTTACTGGCTTAATGTACTTAGTAAAATAATTATATTAAACATGTCCTCCCTTTGGTTATAAATTGAGGGAGTAGATTTTTAAAATAAGAAAGGTAAAAGTGAGAAAACAAAAGTTGCTGAAACCCAGGAAATTATTTAGAGCACTTTTAATAATAATAAATCACAATAATTATAAAACTTATAAGATATGAGATTTTTTTAACCTCATAAATTAGTAGTAAGTTTATTCTGCTGAAGATATAAATTGGAAACAATGATGAGGCAGAGTCCTTGGAAAGAAATCCTGGTGTAAAGGAGAATGATCTCCAGGTCAAAAGCAAGATTTGTGGTCAAAAATATCTTTCATATTTGTATGAGGAGGACAATAATTGTTCACAAATGGATACATGTTTTTATAAAAATGGAAAATGGATCATTCAAAATCCAGTTCTCTGATTGACCAAGAAGGGATGTGGTCCAGTGCATGGCTGAAGATATTGATCTTCAGCGAGAGTAGACTTAGGGTACTTATGGGAATGGTGCAATAACAAGGTGTGAAGGGGTAATGTGTAATATTGGTACTTATGGGAATGGTGCAATAACAAGATGTGAAGGGGTAATGTGTAATATTGGTACTTATGGGAATGGTGCAATAACAAGGTGTGAAGGGGTAATGTGTAATATTGGTACTTATGGGAATGGTGCAATAACAAGGTGTGAAGGGGTAATGTGTAATATTGGTACTTATGGGAATGGTGCAATAACAAGGTGTGAAGGGGTAATGTGTAATATTGGTACTTATGGGAATGGTGCAATAACAAGGTGTGAAGGGGTAATGTGTAATATTGGTACTTATGGGAATGGTGCAATAACAAGGTGTGAAGGGGTAATGTGTAATATTAGTTGTTCTTCAGCTGCTATTTCTTTCTCCATTCTTTCTTGTGTGCATGTGGGATCTTTCTGAAATATCCCTGGATCCATTTTAGTGGACTGGGTCTCGCCAATTGTGTGATATCCTTCTTGATAACTATTGGTTTAGGAGTGGACATATTACCCTGATACTAAGAGATATAAGGGGCAAAGTTTGAAGAGGCTTGTCTTGTTACTCAAGTAAAGAAAACACATGATGAAAAACTGATCTTATGTATGTTTGAAATACTGGTACATATTGGAGCTGTGGCAACAATCTTAAGGACAAGAGGATTGCACATAGATCCATAGAACCACACGGTTAACTGCACTGTAACTACATATTTCTCATTTTATTTGATGGAATATTAAGAGCCTTGTTTCAGACCCAATGTTAGTAGTGTACTTTCTTCTTCATGCCAAAATTCACCTAACTGGTTCAAAAAGCATGTGCACACAAATGGAAGGGAAAGATTTAATAATAAAAACAGACAAGGGTATTCCTCTTGATCATTTTCATGTTAACAGAAAAGCAAGGATAAGATTGTACTGTTGGGGAAGAGGATAAGAGAGCTTAAGCTGTTTGAAAGAGAAAGGACATGAAAGAAAGAGCCATCCTGATGAGTAGGCACACGAGTTTGGTAGATACCCACAGCAGCAGGGCTTAGTGCTTCTGAGCTCGCTCACATTGAAGATTGGAGACGATAAATCTAAAGCGAAACACTGTCATCAAGCTGATGCTTCGGCTGCAAGGTATGCTCAGAGAGCTAAGTGCTTTCAGTAAGCAGAATGAAGTGCTTAATCAGGCTTGGCTTTTTGCCAGTCACTTTTTTAAAGCGCAAGAGCAAGGTAAAGGAGTTGAGGGCTTCTAGATGGGTGTGGTTAAGGTGATTAATCATTAGAGGCCATATGGGTAAAGAGAAAATTGAGATAAAGATCAGTCAGGTGGCAGTGAGCAATAGATTGGGTCAAAGGACTGGATGTTTCATCAGACACAAAAGAATTGTTGGCCAGGAGAAACTAATCAAGACTTGAAAGAGACCATGTTATGGTCAGAGTAGCATGTTTAGGTATGAGATATGGGGGCAGTTAAGTACTGGACGCATCAACAAAATAGAAATTGAAGTCATATAGAACATGTGAAGAATAAAGTCAGTAGGAAAATGTGATCAGAAGAACACTGAAGAGTGTACATGGCATAATAAGCTATTATAATTCTATAGCCAGTGAGCTGATGTGCAGGCCTTCCACTAGGCTCACTGTTTCAGGATAGGGAGGAGAAGTTGGTTACAAGTAGCATTGACAAATAAAGAAGACAGTGATATCACTTCCAGATCTGATGATGTGAGTGATGGGGAAAAAAGGGCCTGAGTTGCTGTGTTTCAGCAAAATAAAACACAACAGATACTCTGTTCATATTGATGAAGATTGCTTATGGGTATCTGCCTCTACCATCACTATTTGTCTACTATCTTTTTAGTAACTATATAAAATATTATAACTACACACGTGTGAGTCTACATAAACATGACTCACATAAGAGAAAATTAGTCACACCTCTAATCCCAGCACTTGGGAGGCAGAGGCAGGCAGAGCTCTGTGAGTTCAAGGCCAACCTGGTCTACAAAAAGAGTGCTAGGATAGCCAGGGTTCTTGTTACATAGAGAAACCCTGCCTTAAAAAACCAAAAAAAAAAAAAAAAAAAAAAAAAAAAAAAAAAAAAGAAGAAAGAAAGAAAAAAAGAAAAAGAAAAAAAAAAAAGAAAAAAAAGAAAAAAGAGAAAAAAAAAAAAGAAAAAAAATTAAAGTTTTAATTTTATGATATTATTACACGTATTAATCACATTTAATAATAATAAAAGTTATTGTAAGCTTCTCTCTCATCAAGAACATTGCGAACTCTACACAGTTCTGATTTCCAATTTACTATGCTTTCTTCAGAAAGTAACAGCACTCTCAACTTTTATGATAGCCTTTGCCGTGTATCCCTCATAGCTGTGTCACCAGCTTGTTTCTCTCCAGTCTCTAGACACTGTGGCTGTGCAGACTTGATCGCTCCTTTAATATTTTGTTGTTCTTGTTGTTATTGTAAAGTTCGTTTTGACTTACTGGCTTCCTATGTTTTTGCCTTTAAATGTTATTAAGGACCCAGAACCATTTGACCTGTAACATTTCTCGGAGACTGGATTTTCTGAATTCATACTCATGTTAAAGACTTGTGGATTATCCTGATGAATGCCTGAAAGTTGACAGGCAAATACAGAGGCTTAAACAGATCTATTTTGAGTGCCATTGAAAAGACTATAAGGGTAGTGATTTCTTTTCCATAGAGGCACATAATGTGTGGTTGTTTCTCTTTCAGTGCAGTTGACAGCTGTTGACACTCAATATTAAGATTTATAAACATATTAAGGACTGAACATTAGTATATTTTACTCCTTACATTTATATTAATCATTATTTTAAGGAGGAACAATTTTTTTCAACTCTTTAGTTACTGTGGTACAAAATTAAAAACCTACTTAATTACCACTAATTATCTGTATGAAACATAGTATATGATGTGTTTAAGTTAATTTTATGTAGTATCCAAACAGAAGTTCAAATTATCCTATCATTGGCCAGTTGGATGTTCATTAAATATTCTCCTTTTGGCAAAATTAAATATTTACAAGTGTGCTTGTTTGTGTGCATGTTATGTGTGTGTGCCCATGCATGCAGGCACACATATGCTGAGGCCAGAGGTCAACCTCAGCTCCCAGCCACTTTATTTTGTGAGACAAGGTTTCTCACTGACATGGGCACATTGTGTATGGTAGGCTGCTAGGCAGCAATACCCAGGGTTCTAGCTGCTTTTCTCTTTGGGATTGCAAATGCACATCATCATGCCTAGTCCTTTTTCATGGTTTCTAGGGAGCAAACTCATGTCCTCATGTTTGCACAGCAAACACAGACTGACCTATGTATGTCCCTGCTCCCTAAACTGACATAACTTAAATAATGACTCTAATAATCTTGGCTCGCTCCATTGCCACTTGGTATAATATGGTGTTACACTCTTATCTGTGCCACACATTTTTCCAAGTAGCTGTACTATTTTGCTCAGAAGTAGAATTTCAAGAAGGCATGATGGTGTTACCTGCTAGAAAGAATCACTGTAACAGTTGTTTCAGGGCAAACTAAATTTTTACACACACACACACACACACACACACACACACACACACACACACCCTCACACACTGCATATATATAATAGTATTATTTTTTACATTGGCAGATAAATGGTGCAATATCATGTTTCAAATTATATGTATCAGAAGATTTTCTGCTTGCTGTGAGAAAATACCTTACAAAATCAACTCAAAGAAAGAAGTTTTATTTTTGTTTTAGGTTTGAAGTTACAATCCACCATAGCAGGGGAGTCATGGCAGCAGCAGCATGAAACTCCTACAATCAGGAAACTCAGAAATCAGTGCTGATGCTGATGCCAAGATCACTTTCTCTTTTTTCATTCTAGATCCTCAAATGGAATGTCCCCATCTACAATTATAATGGGTTCTTCCATTACACTCTCTCACAGACATGCCCAAGGTTTCTCTCCTAGCTGTTTCTAAACCCCATCAAGTTGACTGTCAAGGCTACCATCACCACATGTGCACATTGTGGAATGATTAAGTATAGCTAGCCGACAAGTGAATTTTCCTCAAGGAGTTATCACCTTGAGATGGGGATCCTCGCTTTTGAGTTAAATCTTGTCATTTGTATAATGATAAGCCAGGAGGATACCATATTAAGGGAAATAGCTAGGCAAAGCCAATTACCTGTGTTTTCATTCATATGATGGATTTTAAAAGTTGATCTCAGAAGCAATAGAGAATAGGATGATGATTATGAGGATTGGCAGTTGGGAGAAGGAACACACTCAAAAGTAGTGATAAAAGGGTGTACACTTACAGGTATACAGGGAGCTCTGCTCAAGAAGTCATTTCACAGCATGGTAATGAGTATTAGTGGTAAATAGGCATATTACATCTCTTTAGTTTGCTTCATTGCTCATTGAAAATGCTGGTTTTTAAAAACATATTCAAGGTTTACGGTACCCCTGAGTCCAACAAGTCTGTAGCACTGTTCCTAATAGTTGGTGCTTATTTTTTTGTTGCTGTTCTCCTTTGGTGATTCTAAGGACATTTCTAGATCACTCATTATTTTATATCTTCCTTGTACTGGACTGAAGTAGCAATATTTGATGGTACTAGTTGTAGTTATTTGGAGGTTACATGAACTGTGCCATATAAATTGGCAAGTTTAATAGATAAATGTAGGGTTTTTATTTTATTTGATAAATGTAGGCTTTAATCTTTTAAAACCTGCTTTATTTGGGGTCCTTTAATGCCACTACCTCCCTTCCAACCCACCTACCCTAGATAGGAGAGAAAGGAGGTTAATAGGGACAGTGGAAGTAGACCTTTTTATACTCAGTTCCTTGGGGCAATTACGCTGTTTGTCATCAGGGTTCCAGGAGATGCATTAAACAGCAAAGTAGCAAAATTGACTACAGCATGAGCAGCTGCCACCTAGAAGTGTTCTCTGGAGCATTTTACCTCTAGAAGTGTCTTGAAACTGAGCAATGAACAACCAAGCAAAGCAAATCAATGCAAAAGCAATTGATCTTTGCTATTTGGACTATTTATACTCTCCCATAGTCCATACAGGATGCTTTTCAAAAAGTAAAGAACATTCCCCACATAAAAGGTGGTTCTCTTTTTAGTGGACAAACATTACACACCCTCTCACAAGCCTATTTCCAATGGACAACCATCATATGACCTCACTCAAGGCAGCTTCACATCCCACACTTGGGATTAAAACAAAAACATGTTTATATCCACTACAGAAAAATATATGTATGTTGTATCCACACCCTGTCTCTTCCATCTTGGACTTCTCTATTCCCTGGTAATCTGTCGTCTGCTACCTGGCAGATAGCCTGGGTTCCATGTCCCACAGGCCAATCCAGATGCTGCTTGCTTCAGGATAAGAACAGAAGGACCTCAAGATCAAAGGTCATCTTTTTCACTCAGAGGCATCTTAGAGTACTCAGGATGAGGCCTGCACCCTAGGCAAGGCTCCTAGTCTTCCTGGGGTGGTGGAAATGAGTTTGGCTTTTTTAGAATGAAATTGCTGGTATAAGATGGCAGTGGAAGCTTGGGTGTTCTAACAGCCTGTGGTGATACCAAAGTGTTATATCCCCTTGGTTAAGCTGCTGTGCTAAGCATGGCAGAGGATGCTGGCAGATGCATGAAGCTGGCTAGAAGGCAGGTCTCATGAGATGCAAGCCTGGTGGGCCTAATGCAGGTGGGAGATTTGCCTTAGGTCAGCACTGATCTCACAGCATCTGACTGGCCGGTAGTCAAGCTCCAGTGGGCTCAGAACCGTGAGGCAGCCAGGCAGGTAGCTATTTGGTTGGTAGCCAAGTTTGGGCATCTAGCAGGCATTCAGCAGCAACTCTCCAGGGAGAAAAGGAACTCTCCATTCCCCTAAAATAAATGGAGTCTCAGATAGTCTTAGACAGTGGAGGAAAGGCAGAGGCATAGAAAGAGAGAGTTTATTTTGTGAATCAGAAACATTTATAGACCTTAGGCAGTGCAAGGGCTTTCCAGGATGAATGTGTGTTGATGCAGTAACGCTAGAGGTACTAGGGATACTTAATCTATATGTAACAAAACAACAATATGATAAGAGAGGAGAAACAAGACCTAATTATCCTACGGGTGGGGGAAGATCTCTGGAAAAGCCAAAGGTCATTGGTTGAAAGCCAAGACACTAAGAAATCTTATTAGAAAAAGGTGAGTATTGTCAGGAATCCCTAGGTGATTGCTGAACAGGTTTCTTATGAGGAAACGGCTGGGCTTGTAGTCTCACTGCTGGCTGTGTGACTCTCCTTAGCGTTTCTAGGGTTCAGAGGAGACCCTGCTGAGAAAGGAGTTCATCCCTGCATATTGAGCTCAGAGGCTATCTGGAGGTGCCAGACTTGGACCTTCCCAGAAGAGCCCCACAAGATACAATACTATTGAAACTAGGCTGGCTAGTAATCATACCAAGGCCTGTAAGTGTTAAAGTTAAGCAAAGACACCCATGTCTTTCACTTTAAGTCAAATGATTGGTTGAGAAAGGTATATGAGGGACCAGTGCAGGCTGAAAGGTGAAAACTAGGTCTCTGGGCAATGGAGTTAGCCAAGATGTCCATACTAAGCTATTCCAAAGTATAATAGCTTTACTGCTCACAGAAATGATCTATATTGAAGATCAAACCAGCTACAGTATTTCTGTAAGCCAAAGCCTAGTCCAGAGTAATGCCCAGACTCTATTTCATTCTCTAAAGCCTGAATGAGGTGAGGAAGTCAGCAACTTTGAGGCAATTTTGAAGGCAGAATGGTTGGCTTTTGAGATGTATAGAGAAAAACCTTCTCCATAGCAAAAGCACTAATCAACAAGTGCTTGGGTTGAAACTGCAGCAAGTTGACCAGGATATCGAATTAAGAATACTAGTGAAGGAGATCACAAAAATCAATGATTTTCAAAGTGAATTAAAAGTCTACCTTGACAAGGGAAAGAGGAGTGTACTGGCAGTGTTCTGTTCACCCAAGTGTACTGACAGAGACGAATACAGAGCTTAACACAACTCCTGTTACGTAGCTGATGGATAAGGGAGTAATCTCAACTTCCAAGTCTTATTTTTAAGTAATTTATTTCCCAAGGGTTTCACTGCCGTATCCAGTGATTCTTCTGTTAGATTTGGTCAAGATCAATTGAAAACTTTCTGGGAAGGAAATCACCATTGTAGAAGCTGTCAAGAAAACTCATAATTCATTCAGGATCTAGACAGTTTGGTAGAGGCTGAGTCCAATTCTCATGGATAACGTTGAGGAAATTCAGTGGAGGAAGTCACAGATGTGTTAGACCTAAAAGAGGAATTAGAATTAAGAAGAGAACCTGAGTATATGTTGGAGTTATTCAAATAAAAAACAAGAATGTGGTTCTTATATGTGATCAAAGAAAGTACTTTCTTTCATATTTATTTATTTATGACTATGCCCTGTGTGTTTGTATGCGAGTGGTCACATGTGTGTGGTACTCAAAATTTGGCTGTACTGAGTCTGAAAAGCCTTAGATATGCCACAATCTCTCTTTAATTCTCATTTAGAATTCCTTGTGTAAGTCAATACACAATTACCATTTATCATCAATTCTTATATCAGTGTCTTACTAGTCATCCTTCTAACTTTTCCATTTTAATAGATTTTTAAGAGAAATGATTAAAATTCCGTGATGTTTTACATTTCTCTTTTAAAATTAAAATTTATTTTTAAAAATTTGTCCACTTTTTTTCCCCCAAAGCTGAGGCCTGAATCCAGGGCCTTGCGCTTGCTAGTCAAGAGCTCTACCACGGAGCTAAATCCCCAGCCCCCCAAATTTATTCACTTTACATCCTAATGGTAGCCTCCTCCCGGTCCCACCCTCCTTCCTTCTTCCCACCTAAGCCCTTCCCATAGTCCTGAGAGAGAGAGAGAGAGAGAGAGAGAGAGAGAGAGAGAGAGAGAGAGAGAGAGAGAGAGAGAGAGAGAGAGAGAGAGAAGGAGAGAGAGCCTATCTCCCCTATCAACTGACCTCAGCCTATCTAGTCTCATCAGGACTGCCTGTATCCTATTCCTCTGTGGCCTGGTAAGGCACCCTGGCAGGGGGGTTGGGGGAGTGATCAAAGAGCAGGCAACAGAGTCCATGGCAGGAGCAGCCCCTGCTCCCCTTACTAAGAGACCCCCTATAGAGACTGATCTGTCTATTGGCTACATCTGAGCAGGAGGTCTTGGTCTTGTCTTTGCATGGTCCTTGGTTGGTGCACCAGTCTCCAGGGCCCCTCCTTGGCCCAGATTTGTAGGCTATGTTGATCTTGTGGAGCTCCTGTTCCCTCTGGGTCTTTCTACCCTTCCTCCCACCCCACCGCTCCCACTCTCCCATAAGACTCCTTGCCCTCTGTTCAAAGTTTGGCTGTGAGACTTAGCTTCTGTTTCAATTCCCTGCTGGGCGGAGTCTTTCAGAGGACCTCTGTTGTAGGCTCAGTCTTGTTCACTCTCCTCAACCACTTTTGGTATCTGTTCTATTTGCCCCTCTGAAAGAGAATTAAGCATCCTCCCTAGGGTCCTCCTTGTTACTTAGCTTCTTTAGGTCTGTGAATTGTAACATAGCTATCCTGTATTATATGGCTAATATCGGTTTTATAAGTGAGTATATACTATGCGTGTCTTTCTGGGTCTGGATTACTTCACTCAGGATAAACTTTTCCAGCTCCATCCATTTGCCTGCAATTTTCATGATTTCCTTGTTTTTGATAGCTGAAAAGCATTCCATTTGTGTATATATATACCACAGTTTCTTTATTCATTCTTCAGTTGAGGGACATCTGGGTTGTTTCCAGTTTTTGGCTATTACAAATAGCACCACCATGAACATAGGTGAGCAAATGTCCTTGTATGGCGGAGCATCTTTTGGGTATCTGCCCAGGAGTTGTATGGCAGGGTCTTGAGGTAGAGCTGTTCTGAGGTTTCTGAGAAAGCATCTGATGCCTATGTGTGAGAAAGTCAGTTTTGCTAGGAAGTCTACAGCGCACATGTTCATTTTCTCATGACTTGATTATTTTAATAGACAATGCATTTTTCTTTTGGTTTATATCATTGATATAAAAATTCTCAGTAGGTATATATAGCTCTTAAGTGTACCTGCTATATTCCACCACTTAATCTATATATTTATTTGCTTTACTTTCTTCTCCTTCAGAGAATTCCCATTATGCACTGATTGGCTTTTCTTTGCCAATTCTCTTGTAGTTGTTGTATTGTTTTGTTTCTTCTCTAATTTTTTTATTTCAATCTTCTGTTTTATAACTTGTGCTTTCATTTAAATTCATATTTCACATAGTGAATATTAAATAATTACCAGTTATGTTGTATTTTATTATTTTTTGTGATTTTCCTCTTGAATTTTACTTAGTCTCTTTTAACTTGTAAATATTAACTTTAATCTACTTTCTCCTATGTCCTAGTCTCTTCCAATTTTTATCCAAGCTTTTTTTCTATATTTTGTGCTATATTTGGTTGCTTCATATCTCATTTAGAAACAAAATGTAAATGTTGTATTTTTTATGACCACATATCTCTGATCTGCTTTTATTTTCTGTAGATACCATTCCCCTTCTTACCTATAATAAAATAATTTTATTGTCATGTTTAAATTTATTTTTGCTCGTATTTCATATGAAATTTTTTCTTAGGCCAGCCAAAACTGACCTTAACCTTCCATTTTTTATTTGTTTGTTTATTTATTTGTTTATTTTACAAAGCCTCACCATGGAGCACTGGCTACCTAGAACTCACTATATAGACATGGCTGGCCTTGACTTCGAAAGAACTTTGCCTATCTCTGCTTCTTGATTGCTGGGATTATTAATGCTATTTCACTCAGTTAGGAATGTCAGTAAAATCCCTAGACAAACACAGGTGTGCTGACTCCAAAGGTGGTGTGGCTAGAGGCTGAGAGCAGAGGAATTAGGTAATTGCAATAGTCTTCCAGAAATCAACTGACTGGATTGTTTAAACAACAGATTTTTAAAATTTGTAACTCCAAAGACTAGAAGTCTAATACCAAGGTGGTAGCTAAATAGATTCCTTCTGAGGCCACTTTGCTTGGCTTTCCTCTGCACCTTCACAGTGGGTGTTCACAGGAATTCGTGTTGGTGATACGTAGAAGAGGGCTCTCTCTCTCTCTCTCTCTCTCTCTCTCTCTCTCTCTCTCTCTCTCTCTCTGTTTCTCTCTCTGTCTCTGTCTCTCTCTGTCTCTGTCTCTCCCTCTCTGTCTCTCTCTCTCTTAATGCAGCCAATCCTATTTGATTATGACTCAGTCCTTATATCCCCAGTTAACTTAATAATTTCTTGAAAGACCTATCTCCAAATGCAATCTCCTTGATAGTTAAAGCTTCTACATAGGAATTTTCTGGACATAATTCAGACTGTAAGAATAATATGATGAAATAAAGACTCGTTTGCCATAATGCAATACAAATATTCATCTAGATTTGGTACATGCGATTAAGGAGACACTGCTTAGTCTGTCAGGCTTGGGAAATGTGGTCCTGAGGACTCCGGCTTTAGAACTAGAAGGCTCCAGGATAATATTGATCAGAGTCTCCATTTGCTTGAGGCAAATATGAAATCTAATTTGTGCTATATTGAGGTCACTGAGCAAAGAGGAGCCCATATTCAGACAGTGGCAGAAGCTGGATTGTTTCTAAAAACATTCAAGGTTAAGACCAGTACTGTTTCTAATGTACCCTCTCCCCCTGCATCACCTCCACAAATGCCTTATTTCTTTCTTCCTGAGGGCAGATGCTAACCTGGAGGCTGAGTGACCATTCTGTCTGGAATCCACTTAGTAGTTTTAGAGGTAATTTGAGGTTTTGGTTTCTGTAATGATGGGACTGAATGAAAGAGGCTTCCTTAGGAATATAAATGTCTCAAAATTGATTGAACAAAAATGAAAGAATGTTGAAGCGATTTCTCCTCTGCAGGGTGACTACTGCAAATTTTAAAAATAGCGCAGGATGCATTATTCTCAGGGATATTTCATGAAATCGGCATCCATATCCACTGGTGTTTTAGAATTGTCAACCCAAAATGCGGTTGTAAGAATTAGATGGACTCATAAACACAGCAGAGTGAGCAATGCCTGCAGATTAGTTTTTCTACTATAAAGTTTGCAACAAAATGTAACAGAGAAAATTGAACAGAATGACATCATTTGTCTCCTATGACTAATACTAGGGTGACTAACAGCAGAACAAACCACATAAAACATCCTAAAATAAGAAGTTCTTGTCATTTTCATAAAAATGTGCATTTTAGTAAATACAGAGACAGCTCAGCAGAAAAACTTGAAGAAAAATTTTTTTCCTCCAGTTGTATTATTACTTCTGATTATATCTTGATTTCCTGAATAAAACCATGGCAATATGACAATTATTCCATTTATAGATGATAAAATTTCGAGAAAGTCTTGCAGACAGAGATTCTAATAACTATTCATTCTTTCTAAAAGAAAAATCTTAAGGGCATGTGACATTTTCAAATTATGGAAATTGTTATCCAAAGTATTTTTATGCAGTGCATGGTATGGCACACATAGTTCTCTTATATGCCAATATAAAGGCTGACTAGTGGCCAATTAACTGGCTGGGCATGAACAGTCTGCTCAACAAGGATGATAAAATGACTAATGTGCTTGGGAATATTCATGAGAAACTCAGAGAGTTGGCAGTAGGTGTTAGCAGGAAAAGAAAGACATAAGGGACGAAAAACATAAGAAGACATAAATCAATGAACGCCATACACAAGCAGGAAAAACAAGTAAGGAAAAGGTGCACACAGGAGTACACATGAGACAGTGAGAACGTTCACTGCAAGAGAATTTATTTGGCAGTGAAAATAATATCTGGTGATCAAATTAATCCATCAGTTTATGCTGCACTAACAAATTCAGTTTTGTTGTTGTTGTTGTTGTTGTTTTTACAGTTTCACTATGCAACCCAGGTTGGCTTTAAACTTGAGCTCCTTCTCTGCCCATTGAGTACTGAGAATATACTCATATGCCACAAGACACACGTATCAGACTCAGATTTTTAATCCCCTCACCCCACCCATATCCCCTGAAAAAAAAAAAAAAAAAAAAAAAAAGAACAATCTGGACCAGGTGGCACAGCACAGGCCCAAAACTATTTTTAAGAGGGTAAAGAAACAGTCAGGTTTAGTGCCTGTTTAGATTACGGGGTGAATTCAAGGCTAGCTTGGGCAATATAGTAAGGTGCTGTCTCAAAGTCAGAAGCTGAAAGGGATGGACGTACCCTAGTGGTAGAACACTTGCCTAACCTTTTTGTGAAACCTCAGGTTCAACTCCACTTCTACACACTGTGTGTGTGTGTGTGTGTGTGTGTGTGTGTGTGTGTGTGTGTGTGTGTTTGTGTGTGTATTAGCCTCAACCCAGGCTACATACAACATAACTCAGTTGTTTCCTTGTTCTGTTCCAGTGTTCGGCCAAAATAAAAAAACCCAGGCAGTACATGATACTTCCAGAACTGAGGCTTGAGATAGTAGCATTTAAGCATTTAAAGATGTTTTGAGGAAAATCATTTGTCACCTTTTGCTCATACTTGGTCCAAATTGGCCAAATATAGTCATACAATTGAGCTGATGCAATGCAGGGAAATACTAGTTCACAGGAGTGGATCACAAATAACTTGAGGCAACATGATTGACCGCTGCTAGCATAATGGCAGAGCACTAGAGCAGGAAGCAATTACACCTACTGGCAATACCTGTGATTTGAAGGATTTTCCAGGCTTAAGACTTGGCATGGTTACTGCTGTGACTCTTGGGGGACACCTGTCTAATTCCTTTGCATTACTCTCAGTCGGATGAACCGCATTCAGGCAATCAGCGCATGGGTGTTGAGAGTTGTAAAGAACTTTTCTCAACTCCAGTAGCCTTTCCAGCTGAAGAGGCTAGGGGAGGTAGGCAGAGCCTGCCATAGGCGGAGAGTGCCTTTACCTGGATCAGGACTAAATCCCAGGAAACTCTGATCTGTCTAACTACAGTTTCCAACTTTTATAAGTAAATAAAGCAAAATCGACATTTTTGACCTTCTGTTTAGTTTTAAGTTAGTATGTTATGATTTTAGTAGAAAATATCCACAAAACAATCAATTATATTTATAATTGTTTGTTCCTATGTGTCATATAACTCACACTTTGTCAATCTGATTATCTTTTAAGTTACCCAATCAATGCAGTTTAATAAGCAGAAAATTTGTGTCTTGTAAAATTACAATTTTCCATACTGTTAAAACCAATAAAACATACCAACTTTGTGTTAGGATAATATGAAAATAATCATTTGAATTTCTCAGATCCATGTGTATCAGTGGTTCTCAATCTCCCTAATGCTACAACCCTGTGCTCAGCTCCTCATGTTGTGGTGTCCCCCAATCATAAAATGATTTCATTGCTACTTCATAACTGTACTTTTGCTACTGTTATGAATTATAGTAAATATCTGATACAAGGCCCACAATGGGATCATGGCCCACAGGTTGAGAAGCCTTGATGTGCATATGCTTCTGTGTGGCTATTTGTAATGTCTTGAAAACATTCATTAACACTGCTCAATTTGGCTCTGATTAGAATACTGCTTCAAAGTAAAAAGTAGTAAGATCTAAAAACAATTAATTAAGTATACCAATGAAAGATACCAAAAGCTATGATAAATTTTAAGAATCTAGAAATGATTGTTGTAACTACTTAGATAAAAGAATATCTCTATAATACTATCAGGAGCATTTTCTCTTAAGGCTGGCTCTGCAGAGGAGTCTTTCTTTACCTCTTCTCTGTTTACTACCAACAAAGAGCTAACTGGTAGCAAATGTAGACCGTTGTAAAATCTTCCAGGACACATTTATTCTGTATCACTTAAAAACCCACAGTTTCCAAAGACTGTGGATAATCCAGTTTCCTATTATTGCATCAACATCAGTAAATACAACATTCATTTCAGGACACAAATTTATGTAAAAATGCAGAATTAAACACTGACAAACAGAATAACTCAGAAAATACACATTTGCCATTCTCTTCTTTTTTGAATCTCTAACTGTTCTACGAATGTCTTAGACCCATTATCCTGAGAGTAACTTTTGTTCAATCATGTAATTGAAACAGAATAATTTCTCTGAATGAATGCTGAACCGTTCCCTCATCACACATTCTCCATTCATCCAGTGAAGAGAAAACGGCAGCGCACAGAAAATTCTAAACTGTAACTGCAAGAAGAACTGTGCATTAACACAGAGCAAATTTTGTGTTGCTTACAATCAAACAGGAATGGTACAAGAACAGGGTCTCTAACATTGCAGTGTGCAAACAAATATCCCGCAGCTTTGTTAAAACCAGGCAGGTTTTGATTCAAAGGATGGTGGACCCACTAACACTCAGATGCTAGAAACTAGTAAGATATAGGTCAGAAGGGCAGCATAGTGGAGTATAGGAAGTATTCTAGATCACCTTTGGGCCAAAAAGCATTTGTCTACTTGCACATTGCTTGCTGGAATACCTCACTGTGCAGCAGCTGCCACTGCAGGGGCCTTGAATCTCGCTAAGGTCGAATGGCAAGCCTGTTCCTGCTTCCTCTCTTTATGTTAATTTTCTCTTCATTTCACCTCAAAGCTTCTTCTTTACTGCACCCCACAGCCGTGCTCACCTCTGATCACCAGAGGAGGTGTCTAATCCTTTCATAAGGCACTTCCAGGGACCAAAAGGATTGTAGCTGGATGAGTTCTTCAGGGGAATCACATTTAGCCTCTGATGTCTGCCCAGGCTGCCTGCAGATGGCATGGGAAGCAGAGTCACAGAAAAGTCCCAGAGGGATCCCCAAGATTAACCAGGTGGAGCGAGGGTGGTTAATTCTTAGGATGGTTGATCTGTAGTCCCCACAGAGTGAATGTAATTTTGTCAGTTCATAGAGTGGTTAAAAAGGGGGCCCGTGGTCAGATTGCAACTCAGCACTTCTGACCACAAGCATCATGGAGACATCCTTTCTAGCCTTATGGAAATACTGCACACACATCTCTAACAGTGACTACAGCCTGATGGCAAAGCAGCTGAACATGGTTTCTTTTTCTCTCCTGCTGAACATTAGATGCTTTTGCTATTAAAAAAAAAAAAAAAAAGGCTTCTGTCCATAGTACATCTGAGAAGTTCTCCATTAGGCTGTGTGTTATTCGCTTCTCTTCTATCTGCTGATGAAGTAAGCATTAATTGTGGCCTGAGTACTAGCTTTTATGTTAATGCTCATCAAATGTATTATTAACTCGTCCTTTGATAATGCAAATCACATAAATGTAAAGATTAAATCATTCCTTCCCATTTGTCAAAAATGTAACTAAGAATAAATTTGAGGATGGAAATAAACCTTTCAATGCACTGTATCAAAGTGTAGCAGAGGAGGAATTTTTCTTCTTTAATATTTATATTTATTTGCTAAAACTATAAACATGTATTTTTAAATCCACAATGGAAGAGATAAATAACTCCAAATATACAGGGAAGGAAATCTTGTTTATTAATTTTGTTTTTAAGTTAGGGTACTAATGAAAATATTCTGAAGTTCACTCACCTTTTCCTTCGTGAAATCACACCTTACTACACTAGCAACAAAAGATTTGGCAAACAACAACAAAACAAAAAGAAATGTGTTTCATAGTATCTCCCTCTGCACTTGTCTGGAAGCAAGTGCTGGATTTCAAACAGTTTATACTGGTCCAGCTCTTTTCTACACTTTGCAATGTATTAAATTTATCATCTAACTTTTGCTATGCTTAACTACAATCCTTATTTCCATAAGAGATCCTTTGCCACGGTAATTGATAAATTAGAGGTTAAGTTAGTTACTCTTGCATGAATAGTTTTATCAAGTAACTTGATGCCTTGTGGAATACCAAAATTGAAATTTGTTTAGTTATCACACATAGAAAAAAAATCTCACTAGGTAATGCATTATAGGATCTCAGCTTAGGTAATGTGTGTGTGTGTGTAGTGCACACTGGGAGAAAGTGTTCTCCATTCTGTTTCATGGGTCCCCTGTTCATACAGTAAATCTCCAGCATATGTCTCTGTTTATTGCCATCAAAGATAAAGAGATTATTCTCAGTGGACTGAATGCCCTGCCTTTGTGTATTCTACCCACCTGCCACCGTATTTTGTAAACTGGACCCAAACCAAGGAAAGACTATAGGGAGGGAGCCAGCTAAACACATATTTGTTTTGTCTCAGCTAGCTTCTAGAGGGCAAAATCTATCTCCTAAATTCAACCTTTGGAAACCTGTCTCCATGCATATGCTGGCTTTCCTCTTGACTGCTACCCAGTTATAGGTTACAAACCATTTCCCAGAGAGCCGCTGCTGGGAATTCAATGTCACACCTTTACTATCAGGTCTGTTTGTTTTTTTCCAGCTGGTTAAAAAGGAGCTCTCTAAATTTGGTGAGTTCCTTAAGCTCTCCCTGTATCAAGGGTCAGAGAAGTACAAGCACAGAGTCAGTTCACAGTTAGGTCCCAGAAGCAAGCAATGGACAACAGGGTATCCAGTTTGGAACACATTTTACTCTGGCTTTCTGTTTGCGGCTGGCAGATGAAACTGAGATGGAGTGAGAGTGAGAGAAGGCTTTCTTCTGCACTCTGAGGGATGTTCCTGAGCCAGAGGAGAATTCAAACTTTCACTTCCACTCCTTCCCCAAGCATCTGACAATGTGGTGGGGATGGTATCTTTGCGCAGCGCAATGGCTTTATATGCATGAAGTGGTACCGTCTTGACTCATTGCCATCCCCAGGCTTTTGCGACACCACAGACTGTGACAATGCTTAGGTTGTTTGGGGATTTTCATGACACCCCTTTGACCAACAAACTTAGTTGGATTAAACCCAGTTCTGTTACTGGAAACTACCTTTGGTGACAAAAGCTGAACAGATAGGACTCCATCTCTCCTATTATTTGGAGACTTTAATAAGATTGCCTTCAAATATTTTAGGAAGTTTTCACTACACTAGGTTTCCATACTCCCCCTCAAATGCCATTCAATTCTAGTTGTATTCCTCTCTTAACCCCATTGTTCCTTCCCATTCTCACCTGATTCTCTCACCCCCACCCCGCTTCCCCAAGTCCACCGGTAAAATCTATCCTATTTCCTCTTCATAGGGAGATCCATGTATTTCACCCTAGGTATAGATGAGACTCTATACCTAACCTCTCTGGGTTTGTGGCTATCATTTACTTAATGGCTAATATATACCAATAAGTGAATACATTTTATATTTATCTTTCTGAGTCTGGGTTACCTTACACAGGACGTTTTTTTTTCTAGTCCCATCTATTTGCCTGGAAATTTCATGATTACATTTTTTTTAAAGCAAGTGAGTAGTATTCTACTGTGTATATGTACCATATTTTTTTAATCCATTTTTATTTTGAGGAGTATCTCGGTTGTTTCTGATTTCTGGCTTTTATGACTAGAGCAGCAATGAACATGGTTGAACAAGTGTCCTTGTGATAGGATGATGTGTTTTTTGGGTATGTGCCCAAGAGTAGCAAAGCTGAATTTTGAGGTAGATCAATTCCCATCCGTCTGAGGAACTGCCACACTGATTTCCATAGTGTCTGTACAAGTTTACCTTCCCACTAGCGATGGATGAGTTGCCCTTAATCCACATCCTTGCCAGCATGAGCTGTCACTTGCATTATTGATTTTAGCCATCCTGACAGGTATAAGATGAAATAACAAAGTAGTTTTGTTTTGCATTTCCCTGATGGCAAAGGATGTTTAACATTTCTTTAAGTGCTCTCAGCCATTTCAGTTTCCTTGATTAAGAATTCTTTGTTTAGATCAATACCCCATTTTTAAAATTGACTAATTTGGTTTTGGGATATCTAGCTTTTTGAGTTCTTCATATATTTTGGGCATTGCCCTTTATGGAATGTGGAGTTGAAAAAAAATCTTTTCCCATTCTGTAGGCTGCTGCTTTGTCAGAATAAAGGTATCCTTTGAAGGGTAGTTCTTAGAGAGAGAGAGAGAGAGAGAGAGAGAGAGAGAGAGAGAGAGAGAAGAGAAACAGGAGAAAGGAAAATTCAAATAAATTTAGTGTTCTCTAGTTACCAATCTGGCTCTGCCAAAAGCTAAGCTTCTAGATTTGCTTCACTTCATTATTATTATTATTATTATTATTATTATTATTATTATTATTATTATTATTATTACTAGTAATTTAAATGTTACTAGCATTTTGAAACTGTGACAAGGGACAAAAAAGGGAAAATAATTGTATTGGGGCACTGTTTTTTTTTTTTTTTTTTTTTTTTTAAATAAGTGAGGAGTTTAACTTTTAGACAACTGAGAAACAAATCTATTTTCAGATCTACCCTGAGTCTTCTTCAAAAATGTCTCTGACACACCACTGTAAAAATTTTATTTGGCACTATCTGACAAAACCTATTCTCAGAAATAGTCACTGCTCTGAAAACGTTGAACACAGTGGTCTGTTCAGTTACAGGTTTCTGTCTTTAGTTAGTAGTACTAGATATACTTTCACAGAAAGGATGCTGAGGGAAATGTGCTAAAAAGAGACTTAGAAAGGAGATTTCTTTAAAGAAAATCACAAACTACACCCCGTAAACCGATATCTAAAGTTCATACAAAGTCACCTCTTGGAGCTTAGGGAGGCCATGTTCAAAAAAGGGGAGTGAATCAACTCTGTGAACACCAACCCAGCCCTGTGCCCATTCTGTACTGTGAATACTGATGTTTAGAATTTTGTTTTTTCTTGACACAGGGCTTTCAGATGTTCCCTAGCTTGCCATGGACTAGCTGTAGACCAGCTTGGCCTGTGGTTTAGAGAGAATTGACTGCCTTTGCCTCCCAAGTGCTGGGAAATAAGAGGTATGCAATCATGCTCAGCTTGCATAGGTTTTCAAAATAAAAATTACATTTTAATATCTATTTTATGAGTTTGAAGCTAGATTTAATTTAAGAGTTTATTAACCTAGACCTTAAATAGAAGTATGTCTTTTTATCATGGATAGCAATGGATTTTTATGACTAGAATGCCTCAGTTTTGCTTCTTGATTTCTGGAGTAAAATGAACCTTAACTCTGCCACTCAATATTGACAATGAGAAGGACGACATGCACATCTTAATAAACTCAACCTCCTAAAAAGAGAAAATCTAATTTGTCCGATGTTTCTTCTGTTTTACTATTGCAGTTGATGTTGAGAAACATTTGGAATAAAATGTACAGAAATTCTCTCTTTCTTTCATTACATCCTCTAAAGATACGCCATAAGTCCTTAAATCCAGATGCTGGGCGGTCCCTTGGTATATAACATGCACTCTCTGAAGGACTTGCTCCATAAAAAAAAAAAAAGCCAAAAATAACAAAAATTCATTTTGAGCTGTGGAAAGTATTCTAATCCAATGTGAGTTTTAGTTCTATAGCTCCAATTCTGGAAGTCAGATAACCAGAGAAGGAGCAGTAGTAAATGACATAATTTGACTGTGTTGTATGAGTTCAGTTCAGAAACTTTCTACTGTGTTATTATTACAAGGTCAGGAAGCTAATTGTCATAGTAGTAACTTATTTCTGGAGTCTGTGGGCTCTTCTACCAAGGGTTCCTGGCCAAGGCATGTGCTTCCACTGTGGAGCTGGCCTTACATTCAATCAGAGAGTGGTTGGTTACCTCCATATTATCTCTGTTACTATTGAATGCAGAGGGATAGAGTTTACAGCTAGATAAAACTTTCTTGCCTAGAAGCATCTATAGTGCTTTCCAATATTATGAAACTAGCAAGCTGGGAAGAATCTTCCAGGTTAGGATCAACTTGATTTCTTCATGTTCTGTGACCAATGTGGGTAGTGTCTTTAGAAATAGGGTCTTCTATCAAATTCTGGTAGGCAGCCAAGGATAATGACAATAGCCTACATTATTTGGCAGGGTATCTCTGGGATACCACTAACGAACCACTTGAGGAAGATATTCTACATCTGACCCTGAATTTTTCATTTGGTCACCCATGGCTCTGGTATGAACAAAATCTCCATGTAGGGTAACTCCAATTAAATATATATATATATATATATATATATATATATATATATATACACACACACACATATACATATATATGTATACATAATAAAACAGTAGTCTTAAATTTGGCCTTTGAAAAACATCCTTAGTGTTAGTATCACACTATCCTCCAAATTCATCTATCTGTACCCACAGATTAGTCAAGCTCTGAGACACCTTCAGAGAAGTTTCACTGAATAGTGGTTAATAGAAAATCTCAGAACTGGTCAAAGCGCAGAAAATTGTGTCAGTATATTCTTCAGTCATGGATGGGGCATCAAGACCACACTCCTTCCACAAGGCTCAGGGTCTGTCATAAAAGAGGAATCATAAAAATTGCAAGATCCAGATCTCTGAGAGCATCAAAAAGAAGCAATAGATATGGAAGGACCATTGGACTCAGAGCAGCTGTCGTTTCTTGCACAACACCTTCACAAAAATCAAGCTAGTTAAAATTCTAGCATGAAGTAGGAAGGCACTCAAGTGCCCCCATGCCTAATCAAAGAATACTGGGCATTTGGTACCCTCCTGGGGGAGGAAGACAGTGTTTTCTAAGAGTATGGTTCCTTGTAGGTGCAGTAGGTTCCGATGGATGACCCCACACCCACAAGTGTATGAGTAGCACAAATTGGATTTCATGGGTTATTGAATAAAAAACATGGAATTGAAAGTATGGTAGATTTAAGAAGAGTTAAGGGATACCATGGAGAGGCAGATATGGTAAAATATACTGCATAAAATTCTCAACAAATTCATAAAATTTTTTTTGAATGTTAAAAAAAAAAAGAAAAGAAAATTAAGCTTTAGATTCCCCAGTGCTGTGCTTATTTCCTGAAAGTTGCTCATGGCTTGACTATATAATAGAAGAACATTTTTTATCTCAGAGAATAATATTAAATATGCACAGCTTAACCAATCCCATAAACTTATATTCAAAACTACAAAATATTTCAGAGCATTTGAAATTGAGTGGAATCAAGGGAGACAACCTCACCCACACTCTGCTAGGACATGTGTTTGCCCGCAGTCCATTGTCCCTATTTGGCAATTCAAGTCAAATTCCTCAGGAGCCCACCTATTCTCATCTACAAAATTCTCCTGAAGCTGGAAGATGAGAAACAAATACAGTTTTCTAGGTAGAAGAGAACCACCCTCAGGTGCAATCGGGGCAGACACAATATGCATGCGCAATGCCTTTTTATGTAAACACTAAAAATCATCCCAGATGAAAGGAAGACGTAACACTATCAGCCTGCATTTTAAGAGATGAAAGTACATTATCTAGGTTTCCCTAAGGATCCATGGGTTCTTTATCAGTAGATTTAGCCAAACTCAGAAAGCAAATGTAAAAACAAAATGTGCCTGAATGAGACACTTACAGACTTTTTGTCAGTTATTCTTCAAGTAGTATATTATAAAGAATATTTGACATGGCATGACTGTTATATTCTCTCTTATGTGATTTGAAGAATATATATAGGAGAAACTCTTCTTGGCCTTTTTTAAAATTTTAATATATTTTATTGATTTATTCATATTACGTCTCAATGGTTATCCCCTCCCTTGTATTCTCCCATTCCTCCCTCCCTCCCATTTTCCCCTTATTCCCCTCCCCTATGACTGTCACTGAAGGGGACCTCCTCCCCCTTTATATGCTCATGCGGTATCAAGTCTCTTCTTGGTAGCATGCTATCCTTCCTTTTTAGAAAGTATAAAATATATAAGAAAATCTGTAAAGACATGCAAATGCCATTCATTTTCAAAGTATGATATTTGAAGGAAGTCCTATGACTGATCCCTTGGGGATACCAAAGGGTGAGGATACCAAACTAAAATCTCTAATCTCACTGTGATCATTAAAATATCAAAATATATAATATATATTTATAAATACTGCTTTTATTTCCTCAGATGAGGGGGTGAGATCAGAGCCTTACCCAAGCTTTAAGAATATATGGCTTGGTCTGAGCCCAGAGCATTTTTATCTCTGTTCTACCTATCTTTAGGCCTAGGACTGGAAGCTTCTAGTCTCTGTACAATCTAATCTTCTGTAAGCCCAGACTTTGAAGGCTTCAGCTTCTAGTCTTTGTCCACTAACCCAAGCCTAGGATGCTTTCAGCCTTCTGGACTTAATGCTGAATACGTTCGCCCTTTCTTGTTCTTTCTCAAATTTCTAATTGGTTGCATCAACTCACCTGTTCTGGCTCAAAACTCCTCCTGGTAGTTTGACAGATTCAAGCTGACTTCTCTTGGCTTCTCACTGAATTGCTTTGTGTGGGAAAACTGCCTCTGACCTCCACGAACTGAACTGCATCACACTATACTGTACTGACTGCATGAACTCTACTGTATTCCTCTACTGTACTCTACTCCTCTGCACTACATTTTTTTATTAAACAGCTCTTTGTTTTTTGTTTTTGTTTTTGTTTTTGTTTTTTTTTTTTTTGACTATTCTTGTGAGATTTGGGCATATCCTATCTCGGACACATTCTGTCAGATCTTTCTCTGACTCTTTACTTTGTCTGCCCCTCAGTTAGACTTCCTTGTTTGAGATTAAAGGTGTGTACTAAAGGCATGTCTATATTCCATCCAATGGGATTAAAGGTGTGTAGTGAGGGCATGTCTGTATTCCAGTAAGATCACATAGACCTAGCTCTTTAGATGTGATCCCTTTCCAGAGCAGCCATATATGTTGCTGTATTAAATTTCCTCTATATAATGCATTATATATGTACATACTATATATACATGTAACATTGTGATATAATATATGTAATATTATATATTACATAAAATAAGTGTATATATAACATGTACAATTATATATAATATAATTTATAAAACATATAATGTACAATTGTAAATATATATTCAAGTTGATTGGACTAATAGAAATCAACTCTTTTTTGTTTAAGAGTTTTATTTTTTAAAAGTTACATGTGTTTGTCTGTGCATGGGTATTTGCATGTGGATACAAGCAGCAGCTACAGCCAGCAGAGGATGGCAGAGCTCCAGGATCTGTAGTTGTGGGTGACCCATCCAACTGGGGCCTGGGAAACAGCTTGGATCTTCTGCAAGAGCATCTTAAAAGTTGGTGCATCTCTCTAGCCTCCTGAGATCAAAGTCTCGGTTTCCAAGATGTAGTAGCATTGTTAACTTATAAAGCATATTTCAGTAGCACTTAAGTACTTGTCATTGGTTTAATTTATAAGTCATGAAAAAATTAAAAATGTTAAAATGTACAGAAGTTAATACAAATGTCATACCAGTAAGATTCTGTTTGAGGGTTGGATACAGTAAGCTATGTGAGAAAAAAACACGATATGAAACCCTGAGCAGCAGACACAGCAGCCTGGTGGTACCACACTCTGAGGAGAGCTAACCTTGGACTTGTCCAACTGATAGGAAAGATGAGCATCCGGGTTAGACCTTAAATGAAGCTTCAGAACAGGAAGGACCTTGAAAGCCATCAACAAAGAAGAAAAATGGGGCCTTGAAAGGCTTTTCTAATATACACTCCAAGTAAAAAAAGAAGACACAAACCTGTTTTTGAAAGATTTTTAGATCATATGTTGTCCTTTTCATCTTAGTTTCAAGGAACATATGTGTGGACTGTAAGGCTTTCCCCTTGTCTTCAATGATGGACCTTCTTTCTCACTCTCACCCTAAAGCTGTGTATTTCCCAAAGGTTGGTTTTATACTTTACACACTGACTTTGCTGTGTGCTGTGTAATTTCTATCCCATAAATGTGGTATGTTTTCATATCTTATATTCATGTGAAATGACTTCAGCTAACATTATTTTTTGAGAGAGAAGAAAATGGCTCCCTTATCTTGTTATGTTAGGTCTTAATTCTACAAGTATCATTTGGTTTTTTTCTTTTTCTTTCTTTCTTTTTTTGTTTTGTTTTTTTTGTTGTTGTTGTTTTGGTTTTTTTGAAACAGGGTCTCTGTGTAGGCTTGGCTGTTCTCGACTCCCTTTGTAGACCAGGCTGGACTTGAGCTCATAGTGATCCACCTGCCTCTGCCTCCTGAGTGCTGAAATTAAAGGTGTGCACCACAATGCCTGGCCCTTATATCATTTGGTTTCTAAGAAGTGTATCATCATTAATAACCTTGTTGACATTTGGAAAAGTGGAGATATGTAGTCTTCTAGGTTGAGCAAACAAAAGTCTCCTTCATTCAAACACCTTTCAGGTCTTTGGATGAATTCATTTCCATCCATTACAATAAAACCCACATAGCTATTTTCCACTCCACATCAGATTCCTTTTCCTGATTTGCTTGTTTGTAATATTTATGAACTTTTTCTTAGCTCAACTTGGGGAGGAGTTTCTTTTCATGTCAATTTCTACTTATTCACTCATTTTTGGCAGAAGAGGACCCTGCAGACACCATAATCTTGTCTCTTGTGCCCAGTAGTCTACTCAACTAAAATTTAATTGCTTTGTGTTCTAAAGGATAGAACTTTAGACTTATGTTCTGGTAAACCTGAGTTCTTCTTTGCACTATAAGTGAAGGTCTTCTGGTATTAATCCTTGGATAATAGATGACTATTTTCTGTGTGTTATCATCATATTCTCTTTGTGTCAAATGTCATTTTAAAGTCATATTGGATGAATATCCATCCTGTTGGCCAGACTGTAGTTATTCTAAAGACTTCAGAGATAAAGACCCTATTCTAAGGAACAAATGGGTTTTAGGTAGGTATAATTCAGGCCAGAATTCAGGCCTCAAGTTCTCAGTACTTGTCTACTAAAAAAAAAAAAAAAAAAAAAAATCAGTTCATCATATTAGAGTAGAAATGTATAAAATGTGTGTAAAGAATAATCTTAAATTTGAATTCTATACCAATGCATCAAAATTACATTTATTTTCATCAATATACAAAATTCTATACCAATGAATTAAAAATAACTCTGTGAATAACAGTTAAGGACTTAAGTTGAGGAGTAGATTCACTAATCTACTTTTGTCCTATCATTTCTATTTATTTCTATATTCCCCCTTCTTTTCTTTTCAACCCCAAACTCCAAACCTAAGAAAGAAAGATAAAGAAAAAGATAGAGCTTCCTGAGTCCAACTTTGTTTTCTCTCTGAATAAGACCAATAGTGACTTATAACAACTCCTAATGAAAACAAACATCTGTAGCCCAAGAAAGCAACTAAAAACCTACCCAACCCCCCCTTAAGGCAAATAGGGTATTGTTCATGTAAGGTTTCTTCTGGCTGATTGGGATGAATAATACCTCTGTAGGGGCTCAAATAAAATTGAGGAAAATGGTTAAACAAGCTAGGAATAGCATTTGTAATTCAGTTTCTACATGTTGAGAAATTCCATCTTTATTGAAGTCCTGTGTATGACAGTCTGAAAGGCTGGACCAAATGGGATTGTAAGCTGTCTTTGAAGCTGTCCTGGGAGCTGTCCTGTTCTGATGAGGAGCAGGAACTGAAGTACTTGGTGCTGGGACATGAAAGATGCAGGATGTCAGTTTCTAGCACGCTGAGAGGAAATGAATCCTCTTAGGTCTGATCCAGCATCAGTGTCTGGTTCTTTTGTTCTGAAAACATAGTTTCTTACAAGCATTATACAGTGCTAAAATTACAAATGTATGTATTTTATTATATATGTGTGTGTTTAATAATATAAATGTATATGTCAAAAAAGAATTTATTAATTAAAAAAAAGTCAGTTCTTGAATGTCTTCTCTACACATTGGCTTTTGTCATGGTAGCCAGCTTTACTGAGTGAACAAGGAAAGCCTGGGTACCTTTATAATATATAATTTTGAAAGTGATATATGATCACAAAATGCCATATTTTCATTACTGCAGGTAATGTCTAACCCTAGTTACTCAGAATTCTCTTTAGATTTTGAGTAATCCCCACTTATTTCCCTCAATATGTAACTGACTAATTTTGAGACAGCAGAAAATAAGCAGCATATTTGTTATGTTAGATTTCTTTTTAGTTTTACAGGGATCATTTAATTTTTCAGAAGTGCCCCATCTCCAGTAACCTTGTTGAAGTTTAGAATAATGGAGACATGTAGCTCCTAGGTTGAGCAAACAAAAGCTCCCTTCACAAATGGCAGAGTTTTCACAGGCAGAGAGAGAATCCATGCCTTGGGGGAGTAATTGCCTACTTATTCCTGCCTGGCATGCATAGCAAAGCTTCATCATCCGGGGCATGTTGTACATCTCAACCAGAAAGAAAACTAATCAATTCTCCACAGATATGTTCATTCTAATTCTGTGACACCCAGAGCTCTGTGAGTGCATTTTCTTGTAATACTACAAGATGGTAGGGTAAGGAGGAACAAAATGAGGCAATCGGAAGTCATGCCACACTCCTGAGCTTGCTCAGTGGAGAAGCTAATGCAACAATTTTATAGTTTCTGACATTATGATTGTTCCACAGTCTAATATGTTACACTCCAAGTCAAAAAATGTAATGTTAAATCTGTTATGAATTCTAATACCTTATGCAACAGCACTTCAGTTCACCGAAAGCAAATACAAATTCCTAGTCCCCTTACATACGTATTCCTTCTACTTCGATTGCTTACACATGGCCTCCCCTCGCGTCAGCCCTACTACTTCAATTAACCTACACCTAAATGTACCTCTCAGGTACATAGTTATAGGATTATCCTCTAGAAGCATGTTTCTGGCCACTTCATGTTCCTTAACAAATGATTATAGGGTTTATCAAGTTGGTCTTTATCCCTGTTTCATTGCCCACCTTTGTCACTAGATATATGATTTAGGGATGCAGGAGCCACGCCTCTCTTAGCCATCAACGTGTGTCCTAGCACCTCATGCTATCACTGGCATATGACAGGGAATGGAACAACTACTTTGAGTGAATAACCTATTTTTGTAGCTTTTGAATTTGAGGGGAAAGTGGTAATATTTTGGGGCATATGTTTTCATAAAATAAAAGTCTATCACACAATATTTTGTACTTCTTGCCTTCAACAGAGACAACCTTCTCTTGTAAATACTTACAAATTGTGAGCTAGTGATTCCTCCTAAAGCATGGATCTAAAAATGTCAAGAAAAGAGATAAGGCAGAAATTTCTTTTATATAAGCATTTGTTACTTTAAGCAAATATTTATGTACCCTATAGTGCAGAAATATGATGAGATGTGAAAACAAAAATAAAGTGGTGAGGGTTGAAGCTGAGCAGGATTTGGAGTAATCAGAGGTTGGCAAACTTAAGACCTCCTACTATGATTATAGTAAGGACCACTAATGGATCACCAGGCCAAATAGAAAGCAAGAATGGCATTACTATGTTTTCAAGTAGGGTGAAGTGAAGTTTAGGAGGAATTAGATTAAGGTTATTTGTATAGAGTAGTGGCTTCTAATGTATACACATTTAAGTCTATCAACAAGATGATTGTGGTACCTAAGAGGTCTGACTTAAATGAAAGCTATATGAAAACATTATATGATGGATCACTAACATGAAAAATGAAATTTTAAAAGAACTCCAGCTTCTTTCTAAGAGTGCATTTTGGGAGTTTGGGTGAGATAGGAGGGCAGTTCATCAGAGCTATGATTGTCTTTCATGGTGTCTTGCTGAATCATGCATGGTGTCAGAAGAATAGAGAATTTCCTTGAAAAATGAATACATTAGGTTTGCCACAAATATTAAATTAGATGGAGTAAACCTGAAAGGTGTAGAAAAAGTAAACAGTTCTTGATTTATTCAGAGACAACAGAGGCTAAAAACCCAAACAAACATGAAAATCTTGTTGTGTTATGTATGGATATTACATTTACATCTAAGAAAAATTAGAATCAGTTTAGCTACCGTAATCCATATGTTTTATGAAAGCTATAGTCCCAAGTAAAACCATCCATCACAAGAAATTGCATCTCTTCTTTCTATTGTGAGTCTAGAAGTATACACATCAATGTTGCCTTTTAAATTATTTCTATAATATAAAAATGAAACATAGAAAGGCATTTGGGACTAATATTGAAATCCTTGCTCATAGGAATATGCTAAAATAATAGCTGTATTGTTTAAACTTTTTCTTGCACATCATAGCAGATGGAGCTTAAGTATAGTTTACTTGATTTACACTATATATTCAACTTCACTGAAGGTTTAAAATTCAAGTATTAAATAACATGACATACGTGTTTAAGAACTAAACCACAATAATACATTTTTAAAAATGAAACACCGGACAATTGGAATAAGTATCCTTGTAATAACTTTACTAAATCCATAACTTGAAAACTGTGTTAGCTCAATTGTCTCAGTTTCTTACTAGCATGATAGCACATTCTTAACACCTTCAGTACTCATCTGTGTTCCTTCACAGCTTTAATAGAGGAGACAAACTTTCTACAGGCAGCATAGACATGCCTTCTTTACCACCTCATAAAAGGAAGTTAGAAAAAGTTCATTGTTCCCAACACATGCCAACTTGTAAAGTCAGTTCGTTTCTGAACATTTAATTTGTATTCGAAACTGGGTTTAAAAAAAACCCTTATACATCATGTGTTCATTATAAAAAATTCAAATGGAGCATCCTGTATTTCAGAATCTCACTATTCCTTCCTATGTTCTATCCTTTTCTTATTGATTGATGTCTAGCCTCCAAAGTTCAAGAAGTAAAAATGAAGAAAAACTATGCAAAATGTAGATGTGGAGTGCATAATAAAGATTGAGGAGAGCTATACTTACTTAACAATGACATGATAGCTGGAGACGTTTGTACTGTTTGTTCTCTTGTTAGTCACAAATAGTGGGAAATGGAATTCAGTGGGTAGATGAAAACAGTAGATACTCCTAAGGGCCCCACTTAGAAGTATTCTTTCTCCTTTCTTCTGCATACGGAGGGAGAATCGAATGCCCTTTTGCCTTAGGAATTATGCTCCAGTGTGACTGCATTGGAAAATGAAAACCATGCTTGTCTGTGTATGGCCAGAAAGGATTGTTTTTTTTTTCCCACTCTCTAGTCCACTCTTTCCTGCTCTAACTACCAAGAACGTGCACTTGATACTGAGATTGCAGCACTGTTGTTACTGTAACAAACCCATTCTAGTCTAAGAAGAAGCTTTTCCATAGAAACAATAACATAAATTTCTATATATTCTTCATAGAGTATTCTTCTGTAAGAATGATTTTGTAGCAGGGGTAATATTCACTCTAAGAATACACATCTTTCATCACCTTAATGAAATTTGCAATTATACCAAGGCATATGACACGTTTTTATAAAATTCTGTCCTTAAATTGTTGGGAGGATGACATAAGGAAGTCTGTCAAATCACTTTCCCCTGGTACGGCTGCCTTGTCAGGCCATGCACTGAGTTCTGATGTGACTTGATAGGCAGGGGTGGGTTGGTGGGAGGGGCTCCCCTTTTCTGGGGAACAGGGGAAGGAGGATGGAAGGAAGAGAGAGAGAGGATGAGACTGAGAGGAAAGGAGTAAGGGAGCTACAATTGGAAGTGTAAAGTGAATAAATAAATAAATAATAGAAATTTTAAAAAGCTTTTAAAAAAGAAGTACATCAATTATCAACCATGTATTGATCACAACTATATGGAGTTAGTTCCAAATAGCAAGCGTTTCCTGTGAAAAATAAGTATGAACTTAATAAGAGAACCTGGTCAACATGAGGTCTGGGAAAGGAGAGATAGTTAACAAAATGGCCAATATTATGTTTATAGGAAAAATTTCCCAGAGAGGCTAAGACAGTGTAATACCAACAACTAGTTATTGTTGATTGACAATTCTCCAAATATCTTTTATACTTTGTAAGCAAGGCATCTGCTGACTGTTCTGTCATATTTCTTTATTCAAACATATATATCAAATAGCCTCAGAATATAGATACGATATCAGATTCTAGAACAATGTCCACAGTGCTAGGCATAGAGTCTCCCTCTTGCCCAAGATTAGTTATGCTCGCTGAAGAAGTGTTGGTATCTAAACCCGGATTTGTTTTCTGTCACAGCTCATTGAGTCCTTAACCATCACCGGCCTAGTTTATTGTACCATTGCAAGGTCTGTTTAGACAAATAGTGCCAATGTTGTTATTTCTGCGAGGAAGGAATTGCCTTTTATTTCTGATACTGAAGTCTTAGGTCTTCTACTAGAATTATGAAACTGATAGGCTAGCTTGTTAGCATCCAACCAGGGTTACCTTTATGGTTCATGACATTTTTGCATAAATAAAAAATACCATGTCAAAATGAAATAATAAAAATAAATAAAAAAGTATGCCCAGCCTAAATCTGGATCCTTTGAGATGAGAAGACTTTATATTTGGGTCATACTTTCGGACACAGTTTATATAAAAAGACATGGAACGAGGAAGCCTTTCCTCTTTGCCTGCTTGCCCTCACTCTCACTGGCAAGCTTACCAGTCCTACTGCTGAGACATTGATTTAATTGTATCAGGACCTGCTTCTTTGGAATTAAAATATAAACTCAACACCAAGTGTGATATCTAGCCTCACAGACTGAATATCTATGGGATTCTTGCCTTTTCCATTGGGAAACAGCCACTGGTGAACCAGCTGGACCACTCTAAGAAAAACCCCCTTAGTATATACGGATTCACCCTAACAGTTATGTTTCCTAATATTAATACATGTTAAAGATGATATAGTCTGACCCAACCTAGAGATCTGTCTTTTGCACCAAAGGTAACTGATTTTACTATTTTTTAAAATTTTACTGTTTCTTATACTTGTCTCCCCCAAATAAAGTTACATAGCAACATTGATCTAATTGAACACGTTTTTATTCATCTTCTTCACTTAGTTATTTTATTTTTTGAGATTAGGGTTCTTCAATGAAGCCAGGGATATTCAAACTCATCAGTCTCTTGCCCCAATATCTCAAGTCCTGGGAGTACAGGCATCTACTGCTCATGCATCTTCAGTTAGATTACTAAATGTTCAGCCTTAGACACACAGAGGTGGCCATATTGTTTAAATGCAGTCCCTTATCTTTCTATTAATAATTCATGAAAAGTTTGCTCATCAACACACAACTCATCATGGAAATCATGTAGTATTTTATTATATCAATCATGTACTAAACGACACTGAAAAATTTACAGCTTTGTGATTATAAACTATAATTTAATATTATAATATGTAATTGTACATATATTAAATACTATAATATATACCTTGCCATTAATGTAACATAAAATTTAATCTTAGAAGTAGAGTTCCAGACCCGTAGTTGCTGAATCTATTCATTTGTTAACACATACCTAGTAATTTGGATAGGCACAGTCAAAAGAATTATATCAATATACCTCCACCATCTAATCTATATGTGTGTGTGTGTGTTTACTCACTCTTCACATTTTTTATTTCATTTAAACTAAGGCTCAACATTTTTTATAAATTATAATTTATTCACATTACACCCTGATTGTAATCTAGCTGCTCTTATATTCCTGTTCCCACCCTCCCTTCCTTTTCTACTCTATTCCCCTCCCCTAAACCTCTGACAGGTTGGGTTCTCATCCCCACCATGTGATCACAGCCTAATCAGGTCTCATCTGGGTAGCCTGCATCTCCTTCTTCTGTGTTCCCACAGGACCTCTCTGCCAAGGGGCAGTGATCTAATCACAGGCACCAGAGTTCATGTAAAAGGGAGTCCCCTCCCCCCTTCTCCATGTACAGAGTGAGTTGTTCATTGGCTACATCTGAACAAGGGGTCTAGTTACTATGCTTGCAATGTCCTTAGTTGATGCATCAGTTTGTGTAGCCCCAGCCACACCCCATTCTTCCATTTCCCAATTCTTGCATGAAACTTGTAGCTCTCCTCCCAGAGTCCAGCTGTCCTGATCCCCCTCTATGTGGAGTCTCTCAAAGAACATTTATGTTGGGCTAATATTCACTTATAAGTGAGTATATACCATGCATGTCTTTCTAGGTCTGGGTTACCTCCCTCAGGATGATTGTTCCTAGTGTGATCCATTTGCCTGCAAATTTCAAGAGCTCCTTGTTTTGATAGTTGAATAGTATTCCATTGTGTAAATGTACCACAGTTTCTTTAACCATTCTTTGGTTGAGGGACATCTAGCTAGATTCTGGCTATTACCAATAAAGCTGTTATGAACACAGTTGAGCAAATGTCCTTGTTGAATGGTGGAACATTTTTTTCAGGTATATTCCTGAGAGTGGAATAGCTGGACTTTTAGGAGCTGGACTTTTAGGGTGGTGCAGCAGTCCTTGCTCAGGCTCCGCTTGAACAGCACCCCCTCCTTGAATGCCATCTCCTTGGCCCACACTGTGCCGGGCCGCAACTCGAAAAGCAGCCGCAGTGGCCCAGGGTCCCTGGTAGTTAACCTGAGCATGGTCCTGCAGTGGGAAGGCACGGACGATCCACATGACAGGATTTCCTTCTTTCTGGGAAACACCTGCACTGTGTTTTAGAGCTCTAAGTATCGTCCTTTGGTGTCTGTGCAGTCACTGCTGTTCTGCTATCAGACATGGTGTGTGATTTTCGCCATCTTGGATGATCTCGGCTTGAATATTTCTAATGCATTGCACTGTTTCCTCCCAATCAGGCAAGTCTCAGGGGTGAACATTTCTGTGTCGCATTGAGGACCTCATCTTTTTTTAAAAATTGCATTAAGGTTTTATTAAGTAAGTAGTTAAGGAGCCATATCACATATAGAAGTATGCAACCCAACTGAAGCTAACCTGGGATTTCGGGGGCGGCAGAGCGGGAATCAGTCACAAAACTGGCCATTTCCTCATCCAAATGCTCATAAGGTCCTGTTAGAAAAGGAAGGAGCAAGTCTGCCAAAGCTGTTTGTTGCTCCTGGGTTTTGTGCTCCGAGGACCTCATCTTTTGAACCCCATGGACCCATTCCCACAGCGTGGACCAAGCCCACCTCATGGACCAGCGCCCACTGCGAGGACCCACGCCCTTTGATACTAGCCGTATTTTGGATGTAGGGTTGGTGAAGATGTTGTCCCTGCTTGTAGGTTGCTGTTTTGTTCTGTTAACAGTATCTTTTGCTTTACAAAAGCTTTTTAGTTTCATGACGTCCCATTTATTAATTGTTAATCTCAGAGTCTGAGCTACTGGTGCTCTGGTCAGGACGTTGTCTCCTGTGCCAGTGAGTTCAAGGCTCTTCCCCACTTTTTCTTCTAACAGATTTAGTGTATCTGGTTTTATGTTGAGGTCTTTAATCCACTTGGACTTTAGTTTTATGCAGGATGATGGCTATGGATCTTTTTGCATCTGGAACAGTTATATTTTTATTTGACTTGCCCTCATTTTGACCATGGCCAAGTATTGTTTTCATAGTTTTAGATGTAATTACTGTAGACATCTTGTTTATGATTTAAGATTATTTGCTTAGATGCGGAGGGGCTTATTTAGATTTAGAAACACATGTGTGAGTCCATCTTTAAATTATTATTGTTCGGTGTCGTGCCGTTATGTATATGCTGTGAACTGTTGGCACAATACTGAGAGGACTTGCTGAAGGAGTAGGAGGTAAGAGAGAATATGAAAGAATTCAAGAGAAATAAGGACAATGGACAGGAGCAAAGAAAACAAGTCATGCAGAAAGCAGTTTTTATTTTTAAGGCAAAAGAAAAAGGCAGAACGCTAAAAAACGATCAGAAATAGCGATCACAAAAGCCTGGGAATAATAGCCACCTTAACATCTAGTGTTTTTCAAAATCCGTGACAATGATATTTCTTTGTTGTATTTTCCCACAGACTCACAGAGTGGAAATAAAGTAGGAGATTTAGCACAAAGAGAAATCCTTCTGACTTTTTTATCTATTGTGGATTCAACATGTTTGCCAAATTCTAAAAGAGCGCTATCATCTTTTTTTAGACGGGGACTTATAGTGAGTGGAACACATTGCCTTAAATCTTTCGGGAAGTGGTTGTAAAGGCCTTGGCCTTTTTTTTTTTTTTTCCCTTCTGCTATTGAAAGTTTTGTTAGGGTAGCCTTCCTGCTACCATTTTAGATGTAACTTGAAATAATGGTTCTACATTAGACATACATCAAGACTTTAAATAGCTACCATATAAACAAAGTGACAGAAGATATAGTAGCCTTAGCTCACTAACTCTGAGAAGAAAATATATCTTTACTTTTATACACCACAATTAATTTTAATTTTCAGTAAGAGCTCTCCCAGCACTGGACCAAGGATACTTGTGCTATTTCACAATTACTGTCTTTGACCATTTACTTAAGCCTATTTAAAATGATAGTATCCAGAAGTAGAATGTGCTGTAAAATCCGTGTAATATATTTCACTTTCTATTCTCAGTGATACCCAGTAAAGCTTACTGAACAGAATAGATGCTGAGAAGACCCATCTTGTTGGGATGCATTCCTTTGCTGCCTTGTTTTTTCCCAACTGGAAGGCAACAGGACAACATCGTCCAAATCTGTTTCTGAATACTCTATATGACCTAACCTACTTAGTGCATGAGAAAGTAGGCTACTCTTGGGAATAGTCGAATATGAGAGAATTATTAGAGGCTGTTTCAAGCCCTGTTTGCCTAGAAATATAAAATATTATCTTGACCCATGCTTTAGCATAGAAATTTGACAAATAAATTGAGTCATTAAAATGCATTCAGGCTCTTTTAAACCCCTACATTTCGCAAACTTTCCTGAATAGAATAGGAATAAAGCAGACTTTTGAGCAGGTCTTTGCCAAGCCCCATCTTCATAGTTCAAAGCGATTGCTTATAACCTCTGCACTTCCTATTCACTGTGGCCTAGATTGCACAACTAGAAATCCATAGAATGGATTTATTTCCTTGCTGCCTCTCTGTTTTATACTATTGTTCTTTCCCTAGAGAATGGCAGGACACTGAGCTGGCTGTATGATGGATCAAAGGAAGTATGTTTGTGTGGCAGGCAGCTTACTGAGCCATCTCTAGAAATTGGTGACTTAGTTTTGACATGAATTTTGGAGGGTCAGAAACATTCACCATAGCAACTTCTTTGAAACACACAGCATGCAAGACTTCACTGCATCCCACAGCACATCTCCCAGAAGAACGCAATGGGTAAGCACGGAGAAAATTTATATTTCCTTGAAAAAAAAAAAGATAACAAGGTAAGTCCTTATCTTTCTTTAATTTTGGCTTATTGCTCCATAAGCATTCTTAACTCCTTACATTGTTTTTGCTCAATTTGAAATAATATTAACAGTCAACAAACAGTATTCATGAGATAGTAACAACACCTATTCATATTATTATAAACATGTAATTTGAACCATTGTGTAGTTGTTACAGAATGTCCATTGGGTTCAGTTTAAAAAAAAATAAAAAATAATTAGTAAGAAATATTTTTGCAAATACATCTAGTTCACCCAAAATGAGTCACAAAAGAAGACAAGTGACAATGAAACCACTTATCACCCGTGAGCACTCCATTCTCACAGGGAAAAAAAAAAAAACACTCAGTTCAGATGTGTTGACAGTCTAAAAGTGGCCCTGGCCAGGGCAGAGGAGAAACCAGTGGCTCAGCAATCAAAGTGGAGAACTTCTAAAATAAGGAGCCCAGGAAGTGTTTCATCTAGCAGAGACACAAAGCCCTGCTTTGGGAAGGTTGAAGCAATTACTGAAATGTCAGGGTCACACGCTGAGGAGAAGCTACAAGATGCTTGTAGAAGGTGGCAGACTCTTTTTTTTTTTCTTAAACATCCACTTTACAAATGTTTTCAGTAAATGTGTGCTTTAGAAGTAGTTTGGCCAGAATTCTTTGGGAGCAGATAGCACCATAAGGAAAGAAAGACTTGAGCAATAAAGAGGTGAAACAAAGCTTCTCTAGGATGTTAAATGGTTGGCATTGACATTTTGAAGAGATTTCATAGTTGCGGGAAAACATTGTAGATGTTTCATCCTTGGAGAAACCGGGGGCTATGAGAGGGACGTTGTGGAGACTCTTTGACCCCAATGAACACACTCCAAGGGAGATGTATAAGTAACATTTCATTTTTGTGCATTTATTTTGTTTTAATTAAAAAACATTTTAGGCTTATTTATTTTTTGATGTATGAGTGCTTTTGTTTTTATGTGTGTGTGTGCACTATGTGTGTACCTGGTGCCCACTGAGTTTAGAAGTAGGCACTGAATCTTCTGGAATTGGAGGTACAGATGGTAAGGAGCCAACACGTAGGTCCTGAATCTCAGCCCTCGTAAGAGCAGCCAGTGATTATAACTGGTGAGACATCTATCCAGTCCCTGCACCTTGATTTTTAGAATGTTTTTGGATACAACTTCTAAAACATTTGTTCCTAAGCATTTTTTTCTTAAACCAAAATGCACCTTAAAGGGAATAGCAGATCATGTTATTTGGTTTTATGCTTGATTTCCACAATATTACTTCATGCCTATTAGTTAAATAACCAAATGCTTGGAGTGGCAGATTGGTTTCCTCTTGGCAATAAAAGTGTCCACACTATTTTTTTCCAAGTTTCTCATTCTTTCACTTTTCTTTCTAACTAGGTGGCCATAGTCACAGTTGAAGTGTGACTTCATAATTTAGTATTAACACACTTTTCTATAAATAGTCTTAGGTGTTGATACCGTCACAAACAGGAAGAATATTAATAATGAATGGAAAATTAAAATTTCGGAGAACAATTATTGGTAATTTTTAATTCCTAGTTTTACAAAATTATGCAGTGTGCTAAGATCGCACAAATGATGTGATCTTAGTTAATGCATGACTTTTAAATCTTTTTTTGTTTTGTTTTGTTGCTTTTTTGTTTTTAGAGTCAGGGTTTCTCTGGGTAGCCTTGGCTGTCCTGAACTCACTTTGTAGACCAGGCTGGCCACAAACTCACAGTGATCTGCCTGCCTCTGTTTCTGGAGTACTGGGATCTGGGATTACAGGTGTTCCCGAGTCACCTTTAAATCTTTTAAGGCAGCACAAACTCAAATGTTAGTTTACATTATGGAAAAGAATAAAAAGTTTACAGGAAAAGCTATTGTTGCTAAGGGAATAGTTTGTGTGATAATATGAGCAATTTCTATTTAATAACTTTGGATATTTCCTCTAATAGAAATCTGAAATTGAGTAGAATATATCAACATATGAATGAGGCAATATGAGGTTACTATGCGATCTCTTTACCTATTTTGACAATATATTGAAAACCAAATTTCAAAACTGCCATGGTAAATGAGTCGATATTAGTTTAATAAAATTTTGTTTTGACTCAACATTTTACTTGATTTTGCTCATAATAAAGTATTGTATTCAGAAAAAAATGTTCTAAATAAGCGCTAAACAGTGAAAGTGTTTATGCCCTGTGCATGCCATGCCTTCAGTTTTACAGAAGACGCTATAAAAACCACAAGCCTCCTGCTTCCCTTGAAGCCATCCTCCACTCTCCCTTGTGTACTTCTGAAGGAGAAAAAGCAGACATGCTTAACAACTTTTGAATAAGGCAGAAAGCCCAAATTCCTTTCCTAACAAATACCTCCATTTGTTTTGCCCTTTGTCACAATGGCACATGATTTCTACGAGTCCAGCATTATGTCTTAGTTGAAATCTTATCCTTCTGTGCACGCCCAAGTGTACTCCTCCTACCCCTCACCACTGTAGCCTCTCCTGACAGCAAATGGAGACTGTAGCAGAAAACCACAACTGGACACAATTCACAGATCAACTAGTTATGGGATACCCAGAGCCAGAAGACACATCTACATTGAGGCTCATTCCAATTATGACTCAGGGCACAGTGTAGAAGAGATGTACAGCTATTACAGGATCCAGAACACAAGGAAGTCTGCTACGTAATTCATATTTTCAGTGAGATAGTAGATTTCTGTATGGCTTTGAAAATTACAACAAAATATAGTATTTTCTGATTATGAAATCAACTCATCTATTTTAAATATGAAATAAGAAAGTTGATTACCAACATCTGGTTATACTGACTAAATAGCTTTTTTTTTTCATATCACAGTGTATTATCTGTTCTTAAAAAGACATTATACCTTTATGTATATACATTTAAGATTCATATTTGTTATAATTATTATTCTATCACTAAAAATTCTTAGCATATACTATTTAAAATATATACACATATTACTGTTTCTGTGGTGTAAACATGTTTACTTTATATACATTATACAATAATACAATATAATACATTATACAATAATATAATACAAAAATAAAACATGTATTTGATTAAGTTTTATCAAATATCAAATTATAACTTACCAAAAAATGTAGAATAATGAACCATTAGATTGTAAGCATATCTATTATAATTTAATTGCATAAATAAATACAGCCGTATGTTACTATAGCGTTTATTCCCATGGATTGAATTAAAGTTACTGTCAGATATCATGAAAACAGTATCTTCTAGATGCACAGATGAACTTGCAGAGACTGCTGTTTTGCACAGTGCCCACATAGGTTCTACCCAGAGGGGATACAAGTGCTATGATAAGGAAGTGGACATGAGCTCCTATCCCTAACCGAGATCTTATTTCCAATTCATATCTGCTTGCAAAGGAAAAATTAGTTTTCTTCAGTGGAGTTTTACTGAGCATGTTATCCACACTACAGGATTGGTTTCATGCCCAGCAGTATATGGCCAACACAAAATGAAGTTTATGGTATTTTTGTAGTTTTTTTTCTTGTATTACGTTAGCCATCTTTTGTTTTATTGATTTTTTTACTTTTTGTAGTTTCCAATTTTGTGTTTTTATGTGTACTTTTGTATGTTTCTGATGTCTCTCCTCCTTCTAAAGAAAAAGGCTTTTTTTGTTTTTCTGTTTGTTTTCTAAAGAAAGAGAAAGAAGGTGTAGAATTAGGTGGTTGGAGAGGTGGGAGGATCTAGGAGGAGTTGAAAGAGGGAAAACCATGAACAGAATATAGTGTATGAAAAATTTGATCTTCAATAAAAAGATTTAGTGTCAGGTTATAGCTAGAGTTATCTATTTATGAACTATTTAAATATAGGAATGTGTTCTTGGAAGTGATTTCCAAGGTGCTTTTGTTGGGCACAGATGATACTGTGCTTCCTTCAAATAAGGCTACGGTCTATGAGTTCATTTTCACATGTGTCTTCTCTTTTGCCCAAGGCACCATGATCCAACGCGTAAGTCTGTAGATTTTCTTGTGATAGGCAAGGATTAGGATTGCTAGGAGGAGAGTCTGTAATATTAATAGTGCCTTAAGATCTTCCGAAATCTTTCCACTCTTCTACGAACTGCTACGATGCTCTTCTCCCTAAAAATATAATTAAATACTCAAGTTTGAAAGTAGCAATATATTCTCCAAAAATAATACACTAAGAAATGTGTTATATGAGCTTGGACCGTCTCTGAACTTAATGAAACTTCGCAAATCACAATGTGACCACCTATATAGTATGACGTCAGGGATGATGTGAAGACCTTTTTGGGTTTTTTGCAACAGTTAGACTGTGGAAAAGCATGTGAAAGCATAGAAATACCTTTTCAACATCTAAAATTACTTCAATAGAGAGGTAGTATAGCCTATACCACATGAGATTTTATATTCTAAAGTATCACTGATCTCAATTTTTCAAAATAAAATTCCCAGTGACTGGTTTACTATCCTATGCTATAGTAAGTTTAATAAGAGAAGGGATATTGGTGACCAGAGGGCTTAAGGGGTGAAAGGCATAGAGACTGACTGGAAATAAATTCTAAAAAGAAGAGGAAGAGAAGGTTCAATTCACCACAACATGCATTTTATGTATTCTCTGAGAGTGAAATAGTAATTGTCTTTGAAGGAAAGACATTTAAATTGATAGAATCTCTGAGTAATTTGGTGATACAAGACTGAAATGGGAGATCTAGTCAGGACTGACGTCAGTATGACTGAAAAGCAACAAAGGGTTTGATTTGTATTAATAAACATTTTAAAAACACGTATCCATGTTGTGCTCTGTTTGTGTGCATGTGCGTGTGTGTGTGTGTGTGTGTGTGTGTATGAGAGAGAGAGAGAGAGAGAGAGAGAGAGAGAGAGAGAGAGAGAGAGAGAGAGAGAGAGAGCATGCATGTGCACACGCACATGTGCATGCATACATGAAGTATGGCACACGTGGCAACTGGAGAACAGTTTGTGGTTTCTCTCTACTGTGTTTCCCAGGAATTTAACTCACTTGCTTAAGCTTTCTTAACTTTTCCAGACTGGAAAATTGTTAGAATTTTTATTAGTTACATTGTATAAACAACATAGAAACGTGAACAGCAAAGGGCAAACTAGACGAATGCATGCAATAATATTAAAAAGAACACATATTGAAGCAAAATAATGTCCCCCAACTCTATGCTAGCTATTAACATGTCTTTTTCCACATTGTCATTATTTTTTCAGTTAATTTTTTAAACTTCATTTGTGCATACTGCATTTATCAATATTAGATTTAAACAATAGTAAAAGCCATGTTGAGTTGAATTTCTAAAATATGAGCTGCTGGTCGTGAGATTTTCTTACAAGACAAACCTAAACTTAATTGTTTGGGCATATGAAACAACAATTTAATCTAGTGGTGTCACCTTTAAATGACCTATTTAATAATGCTAGGCACAGTATATAAGCACAAAAATTTATATTGATTTACAGGATTTATAAATGTTTTCTTTGCTGCTTCAGTTTTTTTCTGTAGATAAGAAATATATTTCTTTTAATAATTGCTATTCCTACAACAGACATTAATCCACCCTGGTACATAATTGCACACCTGACCATAGTTTATATGAATACACTGATGACAAAACCTTCCATTTCAAGCCTATATGCTATATACCCAAATCAAAGAGCCTCGGGATAACAGAAGGCATGTTTACTAGAATTTGTCAATTTTTCTGTATGACCTTGTTTTTTCTTCTCAGATTGGATATTTTTGTAGTAATAGGCCTTCTGGCAACTTAATTACAGAATATTTTTTCATTGGAAGTATGGCAGAAAATGACAGAAAAATTTTTGCAAAATCAATGTTCTAACCAGTAATCAGGAAGCTTCACTTTAGGCTACAGGCTAGTCCATTATTTCATACTTCTGTGACAAAACTAAGTGAAAATGAAGATTTGGGCATGTATTATATTAGAAGATATTAGTATATGTTGACAGAAGCATCTTAAAAGTAAGCAGTCGTAATAATATAAAATCCCATTTTATAAATGAATGCAGTTTAAATACATATCAAACCTAGATTATTAGACATTAGAATTAAGTTGGGATGAGGGAAATTTGACAAATATTTCAGAATACCTTGTGCATGTGAATGAAATTTCTGGAAACCTGTGTATTTTTCTTTAAAATTTAATCTTTGATAATTTCATACACCTGTACAATGTATTGTGAACATATCCATCTCTTACTCCTCTTTCTTATCACCATCTAAGTCCTACAAAACCCTTTTCTTCCCAACTAATCCCTGAACTATGTTCATGTTCTGTGTTTCACAGGACGTGACCCTACTCTGCAGCTCTCACAATCTCCATTCCTTTTCCACGATGTTCCACGGGTTTTGGAAGGTGTAATATAAATGTCCTGTTTGGGTCTGAGCACTCAACGGTCATTTATATTCAGAATTATGGCCAGGCACAGGTCTCTGTATTAAGTATAACTCACTGTAAAAGAAGATTTTCTGGCTAAGTCTATGGTAACAAATATATTTGAAAGGCAGATCTATTATATACCTGTCTAGCTTCTTCCCCCATGACCAAATGGCTTGTGACATACTCAACCATAAATTTTTACATTAGTTCTTAGCCCCAGCTATGCATTTCTTTCCATGGAATTGAACTTCAAATCCAATCAGAAAGTGTTCGTCAGCCCAATAAGGCCACCATTGTGCTAGTGGGATTGCCTTTCTACTGACTGGGATTTAGTAATCAGGCTTAATAACTGGGTAAGATTGCTGGTTCTCTTTCTCCCCCTAGCAGCTTGCATTGTACCTTCTAGAACTAGGGGCACTGGTCATCAGGGTGAAGGTTTGCTTGGTGCTAGCTTGTCTTTGAACACTAGGAAGGTTTGTCTCAGCACTGGGAAGGTTGAGGACCACAGCTCTATTGTTTTGTAAGCCTATGGGATCTCTCTAGCTAACAACTCACAGGGAGATAGGCCACATCTGACACTAGAATGGTCTGTGGTGATTTAAATGAGAATGCTCACCCCCATAGGTTCATATATTTGGGTACTTGGTCCACAATTCATAAAACTGTTTGGCATAGATTAGGAGGTGTGTCCATGTCAGAGGAGGTGGTTTCAGAAGACTCGTGGCATTTCCTGGTAGCTCTCTGTGCCTCGCAGTTATGTCTCAAGATGTGTTGCTCTTAACTACTACTCAACGCCATGATAGTCTGACTGCTGCCATGTTCCTCATCATCTTGGACTCCAGTCCTCTGAAGCTATACACCACAAATAAACTCTTCCTTCCATAAATTTCTGTGGTCATGGTGTCTTCTCACAGAAATGGAAAAGTAAGTAAGATAGGGTCTTGTTCTGTTGGTAGATCAAGAGCAATGACAAAATCTTTATTGAAGAGGTTCCCAACCTATGTGTTGAGACCCCTTTGGGGGTCAAATGACCCTTTACAGGGGTGGCCTAAGTCTATCTATATATCACATATTTACAGTGCAGTTCATAGTGGTAGAAAAATTATAGTTGTGAAATAGAAACAAAAATAATTCTGTAGATTGGGGTCAACATAACGTGAGGAACTGTATCAAGGGGTCTCAGCATTAGAAAGGTTGAGGACCATAGCTTTATTATTTTGTAAGCCTCTGGGAGCACTCTAGCTATCAACTTACATCTGACACTAGAATTTTTGCTTAAAGACTTATGGTTTGGGAGATCAGCATCATCCACTCCTGGAGGGTACCTATAATCATTTTTACTTTAATTTTAAAAATAATTTTATACATTAGTAGTTTTCTCTTTGATATTCCCTTATATTCTAAGTTGTGGCAGACCCTTGCCCTGTTCCTCATCTTTACTCCATTCACTAGGCACAAGCCATGTATAAACTTTTCCACCTCTAGTATTCTCTTGTCTGCTTTTTCATAGTACATGCTTTATATATTATGTTTTCTCCAAAGCATTCTATTGAATGTAATTTTGGTACTTAAAATGGATAAATGTATTGAAGTCTATTTAGTAATATTTGTGTCAAGTATATGAAAGGAAAGATATATTAAAATCTTTAATTTATTTAAAAATATCATAAAAAATTGGACCAAGGAGTGCCTTTAGGGATTTATAAAGGGACTGATGTATACATAAAAAAAACCTGTGGTACAGGATGGAGGTGCAAGATTAGGGTACTGGATATAACATTATTTCAACTTCATATTATACTTAAAATTTATAACAAACTATAAGAGATTTAAAAAATTCAACAATGCAATATCCATTATATTTGAGGGTCAACTAAGTATTACAAGGTCTATACACTAAGTTGATAAAAGTATGTGCAAATCATCAGTGATATGCATGCTCATGTATTTAATAGATCAAGAATTAAATCACTAACATAGTTTCTCCTGAAATATGAATGTGCAGAAAGAATTAAACTAACATAAAAGGAAAAGTTTTATAGCAAGCAGGTTTATTTACATTCATAATTTAAAAGGAGAGTAAAGCTACTGTCTAAAGAATGTAAAACAGTATAAAGAGGAAGACAATTAGAGCAGATTTTTAAAAAGCTAGTTGATTATTTTGCAGGAATCAGAAGGGATACAAAAGTAAAAATATATAAATTGTGATTGTTTAACCTGTCTTTTTATTATTAATTGTTTGAGAAATTCATGTGTTTTGATTATGTTAAACCTTCCTAGACTTATTTGTATTTCTCTATCTACTCACTTTCTGTTCTCTCTCTCTCTCTCTCTCTCTCTCTCTCTCTCTCTCTCTCTCTCTCTCTCTCATAAATACAGTTTGTGCTGCGCAAATATTCATGAATGTGTGACCTCCCACTGAAGCAGGATTGACATGCCAGCGGCAATATTCTTAAAGAAAACTGACTCTATATGGAAAGCTTCTAATTGTCAATAGCTCCTCAATTGGAGTAGACTTCATGCCCAGACTCTCCACTCCATGTTGGGAATTGGTTTGATTTGAACTAATACTGGGCTTGTGCATGTAGTCACCATCTCTGTAAGTTCATATGTGCAGCTGCCCTTCTGTGTCAGACATTGTTTTCTTGCAGCCATTCAATGCCACTGGACCTTATGTTATATTTACCCTCTTTTTGCATCATGATCCCTGAGCCTTAGGAAGAGGGAAAGAGATATAGAATTTTATCTAGGGCTGAACATTCTACATTCTCTTATCCACTTTACCTTGGCCAGTTGGACATCGGTGTTAATCACCATCAACTACAAATAGAAACTTCTCTAATGAAGGTTGAGGCATGTGTTAATTTATGAGTATAGTGATAAGTCATTAGGAGTTGATTAAATGATATGTTCATTTAACAGTATTTGAGAGAAAGATGATTGGCGGACTAATAGATTATATATACTTATACGTATATGAACATGTGATTATTGTATATTCATATGTTCCTACTTTCTCTTCACAGAATAGTGCATAGTGGCATCATTATTCCCATAACAATGTACACAGATTATACATACCTCTTGATTTCTGAGCACAATTTGTCAGTAACAACAAAAAAAAATGACAATTTCCTAAGAGGCGGAAAACTATTTGATTCCAAGGCTGAAAAGGGGAACACAGGGAACCTGTAACACAGTGGAAAAGATTAAGATATGTCAAAATGAAACAGAAGTATATTAAAGAAATACTACCTGCCAAATCTGAGATACTGTGCATGATAAAATAATGGTAGCAAACGATTCAAACACTGCAAAGGAGTCATGTGTTTATATATTTTAAATTAATATGATAAATGAATAGAGAGAAAAGCTCCTATTTTGGTAGACTGGCAAGAAAACATGAAGAAGCAATGATGAAAGGATTGGAGGGCCATTGTTTCGTAACTATGACTGTGATGAGTAATTCAGTCAAAATTATGACCAGATGATAAAACTGGTTGTTAAATTTTTTATGATTAATGGGTATTTACATAGTATCGAGTGCCTCTGTGGACATTAACTAGTAATTATTATGATAAAAGTACAAATTAAAAATTTTAATTTTGATTTATGTGTATGTATAAGTACTTGTATACCTACACGCTTTTGGTGGCCCTCAAGCTAGAATCAGGTGTTGGATTCTCCTAGAGCTAGAGTTACTAACAGCCGTGGACCTGCCTGACATGAGTGCTCAGAACTGGACTTGGGTCTTCTAAAGAGAGGCAAGCATTTATTTTTTCCTAAAAGTTTTTTGTTATGTTTCTTTTTTAGCATATACATTTATATTATTACACATGAATAAAATAAACTACATAGAACAAGAAGAGCCACGAGACAATCAGGAATTATATAACTTATATTCATAGTTATTGGCTATTTGTATCTGGCAAACTTGACGTAAACATTTTTCCTATTTTGTTGGGCCTAAATTTCTGGGTGAGCTAAAGTCAGATCCACTGGTGTTTCTGACTGTGGGGCCTGCTCGGTGCTAGAACCCACAGACACTGGAGATTTTGCAGTTTCAAGCTAGTTCTGTACCACAGGGAGTTTCAAGAGCTGCATGCCAGGCAGGCATGTGGGGACCTGCAGGCACGCCATGGCTGCTTAGGAACCCAGGAACTGTCTCTGTGTTTTATTCTGGGAGACCTGAGATCAGATCCTCTTGTGATCCCGACTGTGGGGGTCTGCTTGGTGCTAGAACCTCCAGACACTGGTGATTTTTGCAGACTCAAGCTACTCCTGTGCACTAGGGAGGTCAAGAGCTGTCAGGCAGCCAGGCGTGTGGTGGTCGCATGGGCGCGCAGAGGCTATTAGGGAACCCAGGAGCTCTCTCTGTGGCTTTTCTGGGTGACCTGAGATCAGATCCGCTGTGATCCGACAGACTATGGGGCCTGCTTGGTGCTAGGACCCACAGACGCGGGTGATTTGGCAGTCCCTAGCTATTTCTGTGCCCTAAGGAGTTCAAGAGCTTCCCACCAGCCAAGCATGTGGCGCTAGCCTTTGGAGGATATGCACCCATTTCTGTGGGGACTGGGGACTTTGTGGTTTTCCCTGGTGGCCAGAGGCTGGACACAACATGCTCCACAAAATTTGTATCTTTCACATCTGTGGGTCACAAGTGTTCGTGTTTTGTGGCTCTCAGATTGGTCCTTAGGTTGTTGAATAGTCATTGCTGTCCAGCTGATCAAACAAGTTGTGTGTTAGGTGCTGCCATCTTAGGTCCCTTCCCTGCCCAGGCAAGCATTCTTAACTGCTGAATCATCTCTCCAGTCTTCAAAGTATAGTTTTAAAACATAGAAATCTAGAAATTACCAGCCAAAACCTAATTATGAATATTATTGTGGATAATTATGTGACAAATAAAAACAACATATTACCTGTTAAAAAGCATGTGGTATCTTTACTAAAAATGCATTTACAGTACAAGTCTGATGCCTAAAAATAAGGAATCATAGGGGAGGATGGGGCAGAAAGATTATAAGAACCAGAGGATATGAGAATTTGCTGAGATTTGGTCTCCTAGGAATGTTAGATATGACACCCATGTAGTTTTACCAACATGACTGCCTGAATGTGAGCCAAACAAGGACCAGAACAATAGACATATTAATGTCATCTGAGAAACATCTCAACCTTACACAAAGAACTACAGGCAGCTAAGGAATGTTAAGAGAAGGAGAAATGAGTTGTCACTGGGAATAGCACACCAATTGATTGTCCAATATGATACAGTCAGACCTGAAAACAATATACAAGTAACATTATATGGACAAAGCAGGTTGTACTTACATATTCATGAAAAATACACATATGTACATATTCATACACATACATGAATGTAACAACAGATAATGAAAAATAAGCTTTGAATTTGAAAGAGAGCAAGGAGGGGTATATAAGAGGGTTTTGATTGAAGAAATGCTGAAAGTATTGAAATTATAATCTAAAAAAAAATAAAAGAAGTTAAGGAGTATCTCATATGAATTTTATCAAACAGAAACAAGTTAAATAAGTTTGTGTGGGACATGATAAAGTTATTGTCGTGCCATCTGGATACTGTGATCAGAATTGTCCATGAGAAATTCTTTCAGTTTGAAATGGCCCAAGGAAACACGTCAACACCATGTGGCCCATGGTCTTGAACTGGATCTGTTAACTCTAGCAAACATTGCTGTGATAGCTGCTGAAGCTTGCGTGGTCTACAGAGTATAAAGTATTACATTATTACATTATTATCATTATTGCAAAGGCTGCTTCAGTTGTACCCTTATCAAAAAAGTCCAATGAGATATTTGCAATATGAGGTACAACAGAATATTTAGAAAAGTTTCCATCAATGACAATTTTTCCTATATTTTTTCCTAGGCACCACATAGAAAAGCAGCTGGTTTTGTGCACCAAGCTATAAATTCTATGTGTGACAACCTCCTTTTATCAGTGCAGAAGAGGCTAGGGGAAATGTCTTCTCTTTTTGCTAAACTAACTTTAATATATTTTAAGCTTAAGAACAAAGAGCTTCAGAGTCCAAGTGTTCCCTTATTTTAAAATTCCTTTAAGTAAGACTCGATTTAAAGTAGAAGTAAGAACAGATAGGAGCATGGCTGTGGATGTTAATTAAACTTTCTGGCAGCAAAAATTCATAAATGTGCTTCAGACATGACACAGAACACTGTAGGGGTAGAAATCCTGTGGTTGTCATTTTCATGTTTTCCACTTCAAGTAAAAAATAATACCATGCAGTGATGCCATCGCCTTGATGAGCATGCTGAGACCTGAAGGTAGGGATAGAGATGCTACAGCTCAAAGTCATTTCACTAGGGACCCAGGAGGAGACCCAGAAAATGAATGTGGGTCTTCACTGTGATCCTCTAGCCACCTACTAACCAAAATCCCCAGGCTCAAGCTTCCAGCTAAAACCATTACGGAGAAATAGTAAAATATATATCTCCCCCCAAATATTTAATCATTACTTAGGCCATAAAGTATTAACTTATTCAGACTGTAGCTTCTAATACACCGAACACAGAAAAAGGTCTTCTGAAATAAGAGCCTAAGGTCACTTCAGTGCTATAGAGATGTAAGCCACATTGTTACGTCTACAAAGGAAAGTAGCCCAGATGAGGTCAGAACCCATCTCTTTTGTAACCAATCAACGACGTTAGCATATGTGGATGAGACTAACTGTGCACAGGCACTGTAGGTTAGGCAGGCTACTTATGCTAATGAGCCTGTATTTCTGCCCCCTGGGATTCCATTCCAACCTCATTTACCTACTGCAAATTCAGGGGAGCAGACTTGGCAGACCTCTGTTCAATAAGTGCGCAAATCAAACAGTTATAGTTTAGATGACTGTCCTTTGTTTCCCCACTAACAGCTATGAATTTCCTGCTTGTCACCGTCACTAAGTTTACACGGGAGACAAAATGGAAAGCAGTTGTCTGAGGCACGTTAATTACACCCCGAAATTGAAACAAAAACTGCTAGGAAGGGAAGCTTTGTAGAGTAGAGACAAAGACCTCAAGGTGCAACAGGAAAAACACCATTTGAAGATGCACAGAAGCCTCTGGGGATTTTTTCTGTAGATTGGCCAAGGACATTCAACCATCTACATAAGCAGTAAAACATAGTCACCATGGCCCTGAGGTGTCCATGACAATCAAGAGATCTATTTGCTTTCCTATAAAAAGAAGAGAAGAAAACGTAGACATTAAATAAGTGGAGAAGAGTGGAGCCTCTAAGATGAACTTGGTAATCTTAAATAAAAGGTTGTTGGCTAGGAGGGGGAATTTGGGCGTTTTAAAAGAACAGTCTGGAAGAAAATTCACAAAATTTCTAAGTCCGTAGTCTTGGGTTATTCAAAATCATCTTACATAGTTAAGTCTCACTCCACAAGTTTCCCTACTATGAAATGAGTGCTTCAGCTCTCTCTGCCTGCGGTGGTTACACATCAGACCACCATGTTACTGGCAATAACCATTTGCTCAACAGCAGCTTTAAACGCCTACATAGAGAGGAAGCTACTTTAAGACATAATAACATCCACTCTAAAGTCTCCACAAACAGGGGGAGAATTGCAGGGTTACTGGAATTAGTGATTTAAAGAAAGCAGGAAATAGATTTGCACACAAGGCTGTGGAACATGGCAACACAATTGTGGAAATAGGTGTTCAGAAGGCTACTATAGTGTGAAAGGAATTATTCGCAAGGAGATGGGCTGTAGCCTATTATTTATCTTGTCATTATGAAATAAAGAAAATAATTCTAAAAGTTTATTGGAAGCCTTTAAACCTTAGGAACTGTATTAGAAACTACATAGGAATAAAAAATACAGATTTGCCACCCTGAAGCTTACGGAGTGATGGGGCAAGGGCAGCTGGTTAAATTTCAGTAGATTAATCTCTTGCTTATTCAGTCCCACTCAGTTGATTTGTTCCAAATTTGTTCCAGTTTGTACAAGTCAAACCTTTTCCTCTTCCGTTTGATAGTAATAATGTTACTAATTATAGCATAGGCAAAATTCAACAAAGTTTTATTGATTCTTGCATTCTAAACAATTATGAAGGTTATTAGTAATTTACCATAGCTCATCTCCTCAAGGATTTACCCATCTCTAAGCATCTTGCTACCACTTCTTATTAACATTTCTGCATGTTAAATTTTTATGTTACCTCATAGTTGTTACATAATTATGCCCACAACAATCATTATAAATATTTCCTAAGTCAAAAAGTGAAAAGAGTACCAATTGCCCACTTCTCTACGTTTTATCCAAAACAAGGCATACAATACTCTCTTCTGACCTTACTTTCACATTTTGTCTGGTCACATGCCAATCCTTATCTTTGAACCCTGTTTTTCCCTTCTTGCGGTTTAGGGTTTTCGTGAATAAAGAAGCACAAACAACCTGGAAAATCAAATGCAGTTTCTGCACATGTTTAAATAATCATTTTCATATATGTGTCATTGCCATAGGTTTTTCTTAAATTATTATGTTTCATTTATTTACCATTTTAAATACTTGAATTTACTTTCTTTGTATAGAAGATATACTCGGACAATTTACATGAGCCTTGAACTTAATTTAGCTTTTGTACTTATTTTTAATTCTGAAAGGTACTAGCTTCAAATTTATGGCTATATTATAATGCAAAAGCTACCTTGGTTATCCAAAAATTAAATACATACCTTCTGTCTCAGTAATATTTTATGATAAACAACTGTAACAGCAATTATTCCCAAACAAGAATATTATATATGATGTTATCTTCATCTGCTTTCAGTATAATTAATGTACATATTTACTTGATTGCTGGTTGAAAAAATGATCGCCCAAGGAGACCTGTACTGCCATATTGTGCTTCTTTCTCATATATGTGTCTAAATATGTATTTGTGTGGATGTAACTCTAATGAAGGACTATAAAAATCCATTAAAATACACCTGATAAATCTTTGAATTCCTCTGAAGGATCCTCACTTTAAGATTATATTGGAATTAAAACCCTCACCAAGAAAATCCCTACAGTAAAATGTCATTTTAAAGAAAAAAATAGAACTTCCATTGATTTTCTAGTAACAGACTAAAACTTGCTAGTTATAATAACTAGCAATAACTAGCACACACACACACACACACAAACAGTTTTACAGAGGATCTGAAAACATTTTTTTAGATTTCTGAGCATTATGTCCCAGGCATAGGCAGGGGAAGCAAGAACAGTCTGTTTAGATATTTAGAAAGATGTGTATACTCTGAAAAGAGAAAATTCATGAAACACCATTCTTTGACATGATTAAACTGTGTAGCACGTTAAGAATGCCAATTAAAGTTTTAAATTACATTTTTGGAACCAACTGCCAGTAGCATCTATCTTCCTCAAAAGTAACATCTGTGAAGCTGGCAGTGTGACACCAGAGTCTTGGACACTATGGAGTTGGATATTACATGCTTTGCTCTGTTTTTCCAAAAATATCTTTTCAAAACTAACCTTTTTAAAAAAATCCATTCCTTTGAAATGGTTTTAGGTTTTAATATATAATAAATAAAACAATAATATATAATAAATAAAACTTTAAAGGCAGATCTACTGCATGTAATCATTTACATTTTGTTAGCTTTTTTCCAAGGGATTTTAGACAAACATAGACATACTTATCTCCTCACTATCAATTGCATACTGCACAGCTTTTAGTCCATGCCATTGAATCTCCAGAAAGGTGTTTGAAAGCTAGGTATTTGAAGACATACTCAAGTAAGTTAGAGAACAGTATAGATAAATTTACCCCCCTCCCCCCACACATACACTTTTATGTGACTGAAATCCAAACATCGGATAGCACTCAAGCTATCATGAATTTTTTTTTTATCTCAATACATCGCCCCAGCCTCTCATTCCAAGCTAGGCATTCACAGCTTCATGCAACTAACAATCAGATTCTCGTAAGGAACCCAACAAACCCAACAATAAATGTGAAGATACATAGCAAAGGCTTTAGGCACCTAGCCTTCATTGTCAGAACTTGCTAGAACAAAAACTGGGATAGGAGATCCCAAAAATCACCCAGATAGAGTTGCTCATAACCAATAGGCAATTCTTCTCTAGAGCTCACAGGCAAGTGTGTGTGTGTGTGTGTGTGTGTGTGTGTGTGTGTGTGTGTGTGTGTGTATTCAATATATATATTGAATGAAAAGTTTAAGTGCCACCATGAAGAGCGTGTACATGCTTGTGCTGAGCTTCTGATTTTCAGGTTGCATTCCAGGACTGATTCTCACACACTGTAAAGCCAGAGCGAGCAAGCTCATAGGCTTTGATCCACAAGGTCTTCTCATGCTCAATACTTCATTCCCTCGGTATCACAGAATTATAAGAAGATGAAGATGGCTGAAGGGCATGAGTCTGAAGCTATCTAGACATCTCATCAGCCTTACATATTACTTATACTACCATACACACTTCTAACATCCAAAGCTGGGATTTATTACTGGAGTGGCTTCCCAGAATTTAAGGCAATGGTTCTCAATCTGCGAGTTGAGACTCCTCCATGGGAGGGGGCTAAATGACCCTTTCACAAGGGTTGCATAATCATTTACCCTGCGTATCAGATATTTACATTCTGATTTATAACAGTTACAGTTATGAAGTAGCAGCAAAATTTTATGGTTGGGTCACCACAACATGAGGAACTTTATTAAAGGGGGGGGGGGTCACAGCATTAAGAAGGTTGAGAATCACTGATGTAAAGGATAGATAACGTGTGTGTGTGTGTGTGTGTGTGTGTGTGTGTGTGTGTAGACATATATATTAGATACACAATAATATCTGTTAGCAGGAACAGATAAAGTCGATTAACAGAAAATGCTGAGAGATACCCACGATGAATTTCATAGTTTCCTTTGTTTCCTGCACTTTGCTGTCTCTCAGTTCTTCTTTGTGTATTTGACTATTAACAGCTGCGTTAGCTTCTACGTTCAGTTGTGTTCTGATCCTAAATGCCGAAGCTACCTATTTGTAATCTATAAAATCAGTTTCCACGCATTATGGCCTTTTCATCAGCAAGGGCACTGTTATATCTTATTACTAAGGAGCTGGCTTTCAAAATGAGTCTACAAAATTTTAAAAAATTAAAAAAAAAAAAAAAAAAAAAAAAAAAAGGAGACGGGCAGTGGTGAAGTAAACTTTTAATCCCAACAGTTAGGAAGCAGAGGTAAATGGGTCTCCCTGAGTCCAGGCTACACAGAGAAACCCTGTCTGAAAAAACAAATTAGTTAATTACTTAATTGAAACAAATAAAAAATTGAGTCTAGAGGTATACCCCACAAGTAGTAGTTTGTAGCCACCAAAGCTCTGAGTTAAAACTTGTTGCCCTTTTTCCCTGTTTTGATGTCTTAGCTTGACACGACCTGATAAACGGTGAGTACATCCAGCTGCCAACGATTGCTGTCTAGAGCACTTTATGATGAGGACGTTTTGACTACATGCTTCAGTCAGACTTCTATCTAACTAGGAAGGCATAGTCTTTGGAATTCTTACTCACAGTAAGCAAGCTACCAGAATTCTATTAGACTAGTTTAGCACTCATCACGAGCCTCTGTCGTTAAAAATTCAGCATGTTACTGAAATATTAAACATGTGTGCTGCGTCTTTCTTTTCTTGCTATGAAACAATCTACCAGTGAAGGAAGGCTTAAAAATATATATGTACACTTTTAAAAATTGGTTATAAATATGAGATACAGAAACTAAATTTCTGTTGTCTTGTGCAAATGATGATGCTGACACGAAGCACATTTTAGTTGTATTTATTCTCTATAAAATGTTTAAGTTTTGCTATTGTTATTTTGGTTTTCCAAAGAAAAGCCAACTCATGTGTTTGAAAAAGGTTCGCTACCTAAAATGCATAAATTGGGTTCCCGGAAGGGTTTAGAAGTTATTTCTTCATTAGACGCCCAAATCCCCCCCTACAAATGCCACCACCGCAGCCGCACAGTCCGCCTCACTTATTGTCTAAAAGAATACCAAATTGGAACGGAATCCCTGCAGAACGGAAGCAGAACTGGCTAATAGGAGCTTTTATTTCCCGTAAGCGGCAACAGCTCTAGCAATTAAGAACAACAAACAGCCAAGGGGAGGGAGAAAAACCCAGAAGCACAATGTTTGTTATCTTGAGAGGTTTGTCAGGGAATGTGCAGTGTTAGGGGAGTAGGCACAGCTGCCCAGGTGGTAGGGGAGCTTCGGATATGCCTAGGGTGAGGCGGAACAATGCGGATCAGAGCATGCAGGAAAGATGGAGCCAAACCCACTGTATTTAGAGCCCAGTTTGATTAGGGTCCGTCTTGCAAAATGAGTGACCCCCTTATGAAGACCACAGAGCGGCTTTCCTTCTGTTACATCTTTTATAGGGACCCCCCTCTCCCTTCCGCAGTTTAGAAACAGAAAAGCTTGGCTTATTTATGTTTATTTCTGTGTTGACAAGTGTGATTCTTGTTTCTAACAGGCCTGACTATGAGATATAAGAAGTGAAATATTCGTCGGAGCTTAGTGAACGCTCGGTGAACCAGGAACAGGTCACAGTTGCCTACATTGCAACCTGGATCTTCATATTGAAATAGTGCTTGACAGCGTACCTCAAAATTTTAATCTGAGCCAATTGTAACCAAGGACGGGTTGTTTCACAAAAGGCTTGGTTCCTAAACTAAGGAATTAACTGTCAATATTGACTGGCTTGGCTACTGGGGAGTTAATTATCTCTTCCACCGAGTAGGCTTGTAGGCTCAATTTTCTTAACCAATATATTTTTATTAACAACTTAGTAACAGAGCATACGTCACTTATAACCCGACTAACCAAAACCATGGGAACTGAGGATTAATGGACACAATCACAAAACCTTAAGGATATCAGTTCCGAGGAATGATTCTCCTGGCACAATCTGCAGGATTTCTAATGCTGGAACCTGGAGTAACTAGAACCCAGAACCTCAGCAGGAGCCAGAGCCCCGAAGCCTTCTCTCAGTGGTTCTCTCTAGGAGTGTCTCAAACGGCAGTGATGAACAGCCAAAATTATCCCAAGTCTCCAAAAAGCCCCGCCTCCAGTTCTGGGCTCATTTATATATCTCATCCCAGAGTCTGTCCATGGGATCTTTTCAGCTGGCAGCAATTAAGCTCTTGCGTGACTCTAGTGAATTAACTTCACCTGTTCTCTCACAAGACCGTTTCAATCCCACACTTGGGATCCTAAAAAACAGGTTTATCTCTCCTTCATAGGCTTGAGGGTCTTTGCCATTCCCAGGGAAACTGAATTTCCTATATATGGTGGAGTCAAGCTCTGTCTTATTTTCTCGCCACTTCTGCTCACTGGCTGTAGACTGTGGTGGCCTTCTCGAAGGCAGGATGGACACCAGCTCACTTTAGGTTCAACCCTGTCTCAATTCTCTTACATCCACAAACAGTTAGTGATGTCAGCACTCCAGAGTCTTTCCTGGAAAACTGCTCTCCAGGGATTCTTCCAAATGTATATGTAAAAACGAGAAAAATCTACCTCCTATATAGCTCTGGTGGTCAAGCCACAAGTAGGAAGAGAGATGGAGAGAAAGAAAGGGAACTTCGTATTGAGATTGCAAATGTAGCAATAAGAAAGATGAGAGGGTAAATTAAGGAATGAAAGGAAAGGCTGAGGGCTACTAGGGAATCAGAGGGAGGGAATACTCAGGCCCCAATCTCCTGGAAAGCCTTGCATCAGCCTTTTGCTTTTTTTTTTTTTTTTTTTTTTTTTTTTTTTTTTTTTTAGATGCTGACAAGTAACACATGCCAAAAGATGGAGATGGAATTACAGCCTTAATTTATGTATGTTTTCAGAGTACAGTGCTTGAAGTAATACAAGACACTGAAACCTGCTGGGAGACCGGCAAGGCTGCAAAACCATTAGCACCTACCATTTAAAGCTGTTAAAAGGCAGTGCAACAGTCACAGTTGAGAGAGCTGCTGACACACTGTGGAAAGGCCAAAGTCAGCCTAAGCCCCATGGGAGACAAAGAGACTGAAGAGTTGTGAGGCAGTCAGCAACTGCTCAGAGGCTTTGTGCATTTCTAAAGACAGTTTGTTCTGGGCCAGATCCAATTACCGGCAAAGCCAATGGTGGCAATTAACACTTAGTAGGCACACAAAAAGACCCTCCATTACAATTAGCCCTTATAGATCAGCTTAAATAACAAATTGCACACCTTGTTCCAGTGAAGTTCTCAGAGCTCTGTCAACCCAGCAACTGGATTTTGAGGGGAAAGTGATGTGAAATCCCGAGGCTCCTGTTCATTGCAAGCAAAAGGTTTGCTAGAAGCAAAGCCCCCCGCCGCCATTTGCAACTGAATGACAGACACTGACACAGAAAATGAACTTCTTCAGATATATATTTTACACTCATGGATAAACTATGAGAATAAGAATATGAAATCTCCAAGTGGCATTTGAATTTTAATTAGCTCTCAATTAACAGCTTATGGCAATATTCATAACACTGGCATTTGCAACTAGAGATGAATAAAAAGGAAGAAGTAAGGGTTATGCATAAAAATGGCATTACCCTTTTTGTTTTCTCCCTATGAGCTAAATTTAGGCAAAGTAACAGAATAAACTAGCACAGAAGCCTTTTAACTCAAGGATTTTGTTCATTTCACTTCGTTTTGTTTCATGTAGGCAGGTGGGGGTCTTCTTGGAAGATTGCATAGTGGCCATAGCACTTTTTATTTAGCATTTGATAATGGCTCATTTTCCCTTACTTAATTATAATTTTGCATGATATTAAAGCTTACACCTTGAGCATTTCTCCATCTTAAAAATCCTGTGGCTATTCAGTTTTGAATAGTGGGAAAAATGGCTTACAGAGCTTCAAAGGATAAGTTACTATTCTTGAATGTGAAAAAATATAAGTTAACATTTGAAAGAATATGAAAAATACTTGTGATTTTTAAATTTGATTAAATTTTAATTAATTTTATTAAATTACAAAAGAGGTACCTCTCTATATATAATGTTTTATTTCATTAGAATATCATATGGAGAAAATTTCTTCATCCTAGAAGAAAATTACTGAGTATTTGGAAAAGACAAGAGTCTTCTGGCTCAGTGCAATTGATTCTAAATTGAAAAGAAACAAGAGGTTTTAATCTGTATGAGAGTCCCAGATTGGCAGGAACTCCATCATGACATGGGACTGATTTAAGGACTTTTTAAAATTTTTGTAAATCACATGGGATATTGATGCTTCAGAGCAATGCTTTTATCATTGAATGCCCTCTGACTCACCCTTAGGAACTTTTCACAAGATTTAGGAATGAGGCTCTAAAACTGGGTCATCATTTAGGGCAAAGAGAAGTGGTTATTATGAAAAGTGTTTGTTGCAGACTAGAACATTCTTCACATTTCAAAGATGTTGGATCCAAAGTATGATGGAGGCAACATATGACATCACATTGGGAGAGAGAGTAGGGACAGAATGGTGGTCTGGGTGCCAGCCAGGTGAATTTGCTCCATCTGCTCATGCTCATTGAGAGGCACTGCCACTCCATGGAAGGGCCAGGAGCCTTGAAAGACTGTCAACAACAGAAAAGAAATGGCTTCAGCCAATTGACAGCATCAGAGACGTCAACACATGAACAAGGAAGAAAAGAATCCAGAAGCAAGATTATGGGAGCCCCAACAGTGTTCCTGAAGCCAACAGCACTGTGATATCTGCAGAAGCTCTACTGGCTCTAAACTAGTGTGTACAAGAGAAATAAATATGGGCAGAATGTTCTTCATTGAAGTGCATTTTATCTTTTACCTATGAGATGAAAGTGTTTGAAGGTTACACTTACAGCAGCTTCAGAAATAATGGTCTCTTACGTACTAACACTTCCACCTCCACATAGATATCCATGTAAATTAAATTGCATATTTGTAGTGCCTTGGTTTAAGTCATTAACAACAGCTCTAATTTACATCCATATGCTGAATATGCGAGTGGATACAGTTACATAACACTTTCCCAAAGTATCGACATCTTCTGTTGGATTTCACAACTGATTTAAAAAATGGCTAAAATTTTCAAATCCTGGCTCTAACACTCCCTAGCCTCATGATACCGGTGAGATCCCCAACTTCTCTCAACTTCCATATTTTTATCTATGGTATGGGAAATTTGTAGCCACTGCATAAACTGACCACATGGATTACAAAGGAGAGATGAAAAGGGTGGGGCAATTCCTATCATGTCACACTAAGCTATGCACTTCCCAGTAGAAGCAATTTCAAATTACCTATGATAATATCACACATTCCAACTTGAAGCCAGGTTTTTATTTACTGTTTCCATTAATGTGCCTCCATGCACTTATCAATGTTAGAGAACTATAGATTTAGGCCAAATCATAACAGCAATTTTTATGTTCACCTCAGCACTCCTAACTTAGTAATTTTGACAAATAGTTCCTTTAAACACTTGGCTTTAGTAGTGACTGAAAATGGTTTGAAGAACTGAATTAGAAATCAACAATTTTAAAAAAAAAAAAAAAAATCCTGTGGCAAAGTTTGAAATAAAGGGTAAGTATAACATTGTTTTAAAGATGTTTCCTTTTACTTAGAGTACTTGGATATTTGTTGAACAACATGAAAACTATCTTGCAAGAATTTTATTCTTAAATGAATTTAAGTGAAAACAAAAATAGGCTATTGAAGAATGAGCTTCTCTACGGTGGTATTAATTTAATACATTAGTCATCGTTAAAATAATGAAATAAACAACACATCATTCAGACACAACAAGGCTTGTGCAGGTATGAACTCACAGGGACTCTGACAGTATTCAGACCTGCAGAAGTTTAAACTAAGCAAGATCTCTGCACTAAGAAGGGGAAGTAGACATAATGTCCCACCATTTGCAATGGATGCCTGCTGGGAAAGGAAAAAAAAATCAGTTTTGTTCAATGGAGTGTAGCTGGGTATATCATCCATACTCCAAGGCAGGCTCCAAGCCCAGGAGTAGCTGTCCAACACAAAACACTCTTTTTTTGTTTGTTTGCTTGCTTTTTTTTCCTTATTGTTTTCTTATTTGTTTTATTTTTTCATTTTGCTTCTTTGTTGAACATTTTTTTTGAGAGATGGAGAAATAACACGAAGTTAGATGGGTAAGAATGTGCATAGAATGTGGAGCAGAATAAAAATGATAGAAATATATTGTTTTTAAATCTACATAGATTTATTATATATGCATTTTGTTTGTATGTATGGACATGTACCACATGTGTGTCTACTTTCCATGGAGGACAGAAGAAGGTGTCGGCAGGTGGAAGTTGGGTTTTCAGGAACTGGAGTTACAGATAGCTCTGAGCTATCATGTAGATGCTGGTAATTGAACCCAAGTTCTCTGCAAGAGCAACAAGTATTCTTAACACTGAGCTATTTCTCCTGCTCCCAATCAAAAGATATGGTGCATAATTTTTTATATAAAAAAGAAAAAGAAAGAAAATGTATGGCTAGTTATCATGACTGTCATTTGCTTACTTTAAACAGTTCCCAGTCTCTGGTAGCTACTCTCATGATGAGCAGAAAACAAAATTAAAGGAAGACATAAGGAATAAACACATAGGTATAATGGGATGGATGGTTGGATGGCCATCTAAACCTAGATAAACAAAAACACAGCCATGGGTGAAACATTCAGGAGCTACAGTCTAACTGGGAAATTAAGATATAAATATTTCCTTCTTAAAAGGCTATACATAAGGTTCAGATGATAATTATCCAAGGGCTTAGGAGAAAGAAATAATTCAGACTGAAGATGAAGATCTCCTGGAGTTCACTTTGAGGGGAGCCACAAGGTCAACACATTTTCATAGCATCAAATTATTATTTTACTTGTTTAGCTTGCATTCTTTTGTGATTGCATGCCACATTTTCCAGAGGCTTTAATAGCTTTAATATCTCTATGACATCTAATAGGATATGTAGTTTGCATTTTCCAATTATCAATTATTTTGAAATATTTCTTGCTTTTTGAGACTATAACCACAACATTTCCCCTTCTCTTTTCTCCCTCCAAGTCCTCCCACACCACTCGTTGCTGTCTTTCAAATTCTGGAGTTCTTATTGTTATTGCATGCATATATGTATATACCTATACATACATGTGTTTGTGTGTTTGTTCTTAGAACTGACATTTTTGTCATTAATTAGTTAATTAATTAATTTATTTTACATCCCAGTCAGACAATCCCCTTCCTCCTCTTCTCCCAGGCCTGCCTCTTTACCTTCTCTCCCCCCATCACTTCTCCCTTTCTCCTTAGAGAAGGGGAGACCTTCCATAGATATCAACTCTCTTTGGTATATCAAGTTGCAGTAAGAATAGGTGCATCTTCTTTTATTGAGGTTAGGCAAGGCAGCCCAGTTAGGAAAAGAGATCGAAAGGCAGGCAAGACCCTCCTGCTCCTGCAGCTAAGGGTCACACACAAAAACCAAACTGCACATCTGTTACATATGTGTAAGAAACCTAGATCTATCCCATGTATGCTCTCTAGTGAGTGGTTCAGTCTGTGAGCTCCAATGGGCCCAAGGTTGATTCTGTAGTTTTTCTTGTGGTGTCCTTGGCCTTTCTGGCTCTTTCCATTCTTCCTTCCCATCATCCACAAGACTCACTAAGCTCAGCCTAATGTTTAGCTGTGGTCTCTGCATCTGTTTCCATCAGCAGCTGGGAGAAGCCTCTGATATGAGAGTTACTCTAGCCTTCAGTCTACAAGTATAGAAGAATACCATTAATAGTGTCAGAGGTGGGCTTTCTCTTATAATGTATATCTCAATTTGGGCCAGTCATTGGTTGACTATTCCCTCAATTGTGTTTTGCCCAGAAGAACACTATTTCCCGCACCATCAGCAATCTTTAGTTGCCTGTAGTTCCTTGTGTAGGGTTGAGGCTTTGTTTCACCTTCTACTTTGGCATGCTTTTTGTCATTTATCTCATGTTTGGGCAGCCACGTTGCTAAGACTTTATGGGTATAGTTTCTGTCGTTACTAAGACACAGGTCTTTCATAATAGCTCTCAATAAATGAACCCATATATACAAGTTCTTTTGGTCTTACAAAGTGGTAAGAGTATAAGAGGAATCCCAAGAATGCTTAATTTACAACAAAACATATTAAAAAAATAGTTATTGTACTTAATAAGTTTTAAAGTCTAAATGATGTAGTAGGCTCCAAGATACATATACACTCTAAAAATACGATTTTGATGTATTATCAATCAAGTGTATAGCCGACACATTTTATATAGAAGGAAGAGAATTTAATTTAATTTTTCACCTAGTCATGTGCACACATACCATAAGAGTAACACTGTCAGGAAAAAGCAAACAACTTGAGGTTCTTGGTAAAGACTGAGGTTGCATACTCAAAATTATCCATACTTTTTTCTTACAGAGAAGAAACATACACCAATGGGTGCCTTATATGGATTATCTTTATATATTTTCAAAATGAATAGAAGGGATTTGTGTGGAACTAAAGTGAACAAGCATTCCTCCAGTGTGGGAACACAGGGATAGAGGGAAGAGTTTTAATACTCAATCTTGTGTTGCTATCTCCTGTGCTTGTGGACTTCTTTCTGTTTATGATTACAAGGAGTTTATGAGATTTAAGTACCATTTAATGTAGGTGATGAGAAACAAAACTTTAGAATACTCAAAGCAATACATTTATTGCAACCCTTACCTGCTTGAGTCTTAACATTCAATCTAAGGCATCTTCTCCCACTGTATAGATATCAACAGCTTTGGCCTGAAATGAAATAACATTCCACTTGAGTATATAGCATCTTACTGACTCATACATATAATGGAGGTTTTTAGTCATGTGCATCTTCCCTCTTAAGCTTGAATTTGGATTTGGTTTCTCAGAATACCACAGGATCCAAATATGATAGTGCCAAAAATCAGAAGTAATAGCAGTGAGCCATGAAGCAGGCTTGCTCTTTGCTGGAAGTAAGATGGTGGGTGGATGGAAGGAAATGGGTAAGAAAGAGGATTGGGAGTGGTACAGTGGCAGGGATTAGGAGGACGGTGAGAGGGCTTTGTGAGAGAATGGAAATCAGAGGTGGGGGAGCATGTCTGTGATGTGCCAGAGACCTGGGAGAGGGGCTGCCCTAAGAAGTCTATGGGGGTCACATTAGATGAGACTCTTAGCAGAAGGAGATATGGGAACTGAAGTGGCTTCTGAGTGAACTGGTCTCATGCCAGGCTGCATAGTAACAAAGCAGTGTCAATGAACCAGCAGAATGTGTGCAGCCATTGCAGAGAGTGGACTTTACATGCCTGTGTCCCCACAGAGAAGTCAGGAAACAATTCAGGCTTTGATGTCAACAGATGTAAATCAAAATGATGATGAAGATCCTCTGTGTGTTGGTTGGACACTTTAAGAATTATGATGATGAGAAAAAAAGAATTATGATGATGTACAGGGTGGCAAAGATAAACCACACAGTCTTTGATCAATATAAATATTCAAGAAATCAATACATTTATTATCACAATTTAAATCTGTCTTATTTTCTTCATTTTTTCTTTAAACACATGAAAGATAATCAAGAAAGTAAAGGAATTTACCCAATACTGAATAAACATTATGTACCAGAGGGCTCAGTATCCAATGTCTTCTACTAGGATATTCTATAGGGGACAATTATAATACTGCTGGAGAATGCGGAAATAATAACAGTGGAGATGATGAAGAGAGAGTGAAGGAGGAGAGTAAGGTAAACATCAAATGTATGTTCAGGAACGTGAAGGCCAATTTTATGGTGCAATCACGTCTGTCCCACAAATACATATGTACATAGACACATAAGAAGCTTATTAAGGCCTCGATTTCTCTCAGTAGACAGTCAGATGTCAAAATGAAGCTATCTGATGACAATGAAAGCAAACAATGGATGAATGAGATGAGCAGGAGGATTGCTGTGAATTCAAGGCCAGGCTAGGCTATGAGTTCTATGCCACACCCTTGGCTAAAGAATAAGATGGGACATGAAATTAGCAGCAAAATGGATGGAACTAGAAAATATCATCCTAATGAGGTAACCCAAACACCAAAAGTCATGCATGGTGTGTATTCACTTTTAAGTGGTCATTAGCCATAAAGTACAGGATAACCATGCTACAATTCACAAACCCAAAGAAGCTAAGTACAAGTAGGGCGCAAGGGAAGATGCTTGAATCTTATTCAGAAGGGAAAATAAATAAAATAAGCATTGGAGGTGGATGGAGGTAGGTAACTGGGTAGGGATGAGGATAGGTAGCAGTACAGGGGTGGAGATTAGGAGTAGGGAGAGTCCAGAGAGAGAGGTCTGGGTGAAAGAATGGAAATTGCAGGTGTGTGTGTGTGTGTGTGTGTGTGTGTGTGTGTGTGTGTGTGTGTGTGTGTGGTGGGCACCTCTTTCATGTGGCAAAGATCTGGGAGAGGTACCAGGAAGACTATGGGGGTCACCCTAGCTAAGACTCCTAATAGGGAGATATGGAGCCTGAAGTGGCCATGTCCCAAAGACTGGCCCTACTTGAGCATGCATGAACCTTTTGCACATATGAAGTACATGTGAAGCATGGTCTTCATGTGAGTCTCCCTATAACCAGAGCAGGGTCCCTCTCTAACCCTGATACCTCCCTTAGGATTCTGTTCTCCTAACTGGAGAGGATGTAAAGTGAATAAAGAAATTAATGAAAAAAAGTAAGAATAAGACAAGAAAAGAAGGGAGGATGGAAGGATGGAGGGAAAAAAGGAAGGAAGAAAGGAAGGGAAGAAAGAAGTAAGGAAAAACAAAGAAAGAAAAGTATTTATCTCTACTTATTTTTCCTAGTTTTAAATTCTGTCTACAGGTAGTTTGTCATTATTAATAGTGGTTTTATGGTCAGAATGACTACAGTATCCCTTTGAAATATGTAAAATATAGATAAAATATTAAAGAAAACTGATGCCCAGAGAAAATTTTATTGTCTGACATGGCATGTGATCCGCTCTCCTCTGTATCAACACCCTTTTTCATTACTATTCACTTTCTCCCAGTACGAAATAGAAAACATTTTTTTCCTAGTTCCATTGTTGCTTGCCTGAGTCATGTGACTTGCATTGGCAATAAATAGAATGCTGGGATCAAAGGCTTGAAATGCATTAATATAATCAGGCTTACCTTTTGGTGAGCCTGGCTCTTTCTTTGAGAAGAATGTGTTTTTTTTTTTTTTCAGATAGCTGTTTATCCATGGAAGATGAAAGCCAGGTGGGACAGGCTTGAACCTAACCTGTAGATGGAGGGAAGCCAACCTAACCCTGCCTATGTCAGCTGCATTCCAAGTACCTGCAGAGACTTGAGAAATAAAGTATATGCAACAAGCTAAAATAAAAGCAGATTTTAAAAAGTCGCTGGTTTTTGTTGTTTTGATTTTATTTTTATCAATGGCAACCATTTTATCCTCTTATTCACCAGTAGTATGTACACACCTTTCTCCATAAAAATCTTCTGAATATGCTGCCCATTGCACTCAGAAAACCTGACAGCTGATATAGAGGTGATAGTGATGAAAGAAAAGTCAAGTGACTTGCCAAAGAATAATCAATAATGACGTAATTAAAATGTCAACAAGTACTCCTAGCTCAATGCTCTCTGTTCTCAATCCTGCTAGCTATCAACATTTGTGTTAGAATATGGTATAAGAATAGGTTCCTGCAGCAAGTCAACCACTGCTGCCAAATCAACACATGCAGTAAAATATTTAGTGCAGTTGAATATACTTGGCTGCCATGAAGAATGCTGAGGTATGCAATGTTCAGTGGTTGACATGGCCATTCCAAAATTAACTGGATCGGTACAAATGAGGTTATTGAATTTTTCTGCAATTCTAGCTTTACTGTGAGTGTTTATCAAATAACTTGTGTGTGCATATAAGAACTTATTTGGACTCAGTCCTCTGGGACTTTTTTTTATTACCTTATAAAAATATACTGGAAATATAACGCTTATTCTGTGCTGCAATAAATTGCTGTGTTGTTAGTATGTGTGAAAATATTTGAATTTCTATTAACCTAACTGCAAGACTTCAGTCTTCACTTGCTATCTGACTGGAAATATGTCGCTGGTTCAGATGGCGCTTGCATTCCAGAAAGGAGGCTGCTGCTGCTGAGAAACATAAACCAAAATAGCCTTCTCCCCAGACAGTTCTCCCAACTCATACGTGCACTCAGACAATAGCCACTTTGCTTATTTCATTATAATCGCTACAAGCTCCAAAGCTTCCAGCAGAGAGTTTTGTTTCTGTGTTGAACACCAAGGTGCACTTGTACAATCAGAGGAGAGTGCATCATGTTTCCCAGGAGAAAAATCACATTCACGGCACTCACTGTGCAGTGACGAGTGTGATAAAATTAAACGTGGTTTAGAGGTACTTGAATGAATTCAACATACTGCTTAAATAATATAGTTGTGCTTAGTGTCAGTGAACAAAATACCTTGGTTTTTTTAATTTTAGAAAGTGAAAAAGTATCATTTAATGTGTCTATAATTTAGCATCTAATCACAAATTTAGTCATTGAGCTAAAAATATTATCCCTGTACATCAAAATATTGAAGGTTTTAAAAATACATTTTATTAATTTATTCATATTACATCTCAATTGTTATCCCATCCCTTGTATCCTCCCATTCCTCCCATCCTCCCATTTTCCCCCTACTCCCCTCCCCTATGATTGTGATTGAGGGGGACCTCGTCCCCCCGTATATGCTCATAGGGTATCAAGTCTCTTCTTGGTAGCCTGCTAACCTTCCTCTGAGTGCCTCCCCATCCAGGGGACATGGTCAAATATGAGGCACCAGAGTACGTGTGACAGTCATACCCCACTCTCCACTCAACTGTGGAGAATGTCCTGTTCATTGGCTAGATCTGGGTAGGGGTTTGAAGTTTACTGCACATATTGTCCTTGGTTGGTGCCATAGCTTGAGCAGGACCCCTGGGCCCAGATCCATCCATCATAATGTTCTTCTTGTAGGTTTCTAGGACCCTCTGGATCCTTCTATTTCTCCATTCTCCCATGCTTCTGTCATCTAGAGTCCCAATAGGATGTCCTCCCCTCTGTCCTACTTTCCTGGTAAGTGAAGACTTTCATTGGGACATGCCCCTTGGGCTAGTGCCCAATATAAGTGAGTATATACCATTTCAGTCTTTCTGCTTCTGGGTTAACTCACTCATTATAATCATTTCTAGTTCAATCCATTTGTCCACAAAATTATGGGAATTCCTTTTTTTTAATAGCTAAGAAGTAATCCATAGTGTAAATGTACCATAGTTTCTTTATCCACTCTTCTACTGAGGGACACTTAGGCTGTTTCCATGATCAGGCTATTATGAATAAGGCTGCTATGAACATGGTTGAGCAAATGGTCTTGTTGTGTGCTGGAGCATCTTGTGGGTATATTCCAAGGAGTAGGATAGCTGGGTCTTGAGGAAGCCCTATTCCCAGTTTTCTGAGATGAAGCTTTCTGTGTTTGTAATGTTCTAGGGATAGGATACAACAAGTTTTAGATACTATAATGTTACATTGATAAAGGTCAATCATTTCTTCTGATCTTTACTATATTAACTTTGCTCTTAGGTCGATTTTTAATCAAGATAAAATACCATGATGTTTTCAATATATAGTATATTGAATATGTAATGAAACATTTAGGGAATTTCAGAAATAGAATACTGTGATGAAGAAAAGAGATACTAAGTAAATAGAAAAATGAGCATTTTCAGCTAGGACATCTTTAGGAATAATCAAATTCAATTTCTATATTTACGTTGAAGAATCTGGCAAAGTAATGAGTTCATTTTCCTGTTTCTTGAGTGTAGTAGGAATCTATGCCACACAGGCAGTCTCTCTCAGCAGAGCATCCACTGGGTGTCTATGAAAAATTTCCTCATAATTTGCAAACCAAATCAACCACTGTAGGAAAGAAGGACCTATAAAATTAATTGGAGTCTGTTTTATTTACATTATTTTAGTTTTCTGTGTGTGGTGTGTGCACATGTGTGTTCACATATGCCATGACACACATGTGTAGGTCAGAGAACAATTGTAGGGAGTCAGTTTTCTCCTTCCACCAAGAGGGTCTGAAGGGTCAAATTTAGGTCGTCAGACCTGGTGGCAAGCACTGTTGACTGCTGAGCCATCACACTGGCCCTATTTTGAATTAAGATTAATAAGGATAGACATAGATACTAGTCAAAGTGGAAAGATGAGATCATTTACAGCAGTAAAACTTATATGTAGTTATGTTCTTGAATATGTAGATATGTTCTTGAATAAACTAAATAAACAAGAAGCAATTCAGAAAAGTGCCAAGAAAAAAGACATGTAGAATAACATCAAGGAAGGAAAGAAAGAGAGAGGGAAAATGACATTCTACAGAAATTTACCCCACGACGAAGACAAGGGAAAAGTACGCAACTTAAGCCTGTGTCCTGTAAGAATGCAAAGAGCGTGGAGAATATGAAACTCAAGTGAAAGGTTAAAAGAAACACAAACATTTCAACCTTAAAAAAAAGATTCAGCACCAAGAAGAGACTTGATACTGTATGAGCATATAGAGGGGGAGGAGGTCCCCTCAGTCACAGTCATAGGGGAGGGGAGTAAGGGGAAAATGGGAGGGAGGGAGGAATGGGAGGATACAAGGGATGGGATAACCATTGGGATATAATATGAATAAATTAATTTTAAAAATTAAAAAAAAAAAAGATTCAGCAAATACCACATGCAGCTGCTTGAGAGGATTAAGATTTTGGTTTTAATGACAAGACGAGAAGGGACAAAGACAGTGCACACTTGGAAAGCAACAAAGACAACGGAGAACATGTGTCTATCATGCTGTCATTTATATCCCGTCACGGAGACGGCTATTATCAAACACATCACATTGGAAAAGCTAAAAGCTCATCCCACACTTCACAGTACCTGTCCATCAACATCACTCCATTCATTTGATGGTTTCATGCCTCACCCTTGCAAAAACTTTTCTTTTTTCTTGCCTTCAGGAAACCCATATGCCTTCCGGTCTCCTCATCTTGGTTGCTTTGGCCTTTCATTATCTTTCCAACTTGTGATATTGAGGAGCTTTGGGATTACTTCTTCATCTTTAACTCAAGTTCAATCTCCAAGTGATCTCTTCTGGGTCCATGCCTTTAATTACTAGTTTTTAAATTCTTACTGCGAAATGTATCTTTTTGAAGCAATCTTACATTCCGAACCTCAGACTCACATATCAACTTTCTAGCTGGGAGCCCCGCCTGAAAACCATTGTCTGAAAGGAAGCCCTTACTATACACAGAAGTTTGCCTTCTGTGAACCCTGTATTGTCTCTATTGTCTGGGCTAATAGCAACTTTGATGGTTTGACCCCCAAATGTGAAGTGAAGTTGTTTTCTCTTACATACTGTAGCCAGTACACCACCAAATCCTGTTGGCTACATATTTATATTATCTTTTGAGATTTGTTGCTGGAGTTTTCAGCAGCATATGAGCTAAGGAAAGGTAGCTCTGATAAATATGTGGGAAGCTGCTCAATTACAAAAATCAGAGCACTCTTGGACCAGGCTTGATTATAATTGCAATAAGATTTACACCAGTTCTAGTTCACAGTTCTTTCTAACACATGACTTGCTTGGGCATTTAGTTATGTTATGATGGATAGTTTTCTCTCTTTAGCCTGAAAGATTGTGGGAAACTTTTTTCTATACCTCAATATATTTTTGTTATCTTTAGATAATTTCATACCTGAATACCATGTATAAATGCCACTATATCATTGCACTGATCCGTTTCCCTTTTTTTTCCTCCCTTGTTCCCCTACTTCCTATCAAATTCATGAACTCTTCTTTAATTAGTATCATTACATAGATCATACATACTTACACACACACACACACACACACTACAACCTGCTGAAATAATTTGTTTCTGTGTACATGTGTTAAGAAATTATCACTTGAGATTGGATAACTTGTCAGGCCTCTCATTTCTGAAGAACTGTGCTTCTCCTTCTCTCAGTGGCCAATAATCGTACATTACTCTTCATCTAGGGATGGGGAATTATAAGCTTTTCTCCTTCCATTATGACATGGATACTGGGTTTATCATTGTGCAGGTGTTGGCATTAGGTTATTGTGTAATTCAAATGCTGATTTATGTATCCCCCATATCTGGTTGCAAGCCTTGTTCTGAGAATCTCCTGTGTCTATGTTGTATAAACTCTGCTTCCGAATTGTTCCATTGTATGCCAATAAATCAGTTTACAGCCAATCGCTGAACAGGGGAGAGAATAAGGCTGGACTTTCTGCCAGGTAATGGAGGAGGAGAAGAGGAAGTAGAGGACTCATGAGGGGATTCAGCCACAGACAGAGATGCAGGGGCCTATGGGGTTTTGGCAAAGATGGAGACAGGATAACATAGAGGGTTAAGAACAGACTCACACTGTTCAAGATTATGTTGTATAGCCTTATAAACAAATATAAAAGAGTCTCAATTATTTGTGTGATCACTGAGTTACGAGACAAACTAAGAAAAGCAAACACGGTTACATGAAAATACCTTTAACATGCAGGTTTTGTTTATACAACCACATTGTCCATATTTCATGAGTGCTTCTTCCATGTCACACACAGAAAACACTATCCCACAGAAGATGCCCCAGTTCTGTGGCTCCTAACATCTTCTTGCATCTCTTTCTGTGATGTTCTCCAAGCCTAGGTTTAGTAGTTTTATTGGATGTATCAGTTGGGGCTTTGTCAGGCATTTTGAGTAGACAAGCATTTCTGTGATGGTCTCTGCTGCAAAGTGAAACTTATTTGATAAAAAGTGAGAGCTTTTTAGTCTATTGGTTTAAACATTGATAATTCAATAAGGGCTGGAGAGATGGCTCAGCAATTAAAAGCAAGGCTCACAACTAAAAATGTAAAAGAATGCATTTGGAAATTACACTGGTTTGGGAGCCTGGCAGTATTAGAAACTCCTCTCCATAGCTTTACCAGCCAAGGACTGGTGGCTGGGTTTACAAGACCAGACATGAATTATCTCTAATTGAGTAGGCATTAAATACAATTAGACAGCTGTTGCTTACCACAAAGATACAAGCACTAGTATTGCAGATTAGGCATATCTTGCATTTCTGGTCATTGTTGGGGTTTGTTGGTTTTATATCTGGTTAGGGCTATTGGCTGCTTTTCTCCTTTGCTGTTTTCAGATACTGAGAACTAGTTCTCAGGAAGGAGGTTTTCATGTCAATTCCAGCTCAGCTTTTCCAAGACACAAGTCCAAAATCTGTGGTGTCTTCAGCAACATTGTCTTACCTTCAAGTTCTTAGAGGTAGCCCAAATCTATGGCAATGGCCTATATTGGCAATAACTTTTATTGCTCTATTGGTTTTCCAGTTGCTTGGACCCCTTAACTTGAAGGGATATTTTACATACCTGGCACTGGAGTTTCTGTTGGTGATTGTTTGGGAAGCATTATTGCCCCAAGTGGCACACATTCATCCACATCCACACACCCCACCCCACACACATACCGACATACTTACAACATCCCCCCCCCCCCCGACACACACTGAATTTTTCTTTCTTATTTAAATTATTTTGATCACATTAATCCCCTCACCCAAGTTCTTCTAGATCCTTTCCCCTCCCTACTCCACCAACTTTAATTTCTTTCTCAAAAAGCAAACAACAACCCCATAGAGCACCAAACCCCCTCAAAACCAAGAAAACCAAATAAAACTGTGCCTGCCTCCTTGCACCCCCCAAGTATAACCTAATAAAAATACATATAAAATTGTGAAGTCTATCATGTGCTGTTCAACTACTCCCAATCATAAGGCCTGTCCTGAAGTGGTTGATATAACCAGTGTCCCTCTATTAGAGAAGGCTTGTGTGACTAAGAACCTGGGACTAGATAGCCCAGGGATCTAGGGGAAAATCAAATAACACTACTATTAAAAATGCGGTGATAAAACGACTCCTAATGGTATTCTGCTATGCTCATAGATCAGAGCCTTTGTTCAGCCATCATCAGAGAAGCTTTCTCTGCAGCAGAGGAGAAGAAATACAGAGACCCACAGCCTGACACTATGCAGAGAGGGAGAGACCTTGGAATCCTCAGTCCTAAACAGGATGGCTCCACACAATATGTTTTAAAGTAAAGACAAAATAGTGTTGTCTATAGCTTCTCCAACCATCCTCAGTCTGATTTGTACCTTTCCCCTCTCATTTTCTCTGTGGATTATTTACTCTCAGCCCTCACAAATTACAGTCCTCCCTGGTTTTGTTAATCACTGCTTACCCCTCTGCAGTGTATGGCTTCTAAGCTAAGGCTACTTTTGAATCTGGTTTTCTTTCTCCAAATAGGTATTTGTTTCTTATACATAACAACAGAATGGGAGGTTTATTTCTATGCTTTAAATGCTCTTATTCAAAGAGCAAAAACTCCCATTATGTGTCCAGTTAGAGAGGAAAGAGCCACAAGGTTGCATATATGCACTAAGCCTTAGGTAAGATGAAGATGATATCTAACTCGCTCTGATCTCTGTCATTTCCCCAGAAATGCAGCTGGTGGACACACTGGCAATTTAGATTCATGATGGTCATTATGATTTGCAAACCAGCACCCAGAAATTGATCTCAGCATTTTAAATGAGGATAACTAAAGCCAGAAACAGTCATCTTTAACAAAGCATGAACCCAGCTTCAAACTGTTTATCACATTTTGGATCAAGGACACCTGGATGTAGTGATCAGCATGAAGACAACTAAATCTTCATGAAAGAAAATGCCATCATTGTATGGTTTTCAATACCCCCTATTCAGTAATGTCAACCTCCTCAAGCATTCCAAGGCATAGTATAAATTACCTGCTAGAATAAAGATAGATAATCCAAAATGCATATAGTATCCTATTGATATATTTAAGAACTACATGAACATTTAAATCGTACAGTAGGAGAAGAACAGAAAAAATAGACAAGAAAACTAAAACACATAACTGTGGATGTGGAAATATTCAAATATATACATTTAATAACAAAATGAGCAACAAACTCAAATGTAAACATGATGTGAGAAGTGGGAGGCAGATCAACTTGAAAAGCATAAAAATTGTTGAAACTGCCCAATGCATGTAACTGTGAGCCCAACAAAAAGAGGAGAAAAATATAAGATAGCATGTATTATTTTTTAAACAAATTCGTTTTAAAAAAATAATTACTCATAGTAACAGGATTCTGTGCACAAGTGTGTGTGTGTGTATGTGTGTGTGTGTTTGTGTGTGTGTGTGTGTTTGTGTTTCCTTCAGTCAACACAAGCTGGACCTGGAGTTGTCTAAGAAAATAAATCCCAATTAAGAAGTTGTAGGCAACTCTGTAGTACAGTTTCTTGGTCAATGATTGATGTGTATGGGCCCAACACACAGAAGGTGGGTAGGTGGTCCTGAGCTGCATAAGAAAGGAAACGGGCAAGCAGGGCAGTAGTGGCAGACACCTTTAATCCCAGCACCAAGGAGGCAGAGGTGAGCGGATCTCTGAGTTCGAAGCCAGCCTGGTCTATAGAGTGAATTTCAGGACAGCCAAGACTACACAGATAAACTCCCATCTTGACTGCCCTCCCCCAAAATAGAACCCGACTAAAAACTATTTGCCCCACTCACTGATCATTTTTTTAGTTGCCTGTATTTCATTTTGTAGCGTTGGGTTGGGTTTGGTCTAGTCCATGTCTGGACCTACTCTGCCTATTTTCCAACTACTCTTTCTCCTACTTTCATTCCTGCTTTGTTATGTCTTGCTGTATTTAATTAGGACAATTAGTATGGGTATGGGTGGGGATTATTTATTGAAGAATTAGTAAGTAACCAATGGCACCCTATTCTTAGATAACCATTAACTGAAAATGGCTCCACATGGAGGCAATGGAGACTCAAAATCCCTCCTCAATCCATGAAAGTACATTGGAGGGCTCCATTTTAAATAAATTTTTATAGTTAAGTATACCTATGTGATTTCATAAGTGTAATGGACATGTCATACACAGAAGACAGCATTTATGAAGACATTCTCTAAAAGCACAGACTTAATGGTCCTGTTCTTTCTTTTGAAATGTTCCCTGAGCCTTGAAGATAGTGATACAGATGTTCCATTTAGGTCTAAAAACGTAACAATTGCTTATTGTCAGGACTTTGGCAGTTACAAACCTGTATTGAGCATTGTAGGAGGGCTCTCTTACCAAGGCTGAGTGAAACACTCATTTGTGAATACAAATTTATTTAGAAAGGAATGTGACAACACATCAATACAACAAAAACAACAACAAAAACAAAACAACAACAACAAAAAACCCAAACAAACCACTAGCCAAGTCCATCATAGGGCCTATGTGCACCAGCCATGAGATCTTACCCAGCTTTACAGAACAGACGTGTTGTGGGACAGATATGAAATACAAGTAGACAGTGGTAGGTTGGCCCCGTAAGAATTGTGCCACTACTATCGCTTGACATGTGGCCCAGAGCTGGGTGAGATTGGCAGTGACTTTTTTTTTGTAACAAACTGTATACCATATCCTAGCACTACAAACACTAGCCAGCATAGAGGAAGCTTCTAGTTCAGTTTCTGCTTGATTTGTTTTTGTCTTGCTATCAAACTGTGTGGCACATTCAATGGGCTTACTGTGCAGTTATGATTGGTATCAGAGAAAAATAGCAATAACCTGTGTTTTGGGGCCTTCTCTCAGACATACCTGGCTGATAACTCAAAGGGTGGTATAATAGCTGGCACTTGAATTTTCATTTAAAAACTTAAGGCCTTTTAAGGAGCATTGCCCATCCACACAGAGTCTCTCTTCTCACATTGCTTAAAATGTTTTTGTTTATTATTTATATATTTTGTATGTCTCTTTCCATGTGTCTCTCTGTGTCTCAGTCTTTCTGTCTCTCTCTCTCTCTCTGTGTCTGTGATGTGTGTGTGTGTGTGTGTGTGTGTGTATGTGTGTGTGTGTATGTGTGTGTGTATGTGTGTGTGTATGTGTGTGTGTGTGTGTCTGTGATGTGTGTGTGTGTGTGTGTGTCTGTGATGTGTGTGTGTGTATGTGTGTGTGTGTGTCTGTGATGTGTGTGTGTGTGTCTGTGATGTGTGTGTGTGTATGTGTGTGTGTGTGTGTCTGTGATGTGTGTGTGTGTGTCTGTGATGTGTGTGTGTATATGTGTGTGTGTCTGTGATGTGTGTGTGTGTGTGTGTGTGTGTCTGTGATGTGTGTGTGTGTGTGTGTGTGTGTGTATGTGTGTGTGTGTGAATGCCAAGGCTCATGTGTGGAGATCTCCCTTTCTATCATGTGGATTCTGGCTATCATACTCATGTGGTCAAGATTGGCAGCAATACACTGAAAGGAAAGCCATATTTTAAATTAGCTTATAAAATAAGCTTCTTGGGCTGAAGAGATTGCTCAGCCATTAAAGGCTAGGCTCACAACCATAAATATAAAATAGTAGGCTTCCGTATGACATTTTCATATCTCCTTAGTTTTAGTCCCCATAGGTTTAGTTAGCCTTCTCCACCAATTCATTCTCTGTTCAATTCTCCCTTGGCCATTTTGCCTAAAAATGTCTAACCTCAGTATTCTACAACCCTCTGTACTTTCACATAATTGGCATCCTACTATATTATCCACACTAAGGCCTTCTTTTTATTCTTGAACTATAAAGGCACACCAAACTAAACACAGGAATCTTAAAAATTGCAGCCAATGCCGACATGTGAGAGAACATGGGGCATTTGTCTTTCTGAGCCTTAGCTACCTGGTTCAGAAAAATATGCCTGGTATATTTTTTGGTTCCACTCATTTTTCTAAAATTTTTAGGGTTTAATTTTACTTTTCCTCTGAATAGAATTGCATTGTGCATATGTATCATATTTTCCTTATCCACTCACCCATTGATGGCTATAGAGTCTAACTCCTTTTCTTAACTATTTTGAATAGAGCAAAAATAAACATGAATATGCACATATCTCCAGTGCAGGATATAGAGTCCTTTAGGTATGTATTCAGGAGCTGTACAGCTGGACCATATACTAGTCCTATAATTTGATTTTTTTGAGAAATATCCACACCTATACAGTGTATACATATTCCCCTTTCCTCACATTCTTACTAGCATTTGTTATCATTGATTTTTTTCATAAAAGTCATTCAGACTGAGATGAGATGAAATCTAAGAATTGTTTTAATATGTATTTACCTCATAGTTAAAGATGTTGTACACATTCTCAAACTGGAGTTATTAACTATAAACCATTAGCATGGTTATATTTCATTAATAGTGTTATCGCTATATGTGTAAATAATGCCTTCAAATCTAACAGAGAAATTAGGTCACGCAAAATAGATTGAATAGAATGTATTCAAGTAGCCTAGTACATGACAACATGTTTAATATTATTTGTTATGAAGAAAATTCAGATTAATGCCATATTATAATACTAAAATCAAAACAAAAATTAAGTACAGAATCTTAGCATGAGTATATGTTAGCATATATTTCATATAATACTAATAGGAAAATTAATTGGACCATTCACTCTGAGAAAACAGTCTGGCAATATTTAATGAACACACAGACACACACATGCACATGCATTCAGGCACATACACATGCACACACACAAGCAGGCACACATGCACACTGGCACACACACAAGCAGGCACACATGCACACTGGCACACACACACGCACTATGATACAACAGTGCATACTAAAAATAATCCCAACAAAATGTCACCAAAATGCTTTTTCAAAGGAGTTGACAAAACTGAGAATAGTTAAACAAAATTGTAGGAACTTAAGTATGAATCAAGAGAAAGCAAGTAGTGAATTATATTATTTTTATAAAATTAAATACTAACAGCTGGTAAAAGTAAACTATTGATTCATACAATATGGTTGAAAACTGACATTAAGCTGGATGAAAGATATAGATATACAAAATAACATGTAGTACTTTAAAAATGTTCAAGCTAACCAAGCTTGAGCTGGAGAGGGAAGTCTGAAATTTAAAAGAGAGATTTTTATTTCTTTAAAAAATATTTATTTGTTCATTTTTATTATAATTTATTCAGATTACATCCCAATTGTTATCCCCTCAATGGTATCTTCCCCTTTCCCCATCCCACCCCCTTTCACACTATTCCCCTGTGACAGAAGGGGACCTCCTTCCACACCATATGACCACAGTCTATCAGGTCTCATCCAGATAGCCTGCTTTCCCTCCCTCTGTGTCCCACCGGGCCTCCCCAAAGGGGAAGTAATCAAATTTGGGGCACCAGAGCTCATGTCAGAGGCAGTCCCTGCTCTCCCCACACCTGTGGAGAATGAACAGTCCATTGGCTGTATCTGAACAAGGGGTCTAGGTTCACTGCATGCATTGTCCTTGATTGCTAGAGCAATTTGTGAAGGCCCCCTGAGTCCAGATCTGCCAGCCTTGATGGTCTTGTGGGGATCCTGGACCCTCTCGGTCCTTCTATACACCCATTCTTCCATACCACTCTCACCTGGGAATCAGCAGTGATTACCAACATCTGTCCTGATCCACCACTGAGTGGAGACTGTCAGAGGACATCTATTTTTTTTTTTTTTTTTAGGTGTAACGTGTTTATTTCACTATGTTTGTGCACCATATGCCTACCTGGTGCCCTGCAGAGGCTAGAAGAAGGCATCATATCCCTTGAGACTGGAGATACACATACATCATTGTGAGATGTAACACAGGCGATGGAAATTTAACTCAGGTCCTCTGGAAGAGTAACCACTGCTTTTAACTGCTGAGCCATCTTTCTAGCACCCAAGTGATAGATTCTGAGTGCCAATGCCTCAGAAGGGACAATGGCAAAAATTATCAGGTAATCTAAATGATAGTAATGTATATTAATTTAATGGCATTTCATTTACTAGTTTATATGCATAAGTTCAGTACTCAGGAGTCTGGGAAAGGGGGAAATGAGCATAAACTAGTATAGACACTATGCATATCTGTGTGACAATTTCTCAAAGGGCAAAAAGTAGAACTAGTATATTACCCAGCTATACCACTCCCTGATAAACAATCTAACGATTCTATATCCTACTCATGAAACGATCACACCTATGTATATTGTTGATTTATTTATAATAGCTTGCAATTGGGATAACCCTACGTAACCACGAACTGATGAATGGTATCAACAAACAATGTGGTACATATACACAATGGAATTTTATTCAACGTTAAGAAAACCAAAGTTACGAGAATTCTAACAAAGTGGATTAACTAGAAAGTAATGTAGGCCCAGAAAGTCAAGTGCTGTATACTGTCTTTAACATCTTACCCTCAATTGTTTAGAGGTTTTTATGGGGTAGTAGTAGTGATTGAATGGCTGAAGCAGCCAGGGAGCAAGAAAGGACTCATGATGTGGAGAAGCCTTAAAGCTGGAAAGAGAATACTAGTATTGAAAAGTTTTAATTGGGGTAGAATGCGGAGGATAGTGCATAGGAGAGAGAGGATGGTTTATGAAAAAATGCACATCAGAGCCAATTACTTTGTGAATAAAACCTGTATTAAAATTTTTTTTTAACGAGTTTGCCTGGAGGTACACTGCAGAGGTGTACCTATGCTATTCCCATAAGTCACAGCTTTTAATGTAGAACTCTTGTTCCTAAATGTAGGAGACTTCCTTGTACATTTTTCTTGGACAGGAACCTCCCAGGGACTAAATTTATTAGAATTAAGTAGAACAGACTTGTTGCTGAAAATCCCAGAAACTTTTTGCATGTGATAAAGGTTAAAACAAACAAACAAACAAACAAACTGGAATTGAGATGTAAATTCCTTCACTGTTGGGTAGTCCAAAGTTGCTATTTACCCTACTAGGGGAGAGGCGTCATCAGCAGCCTTCCTAGACATGGATCGGGTATGTTGTAACACTATTCTGCCAGACAGGATATTACAACTGGTGCAAGGCCGGCATAACTATTTGGGGGATAACCTAATATTTTCTGCATGGATTTAAGCTGCCTACTTCATGGGAAGGAATACATCCCTATTGCTGTCAACCTAATCAAAGCCTGTGGCTGGAAACTCGCCGGGGGTGGGGTAGGGCGAATTTCCCCAGGCGACTGGGTAGACGGACTACAGCTACAGTATCTCCTAAATATTTATTTGTATACTTGTACCTTTTGCCAATCTCAGCCTTGGACATGGAAAAAAAATTTTGCAGCGGGTGGAGTTTAATACAGATGCGCATAACTGGTCAACATCCTGAGAGTTCGTGATTGTTGGCTCTCCAATGCCAAATGGAACATGTTTGTCATCCCTCTGTTCAAGGCCAAGGAACATTGCAGAAGTGTTGGCAGAAAAAAACATATAAGAGCTGCAAAATGAGGAAAGTCATGAAACAGAGTCTTCCAGGTATGACATGAAATCATGGCAGCTGTGGATATTGCCACAAAATTGGGGCCCTTCACCATGCCATCATGGATTTGGGGTGGTCGTCATGAGGTCGCACCCTCCACTGAAGTGCTTCAGAAATGTAGCCATTGATTGACAATGTTCTAGTAAGTAAGTAACCACCAGCTCCTTTAACTCTTACAAGCAGCCCTAATTAAAACCTATTGGTCAAAGACAAATGGAAAAAGTATATAGAAATAGAGGAGGGAGACTGGTGGGAAAGAGCAGGATAGGCCCCACAGACATGGTCAGAAATGAGACGGGTAGGGACGAGTAAATGTAATCACCACATATACTGAATACATGTGAAACTGCTAAAACAACAGAAGCTGGCGAGGTTGTAGGGAAAGGCGAACCTTCATTCACTGCTGGATGGAATGCAAATTGGTGCAGCCACTACAGAAATCAGTGTGGGAAGTGCCCAGGACACTAAACCTACTCTATGGCCTGGCTATACCACTCCTGGCCTTGTGCCTAAAAGACTCAACATCCTACTCTGGGGATACTTGCTCGGTAATGCTCATTGCCATATTATTCATAATATCTAGGAAATGGGCACAATCTAGATGCATTTTAAGAGATAAATCAAAAATGAAATGTGGAACACATGTACAATAGAATATTACTTAGCTGTAAATAAAAAACAATGAACAATTTAGGTAAATGAATGGACCTGGAAATGCTTATATTGGCGGAGGCAACACAGACCTAATAAAGAAAACACTGCATGCTGTCTGTCGTCTGTGGTTCCCAGATCCACAGTCTTCAGGTGTGGTATAGAACACGGAGAAGCTGCAGAAACCTAGAGAGTATGTTGCGAGGTCCAAAAAGTACTATGTTATCTTCCAGTGGAGGGACGAAATCAGTAGTCCTATCCAGCTATGACATCTATGAACCACAGCAACTTTCAGCATAGCAAGACATTCCTGAAGATGCAATAGTGTCACTCATATCTGACCAGTAACTAACAGCTCTCTAATTCCATTGACTGCAACTCAACAGGAAGGAAACAATGCCTGGTAATGAAATTTTAGCCAGCTTCCTGAGGATAATGAAACCATGGATTTCCAAAAAGGATCTACTACTGTCACTTTACAGGACCAGTAATAATTTCTAAATATACTCTATATCTTATCCTGATGCCTGCAAGAAAGTATAGCTATCACTCTTCATCAGAGAATATTGTCTTTACTGCAGATAGATACCATAACAGAAAACCACAATTGGACACATAATTGGATTGTGGGGAATTCAGCCCCAATAGATCCATCTACATCCCAACTCCTGCATCTGTGACTCAGGGAACAGCATACCAGAAAGTCAACTATGAGACAGTCTCACGTTTTGTTGACTGCACAAACAAGGCCTAAACAATGGCACTGTCTCAGGAGGTCCCACTCCTGGACAAAACTCCTGAGATAGGAATACTCAGATTTTTCCCCTGAATGAGTTCTTCAATTGGCTGTACAATTCAGAATGGTCAGCCGTGAAATCATAAACAACAAAAGTGAATTCAGGAGTTTGTATTTATTATAACTTATAAAGACACATATTCATATTAACACATAAACACACACAAACACACACACACACATATATAAGTATAAATGATTATAATGTGGGAAGAAGAGGCTACCAATTTGGAGGAGGGACATGGAAGGAATTAGAGAGAGGGGACTCTGGAGGAGTTGGAAGTATTGAAGGGAATGGGTTTATTTGTATTCGTTTTTAACAACTGTTTGAAACTGGTGCTCATTTAAAAATTTAATAAGATCAAATAATATGCACATATATATATATTTACACACAAAGTATGTGCTTAGGTTTTTGTTCCTCCCACTCTTTACTTATGACATTTATTTATGTGTTTGAGGGGGGAACACGTGTACCATGACACACAGGTGGGGAATCAGAATTAGTTTTCTCCTTCTTCCATGTAGGTCCCAGGGATCAAACGCAGGTCATCAGATATGTGAAAAGAGCCTTTTCAGCTCACTCATCTCACTACTCTGTTTCTTCACCATATAATAAAGCACAGATGGCGGTGATATCAGTAGTTAGTGGATGTTACCTATACAGAATCATATTTCAGCGGTTGACAAAAAAATGTGCTGCTTTTGCACCTATTCTGGGGAAGAGTAATTTATACATTTTCAGTTGTCCATGGAATAGTTACATTGGGCTCAGTATAATTATCAGCATGTAATTGTCTTCTCTCAGAAATCTAGCCTGCCCTATGGAGATGTGTTTGGGTATCAGATTGCTAAGTGGTAGAATTGCGATAGGTAATCTTGTCAGTGTGGTGAGATTTAGTCATTATGAAAATACACCTCTGGGCACGTCTGTGAGAAAGCTTCTAGACTGGGGTAGCTGTAGTTGGAAGATCCAGCCTAACTGTGGACAACACTGCCTCTTGGTCTGGGGTCTTGGTCTGAACTGGAAGGAAAAGGAAATTGAGCTTCCTGTCATGTGACATCATGACAATCTTTTTCTGCCCTGTTCTCCCTACCATGATTTGCTGTGTTGAAACTGTGAGGCAGAACACTCAACACTCTCTGCAAGCCTTTTTTTTTTTTTTTTTTTTTTTTTTTTTTTTGGTCCAGGCTGTGATTAAATACTAACACAGTGGCCTTCAAGCAACTTATTTTCTAAGAATATTTTCATTTTTATTTATGTATTCTTTTCTCATATATTACATTCTGACTGCAGTTTCGCTTCCCTTCTCTCCTCCAGGTTTGCTCCTCCTCCACCTCCCCTCTTCCCCAGAGCCATTCCTCCTCCATTTCCCTTTAGATAATAACCAAACATGGCAGACCAAGTTACAGTATGACTAGGAACCTCCTTCCCTTCATGTTAAGCCTGAATGAGGAAGCCCAGTAGGAGGGAAGGGGTCCCAAGATATTTGTAAAAATATTTTCTGTTAACAGAAGACTTTAAGACAATAATAGCAAAGTCTATACATGGTCAATAGGTAAATATCTTGGACTTTGTGTAAGTGCAGTCCTTGGTATTACCCAATTCTGCCAAATAAAGCTTTCGATTATATGTAAATTAATAAATGCATCTATGCTTCTTTCTTCTTTTTCTTTTGTTCTTCTTCTTTTTTTTTATTTTTATGAAACTAGACAGGGAACAACTTATTGACATTTCCATAAGATAAAGTAATGAGTTAAAAAGCTTTACTGTATGTTATTGAAATAGAAAACAGTAGCTACATAGCTGTATTCTATCAACCTTGGGAATCAATGTTAACATTTATAGTATCCTATGTGTTTTTATACATATGAGATCTTGTATCTGAGTTTATTTTCACAAACAAATATGAATGCATATATCTAAAACATTATAAAATCATAATTAGAAAGTCTAATTCTTTCCCACTTCCTCTACTTGTCTTTAACTACTTGTTACTGTATTTCCAGGCAGACGTTGGAGATAATTATGTTTGGGAACAGATAGAGAAAATCTTCCATAAATACTAAATAACATTTGATTTCTATAGGGTTGCTGTTTTCCAAGAGGACCCAAGTCATTGAAGCTTCATCATGTTCCAAGATGTAGGGCATCACCTTTTTTTATTTGTTTGTTTTTTAAAGACAAGGCTTCTCTGTGCAGCTCGGGCTGTTCTGGAACTTGCTTTATACACCAGGCTGGCCTCAAACTCAAAGTTCTGCCTACTGTGTCTCAACTGCTGGTATTAAAGGCATGTTTCACCACGCCTGGCTTATCATTGATTGCTGAGCCAATGCTAACAGAATATGATTAAATGCAATGATAAATTAAATAGTTGAAAATGTGATAACAAAATGAATTCTGAAGACAGAAATGAGTAGTTCTCCCGGTACTAGCAATAATGACATTAATCAGAAATTAATGATTTGAGAGAATCATTGAGGCCAAAATAAATGTGTGCTGTAATGGTGTTTCACACCACTTATAACCATTCCCCACAGATGAATGTTTAATGATGCTCCCTGGTACCCTAGTTAAATATTTTAATGTGTGATATGATGTGATTCTCAAGCAGAAAAAAAAATTAGGTTAATTGCCCTTTTTGTAGCATTTAACTGGAATGAAATACTGTTTTTCTCCATGAAGCAATGAAGAGTTCATGCATAATGGTTGTGAAAAGAGCCATGACATAGACACAATGACCCAGGAAACTGTTCTGGAAATCGGCTGACAACATTGTGGGTCATGAAGAAGACATCTACATAATTTACACTAGCAACTGTCATAACGACTTTTATTCTGCTATTGCCACTCATCACATCTGCTCTTGTGTACTCTCCACGTCAACATTTAGCTGCTCCCGGCATCTCTGTAAAACGCCATCTCACCCTTTAAATAGATGCACTGAGCACTCTTCTCGCCTGGTCTGTGTACACATTTCCAGCATGAAGAAATGTTATTATCAGATTTAGTAAGAGCTGTTAACTTTCCTGCCACTCCTGTCAGGGCATTTCTAATGTGAACTTCCAGGTTCTGGAGGAGAGAGTTAGCTCAAGTTGGAGACTGTTTCTCATCGCATATTTTGTCTTTTTTTTTTTTTTTTTTTTTCTTTCTCCATCACTCGGATGGAGATATCAAGACATTTACTATTGAGGATAAAGGGATGAAAATGCAGTTATTTCTAAAAGATTAAATATAATGGAAAGTATCAAAAGAAATGTAAGTGATCAAGTTCGAAGTCTTTACAAACAGATTGTGTCCAATGAAGTCAGGAGCCTCTACAGAACATTGGTTACTTGTGAGAATTTAAAAGGACAGGGCTATCCTTCTCACTGTCCTTACAGTGCATCTCATCCAAATATTCCTGCAAATAAAATGTACTACCCTTGAGGCTAAAAAGATTGCTCAGCAGTTAAGAGAACTGGCTGCTTTTGCAGAGGACTGGGGTTCAATTTTCAGTACCCATATGACAGCTCACACCTGCCTATAACTCCAGTTTTTTTTTAAAGTGCTACCTTTAATGACTAGCATTCAAGAAATATAGCAAACTTTTTATATTATAGTACAACTCACGAGTCCTCTCAAAATATCAAAAGCTGTGAAGGTGTTTTTCTTGAACTTCATCAGTAGAAATTTCTTGAGGTTTGGCTTCCAAATTACATAAATACAAAGGGCAGTTTTCTTTTTCATTTTAAAATTTATTATAATTTATTCATATTACAAGCTGATTGTTATCCTTTCACTTGTATCTTCCCTTTCCCACCCTTCTTCCTTCTTCCATCCTATTCCATTTTCCTAGACCTCTGGCAGGTGGGGCCCTCCTCCTGCACAGACTGACCACAGCCTACCAGGTCTCATGTGGATAGCCTGCATTCCCTTCTTCTGTGTGCCCACAGGGCATCCCTAACAAGGAGAAGAGATCAAATTGCCAGCACCAGAGTTCATGTCAGAGGTAGTCCCTGTTCTCTGTACAGCTGCAGGGAAGGGACTATCCATTGGCTACATCTGAACACGGGGTATAGGTTCTCTGCATGCATTGTCCTTGGTTGATGCATCAATTCTTGCAGTTCCTTTGATTCCAGATCCACAGGACTTGATGATTTCTATGTGGAGCTCCTGACCCCTCCGAGTCCTTCTATCCTGCCCGCCAACTCTTCCATACAATTCTCAGCCCTCCTCCCTGAATCCAACTGTGAGTCCCAGCATCTGTTCAGATCACCTGCTGGGTGGAGACTCTCAGAGGACATATGCTGGCCTAATATCCACTTCTAAGTGAGTATATATCATGAGTGTCTTTCTGGGTCTGGGTTACCTCACTCAGGATCATCCTTTTTAGTTCCATCTATTTGCCTGCAAATTTCAAGATTTCCTTGTTTTTAACAGCTCAGTAGTATTCCATTGTGTAAACGTACCACAGTTTCTTTAACCATTTTTTAGTTGAGGGACATCTAGTTTGGTTCCAGATTCTGGCTATTACAAATAAAGCTACTATGGACATAATTGGGCAAATGTCCCTTTGTATGGTGGAGCATTTTTCAGGTATATGGCCATGAGTGATATAGCTGGGTCTTGAGGTAGCACTGTTCCCAGTTTTCTGAGAAAGTGCCGGATTGATTTCCAAAGTGGTTGTACAAATCTTCATTCCCACCAGCAACAGAGGGGTGTTGCCTGTTGGCATACTTTTAAACAACTATTTTTATATTGGATTCCTTAAGTCTTTTTCTCCCTATTCCACCCCAATCCCTTCTGACACCCCAATACCAGGTTAGTAGGGAGAGGGGGCATAGTTACCCTTAACTGCTTCCTGCTCTTTAAGTCATTGGTTTCCTTGGGTAAAGTCCAGTCCTCATTTCAGGATATCCTCAACTTCTTCTCCTTAAACTGCATCAACAGCAACCAGGAGTAGTGGGGGAAACACCAGCAGCCTTCTTCTTTCTTGGCAATCCCAGGCTCTCCATGGGTCTGGCTTTTATCCCCACTGACAAAGACCACCACGGTCCTGCAGGAGGTAGTTCACAATTAACAAACACCAGTTGACCTCTCCAGAGGCAGTTATCAGCTGTGGACAAATTGTAGCAGGCCCCACATTCCACACCTGGAATTAAGACAAAAAATGTGTTTAGACAGAACCCAAAACTACCACAACAGTTTCCCTTTCTCCACATCCTCGCCAGCATGTGCTGTCACTTGAGTTTTTGATCTTAGTCATTTTGATAGGTGTAAGATGGAATCTCAGAGTCATACTGATTTGCATTTCCTTGATGACAAAGGACTTTGAACATTTCTTTAAGTGTTTCTCTTGGTCATTCGATACTACTCTGTTGAGAATTCTCTGTTTAGCTTTGTTCCCCATTTTTAACTGGATTTGCATCGGCGGTGCTTCCTTTTTTAGTTCTTTATCTATTTTAGATATCAGCCCTTTGAGCTGCTCTCAGTGGCCAGTAAAGGACACAGAACTGCAGCTTTCAATGAAAACATTTGTCAAGCTGAAATCTAATGTCATAATTTTCCTATTCACTGATAAAAACATACTTATTTGCAAGTTGCTATGAGACAGACAGGTGCCTGGTTGTTTGCCTGTATGATTCATTAAAAAAAAATCTTTCAGTAATTTGAAGTTATAGGGACTGCCATATGTAAAGTGAATTGTCTTCAACTTTGATGCAGCTATGGATTGCCATGGCCAAGATTTCATCCGAAGGTTGGTAAGATGCTGAGCATCTATCTGATCTGCAGATAAACATTTTAAGCAGCTAAAATAATCAATGGTCCTTCATGATTCTTCTTCTAGCTTTTTCAGTCTTCTTTCTTCTCTTGTGATTGACTGGCTTTCATAACACATTCTTTCTATCTGTAGAATAAAGTTAGTATAGACACAATAGCACAATTTAGTAACCAACATACAGGTCTATCAATGTAGTACAGAAAAAATATGTCTGAATACTGGTTACTACATCACTTGATACTTCTAAAGGAAGTGGACAATGGTCTCTTAAATATACTTAAAACATAATATTTATCTATGACTATCTTTTGTACTTGAAGGAGGCTTCTAGAACAAAGAGAAGACTATACTGTTTTATCTGTTTATTTTATATTATCATGCTGACCAAATAAAAGATATAAAAAATTCAGTCATTTAGCCTGTATGACATAATCTCTAGTCATTTGTGAACTAATTAAATAGTAAGTGAAAACTTTGACAAATCTCAAAGAAATATTATCTATTGTCTTTGAGAATAGGTGTTTTGTCTTTTGAGAATTGTAAAAGGTTTATTTGTAATGCTGGATATACAGAAGTTAAGTGGAGAATTGGAAAAAAAGAAAAGGTCTTCAATTGTTGATCTGGAAATTTGGGTAGCCAGCTTTTAAAGGTACCAGATAATCAAGGGAATGGGTGTAACAAAAAGAAGGTTAAAATAAAGAAGCAAGAGAGCCAATGAAGGAGCGTTAGCACCATTAACTATCTGAAAATGCCACATATATGTTCATAAGCATGTCTTTTGACGATCTCAACACAATTTATGAAATGGTACATATGGTGCATATTTATGTGTTTGTCATGACTTTGAATATTCAGGATGATGTTTAGTTCTGATGATAAGAACATGTAGTAACAATAATGGCAAGAGCAGTAGCCTCATTCGATAGCAGGAATTAATGGGGGCCAAGCACATGGCAGCTGCTTTAATAGTGGTTTTCCATAGACACTTCACGTTAAAGACATCAAATAAATAAAGACCTAGGAAAATAAGTGAGAACATAAGCTCACACTTTTAATGAGAATGAAAGGCACATTGAAGAAGACAGTAAGGAAAGCATTAGCAACAATGTCCCCTCACAATCCAAGCATCTCCTCTGTAAGCACAGTTATTCTTTGTGGAGGAAAATAGTATTGAGTTGAGGTATCAGATTTGAGAAACAGTTACAGACCTTTGATAGTGAAAACCAGAGCAGTAGTAGACAAAACTTCATGACCCCAAATGCCAGCTGTGTACCTGCAGATTGAGTCACTGTAAGTCCACAGGGTCAGAAGTCTGTCTGGATTTATTACCCTTCTTCCAACCTAGGCAATAGAGTAGAACACAGGACTTGCTCTGCTTAGGGGACCGTCTTCGAGTCAATGTTCTGTATTTATTAAGCACTAAAGACACCCATTCATGTTTTCTGACTAAAATCACCTTGGAGGAAGGAATTTATTAACTTATACTTCCACAATACAGTTTGTCTCTGAGGGAAATCTGGAAAGGTACCCAAGACAGGAAGCCTGGTGACAGGAAATGAAACAGAAGCCATAGAGGTTTATGGGTGGAGAGATACTTGCTGGTTTGCTCTCTCTAGCCTGCTGAGCTAATTTCTTATACAACCCAGCAAGACAACAGTGGCCTTAAGTAAGTAATAATTAAGCAAAAATTACTGTCACAGACTTACCTACATGAAGTCTGATGGGGACATTTTCTCAATTGAGTTTTCTCATCCCTGATGACTATAGTTAATGATAGGCTGACCAAAGCATAACCAGGACACCACCATGTATAGACAAGACTCTATAGATAGAAACCCTAGACTTCTAAGCATTTCTTCTAATACTGTACAAGTCCATGAAGCTATGGGGCTTGGATGCTGCGCAGCTTATCAACAATCAAGTGACTATCTCTGGTATTTAACACCAAGTTTAGCTTGCATATCTCATACGTCCAGTGTACATAGATGGAGCTATAGAACAGCCTTGGCACTAAGTAAAGGCAATCTGCATCAAAATAAGAAAGGCTCAGATTGCCAACTGTAACTATATTAGCTGAAGTAGAGGCTGTGGAACCACCAAAACTATACAAGCACTTACGACTGTAAGAGTTGGTTACAATCCAGATTAGCATTGTCCCAAGCTGCCAAAGGCAGGACTATCTTTCTTTTTTAAAAAATATATTTTATTGATTTATTCATATTACATCTCAATTGTTATTCCATCCCCTGTATTCTCCCATTCTTCCCTCCCTCCCATTTTTCCCTTACTCCTCTCTCCTATGATTGTGAATGAGAGGGACCTCCTCCCCCTGTATATGCTCATAGGGTATCAAGTCTCTTCTTGATAGCTTGCTATCCTTCCTCTGAGTGCCACCAGGTCTCCCCATCCAGGAGACAGGGTCAAATATGGGGCACCAGAGTTCCTCTGTTTAAAACTTCAATCATTTTGAATATTTTTCTAAGAACAAACCAACAAAGATAGAAATGAATAACAAGAAAACTCTGCAAGCCACACATCCACAGAAGCTAAAAAAAGTTGTTTTTCACCCTACCAGAGAAGTTTTTAATTCCTGTATTAATTACACAAAAAATGTGTTTTACTGTGACTTTTTCATATGTTTGCAAATAATTTTGGCCCTTCTTCTTCCAAAAAGTCCCATTTACTTTTTCTTTCATATCTGATATATGGGAGTAAATACATACTTTTCTTTTATTAGCTTGGCTACTTTTGCTTAGCATGATGACTTTCAATGCCACCCATTTTCATGGAAACAGTTTGATTTTGTTATTTATTGTTATAATTTTTTCCATTTTTCCACTGATGGACAACTCACTGAGGGCTATAAGTAAACTTTCCTTACATTTTCACCCAAATTTGATTTTTAAAACATATATTCTAACTGGGCTGCTATGCTACATCTCAATGTAATATTTATTTAAAAGGTGTTTAAATATTTATCGTAGATTTAATTACCATTTGTATTACTATTTTGAAAAGTATTTGTTCAATTCTTTTACACACATATAGACTGGAGTACTGACTTGGGGGCATTTAATAATTTAAGTTTTTCATTTATTCTAGATGTTACTCTTCTAGCAGGTTAATCACTGGTAATATTTTCCCCCATCTTACAAACTGATTTTATACTCTTTTACTGTGTCGTTAGAGATGATGAAGCTTTTAAAAATTTAATACAACTTCAATACTTAATTATTTTTCTTATAATTTTCATTTGCTTTATTTTACTTTATTCTTTACAGGTAACGAGGCTCTTTCTCGGGCCATCCCTGTGGTTGCTGAGTGGATGTAAGAACAAAATGTTCCTGCTGGTAGATATGGGGACTATGCATGGCCTTAGATATAAAGGGTACAAATGAGGTCAGATAGACAGAGGAATTGGGAAGAGGACTGGATAGGGGAGAATTAAGCCAAATAATATGTGCAAGTGTCGTGACAACCTGTTAGTTTACATTCTAAGTAAAATAAAGCAAAATTCACTTTCTTTCACCAAGCCTGAACTAGCTACAGCTGCTGCTGAATTCCAGAACTGCCAGGAAAAGAAACCAACACTGAACTCCCAATATGGGGCCATCCCCTGTGGTGATCAGACAGCAACCTGGTTGCAGGTTGACTAGATTGAGATAGTTCCATTGTGAAAGCAGAAGTGTGTGTCCTTCCTGGAATACATGCTTATCCTGGCTTTGGACTTGACTTTCTTACATGTAATGTTTTTGCCTAAATGACCACCCACACATTTTTCAGAATACTTAAGTGGATCATCATAGCATTACACACAACATTGTTTCAAGCCAAGGAATTAACTTCATTGCCAAAGAAGTGCATCAATGACCCCCATGCTCATGAAATTAACTGCTTGTATCATATTTTCCTCCACCTCTAGAGAGCTTGCTTGAGAAAAGAGTGAGGCGGCATATTTACAGACCAAATAGGTGGCAGTATCCTCTGGCAGGGGTGATGTACAGGACATGAAGAAGAGTTTCTCAGAAGGCTGTGTATGGATCCAATGTATAGTACTGTTTCCTATAACCAGGACTTATGTTTCCAAAGTGTGGGAATGGATATGGTTTCACTTACTATCAGCCTTAGTTATCCAATAGGAAAGTTTTTGTTTCCCATTTCCTTGGCCTTATGCTCTGCTTGCCTTAGTGTATTGGTTCCAGAAAAAAAAAAGTCCTTTGGCCAGGGGACACAACAATTCTATTATACTAGAAACTCTGGTCTTCGAATGTCAGTAAGTCAGCAGGCTATAAACAAATAGCAATATCAGGAGGGGTGATTGATCCAAACTATTAGGGAGAAATTGAACTTCTCCACAATGGAAAATCAATAAAGAAGAGTATATGTGGAGTGCAGGAAATACTTTAGGGCATGTCTTGATACTATTATACTTGTCATTGACTAAGGTCAATAGGAAACTACAATACACAACTCTAGCAAAGTAACAAAGGGCACAGACTCCTTCAGAGATGAAGGCATTGCTCACCATTCCAGTGAAAGAATCAAGACTGGCTGGAGAACATGGTGAGGGCAGAGGAAATACAGAATGGAAAGTATAGAAAGGTATTTCATTAATACTGGCTAAAGCTAATTGTCCACTTGTAGAACTAAGGAATGTAATTGACATGCATATTTCTGTTCTATTTTTTGTAAACATGATTATATATGTATATATATATATATATATATATATATATATATATATATATATATATATATACACACACACACACAAATATTAGGCTGAAATTTAGCTTTCTTTTATTTCTATTTTTTCTTTTCTTTTTAGTGTAACACTTATTTAGAAAATATCAGTGGTGAAATGTTTTAAGTCTGTGTTATATTCAAGTTATGAAATAACAGAACACTAAATATTTCTCAAGGGAGTTAACTATGTATTATAAAATATATGTGGCATTTGTGATTGTATGTGGGACATTTGTGTTGTGTTAGACAGAATTATGATCTTCTTATTCTTTTCAGTTGAGAATTAAGCATGGTATAAGGTGATGTGATTGAGTATCAAGTTGACAAAGAATGGGCTTGTGATGGTATACTGTTGTTGACTTGCCTGCATGTGCAATCAAATAAGTCATAATTCTCTGTGAACTCCTATGAAGGATTTTCTTTATCAGTTTATCTAAATTAGGAAGAACTAGGCTGAAGCCTTTGGTGGCAGCTCAGGTAAAAATATGTAGAAGAAGAAAACTTTATTTTATTTGGAAAAACCATGCTTGATAGCCATTGCAGAAAAATCAGTTGTCATTAATAAAAAAAATCAATACCATTGATTCAAAATCTTCTGGAAAGTCTTTTTTTCTACGTCAACCCACAGGCACTACATTCTGGAAGAGGCCAAGGCTGAATATCAAATTGGTAGCTGAACTTGGCACATAGTACTGATTTTGAAGACATGAAGGATTCACAGAGAGGAGTGCCTGAAGACAAGTACTATGAAAAGACAAGAGAGGCTATTGGTGAAGGTGCAGCCTCAGTTGAATGAAGAATTCAGGACTGGAGGGACCATGAATAGAAGCTGATGTATGGTGCCACCAGAAGGCAGAAGAGGCAATTAAGAAGTCCATTGAATTGGAGGACTCAGGATGTTGGAGTTGTCAAGTCTGTGGGACTTCCTGCAAGGAGAGAAGCAGGTATGAAATGGAGCTGACCTGACCATATAACCCAAGTGGTGTGTGATATGGGTGGCAGAGACAAAGGAGTAGAGCTTCCAATAACTTCTGGAACTCAGTATTTGTAAATGAGTGTCAGTTGTTAGACATTGACCTACATGATTTTAGAGCTATATTGGTGAACTTTGGTTTTGGTCAAATGTGGCTGTTTTGTGCTGTTCTTCTTCTCTCTTAGAGTAAGACATTACTTAACTTGGTTTTATTTTTCTATTTTACAATAGCCTATGATTAAGATACTTTAAAAGTTGTATTGAATTATATGTTGTGATTTTAATAAGAGGTCATGGGGACAAAAATAAAAGAAAAGTTATGGTTTAATTTGATGTGCTTGTATCAACTTTGAAAAGGGGAGAATGACATACTTAGCTCTAGCTGTATATTTAACGTACAAGGAAAGAGAGAGCTTCAGTTAGGACTGGCCTGTGGCCTTATCTGTGGGGGGTAATTTTACTTCCCTCAGTGATGGATTGTGATCAGGATGTGTAGGCCAAATAAATTTTTTTCTCTAAAAGTTGCTCTTTTTGTCATGGTGTTTATATGACTAGACAAGTAAGCTACAGTGAAGTGATAGAGATTTAGTTTCAGTCCAGTATGTTTTCCTAGATAGATGTATGTCAATTTGACACAAACTACACTCATCTGAAATGAGGAAATCTTAACTGAGAAAATGCCTCCATGAGATCAGTTCTGGGGGCCAGCCTACAGAGCATTTAAAAAAAATAGTGATGTGGGGCAGCCCATTGTACGTGGTGCCATCCCTCAGATAGTGGTCCTGAATTTTATAAGAAATTAGGCTGAACAAGCCAATTGCATCAAGCAATTAAGCGGAACTCCTCCATGGCTTCTACAAAAGCTCTGGCCTCCCTGTGGAGTGCCTGTTCTGTCTTCCTTCAGTGATAAACTACAATGTAGAAGTATAAGCCAAATAAACCCTTTTCACCTCAATTTACTTTTTGGTGTTTTGTCACAACAATAATAACCATAACTAAGACATATGGATATCCAGGTTTTACTACTTGTTCTAGAGTTTGTTGAGGAATAAGGGAAAACAATGTATAAGCTAGGGGCAGCAGCGATCACAGAGAAATTAGACTAAATTGCTTGTTCTCATGCTTACATAAAACCAATTTTCTTATATAGTATAGGTCCATATGATTAGGGATATTGAATTCCACAGAGTTCTGGGTTCTCCTATATAAATGAAACAAACAAAAAACAGATTTAACATGCTAATAAAGACCTTGAAAGAAGTTACCCCACACCCAGCATGGGCCTTTTATTTGGCAACCTTTGGCATCTTGTGTAAGGTAACTACAAATGAACGTGTGTGTGTACCTTATAAAATAGTAGATTTCTATATGACATTTTCAAATATTCTCGGATCTAGTTATCCCTCTTGAAACTCCTTCTCTGCCTCACTTTCTCACTCATCTATGTACTTAATCTACACTCCCCTATTATCACCTTTGAAAGTGAATTCTCTTGAAAAGCATAGAAAAGCACAATAAAACCTTTTACAAGCCACTTTACTCAATAAAGCAGGTGCTAGATACATCTTCATACAAACATAAACTCTCAGATATACAAATGACACTTCCATGTACATAAAAGCTGTAAAAAGAAGGCTCATCTATAAGTAGGTAAAAAATAAGCAACATATTTTTTGTCACTATAGCTAGTAACTGTGTGTACCTGGTTTTGACTAGGATCACCTGAAATACTGTGAGAGACAGCCTTATGTTTATGAAATCCATCAAAACCATAGCAAATCACACAGCTTGGGTATTTGCTCAAACAGCCAAGCTTTCATCATCTACAAATGTCATTGTAGATAAAAAACATCTCTTCACCTACTGAGGAAATTCAGATGTGGCAAAGTTGAGCACAGAACTTATCCACAGTGTTGGCATTGTGGTAATGTACTTAGCCAGTCAAATTATAAAAGTATGAATAAAAGAAGCTAGATTTTTCTAGTAGTCTTTATACAATGTCTCCAGTATTAAAGAGAATTTGAAAATGAATGCATAGAAAAAAATGGTAGAACATAAATATTTGATACTTAAAATGGAACAAATCTGAGAAAAGTAACTTAAAAATCTGACACTTGGGAAGAATTGGTGGTATTCCATAATGCCCAGATTGTCACAATTTTATTTATGCTTTGAAATATTTTATTGCAATGGGTAGCAGCAGGGCTCTCATCAGATAATATGCATTCATTTTCTATATATCATGCTTTTCAAAAACTTATTATATTACTTAGTGTGCATTGATATGTCCATGCTCCACTAAACTTTCTCAGCTTCTGTGGTCTACCTCCATGTTGTCTCAGAGACAGCATCACACTTTGCATCCACTTAAATATAGACCACAAATTTGGCAGAAAACCTATTGAAGATTGAAGCAGCAACACGGTTGTCCACATGTTGGCTTATCCCACTGTGCACATAATTATTCTTAAACTAGTCAGAAGCCTTTTTTTTTTCATTTTCAGGCAAATGAAGCTTCAACTTGCAAAAATTCACCTGGAATTTAATCACCTGTGAAAAATAATCTATCTAATTAAATTATGGATATTAAAATGAAGTTTTTACCATTAATGTATCACATGGCTAATCTACCCATTTAAATTTTCTACATTGAGATGAAATATACTTTTAGATGAACAAGAAAAAAATTGTAACACATTGTAATCCACTTTTGAAAGCCTTGGTTGCATTCTAGCCCTGGTGCCTGGAATCAATTGAAGTTCTTTTTTTTTTTTCCTGAAAAATCCACCACATCTTCAAAGAAGGATTTATAAAGTACTATAAAAATTTTGACCATTTTGGAGATAACACAAGTAAGCCAAAGTGGTTTGTTGCTCATCCTCTTCAGCACTAAAACCTCCAGTAGGAGCTTCAGAGATGTCTCTGGCATAGCAGTGCATTCAGCTAAGCTGGATGACCTATGTGGGGTCTCTGGGACTCACACTGTAGAAAACAAGTCCTGCAAGTCAACCTCTGGCTTCCACAGGTGCCCCACAGGACACCATCCTGCAAATAAGTAAATAAGTTCAAACAACTAGAAAAGAAAAGCTGTTGTTCAATGTTTTGTGGCACTTAAGGAAACCCTATAGCTCCTACAGCAGCAAGTTAATTGGTACAAAAGATTCCTGAAATTGTTGAAATTCTTTTTTAATTTCCCTCCTTTTAAAAATAGTTATTGGAGAATTTCATACAGTTAATTTTGATCCACACCCCTTCCTCTATAGAGTCAACTTTGTAACCTCATTTGTTTATTTTTTATTATAGTTTAAAAACCTTTATGTGTATAGGTGTTTGGTACACATATGTGTTTGTGTACCATGTGTGTGCCTGGCGGCTGAGAAGCCCAGACAAGAACACCAGTCTTTTGAAACTCCATTGAGAAAATGCCTCCATCCAACCACATGTAGGCAAGTCTGTGAAATAATTTTCTTGATTAATGATTAATTGGTTAAGGCCACTGTGGTCTCTGCCACCCCTGGACAGCCATATGGAACAAGCCAGAAAGCAGTGTTTCTCTATGGTTTCTGCTTTATTACCTGTCATCAGATTCCTTTCTTGAGTTCCTACCCAGACTTCCCTAAGGGACAAACGGTGATGTCCTCTGAAGCAGGAGTCAGGGACATTTATGAGCTACCTTGTGTGTACTAAGAATCAAGCCCAGATCTGCTTTAAGATTAGCTAGGCTTTACAAGACTGAGGCATCTCTCCAGGTTCAGTTTATTTTTAAATCCATCAAGTACAGTGTCTGTTGTTCATATATCCTCAGATATATAGCTTTCCACTGGAGTGTACCATTTACAATAGCCTCAAAACAAACAAAGGATTCATAGCTCCAGAAACAGGAAATATGTCTAATGAAGGAAGTGAAAGACTTATAAAATGAAACTTGAAAACGATGAAGAAAATAATTGAAGAAAATACTGGAAGATGAAGAGTGTGTCCATGAAAATGAACTGGAAGGATCAATAGAGGGAAAATGGCCACCTTGCATTAGCAGTCTTTAGATTTATCACAGTCTTCATCAAAATTCCATCACATTTCTTCATAGAAATTGAAAAATTAACCTTAAACTTCACTTGGAACCACAAAAAGACATAGGGTAGTCAAAACAATATCGAATAACAACAACAAAAATTCTAGAGGTATCATCAGCCCAGAATTTAGGTTATTCTACAGAACTACAGTAATATACTCAACAGAACTGGCACAAAAAACAGATACATTGAGGGCACAGGTATACGGTCATAGCCCTAGATCCATCTAAGTTTTGTCAAAGAGGCTAATAATAAAGAATTGAGTAAAGATACCAAGCAAACGCATGACTGAAATCGTATCCTTATTTCTGTCTCTGCAAAACTCAACTCTAAATAGAGAACTCAATATAAGACCCAATTGCCTGAGTCTGAGAGAGTAAATTGAGGAGTACCCCTGAATTGATTTTTACAAAAAAGAACTCTCTAAACAAGACTTCAGTAGAGCAGACATTAACATCGGCAATAGAATAATGGAACCTTATGGAACTATAGAGATTCTGTAGAGACGAAGAAACCATCACATAAAGATTCAATCTATAGAATGGGGGGAAATATTTTTTATTAGCAACACATCTTGCAGAGCATTAGTGTCTCAAAAATCTCTAAATATCAACAAAATAAATAAAACCATTTACAAATGGGGCCTGGAGTTAAATATATTCTCAAAAGATTACGTTCAAATCTCAAATCCTATTGTTACCCTCTTTATCTTCACTCACTGCTCCATTTTTGTTTTCCTGATTCCTGTGGCTACCTTGGGAAACAAATTCACATCAGAATATTTGGAACTAGTTACCACAAATGAGAGATCATATGATCTTTGTTTTTCTGGGTGTGAATTGCCTCAGTCAGTACAATAGTTTTAATTCCATCCATTTACCTGAAGTTTTCATGATTTCATTTTCCTTTACAACTGAATAGTGTTCCACTATGTTACTGTATATATCCATATAGACCTACTCATATGATACACACATATATGTGTATATACATATACACACATATACAATGTATGTGTCATGTATATGTATATATAATCACATTTTCACTATCTATAATTCAAATAATAATAACAAATATATCTCTTGGAATTAATTTTAATATTAGTCAAAGCAAATCACTTCATATTAAACAAAAACCAAAATTTTGTTTTGTAAAATAAACTTAAATGTAAGTAAACCAAATACAAAATGTAAGATAGGACCAGCATGTCACAAGAACTCTGAGGGTGCCTGAGTGGCATGCATATCTTAGTGTTTGCCAATGCTCTCTAATCGGACTTCAAAGCTGTCCGACAATGGGGAGGCCACGTTTGGTACCAGAACCCTAGTTAACTACTTAGTGTTAGAGAAGTCATGGTTAGTGGATGATAATCTGCAACCACTAATTTACTAAACAGCACAATCCCTGCTCATCTCTATACATTTGTCCTTATCAAGGAAATGTCTTTGCCGCAGACAGAGACCACTACAGAAACCCACAGTCAATTAAAATGCTGAGTTGTGGAGTCCAGTTCCAGTGGAAACACCTTGGAAACACCCTTAGGCCTCAGTCTCAGGCAACCTTGTGGAAGATGGGACAGAAAGATTGTAAGAGACAGAAAAAGGATCAGGAAGTCTGTTGAGAGATTGTGTCTCCTAGTAATATCAGAAGCCACACCCATAAGTCTCACCAACATGTCTGTACAAACATGAGCCTAACCAGGATGACATCAGTAAAGTGGACAGAGAAAAGTCCATGAGGCATCAACCCTACGCAGAGAACTATAGATGACTGAGGTAAGCTGGGAGTTGGAGAGTAGTTTTCCCCGTGAAGAGCATATCAAGTAACATTATATGAAGTCAACACATTATATTTAGCATTATATATGAATATATTTGCATACAATAACAATTAGTGACTAAAGAGGCCACAAAATGAAAGAGAGTATGGACTGGTATATTGGAAGGTTTGAAGGGAGCAAAGAGAGTGGAGCAATGTTGTAAATAAATTATAACCTTAAAAATTGAAAAATTAAAAAATTTTTAAAAGAGATGTCCCAGTAACATATCCAATTCTACTAATAAAAAATATTTAGTAGTAATTAAAAGACCAATGTCTTGTGATTAAGGGAGCCAGAGGGGTCAAGGACTCCACAAGAAGACCTACAGAGTCAACTAACCTGTGCCAGGGGGTGGGGCTCACGGAGAATGAGCCACCAACCATGGAGCACACATGAACTGCTTCTAGGCCTCCTGCACACATGTAGCAGATTCACAGCTCAGTCTTCATGTAGATCCCCCAACAACTAGAGCGGGGACCCTCTCTGACTCTGATGCCACCCTTTGGATCCTGTTACCCTAAGCAGGCTGCCTTGCCTGGCCTAAGTGGGGAAGGAGGTACCTAGTTCTATAGGGACTTAATATGCCAGCCAGGCTAGTGCCCATGGGGACTTCTCCCTTCTCTGAGGAGAAGGAGAGGGGAGAATGAGGAAAGTTGTGTGCAAGGGGAGGGGCTGGGAGGAGAGGTGGAGAGTTACAATCAGAATGTAAAGTGAATAAATAAACTTAAAAACAAACAACAAACAAACAAAAAAATCAGTTCTTTGAGTTGTAGTAGATTCACCATACTTTATTTTTTTTCCTTTTAGGTCCCATAATATCTATATTGAACATTGAACACATTAAATAATTAACAAATATAATAATAAATTAATTAAACACACTTTGAACAAATGTTAAATGCATAAATACACAAATAAGTGAAAACATTAATGTGCAAATGTACAAAGCTATTTCTTTCTCTAGGGAAACATCTCTGTAAAACCTTATTTCAATTATTTTACTTAATTAATTCTTTTTTTAAAGACAAGTCTGTAACATGAACTTTTAGTGACTCCAACCAAGTCAAATAAATTAAAGACTTTTTTCTTGTTACTGAAAATAATGTTCTTTTCAAATAGTAGATATTGATTATGGTTTTTCCCTCACTCTTCTCTTCCCTGTTCCTCCCCAGCCCTCCACATCCAGATACACTCCCTTTCTGTCTCTAATTAGAAAATAAACAAGCTTTTAATGGAGAATAGTATAATATAATATAATATAATATGATATGATAAAACAAAACCCAATATATTGAAGTTGAAGAAAAATAAACAGAAGGAAAAGCAGCCAAGAGAAATCCTGAGACTCACAAGAACATACATTAAAAACCTGTACTTTGAGTGCCACCAGGTCTCCCCATTCAAGGGACGTGGTCAAATATGAGGCACCAGAGTATGTATGAAAGTCAGTTCCCACTCTCCACTCAACTGTAGAGAATGTCCTGTCCATTGGCTAGATCTGGGTAGGGGTTTGAAGTTTACGGCCTATATTGTCCTTGGCTGGTGCACTCAGAGGAAAGATAGCAGGCTACCAAGAAGAGACTTGATACCCTATGAGCATATAAAGGGGGAGGAGGTCCCCCTCAGTCACGGTCATAGGGGAGGGGAGTAAGGGGAAAATGGGAGGGAGGGAGGAATGGGAGGATACAGGGAGAGGATAACCATTGAGATATAATATGAATAAATTAATAAAATAAAATTAAAATAACTTGTACTTTGCTAAATTGGGAAATCTAAAAGAAATAATTTTTTAAAAAATATATACCACATACAAGAGTTAAATCAAGACAAGACAAGCAATTTAAATAGTCCTATAATCCCCAGTGAAATAGAAGCAATGATTAAACGTCTACCCTCATCCCCACCCCAAAAAAAGCAAGACCAGAAGGTTTTAGTGCAGAATTCTACTAGACTTTCAAAGGAGTATTTGAAGGAGAGATAAACCTGTTTCCCAAGTGTGGGACAGTGAATGGTCTTGTGAGAGAACAGGTAAGGTTAATTCAATAGAAGACCAACAACCTCATGTGGGAGCTTGATTGTTGCCAGCTGAAAAGATCTCATGAACACACGTTGGGAGGAGATATATAAATGAGTCCAGAACTGGAGGCAGGGCTTGTTGAAGACTTTGGACAGTTTTGGCTGTTCATTGCTCCACTTCGGGATGCTCCTAGAGAGAACAGTTCAAAGGAAGGCTTTGTGGCTTCGGCTCCTGCTGAGGTTCTAGGTTATGGTTACTTCAGGTTTCAGCAGAAGAAATCCTACTGGCAACACCAGGAGAATCGTTCCTTGGAACTGATACCCTTACGGTTTTGTTATTTTTTAATCCTCTTTTCCTATTGTTTTGGTTAGTCGGGTTATAAGTGACGTACACTTGGTTAATATGTTATAAAAAAATATACTGGATAAGAAAACTGAGCCTACAAGTGTTAATACATTACTTCTCAGGTTATTCCACAAGTAGAAACAGAGGAACATTACCCAGTTTATTTAATGAGGGCACAGTTATCCTGAATGCCTAAACTACATAAAAAAAGAGAAATGCAGACCAATTTTTCTTATGAACAGAGGAGGAAAAATTCTCAATAAAATAATTGCAAACCAAATTTAAGAGCACGTTAAAGAGATCATTCACCATGATCAAGTAGGCTTCATGCCAGAGATCTAGGAATGATTCAACAAATGTAAATCAACAAATGTAATCCACCATATAAACAAACTTAAAGACAAAACCACATGATCATCTCATTAGATGCCAAAAAAGGTCTTTGACAATCCATTCATGATGATAGTTCTGGAGAGATTAGGGATGCAAAGGGTATTCCTCAATGTAATAAAGCAGCTTATAACAAGCCCATAGCCAACATTAACTTAAAGCAAATTCCATGAAACTAAAAAAAGGTCCATGAATATCAGAAACAAGACAAGGTTGTCCAATCCCCCGCTGCCTTGTTTAATATTGTTAAAGCAATGAAACAACTAAAGGAGATCAAGGGAATACAAATTGGAAAGGAAGAAATCAAAGTATCTTTAATAAAAACTTTTTGTTTATTTCTGCATTCCTGTGTGTCCTTATCTATATTGTCAGCCATGGTCCTATTAAAAGCCTTGTCAAGCTTCTCAGCCTGGCCTTGTCCTAGGAGAGATCCATGAACATCCTAGACTTTACTTCCTTTTGACTATGATTATAACATGTTATCATAAAATAAAGTTAGGTGACCTTCGGCACATAATTCTATAGGATGAAACTTCCCAGACACGACTTAAAGCTCAACCTAGGACTCAAGATAGAAGCGGCAATTTGAATGATTTCCCTGAGCTTTAAGAACATGGTGTGCTGTTTTAAAACATCACACATAATTTAATGCAATTAAGCATGACTGACACTTTCTTTTCAGGAAGGAATTAGAAGCAATCTGGCAATGAGAAAGAATAACTTCCCCTACCTCCAATAGACAGCTCTCCCCAGGGTGAAGTTGAGCTAATTAGCAGGGCACTGTGTAGACAATAAAGGAGAATTCAAATGTCAGCTGTTGCCGTAGACTTTATTATCATAAGCACAATGATGCCCCTCAGTACAGAACTGCAGAAAATTGTTCTGGTTTTGATGGGGGGTGTGCTCCTTAATTGGATAAGATTTGTCACAGCCATATTTCAAACTGACATTCAAAATGTCAATCAGTTACTTTCAGGTAATGAAATTGATCTACTGTATTTCTGTGCTGCTCCTGGAATAGCTTAAAGCTCAGTAAACATTTTTTGCCCCACCTTTTTTTTTCCTGACATGGCCAAAATTAAATAGTGATTTATTGTCAGTGCATTACAAGAAAGTTTACCAATATTATTCCTGAGTTGTACTGGCCTCCTGTTATTCATATGTAGAAAAGTTTGTACAATCTAGCTATTAGCATTTTAGATATTGTTCCTTTATCCCTTTGTTGATGTGATCGTATATATTTTACATGCTTCTAGAAACATTCATTTTGTTGAACTTTTCACAGTTTAAAAGGTAAAATTTAGTGGAAATAAAAACCGTTCAAATCCAGTACATCTCTTAGAACACTGAGCAGAAGGATAAGTTGAACCTTGCTACAAGTGCAACATTAGCTCTGTGGATCTCCTAGGGGTATAAAGAGCTCAGAGAATCTTTTACAAATATGACAATTAGGAGTAAGTACTACGTTTTCTAGCTACTACATCAACCAGTATTTAGACTTGGAGTATTCCTTAGAAATGGTCATGATTCTGTTTTAGGCTTTCTTTTTTTTTTTTTTGGTTTTTCGAGACAGGGTTTCTCTGTGTAGCCTTGGCCATCCTGGATTCACTTTGCAGACCAGGCTGGCCTTGAACTCACAGTGATCCGCCTACCTCTGCCTCCCAAGTGCTGGGATTAAAGGCGTGCGCCACCACTCCCATTAGTCAAAAATGAATACCAATGAAGTCAGCCAAGAGACCATCATCATTTCTACTAATGAAAGTACTAGTTCCACAGTCATGGAGAGAGCTCTCAGAAGCATGCCATATCTGCTACTCCAATAAATTTGCAAGTGCACATGTTCTTTGGACAGCAGTTCTGCTTAGGAATATCTGTCATGTAATTCTATGAAGGAGTGTGTGCAAGAGCTGTGTGCAAATATATTTATATCAGCATAATTGAACTAAGTATATAATTAGAAATTATTTCACTATCATATAAAATATCATATATATAAAGTTTATGTGTAAGGAAGTATATGAAAATATATTTAAAGCAATATATTAATAATGAGGAAAAATTTTAAATCTTCCATGAGTTAATTGTCAAATGCATTGCAACACATTCCTATTGTGAACAATTATAAACCCCTCAAGATAGAATGCACCACTATATGCCATTTCAGAAGGATCTTTATGATATTTTTTGTTTGCATGCAAGGGAGATAATGTTTATTTGAAAAATGTAAGTAGTATTTAAATTATGCATTACAAAAGTGGTCATAAACAGGCGTCTGTTCACGCAATATCATGCAGATGGGTTGATATCAGTGATTTCAAGGAATGCTTAGAAATTCTGTTACTTTACTATGTTTTCAGCAAAAATAGAGGGAGAAAAATGAGAATGCTAAAATTTAGAGATGTTCTATACTTTGTCAGGTGATGAAGAATTTAAATCATGTCTTAGAATAATGTTTTCTGTGCTATATGCTATCTTCTTTAGGTCTCAGTGAGTTTAAGCAGATGAGAAACATTTCTCCAGAAGGTGTGCATATTCAGATACCACTGCATACATCTTATGTAGTTACAGCATTAGGCTGGGACATCTTATGTAGTTACACCATTAGGCTGGGACTTGTGAAGACATGGCAGTTGTTCCCAGTTCTAGTGCTGATCGTGTTCGACAGGTGAAGGAATGGAAGCCTGGGTGAATTAAGGGAATCACTAAATATCACAGATCTATTGGTGGAAAAGCAAATTTATATATTATATAGTTCATTCGCCCATAACATGAGTCCCCTGCTGGAAATATGTACTCTTCCTGAGATTTACCAATCAACCCTTTTTCCCCTACTTAACTCTATAGGCCATCTAGCTGTTTCCAGATCTTTAGTTCACGTCTCAAGAAGAGTTCCAAATGCATAATGTGGCTGCTTACCCTCTCGACCCAAGTGGAGCTCTTCAGTTACATTAGGTCGTGTGACCTGCTTTGACCAATGAAAGGAATTGAAACTATACCATATATTAGTAGAAACATTAATTTAAAAAAATCAAAAGTAAGCTTGTTTCTCTGTGATATGGTGCTAGTAGGGCTGAAATGGGAGATATATTTTCAGTATAACAGTTGGTTTAAAACTGCATAAATCATTATACAGTAGTTGAAATGCAACAACTGGCAGGGAACATGCGTAAGAAATGGTTTTTTGTTTGTTTGTTTTGTTTATAAAACATAGGCATTTGTTACCCAAAAACTAATATACTCCAGTATATTTCTCACCTTTTCCAGTATTTTATTTCATCTTAAAAAATAAAATGCCAAGTATCCAGTCTTTTAAAAACAAAGTTATATTTCAACTACCCAAATATGATAACATTAACTTTGGACTTAAAACTTTTAAATCATTTCTCACTATAGTTCAGATAGTCCTTATGCTGGCTAAGAAGACCACAAGTGACTTGCTTTCCTTCTTCCAACTCAGCTCCCTGCTGTCCTGACTTTTCATTCTTGTGGTTTTTTCATTTACATAATATGTCTCTTGTCTACCCTGCCGGGTTTCTTGTTGGTCACATCTCTGGTTACTTCTCAGGAGAAAGTTTAATGATTTATCTAATTTTTTCTCAACTGGTCAGTTTCTATAACACTAGATTTTTATCTTCATCATTTTGGTTTTTTTTTTTTTTTTTTTTTTTTTTTGCCAAACAAAGTTGTTATTTTTGGACTATTTGCTATGATGACTACAATGTACAGAAACCTTGTGGGTGTGGTTTATGGCTGTATCTTTACCATCAAGAAGTATGTAGGGCACATCAGATAACTCATGCACATTTCATCTCTATAATATTGAAAAAACAATGCAGTACCCTCTAATAGTCCTTTGGCTGGTTGTTGGTAAAGTGACCCTAATCACTTCACAAGAATCTGTAGCCCACTTCTACATAACTGAACTATCTCTTTGTTATAGTGACCTCCTTTATTGTGTGCACTTGCAAATGATATTTTAATTAACAAACTGAGAAACATAGTGAAATTATTAGACTTGTTGTGAAATTTTGCACACCCAGGTATTTGGCAAATGATTTTCAATATATATATATATATGAAGTTTCATCATGACTGCCTGCATCATCTTCCCCTTTCCATGGGGGGTAGTGATCAAAGAGCAGTCAGCAGACTCCACGGCAGAGACAGCCCCTGCTCCCCTTACTAGAGGACCCACATGGAGACTCAGCTACCTACATCTGATCAGGGGTCCTAGGTCCTCTTCTTGTATGATCTTTGGTTCGTGCATCAGTCTCCACATTACCCTTTGGACCCAGATTTGTTGGCTTTGTTGATCTTCTTGTGGCGCTCTTGTCCCCTCTGTGTCCTTCTATCCCCCACTCTTCCATATGCCTCCCTGCACTCTGCTCAACGTTTGGCTTGGGTAGTGTTCTCAGTATCTGCTTTTATCCACTACTGGGTGGAGTCTTCTATGGTAGGCTCCTGTCCTGTTCCTTTCTTCAACCACTCTTCATGTCTATTCTATTTGTTCTTCTGAATGAGAATTAAGCATCCTAGGGTCTTCCTTGTCACTTAGCTTCTTTAGGTCTGTGGATTGTAGCATGGTTATCCTGTATTATGTGGCTAATATCTTCTTATAAACGAGTATATGCCATGGGTGTCCTGGGTCTGGGTTACCTCACTCAGGATGATCTAAGAGCAGCTCAGAAAGGGTGAAGCACTTCTCTGGTGTTTGTGTTCTCGATCTACCATAAAGTTTCAGTCAGAGCAGCCAGTCCAGTTCAAAAATTTGAACTGCAATCTGAACCCAGGAGAAAATATGCGGTGGTTACACTTCTTTGGGATTTCACAGAAATGTTTCATTCTTACAGACATAGAATCTGGCAACTGCTATTAGGGCTTGACAAATGTCCACAGTAATGCTTCTATAAATGACACAGTAACTCATGTCAGGGTGGACGGCTGCATTCCCCATTACTATCGCATTCTTGCGAAGTAGGAACTGTTCATAAAATGGAATTTTGTAATGGTGAGTCTACTTTTACTTTTGATTACATTGTTGCCTTTAGGAAAAGTAATGTGTTTTAATGCGTTAGAACTTGATGTTGATGCTTTGTGAGTTGTATTTTAAATACTGCACTAGGTATCATACATATTAAAATGTACAGATGTTGGCTAATAAACAGAATAATGGGCATTACAGTTTTGCTTTGTATGGTATTTAACTTTTACTTTGGTAAATATTGGACAGTCAAGAAATTTCACAGGAAAATATATAATTCTTGGGTAAAAATTGAAAGTCTGGCAGCACTCACCTTGCCTTCCTACATTTTAACATTTTTTTCCATTTAAAGGATTCAATTTAGTAATTTGCTTAATGGTCTTTTATACTGGAGTTTGAGAGACCTAAAATAAATAATTTTGTAGTTAATAAAATAACTTTCTCCTCCTCACATATGCATGGTTTTACTTATTTTTATTTTTAAATTTTTTATAATTTATCCACATTACAATCTGATCTTCCTATTTCCACCCTCCCCCTCTTCTGCCCTATTCTCCTCCCATAATCTTCTGACAGAAGTGCTCCTACTCCCTCACCACCTGACCAGAGCCTAACAGGTCTCATCAGGATAGCCTGCAACCCCAAAGTTTTCTGCCCACAAAGCCTCCTTGCCAAGGGGAAGTAATCAAATTGTGGACCCTAGACTTCATATTAGAGGCAGTCTCTTCTCCAGACCACATCTGTGTGGAGAATGAGCTGTCCATTGACTGAACAGGAGGTCTAGGTTCTCTGCTTGCATTATCCTTGGTTAACACATCAGTTTGTACATGACCCCCTGGGTCCAGATCTGCAGGCCTTGATAGTCTCCTTAAGAAGCTCCTGAACCCTCTGGGTCTTTCCATCCCCCCATTCTTCCATATGACTCTCAATGCATTGTCCAAAGTCCTACTGTGAGTCTCAGCATCTCTCCTGATTTCCCACTGGGTGGAGCCTCTCAGAGGACATCTAGGTTGGGCTAATATTCACGTATAGGTGAGTATATACCATGTGTTACTTTCCAGGTCTGGGTTACCTCATTCAGGATGATTATTTCTAGTTCCATCTATTTGCCTGCAATTTTCATTATTTATTTGTTTTTGACAAAGGAGTAGTATTTCATTGTGTAAATGTACCACAATTTCTATGTTCATTCTGAGAGACATCTAGGTTGTTTTCTAGAATTCTATTTGTCACAAATAAAGCTGCTATGAACATAGAGGAGCAAATGTCCTTGTACAGTGGAGCATCTTTTGGGTATATGCCCAGGAGTGGTATGACTGGGTCTTGAGGTAAAGTTATTCCCAGTTTTCTGAGAAAGTGCCAGATTGCTTTTCAAAGTGGTTGTACAAGTTTGCACTCCTACCAGCAATGAAGGAGTGTTCCCCTTTCTCCACATCCACTCTACAGCATGTGCTGTCACTTGAATTTTTTTTTTATCTTAGCCATTCTGAAAGGAGTAAGATGGAATCTCAGAGTCATTCTGATTTGCATTTCCATGATATCTAAGAATGTTGAACATTTTTAGGTGTTTTTCAGCCATTTGATGTTCCTCTGTTGAGAAATCTCTGTGTCTGTACCCCATTTTTAATTAAATTATTTGTTTGGTAGTGTTTAATTTCTTTAAAATTTTTGGATATTATCCCCTTTGTCAGATGTAGGGTTGGTGAAGATCTTCTTCCAGTCTGTTAGCTGTCATTTTGTTTTGTTGACAATGTCCTTTACCTTACAGAATCTTTTCAGTTTCTTGAGATTTCATTGATTAATTGTTGATCTTAGAACCTGAGCTATTGGTTTTCTGTTCAGTGAGTTGTCTCCTGTGCCAATGAGCTTAAGGTTCTTCTCCACTTTTTCTTTTAACAGATTTAGTGTGTCTGATTTTATATTAAGGTGTTTAATCCACTTGGACTATCATTTTGTGCAGTGTAATAAACACTGATCTATTTGCATTTTTCAGTTGGATAAGCACCATTAGTTGAAGATGCTCTCTTTTTCCCCATTGTAGGTATTTGGCTTCTTTGTCGAAAGTCAAGTGTCCATAGGCATGTGGATTTATTTCTGGGTCTTTGATTCAATTCTATTGATCAACCAGCTTGTGTGGAGGAATGCCTTAGCGGATGTAGCTATTGTTCATAAAGAGCTATTTGGCAAATCAGTGGGACAGAATGACAGGAAGTGGAAAGAGGGAAGTCTGGGGAGGAGGATGGAGGATCAGGTGCCTTGAGAACAAGACTGATGGATTAGAAGCTGCACTGGGAGTCATCAGATTGGCAAATTATTGGTTTATATATGGATTTTAAGGGTATTAGGATTAGAGTAGCTCAGATTCTGCCCAGCATAGTGTTTCAGCTTAAAAATAAACCATAATCTCTCTGTGTCAGTCATTTGGGAACTAGCTGCTTAAAGAATAATATTGCCTTAATAGTTTACTATATTACTTAATGTAGGAAGAATAAACATTATTTCAACAAGGTTATTTCTATGCCAGTACCATGCCATTTTTATTAGAATACAGCTTGAGATCATGAATGGAGATTCCACCTAAAGATCATTTATTATACAGTATTGTTTTAGCTATTCAGGTTTTTTTGTTTTTCCATATGAAGTTAAGAATTGATCTTTCAAGGTCTTTAAAGAATTGTGTAGTTATTTTGACAGGAATTGCATTGAATGTGTGAATTGCTTTTGAAAAGATGGACATTTTTACTATGTTGATCCTCCTGATCCATGAGTATGGGAAATCTTTCCATTCTCTGATACCTTCTTCAATTTCTTTCTTCAAAAACTTGACTTTTTTTTTCATACAAGCATGTCACTTGCTTGGTTAGAGTTACACCAATATATTTTATATTATTTCTGGCTATTATGAAGCATGTAGTTTCTCTAATATCTTTCTCAGTCCATTTGTCATTTGTAAACAGGAGGGCTACTGGTTTTTAAAAAATTAATCTTCTTTCCAGCCATTTTGCTGAAGGTGTTTATCAGCTGTAGAAGTTCTCTGGTGGAATTTTGGGGCCATTTATGTACATTATCATATCACCTGCATGTGGAGGAATACTTTGAGTGGGTGTAGCAGTTGTCAATAAAGAGCTGTTTGGCCAATCAGCTGGACAGAAGGACAGGAAGTGGAAGGGAGGACTTCTGGGGAGGAGAGAGGGGAACACAAGGAGGATGGCGGAGCAAGTGGCTGGAGAAAGATAATGATGGAGTAGAAGCCACCCCAGGAATCATCAGGCTGGCAAGGTATTGGTTTGCTTATATGTGGGTTTTAAGGGTACTAGGATTAGAGTAGCTCAGATTCTGCCCAGCATAGTGCTTATAGCTTAACAATAAACCATAATCTCTGTGTCTGTCCTTTGGGAACTAGCTGGTTAAAGAAAAATACTGCCTTAATAATTTACTGTGTTAATTAATGTCAGAAGAATAAAAAGTAATTCAACATCTGTGAATAGCAATACTTTGACTTCCTCATTTCCTATGTGGGTCCCCTTGATCTCCTTTTGTTGTCACATTGCTCTTACTAGAACTTCAAGTACTACAGTGAAGAGATATGGCAAGAGTGGGCAGCCTAGCCTAGTCCCTGATTTTACTGGAATTTCTTTGAGTTTCACTCCATTTAATTTGCTGTTGGCTATTGATTTGCTCTATATATCCTTTATTAAGTTTAGGTATGTGCCTTGTATCCCTGATCTCTCCAAGACTTTAAAGATGAATGAATGAGTGTTGGATTTTATCAAATGCCGTTTCAGCAACTAAGGAGATGATCATGTGATTTTTTTTTCTTTTAGTTTGTTTACATTATGGATTACATTGATGGTTTTCCATATATTGAACCATCCCAGGAGGTATAGGGTTATTTATTTACCTGATCTTGCTTCTAATTTGGTAAGCAGAATATATCCAGAAAATTGTCCATTTCATTTAGATTTTTCAAACGTAGCATATAGGCCTTTGAAGTAGCAACTAATGATTCTTTGGATATCCTAGGCATCTATCATTGTCTGCCTTATCATTTCTGATTTTGTTGATTTGAATACTCTTCCTCTGCCTTTTAATTAGTTTGTCTAAGGGTTTGTCTATCTTGTTGATTGTTCATTAATGTTGAGAGAGATTAATTACCAGTGACTGTTAGATTCTTTTATTTTGATATTCGTTGTGGTAGTGTGTTTGTGTGCTTGTCTAATTTTTGTTTTGCTGAAGTGATCAATTTTCTGTATTTCCTGAGTATAGTTAGTCTCCTTGAGTTGCAGTTTTCCTCCTAGTATTTCCTGTAGGGCTGGATTTGATGATAGGTATTGTTTAAATTTTTTTTGGAATATCTTGTTTTCTCCATCTATGGTTATTGAAAGTTTTGCTGGATATAGTAGTTTGGACTGGCATCTGTCATCTTTTTGGGTTTGCAAGAAATCTGCCCAGTCCCTTATGGCTTTTATGATCTTTGCCGAGATGCCAGGTGTGATTCTTTTTTTAAAAAATATTTTTTTACACATGTATAAAACAAACTACATACAGCAGGGAGAACCATGTGACAATCGTGAGAATAATGAGTTCTATATATGTTACATTCATAATGACTTGGCCATCTGCGTTTGTCTCATTTGAAGTAAGTGTCTTTCCTGTCTTGTTGGGTCTAAATTTATGAATGAGATTCAATACCTATCCTATTTCAACTCTAATAGTTTAACCTCTTTATCTTGATCTAAAACTATCTTGTCCCTTAACCAACTAAACGTGGTTGTAAAACTATACTATCTTGTCTTCAATGCCCCTCAGAGACTTGAGAAGGAATAAAACTTAAATTCCTGAGTGAACCAGCAGTGTGGCAGAGTCGACGGCCGCACTCTGCCAAGTCAGGGAAAACAAGTCCTCAATAGTTCCTGCCCTGCAAACAAGTCTGGCAGAGATATTAGGCCAGAAAGCTGAAGATGAGGCTCCAACGTTATAAAGTGTATTGGGTGACTGGTCAGGCAGTAAACTGTCTTAAGTCAATTTGCACAATTTGGAAGCTGCTAATCCACACTGCTGGTTCACTCACATGTGATTCTGATAGAGGTGGCATTGTAAAAAATAACCACTTTATAGCTTTCAAAGATGACAATTAAATGAAACTGTATTGTTCACTACAAGGGACAAGAAATATATTAGGGAGATATACTAATCTTAAGCCTAGAACTCTCATCTTGTTGAGGAGAAGGGCATTTCTGTCATCTTCTGAACTTTGATTGCTATGGTCACAAGATAACTTTAACAACATAAATGAGTCAGTAGTAGAATTTGTAACAAGGAATACTTCTAACTGTGGCTATAGGCATAGAAACTGATGTCTTTCACCATCTTTAGTTGTGGGGCATGGCCTTGGAAGGAGTAGGTCAAATTAATATAAGGAGAAGAAAGTGCAAAATCCAAGGATCTTAAAGAAAATCAAGAATAATACCAGATTGTAGAAAAATATTTATAACAGTTAATAGGGAGCAGAAAGCTAGACAGGTTTTATAAAAATGATCTGAGGTATCTTGAATGAAATAGAATGTATTTTTATTGGACTTTGTTGTCTGTGTTCCTCTGAAGTAAATTGTTTCAAAATATAGAAGAATGCAAAACACAGTCTCAAAACTTCACTTGCAGCTGATATTACAGAAGACAGACTTGGGCATATTTATAGATCATCCTGGATTTTCTACATCAGTTTAAGTATGTTGGCAGCAAAATGGAATCAATACTCAAAGTCAGCCAGAGGCTGTATCTAAGCCTCTAAAGGACACACAAGGAATGGATAATAAGAACTTGGACTTAATATTTAATAGTGAAATCTGCGAAGTTGATCTCAAACATACACCTAATTGGTTTTTGTCCTATAAGGGACTAATTGGAGATTTTAAAAGAACTTATCTTAAACCTTTATAAACCTTTGTTCAAAAAGATATTGTGTCCTAAAATATATCCCAACCCTAACTCCAGGTGTGTATCACCATCTGTCAGGGATGTGTTTGTTATAACCAGGGCTCAGTGACCACGGTGACACTTTGCCATTTTGTTTGTTCTGGGAACTGAACCTTGGTCTCCAGAAGAGAAGCAAATGATATTAACTGCTGGGCCGTCTTTCATGACCCAACCTGTGACATTATAACTTTTCAAGTGATGTGATCTTGTTTCAGCTTGTCAAAGGGTAAATTGTGCTGGTAGGTTCTAAATATCAACTGTTGAGCAAAGAGATCAAATGAGGAATTATCTATTGCCTAAATTGATGTGAGAATCCCACACTAAACGTCATAGGCACCTTCTCCTAGCAGCATAGATAAACGAGCACACAGAAGAAGGAAGATCATTCAACTTTTGCTCACATGGCCATCTAAGAATTTTCAGGCTTTCACTGTGGACTGAGGCCAGTGGCATTTTAGGAACTTTTCACAGTAGACTGGGTTGTCTGGGGCACACAGCCTTATGACCTGAGCAACTACTTTTCTGGTGCTAACAACTGTGGTAATTATTTCAAGTATATTGTGCGAAATATTTTTATAAATTCTTATGTGTGCATAAAGTAAATATATACATATGTATACCCATATGTGTGTTTGTGTGTGTGTGTATGCATTCATTCTTTCAGTTCTTCTAGAGAGTCCTGACCTATTCTTTATCATCCATTAAGTGCTAAGTAAATATACAAATATCAACTAATAATGTTGAAAAATTAGGTATTTATTGCAAAGATAGTTCAATTTTTATTCATAACCTAAAATATTTATGACACACAACCATTCCTTCTTAATACAATATATCAGATAGATGTAGAAATAAATAAAATACAAAAGAAAACTTGAGCTATTAGAATACTTGGATATGTTTCAGAGTACATTATATGCCTTTGGCTAGGAATCTACTCATTTTATGATGTCAGCTTTAGTTTTCAGCCACCATCATCCACCCAGTTCTCAGTTCTCATAAGCACAACATTATAAGAAAATAAACATTTATCAAATATACTAGTAAGTACAGCAAAAAATATTGTCTCATATGAATAATTTGGATATAGAATCTGTCTTAGCTTCTACATGCCCAGTATCTACAAAATGTCAGTCTTTAGTTTCCTTATTCTCATACGATCCAATGAACCTAAGAAAATAAATTAAATTAAAATAATTAAATAATTTTACTGAAATAAAATTTGTGACTATTAGTATATGAAAGACTCAAGTTTAGAAAATTGACCCAACAAATATCAAATGTTCTTCTCAGTCTTTAATTTTCATAAACTGAAATTGAACTCCAAGAATCATAAAATGAAGAAAGAAATTTTAAATGGCTAGAGGTGGATTGTAGAGGAAAGGAGAGAAAGGGGGAGGATTGGAGTCTTTGAAAGCAGAAGGCCCTATTGAGGAATAGGAACTGAACCAACATGAGGTGCATGGAACTGAAGAAGGTAGTGAGGGCAAAGGACAGCAATGTTTATATGAAGGACATAATGAAACCTATTACTTGGCATGCTAACTTTAAAAATTAATTTGAAGAAGTTATTGTGAAGTTTGTAACTATCATCAACAATAAAATAAAGGCAGCAGACACAAAACACTTTTTTTGCTTCGAACTTTGGAGTATTTAGCTATTCAAAGACATAGATTGATATTCATTCGTGTAAATAAAGCATAGAGTTTATGTATGCCCTACTTACTGAATAAATAAGAGTAAATGGGTAAAGCATATGGTATATCTCAAATTTTGAAAGTTTGTAATTATGAGCACATATTAATTATGCAAAGGAATGATAATCACTGCTCTTTCCACACACATGAATATAGTTTGTTTGCTCTATCTTCTTTTTATATATCTGGATATTGATTTCTTTTTTGTTAATTAAACATTTTTTATTTGCATTCAGAATTTTAGATGCACCAATACAGAAAAGGTGTTTTCTTCAAGGCTGTCAAATACAAAGAGCCAAAACACTAAGAAGGTAACATTTATATAATTCCTGTTTGTGTCATGGTTCTTCTTGATATAGGTAACTTATTGTATATATGTGTAATAATATAAATGTATATGTAAAAAAATTAAGAAAACACTTTTATCTTGATGAATACTGACAGCTTAACACCAAACCCAGTTACCAACAAATTAATCAATCAAGTAGCATTTTTATTTTTTTGCTTGTCTTATCAGGATTCTCCATCAAAAAATATACTCCATTCTTAAATCCTTATCCATATACATTTTTAAAAGAAGAATTATGCTTATTTAAATCTAGTCCATTCCATCAGCATCAAGGTCTGCTCAAATACCCATGATTATCAAAAGATTTGTCCCTCCCATGGATAGAATTTATATCATATCAAAAGTATCATCTACTTAGAAGTATTTTAAAATTATTTCAGGACTGCATGCAGTTGGGCTCAAATACTTTTCTACCTGAGAATGAGGATGGTAACAGAGATACTGGGGAGACTGCAAGAAAGTTAGGACCACTTCTTTCTTTACCTGGCTTGTTTTCACTAATATTCATTAGTTTCTTTCCTCCTCCTTCTATCGTTGTTGTTGTTGTTGGTTCTTCTTCTTCTTCTTCTTCTTCTTCTTCTTCTTCTTTCTTCTTTTCTTCTTCTCTTCTTTTCTTCTTCTTCTTCTTCTTCTTCTTCTTCTTCTTCTTCTTCTTCTTCTTCTTCTTCTTCTTCTTCTTCTGGTCTGGTCCATCTATGTCTCCATACCTCACATTTATCTTCTATATGTTCTTTCCTCCTTCCTTTTAAATGTAAACTGGTTTTAGTAACAACTTACAGCCTAAGATCTGTCCTTTTAAAATAATGTCAAGTATACGATGAAGGTTCTTAAGGCAGGGACATCACACACCAAGTCTATGTAACTATATTTCTGCTTTTCTGCTACCTTTTTTGTTTCTATGTTTGATTTTTTTTTCCACACAGATCAATTACATCCTCTTTTATATGTTGGCCAAGCCAAGCCCAAAGGTACAAATTTCATTACAGAAGATGCAAATGCACAAAAGTATCAGTGACATTAGTGCAGCTGAATCGAGAACTCCTTCGTTTAGAATAGTTTGAATGAGTTAAGTAAATCTATTTGTTTAACATATTTGGTTCCTAAGAATCACTGGAACCCTTCCTACTGTTTTCCTAGCCTCCAAGTTATTTAATTTTGTGTATTGTCCCTTAATTCTTGGACATTTTTGTCTAAAAATTTCATTGGAAATAGAGCAACCCCACAGTCTTTGCTTCATTTAGAAGCAGTAATGTTTTCTCAAGTTGCTTATAGATGCTTTTGAATGGAGGAACATTATTTTATTCAGTTGGTAAAAGATTATTTGAAAGTTCACTGAGAGGGTCCATAGATAAAACAGTAAGTATGGTGCTTAGATTCCTGAATTAAATTCTTTCTTTGTTTGTGATAGCATGCTGGTGTTTACAACTAAGTAGAAACAACAATACCTCCCTTTACATATCCCACATGGCAGGGTTAAGAGACCATGTAAAAGTGACCTTATATTGAAAAGCACAAAACACTCCACAAAGGAAAGACTAGTGGTATTTTATGTGTAACACTGAAATGGGTGCTGGTTGCCTAGCGACCTCATGTAACAAAAGATATTTCTGCTGCTCAGAAACCACTTCTCAATACCTTATTTGTTGAGTGTAAAACAAAAAAGTACACAGGAGAAAGGAATGTAAAATTAAGATCCTGTGAAAGCTTGCCTGGGACACTTGGAAGTAAGTATATTATGAAACAGGCGTTTCTCTGACAGGTGGGACTGCTTCCCCTGCTTGCGGTAGAGCCCAAAGCCCCCAAAGTCACATTTCAAAATATACATGCTACAGTCTAAGATCATCTTAATTTACAAAACCATAAATCATGAGTGAAATACAGCTCTGCATTCACATGTGGTGATGGGTTTAATGACAATAAAAAGGAATGGACTTGGTAACCTTAATTTTCTCTAAGCCAAAAGGACCATGATATTATTTTTAACATGTTTTGTCTAAGAATTTTGTCAGAACTAGAAAAATTCAACTGTGCTACTAAAGGAAAGCTTTTTTTAAAAAATCAATAGAGGTAGATGTTGTGTATAGAAGGAAAAGCCCAACACATAAGAACCATGCTTGAAATTATTATCTCTACAATGCTATAAAGTGATGTTATACACAAAGAAAAAAATTCCAGCTGTTTGATAAGGGCATATTACATTTAAAAGGTCATTAAATTTTAATGTGCAAAATTAAGTGTGTAACTCAAGCCTTGAGCAAAGCCACATGTAGCATTTTTCTCAGTAGAGAACATTATAGCACTATGTTCACATTTTTCTTCCTTTTCTTATTGGCTGTGATCTGATGCAACTGTGCCTCTAACTCTTTAGAGTTAATTTTTATGAATGTTTTTAATTAGGGAAAATGTTTTGCAATAGCAAGGATCCCAGGACGTACTATATGCAGATATAGCTTTCTCTTACATAAATTTTAAAGATGAAACATACAGAAAGCATTTTATACTAATGTTGAAATAATGAAGCAGAGAGGCAATGTAGCATATCATCCTGAAACACTTGAGTACGAAGAAAACAGATTGCAAAACAATACCGAAAAAGCAAAGAAGCTGTTCAAAATACATAAAGAAAAACTCAAGAAAATAGACATGCAAAACTAAATAACCCAATCAAAAGTGGGGTACAGAGATAAATAGAGAATTCTTAGCAGAGGAATCACAAAAGGTTGAGAAGTGGTTAAAGAAATGTTCAACACTTAGGCTGTTTCCATGTTCTGGCTATTATGAATAAGGCTGCTATGAACTTGGTTGAGCAAATTTTCTTGTTGTGTGCTGGAGCATCTTCTGGGTATATTCCAAGGAGTGGAATAGCTGGGTCTTGAGGAAGCCCTATTCCCATTTTTCTGAGATAGCACCAGATAGATTTCCAAAGTGGCTGTACTAGTTTGCATTCCCACCAGCAATGAAGGAGTGTTCCTCTCTCCCCACATCCTCGCCAGCATGTGGTGTCGCTTGAATTTTTGATCTTAGCCATTCTGATGGGTGTTTGATTTGCATTTCCCTGATGACTAAGGATGTTGAGCATTTCTTTAAGTGTTTCTCAGCCATTTGATATTCCTCTGTTGAGAATTCTCTGTTTAGTTCCAAGCCCCATTTCTCAATTGGGTTAGAAGCATGGGAGAATAGCAAAGTAGAAGGATACAGAGGGTCCTAGAAACCTACAAGTAGAACATTATGATAGGCAGATTCAGGCCCAGGGGGCCCGCTCAAACTAAGGCACCAGCCAAGGACAATACAGGCGGTAAACTTCAAACCCTTACCCAGATCTAGCCAATGGTCAGAACATTCTCCTCAGTTAAGTGGAGAGTGGGATATGACTTTCTCACGTACTCTAGTGCCTCACATTTGACCATGTCCCCTGGTGGGGGAGACCTGGAGGCACTCAGAGGAAGGACAGCAGGTTACCAAGAAGAGACTTGATACCCTATGAGCATATACAGGAACAGTCATAGGGGAGGTGAATGAGGGGAAAATGGGAAGGAGGAAAGAATGGGAGGATACAAGGGATGGGATAACCACTGAGATGTAACAAGAATAAATTAATAATAATAAAAAAGAAATGTTCAACATTCTTAGGCATCAGGGAAATGCAACTCAAAATGACTTTGAGATTCCATCTTAAACCCATCAGAATGTCTAAGCATAAATATTTTTCTAAGCATATCCAAAGAAGTACAGAATAGTAATAAAAATGCATTCACGTTATTAGGGTCACATCAGTAAGTCTCACCTCATAACATTGGGGGACCTCCCCTACCAGAATGCAAAAAAGCAAACATTAACATAGAATATGCCAATCAATGCTCAAGAATTGTGAGTCAACACTAAGGAAGCTGAGTGTTAGATAACATAGTATTGGAATTTTTCATAAATCTGTATGGAAATAGTTATTATCCAAGGAAATTTCATGTTTTAATTTTTTCTGAGTATTAGTTTGGGTAAATTACTTAAATATATCCTTTAAACAAAGGTAAAGAACTCACTGACTGTAATGCAGATAGAAGATATAATATAACAAGTAAAATTGTCTGCGTACAGCAGATCCTGCTTTCTCAATATGAGCAATATTGCATAGGATGTAGATAAGTTTTAAAGAATGTCACGTGTTTTGCTTACTGCCATTGAGTATGCTTGAGGAACACTGGCTAGAATACAGTGTTAGGCACTAGAGCTTTGAACCAGCATGCCACATTTTACCTTCTCGTGGTGTACAGAGAAGAAAGAGCACTCAGGTGTCTTCAGAATGCTCTTCCCCTCTTTGGTTTCACGACAAGATGACATGGGGTTAAAAGAAAAAAAAATTAATCTTCTCTGTATATTTTATGCTTTTAAAGAATTAGTAGAAAGTTGTCAGTTTTAAAGCTGACATTATGCTGTTGTACTTCTGAACATGTGTCCTTCAAGGTAGCAAAGACCACTCCCATCTCCCAAACTTCTAATAATTGTACAATGTCTTTGATTTTTTTGAAACATCATTGTATTATTCTGCTCCTCTAAAACTTCCTTGTAATCAAGAGCACATCACAGAGATCTTAGGACAGTTTTTAAAAGCAACCTTCTTTTCCAAAGGTTCATGCTACTGTCAGGAGGCAAACCATAGTCTCTAGATTACAGAGGACTTGGAAATTGTGTCACCTTGTAATTCGCTCAGCTCTCAACATCCCTCTGAGTATTTGCTCTCAGACCTTAAGGACCAATTCAGTTCCTATGTTTTGAACTGAAATGCACTGAAAGACTCTCCAAGTTGGCAATTTTATCAGGTGCTGCAACCTTCAGGAGGTGGGCTCCATGGTTAAGTCGTTTAATCACTTGAAGAAGTCTTAAATCACTTAATTGCCTTAAAGGCAGTGTTTCTTCTTTTTCATTTTTCACTTCCCTTTGATGGCATGTGTGGTGTTGCTTTTCGATATACTCCTCACAGGATTTCTACTCTGCAATAGATCAGAAGGCAGAAGACCAACTAGCTACAAATGGAACCTCTAAAGCCATGAGCTAAAAGAAAATTGTTTTCTTGACAAATTGGTTCTCTTGAATATTTTGCCAGTTCTTCTCCAAGCAGTTTATTCAAGCTCTTGATGCAGGCAACTCCCCTGAACCACACCCGTCACGCACTAATAAGGCATACTATCATCCAATCCATTCACGCCACGTCTCGCAACCTCATAGGTCCACGAAGGCAGGCAGTGGGCTATATCCAAATAAGGACTTGTTTGTATTCTACAGAGGCGGCTCTGGTGGCGTGCCAGGCGCCATCTTAGGGTGCGGTCCTCAGGGGCTCTCCACAGTTCCTCCTTTTTTGTTTTATGATAATGACACATCAGGACTTCAACGCAACAGGTGAGAGTAGAGGTCTGATCTCCGGTATGTATGGGCATTTGTTCACACTGCTTTCAAGTGAGCCCTTCACTCGTTGACTGCCAGACCTAGCTCCATACGTTCCATGGACACTTGTTCACACTGCTCTCAAGCAAACCATTTATTTGCTGAGTGCCAGACCTGGCCCGGTATCTTTTTCCCTGAGGTGGGGCCTGGGACACCAACTCACATGCAATCAAACTTGCTCCCCAGAAGGCCATTAACTGCATACAATGTACCTCCTGTGCGGTGCTCTGCCTCGCACCCTGAGCATGACGAAAGCATCGTGTCAATTCTTTAGGGCAGACAGCCCGATCTGAGGTGACTGTCCTGCCTCAACTGCTGCAAACGCTTGAGCCATCAGGACCTGAGTGCGATGTTGAGACGCCCATAACTGACAAACACACCACAGGCATATACCACTCACACCCAGGAATACAATGCTTAAAGCCCCGATGCCCGCCCATTCCTTCAGGTGATTAACAGTGGTCGCCAACCAAGCGGAGAGTCCATCTGCAAAAATCAGGTCAACACAGGTGGAATTGATTGTGGTAATTGACAATCGAAGTTCCCTCAGCAGTCCCTCAAAGTTGATTGACCAGTTACCTAGAAGATGGCTAGAGAGCTGTTTAGATAGATTTGCAGCCTTAGTGAAATTAGCATACTGAATTGAAGTAACACAAATCCCAGGCAATTTCCAAATCCTTACCTAATTTATCCCAACTCAGAAGGGAAAGATGGCCAGATACCACGAACCAAGGGGCCACTGTATTACATTCAGTCAGGAAGGTCTCTAAGGTTTTACTTATAAGCTTAAGTCCCTTTGATTTTAACAGTTCTTGGAGGGCAGGGGAAACTGGGTGAGAAGGTGACGCACCCATACTTGCACTTTTCCTCCTCGCGAGAAACCTTGCGCATTAGCTCCCTTCTGGAGACCTTAGAATTACCTCCCTTCCGGAGACCTTAGAATTAGCTCCCTTCCGGAGACCTTAGGATTAGCTCCCTTCCGGAGACCTTCCCCTTTTCCAGGGGTCGTAAGCTCCACTTACCGGAAACTTACCCGCCGGCGACCCTTGACCACTTGCAGTTCTGAATTTAACAGTGGGGGAATGGGCAGAGAGGTTCCCCGTATGGGCCACCACTTGTCGCGTCTCGCTCGGCCAGCAAGAAAGACGCAACCACCAGTTCTTCTCCAAGCAGTTTATTCAAGCTCTTGATGCAGACAACTCCCCCGAACCACACCCGCCACCCACTAATAAAGCATACTGTCATCCAGTCAACTCACACTACATCTCACATCTTCATTGGTCCATGAAGGCGGAACTACCGCAGGCAATGGGCTATGTCCAAATAAGGACTTGTTTGTTCTCTACAGAGGCAGCTCTGGCGGCGTGCCAGGCGCCATCTTAGGGTGCAGTCCTCGGGGGCTCTTCACAACTGTCCAGCTTCTTAAACACTCTCACAACTATCCTTACCTAACTATTGGCCAGCCATCATAAACAAATCTCCCAGATCCTCAAACTTCCCTAAGCTTCCCACCACTTCATTTTAACAAAAATTAATTTAATGCCATGTTCTTTTCAAGTGAGCAATACTCATGTTTGATACACTACTTTGTGCCTTTGAGAGGAAATGGATAGCTCCACATGTTGCTTTCTTTTCTTCAAAATCCTAGTTCTGAACCTCAGCTACATATGTCACAGTCATTTTCAAGAACTGTGACTATTTTACTTCCCCACATATTGACTTTTTAAAAGACAACTGATATTTCTATCTTGGTTTTGGTCATTCAATGCTGATGTGCAAAATACTTTAAATTCAAAACACCCAGTTACTTGAGTTCCATTTTCAACAAATGATTTGTTTATATACGGTACTAAAATTTTGGACCCCCTTTTACTGGTCCCAACATGCCCATACCCTTTTCCTCCTCACTCAGGTAACAGCATTACACAGTTATTGTTGCCTTAACATTATGCTGAAAAATACTAACTCATACTCTCCATCACTTCCCTGGGCCTACCTGATGAAGGAAGACTGGAGAAAAACATGTAAGACTGCTCTCTGGAGACATTAGTTTCATGACCTCAAGTGGAGTCTTGATGCAGATCAGCAACACATCCCACTGTGCCAATGTATCTACTCTTCCACTCTAAGGGAAAAGTTGCTTTTTCCCCCATTTTTTCAAATCATTGTGATCCCTTGTCTCTTAGTGCCATCTTTCCTCCAAACCAGAAAACACAAGCTTCAGAGCAGAGCTTTTTCACATTATTTCACCTACCTTCCTCTTCTTGCTGTGGTCATATAAATTACATGTAAGCTAAGTCTGAGTCAGGACATATATTTTCCCCTGGCTGTTGTCATAGTTGAGAAACTGATCCTTTTTTCCCCTTCCACATACACTTCCTCTACTGTGTATCCATTCACATTGCTGTGGTGGTTATCTTCTGGTTGATTCTCGAATGAATGAGAGGCATGCCTCTGACTGAGCTTGTTTTGGTATTTTCTAGAATGATTAACTTAGTGGGAAAGGCCCCCCCTTCACTAGGCATCCCCTTCTGGTGGTGGCCAGATACAAAGAGGTCTGGGGGAAAGAAGGGTAACTTTGGACTGGCTGTTCTACTGACCTATTTACTCTTTAGCTTCAAGTTCTAACCCTAAATAAAATTAATAGCTCCATAATGGAAAGTGTTCCCAGTTCTCTATGTGGGCCATACGGTAAGCACTTTGCAATGTTTTTACTGAATGTGAAATGAATGGCTACACACATTACTTGCTTATGCTTAATTATTGCTGAGTGACTACATCTATAACACCTAAAATCATTGCCATATTAGTTAGCACATTATTGTAAATAATCATATTAAACACATACATAAATTTATTTTTTAGGTGTGCTCAATTCAAACATTTATTAATATTGTGTATATGTTAAAACAATCATTGATAATTGAGTTCTAAAAGCCTCAAGAAGATGCAAGAAATATGCCTTGGTATTTCCTTATCCTTTTTTGCTTCTTTTTAAATATGGAAAGGAATAGCAGCATTAGGAAATGTTGAGAGCTCTTTTGTGTCTTTACATGCAAAGGCTTGAGATCAGTGATGGACCACAGAAAAATAACTGAAATAAAAAAGAGAAAATAGGAAGAAGGAGCTGAAATCAGAGCTCCCATTGCACAGGAGAAGTATTTGAATTTCCCCTAAGGTGTCATGGGTAATTAAAGATTGTGTGATACACCTCAACATCCTGAGCTTCCTTCCAGTGAGAATATTCAACTCATTTGGAATGAGGCAAGGTGAACTTCAAAGGGAGTTAATGCCTCATACAGATATCTTCATATATGAGATTAGCGTATTTTTAGGAATTAAGCAAATTGGTGCATGATCAGAGGTATAATATTAAAAGCTTGAAAACGCCATTTGATAGTGTCATCCGGTAAAAGGGATAATGAAGCATTTAAAGGATTCGCTGTGATGAGAAGTTTCGTCTGCCCTCTTCTCTATTTGCAAAGTTACTGTACTCACTACGAGAAGATGTTACCTATTGGGTGCCTGTATTGAAGCCATGTGCCCAGTATAATTTACTATAGCCAGACATACATATTTCCTATCTTTCTAAAGTAACATTTTGCTCAGAGAAATGCAGAGAGTTATCGCTCAGCATTCTTTTCTCCAGGCAAGCTAAGCCAGCTGCATTATCTTTCCTGCACAGACCGTGCATTCCAACCACATCAGAGCCCTAATCTTGCCCATTTCTTTTCTTAAGTTTATAGAAATTTGGACTAATAATCGGGCACATTTTCTCATGAGGTTTTAATGAGATGTGATGGGGACCAAAAGCCTTACCTTCCAGAGGGCCTAGATGCCTGGATTCCAGTCCCGTTTCAAATATTAATTAGTGTTGCCTTGCACTAAGCACCTATAAGAAAAACCATCATTTCTCCAAACCAAAATCAGAATCATTCATTTTTTATCTAATGGATGTTTGTTGAGGTTAGGAAATACTTCATGAAGTAGAAATTATTTGTAATTGCCTAACATTACAGTTTTTATTAATTATAGCCAAAATGGACACTCTGATTATTTTAATCAGTTAATTTATACAATGTGGAGAATTGAACCTCTGCCTCATGCACATAGGCTATGCTAGTACTGCCACTGAACCATATTCATGTCCCAGATTCTAGAAGGAAGCTATGAAGAAGTACATTTATGCATTATACTGAGAATATCAATTTTGTAAGAAAGTTATAAACTATAAGATAGAATATGATACTTTGAACTATTAATTGGGGGCGTGTATAAGTATTTAAACTTGTATCGCACTGTTCTTCTCTTCACTAGAGACAGTAATTCGGAACAGAAGGGAATTTAAATAAATACTAGTTAACTGCTACTCTCTATTTAAGTTCTTTTTATTTGGAATGTGACTGCATTTCGAATGCGTGGAATTATACATAAGTGGGTGTGCATTCAGCAGGATTCCAGAGATGGCAGGGTGCAGGAGCCTGGGGGGGGGGGGGCGAATCTTACATAATTGGTGCTTAGTGCCTGATTTCCTTCCCAGCATGTTAAAGATGTAATCAACAAACTAGACACAGACAGGCATGGAGTCTGAAACTTCACTTTCACAGCTGCCCCACCCCCACCAGCAACACACATGCTTCATGTTTACGTATTTATTTTCTCCTGAACATATTATAGAAAGGAAGCCATTTCTTTTCAGGCTTCATCAAGCGTATGGAATCTAAAAGCTTATTTCTTACACTGTGGTACTACAAAAACTAAGCCACATATTAACCTGAGAAACCTTTGAAGTTTTATGATTTCCAGTGTGGAAACTTCTGGAGAAGGTAGCAGTCACAATCTTCTACCTGTTCAATAAAGCTGGAGCAAGCCTGGACACAGGGCCGTGACCTTTCCCTCGTGAAGGAAGGAGGTGCCCTGTCAACTGTGCAAAAACTCCTCCTGAGGCTAAACACCTGGCATAAATTTTTAAATATCCACATTTCCAACTGTTTGCCCTAGTTTAATTTTTGTACCATAAAATTGCTTACATTCATCCAAATAATGGTTTCCTGAAATCTTAGAAGCCTGAAAGGGTAAATTGAAAGCATTTTCCCTTGCTCTGGTATTCATATAAAAAATGAAGAAGAAAAAATATCCTGTAAAAGTTTTTTTTTTCCTTTTACAAATATTGGGAAATCTCTTCAAACTTTTTGAAACAAAAGAGAATATACCATGGAAAGATAACATTCTCTTCTTCGTGTCACTTTAAGAATGATAGGAAATATTAGGAAAAAATATTTCCACTGGGCAACACCACAACCTGGGTCAATTATAAAGAGATGACAAAACAGAAGGATGGATTGCCTCCTTTCGCCTTCAATTCCCTTCTGCTTCCTGAGTCCATCTTCCTGTCTGTCAATGTCCAATTTGACCCAGTAGCTGTGAGACTGATCCAATATTTTAACACTTCAGATTTTATATTCCCTACATGGAGGTCCAGGTGCCTGCCTTCCAGAAGGTACTTAGAGCTCAGAGATAAGACCATGTATGTGAAAAATCCATCACTAGCTTAGCCTGTAAATGATGTCCAATCAAGACCTTATTTTTGTCCAACCATTACATAGGACTCAGGTTAGTGACATGCTGTGCCACTCTGAACAACGGTTTACGGATAAAAACAAGATCCTCTAAGTTGCAAATCCATGAATTTACTTCTCAAGGTAGATTGTCATGAAGAACAATTATTGAAAAGGTTCCAGCGATGACAGGCCAGTTACTCCATTCTACCACGTTAGCATTCTCATTGTTTCAGACAGAATCTTCCATAACTGAAACCACAGGAATCACACAAGGTAAGCATTCTAGTTGGTTAATGATTTATATTTGTTTAGATATTTATGCTCATCATGTATTTCTTCTGGGTGAAGTAATAAAATTCAAATCTATGCTTGACTCATTTATTGAACTGCTTTCCCAGGGGTTCTGGGCTACCAGGGCCCCATGCAACTTCTGTTTATTTTTCTGACAATTTGTCAATATGCCACACAAAGTTATGAAAATCCTTTTGTATTGTACCTGACATCTTTCAATGAAATGACGCAAAATGATGATCCTTCAGTCAACAGCATTCAAAAGGTATCTAATTAGATTTTTAAGTCTTTAGTGTATGGAGGATTTAAAAGTCAGACATCAAGAATTATTAAAAGAAAACAGATTGACAGCTCTGTCTGCAGACTTTATTGATTATAATGAGATGATTATAAATCACAAGGCAAGGGGAAACAGTATTACAGAATGCCGTGCTATCAAAAATTCAGAGGTTTTTATGCCAAGGAAATAAGAAAGACGCCTTAGATCTCCAGCACCACAGATCTGTAGATGATGGTAGTCTGGAACTAGCTTAAGCATTATACTTAAGAACAGATTTCCTGCTGGAACCATTAGTTACCCACTCCTTAAAAACATGGCAAAGAAGACTGACTTGTTAAGAAGCTACAGCAGGTAATTTACCATCAGGTGACGAATGTTTCCTAGTGGGGAAATAACTATAGGTTCTTGGAAGAGGCTATGGTTTCACAATGTCTAAAAATAACAGAAGAGTTCCAAATATATTTCTTTCCCGTCTCTATATGGAACAGTCTTAAACCTCAGGAAGAAAAAAGGAGCCTAATGCTTACTGTATTATCATCTTGAGCGACGAAGGAAATGGAGTGAATGAAAAAGAGGTTAGGTAAAACCTCTAACTGGAGCAGAAGTTTTCTTCCTAAAAAAAAAAAATATATATATATATATATATATATATATATATATATATATATATATATGTATACATATATATATACACACACATATATATATATATATATATAAAATGCTCTCCATTATAGGATTTACAAAGATGATTGAACTGCACAAAGATTCAATCTAAAGGGAAGAGGGAGACATAGATTACTTTTTCCATTTCACATGTGTTGGAATTTAATGATGTAATTGTCAATTTCCTTGAAATTTAGTGGAATGACTTCATGAGAAGCAAAAGCATGGCCACTCAGAAACCTGTGAAATTCTGTATTTTACTTTTATTGTCATTGTACAGCTGAAATGTGTGCAGAGTGCTTTGGATGATAGGATCAAAGCATCAAAGCGTAACAGTAACAAGAAACATCTTGAAGAAACTGATCGCCTCTTCCCATGGAAATAGTAAAGCTGGATACTTTAAGACTTATCACTTCGATGATGTAATCCTTCCCTTTTTTTTTCTAAAACTTCCATGTCTTCAGATTTTGTGTTGCATATGAGATACAAACCTTGTTCTGATAGTAGTTCACTTTTTAGTAAAGTCCAACAACAACCACAACAACAAATCACCAGTTCCAACCGATGCATCTGACAAAGGAAGAGGATGAAAAACATAACAAAGAATTTTAAAACCTCAATAATAAGAAAACAAATAAGACAGTTATAACTATATTACCATATTTTCTGTAAAGATGATGAATATAAGGCAAGAGAGCTGGCACAGTTGGTAAAGTGATTGCTACGCTAGCATGCGTTTGACAGCTAGCGTTCATTTAAGAAGCCAAGTGCACTTGCTGGCTTTATTGCTGTGAAGAGCCACCACGACAAAGGCAACTCCCTGCAAGGAAAAACATTTCATTGGGGCTGGCTTATAGTTCAGAGTTTTGTTTTGTTTTAGCCCATTGTCATCATGATGGGAAGCACGGCAGCATGCAGGCCCACACGATGCTGGAGGAGTTGCTTGAGAGTTCTACATCCGGCTCTGCAGTCCAGAGGAAAAGGGAGGCACTGGGCCTGGCTTGAACATCTGCAACTGCAAAGCCCACCCCCAGTGACACACTTCCTCTGACAAGGCCACACCTGCCCCTACCCCAACAAGCTCCTACCTACTCTAACAAAGCCACAACTCTTAATGCCACCTCTGAAGCGTTCAAATATATGAGCAAATGGGGGGGGCATTCTTTTTCAAATGAGTAGTGTCTGCCTATCATCCAGAACTGGTAGATCTCTGGGACTTGCTAGGCTGCTGTCCTAGCTGGATTCATTAGTTTTAGGCTCAAAATTCTTTCAAACAATAAGGTGGACAGCCATAGAGAAAGATATTCTATGTTGATTACTGTCCACACACTCACTTGTAGACAAGTACCAGTGCACCCACCCACATGCATGCCCAGCACACAGATAAGGAAAAAATACCAAAATTAAGAATATGAAAAAGTGTTCAATATTTATGTTGTCAAGGAACTGTAAATAATGAAATATTGCTACATACTTACCAGGATAAACAAAATCTACAACACTGGCTATCTTATTTTCCCATTTGAAAAAAGTAAGTTTTTAATTGAAATAGGATTACATTACTTTCCTCACTCCTTTTCCTCTCTCCAGTTCCTCCCAGGTATCTTCTCTCAACCTCTCTTATGCCTTGACCTAACCTTTACTTGATAGTCTCTTTTTCTTTAATCATCATCATTATTACTACATGCGTGTGAATATGCATGAATGCATGAACATGACGTGCTGTCTGCTTTTGTTGTGTGTGTATTTCAGGGCTGACTACTCAGCATTGGACAGCCAATAACGTGACATGTCCCTTGGGAAGGATAATTTGCCTTCTCCGGACAGTTACTAGTTGCCTGTAGTTCCTCATCTAGGCCTGAGACTCCAAGAAAATATCTTCCTTCCAAGTTAATATACCCATTGCTATTGCTATCTGTTCAATCTTGTTTATGTAGTCATTTCTAGGAAACAGTACTCTATAGGAGGCTTCTTATATCCTGTTCTTCTTTTTTTTTTTTTTTTTTTCAAATTATCACCTTCTCCTCCTTTATTGTGATAATCCCTGAGCTATAAATGTTATTGCCGCAATACAGATAGATCTCTGTGCTGGGCTTCGCAATGATCTATTGATTTCTGCATTTCCCCCAGTTTTCTGGTTTTTGGTTTTCTGTAATGACCTATATTGGCTATAAAAAGGGGATTTTTTGATAAAGGGTAGTAGCTCCACTTATCTGTTGCTATGTGGATAAGACTTCGAATGTAGTAAAAAAAATATGATGAGCTAGCAAAGTGGTAGCAAGATTTATTTCTAATGCCAATGACCTCACTATCCTTGTGAAACTGACTAGGTTTTCAGGACTAGGCATATTTTCCTCCTGGTGAGTGGTCTGTAAATCCAATTAGATAGCTGCTGATGGCCATTGATAAGTAAGTGTGACTTCTTACACTTTTTTACATATGTCTTATGTTGGTATTTTTCCTAAGTTCATAAGTTTAGCAGCTAGGTACGGCTGTCTAATTTCCATCTTTTTTGGCAGCTTCCGTAGTCTTGTCTGTCACCATGGCAGCTAGACTGCAAAAAGAAGGCTTTCATGTTAGATCTAATTTAAATCATCTGAGTCTGTGTGTGATGCCTTCAGCAATAGAGGCCCGAGCTCTACCTCTGAGAGATGGCCAAGAGCTACAACAATAATCTGGATAGTTTTGGGAGTCACTTGGTCTCACCTGACCAAGCATTTGAAAGGAGGCTTCTTGTTCTAGTACTGGATTTTTTTGTTAGTCTACGGTTCTTGTGGGAAGCATTGAGCATCGAGAGTCTTAGATGCTGGTGAAGATGTGGAGAGACTTGAGTTCCTGGTCTTTTCTGCCTGACGTGAAAGTTAGTAAGAACACCTCCTCATCTTGAAAGACTTTTCTCCAGGTGTTTACAAAGGTGAACATTATTTTCACATGTTACTCTATGGTCAGTGTCTTTTGTAACCATCCATCCAAATATGTTAGAAATCAATTTGTACTCACAAGATACTACTCATGAATATTTCTACAGTGTTATTTAAAATGTTAAAGCGTTAGAACTAACCAAGATCCTCGCTAAAGGTTAAAGGGATAAGCACGTTTTGGGACATCCATACAATGGAATATTGGTCCTGCATTAGTGTGACTTTCAAGCAAAGAAAATGCATAGATTAATCTTAAGCACATATTTTAAGTGCAGGAAGCCACTCTGAAAAGGCCACCTACCATGTGGCCTATGAAGGGGATGAAGTCCTTATTCACAGATATATACCATGGAAACCATCAAAATTAAACACATATACGTATCTCTTCAGAGGAAGGAGATGTTTACCTACTTCCCTCCTGAAATGCTGGGAGGGATGTGCTTTACAGCCTGGTGATCTTTTGATGTCTGTAGACTTGGCCTTCACCTGAATATTATGTTTGTATATCCCAGATTTCGCCCCCACCCCAAACCTTGAGCGTTGCTACTTAGTCCATAAGACTCATCCTTGTGAGAAATGCCACTTACACTTTACAATAGTCTAAGTAACTTCTTTGTTATCTCAGGGCCAAGCCCATCTTAACTACCATAAGCTATTATGATTACCGCAGTCATTTTCCCTAGACACATATTGTGATCAGTGTTTCTCAATTCAGTCTCAACAGTACGCATATTTATGGAAGAAGCCATATATAATTTGTAAAAAGTTTCCGTATATGCATGTCTTAAGCTTTGTTGTAGCACATAAATGAGAGAATTGTCATCAGGAGTCTTTTCCCGAAAAGTTTACTGTGCTTAAATATGGCTAAAGTAAACTGACTTGTGTCAGACTATAGAACCAGCCCACCTAATTTGTGCTGACTCAGATCTTGTTCCTGCCTCTTGTGGATCATTTCTCTGCTGGCATTAGCATTTTCAGGGATCTCTGCCACCCCATAACAGCCAATTCTGCCTTATTCTATTGTGTAAAAAGAATAAAATGATAGAGACAATGAAGCTACATGGGCAATGGTTTCTATAACCGGCGTTGGGCCTTGTGGATATAAACAGGCAGAGCACAAGTTGGTTCCCAGTCAGTGACAATATTGAGTACGATGCTATAATGATGGAGATGTGGTGTTCTCCATCTGGCTAAGTCTATGGAGAAGCTGAACACATAGTGCTATTTTAAAATAATAATACATGGACATTTGTTTTCAATTGTAAAGAATATAACGCTTGAAACCAAGATGCAATAGTGGGGAAAGCTACCAGCTACCCTATTCTTTCACCATCCACCCGCCTCTATCTCCACTCAATCCCATAGTCTACAATATGCTACTCCTTCTTTCATGTCATGTATGTTCTACTATCCCTCTAACTGCATTTCAGTTGGGTGTGAAATAGTAGGCTTCCATGTGAAACCTATTTCCATATACCCTTCTTTTGGGTTAGTCTCTCCCTTTCTCCACAAGCTCGCCCTTACCCCTGCCTAAGCCATTTCATCCATAGTTTCTCAACTCCAACTCTTTACTCCAGTTGTATTTAAAAATTTTAATCACCCTTCTCTTAATATTCCCCTTAAATCTCCCCTCTAGTTTCTGGACTTTCAACTGTCCTTCAAGTTGAAAACACAAAATAAAAGCTTGATGCTAAAATCTGAATGAAAAAGAACACAAAGTGTTTGTCTGTCTGGAGCAAGGCCAAGTCATATTTGTCATTTCTGAATGGCCTTGTTCTATACCAAAATGTGGGAACAGCATATCCTTGTCTGAATGTCATTTCTATTCCATAATAGTTTATGCTGAATCAAGAAGATGATGGATTACATGTTACTAGGATTATTTTTACTTGGCTTGCTATAATAATATGGCAATATTAAATGAATCATATAGATTCTTTCAGTTTTTCTTTTTTATATTTTTCTTTTTATCAACTCCACAATCTTTATATAATTATGTCAAAAACTAAGATGTGTACAAGTACACCTATTTGGTTCTTACCATCATCAAATTAGTTTGAAAATATATTTCTAGTTGAATGAGAATTACTGTACATCAGTTTCCTTCTTCCTTTTCAGCCCTCGAGCCCTTCCAGATCTCTGATTCAAAGTCCTTCTAAGGCCCCCATCATCAAATCTATAACCTACTTTTCTTTGATTATCATTGTTACATGAATATATGCTTATCTACATGCATGTACAAATGTATAAATACAACCTTCTGAATACATTTTTGTTGTCCATGTGTATATGGTTTAAGGAATGACCACTCTTCATTGGGTAACCAAAAAAGGTTTATCTTTGAGAGAAATTAATTCTCCTTATCCCAGAAGTCATTGGTTACCTGTAATTCTTTTTCTAGGGATAGGACCTTAATAAACATGAAATACTTATTTGTACATCTGTCTTCTTATTTTTTCCTAAGCAATGTACAAAACCTGGCTATGCATTTCAAACTATTTAAGACTGCTTATTACACTTTGTTTCTAAATTCTAGTTATAGTCATTCAACATTTTTATGTGCATAATATATAAAATGTGATTCAATGTACTTAAACACTGGGGAAATATTTTTATATTATCACTTATAATAAAATACATAATTTTAATACTTTTAGGTTTGGCTATTCTGAGGCTTAATGATATCATTAAAGATCCAGGAATGGAAAACTAATTTTATCTATCTTTTTACTGTACAATCCTCTGTATTGTCTTTAATTAACAGGCCACTCCTCATTGTCTCAAGATGGCTATAAATAGCTTTACAACTTCTAGATCCTCACAACAACATTCTTGAAAAAGGAAAGATCAACATCCCCCACTCCCGACTTGTAAGACCAAAAACAGTTTTTCCAGTGATCTTGGCAGATGCTGGGGGTGTTTCCTCTACTTGTCATGTTTCCCAACCTAAAACATTACTACATATGCTGTTGCACATGCTCCACATGCCTGGGATTGAGTCCATGACATATCCTTTTAATTTAGATCATGGATCATCAAACACTTGCTATAAGTTGCCAGAGAGCACATATTTTAGTGCCGGTGGGCATCCTGGGTTGCTTGTTATTCTTAATTTTGTTTTATTGTGTTTTAACCATGCCTAGCTTAAGTGCTGTAAAAATAATCTGGCAGCAAGTTTGTATTGTCTTGTAAGTGGTAGCTTTACAATCCCTGACCTAGCCAGTAATTTTTCACAAACATTTGATCAATTATATAATGTTTGATGATTTATTATAGGACCAACTTAGTTCAACAGATATTTATATAGTATGTTTTATGCATCTGGTACAAAACACAATTGTGAATTCACACAATTGGGAAGAGATAATGTTTGCTTTGATTTATGCAATGTGTTGAATTGAGAAAGATTATATATCACGGTGACCAAATATAGTCTTTACTTAGAGAGCTCCATTATTAAAGACATGACAGCATCCAAAAATGCTCTTTTGAAAGGTCCATAGGCAGAACATAATTTATAGTAAATTCTCCTTTTGGTTGACTAGGTTCCTTATCTTCACATAAAAAAAAATTTTGTATGGAAAATTTGTTCTTTTTTTTTTTTTTTTTTTTTCTCATCTTTGTGGCAGTTTTCCCTATTATGTCAAAGTTCTCCTTTGTCTTTTATCTCCCACATATCCCACAAGTGACTTTCACTATTAAGCAAATTGAAAATAGTTTTTATCTACACCTCCGAAGCCATTAGGAAAACATTTAAATTTTATTTTTAGCGTTTGTGTGGGCACATGCATGCCATTGCACGGGTGTGGCTGCAGGACAATTTTCTGCAGTTGCTTTTCTCCTTCCACCTTTAACTGGTCTCCTAAGAACAAACTAGGGTCAGGAGGCTTGCATGGCAAGTATGATATCTTGCTGTCCTTGAAACAAAGCTTTTATGTGGGACGCTGCAGTTGTGATTAGATGGGGACAAGTAGAGTTACTAAGGAATACAGACGGAAGAAGGAACATTGATCTGAAGCACTGTCTTCATGCAGAAGACCAAAATAATTAAACAAGATTGTTATGAATAGAGTAACCATTTTTAGAGGTTCTCCATTCTTCCCTTCAAATTCCAGCAAGGAGGGGGGGTGGGGGAAAGGAATGTCACAGAGTAGAAAGACCAAGCCCATGGAGAAACATGGTTGGGAGAAAAGAGGCCAGGCCCAATGAGAAACTCGCCCTGTTATGCGCTGCAGTGGCACTACAGGGTTTGATATTTTAACATTGATACTTTAATGGTCTCCAAAGTCTTCTCTTTTGATTTCAGTGAACTTGGGGCCCAAGAATTCACTAATGTCCTCACCCTGTTTCTGTTTCACGGATGCTATTTAACATCACAAAGTCCACTGTGAGAGGCCGCACTCACATTCGCCATTACAAGATGGCGCTGACATCCTGTGTCCCAAACTGGTAAACAAGTAATCTGCGCATGTGCGAAGGAACTTTCCACTTGTTGTGCTCTGCCTCTCCCGTGGCGTCATATCGCCTGATGAGTAACAGCCAATCAGGGACTGACACATCCTAAGCGGAGAACAGTTTCCTATATAAGGGATGGGTTTCTGCTGTTTGGGGTCTCCATTTTACTTGTCGTAAGCTTATGTTCTCCCTCTTAAGACGCATTAAAGCTTTACTGCAGAAGGATCCTGTGTGTGCAGCGTTGTTCTTGCTGGCGAGACGGTAACGCGAGTCACAGTCCACCAAAGGCTTTTTTTTTTTTTTTTCTGTCTTTGTTTTTCTTGTCGCATCAAACTTAACACCTCAGGCATGTGAGGGAAATGCTCTACCACTGAGCTACAGCAACCAGTGTGTTTCCTATTTTATCACAGCACTTAGCCCCACCTCTGTTTTTAAATGTAACTTGCCCCATCTCCTGCATTAACTTCAGGTACTTGGAGCCTTCTCAATTTTTGCAGAATGCCACTATTTTCTTTCCACTTAGCCACTTTTCCCACCTTAGGGATCATTTTAACACTTAACACACTCACAAAGTATTTACCCAAAGCATGGCATTGCCCTACTTGACATTGCCCCTAAGACTGTGGTGTAAGGACGCCCTTGTTTTTGTTTGTTTGTTTGTTTTTGTTTTTTTTTTTTTTGTTCATTGCAACAGAAAACACGCCACATTCCAATTACACACGTTCCAGAATTGCCAGCAGCTCTATTTCCTTCCACCCTTAATTTGCAATTCTCTAGTCCTCTTCAGATCTCTGTTCTCTTATAGAATTTTTTCAGATGCAGCCAACAACAACTAGCTTATGCCAGTAACATACTGCTTTGAAACCTTTTTGCCTAAAGCTACAATGCTTTATAATACAGCAAGTGCATTCCAAACCATCTGCTTAAAAAAAAATGATACTAAATATTTTGCCTCTGTATAACATTTTTTTCCACTTTATAATATGAGCCTTTCTTTATTGAGTGCCCAGAAAAACCTTTATCACATACATATGTTAGGCAGTTTGCGGTGGTAGACCACGAAGCTTAACATATACTTTCTGAAGAGGACATTTTTTGTTACTACAACAAATAGCTCCTTTAGTTGAGTAGATGGGTTGAATATAAGCTGTCCCCTGGCTGAAGCTGTCACGACTCTTGGGAATCTGTGTCTCTGCTTTAAGTGTTCCCATTCTCGAATTCATTGTGAAGGCCAAGTGTCTATCTGGCTCATGGTTGGTTTTATGGCACAGGGAAAAACAGGGCAATTAGATGAATCGTGTGATATCTTTCCAACTGTCCACCTAGATATGACTTTCAGATGTTAAATTTGTCCATACCTCTTTGTCTATATCACATTCCCCAAAGGCCATGGAAGTATCTGGACCAGAAGGAGACACTGTGGCCTTAGGGTGGTGCACAGAGGACGAAATCCTTTTACTAGTGAGGAAGTACCTGCATGTGCACCGTCCAATGGAGTATGCCAAAATACTTTAAACAAACACTTTTAATTGTTCAATTATAAACCAAGTGTTTGCTTTTTATATTTTAAGGAGGAAACATTAGAAAACAACTGTGATAATGCATACAGTGTAACCTCTGATTCTCCTATCATCTTTTATGATACTCCCCACAGAAACTAAACAATTTTTATTTTCCTGAGTCTCTGAATTAAACATTTTTTCTAGATTATTTTATTTTGAAAAGAGAATCAAATTGGATAACATTTAAAACAATTACATAGTTATAACATTTGGAGCTTTATTAGTAACAATTTTCTTTACACATCACCCAACTGCCTACATACTGATTAGTTGCTTCATCGGTTTAGCACTTCTTTTTACCCCATGGCTAGTATGATGCCTGTCACACAACTGTAGCTTTACATGTTTCTGCCAAAAGAATCAACTGCTGCCTACAAGTAAAAACAGAATACAGTGGAGGCCTATCAACTTACAGCTGCTTTGAGTTAAACATTTTTAAATAAATCAAAAGAGATTACTTACTATATAGGACATACACAGTTATATAAAGTTCCACAACATTTTTATAATTGTATTTATTCCCATCTTCTATGTACAGTATGTCATTTTATTTTATCTTAAATGCTTAAAATACTCTTGCCATCATTCAAAAGGATCCTGCTTAGGCTCAGCTGTGTGTGGAACAAAGGCAGTTCCTTCTTTTGTGGCTGTGACTATTCTTCCTCTGTCCTTGCAGAGTACATTTATAGAGACAGACATTTATAAAGATTTCGGGAGGATCCAAGATGGCGGCGAGCAGTGTGGACCGCGTTTGGAGGCTCCAGTGAACAATTCAGGGAATTGCACAGATTTCTGAGCCAGGAACACCGAGGTCCGAACATCACGGCAGCGGGAGTGCTCCACGGTTCGGAGGGACCAGGGTGCGGAGGACCTGCGTGCCCCTGCACACGGGAGGAGCGTGGTTTTTCTCTGATCGGAGTGGCAGCGGCAGAGGCGGCAGCACCAGCGGCACCAGCAGCGGCGGCTGAGGTTTGCAGCTCATAGCCTTCCGGTGGAGGCGATTGGTGTGGTGGCTGGTGGGAATTGCTGCGGGAGAGGGGACTCGGGGCAGGATTTGGGTCGCGTGGAAGCCTTTGGACCCAGATTGGACTCGGCGGACAGTTCGGCCCCAGAGTCCCGGGTATTGGCCCGGCCAGCAAACCAATTCTGCCTGAGGCACTACTACTCAGCGTGGCCATAGCTCCCCTGCTGTGGCGCAGGCGTAGTTGAGCACGCTGCTCCACACTAGGCACTACCTCAGCTCAGCGGCAGCTCCCCTGCGGTGACACAGTCTGGGCGGAGCACTTGGTTTCACCACAGGCGCTAACTCAGAGCAGCCGCAGTTCTCCTGCTGTGGCGCAGGCTTGGTGACGTGCTCGGTTCCATCCTAGGCACCACCTCAGCTCAGCGGCAGCTCCCCTGCGGGGACACAGTCTGGGCGGAGCACTTGTCCCACCACTGGCGCTAACTCAGAGCAGCCGCAGTTCTCCTGCTGTGGCGCAGGCTTGGTGACGTGCTCGTTTCCATCCTAGGCACCACCTCAAGCTCAGCGGCAGCTCCCCTGCGGGGACACAGTCCGGGCGGAGCACTTGTTCCAACACTGGCGCTAACTCAGAGCAGCCACAGTTCTCCTGCTGTGGCGCAGGCTTGGTGACGTGCTCGGTTCCATCCTAGGCACCACCTCAGCTCAGCGGCAGCTCCCCTGCGGGGACACAGTCTGGGCGGAGCACTTGTCCCACCACTGGCGCTAACTCAGAGCAGCCGCAGTTCTCCTGCTGTGGCGCAGGCTTGGTGACGTGCGAGGTTCCATCCTAGGCACCACCTCAGCTCAGCGGCAGCTCCCCTGCGGTGACACAGTCCGGGTGGAGCACTTGTTCCACTACTGGCGCTAACTCAGAGCAGCCGCAGTTCTCCTGCTGTGGCACAGGCTGGACAGAGCTCTCGGTTCCACCAGCTCTAAGACTCTGGTTGGACACAGTGTACAGTTTGAATCCAGAATTCCTGGCTGAGATTGGTGGTCAGTTCGGGCCCTGAGTCCAATAACTGACCACAGCACGCACTTTGGGCCAAAAGGCCCTAGTGGAGCTTGGTGCGTAGTCCCAGCCCAAAAATTCTGGCTGGGCCCTGTGTGCATTTTGGGCCCAAAATCCCTAGCTGAGCTTGGCAGACGGTTCTGGCCCTGAGAATCTAGCTGAGTTTCTGCCCGTGGTTCGGCCCCAGTGCTCCTGGCTGGACTTGGCAGGGAACACAGAAGGCTGTGGATACCTTGGCCTGACCCAACGCTCATTCAGAGACCCAGAACAATTGCAGGATCCACAGCAGAGAGGGACTGAGGATCACTGGCTGTGAGAGACCAGAACAACAGGGCTAACCTCCTAACATCCACACCAGTGAAGCTTTGAGCTCGCAGCCTAGGGAAATCGTAAGAAAACAAGTGAATCTATCATCAGACACCCTCCATTCAACTCTGGAAGCTACCCAACAAAAACAAAGACGGCAAGATGTCTAAAGGACAACGAAAAAGCATACGCAAAAAACCCCAAAACAACATGGGCGTCTCCAGTTTCCAGCTATCCCAAAGAAAAACCACCCAGAGAACTCAATACAACGGAAATACAAGAAAATGACCTCAAATCCTTAGTAATGAGGATGATAATGGAGGAAACAAATAAAATTCGTAATCAAATGCAGGAAGACGCAGACAAACAGGTGAGAGACATAAAAGAAGCACATAGAGTGGAACTGGAAAAATTGCAGGAAAATGCAAACAACCAGATGAAAGAAATAGCTAAAACGGTTCAAGCTCTGAAGACCTATAAAGAGGCAATGGAAGAAACTCAGGAATATACAAAAAATCAGATGAAAGAAATCAAAAAAATCAGTTCAAGATCTGAAAATGAAAATGGATTCAATGATAAACACACAGACAGAAGAAAAACGAGAACGTGAGACCTCAGAGAAGAAGGCGAGCACACAGAGGTGAGCTTTTCTAACAGAATCCAAGAGATGGAAGAACGAATCTCAGGGCTAGAAGATACAATCACAGATATTGAATCAACCATTAAAGAAAATGCCAAATCTGGAAAACTCCTGACACAAAACATCCAAGAAATTAAGGACACCATGAAAAGAAGAAATTTGCGGATAATAGGCATTGAAGAAAGAGAAGACATCAGACTCCAGGGCCCAGAAACTATTCTCAACAAAATCATAGAAGAAAATTTCCCCAATCTAAAGAAAGAGATGCCTATAAACATACAAGAGGCCTACAGAACACCAAATAGAATTGACCAGAAAAGAAAAACTGCCCGCCACATAATAATCAAAACACAAAACATGCAGAACAAAGAAAAATATTAAAAGCTGCAAGGGAAAAGGGCCAAATAACATTTAATGGTAAACCTATCAGAATTACACCTGACTTCTCAGCAGAGACCATAAAAGCCAGAAGGTCCTGGACAGAGATCCTGCAAACCCTAAGAGAACACAGATGCCAGGCCAGACTACTTTACCCAGCAAAATTATCAATAACCATTGATGGAGAAAACAAAATATTCCATGACAAAAACAAATTCAAACAGTACCTATCCACAAACCCAGCTTTACAGAAGGTACTAGAAGGAAAACTCCATCCCAAAGGGTCAAGCTACAACCAAAACTACCCAGGAAATAGATAACTATCCCATGGCAAAAACACAACTACACAAACGCTCGACTGGAAACACATCAAAATTAAGACTCTTAACAGTCACTGGTCATTAATATCTCTCAACATCAATGGCCTCAATTCTCCAATAAAAAGACACAGACTAACCGAATGGGTACATAAACAGACCCAACATTCTTCTTCTGCATCCAAGAAACACATCTCACCCATAATGAAGGCATTACCTCAGGGTAAAAGGTTGGAAAAAAAATATTCCAAGCAAATGGTCACAAGAAGCAAGCAGGTGTAGCCATTTTAGTATCGAACAAAATAGACTTTCAACCAAAATTAATCAAAAGGGATGAGGAAGGACACTTCATACTTATCAAAGGTAAAGTCAACCAAGATGACATCACAATTCTGAACATCTATGCTCCCAATACAAGGGCACCACATATGTAAAAGATCTCCTAAAAAAGCTTAAACCACACATCGATCCCACACAATAATAGTGGGAGACTTCACACCCCACTCTCACTGAAGGATAAGTCATTGAAACAGAAACTAAGCCGAGAAATAACATCATTAACCAATGCCATGGGTCAAATGGATCTAACAGATATCTATAGAACCTTTCACCCAAACAAGAAGAATACACCTTCTTCTCTGCAACCCCATGGAACCTTCTCCAAAAGTTGATCACAATCGTAGGTCACAAAGCAAGCCTCAACAGATACAAGAGGATTGAAATAATACCTTGTATCCTATCAGATCACCATGCTCTTAGGCTGCAATTCACAACAACAGAAATAACAAAAAGCCTACACGTTTTGTGGAACTAAACACTCTCTGCTAAATGACACCTGGTCAGGAAGAAATAAAGAAAGAAATCAAGGAGTTTCTGAAATTCAATGAAAATGAAGAAAACAACATACCCAAATTTGTGGGATACATTGAAAGCAGTGCTAAGAGGAAAATTCATAGCACTAAGTTGCCTTTAAAAAGAATTGGAAACATCGCACATAAGCATCTTAACAACACAACTGGAAACCCTAGAAAAAAAAGAAGCAGAAACACCCAAGAGGAGTAGAACGCCTGGAAATTATCAAACTCAGGGCTGAAATTAACAAATTAGAAACTAAGAAAACAGGTCAAAGAATCAACAAAACCAAAAGCTGGTTCTTTGAGAAAATCAACAAGATAGACAATACATTAGCCAAACTAACTAAAAGGCAGAGAGACAGTATTGAAAATCAACAAAATCAGAAATGAAAAGGGAGACATAACAACAGACACTAGAAGAAATTCAAAGAATCATAAGATCCTACTTTGAAGCATATACGCACAAAATTTGAAAATCTAAGGAAATGGGACGATTTTCTTGATCAAGTTCACTTGCCAAAGTTGAGTGAAGAACAGATAAAACAAGTTTAAATAGTCCCATTTCCCCGACAGAAATAGAAGCAATCATCGATGGCTCCCACCAAAAAAAAGCCCAGGGCCAGATGGTTTTCAGTGCAGAATTCTACCAACCTTTAAGGGCGAGCTAATACCGATACTCTTCAAGCTACTCCAAAAGATAGAAATGGATGGAAAAATTACCAAATGCATTCTATGAGGGCCATAGTCTCATTGATACCTAAACCTCACAAAGACTCAACAAAGAAAGAGAATTTCAGACCAATTTCTCTTATGAACATAGATGCAAAAATACTAAATAAAATACTTGCAAAACGATACAGGAGCACATCAAAGATATCATTCATCATGACCAGTAGAGGCTTCATTCCAGGCATGCAGGGATGGTTTTAATATACGGAAATCCATCAATGTAATCCATCATATAAACAAACTGAAAATAAAAACCACATGATTATCTCCTTGGATGCAGAGAAAGCATTTGATAAAATTCAACACCCATTCATGTTTAAAGTTTAGAGAGATCGGGGATACAAGGCACTTTCCTCAACATAATAAAGGCTATATACAGCAAGCCAATAGCCAAAATCAAGTAAATGGTGAGATACTCAAGGAAATTCCTCTCAAATCGGGAACAAGGCAAGGCTGCCCACTCTCTCCATATCTCTTCAATATAGTACTCGAAGTTCTAGCCAGAGCAATAAGACAACAAAAGGAGATCAAGGGGATCCAAATGGGAAAGGAGGAAGTCAAATTATCCCTCTTTGCAGATGATATGATAGTGTACATAAGTGACCCTCAAAACTCCACCAGAGAACTCCTAAAGCTGATAACACTTCAGCAAATTGGCTGGATACAAAATTAACTCAAAAAAGTCTGTAGCCTTCCTATACACAATGACAAGCTTGCAGAGGAAGAAATTAGGAAACCACACCCTTCACATTAGCCACAAGCAATATAAAATATCTAGGAGTTACCCTAACTAAGCAAGTGAAGGACTTGTAATGAAAAAAATTTCAAAACTCTGAAGAAAGAGATTGAAGATGACCTGAGAAGATGGCGTGATCTTCCTTGCTCATGGATCGGAGAATTAACATAGTAAAAATGGCATCCTACCAAAAGCAATCTATAGATTCAATGCAATCCCTATCAAATAACTACACAATTTTTTAAAGACAGTGAAAGTTCAATTCTGAACTTCATATGGAAAAACAAAAAACCCAGAATAGCTAAAACAATCTTGTACAATAAAAGATGCTCCGGAGGAATCTCCATACCTGATCTCAAACTGTAACTATAAAGCAATAGTACTTAAAACAGCATGGTACTGGCACAGCAACAGGCTGGTTGATCAGTGGAATCGAATCGAAGACCCAGATATGAATCCACACACATATGGTCACTTGATTTTTGACAAAGAAGCCAAATCCATTCAATGGAAAAAGGATAGCATCTTCAACAAATGGTGCTGGTCTAACTGGAGGTCTATGTGTAAAAAAATGAAACTGGACCCATATTTGTCACCTTGCACAAAACTCAAATCCAAGTGGATTAAAGACCTCAACATAAAACCAGAGACACTAAGCCACTTAGAAGAAAAAGTGGGAAAGAGCCTGGAACATATTGGCACAGGAGACAACTTCCTGAACAGAACACCAACGGCCCAGGCCTTAATGTCAACCATTAATAAATGGGACCTCATGAGGCTGAGAAGCTTCTGTAAGGCAGGAGACACTGTCAAGAGAACAAAGCGACAGCCTACAGACTGGGAAAAAATCTTCACCAACCCTACATCTGACAAAGGTCTAATATCCAAAATATATAAAGAACTCAAGAAATTAAACACCACCAAACCGAATAACCCAATTGAGAAATGGGGCTTGGAACTAAACAGAGAATTCTCAACAGAGGAGTATCAAATGGCTGAGAAACACTTAAAGAAATGCTCAACCTCCTTAGTCATCAGGGAAATGCAAATCAAAACAACTCTGAGATTCCATCTTACACCCATCAGAATGGCTAAGATCAAAAATTCAAGCGACACCACATGCTGGCGAGGATGTGGGGAGAGAGGAACACTCCTTCATTGCTGGTGGGAATGCAAACTAGTACAGCCACTTTGGAAATCTATCTGGTGCTATCTCAGAAAAATGGGAATAGGGCTTCCTCAAGACCCAGCTATTCCACTCCTTGGAATATACCCAGAAGATGCTCCAGCACACAACAAGAAAATTTGCTCAACCATGTTCATAGCAGCCTTATTCATAATAGCCAGAACATGGAAACAGCCTAAGTGTCCCTCAGTAGAAGAGTGGATAAAGAAACTGTGGTACATATACACTATGGAATACTACTCAGCTATTAAAAACAAGGAATTCCCGAAATTTGTGGATAAATGGATTGAGCTAGAAATGATCATAATGAGTGAGTTAACCCAGAAGCAGAAAGAATCAAATGGTATATACTCACTTATATCTGCATACTAGCCCAAGGGGCATGTCCCACGAAAGCCTTCACTTACCAGGAAACTGGGACAGAGGGGAAGGCATCCTATTGGGACTCTAAATGAGAGACGCATGGGAGAACAGCAAAATAAAAGGATCCAGAGGGTCCTAGAAATCTACAAGTAGAACAATATGATAGGCAGATTTGGGCCCAGGGGTCCCGCTCAAACTAAGGCACCAGCCAAGGACAATACAGGAGGTAAACTTTAAACCCCTTCCCAGATCTAGCCAATGGTCAGAATATTCTCCACAGTTGAGTGGAGAGTGTGATACGACTTTCTCACATACTCTGGTGCCTCACATTTGACCATGTCCCCTGGAGGGGGAGACCTGGTGGCACTCAGAGGAAGGACAGCAAGTAGCCAAGAAGAGACTTGATACCCTATGAGAATATATAGGGGGACGTAATCCCCCTCAGGAACAGTCATAGGGGAGGGGAATAATGGGAAAATGGGGGGGGGGAGGAATGGGAGGATACAAGGGATGGGATAAACATTGAGATGTAACAAGAATAAATTAATAAAAAAAAAAAATAAAAAAAAAAATAAAGATTTCGAAAACAAGATTTGATGCCAAGAGCCACAGTGAAGCAAACACCACCCAAACTAGAGCTTCGTGCTTAAGAACCAAGTAGACCTTTAATAAAACACATTTCCTATTGAGATAAGTAGAGCTAAGTGCTCTCCCTCCACACATGAAGGAAGCTGAGTCAAAGAAGAGTATAAAGTAATTTCCCAATGTCAAAGGAGTCAGAAGCAGGCAGATCTTGGGAAAGGACCTTAATAGGTTACAGTGAAAAGGAGAATTACAGAAATTACAAACCACTCATTCATATTGCGGCTTTCCTACTTCAGGGATAAATGGGCTGTGTCACAGGAGTGGAAACACAAATATAAATAGTTGAGCATTGGAATAAAGAATGGTCACAATAGCCATATCACTTCCAGGCACACATAAAGCATAGAAACTAGAGGGTTTACATCAGCACAAACAGTACAGTAAACTTGTCTCTTTCAACAGAGCTGTAACAACAGGCCATTTATTCACTAAGCCATCATTCTGAGTTCTGAGTACATATGTTTTATTTTTGCATATAACATAATCCTTGTTGCTATTCATATATCATTTAATGTAACTCAATATTTGAGGTAAAGTCAAAATTAAGAACAAAATTTAGCAATGAGCTCCTTATAGGACCCTGTAAATACTGAGAAGTGTCTCATAAACTATTAAAGAGAAAACTTTATTAATAACTTTGATTTGTTTGTGTCTGATCATACACAGAGCACATTGTAAATATGATCACCAGCAGAGTAATAAATGGCATTGTGTTTGGATTTCCCCAAGACATTTGCCACCTTTTCTGGGAAAATTTATGGAATGTCCATACCCACATCTACAACTTGTCTGAGTGTCACCAATAACCACAGTGCCCTGGCCCTTGGCTAGAACATAAATTAAAATCGCAAATATCTTTGCTTCACTTCAACCTTGATAGGACATGTTCATTCTTTTTTTTTTTTTTTTAATGCCAAAAAAGGTGCTTTTGTGTCTGTTTTAATGCACCATGATTCAAACAACTGCTTTAGCAGATCTCAGGAATATTTCAAAATATGACCTTATCCTTGCCTCTTACCGACAAAATATATGAGTCAGATGTGGAAAAATATCACCCAAGTTTATGTAAATAAGACCTTTTGATCTCTGTGAAATTCAAACCATATATTTTATATTAGAATACAGCCCACAGTATATGTAGAGGAAGAAGGAGAAAATAGAAGAAGGAAGCTGTAAGATTTATAAGGCTAGAAATTGAAAATTGCCATATCCATGACAGCTTGGCTTTCAGCGTTATCTTTTTGAAATGCTTTCCGTGAAGCCACTGATATCATCACCATTACAAAGCATGATAGCAAAACTTCACTCATTTTTTTAAACCTCCTTTTAAATTATATCTCATTTTTATTCAAGACAGTGTAATTTAACTACTTGCCTTTCCCCAGACTAATAGAAAACATGTAAAAGACTTTACAAATGAAACACCAAAGGAATAATCCAGCCAAGAGTTGGCTAATTGGGCTGAGCACACAGTTGCCAAGGTTCGCTATGTAATGTTTTACTGTACTTCGCTCTTTCTGTTAACCTCTCTTTTCCCCTCCATCCCTTTTCCTGACACACACTGGTTCCATGCCCCCATTTCAAGAAACTCTTCTTTTAATATAATGCTTTTTTTCTTTAGTCTAAATTTTCAATTTGAAAGAAAAAACCCTCACTATTTATTTTATGAGGTTGGGATTATTTCATGTAAGATAACCTCACGCCCAGCCATTAGCTAAGGCAGAAGGAGTCTGGTGTCCTCCGCAGATGCAGACAGTCGACTGCATTCCGCTAAGGGTGCTAAATTATGTTCTCCACTGAATTGAAGGATCTCATAATCATGGCTTCTGCTATTCTCCTCAGGAAATGATAGCAATTATAGCAATGGTAATATTATTACAATGCTTACTTATGCCAAAAACCCTTTAAATGGAATATTTCCTCTAATCATTGCAGTGATGCTTGCGGCAGTATGGTGTTCATTTTGTTTACATTTCATGTATTTAAAGATGAGATGCTTCATCACGGTAGTGTTGTAATTGATTTGGCATTGGTCATGCCAAGGAGGGTTTAAGAGCATTTAGCACTCACTGAAAAGGGAGAATTGTTCCTCAAGCATCCCTCAACCCCATCTGGAAGCACTCATAAGGTAGTCCCAACAATTCCTTTACCCAAAGGCAGTTTTGTTTTTCAGTCTGGGAAATGCTCACACAAATAAATTTCTCCCCCCCCCCCAAACATTGGCATGCTGTGGTTCTACGAAGTCAAGAGTGTTTTTAGTGTGATGAAACAATTTGAACATGGAATTAGTGTCTCCAGGAAATGTTTAGGTCTTATTCCCTAAGGAAACACATCCTCTTCTTTTTTCACATAAAACCTTCATGCAGTGGTGATCTCCAGGTGCCATTATGCAAGGTATTAGAATCCATCGAAGGGGAAATATAAATTATATTCAGAGAGTAATACACACATTTATGGAACCCTGTAAATCGGGCTACAAAAGTGTGATTTTATTTAATTACCAAACAGCAGAGCTTCTATGAAAGCGGGATGGATGTCCTGTTGTTGTTATCATCTGTCCAATGTGCTCGCTGCATATGCAAAACTACACCTATTGTCTTGCACTCAAAATTCCATAGAAAAGCCTCAAGTTATTCACTGATTTTTTCTCCTATCAACTTCCAAATTCATTTTTGGGATAGCAGCGTCAATTCTTCCAGGTGACATGGGTAAGAAGGAATTGATCTCCCTAAACAGGAGCAATGTAGGTCAAGGTAGGTGTCTGAAAGTTTAATAATAGGATGCCTTCAGTTTTGTGGTTCTAAAATTGTTTTTTCTGTTCACAGCATTCTTATTCCAGAGTATTGAGTGTGTGGTAGAGCTCTGATTTGTGTCATAGTTTAAGAGCAAAGAAGCTTTCACAATCAATATACACTTATGTATAATTTTTTATTTCATGGGTTAATATGTTGCTCTAGGCCCACATGTGAGTTATTCATAGGTAAGATAAATTCATTAATTATCTAATTATTATTTGCTTGAGTAATCAGGACACCTTCCAGGAAATGATGAGGAGCCTGAAAGAAGCAAAAATCTGGCTATTTCAGAAAGAAAAGGAAACATATTTTTGAATAGAAAACAAATAGTAGATGTGAACTGCCTTTTCTCTTTTCTTTCACTCTTGTAAAATTACCATTCAGTAAGGCAAAGAACACTGCAAGAAATGTTTTCTATTAAAATACAAAAGAGAAAATTACATTTATACTTTTATTTTGGTTCCACATTTGTATTTCAAACTTCAGAGTTCAATTTCAATTTTTTGTCACATATTTTTCACATAAAAATAATTGCAATCTTTATACAGTCAGATTTATTTGTTAAGTTCATGGTGTGTGTGTGTGTGTGTGTGTGTGTGTGTGTGTGTGTGTGTGTGTGTGTGTGTGTGTGCCCGTGCCCACACGCGCACGCAAGGGCGAGTGCTTGGGCATGTACACAGGTGTGTGCGTGCACACAAGTGTGCATGTCCATGTAGATGTAGATGTGCTTGCAAGGAGATGGCCAGAGGATGATATCGACTGTTTTTTCCAATCACTCTATCTTAATTTGTGGGAGAGGGTCTATCGGTGAACCTGAAGCTCACCAACTATTTTTCTGCTAAGCTGACTGGGCAGCAAATTCCCCAACCCCTGCTCCTTCTTTCTTTTCTTTCCAGTATTGGAATTACAGAATACGCCTGACTAGAAATATGAACTCTGGCCTTATACTTGCAAAGCAAACCCGTCACTCTTCCCCACATGAACACACCTCGCCAGCCCTAAGATTTTCTTTTAGATAAAATCTTTCAAGCTACTTTCAAATACTTGTAATCCCCCTCCAAAATAGTATTCAGTGGTTTTTATTACTACTATTCTGTGTGTGTGTGTGTGTGTGTGTGTGTGTGTTTGTGTGTGTGCACACGTTTCAGAAATCTGCTTGCCCTGGAATCAGTTTGCTTGGATTTGAATCCCAGTTTAACACATATTACACACAATAAACAGCAATTTCAATATTTGTGACAATTTGTATAAGTCACTTAGAGCCAAATGTGTGGCTTTTCTTTTAGTACTCTTATTACACATTTTTACAGTCAAAGTGTCAAGTAATATGGGCTTATTTTAATACATATATAATTTATGGAGATAACCTATATTTTGACTGTTATCCACTTGTCACAAAGCTGGTTAAACCAAATAATATTTTTCTGATGCTTTGAAATATAAATTTTATAGTAAGTATATTCCTGAGACGCTCTGCTTGCTCATGGGTTTTCTGTTCATGGCATTTCCTTGAATTTCCGGGAAATTTACCTTCATTGTATCCTACATGATTTTTAATCCAAAAAACTTTAGTCATGCTTTGGAATTTTAATCTCTTAAAATTTTATCATCCCCTCTGAAAATGTTGCCTTCTCATCAGTCTTTTCTAAATTTTACAATGGGCATTTTCTTAGTATGTGCTTGATTTGCATTAACTTATTTTTTGCTTTTCCTATATCTGAAACATCTCTTTTAAACTACATTTACTATACGCTGTCTATAGTTGGAACGTGGTTTTTAACTCAGCCTGCTGTAACTTTATTTAAGGATATATCTTTTTACCCCATCTGTAAACGCTGGGAAAATTTCTTGTGTGTGTATGTATGTGTGTGCGTGTTTAATAGAATATATTGATGTTGTTGTTTTTAAGCTTTTGCTTTTTTTAATAAACAATTTCTGTTTTGTGTCCTGCATGCGTGTTTGTACATGATCAGTAGTACGTGGGCAATAGGGCTCATTTCCATTGTCTGTATTGTTAATGCTATATTCAATATGTTCAACTTTTTATTGTTTTATCCGCTGCCTTTGATAAAATGATTGACATGATTCACTGTGAGTGAAATGACTTGAGAGCACTGTGTGAGATTTTCCCTTCCCTATTCGAAGTCCACAGCAGCCAGTAGTTATAAGTTTGGGTATACCTCCAGGCTCTGGAACAAAGCAGCTTTAAAAGGTCAAGAAATATCTCTACCACAATAGCAATTACCTCCTCCACTCTGAAGATATTATCTTCAGTAAGAGAATGGCCAGAAACTGGCCTAGACTTCAAAACATTTAGGCTAGAAGAAGGGCACATCATGTCTCAGCACCCAGGTAGCTCAGGTGAAGAATGACATACATGATCCCACCCTGGGCCACAGAGCAGAGCCCTGTGTCAAGAAGACAAGAGAAGAGAAAAGAAGATGAAAGGAGAGAAGAGGAGGGAAGGCATGGGAGAGAAGGGAGGAGAGGAAAGGAGAGATGAGAAGAGAAGAGAAGAGAAGAGAAGAGAAGAGAAGAGAAGAGAGGAGAGGAGAGGAGAAGAGACAGTGTACTCCAAGAGATTCTCAGAGTTATTGGAGAAAGGAATTCCTCCATCAGGGCAGACTGAAAGCTGGCATGTACTCACAGTGTTCCCTGGACTCCAGAGATTGGAATGCAATAAGCACAGCTGCATAGCACAACAAAATGGACTGTGGTCCTTGCTTTTAAGCAGTGCCTCCACATTCACTGTCACCATTCTCCTCCAGAATTGTGAAAGTGAAAGCTCTCCAGAGGTCCTGAATCCTTCATCCCAGGTGGGCATCTTTCATCCCTGAGCAAGTTAATAGTGACTTTCTTCTCTCCAGCTCTGTTCAAATCTACATCTAAATTGTACTGAGTGCTTTCAAGTACTGTGACAGGTGAATTGTCCTCACTTCCTACCTAGAAATTGCATCCTTTACTTATGTTAAAGGTTTATTGAGAATTTTCATTAGGATGGAATTGACTATATCAATTTAATTTATCATCTAGATATATTGTACAAATATATATTTTTATAAAGGACTACAATGTCAATGTCAAAGGCCCTTTAGAAACCATGACTCTGATTTTAAAAGCTGCCTAGTGAGGCAGATTGCTTTTTCACAAATAATAAAAAGTGGCTCTGTCTGTAGTCCATTAGGAAGAATCCCTTGTCTCCTGTCTCTGCTGTCCTGGTAGACACAGGGGCAAAACAACATATAAGCAAAACACTTAGGAAGCACTGTGCTCTTGTGTGAACACATCAGCTGAACTTAATTCAATCCTCATCTAGGATTCTCTGCGCAGGACACAAACAAATGTGTCAACAAAGACGCCAAAGTTCTTTTAGGTCATTTTTCAAGTCAGGATACAGTGTGCCGACTTGGCATTTATCTTATGTCTAAAGATGAAGCTTAGTTGCTAGATAGCAAGTTGGAGAGAGAATGCAGCTGTCTTTGGGTCTACTCCCTCATTTCCTCTTCAAGTACACTGTGTGCTCACTTAGGACTACATGAATGCAAAGGGCAAAGGGAAGAAAGCAATTGCCTTTGCGTTTGTCAAGGTGTTCCTTGTGCTTAATGTATTGTTTTTGTTTGGTTGGTTTTTTTGTTTGTTTGTTTGTCAAATGAAGTGACTCACATAGACAGGTGATTATTTAAGCTTTCCTTCTTACTGAAAAACACACACCAGAAAAGGTTTGGAGCCACAAGGAGAGGCTTTATTGAAGGAGAGGAAGCCTAACGGGACAAGGTCCACTATCAGAACAAACGAAAATTAAAAGTTCCCTCGTAAGAAACAGGTGAAGGAGGCATTGTAGGAGCAGGGGAAGCAACAGTGGCAGCAAGGACTCTCAAATAATGAGGAAAACTATGGCCAGGCACTGGCAGATGCCATTATGAACCAACTTCCAGCAGTTACAGCATCCTGACACTGAATACACTTAGATGCAGAGAATTCTTGGCGAGAAGAGTTTGATTTAGGAGGTTTTACATCAGAAAACAAAGCAGAAAGTAAAATACTGTATTGTGGGCTCTTGTTCATTCATGTTTTCTCTCTGTGGGTCTCATAAAAATGATAAAGAGATAGCAAAGGAAAGCACTAAATCATACAGCATACCCAATCCCCCTTGGTCTTATCAGCCAAACCCACTGTTAGAGCATAAAGTCCTACTATTTTGATGAACACTCTGGTATCATTTTAGGACTTTATTAGCAAGTAACTCATAAAGAATTGGGAATCTGAAAGAAAATCAGCAAAAGATCTTCCCTTTTATCTTCCATCTGCTTGGAAGTTGCCATGCAATCTTATTTCTCAATATCTGTATCTCCATGGGTGGGATATAGGAGAGGGAGGTTGTTGGATTAAAATAGTAACACCTGTCCTCACGCCTCATATTAAGCTCTCAGAGAAATGAAATATGCTGTGGACTTGGACACAAGTTTAAACACAGCTTGTTAGAAGATATTTAAAGTGTGATTCACCTGTTATTAATCTTTTAACCTTTACATCAAGTTGTGACCAACAGCCTGCCACCTCTGCGGTGGTGACTGTGTCAGATTAAAGTCTCTGATGTTCATTCAGAAATTCCCTCGATCCTGTCAATGGCCAGATTATCCCTGAAAAAATATCAGAATAAAGGTGTTTGTGGTGATCTCTCAAGGTATATGGGTGATTCAAATGACCTAAATACTCACTGACTGACTCTCCTCTTGTGAATATGGGGAACCTGATGTCAACTAGTCACTTTTCCCTCCGTGATGAACCTATGAGGACAAAGCAAGCTGTGCTAATGATGTCCCTGCTTATAACCCCTGCCACCACCACTGGAGTAGTCAGGCAAGGAAAGGGGTCCTTTAGAAGGGATATCTTGTACATTGGATGGAAAGGTGTAGCACATGTCAATAATAAATAATTTTTAAGGTAATCTTATTAATACTTTTTCCTTTTTAAAATTTTAATTTATTATAATTTATTCAAGTTATACCCCAATTGTTATCCCCTCACTTATATTTCCGGTTCCCACCCTCCCTCCCTCTTCTGCCCTAGTCCCCTCCCCTAGATCTCTGACAGAAGGGGTACTCCTCCCCTACCATATGACCACAGCTATCAAGTTTCATCCAGATTGACTTTATCCCCTTCCTCTATACGCCTGCTGGGCCTCCTCACCAAAGGCAAGTGATCAAAAGGGGGCACCAGAAGTCACATCACAGGCAGTCCCTGCTCAAGCCAAAACCATGGGAATGAGCTGTCCATTGGCTATATATGAACAGGGGAGTCTAAATTCACTGCATACATTGTCCTTAGTTGGTACATAAGTTTATGTAGGTCCTCCTTCGGCCCAGATTCCAGCTCTGCTGGTCTTGATGGTTTCCTTCTGGGGCTCCTGAAGCCTCTGGGTCCTTCTATGCCCCACTCTTCCATGGCACTCTCACCACTCCACCCAGACTCTGGCTGTGAGTCTCAGCATCTGTCCCTTTACCCCACTGGGTGGAGTCTCTCAGAGGACATCTATGTTGGCCTAATATCTACTTATAAGTGAGTGTATACCATGTATGTCTTTCTGTATCTGAGTTACCATACTCAGGATGATCTTTTCTCATTCCATTTGCCTACAAATTTCAAGATTTCCTTGTTTTTAATAGCTGAGTCAATATGTGACTGTACTGCAGTTTCTTTGTTCATTCTTCAGTTGCAGGACATCTAGGCTGTTTTCAGATTCTCGCTATTATGAGTAAGGTGCTATGAACATAGTTGAGCAAATTTCCTTATTGTATGGTGGAGTATCTTTTGGGTATATACCCAGGAGTGGTATGGTTGGGTCTTGCAGTAGAACTATTCCCAATTTTCTGAGAAAGAACCAGATTGATTTCCAAAGTGCTTGTACAAGTTTGCACTCCCAACAGCAATGGAGGAGTGTTTCCTTTTCTCCACATCGTCACCAGCATGTGCTGTCACTTGAGTTTTTTATCTTAGTCATTCTGATGGGTGTAAGGTGGATTCTCAGAGTCATTTTGATTTGCATTTCCTTGATAACAAAGGATGTGGAACATTTCTTTAGGCGTTTAGGCATAAGATTTATTATTGAAGATCTTTCCAGGCTTTCAATAATAAATCTTATGGCCTATAGCTTTGGCAGGAAATGGGAGATAGAACATCCAGTAGGCAGAGAGGACGCTGGGAGCAACCCAGGCACAGGAGATTCAGGCATCATGACATGAAGAGAACAGATGCATGGTGCCTGCGTTCCGGTAACCAATGATGTGACAGAATGTAGATTAGCATAAACGTGTTATTTTAAGTTATGATCTAGTGAGAGAAGGAGCTACTTATGTGCCCTAGGTATTGTAAATATATTTTGAGTCTTATGTGTCTTATTACAGGGACCTTGGGGAAGGGAAGAGAAGGTTCCTTTTACAGAGTACCTCAGAGAGGACAAATGCTTTTGGTCCAGCTGACTACCACTAGACCTTGGTAGCTGTTGGTAGCTGCACCTAAACACTTGGTGAAATTTCCTGTATATCCTATGGACTATCTATCTGCCTAGCCCCTGCCAATAGAATTTTTCTCTTAGGTTTTTAAAAACTACTGTACTTCTGAGGAAATACTGGCAAACCTATCAGTGTCTGTCCTGTCAGTCTGGTCAGCACAGAAAGAACCTCTAAGTGTGTTGGTAAGTTTATCTCCCCAGCAGTAGCATACATGCGTCACCCACTACGTGTGATTCTGTGGTACTGAAGATTCATCTCTCACTGTATTGAGATCTGAGCCACGGACAGTACACAGAGCACTGTGTGTTGTAGAGACTGGACATACTTAGACCTTGGTCTGGTTTCAACTTGGTACATTAAGAAACTGAGATATGGTTGCTATTATGGCTGGCTTTACTTGTCAAGTTGACACAGCTGAGAATCATCTGGAATGAGAATCTCACTGAGGGACTGTCTACCCCAGACTGGCTTGAGGGAATGTCTGTGGTTGACAGCTCTAATTGATGTGAGAAGACTAAGCCTGAATGTGGGAGTAGCTTTGGTGGCAGCCCAGGTAAAAGGACCTGAAGAAAATACTTTTTTTTCCAGTTTTGTTCTCTTTGCCTTTACTTTCCCTGGCAGGTTTATCTACTCAGTTGCTGCTGCTGCTGCTCCCCTTGATGATAGTAGGATCAGCTTCCTCGGGCTTCCATCTTGACTAAAAGTCGGGCATTCTAAGCATTTCTTATTAGCCTGCAGTTCATGATATAGGGTTGAGTCCCCAGGCCTTCCCATCCTCTGCTCACTTTTATACATCAAATGCTGTTGCTCATCTTCAGCTCATATTCCAGCAGTCATGTTGGTCAAACTTTATGGGTGTAACTTCTGACATTACTAAGAGACACAACATCTAAGCAAAACTCTCGCATTCTCTGCCTCTTACAGTCTCCCATTTCCTCTTCCACAATGTTCCCTTAGGCTTTGGTGTGGAATTTGTTTTGTAGACATCTCTAAAAGTACTCTATTTAGTATATGTATGATTTAATATATATTTAGAATATATTATTTTAACAATAAATAATAAAAAAGAGCACACAAATTTGAAAGAAAGCAATAGGGTTTACGCAGGTGGGATCGGAAATTATTTCACACACACACACACACACACACACACACACACACACACACACACACACAAGAGAAATAATAAAAAACAAAACCCAGACATTCTTCAGGTATACTTCTAATCTTAGGGGCCAGATGCAGTCTTGTCTTAGTTACTTTTCTATTCCTGTGATAGAAGGAATCTCTATTCCATGGCCAGGGAAACTTATAAAAGAAAAGGCTATTGGGGTCTTATAGTTTCAGAGAGTGAGTCCATGGCCACCATGTCCATGGCCACCATGATGCTAAAGCAGTTGCTAAAAGCTTAAATCTTAGGATACAGCCATGAGGCAGGAAGAGCGAACAGAGAAGAGCGTGGGCATTTGAAACCACAAAGCGCACCCCACAAGCCACCATACCTAATCCTTCTTGTCCCCATCAACTGGGGACAAAGTATTAAAATACATGAGACTATGGGGCCATTCTCTTTTAAATTTCCACAGGACTGCTGATGCACGCCCTTTATGGATTGAACAACTACCATGATCTTGGCTGTTGTGGCATGAAGTAGCAATTATAGTTATGAAATTACACTGTCCGTATGGTATACTGTAAGCTAATTAAATAAGCTGTCTTATTGTATATTTCTATTCTATCAGTTCTTTTCCTCTTGAGACTATTGACTAATACAGCCATCATCTATTATTTGAATAAAAAATGACATTTTGTTAGTTTTCTTTGGGTAATATTAAAAGCTATGAATCTAACAGATTGTGCATAATTAAACCACACACTACTTCATACGGTATGGATTTCCTTAACAACATTGGAACAACATCAACAGTAAGAATCAGGACTACATATATTATCTTGGCACCTGCTCTGTTTTTCCTGTTTAGTCATCATTGTTTACCCATCATCAGTACTAAGAAAACAGTAGTAATACCACTGAACAATAAAGGAATAAGAATATTTTTAAATTTATTCTTAATAGATTTAATTGCCAAGTAATTTCAGGACATCCACATATGATGTGCCAATTCTGGGACTTCAATTTTAAGGAAGTCATAGTATCATTACAGACTCTTGGGTCCTGGTTGAGGACATCTTAAAAAGAAGTTCTCATCTGGATAGCCTACTTCCCCTTCCTTTGTGTTCCTACACAAAGGGGCTGCCAAGAGGCAGTAATCAAATCAATCAAATAGTGAGCACCAGAGTTCATGTCAGAGGCGGTTGCCCCCATCCCCGATGAGACCCCTGTGGTCAGATGGTGAGGGAGGAGAACCCCACTGATCAGAGGTCTACAGGGAGAGGAATAGGGCTGAAGAGGGAGAGAGGGTATGAACAGGAAGATAAAAGTGAGGGGATTTTGAACTGATTTTTTGATTTCTTTCATCTGATTGTATATTCCTGAGTTTCTTCCTTGCTCATGGATTGGGAGAATTAACATAGTAAAAATGGCCATCCTACCAAAAACAATCTACAGATTCAATGCAATCCCTATCAAAATACCTACACAATTTTTTAAAGACATTGAAAGTTCAATTCTGAACTTCATACGGAAAAACAAAAAACCCAGAATAGCTAAAACAATCTTGTACAATAAAAGGTGCTCTGGAGGAATCTCCATACCTGATCTCTAAACTGTACTATAAAGCAATAGTAATTAAAACAGCATGGTACTGGCACAGCAACAGGCTGGTTGATCAGTGGAATCGAATCGAAGACCCAGGTATGAATCCACACACATATGGTCACTTGATTTTTGACAAAGAAGCCAAATCCATTCAATGGAAAAAGGATAGCATCTTCAACAAATGGTGCTGGTCTAACTGGAGGTCTATGTGTAAAAAAATGAAACTGGACCCATATTTGTCACCTTGCACAAAACTCAAATCCAAGTGGATTAAAGACCTCAACATAAAATCAGAGACACTAAGCCACTTAGAGGAAAAAGTGGGAAAGAGCCTGGAACATATTGGTACAGGAGACAACTTCCTGAACAGAACACCAACGGCCCAGGCCTTAATGTCAACCATTAATAAATGGGACCTAATGAGGCTGAGAAGCTTCTGTAAGGCAGGAGACACTGTCAAGAGAACAAAGCGACAGCCTACAGACTGGGAAAAAAATCTTCACTAACCCTACATCTGACAAAGGTCTAATATCCAAAATATATAAAGAACTCAAGAAATTAAACACCACCAAACCAAATAACCCAATTGAGAAATGGGGCTTGGAACTAAACAGAGAATTCTCAACAGAGGAATATCAAATGGCTGAGAAACACTTAAAGAAATGCTTAACCTCCTTAGTCATCAGGGAAATGCAAATCAAAACAACTCTGAGATTCCATCTTACACCCATCAGAATGGCTAAGATCAAAAATTCAAGTGATACCACATGCTGGCGAGGATGTGGGGAGAGAGGAACACTCCTTCATTGCTGGTGGGAATGCAAACTAGTACAGCCACTTTGGAAATCTATCTGGTGCTATCTCAGAAAGATGGGAATAGGGCTTCCTCAAGACCAAGTTATTCCACTCCTTGGAATATACCCAGAAGATGCTCCAGCACACAACAAGAAAATTTGCTCAACCATGTTCATAGCAGCATTATTCATAATAGCCAGAACATGGAAACAGCCTGAGTGTCCCTCAGTAGAAGAATGGATAAAGAAACTGTGGTACATATACACTATGGAATACTACTCAGCTATTAAAAACAAGGAATTCCTGAAATTTGTGGACAAATGGATTGAGCTAGAAATGATCATAATGAGTGAGTTAACCCAGAAGCAGAAAGAATCAAATGGTATATACTCACTTATATCTGCATACTAGCCCAAGGGGCATGTCCCACGAAAGCCTTCACTTACCAGGAAACTGGGACAGAGGGGAGGACATCCTATTGGGATTCTAGATGAGAGAAGCATGGGAGAATAGCAAAGTAGAAGGATCCAGAGGGTCCTAGAAACCTGCAAGTAGAACATTAAGATAGGCAGATTTGTGCCCTGGGGTCCCGCTCAAACTAAGGCACCAGCCAAGGACAATACAGACGGTAAACTTTAAACCCCTAGCCAATGGTCAGAACATTCTCCACAGTTGAGTGGAGAGTGGGGTATGACTTTCTCATGTACTCTGGTGCCTCACATTTGACCATGTCCCCTGGAGGGGGAGGCCTGGTGGCACTCAGAGGAAGGACAGCAGGTTACGAAGAAGAGACTTGATACCCTATGAGCATATACAGGGGAGGTAATCCCCCTCAGGAACAGTCATAGGGGAGGGGAATAATGGGAAAATGGGAGGGAGGGAAGAATGGGAGGATACAATGGATGGGATAAACATTGAGATGTAACAAGTATAAATTAAAAAAACAACACAAAAAAATAAATACCGTTAAGGCAAAATAAATAAATAAATAAAATTTCCAAATTAAAAAAAAAAAAAAAAAGAGTGAGGGGATTACAATGAAGATGTAATGTAAATAAATCATAATAAAAATAAATTTAAAAAGAAAACTGGAGCTCAAACAATGAGCTGTACATTTATACATGCTTTCAAGAATTATAAATTGTGGAACTAGTTTGCCACTTAATATTTCTGCATGACTATAAATTATTTTATGGGAGCATAATCAAGATGATCCACTTCATTATTATGTAAGGCTCATTGGTTTTGCTACAATAGAGGACACCATTCAAGACACATGTGGTCTATAGAATACAAACTATCATGTAACACTTTAGAAAAATAATTTGTAAGAATGGAAACATAAAACATGTTTACATGTATTATAGATCTACTGGAATGTGTAGAGAATTACACTGACCTCTGAAGTAATAAAAATATTCTGCCTTTAAGCCTTTATAATTTTCGTGGTGAGACAATACAAAGGAAGAGAAGGGTGGCAGCAAGTGTGAAGGTTCTAGAGAGGAGAATGTTGTAACACTTGTGGAGAAGAAATCCTGTGTGGCTAGAGGAAGTGGGTGTCAGTCTGTGCATATACTGGGACAATGTCAGTCAATGAATGAGCCAGAGTTAACAAGACTTAAAAAGAGAGATATCAGCTTCTTTACTTGACATCCATGGAGACCACAAAAGAAAAGGAGTGGCTGAAATGATTTATTAACTCAAGAGGCTTCCATCAAGCCTGATTATTTGAGATTGCTCCACAGGATCTACACGGTGAAAATAGAAAATGGATATAAAATGGGGAAAAAACAGAAATATACTGTACATTTACTATTTAAGTCATCAGCATCAGTCTGCCTTAATAAGAGCCATGGTCTTCTGCACCTAGAAAGTCTCATCAACATGACGGCCTAGGATGCCAACATGACACTTAGGATAAGTAAGGACAGCAAAACACATGTTAAAGTGAGTGGTGGAAACCAAAAGACCTCAACCCTACCCAAAGAACTAGCGGCACGTAAGGAATGGTGAGAGTGGAAGATAGTCTTCCCATGGAAGAACACAGCAATTCGTTATGCAATATTAAAAGTGGCCAGCCCAGAAAATTCATATAAAAGAAACAATAGGAGAGATGGCTCAGTGGTGAAGAGCGCCACCTGCTCTTCCAAAGGTCATGAGCTCAATTCCCAGCAACCATATGGTGGCTCACAACCATCTATAATGAGATCTGGTGTCCTCTTCTGGCTTGCAGGCAGGATATTGTATACATAATAAATAAAGAAACCTTTAAAAAATTTAAAAAAGTAACAATATACAAACTGAGAAGGGCATATTTAAGAGATCATATATTTATTATATATACATATATAATTAATGAAATAAGAAGCCATTAAATTGAAAGAGAGCAAAGAGAATATGTGGGAAGGCTTGGAAGGAGGAAAGGAAAGGGGAAAATAATATAATTGCATTTTAATCTTAAGAATTTAAAAGAAGTAATAAAAAGATTCACGCATTAAAAAGGAGCTCTCATAATTTTTCATACAAAAATATCACTGGGTGTCATGATACAATATGCAAAGGGGAATATCATATGATCACGAATTTATAGGACATTTCCCCCCAGAATACAGATACTTGTGCTGAAATGTGAAGAATAGCTAGGTAATTCAGGCAAAGATACACGGAGATAAAGTGATTGAAGTAAAGTGTATCACGTGAAAAGAAAAAGTATTTGAAAAAATGCAAAGAAAGGAATGATAGAATTTCCAAGGAACTAAGAATATCACAGGAGGCCAGAACAGAATGTAAGGAAATAAGAAGAGACTGCAGAGCTAGTTGATTTCCAAGTTTAGAATGAGAAAAATCTTAAATCTGGGAACATGTAGTATCACTTAGGAGGTTACAAATGACAAGCCATCACAGACATAAGCTTTGGCTTGACACTTTAAAAATAAGCCTCTGGTCTCTAAAACATCATCATGAATTAAGATTTATTAGTTGATGTAATAGCAATACCTATATTTCTAAGAGTTAGAAATAACCTATGAAAACTCTCTCTCTTTATACATATATAAAAATATTTTAATATATACATATATAAGTGTGTGTGTGTGTGTGTGTGTGTGTGTGTGTGTGTGTGTGTGTGATTTACAGGCTGGACACTCCTTGAGCACTCCTAGTTGGAACACTAAGAATGCTCTAAAAGCAATTTTTTTAACAATGTTTCTTGTTTGAAAATATCTCACATGCATATATTGCATTTTGATTAAATTCACTCCTCATCCCCTCCAAACCCCTCCTCTATCTCCTTCCACGATTCTTTTTTAATTTCACTTAAAAAAGACACACAATGTGTGTTTCTATCTGGTGCTGCCTATATGTGTATTAGAGAGAGCCATCTACTGGAGTATGTGTAGCTTCTCAGGGTCTATACCCCCAAATCCAATCGGTTTTGATGGAATATCACAAGTGCAAATTTCTGTACTTGAGTGCGTGTGATGGGCCATAGTCAAAATGCAGACACACACACAGACACACACACACACACACACACACACACACAGAGAGAGAGAGAGAGAGAGAGAGAGAGAGAGAGAGAGAGAGAGAGAGAGAGAGAAAGTTTATGTTACTGCTAAATGTACAAGGTATGTGTGAAGCATCAGTGAATTTAATACCTACATGAGATTCATTGAGCATGTGTAAATATTCTAAAGTTCAAAGTGCTTCTTGTCCTAAACAGCTTAGAAAAGAGCTCTAATCCTGCTCTGCTCTGCGTGCTGGCTGTGCTGCTCATGACTTCTCTACTGTCTCCGACTGTCCTTTGTCAGCAGGGGAAAGAGGACACTGCCTGTCTCAGAACTTGACCTTGGACTCCTTCTTGCCACCATCTTTCTCATGAGGACCGTAGCTGCATCTCAGGCCTATTGTGGAAATTCATGATGTCCACAGAGCCACTTCATAAAACCACAGTAAAAATGGAGATGCTTCCCTTTTTCTCCCCCAAGCCCTTTTCAAAGTGGCTTAATTTTGAGCATTTTCTAAACTAGTCAAACACATGAATGATATTTTGCTTGCCTGCATAATATCCTCCAGCCTTTGATAAGCTTAGCTTGGAAACAGGTCTGCTTAAATGTATGGAGAGAAGCCAATTTATTTTTATACAGCAGTTGAAGCAAGGCCAAGAACTGATAAGCATTTTTTTAAACCTCTGGGTAAAAGTAAATTCTGACATGACTTTACCTATACTGCTGAAAATGAAGACAAGAAATGGCAAGGGACTCCTGAGGTATTGATTATAGGCTGTTTCTATCTTGACCAAAAAGGGAGGAAAACCTACTTTAACAAAAAACCTAACAGCTTTCTTTAAGTGTTCCATGAGGTCCTAAAGAACAGATTTATATTTCAGACATTTAAAAATTCAATATTTAGAGAGCTGTAAGCTCAATGTAGTACTTTGAAGCTATTTATATTAATAGAGGAAGCAGCACAATATAGGAGTAAGTGTGATAGTTTCAAGTAATTGGAAAACCCCTGTCTCTAAAGGCAATGAGCCTGCCAAGTAAGAGAGTTTGATTCTAGTCTCCAGTCAATCAAGGGGTGATTACCAGCTCTGAAAAACACCTATCAATTACTAGCTACCTGATAGCAAAAAGAATGAGATTTAGACTTGACAGAATAGAAGGCAGACCCAAAGCTATCTGGCATTTCAAGAAAAGAGAATAATGAACCAAACACCTAACCCCCTTTTTTTTCTTCTGGTTTTCAAATACTCAGGATGGACAGAAAGTCAGAATGTTATATAAGTAGACATCACACTCACTAGACAGATGGCAAATGGACTTCGGTTTCTGGCTTGGATTCTAAATCCTGGGATAGTCATTAAACTTGGTGGTTCCTTATTTTCCTCAACAATAAAATTAATCATTGAACTTGATAACTTTTAAACTCTAGTCTCTGAACTTAGGATGTTAAGGTCTGCACACTTTTTGTTAGGCTGGTAACTAGCAAACTGCTTCTGCGAACAGAAAAATTAGTGACAACTTTTCTTTTTTTTTTGAAAAGCATTAGAATTATGATACTTGCATACTAACAGGTTAAAACAGCTTATAAAATTTGCTGATAATAGGCATGGAATGACTAGAATGTAAAATTATGTGACTGAAGAAGCCACATTGCAAATGTTTAGTTACGAGAGATAGTATTGGACATGATTTCCAATATTTTCTACAACATTTATGTAGCTAGTAATTTCAGTGGAATCTTGCCTGGGGTGAATTTTAACTTAATTTTTAATGTTAAAAATGGTTAAGAGCTAAGTAGCTAAGAAGTGAGAGAAGATTATTCATTATACTAAATGCAATTTTATTTTTCTCTTTAAGTCCTTACCAGGATATAGAAGAGAGATGGGTTGAGTCACATGGATAAAGGCAGGTATAGAGATTGGAAAGACCACACATACACAAATTTCCACACATCTCTGATAACCATACTCTTTGTTTTCTGTGAATTTCTAAGTCGTGCCATGCCCCTTTCAAACAGGTTGGTACAGTGTGTGCTATATAATAACAATAAATACCAGGCAATGACTATGCACCAAAGATGATATCTCAATTCAGTAAGAGGGTATTGTGCTGGAAAGAAACGCTGTGGTTTTTCTAAGTGCGTTCTCGGTGACCATCTTAATGTTAGTCATCTCTGTGCTGAAAACAGTTCATTTGCTGCTGATGGTGACAGTCATTTGCCAATGGGAAAGATGTTGACCACAAACATAAAAGGTATCCTTTGATTGTATATTAAAAAGCACATAGTCCTCAAAATTTACTCCATTCATGCATTCCCTTAATCACAGAGGAAACCAGGACTGAATATTAAGTTTGGCCCAAGCACAAAACCAACCATTTCAAAACTGATATTCTAACAGGGGTCAGTAACTTCACTATACTCAAAAGGCAATGTGTGTTACATCTACTCATAGGATGGTAAGCCACCAATAATCGCTTTTGTATACAGAGGAATTCTTTTTTTTTTTTTTTTAATATTTATTTATTTATTTATTTATTTATTATGTATACAGTGCTCTGTCTGTATGCACACCAGAGGAGGGTATCAGATCACATTATAGAGGGTTGTAAGCCACCATGTGGTTGCTGGGAATTGAACTCAGGACCTCTGGAAGAGCAGCCAGTGCTCTTACCCTCTGAGCCATCTCTCCAGCCCCCCAGAGGAATTCTTCACTTGTTCTCCAGGACTCCTCAGCCTCATACCATTCTTCCTTTCATTTGTATCTCATCCTTCTCCTTTTCTGGTTATATTTTACTTTTTTGATCATGAAACAATGAAGTGACTATAGCTTTTTTTTTTTTAGATCTGTGCTTAATTTCACCCATTGTTGCTGTCTTTGTGATATTATAGAATTTCTTGACTGTAAGGGCAAATGGTTGCTGATTCCAGTATTATACCACTGCAGCCTTGATAGCCCCGAGGTATCTGGACTTCATCTCTAGTTGAAGATTTCTGCTTTTTTTTTCCTATCCTAGTCTATCGTCTTCTCCATTATATGTGTGGTAACTGTATCTTTCATTGTCTCAAACCAAGATCCCCTGGGATAATTTTTGACTTTGTTCTTACTACATCCAACTCAATAGCACACATCTAGAAGTTGGCCCTATGCTCCCTCTGGCTTTCCTGCCGTTACTCTCTTCCAAATTACTATCAACTCTATCATGCTTTTTGCAAAGTTGGACGGATGTGTTTATTTTTAAATTCTTAATGATTATTTCCCTGGCTCTCTGCTATCTCATGGCAGCCAGAGGAATCCTATTAAAACATAGCATGTTATCCAGCTGACACGAGCTTTCCAATACTGCTTTATTTTGGCAGAAAATTATTTTTTACTCTTACCTTTATGTATGTCTGAACATGTGTGCCCATATGAGAGAAAGGTTAGAAGTGTCATTCCTCAGGAGCCATTCACCCTGTATTTGAGACAGCATCTCAAGGAGGACCAGAACTCCCATGTCAGGCTAGGCTAGAAACGGATACCCAGGGACCCCCAGTATCTGCTTCCCAGGTCTAGGGCTATGAGCATGAGTCACCACCATGACAAGCACACTCTGTGAGGTCAGAGACTGAACTCCGGTTTTCGTGCTTGTGAGCAATATACTTTGCTGATGGGAGCATCTCTAGTCCTAGAGAGATATTTTCTACAACAACCTTATATTGCTTAGCTTTGTGGTCACTGTGACAAAATAACCGAAACTGCTTAAAGGTGGGAGGTGTATTTTACATAGGAAGTTAATGTTTTCACCAGGTTCGCTTCCTGCTTATTTGACCAGATGAACGTAGTCAAAACAAAGCGTTGATAGGTGTAAGTGGAAGAAGAGATCTGTTTTCTTACTAGCAAGCAGAAATAACAAGAACCTTGAAATAGATATACACGTTAAAGGCCCAACACAATGGCGTACATCTCCACCTAGGCCTTACATGCTAAACTCTATAGCCTTCGAAATTAGCCCTACAAGTTGGAAACCAAACACCCAAAGATAAAAGTCAATGATGAACATCAAAAACCTATGTAAAATGATTTTTTTTTCGAGACAGGGTTTCTCTGTGTAGCCTTGGCCATCCTGGACTCACTTTGTAGACCAGGCTGGCCTCGAACTCACAGCGATCTGCCTGCCTCTGCCTCCCGAGTGTTGGGATTAAAGGCATGCGCCACCACTCCTGGCTCTGTAAAATGATTTTTATTGTCCCTTCTCTGTCCCAATTATTCCTATTCATCACTCAACAACAGTCCTCAAACATGCTACACTTGATGTTCCCTATTCCTAAAATCTCCTCAGTCTATATATCAATGTCACTTTTATGTCCTTCTCAAAAAAAAAAAAAAAAAAAAACCTATCTAATAGACCTTTTTCAGACCTTTTTATTTAAAACTACCCCTCCACAAACATCCACCTACCAGTGTGAGTTCTCGTTTCTTACTCTGTGTCCTAAGTCCCTTCTCTCCAAGTGCTAGCAACACGTTGTTTATTCCTATATTCCTCATTCCCCATGAAAACGAAGTGTGTGTAACTGCTACGTAATGCATATTTAATGCCTTGAGCAGTACTTAGAGCATAGAAGATGCATAACTATTTGTTTAAAAATAGAAACATTATACCTTAGAAAACACAAGTCATGAGAGATGTCCACTCTGTGTGCTGTTCTGTTTCTTATGCCGGGTGCATAACTAATGGAGTCTTGTCAATCTTTAAATCCCTGCTGTTTGCTTTCTGTCTTTCACTTTTTTTGTTGTTTTATTTATGTAGTGTAATAGATCTGTCAGATAATGATCTACATTGGAATAAATATTTACTTTATTGAGAATTTGCCAGTTTAAGCATTTTAATTGACCTATCATACATAGCTGAATGAATCAAGTAATTCCCCATGGATAAATCCCATTTATCTACATGGGACTAATGTCACATTGTAGATATCTTCCTTGCCAAGAAAATTTCTATGCATATTATATTCAGATTGACATTTTGATTTTTATTGGGTGGGTCCTCTTCTTTTTCCTATTTTTTTGTTTGTATTCTCCTTAGTGTAAGAAGCATCTTCTAAGTCATACCCACGTGAAACTAAAAAGTCACATATACACAATTCTTGTCTGTGTATGTTGAGAGCATTTTCTGTCATTTCAGTACACATGGGTTCTGGCTGCACAATATGCTTTCATTTCATTTATAGCTAAACTGAAGAGGAGTGACAATGTGGAAATGAATAGAGTTTACCCTGTTCAGGTTGAGAAATTGCATCTGACAGAATACGAAAGGAAATATATGGGCGTGTTGAAAAAAAGAAAAAGAAAAAGAAAATATATCAAAGGAACAAATGGGATTCTTTTCTCCTTTCCTCCAAGAAAAAGATACTATGTTCTTTACCAATTAAAATTATTGGTGTCACTTAAGAATTCTCATTACAGTTTACTTAGTGTAATTTTTGCTCATTTTGTTATAGAGTTTCAAATCACTAAAGACATTCTGTCATCACTACTAACATAAACTCTACCCTCACATCATAGAAAACAATTATCAGTTGTCCAGACACTTAACATTAAGCTCTTGATTTAGAAATGAATTTCTGGCCAATCCTGTTCTCTAGACTAACAGAGTAGTGAAGGACATGAGAAAAGTAAACTTAAGGTATGTGTGTCTCAGGATGGTGTGTTTGGTATTAGTCTTTCCAATTGCTCACCAACATCTCTCTCTTGTCTTTGCTTTACCAGGACCCAGCTTTCCTTCTGGGACCAACACTCCTGGGCTAACAACCATCTCTGGATTAGAAGTGGATCTTCCCACTTTAAACTAAGTGAAAAACTATTCACAGCTGTGCTGCCCCATTTTTAAGTTTTAGTTAGTTCCAGATGTAATCTAATTGATAACCAAAAATTTCCATCACAATGTGAGTGCACATGTCAGTTCATGTGTGTGCACAGACCAGGTGATCATTTTGTGTCTTCTTCTGTCATTCTCAGCCTTATTGACTTAAGGATGTTTCACTCACTAACCCAAAAGCTTACAGATTTGGCCAGGCTGGCTGACAAGATCCTTCTGCCTATGCTTGCCAATTCTGGGGTTAGAGACACTCAAATCATACCTAGGAATTCAAACCCAGATAATTATGCTTTCACCGGGAAGTAATGCTTGGGCCGTTAAGATTCAGTTAGAAGGGCCAGGGCGTGGTGGTGCACACTTTGATCCCAGCACTCTGGAGATAGATGCAAATGGATGGCTGAGAGTTTGAGGCCAGTCTGCTCTACAGGTCTACAGAGCAAGTTCCAAGACAGCCAGGTTTACATGGAGAAACCCTGTCTCAAAAACAAAAGCAAAAACAAAAACAACCCCCCCAAAAAAAAAACAAAAACAAAACCCAAACTAAATCAAAACAATAACAACAAAAATTCTTCTAGAAGGACATACATATAATAAAGCATAGAACTCGGACTAGGAAAAGTCCAGATTCAGGAGAATGTAGCTCATACCACGCTGTTGTTTCCCATGACACCTGTTTGATTCAAGCACAGATTATATTGACCCTTGCAGCAGATGTTCCAGTGAAGACATTTATATGTTTTCAAAATACAAAGGGAACTATTTTTTAGCAAGTTGTATATGCAAAAGTTAGAGATAAAAACCAGAAGACACTATGGTTACATTAATTTTGAATTAGTAATTTCATCCTTAAGAAAATAATATGGTATACAGAGATTTTTATTCAACAATTTATCAGAGACAAACAAAAGACAGTGGACATGGCAAAATCAGGCTGCGTGAATGTAGCTTGAGCTAAGCCACCGGGGAAACGCCCTTGTTCCTCTGTTTAATGCTTCTTATTCTCTTAGTGTTAGCTGAAGGGCGACCATATTTTGAAACAAATTGGAACAGAGTTTCTCAAAATGTCTTTTTTTGGGCTTGGGGTGGTGGTCACACAGAGGTAACCGCCGATACTGTTTCAGATCTCTCTTTTCACTTAGACTGCTGGAGGTGTCCCAGGGATGTTTTTATGGTGCTGAAGATCTTGACAGCGTTGGTGATTTAGTGGCAGTTTGAACAAGAGGGAAAAGTGTCCCACCAAGCACCTATTCACAGGTGCCAGTAAAGAGACATGTGTGTGTTATGTTTTCCTCACTACCACAGGCTAGAAACCAAAAAGGACAGCCGTGATGTAAATCTGAGCAGTTACTGCTCTGTGTCCATGCACTCCTGGCACCGTCCCGGCATACCTACAAGGAAGGAGTGTGCGCATGCTCCGAGTCTCGGTCCTTACTTGTTCATCTCTAAATGTAATCATTTCTATGGTGATGCCATGGGACCTGAGATAACAGCAGCTATGACGGCTGGAGGTGTGCGTTTGAGGTCTTGCTTTGGCTTAAAATCCCACTCTATTATTTTCTAATCAGTATCATGAATTTGGTGAACATCTTAATAAGAAAAATTCAATGAGACTGTAAATTTTAAAAGCATCACCCAATACTTATCACATCAAAAGCAGTTATTAATTATTATGAGTTCAAGTTGTTGTTAACAGTTTTATGACTCGAATCACAATGTCAACCGTGTCTTCATGTTTTAAGCTCTGAGACCACAGAAGCTAGAACTTCCTGGATTTACTGAAAGCAGTAATCAGGAAGAAGTTATTTATAAAAGACGCAAACCAAGGAACTGCAGATCTGAATCACCTGGTATAGGCAGCTGAGATGATAAACATAGCAGGAAAACTTCTCCACCTTTTATTGAAAATAAAATTCTAAGCATTCTCACCATTTGCCTCCCCAAGAGAGTAAAATATGGAATTGGGCATTCCTTCTTTTCTCACGTTCTCAAAGTGTCATTAACAACAAATAAGCTTACATGGTATTAGGAATGGTTGGGCAAGGATGTTACTCAGACAGAAGCAAAGTATTGTGGATTTGGGTGTTTTTGTTTTTCTGAGATTTGTCAAAATTCTTTCTTCAGTTGATTAAACCCATGGCATTAAATTTTTTTTTTTCAGCATGACAGACACAGCTGTAGGTGCTTCAGACACTTAATTGTCATTGTGTATTGGTGTGCATGGTATATGGGAGGGGGGACGGGGGCATGCCACTGCGTACAGGTGGAGGGGGAGTTCTCTTCCCCACCTGTGAAGTTAAGCTCTTGGAATGAACTGTACTTTACCCTGAACCATCCGAGAAGCGAATTGATTTATCCGAGCTTCGGTGGCTGTGGAGAGGCTGGGAGTTCCAGGTCCACAACCCAGTTACAATTTATCTTAGGCTAGTGTCAATGCCCTGAGTAGCCATTCCTTTCCCACCACCTTTTCTGGCTGACATCTTTGTGACTGACAGGTGAAGACTTTTGAAATGTACTACAGACCACAAGTTTCCACCATCTAAAGGCTAAGAATGTTGTCAACAGTGTGACGCTCGAGCACAGGTTCCCAACGTAGCTGTCACCAGCCTCCATAGGTGATTCCACCACAGTATCTTTAAGACCTTGGTCTCTGGTTTCCTTTTTCTGTCACTGTTAAAGCTTCGTAAAACTGTTTACCATGTCGGAAAGGTGAACATGGAGTGACCTTAGCTTGTTTTCCTGACCTGTGGTTATTCATATTCGGCCCCAGAATACACTATCTCATAGCAGGTGAGATGAAAGCCATTTTTGTGTCAGTATACTTTCCATTGGCTTGAGATACTGAACTCGGGTCCCTAGGCTTTCATGGCAAATGCTTTTACCCACAGAGCCATCTCCCTGACCTTGGGTTGAGGCCTATTACACTTCACACACTATAGTTTTTATCCTTTAAAATATCCAATTCATAAATGTTCAAACAACATAGCAATTAATGTTAAAATACTTTAACAACCACCCCCCAAATAAGTCCTGTGCCAATTACGTGTCGTTCCTTATCCCAGACCATGATAGCTTTGTAACATAAGCAGATCAAATGACTTATAGCCTTTCTAATAGGTCTTTCTGTGGTGTGATGTCTATCCAAATTGTGGCTAGCATCAATAGTCCACACTTTCCTATGTTCAAATATCTAATTTTATGTTCTCAGATCATAGATGCTCGAGTACTTTCTACTTTGTAATACTTTTAAATGACGTTGCTATATGCATTCAGATACAAGTCAGCTTGTATGTCAATGTTTGTTTTACTTTTGGAAATATAACTGGAACTGTGGAGTCATATGCTGATTCTATATTTAACATTTTAGGAATGACCAAATTGTTTTGCATAGTGGTTGTTCCATTTTACAATTCTATCAGCACTGTTTGAGGCTACCAGTTTTTCCATATCCTCACTAATGCTTCTATTACAACCACATTAATAAGTATAGAGTAATTATCTCATTGTGGTTTTCAGGACTTTGTTAATGCACAATATTGAACATCGTGTCCTGTGCACGTTAGCCATTTGTGTCCTTCCTTGGAGTTGCTAATGTTTAATTGGCTTGCTGATTTTTTAAAAATTAATCACTGAGTTGTAATAATACATACAAGTGTGTGCTCTGGATATAAGGTCTTTATTGATAGTCATGACTGTCCATTTTGATTCCCTGGTGCTGTTGTTTGCCACACAATTTTAAAACTTTTTTTTTTATAAGCTTTGATTTTCTTTTTTTTTTTTATCTTTTTTTTTATTAATTTATTCTTGTTACATCTCAAAGTTTATCCCATCCCTTGTATCCTCCCATTCCTCCCCCCCCCCATTTTCCCATTATTCCCCTCCCCTATGACTGTAGGGGGGTTACCTCCCCCTATATATTCTCATAGGGTATCAAGTCTCTTCTTGGCTACCTGCTGTCCTTCCTCTGAGTGCCACCAGGTCTCCCCCTCCAGGGGACATGGTCAAATGTGAGGCACCAGAGTACGTGAGAAAGTCATATCACACTCTCCACTCAACTGTGGAGAATATTCTGACCATTGGCTAGATCTGGGAAGGGGTTTAAAGTTTACCTCCTGTATTGTCCTTGGCTGGTGCCTTAGTTTGAGCGGGACCCCTGGGCCCAAATCTGCCTATCATATTGTTCTACTTGTAGATTTCTAGGACCCTCTGTATCCTTTTATTTTGCTATTCTCCCATGCATCTCTCATTTAGAGTCCCAATAGGATGCCTTCCCCTCTGTCCCAGTTTCCTGGTAAGTGAAGGCTTTTGTGGGACATGGCCCTTGGGCTAGTATGCAGATATAAGTGAGTATATACCATTTGATTCATACTCTGGTTTCTCTTCAGATCGTATAAATTTTAAAACTTTTGACGTTCACCTTTCTTACATTTTTTGTTACTTGTGCTATTTTACTTGTTTAACACATGAACATAAAGATTTACTGTTGTACTTTCTTTTCAGAATATTCTAATTCTGTGATTCATTTTCAGTGCCTTTTTGTGTAAAAGCAAAATTTATCATGTGCATTTTTTTCCACATAAACTTTAAATAAAAGTTTTTCACATTAAACACACAAACACACTATTTTAATTGAGGTTGAGTTAAAACGGTAGATTAATTTAGGAATACTTGCCACACTTTAAACACCAAATCTTTTTAATTAAAAGATCCTTATTTTGAGTGATGATTTTAATAGCTTTCATTATGGTATCCATAAGTTTTTATTTTAGATATTTTATATATTCCATTAAGTTTATCACTAAGAAATGATAGGCTGTACATTCAAAAATCATGGCAAAAGATCTTTATATAATACTTTCTTTTGTTATATGTTTATCAAGCTGTCTGCATTGACAGTTGGAGTCTATGTCTACTTTCTGCGTAAGCTTCTTGGCTTTCATAGATTTTAGCAAAATGCCAGTAGGTTGATTATGGACATAATTTGTATCTGACTTATCCTTTTACTTTTGTCATTAGGAATCTCATTAATAGGTCATTTTCTGTCAGAACTTAATCGCTATATTTTGACAAATCTTTCTAACTGAGACGTAGCTATAGGGAAGCTAGCAGCTGCCAACCAGTTGCATCAGCCATGTCAAAAAATCACTGCAAGTTTGAAGTAATCTTGTTGTACTCAGCAAGTTTCAGACTAGACAAGGATACACAATGAAAGCCTGTCTTAAACAAATAAAAATAATTATTCAACTTAGCACAGCACACACAGTTTGCTTCAGTCCGTTAGGTGTGGGAAGGAGTTACTAGTGGCAATAGATAACAGCATTAACTATTGGCCTTTTTATTGTTAGCACAAATAAATATTCTCCCTCCATTTTATTTGAATTTTTGTTTGCATATAAGAAACATTTAAATTATTCTATTTATACAATAATAATTTCAAATATAAAAAGTTTAGGGGCTTTGTTGAATTGTCATATTTTCAATTGATTTAATGTTTGAATTTCTCACACATTGAATGATATCCTAAAATACTTTTAATCTTTAAATATTTATGCCAATTATCTTACTGGCTTGCCAAATTGTATTGGCTAAAATGTCCATAATATGAGTAATATACATTGGCTTTATTATACTCATATTTTATGTTGTTTATTAAATTCACAGATAACTTTGTTCAGTCATTTTTAATAACGATATCTATCTTTTGCCTAAAATAATAAAATTTGTTTGATTATAAACCCAGAGAGCTCTTTTCTTTTAATAGGTGTTTTTATTTAAATTTTTCATCGTTTGATTTTAATTTGATTTTGTGTTTTTTAACTGATTATCTGTCTTTCTTCTGTAACTGAATATACAATTTGTATCAGCTTAGTGTGAATATTTTCTATCAAAGTAGTTTTCTTAATTTTTTAAATTTAAATTTATTTAAAAAATTTATTCCCTGTACATCCCGATTGTGGCACCCTTCCTTGTCTCTTCCCTGTACCAGCATCACCCCCTCTTTCCTCCTATGCCCCTCCTCTAGTCCTCAGCTACAGGGAGCCCTTCTGCCCTATCAGTTGACCTCAGCCTAACAAGTCTCATCAGGACTGCCTGCATTCTCTTCCTCTGTGTCCTGGTAAGGCCACCTCGCTAAGAGGAAGTAATCAAAGGGCAGACAACAGAATCCATGGCATGGACAAGCCCTGCTCCCCTTACTAAGGGACCCACATCTAGAATAAGCTGCCTATCACATACATCTGAGCTCTCCCATGTTCATAGATCTGTAGGAATAACAGTAAAAAAAAAAAAAAAATCAAAATACCAGCGCAATTCTTTTTTTAGTGTATATTTTATTTATTATATTTTATTCACATTACATCCTGATTGTTATCCCCTCCTTATCTTCTCATTCCCAACCTCTCTCGCTCTTCTGCCAACTCCATGCCCTAGACTTCTGGGGGAGGGGGTGGGATCCTACCCCAAATGTCTGGCAGCAGCCTCTTATGTACCATCAGGGCGGCCTGCATTCCCTTCCACTGTGTGCCTTCTTGTCAAGGGGCAGTGACCAAACCATGGCCACTAGAATGCATGTCAGAGGTTCAGCAGCAGTCCCCACGAGCCTCCCGCCCCACACCTAGTGGCGAATCAGTTACAATTGAATAGGGGTCTTGGGTCTCTTCATGCATTGTTCTTTGGCAGCTGCATCAGTTTGTGCAGGGCTTCCTGTGTCTAGATCCACAGGCCTTGATGTTCTCCCTGTGGAGCTCCTGCTCCCTCCTGGAAATCCCACCTGCCACACTCTTCCCTATAACTCTCAGTGCTCCACCCAGAGTCCAGCTTCCAGTCCCAGTATCTGTCCCAATCCCGCACTGGGTAGAGTTTTTCAGAGGACATCTATGTTGGGCTAATATCCACTTTTAAGTGAGTATATATGATTTGTGTCTTTCTGGGTCTGGGTTACCTCACTTAGGATGATCATTTCTAGCTCCATCCACTTGCCTGCAAACTTCAAGATTTCCTTGTTTTTTGATAGCTGAATAGTATTCTATTGTGTAAATGTACCACAGTTTCTTTATCTCTTCTTTGGCTGAGGGCCATCTAGGTTGTTTCCAGATTCTGGCTATTACAGATAAAGCTGCTATGAACAGTTGAGCAAATGTCTCTGTTATGTGATGGAGCATATTTCAGGTATATGCCCAGGAGTGGTATAGCTGGGCCTTGAGGTAGCACTAGTCCCAATTTTCTGAGACATCACCAGATTGATTTCTAAAATGGTTGTACAACTTTGCACTCCAACCAGCAATGGAGGAGTGTTCCTCTTTCTCCACATTTTGCCAGCATGTGCTGTCACTTGAGTTTTTGATCTTAGCCATTCGGATATGTATAAGATAGAATTTCAGAGTCACTTTGATTTGCATTTCCCTGAAGACTAAGGACAGTTAGCACTTCTTTAAGTGTTTCTCAGATATTCAGTATTCCTCTGTTGAGAATTCTCTGTTTATCTCTGGAACCCATTTTTAAAATTGGATTATTTGTTTAGTGGTGTTTAATTTCTTGAATTCTTTATATAGTTTAGATATTAGCTCTTTGTTGGATGCAGGGTTGGTGAAGATCTTTTCCCTATCTTAGGCTGTTGCCTTGTTCTGTTGACAGTGTCCTTTGCCTTACAGAACCTTTTCAGTTTCATGAGGCCCCAGTTATTAATTGGCTATTGGTGTTTGGCTGAGGAAGTTATCTCCAGTAACAGTGAGTTCTAGGTGCTTTGCAACTTTTTCTTCTAACAGATTTAGTGTGTCTGGTTTTATGTTGAGGTCTTTAATCCGCTTGGAATTTAGTTTTGTGCAGGGTGGTAAATATGGCTCTATTTGTATTTTTCTACCTGTAGACATTCAGTTACATGAACATCATTTGTTGAAGATGCAGTCTCTTTTCCATTGTATGGCTTTTGCTTCTTTGTCAGAAATCAAATGTCCATAGGTATGTGGATTTACTTCTGGGTCTTCAGTTTGATTCCATTGATCAACTGGCCTATTTCTATGCCAATACCATGCCCTTTTTATTATTGTTGTCCTATAGTACAACTTGAGATCAGGGATGGAGATTCCTCCACAAGATCTTTTATTGTACAGGATTGTTTTAACTATTCTGGGTCTTTTGTTTTTCCATATGAGGTTGAGAATTGATTTTTTTCAAGGTTAGTAAAAAATTGTGTAGGTATTTTGATGGGAATTCCATTGAATCTGTAGGTTGCTTTGGGTAAGATGGTAAACTTTACTATTTCTATTCTTCCAATACATGAGCATGGGAGATCATCTGTTTTCTGATGTCTTCTTCAATTTCCTTCTTCAGAGACTTAAAGTTTTTTTTCATATATTTCTTTCACTTGCTTGTTTAGAGTTACACCAAGATACTTTATATTATTTGTGGCTATTGTGAAGGGTGTGCTTTCCCTGATTTCTTTCTCAGCCATTTGTCATTTGTATACAGGAGGTCTACTAACTTTTTGAGCTTATTTTATATACAGCCACTTTGCTGAAGGTGCTTATCAGCTGTATTATATCCTTGGTAGAATGTTTAGGGTCATTTATACATACTGACATATCATTCTGAATAGTGATACCTTGACTTCTTACTTTTCTATTTGTATCCCCTTGATCTCCTTTAGTTTTCTTACTGTTCTAGTTAAGATTTCAAATACTATATTGAAGAGACATGGAGAGAGTGGACAGCCTTGTCGTGTCCCTGATTTCAGTGAGACTGATGTAAGTTTTTCTCCATTTAGTTTGATGTTGGCTATAGGCTTGCTTTATATTGCCTTTACTATGTTTAGGTTGGTGTCTTGTATAGCAACACAATTATTTACTGACCTTCAAAGAACAATTCTAAACTTCATATGGAAAAACAAAAATTCCAAATCATTGTATAATCCTGTACAATAAAAGAGCTTCTGTAGATATATTAATTTTGTAACTGATTACCAAAGCCCATGTCTCAGTATTATTTTTAATAGATCTCATGGATCCAAACATTTTTCAGAATTGCTTAGTTTTAGATCATGCTTTGAAATCCTTTTATACGGTTCACTATGTCTGAGACCCTGATTTTGATTTGTCTCTGAATAACTAAATTTGTGGCCAGCCTCAAGGCCTAGTATTTTAATGACCTGAACTTTTCCTTGCCTGAAAATATATTTATTCTTAGCTGGGTAAATACAAGAGCAATTAGGAAAATGGATGATCAAATACTGTATAGTATTTGGAGATTATAAAATACTGAATGTGCTTATAAAATAGCAAGAGGAAAAATTTGCAGGGAAATGTTAAGACTTGGAAAATAATTTTTCCAACAACATGTAGTTGATGAATCCATATATATATATATATATATATATATATATATATATATATATACATATATATATATGTATATATATATATATATATATATCCAATTTAGAAGAAGTATCAGAGCTAGATGGGAGCTCTTGTCTCTATATTATCACTAAAGACAAGTGGAAGACATATCATTTAAGTAAGAGAGAAAGACACAAAACAAATATAAGATGCAATTCTGGAAAGTTTAGTTTTCTGGATGAAAAATAGAGGAAGTGGTTTCCAAGGCAATGGACAGGAGCTATCTGCTTGGTACTTAGATCAGGCCAGTAGGTTATTGCCAGCATCAGAGTGTCTTTTCACCTCAACTCACAATCCAGAAATCTCCAGACATACCCTACATGAGCTAGATAACTCATCCATTGGGACTATTTTCCAATGATTCTAAACTGTGACAAGTTGACATTTCAAACTACCCAGCACAACTCTTTTCCATTGCCTTGGAAAATTCTTCCTCTGCTTTTTATCTAGAACACAAGCTTTTTCTAAATTCTTTCTCAGCCTGTTGTCTGCTTATGTAGGGGAGAACTACTGATTTTTTAAATGATAATTTTGTATCCAGCCACTTTGCTGAAGGTGTTTATAAGCTGTAGGAGTTCCCTGGCAGAATTTTGAAGTCATTGATGTATACTATCATATCATCTGCCAACAGTGATATTTTGACTTTTTCCTTTCAATTTGTATCCCTTTGATCTCTTTTAGTTGTCTTTTTGCTCTAGCTAAAACTTCAAGGACTATATTGAATATATATGAGAGAGTGGATAGCTTGTCTTGTCCCTTATTTTAGTGGAATTAGCTAAAGTTTCCCTCCATCCAATTTGATGTTGCCTACTGGCTTGCTGTATACTCTCTTATTGTCTTGAAATATGTGCCTTGTATCCCTGATCTCTCCAGGACTTTTCTCATCTTGGATTTTGTCAAAGTATTTTTTTAGCATCTAATGAGAAGATCGTGTGGTTTTTTTTTTTTTTTCTTTCAGCTTGTTTATATCGTGGGTTACATTGATGGATTTTTATATGTTGAACCACAACTGCATCTCTATGATGAAGCCTACTTCATCGTGATGGATGATCTTTTTGATGTGTTCTTGAATTTGGTTTGCAATTATTTTATTGTGTATTTTTGCATCAGCCCTCATAAAGGAAACTGGGACCTCATGAAACTGAAAAGCTTCTGTAAGGTAAAGGATACCATTCATAGGACAAAACAGCAGCCTACAGAATGGGAAAAGATTTTCACTAACTCCATATCTAACAGAGGTCTGATATTCAAAATACATAAAGCTCCCAAGCAACTAGACATCAACAAACCAAATAACTCAAATTTAAAACGGGGTACAGATCTAAACAGAGAATTCTCCTTAGAGAAGTCTCTAGTAGCCAAGAAGCACTTAAAGAAATGTTCAATACCATTAGTCATGAGGGAAATGCAAAGCAAAATGACTCTGAAATCCCATCTTACATCCATCAGAATGGCTAAGATAAAAAACTCAAGTAACAGCATATGCTGGAGAGGATGTGGAGAAAGGGGAACAGTCCTCCATTGTTGGTGGTAGTGCAAATTTGTACAACTTTGGCAATAAATTTGGCAGTTTTTCACAAAATTGGCAATAGATCTACCTCAAAATCTAGCTATACAACTCATGCATATACCCAAAAGAAACACCATCATGCCATAAGGACACTTGCTCAGCCATGTTCATAACAGCTTTATAAATAGTAGCCAGATGGTGAAAACAACCTGTATGTCCTTCAACTAAAGAATGGATGAAGAAGCTGTGGTACATTTACACAAGGAATATTACTTGGCTATTAAAAACAATTACACCATAAAGTTTGCAGGAAAATGGATGGAACTAGAAAAGATCATTTTGGGTGAGGGAACCCAGACCAAGAAAGTCATGAATGGTATGTACTCACTTATAAGTGGATATTATCCATAAAGTATAGATTAAACATATAATAATCCAGAGACTGAAAGAAGCTAAGTAACAAGGAGCCCCCAAGGAGGAATTCTTGACTTTCACTGAGAAGAGGAAATAGATTAGACATTGGTGGTGAATGGAGGGAGGGGACTAGGTGGTGAAGGATTAGATGGGAACAGGAGAGGTCAGATGTGAGTAGGAGAGAGAGAAAGAGTACTGGAAGAGACAACTAGAATGGAGGTGGATGTATCTCTGGATGAGATAGAAACAGTGGATAATGAAAATTCCCAGGAATCTATGAGAGTGAACCTAGCTAAGACTCCTACCAGTGGGGGAATATGAAGCCTGAATTCATCAACTCCTGTAACCAAGCTTGACATCTAATGGAGGGATTGGAACACCAATCCAGCTACAAAACCTTAGACCCACAAATTTTCTTGCCTATAAGATGTGCAGCGAGAGGCAAATGATGGAATAGAACTTGAGGGAGGGGCCAACCAGCTTGAGACCCATGCCATGAGAGGGAGTCCACCCCAACACTATTAATGATATTCTGCTATACTTAAGACAGCAGCCTAACATAACTGTCACCTGAGCGGCTTCACCCAGCAATTGATGGAAACAGATGCAGAGAGCCATACCAAGTATTAAGTGGAGCTTTCAGAATCTTGCAGAAGAGGAGAATGAAGGATTGAAGGAGCCATAGGGCTCAAGAACACCACAACAAAACCTACAGAATAAACTAACTTGGTCCCATAGGAGCTCATAGAGACTGAACCACCAAAGATCATGAATGGGATGACCTAGGTCCTCTGCACATGTGTAACAGTTGTGCAGCTGAGCTTTCATGTGAGACTCCTAAAGCAGGAGTAGGGGCTATCTGTGACTACACTTTGGATCCCTTTCCCCTAACTGGCTGCCTTGTCTAGCCTCAATAGACGGAGATGCACCTAGTCTTACTGCAGCTTGATATGCCAAGGCTCCTCAATATTCTTGGGATGGCTACCCTTTTCTGAGGAGAAAAGGAGGAGGAGTCAAAGGAGGGTGGGTGGAAGTGAAAGGGAGGGACTGGAAGGAAAGGAGGAGGGGGAAGCTTTGATCAGGATGCAAAGTAAACAAAAACTTAACACAAAAGAAAAAAAGAAAAAAGTCTTGTCACATGGCCTGTCCTCACTGACTGTTACACAGAATTGAAAGCTAAATAAACCCCTTTCTCCTCTAAGTTGCTTTAGGTAGAGATATTTTATCACAGCAACAGAAAAGCAATGTGACCAGTCATCCAAAGCAAATGCTTTTTGTGTAAAGGATAAGTATAATAATAATGACTTCTAGATTCTTTTTTTAATGAGAAGAAATGATGGCCTTCAGCCATGGGTTTCTTTCATCCGGACAGTTTTTATAGAGTGCTGTGGGCCAACACCTTGGGTTATAATGAAGGTAGAAATGAGAAACTCCATCAGCTGTATGTGTTAAGAGGCTTGAGATGTACTAACACCTAATAGAAGTGTTCCACAAGGATTAAACATCTATATTTTTTGAGAAATACCAAAGAAATAGGTATTAAGTACTTGTTTTGACTATCTAAGTTAAAAGTTTTTACTCTCATTAACATATATTGTTTATGGATAATGAGTGATTTAGGGCTGGAGGGATGTCTTATGATTCAGAGCTCTTGCAGAAGACTTGCGTACAGTTCCAAGCACCCACAGCACAATTCACAACCTTCTGTAACTCGAGTTCCAAGGGTTCAGATGGCCACCTTCTGGGCTCTGTGGGCACTTCACTCCCACAGTGCACAGGCATACATGCAGGCAAATCACCCAACAATACAGACATGATACAAATAAATCCTTCTTAGAAAGGATAATTAGAACATATGGGGTATCTGTGACAGAAAGTTTTTAATGTGGGTCAGTAGAGGATTAACTCAATGGGCAAGTTTTGCTGCTTAAGTAAGAGGACCTGAGTCCAAGTCCCCAGATTCCTCTAAACAAGGGATATGGTCATGGATGCTTCTAATTGCTGTAGTGCTGGGAGGCAGAGACAAGAAGCTTGTTGAAGCTTGCTGACCACCAGCCTAGCTCTAGCATGTGTCTCAGTTATTCTATGCTTGTGGATATTTTATTAATGTATGGTTTACCTGCCACACTCACCATCAAAAGAATAGAATCCAACTTGCTCTCCTTCATAACTTTACCTCTTTACTCAGCACCATGCCTATCTTATGGCATATGTCAAATAATTATTTATCTGGTAGATGAAATATCTGCAAATCTCAATATTCTCATATCCAATAAGAGTACTCTGCACTTAAAAATTTATAGCCTGTAAAGTTACAAAGTTGCAACTAAAATATTAAAAACATCTTATACAGCCAAATTTCAGAGTGGTTAGAAAGAGAATACTTAATTTTCAACTGTTTTTTTTTTTATTTCAAAGAGATTTATAGTGAAACATACTTACTTAAGTGGCAATGAGTGAATTATAGCTGCTCTTATCAAAGATGTCAATTCCACAGGCATAAAACTTAAAAAAGCAACCATACACTAGCATTTTTGAAAATAACATAAACATATATTGTTTGCTATGACATCTTAATAAAGCTCTAGTTCTTAATAGAAAGCTTAAATTATTTTAAATAAAAAAATACATTTCTTTTGAACAGAAAAATTTAAATAGTATTTGGTACCTAAAATCCTTGCTGTGTAATGAGAATTTCACCCATTACTAAGTTTTAATCAACTCTAATAGCACAATTTAAAAACATTTGCTTCAAGTATTTGAATGCTTGAAAAGCCAATAACACATAGGCAGAATATGGCTTTTCATGGATAAATAAACTCACTTGGAAATCATAAGGTTAGTCAGGATTTATGCCTGAGATGGTCATCAATGTAGAATATTAATCAAGTAGAGTGAAAATTGAATGCAATTAATAGCCTAGGAACTACAAATTGCTTCCTGACCAAAATGAAACACTGGCTGATTCCACCTTTCAGAATAAGCACACTATGGATTCAGGTGAACCTGGCAAGTATCCAGGGTACTGTGATCACTTTCCCAGATAGTCTAGTGGGTCCTGCCAAACAGAGATGGATAAGAAAAAATAAGAATATTAACCACTACACACAAAAAGAATCTTAACCTTTCTCTCATCCTCTCACTTGCTGCTTTTCCTCAAAAATGACATATCCAGAGGACACACATTCTTTTCAGTCCTCAACTCTGTAAACAATAACTATTGAATTTTGTCTATTTATGAAGACAGGACAAAAGTCCATAGGACCTCCCTCATTAGCATCTAGTCAACTTAGAAGGGAAGTGAATGTAACTCAAATTATTGAATATTCCCTACAACAGGAAGAGAGAAGGCAGAAAACCAAGGAGCTCTCTGAAGATTGACAATCTCCTATAAAAAGACATCAATAATATTCGATGAATAGAGTGTTAAGTAAATTAATGGTTGTATGTTTCTTCCTGTCACATCATGTTTCATTTTTATCAAAAGAGCAAACAAGACCTTTCTTCCAAATATGATAAGTTGGGTTCTTATGAATATTGTGGGAATAAACAGACAAAAAACACACATACTCAGACAGAGAATAATACTAAAGCTTTTGAAAATAAATAGATTGGACAACATTTTGTTTTTTAAAAAAATTTGTTTCCTACAAAAGTATGAAATTATATTATGAATAAATACATGGTAAAAATTAACATGTCTAATTTTTCCAATAGAACATGAGAGAAATGGAAGAAGTGAGGAAAAGAGAGTGAAGGAGTACACATTAGAGTCTGCAGTGTGCTGGAAGAGGCCAAATTATTGATTAAATTCATTGATGAATCAAATGACTTAGGACTGAGAACAGAATTTATGTCTGTACGGAGAAACATTTTTCTATGTTTCTATATATCCAATGCACATTCAGTGCACAGATTGTCCAAATACTGAGGTTCAAACAAGACATGAAGAAGTCATGAAGCATGACAAAGAACAAGCAAAAACTAAAAAACCATGCAGTGTCAACTGATGTGATACTGAGTACGGTTGCACAGGATTCTCTAATGGACTCTAAGTGGGAAAGAACTGGCTTCGAGAACAGCATGGCAGGAATTCCATTATGCCCCTTTAACTGCTAAACTCACTATAATGGACATCCTAGCACTCAACTTGTAAATAATATTGATGTCTACACTAAAAAAATTAGCATTTACTTTTAAAGGAGCTGTCACAAAAGTTTATAGAGTGGATTTAATTTTAAAAGTTGTTTTACTGGGAAGATTTAATATCCGTTTTCATTTCCATTTGAAGATAAAGAACTCCCACTCATGGCCTATTTTTTTTTAAAGCCCTTCCTTCTCTGTGTTCATTCAGTTAAATTATGGGCACTTTTTCTATCCATGCTCAATCCCTTCCCACCAATTTTCTGTTAATGTGTACAATTCTATCCTAGGAAAACTTACTTTCCATGTTGCATGGTCTTGGTTCTTTCACTTGATGTAGAGGTGAAGGTTCTCGAACTCTCAGAAAAAGGTGGGTTTCCTACTGAACTTACTGATTGTCCCCAAGGAACTGGGAGCAGCATAGTTCATCTCATCTCCAGGGTCGCTTCTCTGCTGCTAAAAAGCAATTTGGTTCTGCAAGTACCATAACCACAGACTTCCTACAGAATGACAGGACTTATGGAAAGCTTATATGCAAGAGATTTCATACTTTAAAAAAGGCTTCTACATAATTTGTGCATTTTATCCCACAAGCTATGCTCTGTGCACCTATGTCTGTTTTGTTTTGTCTTGTTTTCTGAAGAGGGGAGAAACAAGAAAGCTTCAAATCTGCAAGCATATATCATCAAATGAAGCCCCAAGATACCATGCTGGAAGACATCTTTGTTTCCTTAGCATGTATACCATAGGCTCTCAGGCTCACCCTTAACAGCCTTGTTAAACTCTGCAATAGGGATAGGTCCTTTCCCTGTGTAGGACAGTGCTCAGCTCATACACTAAAGATAGATGAACACAGGCCCATCACTTAACAACAGGAATTCTAATGTTTCTGATCTCCTTCTGCCACTCCAACAAAACAATATTCCCTGAAGACAGTAGAACTTTTGTAAGGTTAAAGCTGTTACTTTAAGATTGACTGCCTGGGTAACTAGGCCAACCGAGAAAGGCTTGTGTCCATTGTCTAATGTTTCATGCCAGCAGTGAAAACTGCCTTATGTAAGTGCTCATAGCATTTATGTCTTTTTTTATGGTTCCCTGTGTTACTCATTTTTAAATTGCAAGTGATTGCTAACAATCCCATGAGTGATGTGAAAGTGCTTTACACACATGATCAATCTTAGCATCTGTGAGATTAACACCATAAAAAATTGTTAACTACCCATTGGCCCATATGCCACACAATGACCACATTGCCCCTTGGCTTGTGGTCCCTAGATCTCTGGTCCTGCAGGTGAAATGGTTCTCACCCTAAGAGATAAAATGGCAGCATTTACGTGTTTCATTTTCCTGTGTTTCCTCTGTAGGTTGAAGCAACTGAAGCTCTTTACCTCAAGCCTTCTAAATTCTTAGCTCTTCCTTGTCATCTTTTGATAGGTTTACAGTCTAGGAAAGTGCCAATCAGACGTCTTCACTTACTTCACTTTCCCTTTCAGTCCAAAGAAGAGGCTCACATTCCCAAGTGGTACATGGTCTGTTATTCTGAGTAATTTGACCTCCTCCTCTACTAGTGATGTTAACTGTCCTATGCTGTTGTCTCAATGGCTCTGTGCCAAATGTGTCCTATTAGCATTGATACTGCCACATCTGATGAAAGAAGACTTAAGGTTTAATTTAATTTTGTCTATGTGATTTCCTCTAAGATGAAAGTAAAAAATATGTAATCCAACACAAATGCAAAGTTATTTTGCTGACTAAGTTGCTGACCTACCCTTGAGAGTTAACCCTTAAGCATCAATGACAAAAGTCACCTATCACCTGTGTCTTGTGAAGGAAAGAATGTTTGTTTAGAAACATGGAGTTTCAGATGCTAAAATAGATTCTGTGGATTCAAATACTTAGAAAATAATGTGTATGTCTATATAGTCATATATAAATACACAAACAGATAAGCATTTTGACTGTGAGCTTAAGTAGGTTTCATAACTGTGTTTATGTTTAACTATACATGTACGTGAATGAATGTATGTCTACAAAGAAATGGGATGTTAATCCTCAGAATATAAATTTTATTTGGTATGTATTTGTGGGATATAATTAAGTATAATATGATTTTTCATTCAAATATAGAAATAGAATATTTGTCGCTAAAATATTTTGGCTTCAAGACATATTTAGTATAACTAAAAAGTCCCACCTTTAACCAAGAAGCTATTTGCAGCCTATATCTTCTAGAAAAGGAAAGATAATTTATCTCTAATGAAGTGTCACTGGTCATAGCAGCAACTCTGTAGGGCAGACCCCATTCCCAGGAGTAGCTGGACAACACAAAATAAACTCCATGTTTTTGTAGGTGTGGGTGGTTTTGTTTTGTTTTGTTTTGTTTTTTTGTAATTTTTTTAATCTTAGTGGTTTTTGTTTGTTCATTTTAACATTTGCTTTTGATTTTATGAGTGTTTGTTTGTGTGTGTGTGTGTGTCTGTTTGACAGAGAGTGAGAGACAGAGACACAGAAAGAGAGAGACAGAGACACAGAAAGAAAGAAACACAGAGAGAGTTTGTAAGAGACAAAACATGAAGTTGAGGAGATCTAGGTAGAATTGGAGGAGAAAAAAGAAAAAAGAATCTGATCAAAACATATTGTAAGTAACATTTTTGCTTCAACAAATAAAGAATTTTTACTTTATTCGGTGAAACTATTCAAGACTAGCATTAGAAAGTAAAAGCATTTCTCTTTTGTTACTTTTATAAGCTCAAACTATGTGTTAATTAATTTCAGTATAAGTACAAAACCTGCCACAGAGTTCAGAATCAATTTGTCAGGGAGATATTTTCAAATAATTTGATCTAGGAAGTTAGTGGTTTGATAATGTTCTCTCCACAGTTTTGTGTGTGTGTGTGTTCTACACTAGATAAAAATAGAACACACACATTTATTTCTTATTCATCCTTGTTTTTATAACTATTCTCTTTCTTTGTTGAGCAATTCTTACCTAATGACCCAATTCCTCTTATGTGATTTCTGATTTTGAGAGACTTATCCAAGATATGTTAATTGGAGTCATACTTCACTAATAGAAATCTTTGTGTTAATTTACTGTTTCCCCATGAACTGAATTCTTTTTTAAAAAGTATCCTTTTATAGTTTGATAAGCACACATGTATAACGAAATATGACTATATCCATCTCTATTTTTCTCTCCAAGTCTCCACAGATTTCCCCAACATATGTCTCTTCAATCTTCATGTCCCTTTTTTCCCCTTGTTAAACTCTGCAATAGGGATAGGGCCTCTCCCCGTGTGAGACAGTACTCAACTCTTACACTAAAGACAGATGAACTAAATTTAGTACCACCAATAGGAACATGGATGTGGGGCCATTCCCACCCAGAGTGTGGAATGATTCTAGTGGGTGCCTCTCTCACCTCTAGCATTTACCAACTGCCGAACAGCTCCCCAGTTAGGAAAAGGTCTTCATAAGCCCCTCCCCCACCCAAGCTGCAATGTTAATTGGATTGATGTTTTGCTGCTGTGATTTTATGAGCACCACAGCTGCAGCGTCTGCGCTGCTAGTCTAGGCTATGGCGAGGGTCTGTGGATTGAAAAGACGACATAACTAGGGCCATTCGTGCTAAGAGAATGCCGTTTATTGGGAGTACAGAGCTGCTTATATAGGGAAGGAACCAGCAATTGAACAGCACTGTGGAAAATCTCCAAGAGGAAGCAAACCAAGGGCCAAGTCACCAGACTGAAAACAAAGCAATGGAGGCAATAGGTGGAGCACAATGTTTCAACTGCAGACAAAAACAAGTAACGATCAGTGCCAGCACAGGGGCAGTTCCCCACAACAGCGTGCAGCCTAAGCACAGGATTTCTGACATGGCAGAATTTGGCATGGCTCCCCACAACAGCCATACTATGCCTGGAAGTGAGTGCTGCCACATCTCCATCCTTAGACTCTTACATAAAGCCTTTATTGACTTTCACTGGTTGGTGACTTTTGCCAATGGCCTAATGTTAGTTCCCTGGCTTCTCTAAAACTATGCAATGCCTGCAAAACCAGAGCATTATCTTGTCACTTGTTAGAACTCCATCTCCTTATATAATTTTCTACTAATATGAGTTTCTAGATTTTTCCCCAACGTCCTCAGATCATCTAGACAGGTACTCTGAGCCTGGCATACATTATTCTTGTCTAGAATCTTTTACAGTGCTGATTTCTCAGTCAACTTCCAACTCTAGGAGTTTTTTTCTTCACCTCTCAATTTCAGCCATCTCACTCTGTTATCCTGAGTCCTCTACTGAGTAGAAAATAGAAATTAAAAACAATGTGCTTTTGTTATTGTCTTAATCCTGGAGTGTCATAAGGCAAGAAGTAGCATGAACCTTTTTAACCCTCACAATATCATACACTGAATATTTGAGAATGCACTGACTTAAAAAGAAAACATAAAAAAGCAAACATGTGAACCGTGATACAGCAGTTGATGTACTGCTATGTGACCACATTCTTTTAAGCATTGGAGTGATGTTTTTATACTTGCCTTGCTTTTACTTAATCTATACCTGTTTACATTAAATCTTTGGAATTGGATTTCTAATTTCTTTAAATTATAAAAAGCAACTTCGGGAGGAATAGTTCTTGACTTGTCCTTGACCTTAGCCAAATGACTTCTCTAGAGTAGATTATGAGTTTTCTCTATCTAAACAGCAAAATTCCTATTTGCTAACATAATAAAATCATAAGAATAATGATTTTTCCACTGACTTTGTTGAAATGAATTGAAGGTCAGAGTGCTGATTAAGATATTTAATACTAGTCCTGAGACCAGTGTAGGGTTTTGTTCTTACGATTCCACCATTAGAGCAGTGACACTATGTTCAGCTAGTAAAAGTTTCCTTGAGTGTAAAGCATGGTCAATAGTGTATTGAAATGAGTTATTTTCACTGAACACACAGTCTAGAGGTACTCAAATATTTGTACTATAAATATTTATTTTAATATCCCCTGGCCAATGAATTAGAATTTCAGAATAATGAAAAGGATAGCAAACTATAAATATGTCATGATGTAGCTTCAAACCCAGGTTTCTCCACTTGCCCACTTTTGATTATATGACTTGAGTTTTCTCATGGAGAAATTTTGATTAGAAAATTTTCCTGGTATTTTCTAGTTTATACATAAAATAATCATCTTAACTACTATTTTCTTTCAGGTCTCTGATTCACTTCTACATTTCAAGAATGGCTGACACTCTTATGAGTATGTCCATGCCCAGCAGTAGATGGCCAACACAAAATGAACTCAGTGGTGTCTTTGGAGATTTCTTGTCTCATTATGTTAACTACGGACATTTTTTCTTTAACCTTATAGGTATTTTGTATGCATAATTATGGCTTCTAGATTTGGTTTTTATGGCATTCCTGTGGGTGTGAATGTGTGTGCTCTGTGTCTATGTGCTTTTTTGTGTGCTTTTTCTTTGGTTCGTTTTCTTGTTTGATTATACTCCATTTTGTTTTTATCTTATTTTGTTATTATTCCTTAGATGACCTCTTTTTTTCATTTAATGGGAGATGGAAAGGTTACGGATCCTGATGGAATGGGTAGTCAGGAGGAACTGGGTGAGTGGAAGCCGAAGAAACTGTAATCAGAATATATTGTATTAAAAAACTCTGTTTTCAATAAAAATAAAAAGTGATGGTGTATTATCTGATTCTGTTCTAAGCCTTTGATGAGACTTTCAGGGCCTGATTATCATAATGGAATGTATTTCTACACTGTTTTAAGAAGTCACCATGGTATTCTTTATCATATTTTTACTTTTATAGTATCATTCCTATCTTTTGGTGAGGTTTGACTCTATTTTCACATTTAACATACAATGATACACTTTATTGTTAAAGACATATTAATCCTCTATATTGTACTTGATAATACAAAGCAAAGGCATCAAAAAGCACAAATGCATTGGTATGAAAAGTATCCACTGGATATGTGGCCTGTATGTATTTCACTATACCAACTTGTTTAAATTCCTATTTTCTTTTCATTTGTTTTGCTAAATAATTAATAAACCATAAAGAGAAAGATTTTCATTATATTTCACTGAGGTACTTGATACCAAATAATTCCAGATTAAATTATATATATATATATACACACACACACACACACACATACACATACACACACATGCATCTGTGTACTATGCACATGTATATGCACACCTGGACATGTATGTATAGATACACATGTGTAAGTGTTCTTTCTTCTATACAAACAACCCTCCCAATATTATAATGCAGCCAAGCTTCCTAAAAACTTATCTGGAAACAAAAAGATGTTACACCAAATATTTTCAAACTAATAAGTGAAATATATCCATCCCATGTTAATTCTAAGGGTGCAGTATCTTGTTTTATATTTTTCAGAGAAAATCCCTTGGATTTGAGTGGTTCAGGTACCTACTGAGATCACACAGTCAAAGTCTTCAGTTGGCTGTGGTCTACCTTATGCATTTTTTCTCTTCCTTTCCCCCTTTGTCTTTTTAATGGTATATGTTTTGGTCTATGGCTGCACAACAAATATCCAAATCCTTAACAGCACAGAAAAGCATGTCTCTCATCTCACAGCTTTTGTAGGTCAGAGCTCGGGCAAAAGTCTCATGAGTCATCTGCCCTAGCTTTTCCAGTATCCTAATCTTTCCCATCAACTGGGTAGAAATCTGCATTTTAGCTTACTCATGTAGGTAGAAGAATATATTTCCTTATGGCTCACCCTTGTCACATGGTCCTGTCTGTAGTTCATAATCTGGAGCGACTCATGTCACAAGCAGTCAATTTAGGATTGTTACCACACTATGAAATGCCTATTTAATATGAATTTTTATTTAATGATCCCTTGTCATATTTATCTTTGTTAGTAACCAGCTTTGGTGTCTATAAAGTACAGACTTTATAGATAAATTTAAAAATCAGAGACAATTATTTTTTCCTGAAAGCTAAATTAGTGTTAACCTCACATGAATTTTATGCCCATAGGGTCATTTAAATATTTATATTATTTCCTGTTTTTAAAATTTTACTTAACAAGTACTTTGTAACATACTTACACCAAGAAATATATGGATTTCATGACATTCTTATTTTGTGATAAAAACTGATAGACTGAAGTCAGATGTTAGGGGAGGAAGGTTCCCCCTTTCTGAGGATGACGGGAAGGAGGGAGGGTGCAACCAGGAGGCGACAAAAGAGGGAGCTGCAATTGGCATGTAAAGTGAACAAATTTTTAAAAATTGATACTAAAAATGAAGATGTGTTCACACCATCTACTTCCTTTTAAAAAGATTGTAAAAATAATAGATAACAAGCCAGGTGCCATGGCACAGCCCTGGATTCCCAGCACTCATAAAGGTAGGGGAAATCGGATCTCTGTGAGTCCAAGGCCAGCCTGGTCTACAAAGTGAGTCCAGGACAGCGAAGGCTATCCAGAGAAACCTTGTCTTGAAAAAAATAAAACAAAAATGAAACAATTAAAAATAATAGAAAACAAACGATGAAATCTTGCAAGCCATGTAGTGACTAGATAACTCCATCAATGTCTAAGAGGACAACAGATGTCACACTCCTTCAGGAAGGACAAGGCAGTGTAGGGCAGTAAAGGGAACCCATGGTAAAGACGCTCTAAATGTTCAAAAGAATAAATCATTCAGTGTGAAGAATACCAATATATGTGATCAAACCTTGTGAAAAGCTCTTGAAGAAAGATTAGCAACATGCATGGCTACTAAGATGTCTGAGAAGTCACGTCAAAATTTCCCCTAGCTGGCTGTCTTGTCTGAACTCAGTGGAAGATGATGTGCTTAATCATAATGCAACTTGAGATGCTGAGTCAGTTTGGCATTGGGGGAAGGCTCCCCTTTTCCAAGGAGAAGGGGAAATGGAGAGGGGAGAAAAGGAGAATATGGTGGGAGGGTGGAACCAAGAGGAAAGAAGGGAGGGGGCTGTGATCAGGATGTAAAGTGAACAGATTTTTAAAAGTTGCCTCCTTCCTCTCTCTGCACTGCTGTCAAGTAGCTTCTTTCCTTACACCACACCACAAATAATTAAAAAGAAAAGTACATTACTACACGAATCTCTAACGAAAAGAAAGATGGTGAGCTCAGGATTTTAAGGTAAGCCTAACTAATTTTCAATCACTGCTGTAATTTTCAAGAGTGCAGAGAATATTGAACACAAGATTCTTCCTTGAGGACTTGTTCAAGGAGGAGTCAAGCAAGGAGTCAGTATTTCTTTTCTGAAAGACTACAGCTAAAGTAATTACAAACACATAACTGTAAAGGTAACACCAATCAATAGGATGACACGGCCAAAAGGAAATCTTTTACAGCTAACAAATAATGAGTGAAGAAGGAAATGTAGTCTGTGTTTATGATAAACTAGTAACAGTAAAATACATAGGTTTAGTACTTTTGAGAGGCAATAAAAGTGATTAGAAAGACTATAAATGTTATGGAAAGATGCAAAGGGTGTGTTTAAATGGAAACACATATATTGATTTTGAATATGAAAGTCAATTTCTCAAAGATATCAATCAATAACATGTTTCAAAGGTCACTGACTTCTTATTTTCTTGAAGGAAAGAATTCTGACAACATGCATAGACAGCGTTAACCAGAGTTTATAGTTTGAGTGGAGTGTAATGCAGCAAAAATTAAGCACAGCAAACACTCCAAAGAGGTACTGGACTGGGCTACCCCAAGGTGAGGGGCAGCCTAGGGTGTTCTGCATTGTGGGTTTTAAAGATATTTTATGAGTATTTATTACTTGGGTGGCATATCCCTGTTCCCAAATCATGATGTAGCAGACCGCCCATTCAGAATGTTCTCCCACGATCTCCACAAAAAAGAAGGGTGGCAGTAATATCATAATGACGTCAAGTCTTGTGAAGAAAATTCAGACCCTTTGTTAAATGTGTATGCAGAGGAAGACCCCAGGATGTTTAAAGACTAAGAGATATTCTAATCACAACAGACATAGCTAACAAAATGTAGCTGCAGTTTTCCCTGGTTACCTCATATCTAGCTCCATGCCTATTTGGTGATCTGGGGTGATCACCTTTATAGGATAGGAGAAGAGTTTCTTAGAAGCTGGCCATATCCACAATTTGGTCTGGTAAAATTACATGCATAATTACTCATAACGTTAATAAGTTAACTAGGGGAAAGGGCAACAGTGCCTTGTGCATGGCCCTCTAGAGGGGCCGTGTAGGATCTGACCAGAGTCTACGAAGTCTGGTCTTGTGGTTTTATCATAGCTCTGTTCATACCTGCTGGGGGAGCTATTTCATATTCAGACACATGCTGTTTATTTACCTTATTTGGTGTTCCAGGCCTCACTGTTTTAAACTTAACATTTATTTCCATTGAAACAAAAGGAAAGGCAGAAAAGTGTGTGAGGGAACCATCATATTCAATATTGAGTCATTTAAGACCACTGTAATTAAACCTCAAATAGTATCATTTCATTATTCCAGGTTGTAACCTTGGAACTCAAAGCCCATTGAAAATAAACAAAATATCCAAAATAGTTTCAAGTATGTATAGACTTTTGTAACACTAAATGTGTCATTTCCAATCACTGGGAGAAAAATTAATAATAGTATCAGGGCTATTACATAGGCATATATAACACACAATGTTTAGTCAAGTGTTTGGAATTGAATTTGTGGCATTGACGCATGTTAGCAAGTAATCTAACATTAAGCTGTATTCTAGACCAGACAATATACGAACTCTCATCCATCCTCACATCATGCCCCAGGATTCATTACAAATGACTCTACTATTTCAATACCAAAAATAAATTGATAAAAGACTAAGTATCAAAGAACATAGACACTACAATGTATGAAAACATCCAACCACCTAATTTAATTGTCTTTGAGGTTTACTTGCACCTATCTGCTTACTGAGGCCTAGTACTGGAAGCTTCTAGCCTTCGTACAGTCTAGTGTAGGCCTAGAATATTTTCAGCCTCTGAGACTTATTGCTGAATAAGCTCATTCTTTTTAGTTCTTTCTAAACTCTGGCTGGCTGGTTAACTAAGCTATCTGGCACAGCACTCCTCCCCAAGATGATTGATTCAAACTGGCTCCTCTCAGCTTCTGAATGAATTTCTCTGCTTGGCCCAAAACTAATTCTAGCACTCTGTTTTAATCTTCTGGCTCGGTCTCATTTTCTAATTCCTTCTGTTTTCACTTGTGCCTAAATTGTTCTCTCTGCAACCTGTCTCTGTAACACTGTCCCTGTAAAATTGCCACCTCCTAAACCAAACCCAGAAAGCCACACATGGCATGCACTCAATTATAAGAGGACATTAGCCATATAGTACAGGATATCCATATTTCAACCTACAGACCCAAAGAAGCTAAGTAACAAGGAGGGGCCAATAGACGATGCTTGAATCTCAGAAGTAGAAGTAGAATGGTCATTGAAAGTGGATGAAGCGAGGGAACTGGGTGGGAGAGTGTTTTGGGAGGGGAATGACAGTGGGAATCAGGTGTGGGGAGAGCAGGAGAGGGAGGTGAGGGGGCAGGAGAGAGAATCAAAACATATTGCAAGGCATATCTGGGACAAGATGGAGACCTGTGACAGGGTAGGCTCCTGGCTGTATATTGGGGTGACTCTAGCTGAGACGCCTAGCAGCAGAGACATGGAGACAGAAGTAGCCACCTTCTAACCAAGCAAGATTTCTAATGGAGGGAGGGAGACACCAACCGACCCACAAAATCATCAACTCAAAATGTACCCTGCTTACAACATGTGCAAGGATAAAGATGAAGCAGAGATTGAGGGAATTGGTCTAACTTCAGACCTAACCCATGGGATAGATCCAACCTTTGACACCATTAATGATACTCTGCTATGCTTGCAGACAGGTGGCTAGCATCACTGTTCTCTTAGAGGCTCAATCCAGGAACAGATCAAAACATACGTTGTAACCCAAAGCCAAACGTTATACATAGCTTGTAGAGTCTTGAGGAAGAATCGGGTGAAGGATAGAGAGACCAGGAGGAGGCAAGAACACTACAAGACCAATAGTGCCAAATGGTCTTATAGAGAATGAAGCACCAGCCAACATGGGTTGGACCTAGGCCCCCTACACATATGTAGTTGGTGGGCATCTTGTTCTTCATGTGATTCTCCTATCAAGTGGAAGTGGGGTGGGGCAGAGGGGGAGGTGAAGGGGAGATAGCTCTGACATGAACTCTACTTTTGGATCACTTTCCCCTAGCAGGGCTGCCTCGGTGGAGATGACGCGCTTAAGCATGATGCAACTTGGTGTGCTGAGTCAGTTTGGCATTGGGGGGAAGGCTCCCCTGTTCCAAGGAGAAAGGAAAGGGGGAGGGAAGAAAAGGGGAATATGGTGGGAGGGTGGAACCAGGAGGAGAGAAGGGAGAGGGATGTGATCAGGATGTAAAGTGAATAAATTTTTAAAAGTTGCCTCCTTCCTCTCTCTGCACTGCTGTCAAGTAGCTTCTTTCCTCTCCAGAATTGAGCATATATTTTTATATCAAATTTTTATTCTCTGAGTCATCACTTTGCCTCTCATTTAAATATCACTTTCAAACAAGGGTGCTTTCTTCTACAAGCTAACTTTACCTTCATTGTTTGGAATTAAAGGTGTGTACTAAGGTCAGATCTGTATTCCAGTGAGAGGGAATAAAAGTGTGTGCTAAGGTGCTAAGAGCATGTTTGTATATATGTTAAAAACTGACTGTAACAGCAGTTCTCAGCCTGTTTGTCACAACCCCTTTGGTGGTGGCCTATCAGATATCATGCATATGAGAGATTTAAGTTATGATTCATAAAAGCAACAAAATTACCATTATGATGTAGCAACAAAAAAATGTATGTTTGCAAACAATTTTATGCTTTCACCACAACATGAGGAACTGTTATCAAAGCATTGTAGCATTAAAAGGTTGAGAATCACTGGACTAGAGGTCTGCAAAGATGCCGCAGAGGGTAGAAGTGCCTGCTGCCAAGCCTGATCACTTGAGTTTGGTCCCTGTGATCCACATGGCAAGAAGAAAGCACCAAGACTGGGAGGTTGGCCTCTGTCCCTCACCTACTTACATCTTGGTATGCATGCCCTTACACAAATAAATAAATGTAACTATAAAAACTTGACAGATTTTTATTATTTATTGAGATACAAATTTGTTAACTTGAAATCTCTCAGGAACAGTCATAGGGGAGGGAAGTAAGGAGAAAATGGGAGGGAGGAAGGAATGGGAGGATACAAGGGATGGGATAACCATTGAGATGTAACAAGAATAAATTAATTTAAAAAAAAGAAATCTTATCTTTTTAGAAAGCATTTTCATACTTCCTAAAGATGTAAAATTGCTCTCCCCACTCCCCCCACCCAATATTTTTCTCTGGAGATACAGTCTTACCCTGTAGACCAAGCTGGCCATGCACTTGTCAACAAGTCTAGTCATACATTTGCAGATCAGGCTAGCCATGTACTGCGGAAACTGTTCTGAGTCAGCCTCCAAAGGGCTGAGATTGTTAGAGTGAGCCACCTTACCTGGCAAGTTTTTTTATTAAAATTAATGAAATGTAGATCTTACTCATAAGACATGTATAGTTAATAAATATAGATAAACTGATTAATTTACAAAAATCAGCATTTTTTTAAAAACTCTAAGTCAGGAGCAACTTTAATAAGAGATGGGCTTGAGCATAAGCATGGAAAGAGAGAGGATCTTTTTTGTTTGGGGCATAGAAGCTTCTACTCCACACTCAGGGCTGCAGCATTCTCAGGAGGGCTCTTGGCCACAAGATGAATGCACTGAATTATGTTATAGATGTTATGGATATCATTCGGATCACTCTGAGAAAAAGAAAGGGTAGTTGAGAGGCTCATGATGATTCTAGGAAGGCATAAAAGATTGGCCTGGAGCCTAAGCACATCCCCAAACAGCATCATGCTGAGAAAATATAAATGCAGAAGCCAATCAAGATGCATGAAAAGAAAACAGCTCAGGAGAGGCTGATGAGAGGGGCCCTCTGGGAGCAGGCTGCCTACCTGCTGGACAGTGATCAGCCCCAGTTTAAGCACTTTCCATACGATTAAACAAGAATGAAAGGAGAAGGCAGGAAGATGGGATCCACCTTTAAACTGAGAAACAGAAATGCTGAAGGTTAGCTCAAGGGGAAATAGAAAACATCACCACAGAGGGTTTGCTTTCTGTGCTCAGCTTTGCTGTGGATAGCTTTATAAGGAAAACAACTAAATACGAAGAAACCTTAAGGCCAGTAGGATTACATTTCAAGCAGGCCATGCCTGCCTGCATGCTGAGCTGAAAGTCACGTTTGTCCACCAATGTTTACTATGAATAAAGAACTCTGCCAGCCCACAGCATACGACTTGGGGCATTTTAGCAAAGGCGCTGTCTGGGGGAGAATGCGAATGAGCAAGCTGAGCTCTGTGACACCAACATCCAGGTTATTTAAGTATGGATGGCCAGGTGACCAAAGATCCTGAGAGTGGGTACAAGAACACAGTCTTACTCAGAGATGTGTAAACTTCTTTGTATAATTATTAAAGGTTACAAACCAATTGGAGAAACCATCGCTCCTTTGATGGGCATGGAAAACACCAAATGGTGTTGTAGGCCTATAACCATCAACAGAACTCTTGATAGAGTTTAATAAGTTTTTAATATAAAATAAAACAATAATAGGCAAAAAGAACACAAATCTTGATTAACTGCATTAAATACATTTGGTTAATTTAAACATCACAAAAAAGTAAAACAACCAGACATGTCTCCTAAATATGACTATAACGACAGACTGCCATCTATCAGGTGCCAGGACAAATAATTGATCATGAATCTAATCTAATTACTATTGTTTTGTGTCATCTTATCTTGTATCTTTATTCAATCCACCTATTAAACACATCTTTAACACTATTAGGAAAACAATATTATTTGAATATTGCAGAATATTAATACTACTAATTTTGTTATCTACTTAATGGTATATTAAAATAGATTTTCTAATTCATTTGAAATATGTATTCATACATTTATGGAGGCAATAATATTTTGTATTCACCTTGGGTTTTCAGAATAGCTACTTTTATCTTTGTGACCAACAACATATAGTGACATTTCTACATGCCAAATACTCAACTTTTCACACAGACTATCATATTTTATTGGCCAGAGTACCTGGATTTTTCAGCTACTGGTATCTGTAAAATTTCCATTATGTTCAAAATATTATTTCATTTTTCTCTTGGCAGTAATGAAAGCAAGTGACTATTTCTGGGCCAGTAGAGTATATTATTTTTCAGCACAGTTTTAATGCATAATCAGAATACTTTCAGAAAATATGCAACCTGTATATTTAATGGAAGGTATCCATCTTTGGGAATACTATAGAATTATTTTCCCCCTTGGGAAGGTTATTACCTGAATTCAGGCAGTTAATCACAGTTACAGGGTTATTGAAGGGAAAATAGCTCTGTATGTGGAGGTAATATCAGTCTAAAAAGGACCTTGGAAAAGAGAAGACAGCTTGACCCAATTTGCTACTTAAAATAGAAACAAACAAACAAACAAAAAACAAAAAACAAACAAAACAAACAAAACAAACAAAAAACCACAGGAAAGAGGACAACAGTGGATGTTCTCTTCTTTTTTTAATTTAAATTTAAATTAAATAATTTATGTATGAGGTGAGGGGGCTGCTATAAAGAGTAGAAAAGGTCTTTATAAGCTGGTCTGAGTGTATTCCCAGGGACCCCACTGACCAGTGGGTACGAATGGACGGGCCCAAGGTTCCAGACCATCAGGAGAAAATCACAGCCTCTCCAAACAGCTAATGCCTAAGTAACTGAGATATTTGCTAGATATCTCCAGTCTTTTTGAGCAGGGCAGTCCTGTTTGCACTGAAGCCCGGGATATGCCTTTAGTTATTTAACCATCTGTTCATTCAAAAATATCCACGATGCATGGAATCTCTGAGAAAAGGCAGAAATATTCTGAAGGAACTTCTAGTCAAGAAATCAAAACACGCTTTCAGCAAATCACACAATGATGTACACAAGGTGTGGTGAGGGACAAAAAAAAAAGTAACTTCTGTACCAGTCATCAAAGCAAAAGAATCCTTTGCTCCAAGTCTTAGGGGTTTATGTAAATTGTTCCTAGAAAGTGCCCTTTTACCTGAGGTTTGACGGATGGAAGGTGGACTCTGGGCAAACATGTTTCAGGGCAAGGGTCAGAGGAGTAAATGTGCTTCCACAGGAGGTCAAGTGGGCTATAGAGTAAACAGGCAAGGGGAGAAGAAGGCTAGGTGAAGCTCAGAAATACGACAGCTCAAGCCTTCATGATCTGGAGCCATGTTAAGGAGGCTAAACTTTATCTTAAGAACAACTGTCAGAGAAGAGTCTAAGTAGAAGTGTAACATGCCCATTGTTATGTTTTTGTACAATTACTCAAGCTTCAATATTGAGAAAAAACTCTAAGGAAAACTTCATAGTAAGAGTACAAATAGATCTAGAAAATATCTAAGCCAATGTGGTAGCAAGGGAAGAAAAGCTGGGTGGCCCAATGTAAGTTCTCAGCACACCACTATGGAGAGTTACTACACACACACACACACACACACACACACAGAGAGAGAGAGAGAGAGAGAGAGAGAGAGAGAGAGAGAGAGAGAGAGAGACAGAGACAGAGAGAGAGACAGAGAGAGAGACAGAGAGAGAGAGAGAGAGAGAGAGAGAGAGAGAGAGAGAGAGAGAGAGAATAAATAAACAAAAACACTGGATGTAGAGGCCATGGAACAAAAAGGTGACTAACCATGAAGCTGAAGATAGGACTAAAAAGGAAGTGGGGAGGTGAGGTCCAGAAACCTTGGGAGACAACTGAGTAAGGGAGGAAAAGCAGAGGTGAAGTAAAAAAAAGGGAATCCTACATTTCACACTGAAATGGGAGGTGGAAGCAGGAGGACATCATGTTTGCAGAGACGGGGAACATTTAAAACCACAACAACAAATATTCAAGAAATTATGCTGATTTAGTAAAATGGCAGTTGTACTCTTCCAAAACCCATGACTTCAATATCCCTGGGTGGTTGCCTGGATTTCCAGCAACAAGCATGGTCTCCCCCTTGTTGAACACATCTTAAGTCCAATTAGAAAGCTGTTCGTGACGACCAAGATACGAATGACATCACTGTAACCTTCAGGTTTTCCTGCCTACAATGCGGGCCACTGTTGTGCTTCATGAGCAATCCTATCGTTCCCTTCTTTGGTAGCTCGTGTGTCACCTTCTGGCACCATGAAAGCAGGTCCTCAGTGAAACAGCATTCAGGTCAGCTCCAGCTCAGTTGGTCCCTGTGTTTGAGGTGCATGGTTTCTTCAGCAACGAGGACTTACCCTCTGCCCTGGGGGAAAACCAGATGTAGATAGCAATAACCGTTAAAGTTTTGGGGAGTCTTTTTGATGACCTTACCAACAACTCAAAAGAGCGTTTCTCATGTCTTTTGTTGGGGGTGTTTCATAGATGGTATTTGGCTTCTGGAAGGAGCATTATAAGACCAGACCGGAAAATTTAATTTATACTATATATGCATATTTCTACACTGACTTTCTTAGTTAGGGTTTTACTGCTGTGAAAAGACACTATCACCGGACAACTTTTTTTTGTAGTTTTCTAGATTATTTGTCTCTTTCTTTTCTTCTTTGTTTCTTCCTTCCTTCCCTCCTTCCTTCATTTCTTTCTGTTCACTTCATATCCAATTGTGGCCCCATCCCTCCAGTCCTCCTGGTCCCACCCTCCCTCCTTCTTCTTCCTATCTCCTACCCCTCTACTCCTCAGAAAAGGGACCCCCATTACCACCAACTCATCCCAGCACACTAAGTCAAGACAGGACTGAGCACCCTACTCCACTGAGGCTAGGCAAGGCAGCCACACCAGGGGCAAATGATAGAAAAACAGGTACCAGAGTCCATGTCAGAGACAGGCCCTGCTCTCCTTACTAGGAGACCCACATGAAGACCAAGATTTCCATTAGCTACACATGTGTAGGAGGACTAGGTCCAGTCCATGCATGGTCCTTGGTTGGTGTTTCAGTCTCCATAAGCATCTCTGGGCCCAGGTTAGTTGACTCTGTTGGTGTTCTTGTGGAGTTCTTATCCCTTCCAGATTCTTCTATCACCCCACACACACACTGTTCCACAAGGCTTCCTGTGTTCCTCCTAATGTTCGGCTGTGAGTTTCAGCGCCTGTTTCAATCTGGTGCTGGGTGGAGCCTCTCAGAGGACAGCTATGCTAGCTAGGCTCTGGTCTGGAAGAATAACAGAGTATCATTAATATTGTCAGAGGTTGGCTCTTTACCATGGGATGGGTCTCAGGTTGGGCCAGACATTGGTTGGATGTTCCCTCAAACTTTGCTCTATCTTTATCCCTGCACATCTTGTGGTGAGCATAAGTTTTGGGTTGAAGTTTTGTGGGTGGGTTAGTGTTCCCCTCCCTCCACTAAAAGCCTTGTCTGGTTAGAAGGTGGCCTCTTCCATCTTTGTTCGGTCTCCACCTTCAAGGAAGATGGCCTCCCATCCTAATAGGAGCCTTAGGTAGAGTCATCCCTGGATCTTCTTAGAGTCTACCCTGTCGTTGGTCTCTAGCTTGTCTCAGAGATACCCCCTCCGTTTTTCTTCTCTCTCCAAGCACTCTGGCCTCCTAACCCACCCTCCCCAAACCTAGTCCCCATACTTATTTTCTTTCCCATTCCCTCTCCTACCTGCTCTCTCTCTTCATCCATTTCCACTGTCTATTCCATTTAGCCTTCTGAGTGAGATTCAAGCATCTTCTCTTGAATCCTCCTTGTTACTTAGCTTCTTTGGGTCTGTGAATTATCCTAAGTTACCGATTGGGAAAATATCTTTACCAACCCTACATCTGACAAAAATATATAGCCGAAAATACACAAAGACCTCAAAATATTAAACACCAAAACCCAAATAATCCAGTTAAAAATGAGGTACAAAACTAATCAGAGAATTCTCAACATAGGAATCTCAAATGTCTGAGAAGCATTTCAAGAAATGATCAGCGTCCTTAGTTATCAGCGAAATGCAAATAAAATAGCATCTGAGATTCCGTTTTATACCCATCAGAATGGCTAGGATCAAAAACTCAAGCGGCAGCACACGCTGGTGAGCATGTGGAGAAAGCGGGACACTCCTCCATTGCTGGTGGGAGTGCAAACTGCTACAACTACTTTGGAATCAATCTGGTGCTTTCCTAGAAAATTGGGAATAGCTCTACCTCAAGACCCCACTATACCCCTCCTGGGCATATATCCAAAGGTTGCTTCTCCATACAACATGGACACTTACTTAACTATGTTCATAGCAGCTTTATTCATAATAGCCAGAATCTGGAAACAACCTAAATGTCCCTCACCCAAAGAACGGATAAAGAAACTGCAGTAACATTTATACAATGGAATACTACTCAGCTATTAAAAACAACAAGGTCTTCAAATGGATGGAACTAGAAAATATTACTCTAAATGAGGTAACCCAGACCTAGAAAGACACACGTGGTGTGAACTCAGGCAACTCTTTTTTTTTTTTTTTTTTTTTTGGTGATGTACAGCTTTAATCGCAGCACTTGGGAGGCAGAGGAAGATGGATCTCTGTGAGTTCAAGGCCACACTGGTCTACAAAACCCATTCAGCACAGCTAGGGCTCTTGTACAGATAAATCCTTATAAAGGAAAAAAAAATTTAATTGAGGCTAGCTTAGAGTTGGAGAGGTTTAGTGCATTTTTGTCATGGTGGGAAACATGGCAGCATGCAGGCAGACATGGTTGCTGGAGGAGCTGAGAGTTCTTTATCTCTGTGTGCAGGCAGCAAAACAGGATTAATACATTAGGCCTAGCTTGAGCATATGAGACTTCAAAGCCCATCTCCACCATGACACACTTCCTCCAAATAGGCTATATCTACCCCAACAAAGCCACACTGCCTAGAAGTACCACTTACTATGGGTCAAGCATTCACACACATGAGTGTATGGAGGACATTTCTATTCAAACCACCATACCGACTTCTATGTATTATAGATATTTTTTAGGTTTATAGTTAATAGTGTGGTTTCTTATGACTTTTAAGACATCCTTACTGTTATATTATCCTCCTCTTTCTTTTGTATTTATCTTCCCTCTTCCTCCACAAGTGATACAACTCCCACACCTAAGGCTCAGATATCATTGCAGAAGACAGGGAAGAAATATTTTAAGAGCAAGAGGATTGGGGAGTTTTCAGTTAGGTTGTGTCTCTAAAAATGTAAAAGTCTTATAAAGTCTCACTGACTTTGTCGCCTACACATGAGTTGAACACAGAGAGCAGCAGATGTACTAATGTGGATGATGAACGGATCATGAGGCGTCAGCCCTTCACTAAAATCTACAGGCTACTAAGAATGCAGAGAGTAGGAGAAATGGTCATTCCCAGGGAAATGCACACCAATTGGCTATCGAATACCAAATGTCCAGCCCTGAAAACATATGTACAAGTAACATTAGACAGATTGAGCAGGTTGTACACACACACACACACACACACACACACACACACACACACACACACAAGAACAAAGAGGTAGATTGGAAGGTTTGGAGGCAGAAAAGGGGAGGGGGAGTGAAGCACTTACACTCACAAACAAAATAAATAATTTTTTTAGATAGGCCTTCTCTGTGTAGCCTTAGCTGTCCCAAAGGTTGCTCTTTAGACCAGGCTGACCTCAAACTTGGAACTCAGAGATATACTTGCGTCTGCTTCCTGAGTGCTGGGCTTCAACGTATGTGCCACCACTACCCACCAAAGTAAATTTTTTTTTTTAAGGAATTATATTTAAAGGTGATGTTTGGTCTGAGATGTGTTGACTTTTGGATATCTTATTGAAAAGGTCAGATGGACAGATAAATGTAAAAATATATAGAAGAAACAAAAGTCTAAATATATGAGAGTCACTAGCCATATGGTAAATGAGGCTAGAGGCATAAATCAGATTTTCTGACAAGAAAGAGGGTGGGAAAGCATTTCAAACTAAAGCTAGTAAGGAGGATTGATTTTGTATCTTCACCAGCCAAATATTTTAAATTATTCTCTGAGTTTAAGAATATTTAGATATGGAATACATTTTACAGTTTAAGAGTTTCTTCTATCTTCTACCAGGGTCCTTAACACATTTTTATTACCTGCTGGTTTTGAAGACACTTGAGTTTTCATAATGTCTATTTGAAAGGGAAAAGAATGTAGGATAGTCTCGAACAATTTCATTATATTGTACATTTGCAAGGAGACACAGCCTGTAAAGGAGAGAGTGAAAGAAGATGAAGTGACGGGGGTGAGCAAAGAAATCAGTTTTAAAGTGTTATATCTTTAATGGAAAAATTCATAAAATGATATAGTGAAATGATATTTGCTCAAAGATACACGCTATAGTACCTGAACCATAATCATTTATGCTCTATAGAATATTATTTTTAAATTTTATAAGAGCTTTCCTGATGTGTGAAGGATATAAGGTTTATAGTCTAGTGCAGAAACAGACATTTAAATGATGTACAAAATTTCTTTTAATTTAAACTGTGTTTTACTGCCTTTCTTTCTAATTAGAATATTCCGACCTTTAAATATGATAGAAATTGTTTCATTAGGCAACCACATGTAATTCTTTATTCCTACAGGGTCTAATTTTGAAAAAGTGGGAAGTCATTACACAATTTTAAGCATCATCATCTATGAAAAGAGAATAAGGAATGAGAAGTGTTGAAAATGTGCAGAAGCACTTGACTGAATACAAGTTATTTTACTATGATAGCACAAGACATACTAAGATGATAAAGACTCATCATCTGGAGGCGACCTTTAAAATAAAACTCACAGTGGTATTTGTCCTTTCAAAACAGATTCTTCTTCCTCGGCTGTAGACAAGGGCACTGGGCTGTGTATAATGCATCGAATCACGATTATCCGAATGAGCTACATGGCAACATTAAACCCATTACAGTCCTACATAATTGCCATCATTCTCCTTTGTCTTTAGTACTGTATTGATTAAATCTGTTGTTATGAGCACCCACTGAAGAGCAGAGCAATAGCAGCTTGTTCTAGGCACTCAGCACTGCTTCTTTCCAACTGTGTGCCTCAAAAAGGTTCTCTGCCAAGACAGGGTAAGCAAGTCCTCAGTAGTTCCTGCTTTGAAAATATGTGTGTCAGATATATTGGGCCAGAAGGCTGGAGATGATGCTCCAATGTTATAGAGAGTGGTGGGTGACTGTTCAGGCAGCAAACTGTCTGTCATATTTTTTTTTTTCATTTTGGAGGCTGCTAACCTGCACTTCTGGTTCACTCAGGTATTTAAGTTTTATTCCTTCTCAAATCTCTGAAGAGGTTGAAGACCAGATAGTTTAATCTTTCAATTTCTTAGTAGGTTAGGGGTTAAGATGTTTTTAGATCAAGACAGATGTTTTAAGTTAATAGAGATGAGATATGATATATATTGATCTTCATTTAGAAATTTAGACCCAACAAGATAGGAAAGATGTTTACTTCAAGATTGCCAAATACAAGCTGCCAAATCACTGTGAATATAACATTTATATAGTTCTTGATTCTCTCGTGGTTCTTCCTGCTGTATGTAGTTTATTTTATTCATGTGTAATAATATAAATGTATACATTAAAAAAGAAATATAATTTAAAGAAGAGAGAGAGAACAAGCTACATTGCTACAATGTTGAGATTTACTTTGGAAGAAAATAAAACATCAATTCTTCCATTAAAAAAAGAAAGAGTTTGTCTCAATAATGAGGGAAACCATCTCCTAAAGTTGTCACCTAGTGAAGTTAATTACCCCAAATTGCTACAATAATGTTCTGTGCACAATAAATAGTCAGCATTTGTTTTATTAATTTAAATTGAAACATCAATTCTCAATAATAAAACCATTTCCAGGATATTAGAAATATCTAGAGAAAGAGCATCAACTATTTCAAACATCAAGAAATGAATCTGAAAGGCATCACAGGCTTAAATCTTTTTTAAAAAATCTCTTCAATCAAGGATTACAGAGGATCTGATATGTTCTAGGTAATATATTAGACATTGACACACATAAAAACTGTCTCTCTTTCTTTTCTTCAAACATACAAGCACATTGTTTGATTGGTTTTTTTGGTTTGTTTTTTGAGACAGGGTCTCTCTGTGTCGACTTGGCTGTCCTGGACTTGTTTTGTAGACCATGCTGGCCTCGAATTCACAGAGATTCACTTGTCTCTGCCTCCCAGAGTTCTTTGACTATAGGCATGTGCCACCACACCCGTCCATACAAAAACATTTTAAAACATTCTATTAGGCAACCTATACAACCGCCCTCCCCCTCTTTGAGGGAATGGGGCATCATTCTCTTAAGGTTTCTTCAGGTTCAATTGGGGCCCATAATACTTTGGAGTGGGCCCCCTAAAATTGGAGAGAATGGTTAAGCAATCTAGTGATTGCATTTGTGGTTCAGTTTCTAAATGTTGAGAGATTCCAGGCTTAGTAGGAGATTGCAATGGTGGTCCTAATTGGATCAGAAGTTTTCTACAATGTTGTTCAGGAAGCTGTCCAACTCTGATGAGTAAAAGGAACAGAATCATCCAGGGCTGGATCTAGGAGGATTCAGGATATCAGTGTCCATTGTGCTGGGGGGATTGATTCCTGTCAGGTCTGCAAGTGCTTATTCTCATCGGGAGGTGGTCATAAGTCGATATTGGTCTTATACAGAGAAAAAATTAGGGGAAACACTGGAACGTCTCTCTTTGCCTTTATTTGCATACATAGGCAAGGAGATGGGAGCTGAAAAGAAAGAAAGGGAGATTTAGGAACATAGAGGGAGGATAGAACAAAAGCTAGATGATTGAACCTTCTCTTTAGCTCAAGGCCTTAATTGCTACTTATAATGAATTCTAAGTCCTTGCTATAGAATTCAATATATTGATACAAACCATGGCATGTCAAATAACTGGAAGATTTTAACACAAGAATATATATCCTAAGTCTAACAGATAGATATGACTCTATCGATATATGAGGTAAAATAGTTGAATAAGGTCTTCAAAAGCCTCAGAGACACACAGAATATGGCATTTAAAGTTGTTCTCACAATCCTAATTTTCTTTGACAAGACAAGTTAACTCCCGACAACAACCAGCCAACCTCAAAGAAGATGATGAGCATCAAAGAGCCTCCTTATGGACATGGCTTCAAAGGTTGCAAAATAGCGACTGGGCAAAATGTCCTCGTTCCGCCACTAACAGAATCTGCCTAAAAATGGGCAACTTAGATGCAGGCAGAGTCGATGGCCGCACTCTGCCAAGTCAAAGTAAGCAAGTCCTCAGTAGTTCCTGCCCTGCAAACAAGTCTGGCAGAAATATTAGGCCAGAAAGCTGAAGATGAGGCTCCAAGGTTATAAAGTGTATTGGGGACTGGTCAGGAAGTAAACTGTCTTAAGTCAATTTGTACATTTTGGAAACTGCTAACCCACACTGCTGGTTCACTCAGGAATTTAAGTTTTATTCCTTCTCAAGTCTCTCAGGGGTATTGAAGACAAGATAATATAGTTCTATAACCAAGTTTAGCTGGTTAGGGGACACGATCGTTTTAGATCAAGATAAAGAAGTTAAGCTATTAGAGTTGAGATAAGATAGATATTGAATCTCATTCGGAAATCTAGACCCAACAAGACAGGAAAAACACTTACTTCAAAGGAGACTAATGCAGATGGCCAAGTCACTATGAATGTAACATGTATAGAACTCATTATTCTCATGATTGTCACATGGTTCTCCCTGCTGTATGTAGTTTCTTTTACACATGTGTAATAAAATAAAAGTATATATAAAAACATTATATTAGTGCCTATAAATTATACAAAATAATTTATTTCATTGCAGCAAATTTCTATACACACATGAAACATATTTGCTCATAATATTCCATATACATTGTTATCTCTCTTTCCCACTAATAGCAAAGCTTATTTGGAAACAAGATTATAATAAAGTACAGTATGTATATGAGTACTCTATTTGCTTCTATCTCTGCAGGACAGAAGAGGGCATCAGATCCTATTATAAGTGGTGGTGAACTATGATATGGTTTCTTTGAATTGAACTCAGGACCTCTGGACTAGCAGCCAGTGCTCTTAACTGCTGAGGCATCTCTCCAGGCCATGCCAATGTTTTTTTATGACCTCTTTGTGAGGTGGATAGTCGTCCTATTGTGTCCTTGCTGCCATCTGTAGCCCTTCACTTTCTCATCCCTATAATTTATAATGGCTAAATTTGTGACTTCAAGCTCTTCTCTGAAGAAAACCTTTACTGATTAATTTCTTTTTGTAAAGACTTATTTAGTGATTTGTTTGATAAGTATGAGTGTTCTGCCTGTGTGTAAATATGTGATCACTTGCATTCCTGGTGTCTCCGGGTGGCGGAAGAAGTTATTGGACCCCCTAAATATGCCATTTAGAGGATTGTAGGCCACTACATGGAATAATGCACCAAGGATTGTTCACCTTAGGCACTAAAAAAATGGGTCAATTTAAAACCTCATAGGAACCAAAATGTCACATTAAGGAAAGAAAATTCAGCATTTCCTCTTGGATTAATTTGACGAAAAATGACCCGAAGTTTGAATTCTTCTTTCTCTATGTCTGTCTGTTGCCTGTAGCGTCTGTGTTGTCCATAGTCTGTCTATTGGGTGTCTGGTTTATTCCAGTTGCCTGTATCTGTCCCCAACAAAAGGCCTTTCTCTATCTTTCCAGGACAGCCCAGAAAAATCACATTGGGAAGGAATGAAGAATTCTTTACAGAAATATTTTACAGAATTTTTACCTGGGAGTAAATCATTTACTGACTTTAGCTAGTTATTAAAAACAAATTATACAGCAAACAAGCATAATTAAACTATGATCATGTTTCTTCCAAGATTTCTGGTGGATATTTATTTTGTATAAAATTGCTTTCAACATTGGTATAACTATGCTTTGCTCTCTGGGTCAGTGGCATGGAAATTAGGATATAATTAAATAATTACTGGGCCAGGAACATGGGAGGATACATAACTAATAATTAAATAATTAATACATAATTAAAGGTAAACTTTAGCCTATGTTGTAAAAACTCATTGTATAGGAAATCCAGGGTAAATATGTTGTTGTTATGTTGTTCTCCTAAAGGGAGGTTAAACAAACTGAATACATAGTAAAAATCAAACTAATTTTTATGTAATCTCAAAGTGTGTTCTTATTTTGGATGCGAGGTCCAGAAAAAGTTATACTTTCTTAGAATATAAGAGACATTCTCTTAAAATAGATCATCACAAGCCACTATATGGGTTCTGGGAGACAAACTCAAATCATCTGCAAGATCAAGTGCCTTTACCCAGTTTGCCCATCTTTTCAATCCCCGCTCTTCATTTCTTGGCAAATTGGACAGTCATTTCCATTACTTATAGGAAGATTCTCATCAGTTTTCTTTTTCCTTAGTTTTTATATTCTTCCAACTATCTATTTGCTCTGTCAATCCTTATATCCAATCAGCTTTCTTTTTTTTTAACTTTTAAAAATGGGTTATTTATTTTATGTATATGAGTCATCTAACTGCATGTACACTTGCATATCAGAAAAGAGCATCATATCACATTATAGATGGTCGTGGGCTACCATGTGGTTTCTGTGAATTAAACTCATGACTTCTGGAAGAGCACGCAGTGCTCTTAACCACTGAGCCATCTCTCTAGTCGTGGCCGCAAATGAGTTTTCTTTAGTTGTATATTCTATTAACCACACATTTACTGACCCGCTCTACCTGTGTTCACCCTTACATCCAACCGGTCTCACACAATGAACATAATCTAGATGCTGTTGTTACCAATTCACACAGCCATTCTGAGAGTGCCTGGCTACATTCCCTACCACTACTTTTTGATCCATTATTTTCACTACTCCAACCACACTTAATTCATCTGCAGATTTCCTACTTTATAGAAAACAGTCACATACTTTTGTTCAGCTTTCCCAAGTTTGAAGCTTTCTTTGACTCCCCTCTTTCTTACCTGCAATACTCATCACTGTATGTTTTCAGGTTCCTTCACATATCTTTTCTCCCATAGTCCTCATGCTTAGTGATAACCTTGGTCACAGTTACACTGAGAAGAAATGAATCAGTATGAATTTGACCTTCAGCAGCACTGATTCCTGTAGTCTCACCTTTCTGCATCTGTTCTAGGCACTGCCTCATGAAGCATAGGCAGAAATGGCTGGGCTGTTTGCCATTTCACTGGGATAAACACTGATAGTTCTATCTTCTGCATTCCTCATATGTTCCTCTCTGGTGAGTAACTTTTTGTCAATATCTAACTATTGATCCTTTCTTTCTAGGAATTAAATTTCCAAGTACCTTTATTACTCAAAAAACGGGAAGCATATACAGTCATGGATTTATTCATTAGCTTCATTCAGTCAGTCTGCATGTGAATCTACACCAAACTACCACATATATCTCATTAATGTGTTATACAAAGTCGTCAATAATAGAATGAAAATCAAAAATTTAATGCACACCCTTTTGAAAATTTCTCTTGTTTATTTATGTGTTCCTGTATTTATTATTTATTTGTGTATTTATTATTGAATCTAGATTCTTAATAATGCTATGCAAGTACTCTTCCATTCACTAAGTCATACCAACTTGACCTAATTTGTTTTAAAGTCTGTTTTCCTTTCCCATGGCCCCATGTTTCCTGGATCTATTAGAATTAATCTTCTCAGGAGTCACTTTACATCTACCTTCAGGTGCCCACACACCCCTGGGTGAATGTAGGTGCTTTTCCCACCATTTGTCTGAAACTGCTCTTTCTGAGTCCACAAATAACTTTCATGTTGTTGAATTCCAGTGATCTGGTTTGAATCATCATCCCATTTGACCTATCGGAAACATCCAAAACTTCTGGCCATTCTGCTTCCTTGAAACACTGTCTATTACCTTTATTCTTCTGCTCTCAAGAAAATTTTCATCACTAGAGCTTCTGGTGACACATAGCATCTTGATTTGAAGTTCTATTGCAAAGTTCAGATCCAAGACCATTACACACTATAGTCCTCAGACTTAATATTAGTTAATATTTAGATTTTGGTCTCCCATCTGTACTCTCAGGCAGTTCATGCTTTTAATTCTACCTATTCATTAAGACCCTAAAACTCAGGTCTGTAGCATAAAGTTAGTTATGCCCCAGCAATAGACTGGTACATCCATCTACTTATTCAACAGGGATCACAGAATTTATATCATAAATCAAATTCCTGATATCCTGTCACAAGTTTCTTTATCCCAGTAAAGTCAACAACAATTTCCAGTTGTTCAGCTTTCCCAAGTTTGAAGGTTTTCTTGACTGTACTCTTTCTTGCTCCAGTATTCCCCAGTGTATGCTATCAGATCCAGTTCAGAAGTCCTGCCAAGAGATCCAAGATGGCGGTGCCAATTGCACACTGCTTCTAATTAGTAGGACAACCAGGATACACAATGACGTAACAATCAAACTGAGATCTACAAAACAACAGTGCTGCTGATTTCCAGGTGAAAGGGATCCACATTGTGTAGAACATGGGTGGGTCAGACCCCTGGCCACCCAACTAACCCACACAAAAATCCTGGGGGACAGTTCACATTAGCCACCATATTGCAAAGGACTGTAGGATATCTGTGAAGCTTTGGGCTCTCACCACCTGTCTATTGCTTGCCAGATTCAGGATGGGGAGCAGACAGGCAAAGCTGAGTTCAAGCACTGGACACAATCAACATTAACTGCCTCCCAAGAAAGAGTGTGAGGCATCTAAGCACCTTTGGGCTCTGATCTCTCTCAGTCTCCCCAGCCACTTACCAGCAGAACCCATCTCTTGCACAGGCAGAGCTGAATAGAGGTGTCGGCACTGGCAACAATCTGCAATAGCTGCCATCCTGTGATTAACTTCGAGCCTGGCTATGTGTCCTCCTGCCGCCTGAAGTATACTGCTCTAACACAGCTAGGTCACAGAGCAGACAGGCTGAGAAGAGACCTACAGGAACCACAATCCACATTAGCTGCCATCCTGCTAGCAGCTTCTGGCTCTGCTCTCACCCTATCTACCTGCAGCTCATTGGGATGACCCATCTAGGTCACATTGCAGACAAGCAGAGCAGAGACCTGCATGGGCCACACCCCACATTAGCTGCCATTCTGTGAGCAGCTTTGGGCTCTAATCTCTCTCCACTGGGCAGCTGCTTACAAGCCTAGCCCAAATGGGGCACAGAGCAGATAAGCAGAGCCCTGGAGTCTCAAGAAGGCCTGTAGAACACCCCAGCAGCTTTGTACTCTGGTCTCCCTCAGCCCCGCCTCCAACTGCTTACCAGCCTGGCCCATCTTGGATACAGGGCAGATAGATAGAGCTGAGTCTGGCACAGACCAAGACTCACATTTGCTGACATCTCAAAAAGGTTTGTGAGACACTCAAGCAGCTTCAAGCTTGAATCTCTTGCAGCCCCCCAGCGGCTTTCTGACCTAGCCCATTTGGAACCCAGAGAAAATAGCCATAACTCTGCCATCTGGAAAAGGACTATAGGGCACATGAGCAGCTTTAGGCTTGGAACTCTAACAGCCCACTCTTCTCCTGCTTAACTCAACTGGGACACATACATGGAACCCAGAAGAGCTGAGCTGGGTGTAGGCTCTAGCACCTACTGTCCAACATCCTGAAGTGGCTCTGGGGAGACCTAGCATACAACTGTTGGCTTGGAGCTCTCCTTAGTTGCTCCCAACCTGCCTGGACCACATGGGACACAGAAAGTTACCTCATTGGAAGAACCTCTAGGCTGCTAACACCTGAGACAATCAGATGCCTTAGAGGACAGTGCAAGAAGACTGGCAACAAAACTCAGAGCCATATAAGACCACCAGGAATCAGTGATCCTACCACAGCAAGCCCTGGAGAGATGAACACCCATGAAGTGTAAGGAAAAGACTTTAAATCTGAGGTAATGAAAATGATAGAAACTTTGAAAGAGGAAAATAAATCACTCAAAGAAACACAGGAAAAAATACATTCACATAGATGAAGAAACTGAATAAATCTTATAAAGAATTAGAGGAAAATACATCCAAACAATTGGAGGAATTGAATAAATTCTATAAAGATTTACAAGAAAATTCAATCAAAGGGGAGAAAGAATAAGACTATTCAAGACCTAAAGAGGGCATTAGAAGCAACAAAGAAAACACAAGCTGAGTCAATCTTAGAGTTGGAAAATATAGGAAAGAGAACAGGAACCAAGGACACAAGCAACACCAACCAAATACAAGAGATGGAAGAGAGAATTTCAAGTGTGGAAGATACGATTGAAGCTATCGATACATCAATCAAAGAAAACATTAAAACTAAAAAGTTCCTGACACAAAATACCTACAAATCTGGGACATTATAAAAAGATCAAATCTAAAAATAATAGGAATAGAAGAAGGAGAAGATTCCAAGGGTCAAGGCCCAGAAAATATTTTCAAAACCGTAGAAAACTGCCCCAACCTAAAGAAAGAAATGTCCATAAACATATAAGGAGCCTACAGAACTCTACATAGATTCAACCAGAAAAGAAAATCCTCCTGCCACAGAATAATCAAAACATTAAATATACAGAACAAAAAAAGAATATTAAAAGCTGCAAGACTTCTTCCTTTCCCATTTGGATCCCCTTGATCTCCTTGTGTTGTCTTATTGCTCTGGCTAGGACTTCAATAACTGGCTGAGACACACTTAAAGAAATGCTCAACATCTCTAGTCAACAGAGAAATGCAAATCAAAACAACTTTGAGATTTCATCTTACACCCATCAGAATGGCTAAAATCAAACAAGTGACAAGACATGCTGGCAAGGATGTGGAGAGAGAGGATCACTCCTTCATTGCAGGTGGGAATGCAAACTAGTACAGCCACTTTGGAAATCTATCTGGTGCTATCTCAGAAAATTGGGAATGGAGCTTCTGCAAGACCCAGCTATTCCACACCTTGGAATATACCCAGAAGATGCTCCAGCATACAACAAGAAAATTTGCTCAACCACGTTCATAACAGCCTTATTCATAATAGCCAGAACATGAAAACAGCCCAAGTGTCCCTCAGTAGAAGAATGGATAAAGAAACTGTGGTATATTTACACTATGGAATACTACTCAGCTATTAAAAACAAGGAATTCCTGAAATTTGTGGACAAATGGATTGAACTAGAAATGATCATAATGAGTGAGCTAACCCAGAAGCAGAGAGACTCAAATGGTATATACTCATTTATAACTGGACACTAGCCCAAGGGGCAGGTCCCATGAAAGTCTTCACCTACCATGAAAGTGAGATAGAGGTGAGGACATCCTATTGAGACTCTAGGTGAGAAAAAATATAGGGGATAGGGAAGTAGGTGGATCCAGAGGGTCCTAGAAACCTACAAGAGGAACATTATGATGAGTGGATCTGAGCCCAGGGGTTCTGCTTGATCTAAGGCACCAACCAAGGACAATACCTGCAGTCATCATCAAACCTCTACCCAGATATAGCCAAGGACAGAATATTCTCCACCGTTAAGTGGAGACTGGGAACTGACTTTCACATGATCTCTGGTGCCCCATATTTGGCCCAATGGGAGGTCCAATGGCACTCGGAGGAAGGATAGCAGACTACCAAGAAGAGACTTGATACCCTAGCACCATATTCATGGGGAGGAGGTCCCCCTTGGTCACATTCATAGGGAAGGGGTATTGGGGTGAAAGGGGGAGGGAGGGAGGAATGGGAGGATGCATGGCATGGGATAGAAAACGAGATGTAATATGAATTATTTTATTTTTCGATAAAAATGTGTTTAAAAAAAGCTGCAAGAAAAAAGGTTCAAGTCACATATAAAAACAAACCCATCAGGATTACATCTGACTTCCCAACAGAGAGTATGAAAGCTAGAAGGAAGCCACGCAAATATTAAGAGACCATAGATGCCAACTCAGACTACTAAACCTAGCAAAACTTTCAATCACTACAGATGGATAAAACAAGATATTCCATGACAAAACCAAGTTTAATCAGTACCTAACCACAAATCCTGCCCTACAGAAGGTACTAGAAGGAAAACTCCAACTCAAGGAGGCTAACTACACTCAGGTAAACACAGAAAATAAATAGCTCCACATCCACAAATCCAAAACACAGAAACAAACATACACTCTAACACCACAAAAATCAAAATGAAAGGAACTAACAACTACTGATTATTAATATATCTTAACATAAATGGCCTCAACTTCCCAGTAAAAAGACACAGCCTGACAGAATGGATGCAAACATAGGATCCATTGTTGTTCTGCATACAACAAGAAACACACTTCAGCAATAAAGATAGACATTACCTCAGAATAAAGGCTTAGAAAACTATTTCAAGCAAACAGACCCAAAAAGCAAGTTGGAGTAGCCATTCTAGTATCTAATAAAATAGACTTTCAAACAAAACAGATCAAAAGAGATGAGGAAGGTCACTTGATCCTCAGCAAAGGAAAAATATGACAAGATGATGTCTCAATTCTGAACATCTATTTCCCAAATACAGAAGCACCCACATTCCTAAAAGAAATGTTACTAAAACTTAAATCACATATTGAAACCCACACATTAATAGTAGGAGACTTCAAAACCCCTCTTTCCACAATAGACAGATCATCAAGACAGAAATTCAATGGAGAAACAAGGGAACTAATAGACATAATAAAATGGGCCTAACTGATACCTAAAGAACATTTCACCCAAATACAAAAGAATACACCTTCTTTTCAGCACCTAATGTAACCTTCTCCAAAATTGACAATATACTTGGTCACAAAGTAAATCTCAACAGATACAAGAAAATCAAAATAATCCCTTGCCTTTTATCAGACCACCATGGATTAAAGATGGAATTCAACAACAAAAGAAACAACCAATAGCCTTTAAATTCATGGAAACTGAACAACTTCCTTTTCAATGATCTCTAGGTAAGGGAAGAAATAAAATGAGAAATTAAAATCTTCCTAGAATTCAATGAAACTGAAGATACAAAATAGCCAAACTTATGAGACACAATAAAAGTGGTGCTAAGAGGAAAGATCATAACACTAAGTGCCTTTATAAAGAAACTGGAGAGATCCCATAATAGCAACTTAATAGCACACCTGAAAGCTCTAGAACAAAATTAATCAGACATAGTCAAGAAGAGCAGACAGCTGGAAGTCATCAAATTCAGGGATGAAATCAATAAACTGAAAATAAAAAAAAAACAATTCAAAGAATCAAAGAAACGAAGAGCTAGTTCTTTGGGAAAATTAACAAGATTGACAGACCTTTAGCCAAACTAACTAAAAGACAGGGAGAGTATTCAAATCCACAAAATCATAAATGAAAAGGGAGACATAATGACAGACAGTATGAAATCCAAAGAATCAAAAGACTATATGCCACAAAATTTGAAAACCTAAATGAAATGGACAATTTTTTTGATAGCTACCAACTACCAAAATTGAATCAAGATCAAGTAAACAAATTGAATAGTCCTATAACACCCAAGGATATACAGGCAGCCATCAAAATTCTCCCAACAACAACAACAAAAAAGGCCACGACCAGATAGATTCAGACAGAATTCAACCAGACCTTCAGAGAAAAGCTAACATCAATTCTCTTCAAACTAGTCCACAAAATAGAATCAGAAGGAGCATTACCAAAGTCATTCTATGAGGCCGCCATCATCTTGGTAACTAAACCACAGAAAGCTCAGCAAAAAATTTCAGACCAATTTCTCTTATGAACATTGATGTAAAAATACTCAATAAAATACTTGCAAACTGAATTCAAGGACACATCAAAACTATCATTAATCATGATCAAGTAGGCTTCATGCCAGTCATGTAGGGATGGTTCAATATACAAAAATCCATAAATGTAATTTATCATATAAACAAACAGAAAAACTACATTATCATCTCTCTAGATATCAAAAAGCATTTGACAAAATCCAACACCCATGTGAAAAGTCCTGGAGAAAGCATGGATAAAAGGCACATACCTAAACATAATAAAGGCAATATACAGCAAACATATAGCCAACATCCAACTAAATGGAGAGAAAGTTAAATCAATTCCACTGAAATCAGGGACAAGACAAGGCTGCCCACTCTCTCCGTTTCTCTTCAATACAGTGCTTGAAGTTCTAGCTAGAGCAATAAGACAAGTAAAGGAGATCAAGGAGATACAAACTGGAAAGGAAGAAGTTAAACTATCAGTATTTACAGATGATATCATAGTATACATAAGTGACCCCAAAAATTCTATCAAGGAATTCCTACAGCTGATAAACACTTTCAACAAAGTGCCTGGATACAAAATCAACTAAAAAAATTCAGTAGCCATGCTGTATACAAATAACACACATGCTGAGAAAGAAGTTACAGAAACTACACCCTTCACATTAGCAACAAATCATATAAAGTATCTTGGTGCAACTCTAACCAATAAAGTGAAAGATTTGTGTGAAAAAACTTCAAATCTCTGAGGAATGAATTTGAAAAAGATTTCAGAAGATGGAAAGAGCTCCCATGCTCATGGATTGGGAGAATAAACATAGTAGAAGTGGCCATTTTATCAAAAGCAATTTATAGATTAAATTCAATTCTCATCAAAATACCCACACAATTCTTTACCAACCTTGAAAGATCAATTCTCAACATCATACAGAAAGGCAAAAACAAAGACAAAACCAAACAAACAAAAAACCAGAATAGCTAAAACAGTCTTGTACAATAAAATATCTTGTGGAGGAATGTCCATCAGGATTTCAAGCTGTACTATAGAGCAACAGTAATAAAAACAGTATGATACTAGCATGGAAATAAGCTGGTTGATCAGTAGAATCAAATAAAAGACCCAGAAACAAAACCACACACTGATGGGCATTTGATTTTTGACAAGGAAGCCAAATCCATAAAATGGAAAAAAGATAGCATATCAAACAATGGTGCTGGTATAACTGGATAGCTACACATAGAAAAATGCAGTTAGATCCATATTTATCACCCTGCACAAAACTAAAGTCCAAGTGCATCAAAGACCTCAATATAAAACTAGACACACTAAATCATTTAGAAGAAAAGGTGAGGGAAACCTTGAACACATTCTCATAGGAGAAAACTTCCTGAACATAATACCAACAGCTGAGGCCCTAAAATAAATCATTAATAAATGGGACCTTGGGAAACTGAAAGGCTTTTGTAAGGCAAAGGACACTGTCAACAGAACAAAACGACAACCTACAGACTGGGAAAAGATCTTCATCAACCCTACCTCTGACAAAGGGCTAATATCCAAAATATATAAAGAACACAAGAAGTTAAACACCACAAAGCAAATAATCCAATTAAAAATGGGGTACAGAACTAAACAGAGAGTTCTCAACAGAGGAATATTGAATGGCTGAGAAACACTTAAAGAAATGCTCAACATCCCTAGTTATCAAGAAAACAGACCTCAAATTGACTCTGAGATTCCGTCTTACACCTATCCTAATGGCTAAGATCAAAACCTCAGGTGTCAGCGCATGCTGTCAAGGATGTAGAGAAAGGAGAACACTACTCCATTGCTGGTGGGAGTGCAAACGTTTACAACCACTCTGGAAATCAATCTGGTGCTTTCCCAGGAAATTGGGAATAATTCTACCTCAAGACCCAGCCATACCACTCCTGGGAATATACCCGAAAGGTGCTCCACCATAGAACAGGGGCATTTCTCAACTGTGTTCATAGCAACTTTATTCATAATAGCCAGAATCTGGAAACAACCTAGATGTCCCTCAACTGAAGAATGGATAAAGAAACTGTGATACATTTACACAATGAATACTAATCCGCTATTAAAAAGTAGCAAATCTTGAAATTTGCATGCAAATGGTTGTAAGGTCATCCTAAGTGAGGTGACCCAGACCCAGAAAGACATGCATGGTATATATTCACTCATAAGCAGATATTATCCACATAATACAGCATAAATACACTACAATACAGAGACTGATACATCAACCAAGGACAATGTATGATGTGGAACTAGACCCTCTGCTCAGATATAGTAGCACAGTCTCCTTGTGAATCTCACAATGTAGTGAGTAGGGGCTACTTAGGGGATGCACTCTGTCCGCCGAACTTTGATCACTTCCCCATCGCATGGTGACTTTGTCAGGCTATAGAGGAAGAGGTTACAGGTAGTACAGATGAGACTTGATAGGTTGAGGTCAGATATTAGGGGAAGGAGGGCTCCCCTTTCTGATGACTAGGGGAGGGAGGGAGAGAGAATGAAAGAGGGAGGGAGTATCAGGAGGGATGAAGGACGGGGATACAATCAGGATGTGAAGAATTTAAACTGCAGACCAAGCAGGTAAGTTATATTGATAATCTCAATATGTGCGACTAGCTCTGACACTGGCTGAGACATAAATGTCTAGGCCTAGACAATATTTCTTGTTGGCTACAGAACCCCTATGAATTACTATTAGATGCCATTCTTCATATGGTATGAATGAAGATTTACAGATGTCTTTTTTTCCTGCTCATACAAAGAACAGAAAACCATCCTTAATTGTTCTGTGCATCATATACACCTTGTACATTTATAATTTTAGGACTGTATAATGCTTGTGAGAAACTATGTTTTCAGACCTGACAGGAATATTTCCTCTCAGCATGCTGGACACCGACATCCTGCACCCTTCATGTTTCCGCAACAAGTGCTTCAATTGTTGTTACCCATCAGAACAAGACAGCTCCAAGGATACCTTTGAAGAAAGCTTCCAATTGCAATTGGTCCAGCATTTCAGACTGTCCCACACAAGACTCTAATTAAGCCTGGAATTTCTCAACGTTTAGAAACTGGAACATAAATGCTATTCCTAGCTTGTTTAACCATTTCTCCAATTTTATTTGGACTTCTACAAAGGTATTATTCATCCCAAATCAGCCCGAAGAAACTTTATGTGAACAATACCCCATTTCATTAAGGGGTGTTGGGTGGGTTTTTGGTTGTTTTCTTGGACTATAAAAGGTTATTTTCAATGGGAGTAGGATATAAGTCATTATTGGTTTTATTTAGAGAGAAAAAAAGGTTAGACTCAGGGATGTCTCTCTTTTCCTTTATCTTCCATTCTTAGGTTTGGAGATAGGCATTGAAAAAAAAAAGAAGAGGGAATATAGAAATATATAGGGAAGATAGAACAAAAAGCAGATTAGTCAGTCTACTCCTCAACTTAATGCCTCAATTGTCACTCACAATGTGATTCTTAATTCACTGCTATAGATTTTTGTATACAGATGCAAAATAAGTTTAATTTTAGATACAGTGGTATAGAATTCAAATGCAAGATTATCCTCACACATATTATATATTTCTACTCTAATATGAGGCATTGTACCCATATAATTCAATTATAATACAAGGTTTACTTCCAATACTTTGAAAGTGCTATTACAGCCTATTTAGGATGAATAAATTATGCAAGTTAATTGTTAGTTGATCAAATCATGGTCATATCAATTACTAGTCTATTTTTATCACAAGGATATATACATCTTAGGTGCAACAGATAGAGGTGATTCAATAGAAAAATAAAGTAAAATAGATAAGGTCTTCAAAAACCTTGGAGCCATACAGAATATGCCATTTTAAATGTTTTTATTATTTTAAAGATTCACTGACAGTGAGCCAGGTTAACTCCTGACAACACCCAGCCTGCGTCAAAGAGGATGATGAGCATCAAAGAATCTTCTTAAGAAGATGGCTTCAAATTGGCAAACAAGCCCCTGGGAAAAATGTCCTCATTTTTACCAAAGACAGAATTCTGCCTTTAAAAAAGGCAAGCTTGGATACAGGCAGAGTTGACTGCCAAATTCTGCCAAGATAGGGTAAACAAGTCTTCAATAATTCCTGCCTCACAAGTATGTCTGTCAGAAATATTAGGCCAGAAGGCTGAAGATGATGCTCCAACGTTATAGAGAGTTTTGGGTGACTATTCATGTAGTAAACTGTCTTTGTCATCTTCTCATTTGGGAAGCTGCTAACATGCACTCCCGGCATTTTCAGATAATCAGGTTTATTCCTTCTCAAGTCTCTGATGGGGTTGAAGACCAAATAGTTTAGTTTTACAATTAAACTTAGTTGTTTAGAGGCTAAGATATTTTTAGGTCTAGATAAATGTTTTAAGTCAGTAATGATTAGTTATGATAGATATTGGTTTACATTCAGAATTTTAGTGGCACCAAAATAGGAAAGATGTCTTCTTCAAGGCTGACAAATACAAATAGCCAAAACACTAAGAATGCAGGATTTATATAATTCCTGATTATGTTATGGTTCTTCTTGATATAGGTAGTTTATTGTATATATGTGTAATAATATAAATTATATATAAAAAATAAAAGATATTTTTAAAAAGGAGTCCTGTCAGACTTTCAGCTCTTGCCAGCAACATTGCTACCTCCTCGGTGTAAGCTGTAATCAACCCCTCTCCTCACTGCCACTGTAGCTGTTGGCATTGTTTCTTTCTTTTTGCCTTTATCTCCTTTAATTCTGCCCTTGACTTTTTATTTTCTATTCTAACACAGTTACAGGTGTGATTGATTTCTGATATCAGTAATATCATGTAATATGTCGACCTGAAATGTTCTGCAGTGTTCTGCAGTAGCCATGAATATGTACAGCCCTCAGCACCATGCAATGATAAATAATACTGTCAACATGTAGGAGTGCACAGAGCAGATCACTTTCAACTTTTACTCTCTCAGTATCTGACCCATATACAAGACACCTCACTTAAAATGATGGCCTATGACCAATGAGAACAAAGCAGAGGAAAGAGGCTGTCAATCTTACATGATAAGAGGCAATTCTGATGAACAACATATTTTTCCTAAAAAAAAACTTCCTTAGGTTGGTCAGATTTTTCTGGATTTACATCACAATTTAACATCCTTAGCACTACAATATCTCCCACAGTTATCCTCTCTAGCCTCATCTGACTCTAACATTGCATTATCGCATTTACCACTTTCTCACATACTTTTTAGCCTGTAGATTCGATTTTATTCTGTATGCTCCATGAAAGCAGGATCTTTGGTTTTTGTCCATTGTTGTACCGTCCCCTGTGCTTAGAAAATCACCAGGATCTAGTCATCATTCAATAAATATAAAGGAGAATTAAGTAATTATCTAGTTAATTCACTTATCTAATATGTAGTTAGATATACCCAATGACAATTTTAACTATCACTCAAAATAAATTGCATGAAGTTCAGTGCTACCAGATACGTAAGTGTTTGGGAACTAGCAATTTTTAGATTCCAGACATAGCATGGCCTTCTTTTATGTCCCTGCCATGCAGTTTGTCTATAGTGCTAGTGCCTGTACTTTCTTTAGGACCCTGTCCATGTTTTGTTTTTCTGTCTATTCTTCTGCTTGTGGCAGTAAAACTCTTCTGACTTCTTCCCACAGACGGTCAGTCCACATCAGTGATCCTCTTGCATCTCAAACCTGAAGCTTTTCAGCCTGAATATTGAAAAGCCTCAGGTACTGATGGCATGTATGTTAACTAGGAACATCAATAGTAAAGGAGAGTGACAGCAGTGGATTATCCCAAAACGACACTGCTCAGGGACTAGAACCCTTAGATCAATGTGTAAGCAGTTAATTATCAACGTTGGGCTTATATATTATCAACATGATGACACATAAGACAATAACCCAAATAAGTATCCTGAAACTTCATGCTGCCACTAATTATCTACTTTCTTGAAGATACCAGGTTCTTAAATGATGTTCTGACCGGGGGAATAAGAAAGGTCTTTCATTCAAGGTCTAGTACTATAGATCTATTTGTGAAGTCTCTCAAAAATGGCTGTGCTCTTAGAAGTCAGTCTTCTATTAATTCATTGTAATTTCATGTTGGAAAGGTGAAAAACAACAGTCCAGAAACAGAGGAGTGTGAAGAAAATAGAAAGAAAGAAAGAAAGAAAGAAAGAAAGAAAGAAAGAAGAAAGAAGAAACCTGATCAGATGCTCTCAGCCATTTTAACAATTTTCATTCGTAATATGATCATTAACAATTTTCACTAAGCAATGATATCTATTTTGCTAAAGGGAGCCTTGTTATATAGTAACCCTAGATTTGATTATTTTAAGTAATTTACATTAGGCAGACAGCCAAATTGCACTTAGTTCTTTATAAAAATGCTCATCTCTATAGAGCCAGAGCTTCTATGCATGTCTCCAGCATGCATCATGGTGGCCACAAGGCTGGGACTGCTCTCCATGGTCTACTTACTTTTAGTTTTACCACATACCTTTAGTTACCTAAGAAAGATAGAGACTACAGCTCCCCATGAGGCTTTAGGGTGGAGCTCTCACCGACCATGTGTGCTGTATCTCTTGGTAAAAGCAAAGGGAGAACACACTGTATCCTTTCAGAAGAAGAATCAGAAGAATTTATACCTCCTTTAAATCTGCTACTGACCTCTACAGTGAAGTCAGCCCCCCCTGTAAGCATTATCAAACAATACAGGAACTAAGATATTCTCAAGTAAGAAAGGAACTGTATTTTAAAGGGCCCCACTGCCAAGGAACTGAGCATTTGATATCATTATGGTTTTCTTCACTTTATAAAACTATAGTTCCTAGCACATAACATTCATCATTTTAAGGTGTACAATTCAATAGCTTTTAACATGTTCATAATGTTGTGCAAAGCATTATCTTTGTTTAATTCCAGGACATTTTTTTACCAAAACAAAACAAAACAAGATCCACATGGGATGCAAAGACAGTAAGAGCCAGAGAATCAGAAACCTTGCTATGAGAATTTGTCTCCTAGTAACATCAGAAGCTGTATCCATAACATCTTACCAATATGACCACCCAAACATGAACTGAACAAAGAGGACATCACCATGTATGTCAAAACACATGAGGAAAAGCCCTCAAGGCATCAACACTACACAAAGAACTAGAGGCAATTGAATAAAGCTGTGAGCCAGAGAGGTAGCCCTCCTCAGTGGAGAGTACACCAATTGATTGTCACTGAGTGATGAACACTCTGTCCTGAAAACATGCATACAACAACATTGTATGGACATAATAGGCAATATATATATATGCCAGCAATAACAATTGATAAGAAGTGAGGCAATACATTTGAAGGAGAGAATGGAGGGGTATATAAAAGGGTTCCCAGGGAGGAAAGGGAAGGTAGAAATATTATAATTAAAATACAATTTAGCTATGTAGTGATGGAACACACCTTTAATGCCAGCACTCAAGAGACAGAGGCAAGTAAGTAAATCTCTTTGAGTTCAAAGCCTGCCTGGTCTATAGAGCTAGTTCCAGGACAGCCAAGGGTACCCAGAGAAACCCTGTCTCAAAAACCCAACCAACCAACCAAACAAATAAATAATAAAATTCAATATCTAAATAAAGAAAAACTTATACCCATTCATATTTTTTCATAATTTCTTACTTCCTAAATTCTAATAACCCCTAGTTTTATAGATAATAAGTAATATAATATATGACCCTTTGAATTCAGATTCTTTTAAAATATATAGTATGCCCAGTACTTTATTTTATTCTATAGTTAAGTGATGTTAAATTTTAAGAATATACCTTTAACCCTTATATAAAGGGATTCTGTTTGCCTGCAGGTAAGTAGATGGAGCTGGTACATCCTGAGTGAAGTAACCCAGACCCAGAAAGACAGACATACATGGTATATACTCACTTATAACTGGGTATTAGCCAAATAATACAGGATAACCACACTATAATACACAGATCTAAAGAAAATAAACAACAAGGATCACCCTAGGGAGAATGCTTAATTCTCATTCAGAAGGGAAAATAAAATAGACATTGGAAGCAGTTGAAGAGAAGGAACAGGAAGGGAGCCTACTATATGGGTGCTCTGAAAGACTCCACCCAGCAGGGGATCCAAGCAGATGCTTAGACTCACAGCCAAACTTCTGGGTGGAGCACAAGGAGTCTTATGGAAAAGTCAGGGAACAGAAAGACCCAGAGGGGTCAAGAACTCCACAAGGAGACTAATAGAACCAACAAATTTGCGTGGATGAGGGGAGTGCTACAGAGTCTGATGCACCACCCAAGGAAGGCGTAAACCCTCTGCTCAGATATAGTATATAGGCAGCACAGTCTCCTTGTGGGCCTGATAATATGGGGAGTAGGGACTACTTCTGACATGGATTCTTGCCCTCACATGATGATCACTTCACCCTGGCAGGGCAGCCTTGCCAGGCCACAGAGGACCAGGATACAGGCCGTCCAGAGGAGACTCTGAGCACTAGAGGAGGGATGGAGGGGGTATGAGAGAGGGAGGGTGGGAACAGGAGGCTATGAAGGAGGGGGCTGCGATTGGGATGTAAAGTGAACAAATAAAAGATGAAAAATAAATAAATAAATTGGAAGAAGAAAATGTAAAAAAAAAAAAAAATAGTAGCCATCTTATACACAAATGACAAATGAACTGAGAAAGAAACCAGGGAAACAACACCTTCACAGTTGTCTCAATAATATAAACCATCTTGGAGTAACTCTAACTAAACAAGGGAAAGATCTGGTTTAAAAATGACATTATGAAATTTGCAGGCAAATGGATGCAATAGAAGAAATCATCCTTGAGGGTGCCAGAATCTGGCAAAATAGATCCATACAAGGAAAACGCAGGGTTTTTTTCTTTTTAGAAAGAGAAAAGGAATATATTCGAACACAATGGGATTCTTGTGAGGGAAATATAGACCTGCATGGGTTTTTTGGGGGGAAGGGCTGCCCAGGCCACAGTTCATATATGCTGACACCAGACTTCGACTGGCTGTTGTCTCCTGTGGGTGACCATGTGGTCCCTATGTCCTGCCCTCCTCCCCCATCAAGGTGAGGCTGAGCTGAGCTAGGCATGTTGCTGTGAATCCTCACAGTCAATGGCATTGCTGCCTGGTCCTGATCCTCCAAGTGGAAGTAGCTTAGAAGCTGTGTAATTCTATTAGCCCTGGACTAATAGAATTATTGATTTCTATCTAAATTTGGCAATCATTTTAAGATAATTTTGTTCATTTGGATTCTTTAAATGATCTAGGAAGCAAATGAAAGTAATTTGCACTATGGATGTTAGAATGAAAGAATATACTGAATGGTCATGGATGCAAGTTATTAAAAACGAGAGCAACAAAGATTGCATGGAATGTTTGCTTTATTGTTTCTAGAGGCTAAGGTCAAAGCCAGGACCCTGGCCGCCCTGACAATTTAGGCTTAGCTACTAGTTTTCAATTAGGTCACTGTACACAATTCTTTTTCAAAAACCCCACAGAAGCAAGCAAACAAAAGGATAAGGGAGAGATAAAAGAATATATATAGAGGAAAAAAATAGACACAGGATATTTACTCAATACAGCCACATTGGAAAGGAAAATAAAACCAGATGTCCATAAAAGTGAGGGGAAAACAATTGAGATGTAATCTGAATAAATTAGTTAAAAAAAAAAAAAAAAAAAAAAAAAAAACAGATGTCCAGTGACAAGCCCAGCCCAAGACCATCTTCAATGTCTTAACATAGGTTTAGGCTTAAATAGTGAGCACAAGGTTGTGTCTATAGTTTAGTCAGTCCTGGTTAGGTTGTGGCCCTGCCCATATTTTCCCATCATTTTCTTGTCTCCAATGTCTCCTGCAAGATACTCTGACAAATTGTTATAACTCTCAAAGATTTCCCAGCAGTCAAGCTTCGTCCCTGGCTGGTACCCACCTGCCTTTAGATCTTCCCTTTTCCAATCATCACAGATATCCCTGGTAAAATTCCAACATAGAACTATTGTTTCAATTGTCTGAGAGACAAAAGGAGGAACACAAATGCCCCTCTTTAGAGCGCCTTCAGTCCTGCCACATTACAAGATGACCAACATACTAAGAATGGTTATAAGCATCATAATTTCTCACAGACTTTGACTAGTTAGCAAGAGGACAATATTTAAAAGTAACAGAATAGGTGACTACCAGGCATACGGAGACTTTAGAGACGTGTTTTAAGTAATAATCAAAAGAGTTTTGATAGCTCAAGCAGTAGATCCATATTTACTGTTTATTTTTTTTCAATTTTTACTTAAATCTCACCATGCCAAAACCTCTTTATATTTATGACCCACAATTCATAACTTTCCATATTTATTTTTCCATCTTTCTCAGTACATTGCACTCATGATCCATCATCAAGCCAAAAAAGATAAAACTCTGAGTATTTATACGGCACATGCGAAGAGACCCTGCTGTGAGCTATTAGCTCAGTAGACAACACGTGCTGCCTGTTGGAAGCTGAAGAAATGGTAAGAGCTGGTGGCCCTTTCTAAAAGGCAAGTAAGAAGCACCTGTGTGCCAGCTTCATTACACTTCCCCTAATGAATGCCTCTAGGGAACAGAACTCGGGGAAATTTCTTCCCTTTCCTGCTATAAATAGAGAAAGGTATTTAAAAGTTCTCATTTAAAGTGAGTAGCATTATCTGCAGCAATTTGCAAGAGTGCCGTACCCCTGAAGAATATAAATGAGCTGTACTGCGTGTGTTCTCCGTAATGACTACGGTAGGAAGATGCTTCCTTACAATGTTTTGCTAATTTTGTCTCCTGCCCAACCAAGAGGCCTTGGGAGGAGGAGATTAAGCTAACTCACAGCCTGTTCTGAGAAACTTTCTTAAGCATCCTACCTCCTTAACATAAACATACACTCATCTAAGGCTGCAGGCCACGTGTACAATTTTTACTAAAGCACTTCTTAGCCTGCAATATGATTTCAATGTGTATTTTGCCACTCTTAAGCAAGGACAATGGAATACTTTAAACTGATTTCCAGCTCTCTTGAATGTGTATGTTGTGGACCATACAGTCAGAAATAAAGGGTGGTTCAGTGCCATAAAGAGAAGAATCATTGTTCTCATTCAGGTTATGTAGGATTGTCCTTAAACTCCATGGAGACCAATCCCAGCCTCCACTTCTCTGTTCAACTCTTAAATGTCTTTGTAATAGTAGACACTGCCCAGTGTCCATCTCCGTGGCTACTCTCTATTTGTTATTCTTGAGCGACAATCTCATCAACAGACAGATTTTATAACAGCAGCTTTCAAACTGTGATTTGCAAAGGTAATCTATTATGTGTGAAAAGAAAATTGCAGGTATTAAAGATTTTTTAAAGAGCTCAGCTCTTTTAATGTTTATTTTAAAATGTATATTATACACAGAATCATGTAGGAATATAAATCAGTATAAATCTACATTAAATTGGTGAAGCTCAAATGCTATAGATATATATATGACTTTATAGAGTATATAAATACCTATTATATACATTTACCTGACTCACATATTACATGTATTTATATTACATGTATTGTTTCCATAAGCTATGAGGTAATTCTTACCAAATCTGTTTCCCCTGGTAATGATTCTTTGTTTCACTGATCTTTAGTTATGCTACTAGACACCAACTTGGATCTACATGTGCAGTTTCTTACAAAATTAGGCTTTAGTAATTTAGCTGGAATCCCCATTGCCCCTACCTGATAATCTTTGATATCTAACAGGTTTCTCATCCTCCAACATCTCCCAAAGGATATATGATCCCATGCTCTCCCACCAACAAAAAAAATCCTTTAATCCATTTTAAGCCCAAAGAGTCAATACTGAGGGTTCTCTGAGCCATTGCAAGGAGCGAACCAGAGAAGGACCTTATCCATGAATACGTTTTTCAACCACCTGAAGGGAAGTGAGGCAGCAGCTGAAAACATGCCTTCCGGGCCTCAGAACAAAAGTATATTGTAATAGCTACTTTTTGTTGCTGTGATCAAATTCCATGACCAAGGGAACTTATAGAGAGAAGAGGTTAATTGGGTTTAGGGCTCCAGATGATTCTATGGTGATGTGGGTGGCAGCGGTGGCAGCAATTAGATAGAGCAGGAAGCTGAGAGATTACATTTGCATCCACAAACAGGAAGCCAAGAGTAGAGTGGAAATGGAATGAGGCTGTGAACTCTCAAAGCCTGTTCCAAGTGACATCCTTTCCCCGTTAAGGTTCTACTAATTCTCCAAAGAAAACACCAACGGAGGACCAAGTTTGCAAATACCTGAGCTCACTGGGGACAGTACCCACTCAAATCACCACTCATGTTATAAATGTGGGGAAGAAAATTGAGAGAGAAAACACAAAATATTTACACCGCTGTAATCCACACTGATTTAGAAAATAATGAACTATTGAGAAGCAGGCAGAGTTTGAGATAGCAGGTCAGTCTATATGAAGGATCGATTACTTCTCGATTGGCTATAGTAGACAGTCTGAAAATACACGTATAAACAACATATGAGAGTCTCATGATCCTCCCCAAAGAATACAGCTCAGGCTTCAATAATGGCCTGGCAATGTAGGGGACTTTCAGTCAGGGGACTCTATTTTCAGTCAGGGGACTCTATTTTCAGTCAGGGGACTCTATTTTCAGTCAGGGGACTCTATTTTCAGTCAGGGGACTCTATTTTCAGTCAGGGGACTCAGTTTTGTACAAAGTCATTAACTGATAAGCTTCCTTTTATATCTTCCCCCCTCTCTCTTCGAATGCTTGTAATTCAATTTAGGGTAGTTCTGAATTTTTCTTTAGTATTTGCTTATTTAATGTGCATGGTAGAACTATCCTCACCTGTGCATGGGTCTGTAGAGATGAGAGGTCAGTTCTGGGCATCTTCCTCTGGCTTGGATTATGCTCTGCTGTATTTTGGGGACAGGGTCTCTTTACAAAATCTAAAGCTCATTTTGTCTTGACTGTCTGGCTAGTGCTAGGATCATAAGTATATGCTGCCTTGTTTTGCCTTTACTGCATGGCTGTTGGCTAGCTAAAATCTGATCCTCATGTTTGCATGGTGAAAGCACTACAGCTCAGCTCATGGATTGTTACCAGTGCTCCTCAGCACATGCTTTTTTTTTTTTTATTTGTCAATTTCTCCAGAGGTTTTCACTTATATTTTATATGTCCTCTTTGCAACCTCCATCCACTGAACTCAGATCTGCTCTCTGCTGTGACTTCCTACTTCTCCATGCAGGGTTTACAGTGAAGCCCAATTCTATACCAAGGTCTCCCTGATTTTTCTAGATAGTTCTGAATAAAACTAGTTTTTAATCACATTACTGCCCTACTCTTGCTTTTTCCTTAACATGGCTGTTCCTTCAACTCACCAAATGGCACCAGAATTCATTAGCCATCCCAACTAATAGGATACACTGGTCCCCTATGACTCACTCACACTCACTCATTTACCAAAGGGTCATCCTATGAGCAACCTGCAAATCCTGTCCATCCTGATAAGCAAAGCACTCCTCAGTTTCTTACCCTGTGGTTGGGCTACCCTCAAATAGGACGTCCCTTTGACAGAATATTCTTTAGAAAACTCAAGTATGATGTATTTGAAAATTCTTCAATGAGTCTACAAGGCTTTCAAAACAAAGAGGAGTTTCCATCTGTATCTACCTGGTGACCTATGCAGTCTCATATATCCCTCCCAGTCACTCTAAGAGATCTGTCTATTGCTCACTGTACAGTGAGCAATGCATGCTTATGGGCAATCAAGCATTGAGTCTTCTCACTGCTCCCTACATTAGAACCTAAATCCCACTTTCATGTTTGATAAATTTCTTAGTGATTACATAGAGTAGAACCTCAGGCAGCAATTTCTAACCAGACATAGTTAGTTCCTAACTAAACACAAGTAACACTGAATATAAAATATTGTCAATTGATATTTTCCTTTGCCTTGCAGAAGCTTTTCAGGTTCACAAGGTCACATTTATTAATTGTTGATCTTAGAGTCTGAGCTGTTGGTGTTTTGTTCAGGAAGTTGTCTCCTGTACCAAGGACTTCAAGACTATTCCCTCACCTTCTCTTCCAATAGATTTGGTGCTTCTGGTTTTATATTGAGGTCTTTGATCTACTTAGACTTGAGTTTTGTGCAGGGTGGTAGAAATGGATCTATTTCCATTCTTCGTAAGTGCAGCAATCCTGCCATGTCCCGGAAATACTAATTCACTACAGTCCTCCATGATTTCTGGCTCTTATAATTTTTCTTTCCTATCTTCTAGAGTGATCACTGTGCCTGTGGTGGGGGTGTTGATCTAGATGTCTCACATGTGGATGAACACTCCACAGACATTCTCTGCATTCTGATCAGTGTTGGATTTCCTTGTTAACCACCATCCACTGTATAAAGAAACTTCTTTGGAGCCTGAAAGCTTCAATACTCTGTGGGCATAGAATTATGAATGTAGATGCCAATTTGATATTATATTCTTTGACCAGATTACTTGTATTAAGTTCACCTCTGGAGCCTGTGAGCTTTGCAGCTCTGAGTTATTTGCCAAAATACAGTACCAACATGAGTTTCCTATTCCAGAGTGAATATTAAATTGTTGGGGGCAATAGGCCATCTTGTCCAAGTCTGCACCTTTAAGTCTCTGTCTTTCCCAGAGCTTGCCTTTCACCAGAAACTAGCTGACCCTATTGTGAGTCAACAGTTAGACTAAAGCTAGATGAAGACAAAACAAGATACCCTGTGTGGCAAGACATTATGACCCTGCCTGGAATTCCCTGTGTTTTGAGAAAAGCCTGCAGCTGGGTTGCTATAGCAATATGCTCCCCTGCCTTCTGATTTATAAAAGCTGCTGCCTGACTAATAAAGTTTGAGAGTTTGATCAATCAGACTTGCTCTCCTTCTTTGTGTCTTGCATTTTTCAACAGGTGACCTCCCTCCCGAGTTTTAGTCAAACCCCACAGGTCAGGTCATTAAATCCAGCCAGAAAGTGGTTGGTTATTCCCATAACATTCATGTCGCTATTATACTCAGAGCTTGTCTTGTCATGCTGGTCATTATAATAATTCACATGAGTCTTAGATGAGTGAGATTGTTGGTCTTCCTCCCTTAAGATATTTATTGTCTCTGCCCACCAATAGTTCATTTTTACATTCCTATATTCTGTAGAAACTGTAAACTAAACAAATAATTCTAAAGAGTCAACATAAAGGAATCTAAAGGTCCATACATGAGTGAAATTAATTTTTTAATTTTAGCTATATTTATGATTATCATATTTTCATGATCTTATAATCATATGTAATATCTTTGGGCTAAATATCTTTATTAGACTATTTTAATGGCTTAAAATTCCATGCCTGTCTTTCCAACATGGTGCTAGTACCTTATAGAAATCATTTACTTCACAATGCAAAGACCACATCCATTTGCTATATGCTAAATTGGTATCAGTTGGATGAATGATTGGCAAATGTAAGTGAAAAGGGTTATCATAGTCAAAAGCATAAATGAGAAACAAATATGTTATATTCAGTTCAAAATTTTGTCTAGTTATTCTGGCTTCTGATATTATGTGCAATGTTCTTAAAATTTTACACTTCATCCTAACAAGAAAAAAAAATGCTGAACAAATTGAAAAATTAGTAATGTCTCTAGGACTGTGAGAGAATTGATGTCACAGGAGAATTTCTGGTTCTAAAATTGGAGCACTAAACCATATTGAAGCCAAGCTCTCTGAAAGAAGCAATGTTGGCTTAGAAATATTTAAAACAAAATGAAGGAGTGGCTGGAGCCTCTGTATATACAGCTACAAAGATAAATGTCCTGAGAAACATGGCCATGCATGGACTCTATACTTCTGAGTCACAGCTAAATATACTAGTCCCAATTTTCCACTGGTAAAATCTTAACACCATACATGGTACCAAACCTTATACATACTATTTCCTCATGTATACATATATCTATGACAAAACTTGGTGCACAAATTTGACATAATAAATAATAATAATAAACAATAATATAATAGAACAATTTAAGAATATTATGTAATGAATTATGTAAATATTTTACTATGCTTATTAAGCTTCAAAATATCTTACTATGCATACTTTTCTTTGTTGTTTTTAGGACATGTTTTTTTGTTGTTGATTCATGTGTATGTGAGTGTGGGTGCATGGATGCTATGTCATGTGTGTGGAAAATGGAGGACAACTTGCAAGAGTTGTTTTTCTCCTTCCACCATGTTGATCACGTTATAAGGCTTGACAGCAAGCTCCTTCTTTCATAAGGCATCTTGCTTAAACCTTCATCCTTTACACAATGTGAGTGGATACATAACAAGAACTTTTTGTTTGTTTGTTTGTTTGTTTGTTTATCTTTGTCATTTCTAAATCACCAGCATCACTAGTCTTGTGGTTTGAACATAACCAATATGAAACCAAAAGACTTAATCGTGTGTATTAATATGGTTTATATGTGTTTGTGTATATTCAGGTCATGAAAGAAAAGAGGAGCAGGAAAGAGCAACAAGATATGTAAAGGGCATGTTTTAGGAGTTCTCTGGAAGAAAAGAAGCAATAAAATGAATGCACATATTACGAAGGGGATTAAATAAGCTGGCTGACAACCTATGGTAAGTTTTCCTCACACCAGAGAGGCTGAGAATCAGGTAGCTGCTCAGTCCATCAAGATGGGTGTCTCAACAAGTTCAAGGATCTTCCCCTCTTTCTCTTCTAATAGATTTAGTATCTGGTATTATGTTGAAGTCTTTGACTTACTTGGACTTGAGTTTTCTTCAGGATTATTAATATGGATCTATTTGCATTTTTCCTACATGTAGACATCCAGTTAGACCAGCACTGTTTGTTGAAGATGCTATCTTTTTTCTATTGTATGGTTTTGGGTCCTTTATCAAAAATCAAGTGTCTATAGGTGTATGGGTTTGTTTCTGGGTCTTCGGTTTGATTTCATTGATCAACCAGTCTGTCTTTATGCCAATACCATGTAAATTTTATTACTATTGATTTATAGTAAAGCTTTGTTGGGGGCTGGTCTGATGTATTTTGATGCTACTTATTAAAAAGCCATGACACCTGGGCATGGCAAATGATATAGGCATGGCTAAGCTTCCTGGGCTTGGAAAGACAGAGAGCACCTGAGGAGGAGAAACACCGGAGGAGAGAAGAGAGTAGGAGGTTTCGCTATCATGGGTTAGGTGGAAGAGAAGCACATGGGCTGGCATGGATGGAGACTTGGCCTAGGTAAAGAACATTAGCAAGTATATGGAACTGTGGATAGGAGGTAGCTTGATGGAAATTATTAAAGCAGATGGCATGGGATACCTGCCCCACTATAGGAAGTAGTTTACAGGACTGATATCTGCCCTGTCCCAGGTTAACCAAGGCTATTTTAAAATATAACAGGTGTCTATGTCTTGATTGGTTGTTATCAGGTTAAAAATACTGCAATAATAATAAACATAGGCCAGATAATAAAAATTATTAGGGCATATTGGTAAATTAACAACAACAAAGCTTGAAGTCAGGAATAAAGATACCTCCAGAAGTTCTATTATTGTATAGGATTGTTTTAGCTGTTCTGTTTGTTTGTTTGTTTGTTTGTTTTTTCCTTATGAAGTTTAGAATTTTTCTTTCAAGGTCCATAAGAAATTGTGGTAGTATTTTGATGGAGATTGCATTGACTCTGTAAATTACTTTTAGTAAGATGGTCATTTTTACTAAATTAATGCTACTAATCCATGAGCATGGGAGATACTTCTATCTTCTGATAGCTTCTTCAGTTTCTTTCTTCAGAGACTTGAAGCTCTTGTCATACAGGTATTTGACTTGCTTGGTTAGAGTTACACCACAACTTCCAGAACAGACTACCAATTGCTCAAGCCCTAAGACCAATAATTAATAAATGGGACTACTTGAAACTGAAAAGCTTCTGTAAAGCAAAGGACACTGTCAGTAGAATGAAATGACAGTCTGCAGATTGGGAAACTATCTTCATCAACCCTACATCCAACAAAAGACTAATGTCCAAAATATATAAAGAATTTAAAAAAAATTAAATACCAATAAACAAAATAATCCAATTAGAAAATGAGGCACAGAGCTAAACAGAGTATTCTCAACAGAGGAATCTCGAATGGCCAGGAAGCACTTCCCCTTGGTGAGGAGGTCTGGCTGCACATAGAAGAAGGGCAAGGAGGCTATATCAATTAGACCTGATAGGCTGTGGACATATGGTGGGGAAGGAGGTCCCCCTTTATTAGAGTTTTAGGGGAGGGAAATAGGGTAAAAGAGAGAGGGAGAGTGGGAACAGGAAGATACAAGTGAGGGACTAACAATTGGAATGTATTCTAAATAAATAATAACACTAATTTTAAAAATGCTCAACATCCTTAGTCATCCTTAGTTATCATTAAAAATGCAAATCAGAATGACTCTGAGATTTCATCTTGCACCACTCAGAATGGCTAATATAAAAAACTCAAGTGACAGCACATGCTGGCTCATTCACTATTGGTGAACTGCAAATGGTCCATCTACTATGAAAATCAGCGTGGAGAACTCTAAGAAGCTATAAACAAATATACCACTTGATCCAGCTTTACCACTCCTTGGCATATGCTCAAAGAAGTCAACACCCTAATCCACAGACACTTGTTCAGCCATGTTCATTGCTGTTTTATTCATAATAACTAGGCAATTGAAACAACTTAAATGCCCTTCAACATATGGTTAATGATAATGTGCTGCTGGGAATTCTACTCAGCTGTAAAGAAAATTAAAATCATGAAATTTGCAGGTAAATGGCTGGAACTAGAACTCATTATACCTAGTGATGCAACTCAGGTCCAGAAAGACAAATGTCAAATGCTCTGTCTTATGTGGGGTTCTTAGTTGAGAATCTTTAGACCCACACGTATAAGCTAGAAAAAAAGAGAAGGAAAAAGGGACAATGGTTGGGCTCTAGAGTTGGCAATCGCAGGATGTAAGTGCTTTGAAAAGAGGAATCAGAAATTAGTGAGGCTTTATCTGAGAAAAGAAAAGGGAAGGCAATGCAGAAAGAGATAGGATGAATAAATAACATTATTTATGATGGAAACAATGTTGGGATGCATTGTTTGCATTTACATACGTACATATGTGTATGCTACGCATGTATACACATACGTATGTAGATAAATATATAGGATATATATGTGTACCTATGCATATATAATATCTCACATGAGAAACCTAGTTTTTGGTCAAGGGAGTCCAAGAGGCCCACAAAACGATTATCTTATCATTGCATTTGGTTGCCTGTCAGAATTTGAAGGTAAGGCCTTATTGCTGAAGACATTATGCAACTTAGACCCAGGTCTTGGAGGAACAAAGACAGACTGCCCCAGAGCCTTATTCCTGAGGCGAGGCTCCCATAGTATCAGACAGTGCTGCACAAACTGCCACAGGGGAGAAGCAGTGGGAAATCCTGCCCAGGAGTGACGCCCATGATCCACAGTGATGACTAGACCGGCAGTATTCCACAGTGGTGAACTTGTGACATTGACATATGTATTTTAACACAATATTTTTTTATTGATTCTTTGGGAATTTCACATCATACACCCTATCAAATTCACTTTCTAATCCTTCCATATCTGCCACCCATCTTGCCCTTGTGACTCCCCCATTCCCAAAATGAAATAAAAATTCCACTTTTGTTGTCTACTGGCATGTGGTCAAACTCTCAATGACCTGCCCCTTAAGTAAAAGTGAGTCCTTCCCCTCCTGCACCCCTCAGCAGCTGTCTAATTGGATTTAGGCCCCTAGATGAAGAGCTGAAAGCAACTAACAACCTCTGAGAGAAGGAGGGTTAGTCTTCTTCAGACGGAACCCCTGATTGGCTACCTAATATCAAGCTGTCAGGCCCAGGAACTCCAGCTAGCACTGACTGGATGCAGCAGGTTGCATTTTCATATTTATTTATGTGTATACGTAATTATAGTAGTTAAAGAATAGGCCAAATAAACTTGGGAGGGGTGTTAATTTAGGAATAAATATTGATTTAACTTTATTTAATTTAAATGAAAATAAACAATAAATAAATAGAATTAAAGAGTAGCATGCCACAATTAAGTCCACTATTTTGTATTATAAACTTTGAATGAATTTTTAAAAAATCAGTGTTGCAAGGGTTTGGAGAGAGGGCTGGTCAGAAGGAGCAGAAATTGGTTAGAGAATGAAAATACGTGACAATAAAGTGGGGGATGAGTGTCATTTATTCAAATAGCATAATGCACAGCATAAGGACTAGGTCCTCTGTAAACAATGGAGTCAGGTGGCAATGCTGCACAAGGGTGAGCTTGTCAACTGTAATACAGGACACAGTCTGGCAGGAGGATGTGCTGAGGCAGTCCGTGCTACATGGTGGCAGGAGGTATATGAAGTGTATCTAGTTCTCAATTTTGTATAAAACTCTAACTTCCCAAATTAGTGTTTTTTAAAAAAAAGATGTAGTTGCTGTCCTATAAAACTGCTTATAAAATTTAGACAAATAATTTAAACATCATGGGGGAGGTCTTTGCATTAGGAAAAAGTATTTACCATTAACCTTGCATAGTATATCTAATTTAAAATACGCTTCCTTGGAAAGTAAATTCAAATTCTGTCTCCATGAGTAGTAATACACTCTGGGATTCTGATACAAACTTCAAATACAACATATAAGTTATATTATATGGTGATGTCAGGTATATTTCTCAGCTATCACTGTCCTTTAAGAGAAAAGCCACAGCTGCTTAAAGGGATAACGACAGATGATTAGCTCTGTTGCACACCAAAAGGGAATGTCTGCAGCTATAATGTAAGTAATGAAAGTCTTCTAATAAAATGTGCAATTTAAAAGCAATTTCTACTGTTATTACCATGAACTCATATTTTCAACAAAACAACCTATTGGTAATTTACATATTATCTCATGGTCTCTTTTGTCCATAATACTTTTCTTGATGGGCAAAAGCATTATTCAGAGTTGATGATTATAATAGTTTCCATCAAGATAATCTTATGTCACTAAGAGAGAGTTCTCAAACTATTTTAGAAATCACCAAATTAGAAGAGAAATGTACTTAAAATGAGTCATAAAAGAAATGAGAAGCAGTGGGGTGTCTAAAAGCAGAAAAAAGGCAGGTGTCAGCATGCTGACCCTCCATGTGTACTTTTACTTCTTAGGCATCAGGAGAAAATCCATCCTTGGAAACCACTAACGGTTTCTTCCTCTCTGCTAAGCAAGGCAAAAAAAAAAAAAAAGAAGTTATACGTCCCTGAACTCAGACTGAGTTCAGAGTTTTTCTAATTATATCTTTCAGTAAATCTTCAATTTGTATTCTTTTATTGAAAATAATTTTTTCTCTCATATGATACATCCCATCATAGTTTCCCCTCCCTCCACTCCCCCAGCTCCCTTCCCATTTTCCTTCTCCCCCAGATCCATCTCCCTTCCATTTCCCCTTCAGAAAAGAGCATGCCTCCAAGAGACTACAACCAAATAGGACAAAGCAAGACACACTAAGGCAAGGCAAGGCTCTGCTATCAAAACTGGACAATCATCAAATTGTCAACAAAGTTATCATTTCATAATAATTTTAAAGCTTTAGGAAAGTTCACTGTACAATTATTTTCCACAGCTTTTTGAGAATTACTAACCTCAAATGACCCCTTGAATCACCAAATTTGAATGATAATTTTCGCAGCAAATCCATAGCCAGACTGTCTTGAATTGCTTACTGTCTCTTATTTCTATGATCAGATGAACAAAATAATTATTCATTCCTTTAAGTGTCTTCATGCTTCAAAGAGATTCCATTATATCTACAGTGATAATTAAAATAAGTAATGGCTCAAGTATTACACTATCTATCATTTTAAGTGACTGCATTTTTTTTTCTGGTAAGACAGATAGGCGGCCAGCTCACACTAACATCATATGCTTAATGGTTCGTCTTAGCACCTGATGACTCTGCTGTCGGCCCTACAGGGAGAGATTAAAGATGGGCCACATCTGCAGCCAGCAATAGCCAATTGAGGCAGTCATGCTCTAAAATTTAAGGATCTTTGGTCCACATTGATGTGATGCTGGGATGCTCTTCACTGCTTATGGCAAATATAGTACACTCTAGCTTACTCTAGATCCATCCAGAAAATAGTAGTAAACCTCAAGTGCTAGACAAACCAAAGCAATGAAATGTGAATGGTTCTGACAGTGTCTTGTCACATCGTTTTCTAAGTCATGTAACTTTAGCTTTGGCAGCGGCATTCTTTATGTCATACAAAGGTAGGAGAAAAATAACACACAATGAATTGTAGTTTTAACATATGCAAAGTTTCCTATACAAACCTAGTGTTATGTATTTTATAGAAATAGCTCGCAGTAAATGAGCTCACAGTAGATTATCTTGATTAATATATATATATATATATATTATATATATATATAATTTGTCTGCATAAACACACCCCTACATATATTATCATGATTTAAAAGAAAAAAGAAAAAAAAAAAAAGAACCATGCTTTTGGCCAGTAGATGGCACTGCAATCCACAATAGTCAACTGAAGAGTTAAGAACCACTTTATTATTCTGTTCACTATAATTTTCAATGTGAACTTTCCTCTAGCCTTTTGTTTTGCTTCATTATTTTATTCTGTGTCTAACTGTATTCAGTCAGTTTCAAAAAGCTCCAAGGAAATTGAGAAATTTTCAGCATTGATTGATTTACTGTGCTAATAATTGCAGTTTCAAAATAAAAAGGTTATGAACACTGTAGGCTAGAAAGAAAGGCATTTAAACTTTGGAAGGTATATACCTGAAGTTACCGCCACACTCATATTTGATGTATAAGACGGCAACTGTTTGGAGTAAACTTAGCTAGAAATTAGTCTGTAAAAGTAGCCGAGGCCTTGGTCATAATAGATATACCTGCTAAGTCATTGGTCTATGTCATAGTAACAGGAGAGAAAGAAAATAACTTCAACAGGACTACACAATTCACAGGAATTGAAGGAAAGTGGTATGCCTTTTATTTTGGAGATGAGAAGGATATTTTGGCTTACAAACCTATTCATTGTTATGTCCACAAGGCAGAGATCCTTAACCAATTCCAATGGTGCATTCTACTAGACAATACAAAGCTCTTGTCCTTTCAAAATAGATCTCCAGTCAAATGAAGCCTATTTTCATATCTGATATAAACATAGGTCAACAGGCAGTAGGTGTCGCTCCAGGAAGTCACTAGATACTTAGAGGACCAAAAATACAGGGTCACCATTTAAATAATGTATCTCCTAGATCAAGAACTCATTCAGTTTTTTTTTTTTTTTTGACTTTACAGATCCACTAAATAGAACATAAAATTAAACTTATTTAATAACATAAAATCGGTAAATCCATAGACATGATTCCAGACCATGTGTTTTGACTGTGTTCTTAGTGCATCTCCTTGTTGGTTATCACTGCATTAATTTGCTTTGTGCAGGCTTGCATCATTGTAAATTGCCTGTTTTTCCATCTTTAGTAGACAGTAAGTTGTGGAGATACTTTGATACTGTATAAACTCTACTTTCCTTAAAATATTCTGCCCACTAATTTAAACATACATTTGTGGATCTTATCTGCATTTAAAGTGTTTACCAGAATATCTTGTCCCTTCTTCATTTTTTAACTAAATTTCTACTATATAAAAAATTGATGAAGACCTATTCCATTTATGGGCTGAAATTCAATACAGGCTACTGCTTTATTCCTCAGATTGCTACAGCACTGATTGTTGGCTCTATCATGTTGATTGCCTATGCTTTTCTGAAAAGCATGTGACTTACTGAGCATCCAGTTACATTCTAGTACCAAATAACATCTGAACTGCATATTGTATTTTTCCCCTCTCAGTCCTGAAATTAGTCACCTCTCCTCGAAAGTCTGGCTCTTTTTATTAGAAAATGAAAATAGTTCTTAACACAAAGAGCACATGGGACTCACTGATAGGCTTTTCAGAACAATGTACTGAACTGGTTGGCTGTAGACTTAGTGTAGATACACTAACTTCCTAACAGCTATCCAAGGAACGTCCTGTCTAGGACGGAGTCTTCTATCTGCACTGACTCTCCACCGTGCTGGAGACTGACCTACTGACAATGAGTCCCACTCCTGTCTTCTATCTACATCCCTTTATTCAGGTTGGGGTCTAGAATTGCCACCTCAAGAGTTCCCTCCCATTTTATGAGGGGATCTCACAAGTACTTCTCCCAGACTCCTGAAGGCTGACTGTGAGAGTCTCCTTACTCTACAAAAGGTTTGCTCTGGGCTTAGAAACCTCACTTGGTTTGAGCTGATACCCTACTCAAATATCAACATTGAATTGTACCAAGCCTGAAAACTCAGCTCCATAGAGCAAGGCTACCATCTAATAAAGGCGGAGAAAAAGAAAACAGCTTCAAACACCCACTCAAACAGAGGAGACAAAGATTCCATACCCAAACCACTACCAACAATCAAACTTAAGAGTCTGGGAATTGTCACAAAAACACAACATAAAGAACCAATTCCAGAACACTGATTCAAAAGTGTGTTTTGATTCACACAACAAAAGCAAAAAAATGTGACAGGAATTAATTCATATCTGTCAATAGTTACTCGATATTAATATTCTCAATTCCTCAATAAAGAGACACAGATATCAAATTAGAAAACAGGATCCATCTTTTCACTATCTCCAAAAAAAAAAAAAAAAAATACCTCACAACCAATGATAGATACCTCCTTAGAATAAAATGGTGTGAGGGATGTTTGATGAAAATGAAACTAAGAAGCAAGCAGAGGTAGCTTTCTAGTATCTGGAAAGTAGGCATAAAACCAAAACTAGTCAGAAGGGTTGAGGAGTAACACTTTATATTCATTAAATAAAAAAATCTAATGACAAAATATTACAATTCCAAACATCTATGCAACAAATGACATGCAGCTTTTTAAAATATTTTATTTATTTTTATGTTTTTATTAATTTATTCTTGTTACATCTCAATGGTTATCCCATCCCTTGTATCCTCCCATTCTTCCCTCCCTCCCATTTTCCTCCTCTATGACTGTGCCTGAGGGGGATTACCTCCCCCTGTATATGCTCATAGGGTATCAAGTCTCTTCTTGGTAGCCTGCTATCCTTCCTCTGAGTGCCACCAGGTCTCCCCCTCCAGGGGACATGGTCAAATATGAAAGTCATACCCCACTCTCCACTCAACTGTGGAGAATGTCCTGTCCATTGGCTAGATCTGGGTAGGGGTTTGAAGTTTGCAGCCTGTATTGTCCTTGGCTGGTGCCATAGTTTGAGCGGGACCCCTGGGCCCAAATCTGCCTATCATAATGTTCTTTTTGTAGGTTCCTAGGACCCTCTGGATCCTTCTATTTTGCTAGTCTCCCATGCTTCTCTCGGAGGAGCATGCAACTTTTAAAAATGAAGCTCTATTAGATTTAAGACTACAGATGGAACTAGAAGTAATAATAGTGATTTCAGTGTCCCACTCACAGCACTAAACAAGCCATCTGGGAGCAAAAAGATAAACTCTGAAGTTAAATACTACCATAGATTAAATGAACCTAACAGACACCTATAGAACATTCTACCCATGCACAGGCATGTGACCTTCAACACCCCAAACGATGGCTTCCAAAATAGACCATGCAATAGAAAACAGAGCAAGTCTCAATGAAAACAGGAATGTTGAAACCATATTCCGCAATTTATCTGACCAGCATGCAGTAAAGCACACAATCCAAGCTAAAGAACACACCATGAAATAAAATTTGTCTTAAATAACGAGGAAGAGAATTTAGTATTATTCCACACTCTGGGATCTAGACTGTTCTTTTCAGGAAACCAAGGTTATAATCTGTGATTACATAGCAATGTTCTTGAAGCTGGGCTTTAGACATTGCAGCACCACTCTTTTTAAAGAAAAGGTGTATTGGCTGAATACATGGTGCTGGGATTCCTGGTGCTTTGCCCTGTTGTAATCCATGCTCACCTCCTTCTTCAGGGATCCTTAGTCCTCTCATAACTCTTTATTAAGGTCCCTGATTCAGGCAGCACTTGTTGACTTTTTAACTGACCCCTGAAGATCTTGTCTCCTGGACCTGGGATATGAAGACCTGAAAGAATGGGGCAGATTACAGTCTAATGCTGTAGACAGTCTTACTTCAGTTTCAATGTACTTTTATACAAGAGTGAAACAAGGAAAGCAGTGATCAAAATAAGATTGTAAAAATTCATAAAAATATGATCATAAAAACATGTAAATAAAATCAATAAGCACATACTAAACATTAACAGAGCTGCCCTTTCCCAGAACTTTCTCAGGACAGATGAATTTAAAACAAAATTGCTTTTCATATACTATAGATTATATTTGGGAATGCACAAAAGTAAGGTGAGGTCATATCCAGATTCAGGATACACTGAGAAGATTGGGTACTACTGCTATAATCTAACATCCAACAGCAACAGACATATCTTATAAATTGAATGTAAATATTTAATGCAGGATGCATGTTCTTGCATGTCCAAGAACAAACTAGGGAACAAAATGCATCATTTTAAAATGCCCTCTGCCTTTTTTCTTGAAGCTTCTCTCACTGTTCCCCAAGGAATTGTTCACTATGGGTCATGCTTTTGACCATGTTCTGATATATATCAGATATGTATCTGATATATATTACAGATTCAATACATATATCCAAAATTAGATCAAAATTTTATTTTAAATAACATCCTGTGAGTTAGAAGTAATTTAAAATCTCCAACTAAAAGAAAAAAAAAAAACACAAAAAAACAAAAGACCTAACAGCAGATAAATCCAGCACAGAATTCTAGCACACTTTCAAAGAAAAGCTAATAGCAGTACTCACCCAATGCTTCTGCTAAGGAAAAAAGGAAGAAACATCTCCCAACTTCTTTTATGAAGCCTTATGACTCTGATACCAGACCCAAGAAAATTATGGGCCAATATCTTTGATTATTATAGATGCAATAATTCTTAATAAAGTATTTGCAGACCAACTTCAAGAACACACCAAAACATTATCCACCACGATAAAGTTAGCTTCGTCCTAGGCATGCAGGAATGCTTCAATGTGTATAAATCAACAAACAGAACCCTCATACAAATAGGCTAAAGTACAGAAACCACATAATAATTTCATAGGATACACAAAAGGCCTTTGAGAAAATCCAATATCCCTTTATGATGAAAGTCCTAGAAAGTCTAAGGATATAGAGGACATATCTCAACATGATAAAGGCAGTATAAAAGAAACACAGTCAATGTCATCCTAAATGGAAAAAAGATCCAAGCACACCTACAAGAATAAATAAGACAAGGATGTCTGCTTTATTCACTCCTGATGAAACATAGTACTTTGTCTTGGCTAGAGCAAAAAGATGAGTTAATAAGATAAAAGTGGGTGCAAATAGGAAAGAAAAAATTCAACATGTACTCATTTTCAAGTTTATACATAAAACCCCTAAAGACCACATGAGAAAACTGCTACAGGTGATAAACACATCCAGCAATGTAACAGAATACCAAATTAGCACACAAAAATCACTCACTTTTCTATATACAAATGACAGATACAACAAGAAAAAAATCAAAGAAACAATACCATTCACAGTAGCTGTGGGGAGAAAATCAGCTTTGAATAAATGTAATCAAAGTTTCAGAAGTTACTTGTACAATGAAAATCTTGACACTGAAAAAGATGCTAAAAGACAGGAAGACCTCCCATGATCATGAATTGGTAGAACTAATATTGTGGAAATGGCCAGCCTACCTAAAGCAATCTAGAAAGTCAACACAATCCCACATCAAAATGCCAATGCAGTTCTTCATAGAAATTGATGTGGGGGGTGGGGTGGCAGGAGAGAACACTTATTCACTGCTGTTGGGAGTACAAACTGGTAGAACCAATATGGAAATCACTATGGAGTTTCCACAAAAGGCTAGAAATAGATCTACCACATGTCTCAGCTATACCATCTATGGAATAGACCACAAGGAAATCATATCCTTCTGTAGATGTATCTGCTCATGTGTGTTCATTACTCCTCTATTCATCGTAGCCAGGAATTGAAAATAGCCTAGATATCCATTGACTGATAAGTGAGTTAAAAAATGCTGGATATTTACATGATGAAACATTATTCATCTTCTAAGGAAAAGGTAACTGTAAAATTCAGCATTATGTAGCTGGTACTGTAAATAATTGTTCTGAGTGAGTGTTAACCCCAAAATTTGCCCCTTGGTCATAGACTTAGAGGAGGGGAAAGGGTAAAAGTGGGAGGGAGGGAGGAACGGGAGGATACAACTGATGGGATAACAATTGAGTTGGAATCTGAATAAATTAATTAAATTTTTTTTTAAAAAAATCAAAATTTGCAAGGAGAAAGAGCAATTCTAGCAAGCTTTATTTAATACTGGCCAGGAACATGAACACTGACCAGGTTTATACTGGAATTCCCAGAGAAATTGTCACAAGCTATGTTGGCCAAGTACATATGAATGCAAACCCACAAGGTTACACACTTCCCACCTTCATCCTATTGGGGGCAAGCATACATCCTCATATACTTCCTGCCTGCATATCTTCAGCCCACATGTGATCAAGCATGTCCTGTGCAGTTGGGAAAACCAGCCTTCTTTACTGAAGCAAGAACAACAGCCCTCAGCATTTCAGAGAGTTATGTCACATGTGTGCTCTCATTTTTAGATGCTACCTTTAATTCTTCAGATATGCATGTTGCATTTGGAATAGCCATAGGAATCAGGAAATTGCTAAGGGAACAGGAAGGGAGTTCAAAAGAGGAAAAATAGAAAGTGCTGGTATACAGGACTAAAAAGGAATTCTGGGATATGAAGGGTTACATTGAAGTGGGGGAGGGGAGGGCAGAGTAGACTAAGTAAACTGAGAACTGTAAACAACCCCAAAGCCTTTCCAAAAAGGTTTTACAGCAAGCTTTATTTAATACTGGCCAGGAACATGAACACTGACCAGGTCTAGTACTGTACTGTAGTACTAGTACTGTAGGTTTCCTGTTGCTTTGGTGAGACACCATAACGAAATGCAATTTAAGAAAGACAGAATATATTTTGCATTGTGGTTCCAAAGAGATAAGATTCCATCATGGCAGCAAGAGCAAATATGTCATCCACAATATGAACCTGAAAGTTCACATCTTCAAATTCAGTACCGTGGAGGAAAGGGCTATTAACATAAGAGAAAGCCTCTGAGTGTCCCTCCAGGTCTATGGGCAATGAATGTTAGCTCCTGGATAATAGCAGGGACTACAGCAGAATTCCTGCTACCTTCCTGGTGGGTAGGACAGATGGACAGCGAGGAGCATAAAATGGGCAATTTGAAGCCAAGTCAGAGCCCTACAAATTGTAACTCATAAGATCCTCTTTCTCAAAATCCCCACTCTGCTGAAAGAGATAAAGAGTTGCCAATGTCTAGTACAACCACTTTGAAAATCTATCTGGCGCTTTCTCAGAAAACTGGGAATAGGACTTCCTCAAGACCCAGCTAATCCACTCTTTGGAATATACCCAGAAAATGCTCCACCACACAACAGAGACATACGTTCAATCATGTTCATAGCAGCCTTATTCATAATAGCCAGAACATGGAAACAGCCTAAGTGTCCCCCAGTAGAAGACTGGATAAAGAAACTTTGGTACATTTACACTATGGAATACTACACAGCTATTAAAAACAAGGAATTCTCGAAATTTGTGAACAAATGGGTTGAACTAGAAATGATCATATTGAGTGAGTTCACCCAGAAGCAAAAAGAGTCAAATGGTATATACTCACTTATATCTAGACACTAGCCCATGAAAGTCTTCACTTACCAGGAAAGTGGGTCAGAGGGGAGGACAACCTATTGGGACTTTAGGTGAGAGAAGCATGGTAGAATGGGGAAATAGAAGAATCCAGAGAGTCCTAGAAACCTACAAGAAGAACATTATGATACGTGGATCTGGATCCAGGGGTCCTGCTCAAACTATGGCACCAGCCAAGGACAATATGGGCAGTAAATTTTGAACCCCTACCCAGATCTAGCTGATGGACAGGACATTCTCCACCACTGAGTGGAGAGTGGGGTCTGACTTTCATGTGAACTCTGGTGCCCCCTTTTTGACCATGTCCCCTTGGTGGGGAGACCTGGTGGCACTCAGAGGAAGGATAGCATGTTACCAAGAAGAGGCTTGATACCCTATGAGCATATACAGGGGGAGGAAGTCCCCCTCAGTCACAGTCATAGGGGAGGGGAGTAGGGGAAAATGGGAGGGAGGGAGGAATGGGAGGATGCAAGGAATGGGATAACAATTTAGATGTAATATGAATAAATTAATAAAATATTTTTAAAAAGAGTTGCCAATGTCTGCCTGCCACAACAAAAGCATGTGTAAGTAGGAAAGGGAGGGGAGGAAAACAAAGGCATTTGGAGAGAAGAAGGAAACAACTATTTGTGGCGAGCAAGGGCATCCCTAAGTGGGAGACGTCCCTGGTGAATTGGTACTGTTGACTTGGGGACAGTCAGGTCTAAGTCCATAGCCTCAGAATCAGGAGAAAATGGCTACCCCTCCTCACCCATCCAGGTGAAGACCAGAAAGAAATGGCAAAGCTGGTCCATGTGTGGATGTTGGGAGTGTGTGAAGAAAATGTCCACCATAGCTTACTCCCTGTGTCCCCTCAGACATTGTGGCCAAAGACTGCCCTCCTTTAGACACTGCTCCTATAAAGAGTAGCTAAACTTGTCTCCTTGATCCAGCTGTATGTAATAAATACTGCCTCCTTATTAATCTGTGTGCAATAACCCCACCTCTCTGTTCAACTCTATATAATAAACACAGTGACCATCCAGGGCACTGTGGTTTCTCCATGAGAGACCATCTCACCTGAGCCCAGCTTGTCTGTGCATGTGTCTGTGTGCCTGTCTTACCTTCACTCCTTTGCTGTTCCAATCAGGTCCATCCCTGGAGCCATGCTGGATATGGTGCTCATTGACACTCAGGAATATGGGAAAGATACATGCAAGACAAAATGGGAATATGAAAGGTAAAAGCAACAGTTGGTCATAATTGGTTTAAAAAACTATAATTGAAAAAACCAGTTCAATCGATGTTCTAAGGACTTATAGAGCAATTTAATACGTAGGGACAGTTCCAAAAACTCTTCAGATAAAACTAAATGAGAGATGACAAAAACAGGGAAGAGTTTGAGAAGACACACGATCATTTAAATAGAAGTGTTAAGAATAAGAAGAAACAATGCATAGGATTATTTTAACAAATAATGAAAATATATTCCCCACACTTAGCAAAAGAATCATATGAGACCTCATATCAGAAGCAATGCAGTATTATAAATGTTTCCTAGAACACAGAGTTAGAGGTAAAACTCAACAGACTAAGAAATTGTTGGAACCCTCTAATTCTAATGTAACAAAAGAGGAGACAAAAGAAAAGAACAAAGGAACGGGGCAATGTAGGTGTAGGGGTCTTGTTTTCAAGCTCACCCTCATCTGGGAAGAGGGCAAAAAGGGGATGGAAGAAGGAGAGAAGAAAGGGGGAATGAGGAAAGGAGAGGAGTGGAAAGGAGAGACAGAATATATGTCCTGGGCTGCCTCTGAGCTTGTGAGTGGTAGAAAAAACTCTTAGGTGTGCGCGTGGAAGCAGATATGGAAGAGAATGAGGCATGCAAGTGATACGGTTTTGTTGTCTAGTTAAGTTTTTAAATGGAAAGACAAAAGCATCTGAAATGCAGGTATAAAACTGACAGAAGAAGGGAGTAGGACCATGACCTGAGCCAAGAGGAAGTTTCTTCAGTTGTCTGTTTATTGACATGGCACGCAGGGCCTAATAAGTCCAGAGACAGGGAGGACAGGACACTCTGAGGGGCTTGCAGAAGCCCCAGACTAATAAAACTTGAACATGTGATGTTCAAAGTGGAAGAATCTGCCTTGTTCGTCTCTTGAAAAGCCTGTGCCCACGTCTTGGCTGTGCTCTGCTCTCCTGAGAGGTCTCCCTTAATGTCCTCACTTAAATCAAAACAAAAGTGTTTGTAGTCAAATGCCACTTTACTTCATTTTTTAAAAAATTGTATTTTTTCCAGAGGAATGAGGCAAGAAACACAAAATGGAAAATAAAGTTTCAAGAGAGCAATTTCTCTAGGTATAAATTTATACAAGTAACTAAACATGATTCCAAAATCCCAAATTAGAACAGAAGGCCTAAGGATAAGTTGCCTGTGAGGCATCTCATCTAAGACAGTGAGTCTTAGATGAAAACGAGTCAAAAACAGTTCTTCACGGATCCATTTGTTTAGTTCTGTGCATATGAACTCAGAGGTGCCTTTATAATCCTATGGTTTAAAATTCCAAACTATTTCAGGAGCTCATGCACCCAACAGATGGCTCCCTTACTTGGGATTTCTTTTCTCAGAGTATTTTAGGAATTTTAAAATTAAAAATAGCATATGCTGAAAAATTATTATTTAATACAACAGAGGCCTGGTCCTGCAGGAACCTCAAATACATGTATAACATATGGACGCCAAATGTTCAAACAAAACTGGAGAAAACTCAGCTGAGCTGAAAATCATTTCTTTTTCTTTTTGCCACACATCTGTTTTCCTCTCCCCAACGGCAAATTAAAAATGCTTAATTATAACAGTATTTTTCACTTCTCAAAAGCAAATTATAATGAGTGATTATCACCACAACTAATGTTTGTTGACTGAATGTTCTTGAGGTGTGCCAGGTGTTATCCCAAGTGTTTTAACATACATTAACTCATTTATTTTGTATAGTAGCCCTATGAGACAAGATACTGCTATCCCTCCAGTTTTATAGATGAAGAAGACAAGTCACCATGGCATTACTGTCACAAAGCTGTAAGCACAGGAGCTGTGGCTGAATATAAGCAATCAGATCTCCTGCTCCATACTCCTGTCACACAGTGCCTGTCAATGTATTCACAAGCAAACACTACCTTGACTTCACCTACTGTAACTTCTAGACCCTCTCCAGAGCTGGATCTTCCACAGATGTTCTTTACTGTGTCCAGATGTGGTGTCAATGTTGTTCATGCTTTTCTCCATCCAAACAACTGACCCTCTTGTTCCCTAGTAGCCCAGTTTTGAAGCCCTGCTGCTATTTTTTTTTAAACTGTGGGACATGTCTTTGCCCACAAATAGCTACATCACAGTCACTCCCTCATTTGTAAGTTTTAGTGGTTTCAATAGCCTCACAGAGAAGCATACCAATTCCTGCCCCTCATCCTCCTAACTCCAAACACCTTTGCTTCTCATGGTGCTGTTTCTGTCACCCCTCATCATGAACTCTAGATTACTAATGGATGCAACTTGAAGCAGTCTCCTCTCTGACCAAAACTTTTGTTCCCAGCACAATGGTCTTCAGACCCTACTTGGATTAGAATTACTTTATCTGTCTGTTTATTTCTGTCACTCATCTCCTTCCTGTTTTAAGTTTTCTCTTACCACTATGAGCCTGCTGGTTCACCATGAAAATGCTTTTTGTATTCACTCAGAATAAGTTTCCTTCGATCTTGTTTCTTAAATTCATCCAACAAGTTTCAAACTCTAATAAATAATCAGTCCCCTTGATGTGATGGTTTGAGTGAGAATGGGCCCCATAGGCTGATATAGATGTGAATGATTAACCACCAGGGGGCAGCACCATTTGAAAGGATTGGAACTTGTGGCTTTTGGAGTAGCTGCAGCCTTGTTGGAAAAAGTATGTAATGAGGAGTGGCCTTTGAGGTTTCAAAAGTCCATGCCAAGCCCAGAGTTTCCCTCACCCAGCAGATCAGAATGTAGCTCTCAGCTATTTCTCCAGCTCCATTTCTGCTTGTGTGTCACCATGCTTCCTGAAATGATGACAATGGACTAAACATCTGGAACTGTGAGCAAGCCCGCAACTAAACATTAAAAAAAATAATAATAATAAGAGTTGCCATGGTCATTGTGTCTCTTCAGAGCAATAGAACACTGAATAATACACAGGGTTATTCACCTTATTTTCTCATAAGCTGTACTCATACAGGCGGCAGTGCCTAGTGAAACTGTTGGCTGTCATTCACTTTTCATTATCCCATGTTCCTGTAACACTTTCTTGTAAACACTTTCCCCTTTGCGGACTTCTGCTTCACTGAGGTAAAAGAAATACAAACTATTTTGATACGTGGTTCCACTGTCTCTTGTAACCTGTCTGTATCTGAACCCTCACACTCTGCCTTTGCTTCTATAACTTGTAGCTGAAAAGCATTTATTCCAGCCCAAGGCCATTCTCTTAATTTTCATACTTGATCCAAGACCTTCTATTGACCTCAAGGACATACTAGAAATGTCTTTTTTTTTTTAATGTTTATTACATGTTCCAATTTTTAAAATTAAAATTTGTTCACTTTATATCCCAATCTTAGCCCCCTCCCTCCCTCTTCCTCCTATTCCCCTCCCCTAGTTCTCAGAGAGAGGGAGCCCTTCCTCCTTATCAACTGACCCAAGCTTTAACAAGTTTTAGAAGTTCTATCAAATTTATTTGTTTATTCATTTTACATTCTGATCAAAGCTCCCTACCTCCTCTCCTCCTGGTCCCACTCTTCTACCCTCTTCTCCTTTTCCTCACTCCCTTCTCTTCAGAAAAGGGGAGCCCTCTGTTACAAATCCACGCTGGTACATCAAACAGCATAAGGACTGAGTGCATCATGGTCATCCACTGAGGTCAGACAAGACAGCCTACCTGGGGGATGTGATTTGAAAGCAGGCAACAAAGCCCATGTCAAAGACATGCCCTGTTCCCCTTACCAGAGAACCCACATAAAGATCAAGCTGCCTATCAGTTACATGTGTCCTGGGCCTAGGTTAGTTGGCTCTGTTGGTCGTCTTGAGGAATTCTTGTCCCTTCTGGGATCTTCTATCATTCCCTCACTCTTCCATAAAACATCCCGACCTCCACCTAATGTTTGACTATCACTGTCAGCATCTGTTTCAATATACTGCTAGATGGAGCATCTCGGAGGACAGTTATGCTAGGCTCCTGTCTGCAAGCATAGCAGAATATCATTAATCAGGGGTTGACTCTCTCCTATGGCGTACATCTCAAGTTGGGCCAGTTATTGGTTGGCTATTCCCCCATTTTCTGCTCCATCTTTATTACTGCGCATCTCATAGGCAGGATAAATTTTGGGTCAAAGGTTTTATGGGTGAGTTGGTGTCCCCGCTCCCTCCTCTGGAAGTTCTGCCTGCCTAGGAGGTGTCCCTTCAGTCTCCATACCCCACCCTCACCCCCACCCCCACCCCTAGCTAAAAGTCTCAGCTACAATCATGCCCATATTCTCCCACCAGTCTAATCTCTCTGCATCTCAATTTCCCTTCTCTCTCCCAGCCCTCTTGTCTCCCATCCCTGTTCTCCCACATCTGATCCCCACCATCATTCCCCTCTGCACACCCTCTCTCACCCAGTTTCCTCTTTTCATCCACTTTTAATGACTATTCTATTTCTTCTTCTGAGTGGGATTCAAGTATCCTCTTTTGGCACTCCTTGTTATTTAGCTTCTTTGGATCTGTGGATTGGGATATGGCTATCCTGTACTGTATGGCTAATATCCACTTATAAGTGAGTACATACCATCTGTGTCTTTCTGAATCTGGGTTACCTTACTCATGATGATCTTTTTTAGTTTCATCCATTTGCCTGCAAATTGCATGATTTCCTTGTTTTCTAATAACTGAGTAGGATTCCATTCTTCGATTGAGGGACATCTGGGTTGTTTCCAGTCTCTGGCTATTACAAATGAAGCTGCTGTGAACATGGTTGAGCAAATGACTTTGTGTTATGGTGGAGTTTCTTTTGGGTATTTTCCCAGGATGGGAATAGCTGGGTCTTGAGGTAGAACTATTCCCAATTTTCAGAGAAAGCACCAAATTTATCTCCAAAGTGGTTGTACAAATTTGCATTCCTACCAACAATGGAGGAGTGTTCCCTTGATCCACATCCTTGCCAGCATGCGCTGTCACTTGGGATTTTTAAATTTTTTTAAATTTTTTATTAATTTATTCTTGTTACATCTCAATGGTTATCTCATCCCTTGTATCCTCCCATTCTTCCCTCCCTCCCATTTTCCTTTTATTCCCCTCACCTATGACTGTTCCTGAGGGGGATTACCTCCCCCTGTATATGCTCATAGGGTATCAAGTCTCTTCTTGGTAACCTGCTGTCCTTCCTCTGAGTGACACCAGGTCTCCCTCTCCAGGGGACATGGTCAAATGTGAGGCACCAGAGTACATGAGAAAGTCATATCCCACTCTCCACTCAACTGTGGAGAATGTTCTGACCATTGGCTAGATCTGGGTAGGGGTTTAAAGTTCACCGCCTGTATTGTCCTTGGCTGGTGCCTTAGTTTGAGCGGGACCCCTGGGCCCAAATCTGCCTATCATAATGTTCTACTTGTAGGTTTCTAGGACCCTCTGGAACCTTCTACTTTGCTATTCTCCCATGCTTCTCTCATCTAGAGTCCCAATAGGATGTCCAGGAGGCCGCTTTAAGTTCTACTTACCACATTCAACCACTTTCCTTGGCCAAATAAAGTCTCAAGGTCTTCTACATTCCTCCAAAACACAGCATTCTCAGACCTAAGACAGCAATACCACAATTCCTAATGCCAATTTCTGTCTTAGTTGCTCTTACGTTGCCATGAAAAAACACTATGACCAAAGCAGCTTCTACAATAAAGAATTTGTTGGGGATTACAATTTCAGTGGGTGAGTACATTGATTATGATGGTTGAGAGCATGGAACAAGAAGGTAACCATGGGACTGGAGGAGTAGCTAGGAGCTTATATCTTTACCCAAAAGTAGAAGGTAAAGAGAGATAAATGGGGATGTGTGGGCTTTTAAAATGTTAAGTCTTACCACACCATAGCACACCTCTTCCAACAAGGTCATACTTCCTAATCCTTCCTGAGCAGTTCCACCAATTGGGAACCAATTATATAGCTCCTAATGGGAGCTTTTCTTTTCCAAACTACCACATGTGCCAACCAGCAATACATCTTCTGACTACTTTTTGAAATTTGTTTCCTCCTAGTCTCTCTTATGTGTGTTCTACAGATCAAGTCCTATGCTGTTAGGGAGCCATACCAGCTACACACTTGTCTTTGTGCTAGGAGATTCTTGTGCCAGGAACATTATTCTCCCAGATACACTTTCCCTGCTTCCTTTAAGTGTGATTTCTTCACCAAGGTTAGCCTATATGCTCTATCTCAATATATGCTCTTCATCATTATGTTTGTTTCCTATGTGCTAGATTTCAGTCCTCTCAAACATAATATGCAGTCTTTAGAAACAATGAATTTCTTTAACTGAGCATGGTTTTGCAGTGCTAGAGTTCTTTGCTTTTCATTTACCAAATGAATGCATCCATTTTAGGAAGCTGAGGATTCTAGCTACAGTCTATGAGATGTTACTGTTAAGTAATAAAACATTAAAAATCACAAAAGACTCTTGGAATCAATATGCCTCAGAAACTTTGATTCTTGCATTTATTGTTGGGAACCACTCTTTTATTGGAGATTAAATTAAGATAAGATGAAAATATTCTACAATACTGCGAATAAACCACTATGAAATTTGCATTCTTTGAATCACTCTTAAATTAAAGGGTTTTCTCACTGTATGAAAATACTATTGTTTTCTCACTTCTCTGAGGCACTAAAAAGTCACAGCTCTTATGAGAGGCATTCTGGAATTGGTAACAAAATATTTTTCAAGTAAATGAAGTCAAACAACATTGTAAAGGATGAAAGCAAGGGGAACATATATCTACACATATAAATGAGCTTGATATTGAAGCAAGCTAGGCTTTGTACCTGAGTTTAAAACTGTTCATTACAGGTTTTGCACAGTTAAGAAGTGAAGTAAATCTATGTTTACTTGTAAAATGAATTTACAGTCTCCAAGTCCAAATTGAAAAACATTTTTGGTATAGGCAGATACAGGAGTATCTAAGAGACCAAAATTTTGCATAGTACAACCCCAAGAAAGCAGGAAACGACATAGCTACTGTCTCATAGCCAGTGACCTTCAGTACTTATATCGAAATAACTATTCATTTATCCTCCAGAAGATTTGTGACAAGTTCCAGATAATTAATTTACAATATCTTTAAACATTTTATAAAAGAATTTTCTGTAATATCCATGATATATTCTAATTGTCTGTGAAAAGCAGTTAGAAGCTTTTAAATACAACCAAATAAATCACTCTATTCACAATTTCAGCAAAGAAAAATAAAACACTTTAAAAAGTGTTCTTTTGGGAGTCGAAGTAAAATGTGAACCCAGCATAGTCTTTTCCACACACACTAGGTGTCACTGTGTGACCGGAAATATTGGTTGTAGTCTGAAATATTCCTTTAGCAGCACTAGAGGCAAAATCAGCTCTAGATCTTTTTGCCAATCAGCAACATGTGGATTCTATTTGGGCAATTACATCAACACTAATGAACTCCTTTTGAAATACCTCCAGAAATTATATAGCAGGGAAAAAATAAGCAATCTTATAGTTTTCCTTTAGCACCAACTTTTGCATTTGTAAGTAATTATTCTCATCCTGAAAAATAAGAGCACTGTGGAGAAAATAAAAAAATCAATTCATTTAGAAACCGTTTTTTAAAAAAACAGAAAAAAAAAAAATAACCCTGAAGGAAAAGCTGCTGCCCCAGAGAGAATGGCACCTGCAGCCCAGCCCTATCTGATAGGCCCATGGTCAGCACGGAGTCTGTTAGAAAAAGGAAAGGAACAAATGTGGAGGCTCAGCAGATGTGCACTATGCTCAACGCCTGCATCCACATCACCGGCTTCCTCTAATCTTGGCACCACTGCCCCATAGGAAAGACCCACCTGTACTTCCATCACAGACAGAGCCACGTAGAGGCCTTCCACACTGCTGGGAACCCAAACTGGACCACCACCACTCCATCCCCCGCGCGGCGCGCCGCCCACACTTCATTCCGGCAAACCTCAGAATAAAATGCCCTTCCTAACTCAGGGAAGAATAGGGAACTTAGTGCAGAAGCAGGATCAGAAAGACTGCCCCAAGCCACACAGTGGATGTAGCAGTAGAAGTATGGGGGAAAAAAGTCTGAAGCTGAGAGACTCTCTACACCCCAGTTACAGAACATGGGACCCAGCGAGGTATCCAGATCAATGCAGCAGTCCTCCAGTTCTGCAGACTGTGGAAACAGCATAACTTTAAGGGACTCTGAACCCAAAAGAACCCTAATACCCCTTACCATGGCAATAGAAGGGAAGGGCCACATAGGTCACAGAAAGTTTGTCAAAGAATGTTAATGGGCAGAACTATGGGACACAACAACATAGCTTCTTCTCCTGTAGTTAAGACTGGGAGGGCTTCTGTCAAGCCATTACACTGTTACCAAAGCTGATTTCCACCCTGCAGATTAATCCAAGAAAATATAAAATATACATAATATTTTGTATAGACTTTGGATCTTGTTAATTTTGGTATGTGGTGCTTTTATTTTTAAGTACTCTATAATAAATCTTATGAAATTAAAAACATAAATATCAATATCACAGTAATAAAATGTAAATAAAAGTGATAAAGGGGGAAATCTATAAGCAAAAAAACCACATACACTCTGTGGTAGTTAGTTTTAAATCTTAACTTGCCACAACTTAGAATGACCTAGAAAAAATAACCTCATTTGAGTAGCTTTTTAATCAAATTAGTGTTGGAGTGAGTGTTTCTGTGGATGGCTGTCTTGATTGTTAATCAGTATAGGAAGATCCAGCCCATTGTGGGCAACATACTTTCCTAAGCAAGGGGCTTGCCATAGAAAGAAGAAATAGTGTTCAGCACAAGAAAACAGGCAATATGGGTGCATTCATTCATCTCTGCTCTTGACTGTGGATGTGATGTGACTAGCTGCTTGAGTTCCTGCTGTGGCTTTCTCAAAATGGAGGACTCTAACTTGGTATTGTAAAGTAAAATAAACCCTTTCTTTCCTCAATTGCTTTTTGTCAAGGTGTTTTATCACATCAATAAGCATGAAAGTAGGACACCAAGAGATGTGCAAAACACAACAAAGAAAGTCAAAAAACACAAAATCACACCCACTCAAACATACTCATAAGCTGATAGTTTCTCAATAACAGAAAACAGAACATTTCCAGTTGAAGTGTTTGAAAAACAAAAAACAACTTCTGAGTTTTGATTTTTAGAAAGGATCAACAGCCAAAGGAATTATTCTATCAAATAGATAGGAAATTTCATTAAAGACCTGGAAAAAAAGTTATTAAATCAATGAAAGACATAATAGACAAGAAAGTTTTCAAAGTGAATGAAGAGATTAGTAAGGTGGAGAAAAAAATTAAAAACATGAAAAACTCACTCAAAAAATTAAGATGCTGAAAAAAGGAACCAAATAGAAGTTCCAGAAATGAAACAATCAATTAGCATATAAAATACACTATCAAAAGATAAAACAAAATAAATAAAATAAATGTCAAGGATAGAAAACAAGGTGGAGGAAATAATACATGCAGATATATGCAGAGAGGGAAAATTCAGGAAGCATGATGAAAACTTTGTCCCATTCAAGAGGCCAGACTTGGCATAGACAACTTACTCGATGAAATCACAGCTAAGAATTTCCCAACCCAGATAAACACACATCTAAACCTTGAAATGAAATATTGTCAACAAATATTACCACACTCAGAGAAATTGTCTACTAAAATTGATGGAGAAATTATATCTTAGGATAAATAGAAGGTACAATAACTCATGACATCTAAGGCATCACTGCAGAACTGCAGAAAATTTTGAAAGAAATAAATTCACAGAGGAGAAATGAAGACAGTTTCACAAACAAGAACATGAGAAAAACCTGTACTCTATGGAAACAGAGAAAAACTAGGAAAGAGTCAAGCATGGTTTGCAGAGCAAACCAGCAAATATTAAACAATGCCATTAATATGGAATTTTGCATTTATTGATTTGTGTATCTTGAACCAACCTTGCATCTCTGGAATGAAACCAACCTGGTTGTGACACGTAACCAATGAAATTTCAAATATAGTATGTGTTTTGTTAATATTTTTATATGTAGGATCACTAAGGATATTTTGATTTATAGTTTTTTTTTTCATTTTATTGTTTTCTGTGGTTTTTGGTATCAGGATCATATTGACTTCATAGAATAAGATTGAAATTATTCCTACCTTTTTATTTGAGATAGAGATAACAGTCATTTTGATAGATTCAGAAAAGACATTTGACAAAGAACCTCACTGTTAATCAATAAGTTTACCAATAACGTCAGCAATTTTCAGAAAGAAAGAAAGAAGAAAAAGAGAAAGAAAGAAGAAATGAAGGAGTATAAATGACCAAAATATTTTAAAATCTTCAATACCTTAGTCATCATATAAAGATGAATTAGTAGTACTTTAGTAAAGGACGTTTGGCATTTGGCAAAGACTAAGGATGCAGAGAAAAGGAAACTTTTTTTCTCTTTAATTGAAAATAGATTTTTTTCCTCACATAATATATCATGTTTACAGTTTCCCCACCCTCACTCCTCCCAGTTCCTTCCCACCTCCCCTTCCATCTTGACCTGCCTCTCTCTGTCTTTCTTTAGAAAACATATAAACTACTAGGATATTATGATAAAAAATAATACAAATAAATGCATCAGACTAGGACAAAACAAACAAGGAAAAGAACTCAAGAATAGATACAAGATACAAAGATAAATGCAGAGACCCACACATTCGCATACTCGGGAATCCCATAAAAGCAATAAATTGGAAGTGACAACATGTGCAAAGGATACAATAGAAATATATACAAATAAAATAAAAATGGATAGGTATAATTATTTTTTTAAATTCCTGGCATAACATTGTGAGACAAGGAACCTCCAATGGTATCAATTGACTTCATTTCCTGTTGCCCATATACTGCTGGGCATACATCCTACCCTTAATAAAATCATAGACCTGTGAAACTCAGAGTGGCAGCTTTAAGAAAAACAAGCAGAACTTCTATATTATATAGTAATACCACTCAAGGGCTTATACCCTAAGGAATCGATATTCATGTTAATGCTCCTCTGCTCACAATGGTAAGAAATGGAGTCAGCCTAGATGGCGGTGAATACATGAATGGCTAATGAAAATATCTCACACATAATCAATAGAAATTTATTTATTAATAAAGAAAAATGAAATGATGACAATTCTGAAAAACTGGTGGAACTGGAAAATAATATATGAAGTGAAGAAACTCAAGTTCAAAAAAGACAAATCTACGTGTTCTTTCTCATAAGGAGAGTCTAGGTTCTAAATATTAAGCCTGCATATTTAAGTGGAAATAAATGTGTACAGAAACCAGGAAATTTAAAAGGGGCCATGAAAGTGAAAACCACTAAAGGAACAGATTGAGGAAAGCAACAGCCCATATGAAGTGGGCGTAAAAGGAGAAGGGAGACTTATGAAAGTGGAAGGAAAGTGGGTAGGGGAGATGGAAAAATGGAGAAAAGAGTGAGAACTGTTGCATGTCAAGTGCACATGTAGAGACATTGTTTTTGTCATGGTTTCCTCAAAACTGTATTTACATAGCATTTGTGTTGCATTAGATATTAAAACAATAAAAAAGATATGGACAACAAAACAATATCAAATATTTTAAAACCTACTGAACGTAATGTACTTCAGATTCAGTACAGAGTTGTTGAATGGCTTGTCTACTTGAAGTTTCAAGAGACACTCAGGGATACAAATACTAATGTGTGTGTGTGTGTGTGAGAGAGAGAGAGAGAGAGATACATATATACAAGCATATACACAAAGACAACATACACACATATATGTATCTGTATATATATATATATATATATATACATACATACACACATACATATATATGTGGCTTATAGAACCGTACAGGGAGACTCTAAGAAAGGAATGAGCCCTCAAAGAAACAAAAGGAATCTTCTCTTAAATGATGTCTATATTTAAGATGGTTTATTATCTGTGCTGTGTTGAGTTGCAAAACTAGCATTATTTGTCAAGCATACTTACTATTGTATGCGAGAGGTAGATAGGCATCTCTCCAAAAGGAATTGCAAATCAAAGTAGATTTTGAAAACACTTAGCCATTAAAAGCTTAATAAGTACATTTTTAGTTTCAGAATTTTCCAGAATTGCTACTATTCCAATGTGGATAGACAAGTCTCTGGAATAAGAATGTAGTATTTAAAGTGATGCAATATTAAAGTACTGGGATCCCATTGAACAGCATTTATCTCATACTGAAACACGGAAGAGACAGTTGACCTTGGTAATGTTAAAAGTCTAATATTTGTGACTGCAAATATTTTCTAGATTTAGAAAATTTTATACTTTAATATGACTGTTGGAATTTAATAAGCCTAAGATGACTATTTTGAAAAGCTAGAATAGGGTTTGGTTTTTTTTTTTTTTTTTTTTACTTTTTTCTGTTTTTTAAACAAAACCAAAGAAACATTTTTTTATATAGCACAGTCCAATACTCACATCCATTATTTAGCTAAAACAAACAGAAGGATACCTAGAAGAAATTTCAGGTGCACAGTGAGTCTCACGTGGTGCTTCAAGGTTTTCTAAGGGGTTAGCGTTGCTTCACTTCTATTATTTAAGATTTCTTCAAGAAAATGGCCCAAAAGCATAGTTGTAGCTAGATTCAGAGTTTGGTGAACTTGAAGAACTACAGAAAGGCAAGACTACGGGTGATGTTTTAGTCAATGCGGCTGACAAAGTATCTTGTTCAATTGTTAGTTCTCTGTGTCTCCCTCCCCAGTGTTATGCTTCCAAACACAAGTCAATCAATTCAATTAAAACTCATATTCACACATATGATTAGTTGGTTTTCCCATAGGAGGGATTACATGTCTGACTATATAAACTTGGTCATGAGCTGCTTTCAACCTTAGAGGTTTATCTATTATGGTATGAGCAATACATCAATGGCCATATCACCAAAGAAAAGTGACTCTTCATTTTTCATATTGAATTGTTTGAAAGTATGAAATAAGAAAATACATATTTACTTAATCTAATAGTTAAAAATAACTCTAATTTCATAATCCCATTGTGATTTATTCTTTAAAAATTTCATAAAGGTACAAAATGTATTTTGATCCAATTTACCATCCACTATCTGCACCCCTCCTCAAGCTCTCTTCAGGATCAACCAACCTATTTCTCTCTTGAATTCACATCTTTTACTATTATCATTGGCCTGCCTCATCCAGTTAGTGCTGACTATGTATGGATTGTCCATGGGTCCATCTCTTGAGGCATGAGCAACCAGCATAAAGTAGGTGTGACCAAGGCCCCACTGCCAGCTGAGGAGCTACTGACATCTTATGACTCACTGTTAAGGGAAGAAGAGTCACTTTTCTTTGGGGATATGGCCATTGATAGATCACTCATACCCCAATAGATGAACTCCCAAGGTAGAAAGCAGCTCAGATTGTGGATATAAGCATAAATGTTAAGAAGGTAGTTTGATTATATGACCAAATAATGAAACATCACTGGCAGCTTCTCTACACCTAGGGTGTGTGTGTGTGTGTGTGTGTGTGTGTGTGTGTGTGTGTGTGTGTGTGTGTGTGTGATCTTCCGGGTAATGAGCTTTTGACCAAGTTTATATAATCAGACATGTAATCCCTTCTGTGGAGTCAGCTTCAAATCTGACCAGTTGGTTTCCTCTATAACCACCATGCCACTATTACACAGTGGGCACAACTAAGTGGAAAAGGTGATATTGGAGTATGCAGGGCCAAGTGCTGAGAAGATCACTGTTGACGTTGCTCCTGTAGCAGCCTCCATGGCATGTTTCAGCCCCATGAGAACTAGCTATCAGGTAGAGAGTCTCTTGATCCTGCTCAGATTGATTTCTCGATGTCCTGCAACCAAAGTGTGTGAGGTGTTCAACAATATAGCCTTACCATTTAGTTGTAGTGGACATCAGGAATGATAGTAATGTTGTTTTGGATTCCTCTCAAGTACCTCACCCCCCACACACACACACGCGCACACACACACACACACGCACACACACACGCACACACACACACACACACACCAACAATTCATAGGACGGGATCCACTTGTCACTGAGACTTTCATTAACTAACATTTTGCTTGTGAACACTTAAACCATATTTATAAAAATGAAGACTCTGTCTACTATTCTTTGCTTCTAAGCCCTCACCATAGCGGCCCCTGGGTCTACACTGACAGATGTGTAGGTGTTTTTTAGCATTCACTGTGACAGTATTCTAGCTTCTTACCTGAGTTCCAAAGCATCTTCTTATAAAAGGAAAGAAGAAAGGATTTGATATATTATCACCACATTCCTCTGTTAGCAGTATCTATTTTTTCCTATCTTAAGCTACTCTATTTACTACTAAAAACATCAGAACTTCATTGAAGACAGTTTTGGCGGCTAAGAAATCCAAGATGAAGGTGCCAGCATTTGGAAGGCTCTGTGCTGCATTATGATGTAGCCGCAAAAGAGCAAGTGTGAATATCTCTATCTTTAACCCCACGCAGAAAAGAACCCTCATGATGGAAGCATGTTTTAAGGTACCTCTTCCTAACACTACTGCATCACCAACATTTGAGCTAGCAGGTGACTTTAATTTTATTCCATGTTCTAATGTTGAAACTGGTCTTGGTAGTATCACAGCTGCTACAAGAATTTCGACAATATCATTGTAGAGATGAAATTTGAGGCATGGCTTCTGTAGATGGTGTCGCCAACTCCTCAATTCAAGAACCATCAAAGTCATCATTTGCAGAGTAGGTCATGGAGTTGGCTGGTGACTAGAAAGGGAAAGTGGGTCACCCTACCAGCCTAAAAAGAATTCATCTGTGAAGCTCTACAAAAGCCCTACTTGGAGCATCGCATTATAGCTATGGGTTGCTGAGAAACAAATAGTGCTGAAAAGAACAACCTGCCAGAAGGGTTGAATCACTGCGCAGTGTGCTATTGTGTGTCATTTGGAAGGCAGAGACGGACTACAAAAGAGCAATAGCACAGAGAAATGATGAAGAATCACTAGGTAGAAACGCCTTCTGCAGTCATTTTAGTCAGATTGACCCTAGGGACAACATTCCTTTTCAAAAGGGTGCTCAGCACTACTAAAACAACTGACAACATATAGTGAGTGTTCACGTTGTTCATGGTGATATTAGCGCAGTACAAATTGAAGGTACAGAAAGTAGGCGTCGTTTCCTTGATCTATCTGAAACACCAGTGTGATTAATTTAGCATTTAAGGTACAAAATTTTGTACTCGTCCATGTTTCACCTCCCTCATCTCCTCTTAGCATTGCCAACAGGGATTCTTTCTAGTGCAAACAACTGGACTATGTGAACATCTGGGATTTATTTGAATCTTTCACTTAAAAGCATTTTCCCTGTGTGACTTACAAGTGAAAATAAAATTCCATATAACATAAAAAAATCTATTATTAAAACTCCTTAATGTTTCCCCAAATTGTTAAAGTCAATACTTCAAAATTGCAAAACTTCTTTTCTCAAATTTTTTTATTTAGTTAATTTATTCAGATTACAACTCAATTCTTATCCTGTCACTTGTTTCTTCCTGTTCCTCCCTCCCTCTTGCTTTCACTCTATTCCCCTTCCCTAGGTCTAAGACCAAGGGGGACCTCCTCCCCCACTATATGGTCATAGGCTATCAAGTCTTCTCTTGGTAGCCTGCTTATTCTTTCTTTGAGTGCCACCAGGCCTCCCCACCAAGGGGAAGTGGTCAAATATGAGGCACCAGAGTTCATGTCAGATCAGAACTTCTTGAGGATGCAAAAAAAGAAAATTAAGATAAAATCCAAGCTGCCTCACATCTGTGCATGTAATGGGCTTCACCTGGGCAGCTCCTCTATTTTTTTTCCCTTAAGATGCAGCTCATTTGCAATGTCCTCATGACCACCATCCTAACACCCAGTCTACATTAGACTTTTCTTCAGATATTTCCCATTAGACTTCCCTGAGGCCACAGTAATTGCCTGTTTTCTGATATCCCTTCAAAGTTTCTGGAAGACAGAGACTATCTCTTAGTTCCACCTGTCTAGATAATGTCATGCACATAGATGCTATGTAAATGTTTTCAGAGTAACTACAGCAATTATCATTTTAAAAAATCTCTAAAGAAAGGAGAAATGACTGAAAGCTGACAAAATTGATCAGTGAATGGTGCTAGCAACCTGCCCAGAGACATTTATTACTCCGGCTTAACATTTTTTTCAATAGCAGAATACCAGATGTGAATACAGGAAATGTTGGACACTTGTTGTCAAGATGTTAAGTGTAGAAAACAGAGACACTGCTACTCCTGGAGGTATCTGAAAAAAGATACCTCTCATTGTTTTCCACAGGTATGCCTACAGTTTGCAGAAGATGAAAATCTTTCTCAGCTCAAATACAGAAGTCTAAACTGGATGCTGATACAGGATTTGTTTTTCTTCCTTGCTTCCAAGATGATTTCTCCTTTATGTTTTTATCTATTTACCAAAGTAAAAAACACAGTCTTGTCTGGTAGAATTAAAAACACAAATCTGCTCCAGATTAATTGAGCTGAAGCTGAGAAATTGGAGAAATTGTATCTTCTATGCCTCTCTGAGGCCATCTGCTTCTCTCCTGCTGAGACTGTTACTCTTGTTTCTTTAATGTGGAGACTTTTGCATTGGTGGCTGTAAGCAGCTCAGTGGCTTTTTTGCCTTAAACCATGGGTGCTGTAAAGAGTGTGCAGAAAATCACAACAAAATACAGACAAAACTCTGTGGAGTAAAAAAAAATTGTCTTATGTGGCACATCCAAATTTAGAATGTCATGTGTCTGTAAATGTATCATTCTGAAAACTCATCATCTTAGTGGTCAGAGTTTTTAGCTGTGCTTGTATGAGTTATTGTATGCATTTCTTGGTCCATCAGAATGGTATTAGCAAGTAGGAACATTATGGCAACTGCTTGCCACACAATCACACGCATGTAATAGAGAGAACCCTGACTCAATGGATTCACCAATGTAGCACAAGAAGGGGTGAGTTTACTTATGTTATTGGTAAGAGATTCAGAGATAGTTTCAAACAAAGAGGAAGGGGCAGGTGCTTGCTTTAAATTTTATTCTTTGTCATACCCCACTCTCCACTCAACTGTGGAGAATGTCCTGTCCATTGGCTAGATCTGGGTAGGGGTTTGAAGTTTACGGCCTGTATTGTCCTTGGCTGGTGCCATAGTTTGAGCAGGACCCCTGGGCCCAAATCTGCCTGTAAGAATGTTCTACTTGTAGGTTTCTAGGACCCTCTGGATCCTTCTACTTTGCCATTCTCCCATGATTCTCTCATCTAGAGTCCCAATAGGATGCCCTCCCCTCTGTCCCAGTTTCCTAGTAAGTGAAGACTTTCATGGGACATGCCCCTTGGGCTACTGTCCAGATATAAGTGAGTATATACCATTTGACTCTTTCTGCTTCTGGGTTAGCTCACTCATTGTGATCATTTCTAGTTCAACCCCATGTATTTTTTTAAGTAACAATAATGTTTCTTTAAAAATATTGTAAGTTTGTAAATTCATCATATGAGTGCAATCTAAATTGAGAAATTATTTATAAGTAAAAATATTCTTTGTACACTATTGATAAAACAGAAACATTTTCAATTAAGGAATGAACCACATGTAAATGGTATCAATCAGTAGTTGACTTTTTGTTCTGACTCATCAACTTTGTCTTCAAAGTTCACATAGAAGGCTCCAGATTATCATTCGTTTTATTTTATTAAGACTGAGTAATACTTTACATGTGTGCATATCACGTTGTGTTTATTTGCCTGATGTGTTGATAGAATTTAAGTTACTTTCACTCTCTGGAGTCCGTGTTCTCAGTATGGGGGCATTAATACCTAAATATGGACTTGCTGAATGACATGGCAAGCTAACTTCCAACTTTCTAAAGAAATACAATACTGTTTCCCACAGTGGCTGTACCACTTTACCTTCGCACCAGTGAAGCACAGAGGTTCTAATTTCTGTACCTTTCCATTCTTAAAATGTAAATGCTTCTAAAATACACCAGTCTCCAGCTTTCTTCAATGGAAATTTAATTTTTCAATGACTATATGTATTGATGCACCTTCAGGAACTGTTGGCATATAAGTTCAGAGATATTGCTTCGCACTTGATACTTCTCCCAGTTATTTTTACAGGCAGATCTTTTAAAAGATACTGTAAATGATTATCCCCACATCATAGATAACTAAATGGAGTACAAAGAAGATATGCACACTGTACCCAGTACCACACCACTAGTAAGTGAAAGAGCAAGAGTCAAAGCCATGTCTTTCCAGGTGCGCATGGACCTCTTGCCGTCTGAGCAGGGCTGTCTCTGTGTCTGGGTGAATGATTTGTGCTCTGAGGGACTCTAATCTACCATGTAATGTTTGGTGTTGTTTCTGGTGTCACTTGGTGTGTTTGCAGAACAAAATGAACAACAACAAAAAACCAAAACACTTGCCTCTAATAAGTTCTTCCTCTTCAAGCCAGATGTCAATATTATTATTCTGCCATTGAGATGAATAAATAGAGAAGAATTAAAAGTATGGGAGAAAGAAAATGTGCAGGGCTGTGAAAGGATTTGCGGGCCAGTCTGAGGCTTAGGTGTTTGCATGTCATGATGTGTTTTGGTGGCTCAAGGATCTATACAGCTTCATTCTGGCTTTCTTCTTGCTTTCCAGAAGTCTGTCATTATGAATGACTTCTGGGTATGAGCTCTTCTTTATCTTACTTAGATTGTGAAATACAACATAATTTATTTAAGCGATGTACTTGCCCCAAAGCAATAAACATCCTTTTAGTGCATAACACACAGTTTAAATGTCTACTTGATATTTTCATAATGCACAAAGCATCAACCAAAAAGGATTTCAGGACGAAAGTGTCTGGTCTTCCCTCAAGGCCACACAAACTACAGATTATAGCTGCCATCAACATTGGCCTCTCATGTCCTGGAAAGATTTATTACCTGCTATAGATGTACTTTTCAGAAAGAGCAAGCAAGTGATTCTGTCCTTGCACAACACTTTAAAATACTAACCACTTATCTGTCAAAACCACAGCCTTACTCCAGCGAAGCAGAAGTAGTCACAGATATACACAAATGAGTCCTTCTAGGTATCAAAACTTTTCCATTAAAGAGAATTATTGCCAGGCGGAAGTGGTGCACATCTTTAACCCCAGCACTTGGAAGATAGAGGCAGGCAGATTTCTGAGTTTGAGGCCAGCATGGTCTACAGAGGGAGTTCCAGGACAGCCAGGGCTACATAGAGAAACCCTATCTTGAAAAAAAAGGTGAATCATCAGTCCATCCCCTGTCACATCATCATTTATTTTCTTGGAAATCAGATTCTATTATATTGATATTTCCTAAAGTTTGCTTTGCCACAGATCCTAAGACTTTCCACGAAACAGGTAAAGAATGGGCATTACTTTGAGGGAAAACTCTACACCAAAAACATGAAACAGAAAGATAGAGATGATTGTTGTTAGAAAGAAAAGAGGAAGAGAGAGGGCAGGGGGGCTGGGAGGAGGGAGGAGGAAGAAAAAAAAAAGAAGTTCTAGTCAGCTCAGACATCTTTAGTGCTAATAGGAAGTGACAAAGTGACCTTTGTCCTAACTCGATTTCTAGTTCATTTCCATTTAACTACTCAAGCAACTTTGGTGAACAAAATCATGGGGCAGGGGGATAAAAGGAACAAAACCATAGAAAGAGTTGTCCTAGCTGATGGGGAGGACCATCGCGTTCTGGGAGTTGGTGTCTGGTTAGTTGTTATGTAGGAAAGAAAACCTGTGCTACCTAACTCCTTCTGACCATTTTCGCTAAAATGTGAGATTTGGCTTAGACATAAAAATATCCAGTAAATAAACATCCAATCATTTTTAACACTGACTTCTGACTAAAACAATACTGCTAATAACTGTTAATAGCAACAAGTTTACATGTATTCTAACAATGATTCAACTAACATTTCCCCTCCCCCAACTCCCTTCTCTTCTCCTTCCCTCTCTCCTTCACCACCATCCTCTCCTTCATCGCAAGGTCTCCCTATGTTGACATCCTGGCCCCCAGAAACACAGCATAAGCCAATCTATTGAGTACTCACAGAAAATGCTGGTGCCTCAATGCTCAGCCACACCCTTCTTCTAAACTCATAGTGTGTGAGTTTATTTACATTCTCGTGACTCATGTTCTGTTTTGTTCTCCGCCCATTTCCTTTTTGGAATCATTATTTGCTTCAATCATTCATTTAGTATGACCTTTGATTGTCTTAATGTTATTTGGTAAATTTTCACATATACATTAATTCCTGCTGTTTTTAAAGACTTACTCTCATTCTTTTTGTTTTGTTTTGTAATTATTTATTTTTATTAAATATTTTATATTTTTACATATACATTTATATTTATATTATCACACATATATACAATAAACTACCTACAGCAAGAAGAACCATATCACAATCAGGAATTATATAAATGTTACATTCCTAGAGTTATAGTTATGAGTCTTTGGCAGCCTTGAGGAAAACATTTTTTTCATATCTTGGTGCATCTTAAAATTCTGAATGTAAATCAATATCTATCATATCTTGGCATTATCAACTCAAAACGTCTCTCTAGACCTAAGAACATCTTAACCCCTAAACAACCAAGCTTAATTATAAAACTAAACTATCTGGTCTTGGTTGCATGTATGTGTGTCTTCATGTGTGTATTTGTATGTGAATGAAGATGCCTACGGAGGCCAGAGGCATGAGGTCCCTCTGAAGTTGACACTGCCAGGCAATTGTGAGCTGCCCGGCATGGGCACTGGGCACTGCACCTTGATCCAGCTGCTGTTATTCATTTGGGTGACAAATTTTAAAGAGTTCTTTATGATACATTAGGAATAAATTTGACTAAAAATGTAGAAATTACTAAAGTAGAGCCATCCTTCAAGGTTGACTGAATCGTGGAAACTAGAGAAATTTAAGCCACGGAAGCGTGTGTGTGTGTGTGTGTGTGTGTGTGTGTGTGTGTGTGTGTGTGTGTGTGTGTAGATGCTGGACGCCTGGGTCTTTGCTGGTCATACCTCCCTATTTTCCGTAAGAAAAGCATCTAGGTAACTGGAACCTATGGAAGCTTCCAGAAAAAAAAAAAAAAAAAAAAAAAAGTAGTGTCTAAAAGTCACCCCTTTGTGCTTGAGGTGCGACATCACAGAGTAGTGCCCAGACATTAAGGAGATGATTCTTACGGGGGGGGGGGGGGACTTAACAAGCAAATGGTGTGTCATTGAAAGGCCCTCTGCATGCCTATCATCACCGAACTTGGGAATCTAAGGCTTTGAATGATTCAAGGACAATCTGAGCTGCTTACAGATCCTCTCCCCACTTCCACACCCAAAGGAGCCTAGAAGAAGAGTAGCGCAACTCTGGTATGTCAGAAGAAGCGTAGTAGGGGTATTCTTTCAAAAGTTCGGACTGCACTTCAATCTCTCATGTCCAGCCATTATAATAGAAAGGGGACAAACAAGATAACCAGGGAAGGGGAGTTGGGGGAGGGGCTTAGGGGGTGAGGAAAGCAGGCTGGGGAGGGATGGGGCGGGGGAAGATGGAGAAGGACAGAATCCTGACCCTTCTGAAGCCTAAAATGAAATGGCCTGTTTGTAAGACTTCTCCGCCCGGAACTTAGGACCAACAGCAATCAGGATGGACTGAAAGTCCATTGCTCCCTGAGGCCCTGCTGCTTGCTTTGTGGTGAGAAGGAAAAGGTGGCTTGGTGCATCAGCGTCTGGAGGGAGGCTCCCAGCTGTTGGCTAGCTTTCTAGGTGATGGATGTGCATGAGCAATTCCCTTAAACAAATGATTTTCTGCCAAGGACAAAAACACTGGAAGCTCATCCAAAAACTCCTCTGCAACTGAAGTTGCAACGAAGTGGTCACTCTGTCTACCTTCCTCAACAGAGAGGTGACCCTGTTCTTGGCAACCATTTCCACACATGAACCAGAGAAGAGCACCTCCTTCGTCCTGGCCTTTGTCTTAGCCTCACAGCTCACTGCAAACTCTCTTTTACCACGAATGTAATAGCTTTCCTAGGAGGGTGTGGCCGCGGCCGTAATGCTTTCTGACGCTTTCATCTGTTCTATCTTTCTTAAAACAACAATAACATCACATCCATACCCTCCCAAAAAAAAGAAGGGAGAAAAGAAGAAATCCCAAGCCTCTCCAAGCCCCCACTAGAAAACCTACTGACAAGCAGCAGTAACACACAGCCAGTGGGCCAATGTCTTGACCATCGCCGTCTGGTATCTGACCACTTTACATCTGCTCAGAGGTAAGAGGAGCGGCTTCGAAGAGTGTAATTTTCAGCCTTTCTCCCCAAATTCTTTACATCAGGAGTGCTTAGTATGGCCTCTTCCTAGCAACTGGAATCGCAGAAGCCACAAAGCCTACTTGCTAGGTTCTCTGTTTTCCTTCGCCCCATCTCCCGGCCTAGCGGGAGAAGCTAGGCTCTTTCACCAGCAGGGGCCGCTGTTCACTCGGAGCAGCCTCCGGGCCGCGGCCACAGCCCGCGCCTCCCACGGCCCCTCCGGCCCAACCCGCCAAGTTCCAAGAGCTCCCAGACGAGCGTGCGCCGAGAACGAACACTGCCCTGGCAGCACACGGCGCACACGAGCCAGCTTGCGGCGCGCCCTGAAGAGGTTCCTGAGACAAGCGCGGCCCTGGGACTTTGAAAGGGAGGTTTAGAAACCCGGAGCGCACAAGTGATCAAGCCAGCGCTCCTTCCGGCACCTGTTCGTCCCGCGCCACCGCTACCCGGCTCCCCACCCCTTCGATCTTCGTCTCTCTGGCGCCCGAGTGCTCCCGGGATGAATTCAGTGCTAGGCAACCAGACCGAAGTGGCTGGCCTGTTCCTGGCCAACAGTAGCGAGGCACTGGAGCGCGCGGTGCGCTGCTGTACCCAGGCGTCGGTGGTGACCGATGATGGCTTCGCCGAGGGCGGCCCCGACGAGCGCAGCCTGTACATCATGCGCGTGGTGCAGATCGCAGTCATGTGCGTGCTCTCGCTCACTGTGGTCTTCGGCATCTTCTTCCTCGGCTGCAACCTGCTCATCAAGTCCGAAGGCATGATCAATTTCCTGGTGAAGGACCGGAGGCCGTCTAAAGAGGTCGAGGCAGTGGTCGTGGGGCCCTACTGAGTGGCCTCGGGTAGCCCACGGCGAGTGCCCAGGGCACCTCCAGTGCTCCGCCAGCTATGATGCACCCCTCACCATCACGGACTGAGTAAAGCAAACCTGTCGGAGTCAGTTTTTCTCTCTTGACTTCTGCCTTTGGAGAAAATGTGACCAATTTCTGATCGCTCTCCCAAAAGGCCTCAAGCAAGACTGTAAATGTGGAGCGCCCAGCCCAGACTTCGGGATTCAGCAGCAGGTGGCAAAAGAGGGTGATTAGGGTGCAGAACTTTGGGAGTGGCTTGGGAAGCGGGGAGATGGACTTGGGGAAGGCCCCCTTTCCACCTGCAGGTGGGCCTAGCCCTGGAGACAGCTGGAGAGGCCAAGCGAGGCGGGGTGTAGGTGTGCGTGGGTAGCCCAGTGACCAGAAAAGTGACCTGTTTATACACCTCGCTGCAGATCTAATAGGAACATAGGCGCCTGTAGGTTTTATGACCTACTAGGAGAATGGAACTTTGATCGATAGTAACCTGTGGTTTTAAGGGATTCGTGTTAGTTTGCTTGAATACAAATATTTGGTAAGTCTTTTATGCCCTAGTGGCCTGTTCGCCTGCCTGCGGGTTAGAGGTTTTTTTTTGTCATAATGGGAGGAGGGGTGGGGGGAGGGGAGCCTGAGACTGTGAATGGGGTTAAGTGCTTTCTCTTAGTGTATTTCCAGCTGGGTCTTTTGGGGGAGGCTAGCGCTCCAGCTAAGCCCGAGACAAAGATCCAGAGTAGAATTCTTAGCTCGTGTCTGCACGGTTTGGTTTACTCCACAAAAGTGCTCTTGATATCTGTGACACCGTTTGACTTTTTTCTTATTTAACTTTTCCGTAATAAATGTAAGATTTAAGTGTTTTGTTTCTGGCCTCCTGGTAGTCACTCTATTCTACTGGCGGTGGGAGGGGGGGGGCGCGAAGGTGGGCTGTGCAGAGTCTGGTTCCCAGCCAGGAGGTTTCGCCTGGCCAGGAGCTGCGATTCCACTTACTACATCCTTAGATGCCTGAAGGGAAGGAGGGACTCGTCAGAGAGCCCAGAGAGCCCGGGGATTTGTGACACACACAAAGCTCTAGGCACAAACGCCATCTCGAAAACTGCAGCCTTTGTTTTCTCGAATATTTATGACTAAATCCCATTTTGTCTCGGATGTCAGGTAGGTCCCCACAGGAAAATTACACTTCCGTAGCAGGCTCCTTGGGGGAACTCTAGGTTACCCCGCTAATGAAAGGAGGAGACAACCAAGCTGGTCTTTTGGGAGTGCGGCTTCCCCAGACTCACGTCAGCAGTATGGCACTAGGATGCTGCTCCAGAAAAAGAAAAGAACAGTTTCCAAGGAAAAGTGGCTACCAAAGTTCGCAAACGTTGCCAGAGTCTCTAAGTCATGAGGCATTTGTTGTTTTTGTTGTATTACGTTTTCTAGAGAAAGGAGGATAAGGGAGCAATGAAGAAATGATAAATGTTTGAGGTGATGAGTTAATCCCACAATGGACACATATATTTACAGGACCTCATTGTGTCCTGTAAATATATGCAATCCATCAATTAGTTAAAAACAGCACACACAGAGAGAGAGAGAGAGAGAGAGAGAGAGAGAGAGAGAGAGAGAGAGAGAGAGAGAGAGAGAGAGAGAGAGAGAGAGAGAGAGAGACGAGGGAGACTGAGACAGAGAGAGAGAGACAGACAGAGACAGACAGAGAGAGAGACAGAGACAGGAGAACTGAACCTCTGTTTGCCTCTCTAGTCAACTATTAGACTTGGGTCAGGCAAAGGAGTTAGCCCTGGTCTGATGCTGAAGACTACTACAACGCAAACTGGAAAGCCTGGACTGGAATTGCTACAGATGGAGGACCGCACACGGCACACGTTTAGGGCACAGAAACTGAACAGTGCTATAAGAAGGGCCTAGAAAATAACCAGAAGGTTCCGATACTTTGAAGTTTAACTGGGCCAAACGTCTGAGCAGTTTTTCTTTCTTAGTTTCAACCAGGATGCTTAACAATGAAAAAAAGAATGCAAAGATTACACAATAACAGCTGTAATAGCTCTGCAAAATAGCAATGAAATGTTCTATCTCTACAGAAAGAAATAGCACAACTTATACAAACACGCCCTGTGCCTCAGAAGACTGGGTTTCTCTCAGAGTTAACCTTACTAGGAATTGTAGTTTAGAGATTTGGGGGTTCAATATTAATAGTGTCAAGCTTAAGTGCATATACACAACACACACATACATACACGCACACACACACAAATTTGGCCTGTTTAGTCTTTTTAACAGGGAAAGGCTTGCTTGTTTCTTTTCCTGTGTGGGGAGCCGTAGGGCCAACAGTCAACAGACAGTTATGCTAAGTCAGAGAACACAGTGTATGTTTGTTCATGTGTGGGAGAGGAAATGAGATGTTTTATTTTGTAGACAGTTTCTGTGGCACCAAGTTAGTCGGCTGCCTCCATGTTTCGGAGGAAAACAAAACGCTGTGATGAATTCACCTTGTAACAAGCCAGACATCTAAAGTTTAACTCTTGTGTTTGTATCTGCAACACCCACTGAGGGTCAGTTTGTCCTGTGGATTTATGACCTCACCAGTGGGATTAGTGTACTGGAGATGAGGGTTTACAGTTTCAAAAATCTGCTACAGTTACTAGGAATCTTTCTTTATAGTCTGATGTTTTCAAAATGCATGCTCACGGCTAGCTCCAGACAGTGGGCAGGAATTCAGCCTACAGGCCAGTTGACGTTGCCTACATGGAACAGGTTTTCATTGAAAACCAAAGTCCTACAAATTGAGAAAATAGCCCCTTATACGATTGAAGGCATCCAACATCGCTTCTGCCCTCATGCTAGGATTTCTTCACCCCCCTCTCACATCTCCCGTGGACCCCAAAAACCAAATGTACACCTTCATTTCTCCATCCATATTTGTTCTCTCCTGTACAGAAATTGTGACTGTGAGACAAAACCGATGCTGTAAAGGTTAGTCCATCGGTAGAAAGGCTATTGGGACATAGTGCTGAGATCTGTGACCCATGCGTTTCTGGGAAATGCGGTCTGAAACACAGAGCCCTGGACACAGTCTCATGCCAGCAACCCTTCTCTCCAGGTCACGCCCATTTGTTACTTAGAGAGATGCCAAGTGGTTCTGGTTTTTATAGGTGAGGCAGCGAGAAGCTTTTTACACACCCTCTTCCCTGGTGGCCACACAGCAACCACTTTTCCAGACCCACACCGTGCCTTCTGCTGTGTCTTTGAATCTCCCCGTGTTTCATTTGAACAAACACATTAAATGAAACTCTTAGTGCCGCCCAGAGTTTATGAAGTGATGTTTTTTTTCTCCCCCTCACCAACAAGCTTTCAGGAAAGTAGGCTTTGAACCTTATTCATTTCACCTAAGAAAACCATGTTAGCCTAAAGAGATTAGGAACTGAGAGGGGAAATACAGACAGGGCTGCCTGCTGTCCTGCCTTTACGTTTACCATGCCTTCGGTAACGATGTGGAGCTAACGATGGGAGGGGAAGGGTGCCACTCAGCTTTCTGTAAAGAGCTTTCCTGATGTGTTCAGCCCAAGAGGGACTTATCTGATAAGTCCCAAGGCCTTCCTGGAACTACAGCAGGGACAGAGCAGAGCTTTTTGTGAGAAGCCGCTGACAGGTGAGCAGAATTTTAGGCCCGATAGACAGCCACTGATGCCCCTAAGCTTGACTGAGTGGCGTCCACAGGAGCAGCTTGTCCTAGACGATACATTTTATTTTATTTTATTTTATTTTATTTTCTAAGATCTGAAGATGGATCAAGGACTTAAGTGCTGGTTACCTTGAGGGAATTCAAAGCAGAGGTGAGCCTGCTGTAGGGAGTCTGAAGTCACAGTTACTTCCAGAGGGTAACCTGTGACTTCTGCCTCCCAATCTTCTTGGCTTCTCTGTGGCCCCCGAGTCAATCTGTGTCTTCTAGTGTTCTTCAAGGAGGGGGTGTGTGTTAGATGGTAGAACTTTGGACTCCCCTTGGTCTCTAAATGGCTGGGTGGGTGGCCTCAAAGTTCGTTGATTCTAAAGGGATATTTCAATTCTATCGAATTAATTTGCTTAATATTTTCGGGATGTTTTATAAATCTCTGCTATGTGACTTAAAAATGCATTTTATTTTCTAGTCTTGGCGTTTTTCAGAACTGTTTTTCTCACAAAACCCAAGGGCTTATCCACTTAAGGCACATTATTTTAAATAATCAAGACAAGATTCCGATAGCTCATGTACCATAATGTGATGTCATTGGATAAGAAAAAAAAAATCCCCTGAAACTGGGGAGCAAGAGGTTTTTGTAAGTACTCATTCAAATGAAAATGCAGTGTTACCTATAGAAATTTCTTGGGTTAAAGAGAAATTATTAACAGGTTTTTCTCCCCCAAAATACTTTACTTTTGAGGTTCAGCAACAGCATACAGCAGCTGTTCCAAACCCTGGCTTTTGGATTTGTCATTTTTATTGGTGTGTGTGTGGGGGGGGATTACAATGCAAGGAAAGAATTCCAGGTTTCAGTCTAAGATCCAAGCCTAGCTTGAAAGTCTGTTGAAGCAGTAAGTCTGTAGCAATCTCCAAAACAGAAATCAATACATCTTTTATACACCTGCCAAATCCCATTTAGACATGTGCACAAAAGCTCAAACAGGATATGTTTTAAAGTCAGCTCCAGCAGGAATTGATCCCTACCATCTGCATCTAAATGGTTGGTGGCTATTTCTTTTCGTGGCACGGTTCGCATTCTGGGTCTGTATTTTTACAACTGCTTAAGATGTTGAGAGTCCAGATAAATTCTGTAGTAACATCTATGATTTTAAAATTCTTAGAAATATGGATGCTTTCAGGAAATTAAAATATGTAGTTATTTTAAAATTACATAATCAGTTAAAGTGATCATAATTTAAAACTGAATTAATATTCATGTTACATTTGCTTTAATTTTAATATATTTGAGGAATGAAAAATATTTGAGCACAAGCTTCAATGAAGATTGTTGTAAGAAAACCTAAACGTATTTTTAAAATATTCATTTTGCAAATAGTAGCTTGCTTCGTAATCCAAACAACATCCACAAATGAGAATAACATGTCTTATTTTCATGTATTTTTAAAAGATAATGGGTAGTTTTTCTCCCTGAATATACGTAAGTTCTTGCTTGCTGCAATATTTTTGAGTGAGCGAATGTGAGAATAGAGTGATCAATACAGAAAAGGTCAAATCATCTGTGATGGTGCAGAAGAGCACTGTGCCCTGCCCCCTTCCAGCTGAACAGTACTGTGCCCTGCCCCCTCCCAGCTGAACAGTACTGTGCCCTGCCCCCTCCCAGCTGAACAGTACTGTGCCCTGCCCCCTCCCAGCTGAACAGTACTGTGCCCTGCCCCCTCCCAGCTGAATAGTACTGTGCCCTGCCCCCTCCCAGCTGAACAGTACTGTGCCCTGCCCTCTCCTGGTTCAGATCCAGTTTCCATTAAGTACTACTATCATGTGAACTCGTGACTCAAACTGCCATATAGTGTTTTTCCGCAATTATGTGCATACTGCACACTATACTTAACTGCTCAATAAAATGAGATAGTTCCTATACATTTGAAACATAAGACACAAGCACAAATATACAAAGGAGAAAGTGAAGAATCTACCCACAAGAGTCGGACACTAAAGAACTGTTTTTTGCTACTATTTTGGAGATTCCATAGTTCTATAAATATATGTATGCAATTATGCCATAGCCTATGTGTTGGCACAGTCTATTATAGCAAGGAAAAGTTACAGTTTTACTGATGATTATTATTTTTTCTTTGCTTGCCTTTCTCTCTACCAATTCTCCCATCATGATGCACAGCTTTCCTCGGTCACATCTAAAAGATATACTGCCCCCAAAGAGTCATTGATTTGTATCAGACCAAGACTCCAGATGTCTGATTGCTTTGGGAAAAGAATCCCCCTGGGATCCAGAGTGTCTCTTCTGCTTTATTTATTTTCCTGTAAGTTGAGCAGGATCCTGCAGTTTATATTCTAAGCAGTATTGATTATGGCAGGTGTGTGTGTGTGTGTGTGTGTGTGTGTGTGTGTGTGTGCCCACATACTGATATGCTCAGTTTTTTCCATGGTGTATGAAAGTGTTTAATCTTCTGCCAACCAAACATAAGCACTACATATCTTCCAATGCTATGCTTTATATTACTTATTTGTTTATAATAACAATAATACAATTAGAGAAAATTTGCAGGTAAATTATCTTGAAATGTTCAGTAAATAAAATAATAAAGCCTTACATTTATGTTGCTTATTTGCTTGGTTTTTCTTTTCTGTTTTTTTTTTTACTTGTCTCTTTTCTCTTTATTTAAATGCATGAAAAATTAAATAGATGAAGGAATGACTCAGGCTTAACAAAAGGACTTTCTCCAAGTCATCTCTATCACAAAGACAGTTGTTTAGTTTTTCTGGGGACAGAGTTTCCCCATGTAGCTCTGGCTATCCTGGAACTCAATATATAAACCAGGTTAGCCTTGAACTCACAGAGACAGACCTGCTTCTGGTTCCAGAGTGCTGGAATTAAAAGTGTGTGCCACTGCAGTCTGTTTTACATTTATGTTTTAAGATATATGCCTTTTTCTTCATTTACATAATAGAGGAAAGATAAAATCCCAAGAGATAAAAAAGTCAAAGACTATGTATTGTATAAACATGAAAAAAAAAAATGCAAAAGCTAACAGAAGTGAGAAAGGCTCCAGATTTGAAGGTCGGTGAAAACACATTTCTAGAAGTGTACTAGCAAATTTGGAACTAAATGGTAGTAAGAAAATTTTACCTTTAAACAATTTGATTAAAAAGTTTAAGTGCTGCTGACTGGTATGCCTCAGCACTGTGAGGCAAATGTGGACGCTGGTTGATTCCTTTCATGTTCCATTTTTCTTTGCAGCCATAGCCTAATTGCACACATTTTGTCGGTTGGCTGAATTGTTTTATTTGCAAGGGACAAAGAGGCCTGCCAGCCCTTCTTATATATGTCATCAATGAATATTCATTATTTAGCATCTATAATAGGCATGACTGCACTGGGTGCCACCTCAGGTTTTAGAAATGAAGTGCAAAGCACCATGGAACTTAAAGGGGCCTGTGACATTGCTCTTTTCATTCCAGATTCATGTCCACGTGTTCCTCAGCAATCAATGTGTAAGCTGCACACACTACAGTGTCTCCTCTAGGGGTAAACAGTTTTGGACTTCTTGGTAATTAATATAATAAGGTCTGAACAATTAAAATAATTTAAATTGACTTCCCTTCATGTCTTTAGGCAGCATACCCAAAGACTGTTTTACTTAATACATTCAAATTCAAGATGGGCAGGAACATGAAGGCCTGAAGAAAGAGCTCTAAATGAATATCTTGAAGCTACTTATATTTTTCTACAGATTCAGCTGAGGAGCAGATATTTCATTCATTTCCCACACTGTGAATCGTCAATGACTGAATAATTTAGAAGGTAATTTATAAAACTCCCTCTCGATACTACATATATAAGCGTCTTATGATTAAACCTCTACCCATGTTTTAAGTAGCATGAATTATCTCCTATAATAACTAAATTATTTAGCTTGAGTGGCCAAATTAATTATTATTGTTTTTCTTGTAATCAATGCAAGTTCAGTTCAAGCTCGTTTCAACATGAAAACTGAAACTGCATTTCCCTGACAGTGTTAAGCTGTAGATTCAAAGATCCAGCTCCATCACATCTATGTAAAGCTGCTGACTTATGTCTCCAGGTGCTTCTGCTCCCAGGTAAACTCTTTCCCCATGATGAAGAAGACAATCTATAGGCATGGACTCCCTTAGGCCTATGCTCACATGTTACCAATGTGACATTCACAGCAGAAAGACTTGACAGCCACACGACAACTCCTGAACAAATCTCTGCCTGGGTATGTGCAAGGGAAATGGTTTATTTAGTTAACGTTCCCTGGTACTTAAGGAGGATGTACTTAGTAGTCCATGGTACTTAGGGAGGATTATTTTTGTTAATGATCCCTGGTACTTAGGAAGGATGTACTTAGTTAACAGTCCTTGCTACTTAAGGAGGATGCATAGTTAATGGTCAAGGCCCATTGTATTATAAGAGGAAAGAGAGCAAAGGAAGTAGAGTCGGGTCCACCCAATCCACAGGGCTATTAGTCCTTGGTAGAATGGATTCTACTATTAAATGAAACAAACAAACAAACAAAAACTGGTGTGAGTGAAGTAAAAAATTGTCACCCAACTGAATGATTCCCACAACTAGAGAGAAGGCGTGACTTTCCAAAGACCTGCATAGTTGAGAAGGTAAAAAAGAGTTTCGTCTGCGCACAGATGGACAGAGCAATTGGATCTAGTGGGTTAGAATAGGAGAAGGAGGAAGAGGAGGAAGAGGAAGAGGAGGAGGAGGAGGAGGAGGAGGAAAGCTTGGGAAGGGGATGTATTAGGTGTAGGTATCTGAGAGATGGAGGAAGTTGCAGGATGGAAGTGACCCAATCGTATCTCATTGTATACGTGTATGAAATGTTTAGGTATACAGAAACAAAAAAATTTAAATAGCTCTATATTTCTAGATAGCACCACATAAAATCTCTAACAACTGACTTTCAAAAAGACTGATTTACTTTTAAAAATTAAATCCTTTAAAAATAACATCCTTATAATTTTAATACATTATAATTTAAATAGAATTACATCACTTCCCTTTCTCTTCCCTCCACTCCAGCTCTCCCTTTACCCTCACTTCACTCTCTCCTATGCTTCTCTACTCTCAAATGCTAACCTCTTTTTCATTTCTTATCATTGTTACATGTGTGTATATATATATCTGCAAATATATGCATATGTATACACAAATATTTAAATACATTCATTTGGGTTGTTTGTGTGCATACAGTTTGATAATAGGACCACTCTGTATTAGATAACCAATAAGGAGGATCATCACTGCGAGTGTCTAATTCTCCCATTCCCTGTAGTCATTAGTTGCCTGTAGTTCTTTTTTCCAACGTCAAAAGCACATAACATTTTCTCCCTTCTATGTTAGCATGCTTATTGATATTACCATTACTGGTTTTTACTCAGCCATTTCTAGGGATGGCTGTTCCACAGCACACTTCTTGGTATTCTGGCTTTCACCATCTTTCTACCTTTTCATGATATCCTGTGGGCTTAGATGCTATGGAGCTATGATGTAGACATATTCCTTGGGGCTGGGCTTCCCATGCCATGCTGCAGCTGGGGAGGAGGGAGCAAATGACACCAACATTGTTTGATAAAGCCTCAAGGAATCTTAATATCTATATCTATAACTCCATCTATCTACATTTCCAGTCGGGCTGACAACATGACCCACAAAATCCAGAGACTAACAAAAACAACAGTATGAGAAGCATGCTTTGGAATGGTTGGTCAAGGTAGTCCAAATAGCTACCCAAACAATATAGACCATCAGTGTAGCTCTTGGGTTGCCTCTGAGAGGCAGAAGGCGAGCCTTTGTTTCCAAAGACACGCACACTTAGGACATGGGACTCAGATGATTCAAGCTGGTTCTGACCTGAAGTCCTTCTTCTTGTCTTCTAGATGCCGTTGTACTGCAAAATCCCATGCAAGCAATTAGTAGTCTTACCCACCTGCAACACTTATGAAACACAACAATGACCACATGGGAAGAGATCCATAATAGAGCAAATGAGCAGCACTCACCTGCACTCATCAGGCCTTCAGCAGTAGGGACATTATGCTGCACATGGCAGATCTAACCACTTTCCAATGGGTAGTGAGGTCCTGGATCTTAGAAAGGAATCTACTACTGCTACTTTGTTAGACCAGCATCGTTCTTAACTGCATTCCAAATCTTGTTCTTATGTCCACCAATAAGTAGAGCTATCACTCCTTATCAAAGAAGCCTCTGTGCACTGTCAATAGAAATCATCTCAGAAAACTACAACTGAACACAATGCAAAGACCACTAAAGCTTAGATTCTAATGTCTCTATTTGCTCATGAGATTAAAATTACCTCACTGGAACTGGCTGACTTTGAAAATGTTTATACTATATATACATTTTACTTTAGAAAGTCTATGATGATACACCATTAGACAACTTCAATCAAATCCATTTGCTGATAGAATTTCTTCAAACTTTGTGGTTCTCCCAGGATAAATAAAATACTCATCATTAAAACAGAAAAAAATGTGTTTTCAATAAAACATATCCAACATTATTGAAGTTGATCTGACAAATGCATTTTGATTGAGCTGCTTTTATGACCTCTCTGATTTAGAAATTCTGTGCCATTAAGCACACATACTGTTTGTATGGCCATACTTTGAGCTCTCCCTAGCTCTGCTACTAAATTTTCATCATCATCACCTAAATTTATTCTAGCTGATAGAATTAGCTTAGTTTTTTTATCCACACAGAAATTGAACCAATATCATTCACTTTTTTGGATTTCTAGCTACTTTACCTGCTTCTATTCTGCCCCAAGAAATTATAATTATGCCCCTCACTGGGTGCTTTACTGCTTTACTGTACCCGGCCAATGTACTAGTCAGTTTCCTGATTCTTATTCCCAGGTGGACGTGGGGGTAGGGAGCTGATAGTGTGGTTGGGAGCTTTGCCAACCATGAAGCCATGAGGCTTCTGTGATGAGGAGTGATAGCTATACTTATCTGTGAATATAAGAATAAGGTTTGGAATGCAGTTAGGAATTATGCTGGTCTAACAATGTAGCAGTAATGGATCCTTTTGTAAGATCCAGGACCTCACAACCCCAGTGCATGGGAGCCTGCTTCTCACACAGCTCATTCTACAGGTAAGCAATTGCCTCCTTTTGTTTTCCAGGAGTGCGGTCCTGAATCTGAGCACAGGTAGTTGAGTGATGGATCTGGATGGAGAGTCGCTGCACATACACAGCCTCCCAAGAGCACCCAGACACATACACGAGAACATGATCATTTTCAGGCATCATGTCCTCATTTTTTCTGGTGTGTTGGTCAATTCCTTGTACGGCAATATATTTCTCAGGAAATAATAATTAAAAACAACTTTCAATAACTAATAACATAACACCTAACCCTTAGTTGTGATTTAGCCTGCTGTTAATTACTTTATGTCTAATATCTTGAATACCTAGTGACATTTTTTACCGTTGCTTTCTGCTTTTTTTGTTTCTGATCTAGTGCTTGGTGTCTGTCTCTTTGCATCATAGCATTTGACCATTGTAGTGAAACTCAGTACATGATGTTTATAACCCCATGCTTTTACTATGAAAGAGTAAACTAAGTGCTATCCTAGTCTACTTGATGAGAGCTTTTTAAAGCCAAATTACATACCTAGTCATTGTTTTTTAAATTTTTATCAGTGAACAATAGAGTTTCTGTGACCATCTACTTCTAAGTGAAAATAAATAAGACTTGTAAGTGTGCCTGAGAATCTCAAATAGAGATTACATTTTACTGAGTTTTTTGCATAGAGTAAGTGTATTTCTCTAAATGAGAGACGCATGGGAGAATAGCAAAATAAAAGGATACAGAGGGTCCTAGAAATCTACAAGTAGAACAATATGATAGGCAGATTTGGGCCCAGGGGTCCCGCTCAAACTAAGGCACCAGCCAAGGACAATACAGGAGGTAAACTTTAAACCCCTACCCAGATCTAGCCAATGGTCAGAATATTCTCCACAGTTGAGTGGAGAGTGTGATACGACTTTCTCACGTACTCTGGTGCCTCACATTTGACCATGTCCCCTGGAGGGGGAGACCTGGTGGCACTCAGAGGAAGGACAGTAGCCAAGAAGAGACTTGATACCCTATGAGAATATACAGGGGGACGTAATCCCCCTCAGGAACAGTCATAGGGGAGGGGAATAATGGGAAAATGGGGGTGGGGGGGGAGGAATGGGAGGATACAAGGGATGGGATAAACATTGAGATGTAACAAGAATAAATTAATTAAAAAAAAAAAAAACTCACCAATGTAGAAGTTGCCATTACTCTCAAAGTAAGAAAAATGAGGAAACAGAGGGACAAGAATCTTCCCAGGAAAAACACAGGCAAAATAATCTTGAGCTGAAGTGGGAACCCAGGTCTGAGAGCCTCCTGACCCACACACATTTTCTGTACTGCTGGCCAGCTAATTCTTCTGGGGGAAGGAGTGTCAGTTAGAACATTTCAGCTTTGTCACCCACATGGGGCTTAATCATTAACAACTTGTATCTACCCCTACAGCTTTGAGTAATGATTTCACATAAAGAAATGCATAGCAATTTATCGTTTTGGTGAACCTGGAGTTTGCCAGTAGCAGATGGCTCCAGGAGGAGGAGGAGTGTGGATTTTAGGAGGCAATTCAAAATGAGTCTCAGCTTGTCCAATTCCATAGCCTGCTTCGTGTGTGTGTGTGTGTGTGTGTGTGTGTGTGTGTGTGTGTGTGTGTGTATGTGTGTGTGTGTGTGTGTGTGTAAAACTCTATAATTGTAAAGGGATCTAGTGTTCATTTATATTTTTACTTATGTTTTTTAATCAAGTTGTCTGAAGTATAATTTTAACTAAACATTTTATACTAAAATGTTAAGGCTCCTCTGCATGATATCACTATCTGTAAAATTAAAAGACAACTTTATAGACTGGACTTGCTTATTAATTTACAATAATTTTCTTTTTATCCCATGTAGCTTTGTTACATTCTGATCAGTTTCTATATGCTGTGTTACATAGCCTCATAAACATCTTGTAAGGAGGGTTTATTGCCATTGATGAAGTAATCGATGCACAGAGAATATATAAAAGTATGTAAAAAGAGCCTGAGAGGCTAGAGTTGTGGAATAATTTCAATATTTCCGTGTTCACAGCAGCACTTGTCACATTCTCCAAGAAATAGAACCCACCTAACATATATGCTAATATATGGTTGAACAAAGAAAACATGGTACACATACATGATGAGTTGTTATTTAGCCATGAAAACTGGTGACATCCCATCATTTCTGGCAATGTGACTAGAAATGGAAGCATTGTGTTGGGTGAAGTAAGTCAGGATAATGAAGACATAATGAGAACTTTCATTGACTTAAAATTTGCCTAAAGCTAGCAAAATTCATCTCCTACAAGTAGAGAGACTAATGATGGCCAGTAACTGAAAAGGAATGTTCATGCAGAGCGACCATTAGGCACAAGGGTGCCATTGGATGAGAACAGTTTCTAATGTTCTATGACACTGTAGGGTAACTATGGATGGTGACATCCAGCTGAATATTTCAAGACTGTTAATAGAGAGGACTCTGATGTGCTTAAGTTGATGAGAATGCCAATCATTTTAATAAGATCATCACACACTGTGAATGTGTGTTTCAGTGCCACATTCTACCTTGTAAGTATGTATAATTCTATGTCCCCTAAATCTTTTTAAAGAGAATAAGAAATTGTTTATTCTCATACCATATTTGAATGACCATGACTTGAGAATGTGGTTTAGGTTATCCCAGATTCCTCATTTCACCATGGAAGCAATTTCTTAAAGTTTTCTAGTTTTAAGGAACACAGAAAATCACAAATCAAGGCAATATCAAAAAAGGTGGGCAGTGGGGTGCGAACACCTTTAATCTCAGCACTTGGGAGGCTGAGGCAGATGGATCTCTGTAAGTTAGCGGCCAGCATGGTCTACAGAGTGAATCCAGGACAGTCAGGCTACACACAAAGAAACCTTATCTCACAAAACGTAAAAAAAAATCTGGGTACATCAGCTATGCTTGCCCACATCTGTGTCAGAACTAACATCCAGTTACTAGCACATAGAATCTTTTTGAAATCTATTAACTTAGCAAACCGTTAGCTTCTACCAAACCAGAAGCTCAGAATGTTATCAGACAGCGTCTGAGGTTTCCTCTATTTTCCTGGACCTGCTTTTCTGATGTGCTCATCGCAATATTTTAAACTTTGTGTGTGTGTGTGTGTGTGTGTGTGTGTGTGTGTGTGTGTGTGCGCGCGCGTGCAAATTCCTACACTTGAGTCCAAAGCAACTACTCAGTACAGAAGATTGTATCCAGTCCATTAGCTCTTCCCAGATTCATTCCTCCTTCCAAATTTGTGTCCCTTTCTTCCCCTTTAACTCATCAAGAGCAATTGCGCTGCCCAAATATTCTTGATAAGTGGCTTTCTGCTGGAGTGTGGTAGACTCATCAGGGGCAACTCTTAGATAAGACCGCGTCTCCTCCTATCAGCTATCAACTACCAGTTCCTCCAGAGTTAAAGGTGGGATTTTGTCCAATTCCCAGCTTCATACTGGATTTGATATGGTTTGTGTTTACATAGTTTTGTGCATAGCACTATGAGTTCATATATGCAACTGTTTTCATTAGATTCAAGTCATAAAACTGGCCAATGAGAAGTCGAGGGTGCACAAAAAGAGAATCTAATGTTCACATCAACAGTATTTTTAAAGAGCTAGAGCTATGTGACTACCAAATGAACCACTTAGGGGGCTGGAGAGATGGCTCAGTGGTTAAGATCACTGTCTGCTCTTCGAAAGGACCCGGGTTCAATTCCCAGCACCCACATGGCAGCTCACAACTGTCTGTAACTCCAAGATCTGACACCCTCACGCCAATGCACATAAATTAAAAATTAAATTAAAAATTTAAAAAAATAAAAATTAAAAAAATTAATCGCTTAGGGAACAATGTGTTTTCTGTCTATGGAAGGCCTCATAGAGGGTATATTAAACAAAGATTAAAGAACTAGATGGTGGTAGGCCTCTACATGACTGGAATGCTTTCTTATCTTGCATATTACACAGGAAGTCTCAGACACCTGGCAAGTGACTGTGCTCTCTGTCTGGAACAAACAGTAACCTTGTTGGGAACTGGAGAGTGCCTGCCCTGAGTGGATGTGGGTGTTTATTGAGTTAACAAGCTCAGAAGCACAGTAAGAAAAATTAGCAGGTCCTTTCTCATTTATATGCCTGCATCTTCTCACACTCCCTCATGTATATTTGCCATAAATATCCTGAGTCTTTCATCCCACTTCTAAATGGATCACTGCTAATAGGATTGTTCAGAGGTTCCACTTAAAATGGCTTTGAGATTATTTTATGGAGGCAGGTGTATCTGTGGCCTCTCAGCTTTCTCCAAGTTCAAAGGTTAGTCCGTATACTAAGCTCTTGGCTTCCAAAGGAAAATTAAAATGGCTCAAGGGCACCTATTCATCCAAAACAAAAGAATCCCTGAGGTAGGCAGCTTGGAGATTTAACAGATTTTGTTTTCTAACCCCTTGAGTAAAAGGTGTTAATGGGTAAACCATTCTTTCTAACCCAGTACCTGATGTGCTCTCTGTCACAGTGAAAGTCAAATATAAGAAAATTCTCTTTGTTTCTAGGAAACAAAGCTAAACATCTTTATGCTTGAAGGATTGAGAACAAATACAAAATTCAAACCTATAGTTACATCATTGTGTCTTGGTACCTTTGAGAAGAAAATAGACCCTGGTCTGAAGGATGTGATATTTCTGCTAGTGTTCTGGTGAAACTCCAAAACACCTCTCTACAGTACTGTGGTTGATTTCTCTGCCACAGCTCCAACAAGACAAAACAAAAGGCCCACATTAAACAATACAAATCCATCAAGAGAAATACTTGAGTCTAGATGTTTTTCTAGACGGTAGAGGTGTTCTTAGTGGACATGGATGAGGAAATACAGAGCAGGACCTGCCAATGTCTTCTGAAACAACACTGGGGTTGCCACAGTCTCTGCTTATGTCAAATGCTGGCATAACTCCTCCAGCATTTGTTTTCTAAAGTGCAAATATCTAATAATGTCAAAATTATGGTTTTTACCTTTTGCTTTTTACCAGCATTTATTTTAATAGAGAAAATGTTACATACTTGTATTGGTTAAATCCTTTCTTAATGACAGACTTTATGTTTTATAGCAAAAGAAAGGAGAAAAGAACATGGAATCATAAGACCTAAGTTCTCTATACCTAGGTAGCATTTTCATTCAGCATATTTTATTATCAAAAATGTCTTGACCTAATTTCATAACACTGTGTGACCTCAGAGTCTTATATCCCAAAGTCACCAAAATTGGCATTGTCATCTGGGTTTCTAGCTTAAATACTCCTTGCTATAATGTAATTTCACGTCCTGTCCTCAGAGTGGCCTTTGTTTTGAAATTCTGCCAAGAATGCCATCTTTCTTACCACCAGGGCTTGATTAAACACAGCCCAAAGAAGCCTTTCAGAGGATACATCTCACCCAGTTTCCATTTATAAAACAAAAAGTAGCATATGCTTTGAAGCCACAATAAATCATCTTCCAGCTTAGACTTAAAAATAACAGATGATGTGTCTCAAGCTCTGTCAGAGAGAAATGCTTCCTAGAAGGAGTCCTGTGGTTTATCCATGTCACATGTCCTCTGGGCATCTGGAAGCACACGAGTTGGGCTGAGGAAGACATGACCAGGGAGCTAATAGTAATGAATGATACAACTCTCTCAGCTCTTCTGAATGTTTTGTTCTTAGGCCTTAACCTAAAAGATCATCCCTGCCCAGTTTGGGGCTGAAATTTGACCAGACTATAGTGTCATAGCAGCATCCAGGGAACCACTAACGGGATCTGTTCAACCCTCCTGTTTTGTGTGCTAAAATGCTATATGGCCAACCAATCTAGAGAACTACAACTATCCTCCTCCTGTCTATCTAATCAGTCCAAGCGTTATGACTGTAACATGTTCTGAATCAGGCCATGTGATTGGTCCCTAGATGGTGGAACTATTTTGGAAGACAGAGAAACACCACTAGGGGTGATGCACAGCACATACACACCTCCAACTTTGGTCTAGCATTTTCCTTCCTGATCTACAAGATGCTTATAAAGACCCGGCCAGAGGATTGCTCCATCATGAACTCTGCTATGCTTCCCCACCACAGGGTGCACTCGTCAGCTTTAAAACCACAAGTAAAAACAAACATCTTCTTCACTGAGTTGCTTCCGTCAGATATTTTGTTATAGCAAAGAGAATGGTAACAGACTGATCTTCATACCTGGTCAAACCTTTCCCTCAGAGAACTGAACTTTGTTCAGATGCACCCTTAACTGTTCCAAGGAACAATCTAACATTCCGAGCCACTGCCTCATCTCATCAAATACAGGACTGCCTGGCGGTGACCACTGTTTTGTCATAATTATAGCACATGCTCTGAATCGCTAGGAAGCCAGGGATTTAGATGGCTGCTGGGTTTGTTCATCAGCAACCATTGTTAAAGTTGAGCTAGCTACCGCTGTAGACACAACTTTCCTTTCTCTTTTTATTAGGAAGACTCCAGCACAGTTTTCTGCCAGGTCTGGTATGCTATGGCATATAGACAAATAAAACTGAAAGAAGAGGAATAATGTTTGGAGAGTCTACAGTTTGGAGTTCTACAGGCTCAATGAGCCCACTCTTCTTTGGCTAAACCTATTAGACAGGGAGCTGTTTTTAGTTTTTGCTGTTTCCTATGTTTAGAAATCTACTGAGATCCTAGGGCACTAGCAAAGTGTTTGAAGAGTTTACATGCTCAATAGACAGGCCAAGAAGACTCGTGATAGTGTTTGAGTCCTGAACCTGAGAAATAGTGACTATGAAACTCCTTTAATACATGCTTGAATTTGAGATGAGTCAACTAAGAAAAGCTTAGTACTCATTTTCTAGGTTGTTTACTCTTGCATCCAGGAAGCCCATGCATCATTTCCATAAGCTGATTTATGTGGAAGAAGTTTCTAGAAGTAAAGATGATGCTGCTAAAAATTATGCTTATAGAAACTTCTTTCCTCTGGATATTTTAGAGCAAACCAAAAACATCTTAATGAGAAGTATTGCACCATGATAGGAAAGATGTTTTCTTCAAGGCTGTCAAATACAAATAGCCAAAACACTATGAATGTAACATTTATATAATTCCTGATTTTCTCATGGATCTTCTTGCTCTAGGTAGTTTACTGTATATATGTGTAATAATATAAATGTATATGTAAAAATGATGATGTGATATGGGAAAGTAAAATCTAAGGTTCCTAAAAAATGATTTTCTATATCCTGAAAAAATAATTCACTTTTGTGCACAATGATAGAAATCATCCTTTACACAATAGTGCTCTGACACAGCCTGTTTGTGAGCCATGACTATGGGGCATGCTCCATCACTTTCATGTGCATACAAAAAGATGCCAGCCTCTACTTCCTCATGAGACAAGTCTTTTCAACAATGACAAATTTCAACCCACCAATCTGGGATTCCTGTGCCTTAAATAGTCCAACTAGGAATCTGTTTTTATTGATTCTAGAAAGAAGACACAGAGTATGCAAGGACAGTGGTTCCTGATACCATTTGTGTTGATTTATTTCAGCAATTGTTTCAAAGATCATATTGCTTTGGTAGGCACCACAATGAATACTCACTTAGTGAATAGTAAGATTGAATTTTTTTTCCTTTGAAAATGTGTATGGAACCTTCAGCAAATAATTTGTATTTTTTACTATTTTATGGATGTGAGATTAAATGCCAATCACTATTTTATTAGTTTATAATTACAAAAGAAATGTGCATTGTTATGAACACTTCAACATAGCAGGTTTAAATAGAAAAAGTGAAGATTTCTATTACTATCCAAAACTTTAGTTCGGAGGGTAAGAACTAAGGATTTGGAGAAATTGGAAGACAGTGATTCAGGTACCAGCCGATTCAGAGTTCTCCCAGGAAACTGAGCTATACAATAGCCAGGAGTTTGTTTCTCAAGAGCTCAATTTGTAGTAGAGGTTGCTCTGTCATGAATTATTTCTTCCCTTCAATGATTCTTTGTCTCTTTCTTCAGAACTCAACGTTCAGCTATGAGGCTGCGATGTTCCAATGCTTTGGGCAGAGACATGGAGGCAGTATGCTGTCTTCCTTTTCCCACAGTGGCGTCTACTGTGATATCTACTGTCTGTATAAAATAATTCTGGGTTGTGAGTTCATGGTATCTCTTCCTGTACAGAGCCTCGGTAGGTCACACAACCCTCAGGACTAAAGTTTAAGTTTATGCCATCCTTGGTCAAAAACAAAACAAAACAAAACCAAACACCTGTATAGTCTTCCACTGGGGAGCCACCATGGTCACTTCCACTTCTCTAGAGAAGGGTTCTCATTTTACTCTTCCTAGATGCTCAAAATTATCCAGGTTTTTTTTTGGGGGGGGTGGTGGTAACTCCTTTTTAAAATTTATTCACTTTACCTCCCGATTGTAGCCCTTTGCCTCGAGGTCCCACCTTCCCTTCTGTTTGCCTCCTTCTTTTCCCCTATGCCCCTCCCTAGTCCTCAGAGAAAGGGAGCCCTACTCCCCTATCAACTGATCCCAGCCTATCACATCTCATCAGGACTGCCTGCATCCTCTTCCTCTGTGAGCTGGTAAGGTACCTCGCCATGGGGAAGTGATCAAAGAGTAGGCAACAGAGTTCATAGCAGAGACAGTTCCTGTTCCCTTTACTATGAGACCCACATGGAGACTGAGCTGCCTATTGGTTCTATCTGAGTAGGGGGCCCAGGTCCTTTTCATGCATGGTCCTTGTTTGGTGCATCAGTCTCCACAGCCTACCTCCACCCGCCAACCTCCAGCCCCTACCCCGGGCCCAGATTTGTTGGCTCTGTTGTTTTTGTGGAGCTCCTGTCTTCTCCAGGTCCTTCTATCCTCTCACTCTTCTATAGGACTCCCTGCACACTGCCCAAAAGTTGGCTGTGGGACTCAGCTTCTGCTTCGATCCCCTGCAGGGTGGAGTGTTTCAGACGATATCTATTGGAAGCTCCAGTCCTGTTGTCTGTTCTATTTGCCCTTCTGAATGAGAATTAAGCATCTTCCCTAGGGTCCTCCTTGTTACTTAGCTTCTTATGGTATGGTTCATGTACCTAGGCCCCAGGGAAGTAAGGGAAGGGATTGTGAGAGTCCTTACTCACACGCATCTGATAGTTCAGTCTTTAACTCTGGTTTTCTCCCAGATAGGGAAAGGGTCAGGGTGCTATTTCTTAACTTTACAGCGTCTCCCTAATCTCTGTTCCACTCTTAAGCTCTTTCGACTTCTTTTCTTCTTATGAAATTCATGAACCAAAACTCATGAATTTTAATAGCTCTCCTCTGTGTTGTCTTGGCCCTTCTGTGGGACACAAGAAGGACATGAGCTGTTTGGAAAAGGTGTAAGGCATATAAGAAAACCAACAGTGATAGAACTGACGAATCATTGAAGTCTCAGCAATATGGTCTCTTAAACAAGAACTGTACAATGACCATAGCAGTCAACATGTCAAAGTGGATGGGAGAAATTTCTCAACTTACCCGCAGCTCTGAGGTAACAAAAATATCCTAGGCAAACAACCTGAAACTCCTAGAGATGCCCACACAGATATATAGGAATATGTGCATAAGAAGACACATTCTTGTACAGCACAGACCCTAGCAAGTAGACAGACCATGCTGCCTGCTAATTGCCCTATGGTATTTCATAAGTCAGAGTCAAAGAAAATGTAAATCTACATTTATGATGTCTTTTTAGGGAGATGATTATATTTAATGTAGAAATAAACTAATAATAAAGTTATCTACATAGTTAAACTCTAATTATGAGTTATAAAATTAACTATTAATATATATTTTAAAAGAACATTTTCATGTATCTTCAGAATTAGATTTAAGAGTTAAGGCTGGGCTCCAAAGAACAACTTGCTTTCTGCATTATGATTGGTTGTGGTTTTCTGTAATGATCTCTATTTGCTGCAAGAAAAAGCTTCTTTGATGAGAGCTTAGTACTCAGGATGTAATATTAGACATCAAAGCTTGGAAAATGTCTCAGTCCATAAAATGCATGTGCAAAGCATGACAACCCTTGCTTGGATGCCCAGAAACCACAGGTATGGCGCTGTACGCCTACAATTGAGGCATTGAGTGGGACAGAGACAGGGGTATGCTGGGAGCACATTGGTCGTCCAATCTTGCCAAGTAATAATCTTTGGGCTCAGTGAGAGATATTGCCTCAAAAATAAAGTTGAAAGATAAAGAGAAAAACACTTATCATCAACTTCTGACCTCTCTAGGCATGTACATATATATGAACACACACACACAAACATGTAAATAAATCTAGGTTTATTATAGCTGCATTATGTAAAAAAAAAAAAATGGTAGAAAATAGACACTATCAGAAAATTTAGCAAATCACTTGAAATGGATATGTCAATTTCCTGATATATTTTAAACCAAAGTGAAACTGTGAAGGTGACTCAGGAGCATAGAAATAATACTGGGTGCAGAACAAACATCTGAGAAAAAAGTTAAAACATATCATATGAAGTTTTAAAATATTCATTAAGGATGGTACAACATTTTGTGAAGGCCCGCTCTGGGTCCAAATTGACCCGCCTTGATGGTCTCTTAGTGGGGCTCCTGAACTCTCTGGGTTTTTCCATTCCCCCATTCTTCCATACCACTCTCACCTCGAGTCCAGCAGCGAGGCCCTCAGCATCTGTTCTGATCCCGCACTTTGTCTCAGAAGACATATATGTTGGTCTAATATCCACTTATAAGTGAGTATATACCATGCTTGTCTTTCTTGGTCTGGGACTTCACTCAGGATCATCATTTCTGGGTCAATGTATTTGTCTGCAAGTTTCAAGATTTCCCTGTTTTTAAAGCACAACGCATGCAGTAAACCTAGACTACCTAGACCCTCTGTTCAGATCTAGCCAGTGTACAGCTCATTCTCCATGCTTGTGGGGAGAGCAGGGACTGTGTCTGATATGAACTCAGGGGCCCTCAATTTGATCATTTCCCTTCCATGGGAAGGCCCTGGCAGCGCACAAAGAAAGGAGAAGCTGCCTATCAGGATGACACCCAATAGACTGTGGTCACACGGTGGGGAAAAAGTTCCTCTTCTGTCAGAGCTCTAGGGGAGAGAAATAGGGCAGAAGAGGAAGGGAGAGTGGGATTAGGAAGATACAACTGAGGGAATAACAATCGGGTTATAATCTGAATAAATTATAATATTTTTTTTAAAAAGAAAGAAGAATAAAGAAAAAGAAAAAGAAGATTTATTAAGGCAAGGCAGTTATATAATAAAATATTCCTGCATTTGGCTAATAATTTGTAATATTTATTTTGAATATTTACATGACAAGTGATTTAAAGTATACTTAAAGTTCTTTTCATCTTATACCAAAGACCATTTTCTATTGCAAATTTTGTGAGTTTCAGGTGCTGATTTCTATGACAGTCCTGATTACTTATAGTATGAAAAATTGAATAGTATAATTTTATTTTTATCTCAATGGTATTTATTACCTATGTGTTACCAAAATTCAGCCATTGTACACCTCAATAAATAAAACAAAAATTCATTTTAATGAAACATATATATTTGGTATAAAAACCGAAGTCTGAAAATACCTTAATACATGTTCACTTGACAGAACTGTTGATGAGACAAAGAAACTATAAATGTTATATTTAAAACAGAAGCAAACATGAATGAGTCAGAAATGATAAAAGTCATGTTATGCATAGAACAGGGATTGCTCCTTCAGGAACCCTAGTATAGTTAGTAAGTTCATGTTTGTCTGCAAGAGATAACAGCATCAGTGTACAAGAAAGAGAAACAGCAACACAACAGTAGTGGAGAAAATAAAACATTTTAGAACCCATGGGATGAATAAAAACAGCACAAGAAGGGTATATGTAGGGATCATTTCAGCCCCACAGATAATTTAAGAAGTTTTTTTTTTTTAATTTGAGACATTTGTGTGAATTATATTTGATGAAACAGAGGATATTACCAAATTCAATGAATATACTTAACATGATTTAATTTTTGGAAGAAAACAAGCAATAAAAACCAAGTGTTGGTTGGGCATGGTGGCTCACACTTTTAATCCCAGCACTTGGGAGGCAGAGGCAGGCAGATCAGAGTTCGAGGCCAGCCTGGTCTACAGAGTGAGTTCAGGACAGCCAAGGCTACACAGAGAAACCTGGTCTCAAAAAACAAACAAACAACCCCCTGCACAAAACTAGTGTTTGAATGGCATTGTGTATATGCTGTTCCAGAGCTTTACCATATTTGTTTTTTAATTTAATAGCAAATAAAATTTAACCGATAAATTATATTTTCAATATTTTTTCAATTTTTATGTCTTGAAGAATTTCAGATGTGGATAAAAGTTGGAGCCATATAAATATGGCAAAAGAGAGCAAGACTTAGCATCCAGAACTTCTCAAGTTGTCTGTGCAACTTTCTTCATGAGTCTCATGCAGCTTCCCACTACCTAACACTTACCTAGTGCTAAAACTAAACCTGCAGTGTTTCATTTGTGACACAAATTCAGGCATTAAGGTGAAGCCACCAGTGAAGGTTGGAGCAAGATCATGGCTATGAAAATTATAACTCAAGTCAAATTGAACAGAGGAATGAATGGCTCATGGGAAGGGCTGGGAAAAGCCTTATGGCCTTTATCAATAAGGGGAGAAGGGAAGAAAGACTATTTTAGATTTCCACGGAAGTAATAGAAACAGCAAAAGCATTTGATTCATCGAACCTGGAATTGAGTGAATTTTTTTCAATAAATAGTATGTGTGTTGGAAACATGAGAGAGTATTAAAATTACTCCTTAAAATGAAGTCTAGAACAATTATATTACCAAACAAAATTTTAAATGTAGTACTGGCCCAAAGAAGTGAAATTGGGTATCAAAGAGTGGGAAGAATCTGCCCCTGGATGCTGGAAACTTTCCCCAAGTAGCAAGGGTAAACTGAGAACAAAATAAATGAGTGTTTTTCACACAAGGATGGCTAGAGCTTACTAGGCACAAGGAATAGTGGGTACAAAGGCAAATGATGTAGAAATTTGGCGTGTTCTCTTCTTCTTGAAGCTAGAGTGAAGAGAACGGGAGAAAAGGTCTTACAGCATGAGAAGTCATGGGAAGGACACAGAGTTGGCTGAGGTGGTATTTTAGATCCTGTTACAGTTTCTGATCTTTGTACTTGGACTGATAGGAAAGCACTTCTGAAATATTTAAAGAGAGCCAGGACTTGCAGTATGAGTCAGAGTGATTGACTGCAGTGTGTGTAGCAGGGCCTTCCTGACTTGCTGTTGAGAACATACGGCGATCACAGGAGAACATATCAAAAGAAGTCTACCACAGGAGTTCAACAGAAAAGTTTACAGTGGTCTTATCTATAATGATAGTCATTTCAACAGGGAAAAAAAAAAAGCCATACTTAGATGAACAACATCTAAGAGGGGGAGCTAATATGGCTTGAAGACTGATTTGCTATGGGAGAAGGCAGGAGACAAATGCGTCAGTGGCTCTTCTGGGGTCCCCAGCCTCTTCAACAGAATGAAGAAGGTATTGGATATGAAAGAATTAGCATGTAAGCTTTGAACGTGATTAGGGTTACTGGGCAGAAAGTGCCCAGCAGGTAAAACATGAGGCCAGCCTGGTTATGGCTGAAGTTGCTCACAGAGCTCACTTCGAAAGCCGAAGTGGCAAGGAAAAGGCAGCAATACAGAATGAAAACGAGACAGTGATCTTTGGAATTGTGTACACGTAGCTTCGAATTCCAAGGCCTCTACTCACTTGGTGATTCTAAAGGAATACAACATTACCTCTCAGAATCTTGGCTTTTCATTTTTAACAGTGAAAATGCATCTGTACTCATTGAGTTCTTATGCAGGTTAAATGGAATAATATGACGTTTCTAATTCAATAAGACTCTAATCAGTATTTTTTTTAAGAGGCAGGGGAGAGAGAGAAAGAGTGGTACTGATTTCAGTCCCAACTGAGACATTACTGTTTATCACCACTTTCCACCTCAGATGTTTGGGAAAGGAGAGGAAATTAGACATTTTGTCTCCAGCCAAGGGCTTTTATTGGCTAAATCTGTTCTCTTGTACTATCCAGAAGGCAGGCAAGCTTATTATACATTATGAGTTATACATTTTGATACTGAAATAAAAAAAATGACCTGCTTTGTCAACGTTGCCTAAATTGTCTCCACACAAAATGAAAATGAGTTTCCATTTATTTTGATGGTACATCCAGTATATGGAGCTCAAGAGGCATTACGATTTCCAGGCAACGTTCAGTGGCTGCATAACAAGGAAATAGCAAGAGGCCAAGCTATTCTGTGTCAAGATGATTATCAAAATCAGCACTTACCGGAAGTGGGACAGAGAGGTCTATGCGGGAAGAAGTGGCGTTACTGGATTTTAGTTTCTAGAAAGCGAAACCCATCGCTGGTGGTATGAGCTCTGTGGTCCGGGGAGGTCCCAGCATTTCTGTTTGCTGCCTTACACTGGGTCGCCCGGATGCCTTGCGATTAGCAGCCCAGCACTTGCATTCATCCGCAGGTATCTTCCGCACGTCCCTCCATTATCATCAGTGCTTCAGAAGCTCTGTCTGCTGGCTCTGATATTAGCTTATTTCCATCGGCAAAATTAGGATATTGATAATGCTAAATTTAAGGCTTAGCTTAGGATTAAAACGAAATATGTGAAATGCTTATATGATACCATACAGCAACATATTAGTGCTCATGGTTAAAAAAAATGAGGGAACAAATACTTTTCATATATGTTCCTCTGACAGTTGTAATATATAAATGGATGTCTTCAGCTCCCCTACATGATGGCTAATCCTGCTTGTCAGTTTGACATCTGGAATCAATTAAAACTCAACCAGGTGGGTGTGCCTGGGTGCAATTTTCTTAATTGAATCAAGATTCACCCTAAATCGGGGCCACACCTTCTGGTGACAGTCTGTATAAAAAGACACGGAAGAAGGAAACTTGTGCTTTTTGCCTGTTTGCCCTAATTCTAGTGGACAATTTCTACCCCCTCCAGCCCTGAAGGAATCCTCTGGGACTCCAGCACCAGACTGGAACTTCTGGGACATCCAGTCTTGTGAGGTGAACCAACAACCAGGTTCTTGGCCTTTCTATTTCAGGACAGTCACTGATGAGCTCTCTGGATCACAGATTTTAAGATGCTCTAATAAGTCACGCACATGCACACACACACACATCACACGCACACACTTACACACAAACACATTACACACACATCTCATGCATCACATCATACACATCACATACACACATAAAACAACACACATCTCCATGTCACACACATCACACACACTTCACACACACACCACACACATACCTTCGCACATCACACAGCTACACCCCCATCACACATACATAAACACATCACACCCCACACCGTGTACACACGTCCATTCCATCAGTTTGTTCCTTTTAGAGAACCATAACTAATTATATATATATATATATATATATATATATATATATATATATATATATATATATATATATTCCGAGAATCACTTTTAATAAGAATTCACCCCTTTGAGCTCCCTATAAACTTTATTATCCATGCCCACTTACAGGTGATCAGCACATTTTGATGTTAGTGCTTGTAATTAATGTGTACTGTTTTACCTCTCTGGGATAGCTCAATTGTGGACTCTATAAGTAGCTCCAAAATCTACAGAGAAAATTGCACATCCATGTTCATTGATGCTCTATTCAGAATACATAGGAGATGGAATCAGCCTAGAAGAAGAAATGACGAAGATGCAGTTGATATGCATGAGAGATTTTTTTATCCTAACGAAAATGAAACTATGAAATTTACACGAAAATGGATGGAACTGGAAAAATATAGTATACTAAATGAGGTAACAGCCTAGGCCTATAAAGACAAAAGTCACATGTTTTCTCTTATATGTGTGTTTCCTTTGGAGTTATCTGTAAAGCTCAGGAAGCTAGAAAGGGCCCATGGGCAGGAGCGGTCTTAATAAGTGTGGAGCTAGTACAACACACACGATGTGAAAGTAGAAAGAGAGAGTATTGGGAGTTAGAACATTAAGCAAGATTGGAGGATGGGTGAGGGGAGTGTTTGGGAGAGGTTAACCAAAACTAAGCCTGTATGAAAACATTAAAAAAACAAAAACAAAAAAAAAACAACAAAAAAAAAACCAACAATCTACTTGTAAGCTATCTCTCTGTCTGTCTGTCTGTCTGTCTGTCTGTCTCTCTCTCTCTCTCTCTCTCTCTCTCTCTCTCTCTCTCTCTCTCTCTCTCTCTCTCTCTCACACACACACACACACACACACACACGCACACACATACCCCCCAAGGATTATTGATCAGAGATGTTCAAAAAGTACCCAAAACAACACAGGCTATTCACCAGATACAGAGGATAGAGCCCAATTGCCAAGGCATGAAACAATTTGGTTGTAGGTAATAAATTAAGCTGAAATGATCTGAAAACTTCCTCATTGCTATGTAGCTTTTATAGTATCAGAGGATGTCACGTAGGTCACTAGGTGAGGAAATCCACGAATGGTATCAAGCACAATGAACTTTGCACACTACATTACTGGTCCTACAGACAAGATGTGCGTATTGGCACAGTACTGAAATGAAGGTTTCGGTAGTAACCAATTGCTTCTAGCTTGCCTTTAAAATCTGACTCAAAGGAGAGAATTCCTGTCTGTTTTTGTAAATGTGAAGACAAAAACAAAACAGAAAATAAATCTCATGCCTCAGGGGGCCCTTGGCTCTAGAGAGAATGTTACTACTGTTGTTAAGTGGGTATATTGACAAATTTCCTTTGGTATATTTATGGCTTTCCCATAGATAAGCACTACCTCAACTGTGACTCGAGAGGCTTTTCTCGGCAATGCTTAGCTCTTAATGCAGAGGCTCATAACTGGTCAAAGTGCTGAGAATAAGTGACTATGACACAGTCATCTGCAAATGGGACATTTGTACTATCCCTTTATTTGGATCAGGAAACCTCTTAGAGAGAGACTGGAGGACGTGGAGGTCTGTGGTGAAATGCTTTCTGGATGTGCCCCTACGCTCAGGGCCACACTGCAGTTATGGTTACCTGCACAGAGACAGCAAAAGATCAAGCCAGTAAGACCAGTTAACATTCTAGCAAGCAGCATTAACTGGACTCAGTGAGCTACAGAAAAGGAAAATGTCCCCTTCTCCAAATGAGGACTTAAAGTGAAGAGCAGGGTGTGTGCCTGGGAGAGTGGATATGATCAAGGTACATTTTTACATGTTTGAACTGTCAAAAAATAAATTAAAATATTCTATTAAAGTAAAAAACTAAAATGCTACCAAGGTTCCATTTTAGAAACAAATATGTTGATGAAATGTCAATGTCTCTGAGAAGACATTAGTATTTTCCAGCTGCTTCTTTTTCAGGTATATACTCCTATATACAATGTTTTTCTACACACTGCCTCTTACTTACTAACACTTAGAAATTATTGTAATAGGAATAAATTCATTGAACAGAAATATTAGTTTTTAAATAACTGTATTTAAGATAATTCAAACATCCTCTAAAATAAATAGAAATCTCTCTTTTTTATTCAACCCTTTACCTCTGACAAAACATTGCTTTATCATCTCTACAATATGTTATTAGAAAATGTAAAATACCCGTCACTATATTTTTACAAATGGAATTTTAACAAATTACAACATTTTTTACAAAGCTTTACAAATGGAACTATATTGCACATCTCTTCGTATACATATCAACATTTTAATGTGTGCATAGTTTCTATTTATAGGACAATATGCACACATTATTTACATAACTAGTTCCTCACTGTTACATATTATAGACATTCGTGTGTATAGTAATGCACACATGTGTGCACATATGGCCATGTATTTTCTCAGTCATCTTGGCATAGCTTGAATTCAAGATCATTGAAGCATTGAACTAAGTCATTGGCAGTGGGATGGAAGGGGTTAAAAACAGGATACTGAACACATGAGAGGATCAGAATGAGTAAGACAATTCCACGGATCTTTCTTTCATGAAAAAAAAAAAAATGGTAACAGGTGGAGCAGCATTCACTGACCTAAAGGACACTGGAGTGGGAAATGCTTTTCAAAGGGAAAATTGTGGTTTAAGAAATTTAAAAGTTAAATTTCCCTCATTCACAGAGCATCTGTGTGGAGCCTTCCAGTAAATAATTAGATAGTAGCTGCCTGAGTTCATTCATTCATTTGTTTGTTTTGAGACAGGGTTGCTCTGTGTGGCCTTGGCTTTCCTGGACTTGCTTTGTAGTCCAGGTTGTCCTTGAACTCATAGAGCTCTTCCTGCCTCAGCCTCCCTGAGTGATAGGATTACAGGCGTGCCCAGCTGCTCCCAGCTCACTGCCTGAAGTTTAAGGAACAGGTCTCTGCCACCCAGTTTATTCTGCAGCCAACTGTAAAAACACAGTCTCAAACGGTAGTAGAGCATGGTTTAAGAATTACTTAAAGTAGTGTTGTGGGTGGTTAGGAAAAAAGGTGAGATTAAGAATAAATTTTTTAAAAATTTAATGATAATTTTAAAATAGGAAGAAATTAGTTCCAGTCTGAAATTATTTACCATTACACACAAAATAATTTATTTTACTAATTAGTGCTAAATTTGACACTTACATTGTTTTACTTATGTATTATGGAAAGTCCATACTTTAATTCTATAATTTATGATTTGCTCAGACAAGCCACATATCAACTTCAGGAAATTTATCTTATTTTTATATCGTATGTTTGGTTGTTTGATCTGTAGACCTTCTGGAGAGAACCTCTATGTAGACAAGAGGATCACCAAGTGCTGAAACTGCAATCCCTAAAACCTGCAGCACAAAAACATGTCAGCCAAGGGGTCTGCCATCCTGCTGTTCCTCAGCTGGATGTCAAGAAATGGTGGCTGTTTGGGAGCTTGTCTCCAAGGTGCTCTCCCACTGTGAAGTTGACCCTGACCTATGTGAAGGAGAATACAATTTTTTAAAAAAGAAATCAGAGAATTTCCAAAATCAACCCTGAAAGTAAAAGAATGCCCCCCTTAAGTTCCAGGAATGCCCCTGTCCTCTGGCTTCATGCATCTGTCAATCAAGAACAATTGTCCCTGAGAGCACCTACCCTACTACCTGGGGCTAAGACTCTAATTGCAAGAAGGGAAGGAAGCATAATTCTGACACTGCCTGCAGACATTAATTCCCAGCTTTTGCACAGCAAATTTACAGCATAGAAAACACACATTTTCTCAAATTCAATTCTTACTCAGAACAAAAACCCAGTGCTGTTGCATTATTGTAAGATGCTAGTTTTTGGTGGGGGAAATAAGAATACAGTATCTGAGTCTGACATTTAATTCTAATTTTTCTATGTTGCATGTAACTGACTGAGTAAAGAAGGTCAGAGACATTAAATGCAATTCAGTGGCCTCTATCTCAATATTATGAATTCGTAGGAATTCAGTGTTGTTTGATAATGAACATGGTGATAAAATTCACTAGAAACAAAACATCTCCTCTGAAGACCAGGGGGAAAAAAAGGAATATTTTACATTACAAAGTCTAACAGATATTTAAGGAAGGTGGATTTTTGTCATAACAGACTGTGTTGCAAATGGCTGAACAGAGAACAGAGACCAAACCTGAGAAACAGTGTTTGATGAGAGTAGTATTATTTTATTAGATGAAAAATGTAGGAAAAGTATTGAATTTCAAACAGTGCATAATATTGTCAGAGGAAGCTTGCTAAGAGTTTAAAGGCAGCATGAGCTACATGGTGACTTCTAGGTCAACCTTGGCTATAGAGGAAGACACTGTAACAAAACCAGTAAATAAAAAGCACTGGGTTTACTAATGACTGCTAAGAATTTTATATCAGAATACATTACCGAGGTAACCATGTACACTATTTGTATAGTCTGTATGTTTTAAATAAAATTTAATCACACAATGCTTTCTGGTTCAATGAGAGTGAAAATACACAGCAATGAGAAGAAAATTGTTGTTCCACCATGGAACCCTTAGTAAGTATGAAAATACAAAAGAAGATGCACTTAGTATTTGTGGTAAATTATATAGATAGTCTTTCCTCTAAAACAGTGAGTGGGTCCTAATTGTAATGTTATCACATGACCCTCTGTGGACTTCTTGAAATATTCAATTATCTGAGGAAAATAAAAATCATCATCAAATATGTCATCTAAAGAGCCACTAAAGAGCATCCAGAAGCAGTCTCCGTGCTGAGATCAGTGTCTGAGTTCATAATTTCTCCGAGTATCTCAGTGTTAAATTTGTTCATAGATCACTTTGGTTCAACTACTTTTTCCATTCAAAGTGATAGGTATTTGCAACAAGAGAAAGTTATCCGAACAATCAGAAGGATGGTGAACATGAGTGAAAATAAGAAGTAAATGCAGCCATTCACAGCATGCATTGAACTTGCCATTTGGCCCTGTCAATGCAGTATGAGTTCAGACAAAGGCTTTAGTAGAAATCTGACAATAGGACAGATTCCACATGGCTCACCTGTCAATCAGAGCAGATTTCTGGGACCGTTTGAATATTACCCGAAGGACGAATCACCAAGAAGACTCATTCTTAGCCCTGAAAACTTAATATGTGAATGAAGCACCTCAGTCTCTGCAAGGGGCGCTCTATGCAAGAAGGCTGAAGCTGCAGCCTAAGGCAGAGGTTCTCAACTTTCCTAATGCTGAGACCATTTAATACAGTTCCACATGTTGTGGTGTCCACAGCCACACAATTATTTTTGTTGTTACTTCATAACTGTAATGCTGCTACTGTTTTCAATTGTCATGTAAATGTCAGATATGCAGGATATCGGATATGTAACTCCCAAAGAGGTTGCAACCCATAGGTTAAGAACCATTGGCCTAAGCTTTTCTTTCTTTTTGGAACTTGGTATAGAACATTTATTGACTTATTTATTAATGACACATCCGAAGATTAAGTTGGCATGGAAAGATCTTAATTAAAGAATTATACATTTCTATTCACTTATCTTCTTTTGTATCAGGGAGTGACACTGTGGGTCCATCTATTCTACTTCAAGTTAAATGTCACGAAATATTTACAGAAAAAATGTTAAAAATAAATCAAGCAGGAAATTCTAGATGAAATAATATTGTTTTGCCAAAATCACTATTCCAATACTGACAATACACAAAATGCAAAAATACTAAGGTTCTCCTTATCACAACTCCCCAAATAATGGGAGGAGGAAAGAAACAAGATGAAAGTAAACAGAAATGGATCATCATCGTTTCAAGGACACATCTCTTCTGAATGAAATGCCTTTTCTATACGCAGTGAATTTCAAAGCTACTCATTAGTCGATCTTTTGAGCTAAAATTGGAAAATGCTACGACAGTTTCAGGGCCTCTTTCACCCAACTTGTTCTATGACTTACTATTGTAAAGTAGGGCCCCTCTGTCATCTAAAGCCATCTCAGGGGCTCAGTGGTGCTTCCACAAAAGCTTCATAAATATTACCCCTGCTTTGTACTGAGGCTTTGGTAAGGAAAACAGCTGCTAAGTTATCCTGTGGTTTCCTTTGCCCCATGCATACATTGGGCAGAACTGAATAGTTTCTGCTTTAGGATTAGTTCGCTACACAAAAAATACATGCATTTTGCCAAGAGGAGGTAGAGGGATGCTGGGGATGTGGAGAGGGTGCTTTGATGGAGATCCACAAGGAGAAGAGCAGGCAGGCATGGAAGTCAACCTGGGAGTTTGCCTAGCCCTCAGAATCTTGGCATTCTTGGTAGTCCTGGGAATGGAGAAGTCCCTCAAGGTGGCCCTAAAGGCTTTAAACAGAGGAGGCAGGGTTCCAAAATGAGATATTCCTGGCCAGGAAGGCTCTGGTAACTGAGAAGGAAGAGGCTGGGCAGCCTGTTGCTGTAAGGAAACAGTACGTGTGCTGTCAGAGTGAGAATTTGCAGGATGCTGCTATGATTCTGCTGCTGAGCCACTGAGATGAGCTTCATCACAGTCAGGTTTCTCTTAGCTCCCATCCCTCCTAATGAATTTCCTGGCCTGCCACTCAAATCTCCATGGCTTGATGAGGAATCACATCCTTAGTGATGGTACTGGATAGTTATAGCCAACTTGACATAAGCTAAAGTCATATGAGAGGAGGGAACCCCAGTTAAGAAGTTGCCTCCGTAAGATCTGGTTACAAGACATTTTCTTAATTAGAGGTCACTGCCCATTGTAGGTGGTGGCATTCCTGGGCTGGTGGCTCTGGGATTATAAGAACACAGGCTGAACAAACTATGAGGAGCAAGACAGTAACCATCACCGTATCATGGCCTCTGTATCAGCTCCTGCCTCTAGGTCCCTACTCTCCCTGAGTCCCTGCTCTCACTGCTTTTGATGATGAACTGTAATATGGAACTATGAACAAAACAAACACTCCCCCCCGCGCACAAGTGCCTTTTGCTCCTGTTTTTTTTTTTATCACAGAAATAGTAACCCTAACTAAGACGGTGATCTTTTCCTTCCTTGATTTTCCAGGTATATCCACAAATTGTACATAGATCTGACTTTTTATCTTCAGGGATGTTTTACTCATTTTCATCATCATGCAAAACTCATCACCTTGTTTTCTGGATCTGATCCATCAGTGTCCCTGTCTATCAGTATTATCATTATGCCTTTCGTGTTCCACATTCTTGGGACACCCATGAACTTTACTGGTGTTTGAAACATCATCATCATCATCACAACCCCATTGCACAAGGTCTTTGTCACATCCAGGAATGGAAAGAATTAGAGCAAAACCAACTTTATGGAAATAGAACTGCAAGTCTGTAGTAGATGTGGCTCATGTAGACTGCCAGGGGGTTTTCTTCAAAGGACAAACACAGAACACTATGTCTGAGAAGGCATGACTGATATTGCTTGATTTGAGAGTCCCTGGGAATCATCTTAAGGAGGGAAAATGGCTTGACACTAGCAAGTAGAGTGTCGTGAATCAACATGTGAGAAGGAACAGGTGGCGTTTCTGACTGAAGAGTGCTCTCTACTTGCACACTGAGCTTCTTTGATAGTAAGAAAATACTGGCTAAATGGAGCCCTCTCATGTCCATATTCAACTTCAGCTTTCTCAGGTCTTGTAAGTATTCTTAATATTTTGTGTCTGGATTATCTCTCTCGTGAAGTTACAGAATACACTCGCAGATTCCCCGCAGTGCCTCTCGCATGCCTCCAACATGTTTTTGTCTTAAAATAGCTGTTATACTGGGATAAGTTTCCACCTCATCCTACTTGCCATATTCTACAGAGCCTGCTTGCATTGCTCACCTTCACAACTGCAGTTCATGCCGGCACATGCTGTTCTTTGCTCTTCATTGATTCTACTTTCTCAGCTTCTTTTCAAGCTTGGTCAGGAGTGTTGATAAATTTCCCACTCCGAGTGGACAATTGGTCTCTGTCTCATGTGGACAATCCATAGTGTCCTTGTCACTAGACAATGTTCTAATGTCAAAATGACAACAAAACACAGCTATTAGGTTTCCAGGCCAGTGAGAAGCTGGGAAGAGACTATTTCTGGCCTCCATTGGGTCGTTGCCTATGGCTCTTAATCAACCACCCGGCCGCAATCATCCTGAAAGGCTTTGAACTGGACAGATGTAGAACAGAAAACAATTTTATAGATGGATTAGTTGTTGAGAAACAGAGAAGAATAAGTGGGGAATGGAAACAATAGTAAGTGAGTGTTATTCCAGAGCAGAGGGGCAGCATCAAATAGCTCCTTTTGGTGAAAAACAAAGACATGGTAGTTTGGGTTTGGTCAGCAATGGGATCTTCAGGGAAAAGGTTTTGAAGGGCCAAGGAGCATTGGAGGGAGGAAAAACACCCATCCATGGGATCAACACAAGGACCAGAGAAAAGTACACAGAAATGCCCAGCCTTCTCTTCTCATCACTGCTCTAACTCTCTCTTCTCCCTTTGTCCTCTAATCATTGCCCCATACCTGACTGTGTTAGTCTTTTTATAGAAAGTTTCCATAACATAGTACTGTAGACTAAATGGCATAATAAGCAGCTTACTTTCCTTCAGCATCTATAGAGAGTGAAAGTGTTAAGCTCAAGCTCCCAAGTAATTTACCCGGTAGTGATGATTTTCTTCTGCATGCTAGACACCTGTTTTCTCCAAGTAACCACTCACAGCCTTCCTTTGATACATATCATCCACCAGTGTCTCCTTTTAGAACACTAATTCTGTGGCTTAGGACTGCACATTTATTACCTCAGTTGACCTTGATTGCTCTATTGAAGGAATTCCCGTCTCCAAACCCAGCTATGTAGAAGGTTAGAATTTAAAATAGGAGACTTGTTAGAGACATACAATTTGTTGCACTGCCTCTGGCTAAAGAAATTTATACTAAACAGGTAAGGACCCTAAAAGATATCCTCAGGCACAGAACATTGAAGTAGGCTAGACTATCTTTTGATGTTCTTCTATTTTGATGTCTAATGGACACTCATTCAAAAAAAAAAAAAAACAACAACAACAGTGCATGAAAATTAAAAAAATAACAAAGAGCAATATATAGAGTACAATATTCTCCCTATCCATTCGTGAATTATGTGTCGCTGAATTACTCAATTGGCAGGTCAATATATCTTGACAGATATGGTAGTTGTTCAAATTCTTTGCTACAGAAAAAGGCTAAGCCCTGAAATGCAGCTTTTTTATATATCTAAATATTTAACATAAATGAACATTTTAGACTTTTTGTTTCTAGACTACAAAGATTTGTCTACTTGGCGAAAAATAAACTGTTACAGGAATAGCATTCTACACAAATAAACTGAAAAGCATATAAAAATAGCTTTGCTTCAAGCTTTCTTTATTAATCTTCTATGCTGCCCACTCACATGGTGGGCACTGTTGACAATGAAAAAAAAAAAAAGCAATCTTCCTCACTAAATAAAACAAAAGCTCAGACAGTGTGTTTTTCTTGTCTGCACTGGGATAAATCATTCACCCCAATCAGTGCCCTAATTTTCGAAGTTACAGACAATCTGAAGTGGTTCCACAAACCTCCTTTCCAGTTGGAGTGCTGGCTTATCAAACATTCATAGGGGAAGCTAGTTCCTCAGAAGCTCGATCAAGACAGCCGTAGATTAAGCACAACAGACATTGTTTCAAATACCAAAGGGGGAAACGTCTAGAGATAATGAAAATGAACTAGCAACCCACATGAGCTCGGCGTTCCTCCATGGCACTGTCCTGGAACACAGTGTCTTCTCACTTTACTTTGATCTCAGTGGGCCAAGACTTAGCAATGTATCATAAGTGCTAATGGTTCTTTAAAGGTTACTATTCCTGTGGCGAAACACCACAATCAAACCAGCTCAGAGAGGAAAGGGTTTACTTGCTTTATTTTTCTACACCGCAGGTCATCATAAAAGGAGGTCAGGACACAAACTCAAACAGGGCAGAAACCTTGAGGCAGAAGGTGATGCAGAGGCCATAGAGAGTACTGCTTACTGGCTTGCTCCCCATGACGTGCTCACCCTGCCTCCTCCTCTCTTACTTCTCCTCCTCCCCTTCCTCCTCCTTCTCCTTCTCCGCCTCTTTCGTGTGTGTGTGTGTGTGTGTGTGTGTGTGTGTGTGTGTGTGTGTGTGTGTGTGTGTGTTGAGACAGGATTTCTCTGTGTAGCCCTGGCTTTGTAGATCAGGCTGGCCTCGAACTCATGAAGATCCACCTACCTCTGCTCCCCAAGTGCTGAGATTAAAGGCATAAGCCGCCATTCCTGGCTTTACCCTGCTTTCTTCTAGAACCAGCCCATGCATGGCCCCACCTACAATAGGCTGGTCCCTACTCCCTCAATCACTAATTAAGAAAAATGCCCTACTGACTTGTCTATAGATACCCTTAAGGAACTATATTCTCAAATGAGAATCACTCCTCTCTAATAAGTTTAGTTGTGTCAAGTTGACATAAACTAGCCAGCACAGACTCATTTAAATACTGTTAGCTTTTGAGAATTTCATATAACATGTTTTGATCACATTCACCTCCTCCCCCGGTTCTCCCCAAATTTGCCTCATCCCTACCCACTCAATTTTATGTCCACATGTATTTTTTGTTGTTCTCTATTTTTATTTTTAATTTGTTCACTTTATATTCCAATTGTATCCCCCTCCCTTGTCATCTCCCAGTCCCACCCTCCCTCCCTCATTCACCTTCCCTCCCTCCCCTAGTCCTCAGGGAGCCCTCCTCCCTTATCATCTGACCTCAGCCTATCACATTTCATCTGGACTGCCTGTATCCTCTTCCCCTGTGACCTAGCAAGGCCTCCCCACCAGTGGGGGAGTGCTAAACATGTGGGGCCTGAGTCCATGTCAGAGACAGCCTCTACTGCACATATCATGGGACCCACAAGGAGACTGTGCTGCCTGTCTACTACATCTGAGCAGAGGGTCTAGGTCCTCACGACGCATGGTCCTTGGTTGGTACACTAGTCTTTGCAGCACCCCACCCTCACCCCACAACAGCCCGGATTCCTTCTCTTATTTGACGTAAATAGCCAATTGCTTCTCAGGCAGGGTGAAATTTTGTGGCCAACGCCCTTTTCCATGCTGGGAGGTTTTTGTTTTTGTTTTGTTTTGTTTGTGTTTGTTTTTGGCTTGGGCTTCTACTGGTCTCATGATGCAGTCACAACTAAGTTCATGCCTGTAGATGCTCTGTTCTGTTGTAGCCACCCACTACCTCTAGTTCTTACATACCCTTTTTTTTATCCACACTCCAAGCAATGATTTTTGAGCCTTGGGCAGAGAGAGGATACTATCTATATGCTCTATTTAGGGCTGAGTATTGTGCAGTCTTGTCCTCTATTCTGTGGCCAGATGTGGGTCTCTGTGCTAATAATTATCTACTGTAAATAGAGCATCTTATGAGGATTGAAAGACGCCTTAAGCTAGAGATATAATAATAAGTCATTAGGAGTCAGCTTAATACGATTTTTGATCCATTGATTTCATTTCTGAGAACCTAAGGCAATAAACACCAGGAAAAGCTGTGCATAAAACTATTTGTTAAGTCATTATTTACTCTACAAATGAGAAACTATGCAACACTTTTTGACAATGGGAAAATGACTAAATAAGCTTCCATTAAGACAAATATCCAAAACCCTACGAATGTAATATATACATAATTCCTGATTGTTTTGTGATTTTTCTTGCTATAGGTAGTTTATTATATATGCATGTAATAATATGAAGGTATATATAAAAATATTTAATAAAAAATGAAAAATAAAAAGATATAATGTGTCATTCTATAACCATTAACAATATGTTATGACTAGAAATTATAATGTAAATCTCACTGTGGAGTATGTCAGAGCATTGTCATGGGAAAATACAGCAAAAATTGACTGTAAAAGTTACATGTGTTGAGAGTGGTTGCCTTTGAGTTTTAGGATTAGAGATGTTCCTCTTCCTCTTCTTCCTCCTCCTCCTCCTTCTTCCTCCTCATCCTCCTTTTTTTTCATTATTCTCTGTAGTTCATATTTCTTAGGTTGGCTACCTTATTCTTCATCAGAAAACAAAAACAAGTTAATGATAATCAGTGTTAGATCCAGCCCCACTGATCCTGCTGTTTTTTATCTCTTCTTTCTTCTTGCCTTGACATAGCCGTTTTGGAGGCCAGAGCAATGAGAACTCAGCTGCAGCTTTGACCAGCTGGTCTCGCTTTGCCTCACAACCAAGTTTATAATTATTTGCTGAGAATATGTTATCTTGCAGACATCACAATAGTGGCATTAGCAAATCTAGACAGCTACTCTCCGTGTCAGTGATGGGAGGAACTTGTAATTTTTGTGGAGGGACATATTGGCTATGTTTGAAGTAATCATTACAGAATAAAATTAACAGTATGAAATCAAAATGTTCTGTATACCACTGGCTGTCAAATCATTCAGTCTAACTATTTCATGTATCATACAGGAATATAGTTTGTGAGTGTTACTTGCTATTACTATGTTCAGTAATTACATTTACTGTTTATTCCAATTTTATACTATTATATAAAATATGACGATATCAATATGTCAATTTGTTTCTATCTATAATACACTGAGTCTGAAAAAATATGCCTATAGGTATAAAGTTTGGAAAAATGCTTTAGGGGAAACAGTCAGTGTAGTGCCTGTACATTACTAAGAAAATAGGAGTTTGAAAGAAGCTTCAGAATAATGGTACTTTTCGCAGGAGGGGAAGATGAACAAACAAAACCTACCCGACTCCTTTGGAGTTCAGTTATAGCCTATGCTGTGGAAGGCCCACATGGACAGCAGTCTGCCCAGTAGTCATGGTTACTCTCTGCGGATGGAGACCAGCTTGGAATCATCAAGTCTCAACATCACTGATGGGTGTCTAGCTGCTCCATTTCATACAACGTTGCTAATTGATCTCTGCCATGTTTCCCTTGTATGGAAGTCAGTGTGATGATTCCTGCCTGTTAAGAAAAAAAAATTGTAAAACTGCCAGTCAAAATAAACCATGCCTGGTAGGTAGCAAGTATTCAGCATTCATTTCCTTTGTTCAAGCTTTCTTGGTCTATTTTGAGTTCTGAATGTGAATAATTTATGTCATCTCCTTCCAAATCCCAAGATTGTATTGACCAAAACGCGTGCCGGCTTCTCACTCCAGAGTCTGCAAACTGGTTTGGTTTTCCTTCTGTCTGGCCTCAGGCTCCAGATCCACATTTTCTGATGACAGAACTTCAGCGTTATCCATTTTTTTAGACGATAGTTCACTGAGAAATGGGTCGGATTCTAGTTACATTTATACTACAAGGTGAACTGTGTAACTGCCCATTAAATGTGTTGGGATTCCTGTTTACGATGATAAGCATTTTACTTTTAAAAATTGATGAAAATTTGCCAAAAATATTACCACTATATAATAAAATGGAAAAAAAAAAAGGCCTTTACTAATAAAATCCCCTTCTTTCCACCACCTCGCTTATCTGTCTCAATGTTTAACAGTAATTTTAAGACCTCATTAAAGCATAGTGCTGCGGATGAGGCCCCAGTGTTTTCCTGACAACAGCTCATGTGCGGATGCTAGTCATCACTCAGTGTGCGGCTGACTGGGGAGTGGGTGCTGTACAAAGAAAGCACCTGTGTCCCCATGACCAATAGTTGAAAAAAAAAAAGGTATCCTTTTAAGCATATCTCACTATAAGGAAATTCATCTTCTCTTGCTGTTCTTCTTTTTAAAATAGAAATACTAATAAAATTGTATAAATAGAAATTCTCATGTCATTTTTGTATCATATGGAAGACTTGGCTTTCTTGTTAGATTCAAATGTGCAGCAGGACAATGACGGGTAGAATAACATTCCATTTTAATATACAGATTCAGAAAGTGAGGGCAACTTCCCACTGTTTGAAAATTTTCAATGATTATACATATACAGCAGAATTTCATATGTGAGTACCTATACCATTTGCCCCCCTCCCTCTCCCTCATCCGATTCCTCTCATGCTCCCAACTCCTTCTCCAATTCAGGACCACTTCTTTTATTATATTATTACACACACACACACACACACACACACACACACACACACACACGGCGTGCACCCTACTGAGTCTGGTTGGTTTTGCTTGTTTGTTGCTGACCACTTGCATTTCATAGCCTATTATCCACCACTCATTGCTTATAGTTCTTCACCTAGGAGTAGGGCCTTAGGAAATTTCCACCATTCATGTTGGAGTGTTGATTGGTGTTTCTGCTCCACAGGTCTCGTATAGGCAACTAGATTGCTGAGATCTCATAGGTGAACCATCTCTATCATGCCTAGATGACATTATTTAGAAGGTGGCATCCTGGCCTTCTGCTTCTTACTGTGCTTCTGCCCCCCAATCCACAATGTACCTTGACCCTTAGGAATAGAGGCTACTATTTCCATATAGTAACAGAGGTACACAACATTGAGTGCAATGCTTCTCCAACAGACATAGATTAGAAGTGCCAGACAAGAGAAACCTCCATTTTAGTTGTTAACCAGAGGAGGGATGTTCAATAGTTCTCAAAATAATATGGGCTGTCATCATTGCCTTGGTAGTCTTCCAGAACTTGAAGGCCATACCTTATTGATAGAGACATAACCCACTTTGGACACAGAACTTGGAGGACTCGAAGTACGTCGAACCTGGGACCTCCTCTCTGAGGACTAGCTCTCAGTATCCACACGTGCTCTGCAAGCTGCGAGCTGCCAAGGAAGAAAAGTAGTCTAGTATGCAGATATAAGTGAGTATATACCATTTGATTCTTTCTGCTTCTGGGTTAACTCACTCATTATGATCATTTCTAGCTCAATCCATTTATCCACAAATTTCGGGAATTCCTTGTTTTTAATAGCTGAGTAGTATTCCATAGTGTATATGTACCACAGTTTCTTTATCCACTCTTCTACTGAGGGACACTTAGGCTGTTTCCATGTTCTGGCTATTATGAATAAGGCTGCTATGAACATGGTTGAGCAAAGGACAGAGGGGAAGGCATCCTATTGGGACTCTAAATGAGAGACGCATGGGAGAACAGCAAAATAAAAGGATCCAGAGGGTCCTAGAAATCTACAAGTAGAACAATATGATAGGCAGATTTGGGCCCAGGGGTCCCGCTCAAACTAAGGCACCAGCCAAGGACAATACAGGAGGTAAACTTTAAACCCCTTCCCAGATCTAGCCAATGGTCAGAATATTCTCCACAGTTGAGTGGAGAGTGTGATACGACTTTCTCACATACTCTGGTGCCTCACATTTGACCATGTCCCCTGGAGGGGGAGACCTGGTGGCACTCAGAGGAAGGACAGCAAGTAGCCAAGAAGAGACTTGATACCCTATGAGAATATATAGGGGGACGTAATCCCCCTCAGGAACAGTCATAGGGGAGGGGAATAATGGGAAAATGGGGGGGGGGGAGGAATGGGAGGATACAAGGGATGGGATAAACATTGAGATGTAACAAGAATAAATTAATAAAAAAAAAAAAAAAAAAAAAAGAAAAGTAGTCTATATTGTTACTGAGATGTAAAACCTAAGGATCATAACAATGACCTTCCCAGCAAGATCTCCCCAATGGTACAATGTTCTATATTTTGGAAGCTATCAGCAGCTTTCTAGCTTGAAGTAAGGCCAGCTCAATCACTGGAAATTCCTAACTGGTGTTGTAAAGCTACCCAATTACTCTTTACTGCAGGGGATACAACTGGTAGAGGAGAACCTGCTACCATCATTTTCCTAAATCAATAAAGTTTCTAACTGCATTCTAAATGCATATTCTTATATACTCAGATAAATGTAGCTCTCAGTACTCATGCAAAAAGTTTCTTTTTCTTTCTTCCCTCTGCCTTTCTCTTTCTTCACAGCAGATGGAGACTATTACAGAAATTGACAGCTAGCTAAAATGTAGAGAATAACTGACTATGGGAAGCCCCAGGCACAATTGGTATTTTAACACTTTTGAAAGCCTTGTGTTGTCATCATAGATAGTGAAACAGAAGCGCTATGCTACTTTGCCAGTTTTAAAATCTTTGAATCAACACTTTGACCATTAGCATGTGCAACAGAAAATTGAAAAGACTGAGTTTTTCATTTTTATCTGATTGTATCAATTTAAGAGCTCAGTGAACAAATATTTGCTGGGTATTTGCTATATGTCATGTTCTGTGCCTAACGCAGTCAAACTATGCGGAATTTATGATCTTTATGCACAGGCAAATATTAGTCCATAGGGTTAGTAACTGAAGTGAGATCTTGTCAAGGTAAATTACAGATTCTCCATGAGAAAATGACAAAGCAGTATAAGAAGAGTTTTTCATAGTCCCAAGAATAAGAAGGCATTCAGAAATAATATAATATTTATTTATTTATTTATTTATTTATTTATTCACTTTACATCCTGGGCATAGCTCCATCCCTCCTCACCTCTCAGACCTCCCCTCCCTCCCCTTGCCCCCTCTTCTATTCCTCTGCTTACCAAGTTGCATCAGAACTGAGCTTGTCCTCTTAGTCTGTCGCCTGGCAAGTCAGTCTCTCCAGGGGGATGTGATCAGAAAGCTGGCAACAGAGTTCATGTCAAGGACATCCCCTGTTCCCTCCACTAGAGGACCCATATGAAGCCTGAGCTACCCATAGGCTACATCTATATAGAAAGCCTAGGTCCAGTTCATGCATGGTCCTTGGTTGGTTCTACAGTCTCAGAAAGCCCCTCTGAGCCCTGGTTAGTTGGCTCTGTTGGTCGTCTTGTGAGTTCCTGACACCTCCAGGTCCTTTTCTCCTTCCTCTCGTATTTCCACAAGATTCCCTAAACATGACCCAATGTTGGGCAGTGAGTCTCAACATCTGTTTTGAAGTGTTGCTGGGTGGAGCCTCTCAGAGGACAGCTTTGCTAGACTCCTGTCTGTAAGCATAGCAGAGTATTGTTAATAGTGTCAGGGGATGGCTCTCTCCCATGGGGTGGGTTTCAAGTTTGGCAAAGCATTGGTTGGACATTCCATCAACCTATGCTCTATCTTTATTCCTGCAGATCTTGTATGCAGGGTAAATCTTAGGTCAAAGTTTTTCTGGGATGGGTTGGTATTCTCCTCCCTCTGTTACAAGACTTGTCTACTTAGAGAGTTCTTATTTATTTATTTATTTATTTTTATTATTTAATAAGTAAAACATACTTTTCCAATCTGCCCTTCTCCACTATTTTTGGTTTTTGTATTGTTAAAGACTGAAATACAGAAAAGAATGAGAGAAAATAAAAATTATAGGGGCTAGATGTTACCATGTTTAGTAAATCATAAAAATTTAGTTTTTTCCAAAAGGCATTAGAAAGTATGAATGAATTTTAAATAACTTCTCATTGTTATTTTTTCCTTTTATAAATATTACTATTTCTGCTTCAGATAACGTATTGAAGAAATAAGGAATAAACTACTTTTCACCAAACATGAGGGCATTTTGGTGGATAAGGCAAGAGGAGACATTTTAGTTAAGACAAGATTTGTGATGGTGTAAAGATGTATGCAGATTTCACAGATATATCAAGAGAATTGTTGGGGTTGGTGAACAGGATATGTGGACAAAAGATGAAAAGCTGGAAACAGAATTGGCAAAAATGTCTCCCGTATTTCTCTCTCAAATATCTACATATATAATGGTTGCAGAGATATGGGATTGGGTTTTAGTACTATAGTTTCTACAATAGCTTTGCTCTCCAACTTCAGTAGCATGCCATGATTTTTTGATGTCCGACCAAGATGGGACGGGCAAATGGGTGACTACATTGTGAAAAGCCAGCCAACTGCTTCACTTTTCCATCAATGCCTTCACTTCTTTGAAGCATTACTGGGCTATGTGTCACTAAGTTCTCAATCAGGTTTTTGCTCATTACTTTTTGTATATTTGTGTCCAGGAATATCATATCAAATACTTACAACCTGAACTGCTTAAAAGCACCAGACAAATTGACTAGGTTGGTTCATTTTAGGAGAATTAAAGGTAATCTCCTCAATTTGCTAGGGGTTGCTGGCAGCATAGCTTCGGTCTCTGTGCCAGTCCCTGTTGTGCCCCCGATGTCCACATGCTTGTTTGTGTCCAGAAACCTTTCCTTTCACAGGCTATTATATTAGGACTCCTATAATGTAGCATAACCTCAACTGGATCACATCTAAAAACGCCATGTTTCCATTTGAGCTCATACCCATCGGTCACAGGTGCTGGGACATCAGTGCTCCTTCAACTCAAAGCACAGTCTGTAGGGTAAGAGTAATAATAACTGGTAATAAGTATGCTGTGAGTATATATGTGATAACTCACAAGATGACCGCAAAATTCATGGTATAAACATGTCACTTCTACTGGTACAAAAAAAATGAGATTTGAGGGGAAAATTTTTTTTTTTTTACAAAGCCACAACAGAAAAACCATAGAGTGAGATGAAATGGCTGCAGTGGTTGCAAGCAGAGATTCTTTGAGCATTCTGAAGCTTCTCTTTCTTCCTTATGTTGATTTCTTAACAGGAATGTGTTAAAACATCTCATATGACACAAAGAAACAATTATTTCAAGTCCCCAGGATTTTCTGTAAATACAAACACTCATGAGGAGAAAAGTCTACTATTACATATTATCAGCTCTGGAAAAAATTGATGATTATGCTTACAGCTGTCTAGAAATTCACTGTAATAATGGACATCAGACAACAGCCTCTGATTAAACTATGGCCTGGTATCAAGTGTCTGAAAATGAGAACCCAGCAATGACTCAGAAAGGCCAATCCCAGCATAAGACAGATGCAAAACAGATAGTCACTTTACACATTACAAATTCACAAGATGCTGGGCCTTAGATATGAGCTATTATTGATAACAGAAAAACAACTATGATGTGAGAAATAAAACTAAGGTTTTTCATTTATTTTATTAGTTCATTTGAATTTTTAAAAGGATAATATCAATATCCAATAAGTTGTTATTTCTGTTGGTTCAAATATGTATTTTGAATCATCCATTTTGACATTCTTCAACTTTGGGAACAAAAAGTTGTTAAGCACAAGAATTATTTTAATTGTATTTTATTTTATAAAATAAAAATGTATTATACTGCTGACTAATAATGACTTGGTTCTCAAGGTAAAAGTTTGTCCTCATGGAAGCAAACCACACTTAACGGCAGGCCCTTTGCCCAGCAGTAAATGGTTAAGGTAACAACACTCAATGGGATTTTTGAAGATAATTTGTCTCATAATGCTTTGTTTGAGCATTTTTAAGTCTTAAAGATATTTTGCTTAAATATTATGATCGCCAATTATGAATTTTGTGTGAGTGCTTCTGTGTGTGTATGTTTCTTGGGCTTTTTGTTTGTTTGTTTGTTTGCTTTTGTTTTGTTTCTGTTTGTTTGATTTGCTTTATTCTGGTTTCATTGTTTTTTCTTTTATTTGCCTGTTCCTACAGAAAAGGAGAAGCAGGCATGGAGTTGGATGGCTAAGGTACTAGGGAGGATCTGGGAAATGAAGAGGGAGGAGAAACTGTGATCAGAATGTAATATTTAAAACTTATTTTCACTATAAAATATTAAAAATGATGGCAAGGACTTTTATCATTATTGATCTAATTTTTATTTTTATTCTCATCTACTAGAAACTAGAAAAAGTAAGTCTTATACAAAGGTCTGTAATATTTGTTTAGCATGCTAAAACATTAGAATATTGTATGTATGAAAAAAGAATATATAATAGTCTATGCTAACATACATATATGTAACTAAAATCTTAAAAAATACTAAGAAATTATGTTCTTATTTAAAAAACAATTTTTAAAAATTAGGCAAAGGGAAACAAAGAGAAAGTATACAATAAAATGGTTACAAGATTCCAATTTGGTATGATTATCAGTGTAATAGCCGGCTAAATTATATTGACATTAAATCAAGAGGAAACAAAAAGATCTGTCAACCCATGGCTGCTTTCTGTACACTACTTAAGATTGTACTGGAAGAAAGGCTTGTAAAACCATAACTCACTGCTTTAATGAAGGCATCAATGCTGCATATTGTTTCAGAAGCTTTTATTGTTGCTCATCTTGAGTCCAGCCTTTAAGGGCTGAGCCATCTCTCCAGCTTCAGATGCTCTTTTTAAATCAAGGATGACTCCTCATCTTGATTTCCATTCTTAGAATAAACAGTGGCTCTTTTCACTTATCCCTAAAAACAATTTCTCCCTTACAGTAATGTGTGACAGTCAAACTTACATCTTTAGATGAAAAGTATCCCAATTTTATTCCTATTCATAGATTCTATCTATGCATATGTCTACCCCCCATTTCTTTGTGTGTTATGTGTATGAACCTTCTTTGAAAAACTAAAAGACACTGCAAAAAATTAGGTAAGTTACTAAGTCAAATGATATTTTCTGAAATTGATGGATATATTTTCCTTGATGACCATTTAATATTTTAAGGTAAAATTAATCTTGGTAAATCTTTCTTCCATCTTGTGTTAAAATCAGTATATTGACTAAGGCTAGAATAAAATAATTAAATGAAATAATATAATTATAGTAACATTCTGAAGAGAGAGAGAGAGAGAGAGAGAGAGAGAGAGAGAGAGAGAGAGAGAATAGAAAGGAGGGTGAGAGGGAGGAAGAAAGGAAAAACATACACTGCTATGTGTATGCTTCAGAAACTTTCTTGAGAAAACCTCTGTAGGAAATGGTGACAGCTTGATGGAGCAAATGACAGCAGCACATGACAGTGGGGTGAGGATGCCCTACCACAGTGGGGGGAACCTGAAACCCAAGTGTGCATTAATCTAAGCCACCCATCAGCTTATAGGCCACTGACCTTGAAGAAATAAATTTATTTCCTGGTCAAATGCTTTCTGAATGGGTGTTCACAGTGTAATCAATTTTCAGGCCCTAACTCAGGTGCAGATTAATTTGTATAGCTCAAAAGTTAATTAAATCCTTCACTCAACAATACAGATATATTCCAAGCTATTTGATGCCCATTTTTTGACATTTTCTCAAAAATCCTCAAGAAGAAATAAAATAAAATCTCTGTTGTTGCCAGAGAAAACACAAGCTTATGAGCCTGCGGTTATTCTCATAGCCTTCAGAATGCCAACCCACAGCCTTCAGATAAAAAGTCTGACAATTTTGAACAACATACAAGTGTGTTATTGACCTCCATACAAATGCACTCTGGCTGTCTCAATAGTGACGCTGTAGATTTACAGAAATAAAAAAAAAAAATCACAAGTAAATTCCTCTGTGATTTTCCCCTTCAATTTCCAGTTATCTTCCCAAACAGAAAGACTAAAACAGAAACAAAAGAAATAATTAATTATTTAGAGATATTATACAAGGGGAGAAAAGTAGCTTGAAGTCAGACTGTTCCTGGAGGTTTAAAGCTTCCTAGCTGCTGTTACAGCTGCAGTTGCTCAAGTGGGGGGGGGGATTAATAAATGAGGTATGAAAGTGTTCAATATAATGCAATTGTCACCTGGCTGTGACTCCAACCATCTCCAGTAATTGTCTAAAAACCAATAGTCCTCCACACATTTTAGTTGCCACTGAATATGGAATAAGTTAACGTGTAAAAGGAAGGGTGTCTTCTTGAAGAAAGAATTGGAAAGAGGTGTGCTTTTCCACCACTATGATAGAGGGAGAAAATTGTCAAAATACCTTCTCAATATATGCTAATTGTCTGTTCAGCAGACCATGCCTCTAAAGTAAAGTGAGGGGACATTTCCTCTAAAGGGCGGGAGGATGACTCTACACACCTGTGCCACCTTGAATTGCATGGGACACAACAGCAATATTGAGAGAGCCATGGTGCAAAATGGCTACTGTCTTCTTCGCTTTGGGGTGCACTTAGAACTTGAGTTGGGCAGAGAGCACATACAGCTGCATTTCTTTCCCTCCTCATACCCAGCAGCCCGTCGATTAGTTCCTGGAGGTTTGCTATTTGTCAGCAGAAAGAGCAGCAAGCATCATGCCTCCTTGTCACCTCTGGCACATTAAAGCTGGACCACCAAGGGTAGTAAACTCATCAAAGCAAATCTGGAACACCGCCCAAAGCCTAAGACAAGAATGAAATCAGGAAGGTAAGTTATTAATGGAAGCTGGGCTGTGTTGGCAGTCTTTGCCCAGCTTAAGTTGATGTCAGCAATATCTGGCCAAATAGGTGTACTGGACTCAATTGTGTTTAAGGTTTTAAATATTATTCCTCCACAGAATTTTCAATAATTAAATTTCTCTATAAACCTTTAAAAAACTGTTGAGAGCTTAGAGTTCAGTTAGTATAGTGCGTATATAACAATGTACATGGTTGAGACTAGTTGAGTTTTCTCTACTGAAGCTCTTTTGCACATCTGTGTACAAGAAGGACCATAGGAGATCATACAAGGACAACGCATACGTGAAGACATCAGAATGTCATGGCTCCTTGACAGTGTAGTTAGCATTTACTGGATACCTACCTATCTACATGTCACCTCCCATTTTAGGGGACATAAGGCTTAGTGGGCTGAGGATTTATAGAGAATGAAACAACATAAAACATCACAAAGCGAATATCTAAGCAGCCAGTTGTTACAGTGGTAAATGTTATCCTTTTCGGTATCTGGTCATCATGCAGCAGACGGAATGAAGACGGACTGAGATGGCATTTCCTTAAGATAATAGCTGAATCGAGTGAGCTTTCACCATACGCAGACATCATTTCTCCCCACAGAAAAGCAGAGATTAAATTTAGCTATTCATTTTGAAGATTGTGCCTCTAGTTATTTCTCTAAAATCATAGAGTGAATGGTTCATAGCATATGACATATTCTCAAATTTCAAAACTGTTGTCTACTCTCATAACATATTTAATGGGTCCAATCTACAAGGCTCATCAATTTAAGGTTGAGGCAAACCATAAAAAACTAATGATTTACACAGTCCATGTGGTCTTTAGTGCCCACATACAGCATAAAACACACGCAAAGCAATTCCTTTAAAAATAAGTTCAAACAAAGCATATTCTTATATCAATTAGTGTCTCTTTTCCAGTGAGGGCAAAATTTGCGCTTATGATGACATCAAATATGGTACATATCTTAATGTTCACTATCTTTATTGAAGGTTTAAAAATCACGATTATATTTGATAAAGATAGACAGTTGTGTTGACCCATTGATAGTTTACATCAAAGCACTTGGATAAATGAGGCAAATGCCTCATAGCTATCATTAATTTAACAATAGTATAAGATAAATTTTAAATTTGAGTACTTTTTTATATGCTATCAATATCAATAATATAATATTAAAACAATTCTTAGTTCTGAAAAGAAGGAGTGACACGGGATATGGGTCCTTACAAAGAGCATAGATCAGCACATTTTTCTTTAGAGAAGTAAGAATATTGATATTTTGAAAACAGTTTTTGAAGTTAGGTTTTACTTTGGTACAGGGCTTTTAGACTCATTATTCTGGTTAACTGTTAAGAAGTTGTAGGATACAGCATAGTACTGCTGTGATGACGTTACTGTCACCTGCAAAGTTAAATTCACCATGCTCTTTTAAAGTAATTTTGTTGATAAGGAAATCACTGTACATTGTTGCACATGATAATTTTTTTTCCAAATTAACTCCCAATAAATAAGATATAAAATTATATTACATATCTTAATAGAAAAACATTAAAAGTTAACCAGTTATCTGAGACTTTGTGAACTCACATGTTTGTCAGACCTGGTAACAACCTGCAGACCCAACGACTCTACGGAAATGGAAATGCTTTTCTAAAGTCAGTGCCATACAGTCAAATCCTGTGATCCTGTAACCTGTGGCCTGTCTTCACACAGAAAACACACAGTACTGATTTAAAGGTTTTGTCACACTGAAAGAAAAGGAAAGCAACTGTGAGGACATGCACGTGAATATGTTCATCAGAAAGAAAGGACAGTTTAATTACTGAAAAAAAACAAAACAAAACAAAACTTCTTTCAATAGGTCCTGCCTTAAAGCACAAGCTGTGTTCTTTCATAGTAAAAGGTAGGCATGCTTTCTCTCTGGATGGACAGTGTGCCTACAAATGCCATTTAATAAACAACCTCACTTAAACAAACTTATTCTTTGTTTTCTCCAAATATACTTTTCCCCTTTGTCACACTCCCTGAAGCTTCAGGCATCGCTAGGATAATCTGTCAATGGATGTCTACTCTCTTTATAAACTATGCTGGACTCTACCTAAGTTTTACCCTAATCAACTTTCCATGTAAATGTCTCTTGTCAATCTGATTATACTATAATTTACATAAGAGAAACACAACAGATATTTACTAGTTAATGATATCTCCCAGTATTTTGTGAATTTATAAGGTAGGTTCTCAAATATTACTGAAAGTATGTGTCCAGGTGAATTAGAATTTTACTGTTTCTTGGTGATCTAAGAGAATAAATTTTAATATTTAAAAATCCTGGGAGTTTGTTACTTCAGAAGATTGAAAAAGAGTCATTAATACTCATGACTTGTTACCAATTGCTAAAGATATGTGTGAAAGCAAGAATTTCTAATACAGATTATTTTGCCTAATTTCCTCAAAATATTTGGTACCTTGAAAAAAATCACCTTCACAATCTCTTTATAACATAGAATGCTTCAAATATCCTAAACTATCTCAGTAAGACAATGAAGGCATTAATTTAACTGAATTATAAAACTCTACTTATTTTGTTATATTATATTATATATCAATATAGACTAATATATAACATATAAACACACACATACAGTTTCCATCTCCTAAACTGAGTCAGACCAATCTCACATTGTTCATGCCAACAAATCTTACTTAGGTAAAATGTCTTCAAGCTGGTACCACACACAGCAGAGGTCTGTTTTTGCTGAAAGATTTTTGATAGTAGACCTGACTTTGATAATCATAGAACAGAACAAATCTGCTGGACATAATGTAAATATAGTGACCCACTTTGGTTCCGTTTGTTAATGCTTCTTTTGCTGATATTGTAAGAGAATATGAGAACTTACATCATTTGCTTCGATATAAAGGCTGAGATTTCCCATACACAAAGCCCCAGGGCACGGAAGAGCCATTTGATAAGGTTATCTGCACTAAGTTAGGACCAAAGCTGATTTTTTGTTGGATAGTAATCATTGTTAGCAAAATACAGTGTGGGAAATGGTGCTTTCTGCCTGATGGAAATTCTACGCCTTGTGGTCTTCCTCTTTTGAAGTCTCAGCTTTATGTGGTTTTAAGGAACCACATAAGGAACAGAAGCTATGCAACTGAGCAAGGATCAATCTTGAAATGATCCAAAATCATGGCCTTCCTAGTGCTGCTTAACAGCCAGAAGGGTTAGATGGAGGTTACGAGCCAGCTGCTTGTAAAGCTTTCCGTTTTATTGAAGCAATATAATGGATCAAGTTGTTATCTGTATTTTATTTCATATGAACATCAATAATAAATCATAAACTGAAAAAACAAAATTAGACTTCATGTCATCTAACAAACAATACTTGTGAAATCTGACCACCAGTGCAAGCCAAGGCTTTAGAGTTTCTTTTTTTTTTTTCCTTTCTGAACATGGGAGCAGATGAGGATTATTACTGCAGAAGGAAAAAAACACAGTAAATCAAAGTGACTCAGGAGAGGGGAAAGCCAATCTCGTATTGTAAACACAACCAGGATGCAAAATGGAAAGCATTAATTATCACTACTCATCATCACCATTGTATCTTTTTAAATGGTATTAATTATATAAAATTTTATACCATGGCTTAGTAGGCAATACTTGTCACACTCACTATATTGTCCTTGCCACTGAACAAAGCTATGTTACGTTCACGGGTGCAGAATTACACAGAGAAGAAAAGAAAGCTTACACATAAGGCTCTTGCAGGCTCATTGTCATTTTTTCATGTGATTTGAGACTTAAACTTCAAACCCCTACCCAGATCGAGCCAATGGACAGGAGATTCTCCACAGTTGAGTGGAGAGTGGGGTATGACTTTCACACGTACTCTTGTGCCTCATATTAGACCACGTCCCCTGGATGGGGAGACCTGGTGGCACTCAGAGGAAGGATAGCAGGTTACCAAGAAGAGACTTTGTACCCTATGAGCATATACAGGGGGAAGAGGTCCCTCTCATTCACAGTCATAGGGGAGGGGAGTCAGGGGAAAATGGGAGGGAGGGAAGAATGGGAGGATACAAGGGATGGGATAATCATTGAGATGTAACAAGAATAAATTAATAAAAAAGGCAAAACAAAAGATATGGGAATGAGAGACAAGACTTCATAAACAAGAGTTTTATCACTGTTTATTTTTCTTGCAGATAAATATGGAAAATCTTGTGTTTTGGTGATCCTGAAATATGTCATACCTCATTCTTAACAGTGGTCTCCATGTAGAACAGTAAACCATTAGCCTGTCCTAGCCTAAGACTATGCCCTTTGATCCACATATTCCATCTACAGCCCCTTCTGTATTCTATTCCCATGGAATAAGCTTTTCAAGATACCACATGGACAACAGTGGCCATTGTTTCCCAACACAACAGCGTTTCTCTCTTTCACAAAACCCAGTGGCTGGAGTTTCTTTTTGGCCCTCAGTGATTCCCATAGCATGAATATTTAAGCAAGCATGTCTTCCTGTATTCTGAGAGAAAATTTAAGATATTAGTTATTGCAAGCAAAGAAACAGATAGATCCCATTGGCACTAAGGGGACATTCATGTTTTTATCCATCTAGGTCAATTTTCTCTGAGATAAAAATACACTACAAATAAGGAAAAAGCTTTTACTGCCCTAACTCCTATTTTTTCTTCTCTCCTCACTCCTCATAAACATTACCCCACACTAAGTGTTCACCTGTGTTGTGTGGTATTTGTAGCATGCACATAGCACCTAGTACAACATATGACACTGTTATTTTTGTGAGGAAATGTTACATGAAAAGAATCACACTTTAAATATTGTAACAACTATTTTTTAGTCAACATTGTGGGTATTTTTGAGAATTGTGCAGTGATGTAGGTATGTATAGTTCATTCACATTTATTTCTGTACTATTTCTTTTCATGGTAAAAGTATATGAATTTGGGTACTTGGGTGTTTTCAGCTCCTGGGCTAAGTCCATGTATTCATTTTTACAAACATTGCCAAATTTAGTGTTCATTTTAAACTCTTCTCTGAATATATGCAGGGGTTTCTTTAAGAAAGACCTCTGGATATCCCGTCTAAAAGCTTTACTAAAATACACTGTACAGAATAGTCCAAACTACTTTACCAAATTTGTGTCTGGTATCCCCCAATATGTGTACTCCCACAACAATCTATCAGAGATCTGGTTTGTCCACAGCCAGATTTATCGGAAATTGCTTGCTTATCTAATAGTTATTAAGTTCTTTAACTTCAGCCTTAGCTTGTACATTCTAAACTAGGTATGACTATGACATCTGTTCTCATTTATGCTTTCTCCCATGTACTGTCATACTGTTCAGTCATCCTGCTAGTTAACTGACTTGTCTATCTCATATTGAGAAATAAGAATTCTTATCCTTTGCAGATGCTAGTACATCTTATTTTAGTTAGAAAAAAAAAAACAAAACAAAACAAAACCTTTACCTCATCCATGACTGGATTTTCATCAATCTTAAAGATAATTTTAAAAAAATATAGAAATGTGAAATATTTAGTTGAATATTTGAGAAAAATCCCACAATTTCATTTTTATATTTAAAGTACTGAAGCAAAGCAAAACTTTGTGTGTGGTAAAAAGCAAAACAAAACAAAAAATATCCATTTCTAAATGCATAGCAAGTGCCCAGACTATATCTATGGAGCAGATTTCAGGACTCTCTAGTTGACAGTGCTGTGGCTGTCACGTGTTAAGGACACACCCATAAGGGACTTATCTGGATCCTTGACCACCACTTCTTCAGTAATAAATCTTATTCTAGTTTCCTAGCATATTTTAATAGCTCATATAATCAGTATGTCATTGTTTATTTTGCTCTTCCAAAAGTCTCAACCATTCTAAGCATAAGTTTTGATAGCAGTTTATCATACTCCATGAAAGATGAGAAATTCAGAATGTTTGACATCATAGGTGAAAAGTTAAAGAACGGTAACCTTTAGTATAGTAAATCTTCTTATTGCTAAATGGTAGAAGAAATAGGGGAGGGCACCTTAATCTCACCAAATTAAAGAAAGAATTTCAGCACACCTAAGAACATTTTCCATGGTGCTCGGTATGTAGGCAATATTCTTTTCAAATGCAGACATTTTGTGTTGTAATAGCAATAACTCAGACCTGACTGTAAAGGAGCTTGGGTGGGGTCTCATTCCTCTCCTCGCAACATTTATTTAGATCCTCAAGAAAATTAACTTTGTTAATGGTGAAGACACTCTACCTCAATGTATCTCTGAGATCTAGGCTTTATTTATCAACTGTAACCATTTATCCCTCAGGAACTACATGTCACCCCATTTATGTTCCATAATGGCCTTCTGAAAGTAAGAGCTTAAAATTCTAACAATATCCTACCTGTGACTATTGTAAGGACAATTCTTTTAGAGTGAACTAAAAAGAATTTGGACTAACTAACAATTTTAATTTACATGAGCACTTATAAACCAATTGAGTATCCTGTAAGCAATATAAAACATTAGCACATGTAGACAATAAAATATATACACTCAATAATGCATATAGATAAAATATAAAAATTCAGTAGCCTTTATCTACATTTATCATGTGTTAATTTTAAATTAGATTGTTGATTTGATTTTCTCCACACCATTAAGCAATCCTTAACCCCAAATGTATACTTTTGTTAGCACTAATATTTAGTTTTTTAAATTTTATTTTTAAACTTTATTATAAAAATGCAAATAAAAATACATTACACACCAAAATTAACCAGATGTCAACACTACACAATGCAATCAACTCAATACAGTTAGAGTAATCATTTAGAATGGAAGTTGTGGAGTTTCACATTGGAATTTAAACATGAACTATCAAATATGTTTTTATGCACTTATCCATTTCCATAACTGATAAATCTACAACAGAGCTAGAACTAGAAGAACAATTAGCTCTGTAACTTCTTTCATAGCTGTGTTAATTATCTACATTCAGGATCTTCACATCCCTTAATATCCTTTCTGGATCTATTCTTTACAGGTCCTACCATACTCTTGTGCACATTATCTTACATATGAACATGTTATTGTCTTCATTCTTCATATGACAGAGACTGCCCTTTATTTTTCTTTCTGAGACTGTATGGCCTCACTTAATATATGCATTATAAGCTCATTTCCTCAAACTTATAATTTAAAAGTGAGATGTACTTTAGGGGATGGAGAGATTCTTCAGCAGCTAAGAGCACTTGCCTCTCTTGCAGAGAACCAGAATTCAGTTTACGGCTGCCTGTACCTCCAGCTTCAAGAGATCTGACACCCGCTTCTGGCCTCATTTTGGCATTAATACAAATACGTGTGCATATAAATAAATTAGTACACACAGAGAAGCAAAAGTAAGTCTAGTCTAAAATTAGTCTGACTTATTGAAACTAGGTAGAGCACTTACATCATGAAGCTGCAGATGGAGCCCTATCAAGTCACATAGGGGTCCAAGTAAACAATGTGTGTGTGTGGTTTGGAAATAGACTTTAAATTTACTCACAGGGTGAGCTTATCTATGGCCTGTTGTTAGTGTTGGTTGAGATTGCATTGCCTATTTTTATCATGAAAGAAAAATTTAACAAAAATATTTGCCAAACATATATCTTTCATTATATATAATATATATATATATATATATATATATATATATATATATATATGTCATAGATTATTTTTCTATGCATTTGCAAGGGTTGCTTTCAATTGTACATGTGCATGTACACACATGCACGTGCGCATGCATGAATGTGTGTGTGTGTGTGTGTGTGTGTGTGTGTGTGTGTGTGTGTGTAGCTTCAGTGGCCTATATAAACATACATAGAGGCCAGAAGAGTATATCAAGTGTCTTATTTTATTGCTTTCTGCTATATTTCTTCAATGTTGAGTCTTTTATTGAACTTGTGTTTGCTATTTCAGCTATCCTGGCTGATCAGTAAGTGCCTGGGATCACCTGTCTGCTCCCTCCCCCACAGTGTGGTTATGGATATATGCCAGGAGGCCCGATTTCTAAGTGGGTGCTAAGATCTGAATTCAAATGCCCACGAATGCACAGGAAACCCTTTCACCATTGAATCATACCCCAAGCCTTGATGTTCAAAAAGATCTTATATGTAATATGTGCATATTAAATTTTTTGGAAGAACCCACAACTAATCTAGTAAAAGATTTTTTAATGAACATTAGAGACATTTGATCAATTGGAAGTATTTTTATATCTTCTCTTGAAGACAGATATCTTTTAAACCCTGGTCTCAAATGAAATGACTTGTAAAATTTTGTTTTTAGTCTCAAGTAAAACTGGCATCTGATTCAAATTATTGCATCAGAAAGAAGCTAAAAGTTAACTCTTTAATTAGCTCCACTTTGGGCAAAGTCTAAACTTAGGTAATTAATATTCATGTATAAACAGCTTCTTTTTCCTCTCATTTTGTTTTGTATTTTAGTTGATTATAGTTACTGTAGTACAAAAGTCCTCCACAAATACTTAACACTCATACAAATGTGCACATCTTAATTAGAATATGCCCAATAGCTATCTAAAATTGTAATATTTAACAAGTTTTAAATAACTTACAAATGAAATGACCATAAATAGAGTTTCCCAATTATATATTTAAAATTTTTAACTATCTATTACTTGAGAGTTTCATACATGCATATAAAGTATTTCGTCAAATCCATCCTCTACTCTCTTCCCTCCAAGTCCTCCCATGTTCCCCTCCCACCATTCATTCACAATTTTATATACTCTTTTTAAAACTCAATTGTATTTTAGATATTAAACAATATGTAAAAACCAAATGCATGAGCATGCCTACAATGCATATAGTATGTTTCCCTATGGCTTTTTTCAAACATTCTTACTGTTATTTAGCAATTAGGAAAATGGAAATAAAAAGTGCTTTGAGATTTCGTCTTAGCCCAGTCAGAGTGGCTAAAATCAAGAAAACAATGACAGCAAATGTTGATGAGCATGCAGCAATTAGGGACCCTTTATTCACTGTTAGTGGAATTGCAAATTGGTGCAGGCAATGTGGAAATCGGTGCTAAGAATGTTCAAGAAGCTAAAAGCAGGTCTGGTGTTGGGCCCAGCTATTCAGCTGTAAAGAAAATGAAATCATGAAATTTGCAGGTGAGTGAATAGAACTGGAAAATACATATGCTGAGTGATGTAACCCACATCCAGAAAGACAAATGCCACATGTTTTCATTTACTGTTGTATCTTAGCTCAGAACCTTTAGAGTATCTAACCTGAAGTAACTGTAGAAGCCTGGAAAGTAGAAAGAGACCACAGGGGAGAAACTCTAGAAAGGAGTCTCAGAGGACACAGATTCTATGAAGGGAGAATGGGAAAAGCGGGGGATAGCAATTAGAAAGGAGGTGGGTGGTACAGAAGGGAAAATGAAAGATAAACAACACTAAGGCTCTTTATCAGTTTGGTTTTTTTTTGTTTTTTGTTTTGTTTTTCTTGGTTTCTCTAGACAAGGTTTCTCTGTGTAGCCCTGGCTGCCCTGGACTTGCTTTGTAGACCAAGCTGTTCTCGAACTCACAGAGATCTGTCTGCCTCTGCTTCCCTAGGGCTGGGCGTGCGCCACCATACCAGGCTCTCTTTCTCTGTTTCTTTTTTTGTTTTTTTGTTTGTTTTTTGTTTTTTGTTTTTTTAAGAAACAGCAGAAGAGAATGTCCTCACACATGCTCCAAATCTTTGTATTCTTTTAATTTACAGCGAGGTTACATTTGCTCCTGTGTCTTGAACAAAACTGAAAGGAAGTGATCTGAGGTTCTGAAGCTGCATTTTCTGCCGTATTAAAGACCACTGTCATATATAAAACAACCCATTCATTAAACCAGGTCTGGAGCATCCTATAGCTCCAGTGGGTCGTCTTCCCCAGGAATCTCTGAGGATTTAACTGAGCCTGAATCAGACAGCATCAGCCAGTACAAAGTTTAAAAATTAAACATACACAGTAGCTGAATTTTTAACCTCTATGAAAATAAGAATGCACATACACAGAATCTAATTCACCTGCTTGTGCCTTGAGAGTTTTATAAATCCCAGCCTCATTTATCCAGAACACCGAAGGAAGGACAGGAAATCAGAGAACCACGAGGGAAAAGCTCAGCTGCCAGTGTGGTACTGAGGTCACCGGAGTTCCCCTTGCTTAAGGCTATTAGTTGCCCACAAAGCAGCTAAGACAAGGACTATGACAAATGTCCTTAAGGAACTCGTAAGGAAGAACAGAGAGTGTTCTTCTGATTTCAGAGTCAAGAGAGAACACAGAAGTGTCAGTTCCTGGTGAGATTTTGGATGCAAAATGTGCAGCTTTAGGGATTAGCTCTTGGGTCTCTGTCTAAAGGGGTTGTCTCCTCTCAGGCATGCCACGTACAGTACCACCTGATACAGGAAGGGGGAGTCTGCCTTTACACAGGTACCTGGCCACAAGGCAGAAGCAGAAGCAGAGCAACCAAGATGTAAGATAAGATGGAACTGAGAGCAGAGCCGAAAAAAACTAAATAGCAACGGACAAAACTCACCAACAATGTTCCGGAAGGATCCAGGAGGAGCCTCCAGATATCAACAGTGAGGAAGACAGAGGCAGAAAGCATGTGTTCCATTCTGTTGCCTCCCACAGGCTGAGAAGTTCCTTTAACCTTTAAAAAAATTAATTTATGTATGGGGTGTGTTGTCATTATTACTTTTCTATTTGCTGTGAAGAGATACCTTGACCAAGTCAACTCTTATAAAGGAAAGCATTTATCTGGGGGCTAAGAGGGTTAATCCATTATCATCATGCCAGGGAGCATGGCAGCAATGCCTAACAATAGAGTAGTAGTTGAGAGCTACACTTTTATCCACAGGCAGAGAGGTGGGTGGGGAAGAAAGGAAGGAGGGAGGGAGGGAGGTAGAAAGGGAGGGAGGGCGAGAGAGACACAGAGGGGGGGCAGGGGAGAGGGAGAGAGAGACAGGGAGGCAGAGAGAGAGAGAGAGAGAGAGAGAGACAGAGAGACAGAGAGAGAGAGAGAGAGAGACAGAGAGAGAGAGAGAGAGAGAGAGAGAGAGAGAGAGAGAGAGAGAGAGAGAGAGAGAGAGAGAGAGCACCTGGTGGCATGGGGCCTTTGAAACCTTAAAGTCCACTGCTATGTACTTCTTCCAATAAGGCCACAAATGCTAATCCTTCTAATCCTTTCAAAGAGTTCAACTCCCTTTTAACTAAGCATTCAAATATATGAGCCTATGAGGACCGGTTTTATTTTAAGCTGCCATGGTTTGCCTGCATGTATTCCTGCACCACAGGTGTGCCTTGTGTCCACAGCAGCCAAAAGAGTTAATCAGATCTCTCGTACTTGGAGTAATAGCCCCTTGTGGGTAATGACACGTGGGTTTTGAGAATAAAATCTGTCTTTTAGAGGAACAGTCAGTTATTCTGACTGCTGAGCCATCTTTCCAGTCCTTCTTTAATCTTTTAAGTACCTAGACTGATAACAAACTGAGATCTGTGGCTTGGATACCGAAAGGGATTTCAGAACTGGCCAGTAGGAGGCATAGTTGAGGATGAGTAACTTTAATATAGACAATTTAAGCATGGAGGTTAATAAAGGAACTTAGAACATAAAGCCAGATGCAGTTTGGGTGGGCCCACTGTGCCCTCAGAGGCAGCATGGTTAATGATATCTAGCTCCACATATTAGCTCTGCATTTATGATTTTCAATAAAGGATTAAAAATTTCACATTAAAGTCCTATTCTGCAGTTTATGACCATTTCTAATATTACTGTGCTCTGCTATGATAGACTTTCAAATTGCATTTTTAAAATTTTGCTGGTTTTGAACATGAATTTCTTCTATTTTAAATTATTAATTCTCTGCCGCGTTTTTGGCTCAATACAAAACCATAACTTGGACAAAAAGATAGTTTTATTCTTTGTACTCTACAAATTGATATTCTTTGCATACTTTATTTTTTGATTTTGAAACAGCATTTTAAATATTTAATTATTAAATACTTTGATTTATTTAGCAATGTTTGCGTAAATCATGTTTGGTGACTGAGATTAACCAAGAATCAAGCACATGATATTGTCTTTTGCTTCCTTTTTACTAAGAATTTGCATTGTGAATGGGCTCTATGTTTATCAAATTATGTTTTATACATTTAGATAATCTTACATTTAAAAAGTTGTTAATTTAATTTATGCTGAAGAGTTTTAGTGCTATATTTCTTTTCTTTAAAATTTGGTGGAGGTTTTGTGTTTTGGGGGTTGTTGGGGTTTTTGTGCATTTTTTGTCATTTTTTTTTTTGAGAGAGATTTTTCCCATAGGGCTTAGGTTGGCATGGAACTCATGTAAAGCATGCTACCCTCAAACTCTTCATCTTCTGCCTCAGTTTTCAAAAGGTTGGGATTATAGACATGCACCACCATACCCAGTTTATACTTTTTTTTTTTTTTTACAAAGAGATTCCTTTGCTATGGCTGAAACATGCATATAATAATATTTTTATTGGGCTTTTAATATTTATGTTCATAAAAGATGATGGTTTCAAATTTTGTCTTATTACCTGTTTATGAAAGAAAATATTACAGGCCTTTCTTATTATTTTTTCTTTTCTTTAGAACAATGTAAATACATAAAACGATTATGAAACTATTCTGGAAAATGTGCTTAGGATACATATAATTTTCACTAGTATCAGCCTTTTTTTTTTTTTTTTTGCCTTTTTTACTGTGTTTACTGAAACATTTGTAATTTTTTAAATAATTCATTCTGTTCTAGATAGTTTTACATTAACTTGACACAAACTAAAGTCATTTGAGTGGAAAGAACCTCAAGCAAATGCCTCTACAAGATCAAGGCTGTAGGCAAGTCTGTAGGGCATTTTCTTTATTAGTGATTGATGGGGGGAAGGCCCAGGCTATTGTAGGTAGTTCTACCTTTGGGCTCATGGTCCTGAATTTTATAAGAAAGCAAACTGAGTGAGCCATGATAATCAAGCCAGTAAGAAGCATTCCTCTCCATCTTTGCACCAGCTCCTGCCTCCAGCTTGCTGCCCCATTTGATTTCCTGTCCTGACTTCCTCAAATGATGAACAATGATATGGAAGTTGCTCTCCTCCTCAGTTGCTTTTTGGTCATGGTGTCTTATCACATCGATAGAAACCTTAACTAACACAGTTCTCATTTATTTTGAGAGCTTACTCAGATTTTCTTGTTCTTCTTGAGTCTACCATGTGAATTCTGGTTTTCTAAATAGTTAAGTTTTACGGCTTTAAGCAAAGTATTATTTCGTAATTGTGTGGTCTCATTTTCACCAAAGCTTCTCTGTTAGAGGATTGCTTTGTGCATTGTGTATTCAAATGCTTATTCATGTACCCAGAGTTCTAGTTACACTCTGGACATTGGTATTGTCATTATTAATGAAACATCTCCTGTCTCAATGTTGTTTAAAAATTGTTCTCCATCAATTCCTAATTGGTTAATAAAGAGCTGAGCAACAAATAGCTGGGCTGAGTAGTTAAGGCATGAATTCCAATCTCAGAGAGAGAGTTCCATGTGGGGACCAGAGAGATGATGGCGTTGACATGAGGACACAGTTGAAAGAACAGGCAGAGCTAAATTAAGATGGCAGTAATAGGCAACATGCTGGGAAGTGTGCCAGGACAGCATAGTCAGGTTAGAATAGCACAGTATCTGCCCAGCTATAGTACCTGAAGCAATTAATAAACATAATAGGTCTCCATGTCATAATTTGGAAGCTATTGTGGGTATTTGAAAACCCCTACTCTTATTTTTACATTTGGTGTCCAATGTGAGGTGGCAGTTAAAAGCATGCCAGCCCCAGCTCTGAATAATGACACGGAAACTTATATTTGTTTATAATAGCTTTAGGAGTAAGCTTTAGCTTACTCTTTTTCCCAACTAGACCTTATAACCTATGCTTAATCTATGCTCTGACACATTGGTTCTTTACCTCTTCTCAGTTTCATATGTCTAACTTACTACGTGTCTCATAGATGAATCTTTTATACCTTTTTCTTTCCCAAAGTTCCTATCTTTGCTGGCAATCCTGCTTTCCTCTGTTGTCCTTGCTATAGGCCATACAGCTCTTTATTTAACCAATCAAAAGGCGAGGGAAGTGTATGTTTACAAAATATAAGGCAGCCAAATGATAACAATACGAAAGTCCAGTCTGTACTCAGTAGTCTGCTGGATCAGAAATCTACATTTCAATATACAAAGATGACCTTTACAGAGTGCACAAAAATATCACTCCACATCTCTTTTTTTGTTAATAAACCAGACATTCTTATATTTAATGATCCACCTAAATTAATGAATTTTGTGTTATTCTTTACTCCTCGTTGTTTAGGTAGTTTTCCTTTTGTGGTAAAAGCACTTAACATGAGCTCAGACCTTTTGGACAAATGCCTAAGAGCACAAGACAATCTTTCTGAGTACACACTCTACATAGAAGTTCCTGTTATTGGAAAATCTCAAGGAAAAGTAAAATTGAGTAGACTGGCTGAGACCAAAGATAGAGGGTTTGAGGGTAGCATGCGTTATATAAATTCCAGGCCAATCGGGTCTATGTAGCAAGAATCTGTCTCAAAAAAGCAGACATGACACAGAGACCCCTTCCTTCCTGCCCTCATGGTGGAAATGCCTCTTTTTATTTTTGTAAAAGCTTTTATCCACTTTTTTCTTTCTTCTACTTCTTTGTTTGACTTCATTTTATTTCCTACTAATTAATGGGAAATGGTACTGATAGATTTTTAGTTTCCTGATATTGTCTGTACATTTAAAGATGTTGCTCGTGGTGGTTTTTAGGTGACACTATAATTTTAGTTTGAATCTTCTTTAATAATGATCACCATGTCTTCCGTTTTGTATGGGTTATTCTCTTTGCTATTTTCCTTATTTTTGTAGACAAGGTTTTGTCTCTATGCCTCATTCTGCTGCCTTTGTTAATAGTTTGATATATGTTTAAAAATCTTAAATTCCTGTGTAGGGCTTTCTTTTCATGGCAGCCTTATAACTGATTCTCAAGTAGACATTGTACAAACCTTACCATCTAAATCAATATTTTTTTCATCTGAATCAATTTTAAATGTAAATTTCCACATTATTAAGTAGATCCATATGCTTGTAGAAATACTTTTTAACTATCTCATATACTCTCAATGAATATAAGTTCATCATTATGTGAATATGTGCATATGCACATACTTTCACTTAATAGACCTGAAAATTACTTATACAGTGGTGAATGCATGTTTGATAGTTTACATACCCAAAATATTGAATGCATGCTGATATAGTACTCCTTTTATTAACTTTGTTATAACTGTTTCTAAATCAAGAAAGTTTTCAGACGTGTCCAACCTGTGGCTATTGGACTCATGTGGCTGTATATAGCTGAACAACAGCAACAAGCCCTCTCCAACAAACCTTACATGAAGCATTCTGCTTGCTTGTAAATCACTCAGTTCTCTGAAGTGCACTTTGTCATTGAGAAAGCCATCTCCCAAGAACGAAAGGTTGGGCATGCTTACAAGTTCAGTCATCACTCCATCTTTAGTTATTAAAATAATTTTCTCTTTCTTTGTGTCTTAGTTTGGATTTCTATTGCTGTGATTCACAGCAACCCTTATAAAGAAGGCATTTAATTAGGTCTGGCTTACCATTTAAGAGGTTTATTCTATTATTGTCATGACAAGAAGCATGTTAACACACAGGCAGACATTGTCCTGGAGAAGGAGCTGAGAGTTCTACATCTTGATCCACAGGCAGCAGAAGGAGATGGCCACAATTGAGGTGTTTCTCGGATAGGCCTAAACATACATTTATTTGGAGGAATGTGGAATTCAGTCTATCCAATAGACAGCTTATTCTCCATGGTTGGGGGTGGGGAGCAGGGACTGTCTCTGACATGAACTCTGATGCCCTAGATTTGATCACTGCAGGCAGACAAAAGAAAAGCAATTGAACACTTTAAGTCAGGTTAATGGGCCATACTAATGGGAACATGGAAGACAGTGGTGCTGAAGGTGATTTGAACTATGGGTGCCTAGATGAAGAAGATTCAGAGGAGAAGAATATAAAAATGTGGCTTAGCAATCATTCATGTGGTATTTTGGCAAAGACTGTGGGTTTTTTTTTTTTTTTACCCTTGTCTGCAAGTTTTCCTGGGGTTAAATTGAAGGGTTTTGGATTAATTCCTTTGGTAGAAGAAATCTCAAAAGAGCCTAATATTGACTCTGCTGTCATATCTTCATTCATTATGAAGCTCTATAATGAAAAGGAGCAGGTGAGCAAGGAAAAATGCAAAAAGTAAATCTTGAGGGGGAAAGGAGCACTAGGAAGTATAATGGGGCAAAGTCCTATGTTCAAGGAGACAGACAGATTAAAGACACTGAATTGAATAAAGGGCATGGTGACCTCAGGGCAAGACCCCACACAGCTAAGCTTCCAACTTGTGAAAAGGAATTAAAGAAAAGTGGTGGAGGTGGGTTTCTGGAGAAAAACATAAAGCCAGTGTGGCAGTACATACATTTAATCCCAGCACAAAGAAGGTAGAGACAGGTGGATCTCTGAGTTTGAGGCCAGCCTGGTCTAGAGTGTGTTCCAGGGCAGCTAGGCATAGGCAGTGAAGGGAAACATTGAAACCAGGAAGCTGGTGAGGATATAACTGCGTGAGGGGGACTGTGTTCTAGCCCCAGCAAGCAGCAGAACTCGGCAGCTTCGGCATCTTATCATCTTCATATCACTCACATCCGTAATGTGCTCGGAAGCCCATTGTTCCCATGGCCCTCTCTCTGGGTCTCTACTCTTTTTGTTAAAGAGAGCACCCAACTTTCTCAATGTTCAGCCAAGCATTACAAAATTTAGATCTACTTCACTCACTGTTGCTTATCTGGCTCTCTCTCTCTCTCTCTCTCTCTGTATATATATATGTGTGTGTGTGTGTGTGTGTGTGTGTGTGTGTGTGTGTGTGTGTGTATGCCTACAAGTTGCATGCAGGCAACATTTGTCATTTTTGATCATTGCTGCACCAAAAGTACTTAAGATGGTAAATGACACGTGCTGGTGATAAATATTTGTTGATTAATTTAATAAGGTCAATAGAATCTGCTTTGAAAGACAAATATGTGGGCGAGTGAGAACAGGAAGATAGAAAAGAGAGTATAACAATCAGGATGTAATCGGAATAAATTATAATACATTTTTTAAAAAGAAAAATATATAAGATTCCTCGAAAAGAATAGCTTTGGTATCTAAAAATATCATGCACAGAAACACACACACACACAATCAGAAAAACTAATGCTCATGCAAAAGGCAAAATTTAGACAGGCCAAATGTGAAGTACTCATGTAGGTAAGTATTCACCCCGGTGAGAAGAGCAAAGCCCACATGTCCTGGGAACAAACAATCCTGTAGCCTGACTGCAGAAAACCTACAAGCAAGAACCATCCTACTTTTCTCAGAACTTGCTCATTATCATTATTTCCACTCAACTCTTTCTGGTGTGTCTGGAGCAGACAATCTGGCTACTACAGATCATGCTCATTAAATAGAAGCAGCGACAAGGCTTTGGTCTTCATCTTCGGCAAGGCTCAAGTTTGTTTCCTTTCCCTAATTACAATAATAATTTGGGGGAGTGTTTATCAATGCTGAATAAGAAAATGAGTGGTTATGAAACCCAAACTGCAAAAGCAGGAGGCTGCTTTTGTGTGGCAGGCTTTAATTATAAGCGTTCTTATTTTAGTATAGGCTCGAGTTCCAGCAGAACAAGTAGTAAGCGTGTTTATTTATAGCAAAAGGTCTATGAACAATTACCTCGATGATTAAATGTTACTAAGTGGGCTGTGTCTGATGTTGTGACTAAACATTTTTTCATTGGGTTTTGTTTCTATAAACATTTACTTAATTCTTTTCTGACTATAAAAATAATTTCTTTTGTTTTAAATGAGTTATATGTAAAACTTACTAAAGGAAAAAGTTTCTTATTCGCATCTAAACAGTTTCTATTTTTGTGTACAGTATATTTTAACAAAGCTGAGATTTTTCTTTCTATATTGTTTTGCTTGTTAATTTTGAAACCCCGTATTATGAACATGTTCTCAGATTCAAAAATTTGAAATTCATACTTTTAAATTTAGGAATGAGCTGTATTTCATTTATATGATGAGGGCCTGTCATGCATTCTTGTTTTTATATAGACTTAAGTGAAATAGATTGGAATTTAATACAAAAGTCTATGAGTAACCAGAATCAAAGTTTTCATTCAATGAAACCAAAGCTAAGACCCATTTTCATTGGCAGGCTTTGCGTGTGACAACAGAGGAATGCACCATAGCTTAAGTACTTCGGCAATTTGCTGGCCTGCTTATCTTAGGCTAGGGTGACTATATGTCAAAGCTGTGAACTACTAAATATAGTGATATGCTGTTGTTACATCAGTTGGCCTCTTGCTCAGGAAGCAGTCACGTATTTCCAGACTGACTTTGGAAGGCCCTTTAAGTGAACAAAAAGGGGTTCTGCTTCTTTACCCTCTTCGGGATTTCAAAGATCATCAGCCTTTCTGATGTCTGCTGGGCACTAACGCCTTTTTCAAATAAACAACTCTAATTATACAAAAGACAAATTGAAATAAAAGGAACCATGATTTCAAGAAATGTTTACAATTCTTGCTACATGGGAGAGCAAAGTATTTGGAATAGACAATATCCTTAGTAGTTTCCATTTTCCCAGGGATAAACATTGGCAGGTCCAAAATTTTGTTCCTTGATATATATATATATATATATATATATATATATATATATATATATATATATATATATATATATATATATATACTCAGTATAAACATAAAGGGTACACCTGAGGAAAATACTACAATACAGCCTTTTGGAGACTGTCAGGTCCAAAGGCAGTGAATAACCCCAAGTGAGACTTTGATCAGCTCAAACTGGACTATAGAAGAAGCAGCATTCCTCAGTAACCTGTGAAACCAGTTTCTGCCTGCAAGAGAGGGCCACTTCCATTGGCATATACTGTACTTACATACCAAAGCCCAGGCTAGCCTCCAGACTCCTTCAGTCCTCACTAAGACCCTGGCTCTCTCTATCTCCTCTTTGGTCCTAAATCCCCAGGCTATTCCTGTTTCCAGCTTCCCTCTGTCAGTGCTGTCCTTAACCTAGTTCTCTAGCACTGCCCTTGGCCACTCTACTTCTTTTTCTCTGTGCTCTGGATTCTCCAGATGCCTCTGCCTGGTTTCCCTCTCTAATGTAGAATAAAAACATGCCTCCTATATATGGACTGGCTATTTCAGTGGTTTATTGTACACTCACAAGAACACAGAATCAGGGGATAGCAGGAAACTGCAAATACTAGTCGTAAAACTGTTCAGGTTGAAAGCATTAATTCTTAATCTTGAAGACTTACCTCAGTATCTTTGTAGTTGTATTTCCAATCCTTTTATAGAAATCAAGTCTCAAGACAATTTTCTGCTTGCATGACTTCTCTTTAATATTTTATATGTGATTTCTTCACTGGCTCTTGTCATAACTTCAACTTTTGGTTCTGTGGCAGCTATACAGAACAATCACAAATGTATCGACAAATACACTTCTGCTAACTGAGATGATCAACATTTTATCAACTTTAATTGAAATGGCACTTTCATCTCTCAAATAAATTAAAATCTATTTTAAATTTCTCACACACATTATTCTAAAGGGGAAATCACTTTTAAACAAATTTTGCTTATTGGTTGTTTATTTTCAGGTTTAGAATAGATATAGGTATATGTAGATGTGTTTTAAGTAAGGAAGCATATACTTTCAGACATTTTGAATCCATTAGAGATAATATTTAGATACTAAATAGAATCTAAAGAAAGTCTATACTAAAATTCTGAACAAAGAGCTCAACACTAATTCATATACAAATTATGTTAATCAAGACACAAAAGATATAAGTGAATAGCTTTGAAAGTTAGTGCACCTGTTCATTTTATAAGCAAAATATTGTCTCACTTCATAAATGTATGCAACAAATTTTTGAAAATGATTTCACTCATGAATATAAATATACAACTTATTTTGATCTGATTCACTCCCCGCTGTTCTCTCATCTCCATCCCTTTCTTGTTGAATCTCTTCTTTAGTCTAGTCCTCCATGCTAATTCTATGTCTGTCTCTATGACCCATGATCTACTTAGGGTTGCATGCATGGATGGAGAATCGCTACTTGAAGCTTTGGCATCTTACTGGTAGCTATTCCATCAAGGGAAATGACTACCTCTTATCCAGCATCCTATGCATAACTTAAGCCTACTATTACTTTTTAAAGTTTCTACCTAAATCCTTCACATTGATCATTCTCATACTGGAAGACTAAAGCTCTAATTACAGTGAACTCAACAAAGGACAACATAGCAGTTGTACAATCAAAATACCCAGCACTCATTTCTAAAGAAAATTATTGCTCAGCAGTTCCACACACAACATTACTCAATAGCCAATACAAGAGTCCATTTGTTTATGATAAAAAACAATGTAGATCCTGCTAAGGAAATAAACAAGTAAAGTAATAAATGTGTTCTACTCTGTGGTATGTTGGGTGTTTCCTACTGTATCTGTCACCCGTAACCCCACCCCCACCCTTTAACCCCCGACTTCTCCCACCCTTCCACCCTTTCACCCTACCCTTGAGTCAGATACCTTGTACTTGCCTCTCCCCTGCCTCTCCACGGTACAGTCAACCTGTGTGGCTGGTATCCATAAACTCCTATATTGTTGGCATTTCAAATATCATTTGCTAAGGAACACCCGAGATAGGCTGTGGAAGGGGAGGTGTGGAATAAGACTATTCGTTCCTTAGAGATGGTAATGTGCAGGCTGTTCACCAAACAGAGCAAACTGCTGCTTCCCTCAAGACTGCCACAGATAGCTAGCTCTCTCCTTATCGGCTGCCTCTGTCACCTTCCTCTGATCCCTCATAGTTGACAGCTCGGAGTACATGATCTGCTTAAGGTTGTCCTTCAACTTGTCCCATTTTTTTGTGATTACTTTTCATAGCAACATTTCTGATTTATCTTAACTCATGGGGCTATATAATCCCTATGGGTCACTAAGGGTTACATCTCCTCCTTATATACTGTCCTCCTTCTAGGTAATATTGCTACTATACCAGCACTCAGGCAGTACCTGAACTCACCTAATGCTGCAGTTCATGTGTGGAGGAATACCAGACACCCAAAATGTCTCTCTCAAGACATTTAAAAATGGAAGTAAGAAATTACAGCTCAGTTTGATTATTCTTTGAACAGAGCAGATGTCAACTCTAGTCTTTTGTGGTGGCAATGAAATCCAGCTCCTACAGAGCGAGAAGAAAGCCAGTGTGCAGAGGAAGGGATGAGGTCTTTTACAGTTTTTGAACCCAAGCACCCATTTTCGCCCAAGGCTAAGCATCAATATGAGAACTAGTTCCAGACACATGCCTATGTTTTGTCATGGTTACCCTCATCATTACCCACATCCATCCATCTGACTTCTTCAGCTTGGAGAACAGCTTCAGCTTCTTGGAGCAAAAGCCTTCATGCAGCTAGCCCTGTGTTTAATGCTTTCACATTAAATTCTCATTTGCAACTCCTGGCTCCACAGAAGCCCTGCAGGAAGATAGGACTGTTTTCATTTTTCATCCAAGACGGAAAGAGACTGAGGCTCAAGGATGTTAAGTAATCCCATAGCTATTGACAGGGCTACGGTTTGAGCTTCAAACTATAAAATGCAAGCTTTGTTTCCTAACCCAACCTACACTGGATATATTTTTTTTTTTTTTTTTTTGCAAAATTCTGTTAGACTTTAACAACAATCGAATATTATTCACTGTCTTTATCAAAAACTTGAGTTGGCCTTCTACAGTGCAGCTCTAACCCTTCAGTTCTTTCTCTTAGAGAGCATTTCAGTGGTGCTGATTTGTTTTGGAATACCATATCAACTGAAGATACTGCCAATACCAGTTTGTCTCTCTGATGTATAGCCTTTGTCTACCTAACACATTCACTATTCCTGCCAGCCTGATGCTGTTGTTTGGTTTGTGTTTATGCATAAGTATTTTCTTTACTTTTGTTTGCTGTTTGCTTCTCCTTTTTTTTAAAAAAAATATGCATACAATATGTTTTAACTTTACTTTCCCCTCCTCAACTACTCCCACATCATCCCCATCAAGCAAACTCCGCATCCTTTCTTTCTCTCTCTCTTTAGAAAACAAACAAAATCAATGAAAGTGCTAAATTGGAAACCATAATATATAAGCAAAAGATCATTAAGACAAAAAAAAGTCCGAACAAAGCAATATGATATGAAAAGTCTACAAAAACACCATTGAAATCACTTTGTGTTGAAAGTTTACTGCTATGGACGGGAGCTACCCTAAAGTGTGGTTAATATACACAGTGAGAATCCATTGAAAAAAACTAATTTTTACTTTGCAAGATGTTGTTAATTGAAGAGAGCTTCTTGGCTAGTGGTAGGAGTTGGGGTCCACGTCTCCCTCTCAGCACTAAGAATCTCTGGATTGACCTTGTGCAGGTCCATGTGGATACAGCTTACAGTCTCATTCAGTTAATACGTTCATCAGTTCTGTTGTGCAGGGAGGGAACTGTTCCCTTGGGGTCATCTTTCCCCTCTGGTTCTTATATCCTTTCCGTCTCCTCTTCTGTATAGCTTTCTGAGCTCTGAATGTAGAGATTTGATAAAGACATCCATTTTGGACAGAGTGTTCCAAAATTTCTCACTCTTTGCACATCGTTCAGTTGTGGATTTCAGTCAGTTCCCATCTACTGCAAGAAGTTTCTCTGATGATGGCTGAATGAGGCATTGACATATTAGTATAACAGAATGCCATTGGCAATCATTGTACTGCTATGCCCCTTTAGCAGAACAAGAGTATTTACTTTACCCCTACACCCCTGGCCAATCAAATCTCAGGCTCTTGGCCACTTGATCAGTGTCAGGCACGGATTTTATCTCATGGAATGGGCCTTAAATTCAATCAGAGAATAGATGGTTACACCCACATTGTTTGTGGCACTATTCCACAAGTATATCTTTTTAAAATTATTTTATCAATTTATTCATATTACATCTCAATTGTTATCCTATCCCTTGTATCCTCCCATTCCTCCCTCCCTCCCACTTTCCCCCTACTCCCCTCCCCAATGACGGTGACTGAGGGGGACCTCCTCCCCCTGTATATGCTCATACGATATGAAGTCTCTTCTTGGTAGCCTGCTATCCTTCCTCTGAGTGCCACCAGGCCTCCCCATCAAGGGGATGGGGTAAAATATGGGGCACCAGAGTTTGTGTGAAAGCCAGTCCCCTCTTTCCACACAACAGTGGAGAAAGTCTTGTCCGTTGGCTAGATCTGGGTAGGAGTTTGAAGTTTACTGCATGTATTGTCCTTAGCTGGTGCCATAGTTTGAGCAGGACCCCTGGGCCCAGATCCACCTGTCATAATGTTCTTCATGTAGATTTCTAGGACCCTCTGGATCCTTCTATTTCCCCTTTCTCCCATGCTTCTCTCACCTAAAGTACCAATAGGTTTTCCTCCCCTCTGACCCACTTTCCTGGTAAGTGAAGACTTTCATGGGACATGCCCCTTGGTCTAGTATGCAGATATAAGTGAGTATATACCATTTGATTCTTTCTGCTTCTGGGTTAACTCACTCATTATGATCATTTCTAGTTCAGTCCATTTGTCTACAAATTTTGAGAATTCCTTGTTTTTAATAGCTGAGTAGTATTCCATAGTGTAAATGTACCACAGTTTCTTTATCTATTCTTCTACTGAGGGACACTTAGGCTGTTTCCATGTTCTGGCTATTGTAAACAAGGCAGCTATGAACATGGTTGAGAATATGTCCCTGTTGTATGGTGGAGCATTTTCTGGGTATATTCCAAGGAGCAGAATAGCTGGATCTTGAGGAAGCCCTATTCCTATTTTTCTGAAAAAATGTCAGATAGATTTCCAAAGTGGTTGTAGCAGTTTGCATTCCCACCAGCAATGAAGGAGTGTTCCTCTTTCTCCACATCCTAGCCAGCATGTCGTGTCACTTGAATTTTTGATCTTAGCCATTCTGATGGGTATAAGATGCAATCTCAGTGTCATTTTGATTTGCATTTCTCTGATGACTAACAATGCTGAGAATTTCTATAAGTGTTTCTCAGCCATTTGATATTCCTCTGTTGAGAATTCTCTGTTTAGTTCTGAGCTCTATTTCTTAATTGGGTTATTTGGTTTGGTGGTGTTTAATTTCTTGAGTTCTTTGTATATTTTGGATATTAGACCTTTGTCAGATGTAGGGTTGGTGAGGATCTTTTCCCAGTCTGTGGGCTGTTGACAGTGTCTCCTGCCTTACAGAAGCTTCTCAGCCTCATGAGATCCCATTTGTTAATTGTTGACCTTAAGGCCTGGGCTGTTGGTGCTCTGTTCAGGAAGTTGTCCTCTTTGCCAATTCCACAAGCATATCATGATGGCAGATCACTATTGTAGATCACAGGGGTTGTAGATGGGTTGACAATAACGTTCTCCTTTGTTATAAAGAGTGCCTGCCAATGTCATGACCACTAGTCAGTAGAGGCGAAGCCTACATAGTTAGGCACCAGATCCATTTCTTCATCTTCAACGAGGTGGTAGGTATTAGCTTCATAAATGGGGTTCTATGGTGCAATCTTGGTAATAGCCTGTAAAGTTTGGGGGATGTCCAAAGGACACTCTTAACCAGTGACTCAACTGGATGTATCCAATGCCTGGAGGTTTCCCTTGGTGGCAAAAGTTGTCTAGTTGGGGCATTATGTCCTGATTATTTGGTGACACCACTTAGCTCTCTTTTATATATACATGCATTTTAAGAATAAGAATAATAGTAGGTTTCTATCTGAACCCTCAAATGGCCTTTGGTGTTAGTTGTACTTCTCTATATTCCCTCCTTTACTCCTCTCTTCTATTTCCCTGCCCATTTAATCCTCCTACTCCAGTCTACCCATAACTATATGTTCTATTTCCCTCTTTTGGAGAGATCCTCCTCTCCTCTTAGGCCCTTAGTTGATACCCAGCTTCTGTAGGTATACAGATTGTAACACATGTATTAGAGACTTGAAAGGTAACATTCATTATTTATGAATGTTATATGTATATATATATGTGTGTGTGTACATATATATATACATATATATATATATATATAAACTTAGAATACATGTTTTTGGATCTGTGTTACCTCAGGATGATTTTTTTCTAGTTCTATTTATTTTCATAAATTTTCTTCTGACCAGCTGAATAATATTCCATTATGTGAATCTACCATATTTTCATTATCTATTTATTAGTTAATGGACATATCAGTTGTTTCAAATTTCTGATCATTATGAATAAAACAGCAATGAACTTGGATTATGAAGTATCTCTGTAGTAGATTACAGAACCCTTTGGATATATGCTCAAGAGTGATATAGCTGGATCTTGAAGTAAATTTATCTCCAGCTTCCTGAGAAACCACCACAGTGTTTTCTATAATGGTGTACAAGCTTTGACTCCCATCAGCAATGGATGCGTGTTCTTCTTACACTAAATCCTCACCAGCTTAAGGTGTCATTTGTTTTATTAATCTTTGACATCCTGCTAGGTGTAAGATAAAGTCTCCAAGTATTTTTATATGCATTTCCCTGATGACTAAGAATTCTGAACATTTCTTTCAGTATTTTTCAGACATTGTGTTTCATCTTTTAAGAACACTCCATTCTAGAACTTATTTTTAATTGGGTTATTTGTTTTCTTGACATCTATTTCTTTTGGTTTGTTTCTTTTGTTCTTTTTTCTTTTATTAAATTATCATTAACTTAGTTATATAATTTACAACCTGGTCATAGTCCCATCTCCTTTCACCTCCTAGTCTCACCTTCCCTCCCTCCCTCTTGCCCCTCCCCTCCCCTATTCCTCAGAAAAGAGGAGCCCCACTTCAAATTCACTCCAGTTCATCAAGTTACATCAAGACTGAGCAAGTTCTCTTCCCTTGAGGCCTGACAAGGCAGTCACACCAGGGACAAGTGCTCAAAAATCTGCCAACAGAGTCCATGTCAGAGAAAGCCATTGCTCCCCTTACTAGAGGACCCACATGACTGCTCTTTAGTTACATATTTGTAGGGGGGCGTAGTTTCAGTCCATGCATGGTCCTTGGGTGATACTTCAATCTCAGCAAGCCCCTCTAGGCCTGATTAGTTGTCTCTGGTGGTGTTCTTGTGCAGCTCCTGTCTCCTCCAGGTCCTTTCTTTTTCTCCCTACTTTTTCACAACACTTCCTCCACATTGTCCAAAGTTTAACTGTGAGTCTCATCATGTTTTGAAGCACTGCTAGATGGAACCCATTAGAGGACAACTCTGCTAGGCTCCTATCTGCAAGCATAGCAGAGTATTGTCAATAGTGGCAGGGGTTGTCTTTCTCCCATAGGGTGGGTCTTGGGTTGGACTAGGCATTGGCTAGATGTTCTCTTAATGTCTGTTCTATCTGATCTATCATTATTCTTGCACATATTGTAGGCAAGGTGAATTTTAGGTTGAAATTTTTGTGGGTAGGTTGGTGTTCCCCTTCATATGCTATAAGACTTGTCTAGTTAGAGGGTTCTTATTTATTTATTTATTTATTTAATAACCAAAAGACACTCTTCCTGTCTCCTCTTCTCCACAGTTCCCTGAGCTCTGAGAGGAAGGGTTTGAATGAAAAATCCCATTTTATGGCTGTGTGTTTCAAGGTATCTCATACTCTGCATTATATCTGGCTATGGATCTCTGTATTTGCTCCCATCTGCTGCAGGAGGAAGCATCTCTGATGATGCATGAGCACTGATAAGTGAGCATAGTAGAATGTCATTAAAAGTAAATCTATTTATTTATTTATTTTAAAAGTATTATTTGGTTTTACACTAGGTCCTTTGGATACCTAGTCTTAGGTTCTTGCCCACCAAGTGGTGTTACGCATGAGTAACAAACCAAAAATTGGTTAGTTACTCCTATAAGCTTTGTGCCACCATTGTTCTAGCATATCTTGGAGGCAAGACACCATTACATATCAAAGGGTTTGCAGCTGAGTTGATCTTTGTATTTTTCCTTTGGTAGTATGCAGAGTGCCTTCCTGTACTAAAGACTGTGGAACTCAGGGCTGAAAATTCTATGCAGGCACCAGCTGGACCTCTTCATATTCAATGAGTTTTGTAGGTATTTTTTTCACCATTAAGGCCTTGCTCTCAGTTTGGGGCTGACAACCCAAAGCCTTGGCAACAGCCCAGCTTGCTTGTGTTTTATACTGGGACCCCCTTGGGCCATCAACTCAATTAATGTAACCAATCCTGGTACTGGAAGCTTCATTTGGTGACTAAAGATGTCCAATTGAATTTGTTTTTCCATTATTTGGAGATTTCCTTTAGATGGCCTTCATATACACATATGTTTTAGGAAAGTTCTACTGTATAAGGTTTCCATAGTATCCCTCAAATGCCCCTTAATTTTAGATGTCTCTCCTTGTATCCTCTTCCCTGTCCTCCTCTCCCCTTCCCTCTGATACTTGATCATCTCATCCCAGAATCCCCTTCCTTTCATATCCAGCTATTCCACTTTCCTTTCCCAATGAGATATACCTGTTCCTTCTACTCATAAAAATTTTAACTTAATTACTATACTTCCTTTATATATGCCCTTATCTCTTTCATGAAAGGCCCCTGTCTAGTTGAGAATTTGACTGTAGCTCTAAGATGTGTGGGTAAGTGGTGTAGTCCCACAAAACTGGTAGTTTCCTTACAAAGTATGTGAAGGGAAGAACCAGTGGGCCAAAGCCTTCAGCTTGGCAAATAAGAAAGTCTTCACTAACGTTGGAAATTTATAGAGCCAGTTAGTGCACTGTTTCTTTCCTATCTCCCCCTTCCTTTCTTCTTTCCATTTATGATTTTTGCTTATTTTCTCTTGTTTTATTTCCTGCATCTTGGTGCTGTCCTAGTTCAATTGCACGATATTCATTTCTTGTCGATATGGCTCATGACAGGTACAAAAGAAACAAATGGCTGACTGGGGTGCCTATTCACACACCAAAGCACAGGCTGGCCTCCAGGCTCATTCAGTAATTGGGGCTCTTGTCGGTTTTTCAGAAACTCTGTCCTTTACCGTAAGTTTCTCCAGCTCATGAGCTTTCTTTTTGCCAACTCCTGATTCCTATAAAATTCTGCCATTTTGGCCATGTGCTCTCTTGGCTCCCTCTTTCTTGTCCCCTCTCTTGCTCTCCTTTGCCTGCACTCTTTTAGTTTCTTCTCTCTCTCTCTACTTTCCTGGCTCAGTTCAGTATATTGGTCATGTTTAGTGTACTACATTCTCTCCCTTTTCTGGACTTTTCCAGATGCCTCTGGCTGTAGTTTTCCTCATATCTAGAATTCTGGATATGAGCCATATTCTCTTCCATTCACAGTGCCTGGTCCACCCTCTGCAGCCTGAGTATCTTCTGCTGATTCTTGTCCTGTGTGTGCTGGCGCAGGTAATTTTCATACCCTCAAGGGGCTTATTAGGAGCCTGTTGGGTTTCCTGTTTACTCCTGCTCAGGTATAGGACTGCGTTATTGTATAACTCTGGGGAATTTGTGTCATATGTTACTGTAAATAATGTCTTTGATTGCCTTGCAGCAATACTACTGTTTGTGTCACTTTCATTCATGTGATCTGTGTTAATTTGTGCACAGCACCCCTTTACAAAATTTTAACACAAACACAAACCTGTCTCTCCTCCTTAATATTGAACCTTTTAGGGCTGAGTCTTGAAAAGCAAAACTTTAGAAAGAGAATCAAAGTCAATGTATCTTAACAATAGAGAGGGAAATTACCCAGAAACCTATAAATAGTTAGAATACTACCAGTGAAGAGCACGCCTGAAAGGGATATAGGCTAGGATCAAGCAAAGAAAGAAACATAACTTATCACTTAGGTGGTGCAATTAGAAATAGAAATGAGCAATACGTGTGAGTCTATCAGTTGTAGCTCTGTAGGTCTTATGTCCGGCATCAGGGACTATTCTACATGAAGTTCTTATCTTTAGATTTAGCCAAAATTTACTTTTATATACACATTTTATTGTTAAAAAGATAACTCAGGGTGGGTATTACCCTAAATTTCCTCCCTACACTAAAGTCTCATTCAGATGCAGTCTCAGCCAGTGGAGAATTTAATTGCAAGATCCTGTGGGAAGGTAACCCCAGATGGTTAGACAGTTTAATTATCTCAATGTCAACAATGCCTTGCCCTGAAAACACTTCAAAATCAAATATGTAACACTTATCAGACCTTAATATGAATCAAAATACCTGCAGGATTTATTCAAACACACTGCTAGGCTTCTTGCTGAGTTTCTGACCCAGTGGGTCTGGGAATGGTGGCACCCAAGAGCCTGCATTTCCAGCAGTTTCCCAGGTGATGCTGAACTTTCACATTCTGGTTCATTTTGGGACTCAAAAACAGAATTTTAAAAAGCATGCAACAGTATCATTTTGCATTACATTTAGAAATTTTATATTTATTTGCTTTTCAGAGAAACTGAAATATTAAAGCAACTAAAAACCCTCATGTTTCTTCAGGTAGCTGTGTGTCTTACGGATGTAGACAAAGAGTTCTAGGCTGAGAAGTACCTGAGTAGTACTTCTGCTTAGTAGTTCTTCTACCGCTCACACGTAGACATCATGTCAAAATAGTTAAGAGACTTAGAAAATATTATCCTGAACCATTAAGATATGCTTAAGTTCAATTCATTACAATTAGACCATATGCGCTTGTACTTGGGAGGGTTTGCTGGCTAGACAAACCGCTTAAATAGAACACTGAATACAATACATCTATATATTCAGTTTGGAATACTTAAGATAATATAATTAAATCATTGTAAAAATCTCCCTCAGATGTGTTGTTGCCAACATTTATCATGCTGACAAACATAGATAAAATAATAAATTTTAACTGGGATTTTGAAGTTAAAAGGAGAATTAGGGTTTAAATTTATTTATCAGTAAAATAACCACTTTTTTTTTCTTTTACAGAGAACCTGCCTCCAGGTCATTTCTTCTTCACACAAAAGACAAGCCACATTTGAAGGTGTCAGATTTGCACAGAAATCACCCAAACACCATGCAAAATTCTCCATGTTTCTCTCTGTGTGTATGAATACTCTTTATGAAGTTAGGAAGATGGTTAGGAGAGATGCTGCTTCTAATCTTTTCCATCTAGGATCTCATAGGGGAAAGCCAGCTATCCGGGCATACATCTCCTGCCAATCTTAACTTTTACTTGAACTATGTGCTGCCCTCTGGAACAGGGTTGGTTTGCTCACATATTTTTATCCACAACCCTTGTTTTCATCGAAGAAATATTTATAAGTAAGAATGCACAAGCCACATATTAATCGAAAATAAATGTATTTTAAATCAGTCATGCATACTTATAAATTTAATATTTATTAAACACAAAAGCAAACTTGACTATTAATGAAATATATTGCTTATTTTTACATGAACGGCAAATTCCTGAGAATTTTGTAGTACACAACACTTGAGTATCTTCATTTATTTCTATTTTTGTTTTATTGAAGAGAGATTTTTTTATATACACGATATGTTCTGGTTATTTTCCCCTCCCCAGCTCCTCCCAGACTCTCCCCACCCATCCAAATCCACAGACTTTCTAAAACAGACATCTAAAATTAATAAAATGAGGTAAAACAAAACAAATAAACTGGAATACCTCAAGATAAATGGACAAACAGAAGAAAAACAGCCCAAGAAAAAGCACAAGAAACACATATTGGTACACACATTCACACACACAGAAATTCAATAAAAACATAAAACTAGGAACCATAATGTATATGCAAAACACCTGTAAGGCCTGTAAGGTTAACAAAAATAGATTATCAAATTATAGTATTTAGTAGAGGTCTTTCCTAATACCCATTCTGTCTCCCAAATAATGGACTCAGAGACATATTAGATTGATTCAATAAGCTTTAAGATCTATAACCAGGCAGATATTCATCTAATCTAAGCCAACTATGCTAGTCTGGCTGCCTCCCTACCATGTGCCTGCTTATTTGCCATGTCAGTCTCGCCTTGGCCTTCTATGTAACTCTGTCTGCATGGCACCTCCTCCAGGTCCTCATCATGGCTGTTTCTTTCTTCTCTCCTCCTCTCTCCCTGAGACACCCACTCCCACTGGTAACTGAAGTCCAGCCTCCCTTTCCTCACTGCCCAGTCACTGGCTCTTCACTGTTTTTATTAGCCAATCAGAGAGTAATATTTTACACAACATTGAGACACTGAGATTCTTCATAGAAATGAGAACGCCCATGTTTTGACTGTAACCAGATCTCAGGGCACAGAAGTCAACATCTACATACACAGGGCACAAGACCATCCCCCAACAAAAGATGACTAATATTTTAATTTTATAATCATTGACATTGAGAATTCTACATTTCATAAATATATGGTGAAAACAAAATCATGGAAGAATTATGCTTGGGACTATTTCAGAAATTCTATGCTAATTCCCATCCAAAGCTCTTAATTGATGTGTGTGTATTGTGAATGTGTGTGTGTGTTCTGCACGTGTGTGCATCACGCATGCCTTCTTCAATTATTCTCACCTTATTTTTTGAAACAAAGTCTTGATCTGGAACTACTGTTTGAGCTAGACTGGCTGGCCAGTGAGTCCTATAATTCACCTACATTCTTTCAGCGCTAGGTCTTTAGGCTATGCTACTGGACGCAGATTTTTAAGTGGTTTCTAGTGATTCAAATGCAGATCGTTATTTGTACATGCCAACCAGTTTACCCAGTGAGCCAAGCCACCTCTTCAAATCCTTCATTTTTTTTAACTGACTGAAACTGAAATCAGTAACTAAAAAGACAATTTTAAAAACCAAGCAGTGTACCACATTACAATCCAAAGTTTACTAATCTGAAACTTATATGCTGGGAAATAACAATAGAGAAATATTAAGTCTTGACTCTTGTTGTTCTGTATGTAAATCATTACAGAAAACTTCCTATGTGTGTAAAGATGCTGCCATTCATGGCATACCAAGGTGTTTTAGCCAGTATGCACGAGTGCTGAATAGAATGACAGCATGTGTAATGCAGATGACTCATGATGTGTGTCCAGATCCAAGCCCTCGGTGACATCGTGCAATATAACATGGGCAAGACTTATCAAAACCACTAGTTTGCTACATGTTTAATATTGAATTAACTATCAGTTACAGCACATTCAGAAATCTTTCACTGATGCCAAATTATCCATAATGCCCTCATTCAGCTGCATGAGCCATATGTGGGTCACAAAACTGTGCTTAGGACACTGTCGAGTAATGGATCCTTGCTTGTTTGTCTGCATATTTATTCTAGTGTCTCAAGGGGCTTCGCAAAGTGTAAAGGTCTGAGCTGGAGGAAAGCAGAAGCAATAAAGGTTTATACAAGGTAGTTAATGTTATATTCTACCTTGAAATAGAGCAGAATTTTCACATTGTAAATTTTAATATTTATTTATACAATAGGAATATATTTACTTACATTATACACAATACCATATTTAAAACAGTTCTTTAAAATATTATATTTTTACCACCCAGAGTTTGAGTGGTAGTAGGTATAAATGGTTTCAGAGAATTCACGCTCATCCAACCATGACTGGTATTCCTTAGTACTTCTGAGCACTAAGGGGAGTAGAGACTTGGATATTGTCCTTAAAGGAGGGCTCCAGAATGATAGTCCTGAAGAAAACTTCACGGAAAGGAGCTCAGAGGCAGCTTAAATGCTTTCAAAGTGAGCGAGAATTCTCACCTCTGTTATATGACAGAGGGGGTCCTGCAACCAGGCTTCACAAGGTCCAATATGAAATGATTCATCTGGAGGTACAAAAGAATAAACATTCAAACATATGTATACACACACAGAGAGATGCTCACACACACACACACACACACACACACACACACACACAGGTGCTCACACACCTCTAAAATACAATCTTGCAGTCATATCAACCAAAGTCAGTCATGCTTATTTTGCATGAAATAGAGAACAACAGTTCCCTTCCAGTCTTTAAATTGTACCTCCAATTCTTCACATTATTTAAATTCCTATTCATTTGAAGAAAAACCATTTCTTCCTTGTCAGCCTTATACAATCAGCAGTCAACCCCACAGAAAATATACCCTTTATTTAGAGAAAAACTCATTGAGAAGGGATCAGACTTCTGGCCCATTTTTATTTGTAAAGAAAATGCCAGCCTAGTACAGATTGAATGGCATTTGAAAGGACAGATGCACAACTCTCTGCCCACCTTAAGCATATATACACCCAAGGGAACCAAACTGATAGAGGAAATCTGACATGCAGAACCAGCAGAATTTTATCCCAAAAAGCCTACCCAGTGGCTGAAAGAAGCACCATACACATTGGGATGCTATTAGAAAACATGTCACATCATTTTTTCCACGAGAAAGTTTTGATCTTTAAAAGTGTAGACTAGAAATGTTTCCTGTTAGTATTTAATCAGTTCTGTTTCCTGGATTCATTTTCAAGCATTCACACTGTTAACCAATAAGTTATCTTTACATAGTTATTAATCAAAGACCTAAATATTGTATTCGTTGATCCTGTAAAGTTATTCATTACACAACGGCAGATAATTGACCACTCTCTCAGAGTTCCAAATTTATTCTCACAGAGAAATTATATAGATGGACAGTTTACTATATCACATAGAGTTTTAGCAGAAAATTTTCCCCCTGAAATGGCAAGAGTTTTCTCTGTGCAAAACATCATAAGTAAGTAAAGTTGGAAAGTGTTCTGCAAGGAGCAAGAAGCATGACTTGCTTAACAAATAAGGATATTGACAGTTCCATGACAACAAGTGGAGGCTGGGCAGTGACAGGGTCAGCTGCCTGACGGTTATTTTGCTATTAAAAATCCCTGACTCATTTGCTTTTGCAACTTTCACAAGCACACGCTGGCTTCCTCCTAAGGCTAATTAGCCCAGCTTTCAATAAAGAGAAAAGGCTCCTGCAAAAACTTTGAAATAAATAACTTTGCCATTAGTCAGCTGCAATCGACTGAAGTCACCAGTCTCCTGTAAATGGATAAAAGCCACCAGAGTTTGGCCATGCATGAGTGAGCCTGAACCTGATCTAACATGTTCTCAGCATATTTTCACTAAGAATGGGTTTCCAAAAGGCCCCCTCATACCCAGGGAACCAGAATTTCTGTAGGTGTCACTGAAAACTCTGTATTTTACCTGTTAATCAGGAAAGTATCGTAAGCAGTGGAATTTCACAGGTAGACCAGATTCCAAAGCAGAGATGAGATGAATTCAGTTCCCAAGTCATTTAAAAGAAGTTTGTGCTTCAATTAATTGGAGTACTGCTGCCTAAGAAAACAGGGTAGACATGGGACACTAAGCCTGGTGACAGCCGTGGCAGCAAGGTTTGTCTCCAGCTCTTGACTCTAAGTTTTCTCTACTCTGTCCTTCAGCTCTGTCCTTGCAGACACTCCCTTCCTCCCTCAAGAGATGCATGCCTCTCTCATATGCGATTTTGGTTATCAGTACATGTTTGACAGAAGTCATTTAAAATGTTGGAACAGAATAACCGTAACCGAGACAAAAATATTCTCTCTGTCTCTCCTTCACACTGTGAAACTATTTTTTTTTTTTTTTTAGAGGACCAGGTCGTCAGGAGACATATGACTCTGCAACTTTGAACTCATACATATTTACAGCAATTATTCCCAATATCTGTCATAAAACCTTGTGGCACACTGTCGTTAATAAAATATAATATTATAAGCTTGTGCATGTGAGCGTGTAAACACACACACACACACACATGCACACACTTGCACACACACAGGCACACACACACAATTCCCTTGTTAAAAGCACATGTTTGAGTACACAGAAAAATCACTTAAGAAGAATAAAGGCTCCACACTCACAACTAGAAATATGTAACATCTTCATATTCTCTGATGCCAGCAAAGTTAAGGGAAGTTTTACTCCATACTGACTACATTGCCATTAGTTTGATTTCCACCCACTCGCTCCGCTGCCGAGACAGGGTTTCTTGGTATAGCCTTGGCTATCCTGAACTCACTGTGTAGACCAGGACATATAATGAAGTGTAAACTTATGGAAGAAACCACAGTCCCTGTGGTTCAGGGACTGAAACAGTTCACAAGCCAACTGCTTACCTCCTCTCCTGTCACACTTGTCACAGTTTGCCACCATCTCACATCATTCCTGCTCATCACACTTACCTTCAACATATGCTGTACTTAGAAAAAAGCCCGTCCTTCACATTATTACAGCTGTAGTCCTCCATCACTCCTAACTGACCATAACGAAGGGCCCTTATCCAGCTACTTGTAAATACCGTCACAAGTATACAGCCCTGGCAAAGGTCAACAAAGAAGAAGCAATCAAAGTTTGTTGATCACTAGAAATCCTCTCCACATTTTCCACAGGTCAAGAAATGACCCCCATCTTCCTGTAAGATGACCACTTGACCCAGAAGAGAAGCTGTGTTAAGTGTCTTCAGACAGGAGCCTCCCTTCCTGATTCTTCTTAATGGAGTTCTTGTGCAATTCATGGAATGGTCACGCTATTCTCTCAGTACAAATGGATTCTGTCTTAGGCTCTGGACTGTTCGTATGGAGATGTTTTCTCAATGCATTGATCATTTTATACACATTGTCCTAAGCAGGAAACACATTGCAACATATGATTATAGGCTTAAAAGTGAATTAAGGTGTACAAAGGAACCTTGCCTAATGAATTGTGTTTCCCACGCAACCCTTAACCAGGTCTCTCCAGGAATAAATTCTTTGCAAATCAAAGTGTACATATTTTATCAATTTCCTTCTCTATACTAACGTATTTATGTTCCTTTCCCAATTAAAGGGGAACTGCACAGTGGAGTTTGTACTTTAAATTTTCCTGTAATGAACACTGCACTTGGGAAAATTTGTCTGTTTTGTGCCTCAAACATTGCCCATCTAGAAGAGCATGGAGCACAAAACAGATGCTAAAACACACATAATTAAGGCAATCCTTTCTGCCTGCCCTCCATTTCCACTGCCATCCCTGAGTGCAGTAACACTCTACCGTCTAGGTTACTGACTGTGTAAGAGCCAGTGGCTCAAACTTGGCCTTCAGTGTTATTTTGTAAATGAAGTTGTAATGAAGTCATCATGCCCATCTGTTTACATACCTCTGTGGCCACTTTCACACAGTAACATGACAAATGAATAGTCACAACAGACTGTTTGGACTACAGCACCTAAAATATTCTTAAGATATTCACTACCTGGTCATTTATAAAATATGTTTGCTGATTCCTGGCCAAGTGCATATGTTTCTAAATAATTGTCACGAATCTGGTATCAACAACACTTCTTTTTACTCAGTCCTACATTTGCCCCTTCCCCACACTCCCCAGAGAAATCAATCTAAATCACAAATATGGTCTTGTATATACTCTGATTTCTTTCCTTAACTTGTCATTAGCTGACCTCCTTTGGAAATGTGTATATGTTTTCTCAGTCTTTAATGAAAAATGAAAGCACACAATGAAACATCAAGCTTATACCTCCAAACATGTGCAAGTACACATTTCCAACCACAATGTAATTATATATTTTGTCTATGTAGAGGATCTTCAGTTGGTACCGATGGAACAAAGAAAAATAATTTAAGACTTAAAAGAAAAATCTTGTCAAGAGGGTTTGAAGATAGAATAACAGTGGGGATGGGATCTGCATGAGGAATGTCTGGATAGGGGCCTTAAATCTTTGGATCAGAAATCAGAGGTTAACTAAGTCCCCAGTAATATAACTGCAAAGACATTGATTGCATTTTGAGATTCCATATCTACACAAATTCTCTATACTTTGTAGATGGCACCTTGCTACTCTATCTTCACATGGCAGAAGTGTTGGACAAGCATCCTAAAGGCTCTTTTCTGAGAAGAGCAGTCTCATTTAGAAGGGCTTAGCTCTTACAACCTAACCACCTTCTCAAAGTCCTGATCTCCTAATAGTTCTGAATTAGAGATTACATTTCAACAGTTAATTGGTGGGAGTTGACACAGACATTCAGACCAAAAACACTTCATGGGCGTCTTTGAAGATTTCAAGGTTAGTTAAATGAGGGCAGGGCGGGAGGGTTTAGAGCACTTTGTAACTTTCAGGGGCTGCAGGGTCCTGTGTACCTGCATAGACATTCATAGTGTAGCTGGGAAAACCTGGCAACAAACCTGTGGCTCCATCATCTTACCCAAAGAAACCATTCAATTCAGTTTTATATGAAGGCTCCATAGGAAGACATTAGCAAATTAGCAATTCCATTCATGGAGCCAGGAAACAGACCAGGATCCCTCGGAGCACTTGACAAACTGAAGACGCGAACCATGTTATAAGGACTTATGTTTGCTCAGGGTCTAACTTGCTCTCCTATGGTCCAGATTTTCTCATTGTGGTTCCTTAGGAACTATTTTACTTTACAAATACTCTCTGAGGAGCGGCTATGTTTTTTGAAAGCAATAAACCCCAGAATTTCAAAACAGAAAAAAATACGTTCTGCCTATTTATCATCCTGAGTTCTGGGCTTCAGTTGTATCGGGTAAGATAGTTTGACTGGGAGCTCTCAGGACAGAAGGTTCCTCCTGACTTTGGAACTGAGCACTTTTCCGAGCCATCAACACCCATAGGTCTTTTTTCTTCCATGTATGGATTAAGAGAATTGAACTAAAAGATTTGCAGGCCCTCTCAAATTCTAAAATCTAATTAATCTCTGTTCTGGCTATTAGTTCATCCTAACCTTCACTTTGTAGATTGTAGCAAGATCTAGTAAAATATTTTTATGCATGGGAAATATGTTCCATGCTCGAGGTCCTGATGAGCTAAAGCCTGACACTAAATGTGTTTAATCTAGCCCATGCTACCATCCTGGGAGGTGAGTGTCCCTCTGCTCTACAGCTAATGATGCTAAGTGATAAGAGAATCTGGATTAGGAATGTCTGGGTCTAAGACAGATTCACTCTACTCTCATTGTAACATGTACCCTTTCATAACCATGCTCTTGTGAGCCACTAGACCGGTGGGAAAAACACCGGTGTCATTTATTCAGGTTAGTAAATGAGTAAGAGAACTCGGGGCCAAGCAAACCCCGAGATCCTATTGCAGACTCCTAACTACAGGTGTGGAAGATGGCAAAGGCCATTTAACTAGGAAGAGATGGAGCAAGGATGAGAGTGCATCACTCTGTCCCACTTTCTCCTCTTTTCTTCCCTCCCTTCTTCCTTTCCTTCGATCCTCCATTCCATTCCACAGTTCACAAAGTAAGTAGGCTTCCTTTTTTGGAAGAAAGAATCATATAAGCTATAGATATGCATTTGCCTCCATGGGCTACCTTCTGACTCTTGAGTGCTAGCCCAACATATCTTCTTTCCTCTTTACACTAACTGTATAACACTCCAAATAGAAGAATACGGAGCTTTCCTATGAGGAGTTTTTAGTCGCACCATTTCAATTTGTACAAAATATCATCTGTTTATACTCATGGATTAAGGGAATTGAAATGTAAAGCTTTCAAGGCATACAAGCTACTTTCAACAACTGTTTAAAAGCTGTGCTGGGAGGCTGAGAGACTTTTTATTCCTATAAGCAAAAAAAAAAAAAAAAAAAAAAAGCATTTTTGTATCTTGAAGAGCTAGGAACATCTCAGAAGCAGAAAAAATTCAAAGCTTCTTGCTCATGGTGCATAAATTCACTAACAATATTTTATGCCTGATTTCTTCCAAACGAGAGAGAAAATACATTAATACCTTAAGTGATGAAAATAAAACTCCTTCACAACCCAAGTTATTCAATGTGAAATCAAAACAAATTAGCTGACACAAATGCAGTAATTGGAATCTGCTCAGCTAAGCCATGGCGTGGGCATGGATAGCTTTTACGTTGAAGTACTCATTGACAGAAAACTAAGAGCATGCATGTATAATACCGAGTATGTGTGGAGGGGGGTTACATATCTTACACACTTCTGCCCTGTCCTACTGCTTAAGCTAGTGATGGACAGTACAGCATGGCATATAATTAAAACTATTCATAAATTAACCAAAAAACTAGGAGATCTACATAGAGTCCCATATCATTTTGTTTTCATTTTTCATTATTTTTTTATTTATTCACTGTATATCCCCACTGTAGCCCCTTACCTCCTCTTCTCCCACCCCACCCTCCCACTCTCTTCTCCTTCTCCTCAGAAAAAGGGAGCCCCCTACTCTGTACCAACCCACCCCAACACGTCAAGTCTCATTAGCATATCCTCTTCCTTCAAAGCTAGATAAAGCTGCCTAGCTAGGGGAAAGGGATCCAAAAGCAGAAAATAAAAATCCATGTCAGAGACAGCTCCTTCTCCATTTCCTAAGGGACCCATATGAAGACCAAGCTACCCCTCAGCTACATATGTGCAATGGACCTAGGACCAGCTGATGCATACTCTTTGGTTGGTGGTTCCATAGAACTAGGTTAGTTGACTCTATTGGTCTTCTTGTAGAGTTCTTGTTGCCTCCAGACACCCCAATCATTCCCCCAAGTCTTCCATAAGATTCTCCGAGTTCTGCCTAATGTTTGGCCATGGGTCTCAGCAACAAAAACATCAAAAACATAATCCAAAATACATTTGGATTATCCAAAAAATCCATTTTGCTTTCTTATTGTTTTAAAAACAACATCATGGAGCTGGAGAGATGGCTCAGTGGTTAAGAGCACTGCCTGCTCTTCCAGAGGTCCTGAGTTCAACTCCCAGCAACCACATGGTGGCTCACAACCATCTATAATGTGATCTGATGCCTTCTTTGGCAGATAAAGCACTGATATACAATAAATAAAATAAATAAATCTTTAAAAAAAAAAACAACATCATACCTAGATCCCTTTGAGGGACATCTTTCATGTCTTCTCTTTCAAATGTGTATTTTTACATCCTAGCATCTAAAATAAGCATCAAAACTAAATTATCATAAGGTAATAATCAGTATTACCATTTCCACTTTTAACTCTCAATCTGCGACTCTATATTATAAATAATAAATGGGGAGAGGAAGAAAAGAGTTTATTTACACATGTTACTGAACTCAGTCATGACACATAACATGTTGTGACAAAGTATGCATTGATGTAAAGCAAAGAAAATAAGAAACAAAATAAAAGTTTTTAAAGCTTGGAGGATCTGACATCATTTTTTTTTTTTTTTTTTTTTTTTTTTTTTTTTTGCCTGGATCATTGCAGGGTTGGTGCTACTGAAGAATATAACCTCAAGTTTGCAGAGCCCAGTCAAAGTCTGCCGTTGTTTGGAGGCCTGGCTCTAAATAAATTCCCCTGGAGGCTTTTCTACTAACTCTCCTGGGGATAAAACACTATGTACAATTACAAATGAAATCATATTAAGTAGATGTGGAGAGGGCTGTCTAACATATTGATCCAATATGCCTGCCTTGTTAGCAGTGATTTAATTTAGGTTTCTCAGAAGAAGGTGGGGTGTTCATGCCTTGAGTATCACCCACTTGTTCAATTGAGATCCCAGTCCTAACACAAATGACCATTTTCTATACACCCACATCTCATTCTGCAGTTCACAAAGCCCAGAGAAATAGATTAGCACTTTTGTAACTCCTTGGTGTTGGTCATGTTTCCCCATTGTGATTTTTCTCTCAGTGTTTTAAAACTCATTTTGCCTATCTGGGATTCTGACAACTCCATCAAGGTTATATTTTTTCTAGATTGAACATCATTCAGCAAGTACAATACCATTCTATTGTTATCTTGGTATAACCAATATGTTTTAAGAAAAGTTACAGTAATGAGGTTAAAAGCTAAATACTCTTCAAATTTTATTTTCTGAAATGGCAACAATTCTAGATAGCTCTGTAAATCTCATAGTGGCAAACCTCTCTAATACCCATGGCACTTCAGGCAAAAAACACTTTCCTTTCAGAAACTTGTGAAGAACACTTCACAATAAACAGTAACAAAGGGATGAAGATACAGTGAGCATACAGGAGAGCTATTCAGAAAGAAAGCTAACAGTCAAGGAAAAGAGAGATGAGAGAGCAAAATAGTGGATGAATATTATAAAAAAGACATTATTTACTTGAAGGAAAAGTCACAACGGAAAATTAGTCTATAATTAACATGCATAGTGAAAAAGAAGAAAAGAAAAACAATTCATGTGGGGAAAGGAACAGGACAGAGTATTAGGACAGATTAGGCATCTATTTAATTTAATTATATCTTAATAAAACATTGGTACAAGTGAAGGAACAAGGGTAGAAGGTATTTGCTCTCTAAATTCGCTTTCAAATTCCATTTCTTTCAAAGGTCTTCAGATGTAAATTCAAAACTTCTCTCCCATATATATAGCTTAATTTTCCTACCACCTCACATTCAATATTTCTCTTTTTTATGCTACTTCATACAGTATACCAAAATACATTGCCTCCTTCCAAATAAATCTGAATATTTTTCCATTTTAAGGCTTGCAGTCCAGTGAACTTTTAACCTCTCATAATGAGATTATGATAGGTCTGGACACAGCATTTTGTTAATTTCAATTTTTGACTGAGACTATGATGCCTCTTAGTTACAATTTAAAGACATCAAATAACAATCAATTAAGGAATATACACATACTCATTATAACATAAATTAAAATAGACTAGAAAAATATGCTAAATGGATATCTGTATGCTCATGCCCTAAATAGTACTACTTACAAGCACCAATAAATGAAAACAATCCAAGTGTCCATCAACTGATGAATAGATAAAATCTGGTACATATAAACCATACAGTACTGGTGTTGGTGGTATCCACCAGAGAAAACTATTGGACATAGTTTCAAGCCTAGAAAGATTCTATTAGCCAGCCAGTGAGTATACTGAGTGTTCAGCATCCTAGTACAGTCACAGCCCTTTTCAGGTTGAGCTTTTAAGCACAAAAATCACATCCTTGGTTGATGTACATTAGTTAACAAGAATAGCTAGCCAGAAGTGGAACCAGTTTCAAGAACTAAAGACTTGGAGGGACTAGGTATTTGTTATTGTTATGGCAGATGGCACTGTCTTCATGCTGGGTTCCATGGCCTGATGGTACTTCCGTTGTAGCATCAGTTGTGCTAGGGTCTGGAGACCGGTCTAGTTAGCCCAAAAGAGAAAAAAAAAAAAAAAAAAAAAAAGCCTATCATTAGGGACAACATGAGTGAGGTTTGAGATTATGTTAAGCAAAGTAAGCCAGAGAAAATGAAGTTTGAAGTAATCTAACTCATATTTATGGTCTAAAATTGTGACAGCCTAAAAGCTGAGAGTTGATTGGTGGCTTGTAGAAGCTGAAAGAATAGTGGGAAGGGAGGAATAAGAAGTCAATAGGAATAAAGATAAAGTTAGAGAAGATAAAAGATGCTGTTTTATTGCAAAACAGGCTGACAATAACAATTTAAATTTACTACAAAAATAATTTCTTACATTTATAGAACAAGGACACTATAAATATTTGAGGAACTTAGAATGATCAACGTCGGTTAAACTTTGTACAACGTATAGATGTAGCAAAGTGGTACAGAATGTTCTGTAATATGACAATTTTATATGTATGTATCTAATCCATTACAAATAAATTTTAGTTAAATATAGATGACTAAGTACCTTTAATAAGTCAAAGTGAAAGTCAGTGATGGACCTGGAAATGTATCACAGTCTTTTGTCTTCACCTTCAGCACACTCTTCTTGTTTACTAATGTACTATTTAGACTACATTTTTTTTAATTTTTAAATTTTAATTTGTTATAATTTACTCAGATTACATCCTGATTGTTATCCCCTTGCTTGTATCTTCCCATTTCCACCCTCCCTCCTTCTTCTGCCCTATTCCCCTCCCATAGACCTCTGACAAAGGGGACCTCCTCCCCTACCATATGACCACAACCTATCAGGTCTCATCTGGATAGCCTGCTTCCACTTCCTCTGTATGCTGCTGGGCCTCCCCACCAAGAGGGAAATGATCAAATCAGGGCCACAAGAGTATTCCACAAAATAGAAATGGAAGGAACATTACCAAACTCATTCCATGAGGACACACTCACCTTGATACCTAAACCACACAAAGACCCAACAAAGAAAGAGCATTTCAGAAGTTTTTCTTATGAACATTGATGCAAAAATACTCAATAAAATACTCACAACTAAATCCAAGAGCACATCAAAAATATCATTTACCATAACCAAGTAGGCTTCATCCCAGGCATGCAGGGATTGTTCAATATATGGAAATCCATCAATACAATCCACCATATAAACAAACTGAAAGAAAAAAACCCATCTGACTGTATCCTTACATGCAGAAAAGGATTTGACAAAATTCATACATGTTTAAAGTCCTAGAGAGAATTGGGATACAAGTAACATACCTAAACATAATAAAGGCTATATACTCAAGTCAACATCCACCATCAAATTAAATGGAAAGAAACTCAGAGAAATTGCACTAAAATCAGGGACAAGGCTTCACACTCTTTTCATATCTTTTCAATATAGTACTTGAAGTTACAGATAAAGCAATAAGACAACAAAAGGAGATCAAGGGGATCCACATAGGAGATGAGGAAGTAAAAGTGTTGCTATTTGCAGATGACATGATAGAATACATACGTGACCCCTGAAATTCTACCAGAGAACTCCTACAGCTGATAGACTACTTTTAGGAACTGACTTAACATGGACGTAAGCAGCTCTCAATCTAATCAGCAATCACCTCTAGAGAGCTATGGTTTCCTTAATTTTTAAACTTTCAAAAATCAGTAAAATATAAATTTTAATTTAAGACATTAATTAAAATAAATAATCCCTACATTAAATACAGATATCCAAATTAGAAGTATTTGCATAATTCTGCATACAATCTTCCTTTTAGGTTTTGTGTGTGTGTGTGTGTGTGTGTGTGTGTGTGTAAGAGAGAGAAGGAGGATCACTATAGAACACATTACATATTAATGTAATAACAGCACACAGGGCTTCTGAATTGTCAACCCCATTACACATTGACAGTAAGAAACTGGTTTCCATAGCGATGGTTACTAAGCACTTAGGAGATACAGGAATTTCCTTGTATTTTATTATAATGTGCCTATCTGCTTTCTTTTTTTTTTTTTTTTTTCAGCAAAGTAATGATAAAACATTCCATTTATTACCAAAACAGCAATTGCTTTGGCAAAAATCACACTAAATCAATGAGAATCCTGAGAACAGTAGTGGGAATGCTTGAGCAACACCCACAAGGTCAGTGCCAATGCCGTGTTTTCTTGATAACATGAGAACTTATTGAAGAAGAGAAGTTTCTCCAAAAATATTCCTATGGAGATGCTCAGGATACTGAAGATCCAAAATGGCTAAGGTTTTAGGACTCAGGTTCGTTCTCACAGGCCTATCTTCTTTTCACAGAAGTGTTTATTAGTGTATCTTAGTTGCATCAAGTACTGGATTTTATTATGGTATCTATATATGCATAAAATACTTTGGTCATACTTATCACCGCTATGGTATTTTTTTCTATTCATCTTACTCCGTTTCTCTTCTCTGACAGCCTCTGACCTACTTGCATGTATCCTCTATACACAAAAGAAAACAGGTCTGTGTGCCACTGTCATGTTGCTTAACATGGTGATGTCCATGGTGATGCTATCTGTTTTTGTGAAAACAGCATATTTTTGCTACTCTTTATATGCCCAATTATTTTTGCAAGTTGAGGCTATTTAATTAAAATTGGTTTCAAAGCATCAAAGCTTGTGTTACAAGCTTGCCACTGGGTAAACCTAAATTTTGGAGCCAATTTCTTCTAATGATACTAACACTTAGATAACTAAGGAAACAGCTTTTAAGAGTTCATTAAAGATATATGTGTGTGTGTGTGTGTGTGTGTGTGTGTGTGTGTGTGTGTGTGTGTAAAATGACATAATTGTGTGCTTTGTATAGAAAAATATTTCTACAATATGAAATTAAAAATTCATCTTAATTCACCTGAACAGTTATGAATCCATCATGCTTGAGATTTTTAGCAGACCATCAATCTACTGGGCTAGATTTTTGTCTTAGATTAAGAAATTTAAATTTTCATTAAGATTTATATAGTGGTTGAACTATTTTTATTTTTTTTTTATTATTTCAAAGTCTTGCATGGTTTGGACATTTCTTACCCAGACTCACTATCATATTATTTAAGTAGCGAAACTAGAAAAAGCCGAGAAAGTTGAAGTAAATAATTGAACTAAATTTCTTCTTTGCTAAGTAAAAGTGATTCGGTCCTGAAACAGGTTCTTATTAACCATGTTCATTGGGGGATGGTTAACCAAGAGTCCTTCCTTAAAAGACCAAGGTCCACCATTACCGTGATGGTTGGGATCACCCAATGGCCAACAGTTTATCTTCATAATGGTCATTGCTTATTTCTAGGTTATCAGATGGGTCACAATGAGTTTTCTTTTTATTCATTTATTTTTTTTACTATTAGATACATGGTATTGTTGTCTTAAATACAGGCCTTCTGAAGAGAAATGGGCAGAAGATTCTTGTGTAACTCTAACTGTTCCTCTGTGCTAATGAAAAGTAATTCACTGGTTCAGTATTTAACTCTATTCAAATGGCTATTTACTAAGTCGTGATGATGCTTTAGTAAAACGTTGTGATTTTTATTTTTATCATCTTAAATGTTGTTAATTTTGAGTAGACTTTTATATATCCATATTGTTCTATTTTTTTTTCTGCCCTAGATTTTAGTCACATTTCTTTCCCACAATCCAGCAAGAGACTCTTGTTTATCCTTATTTTGTCTGTTTGTCTATCTATCTATCTGTCTATCTATCCATTAATCAGTGGTTGGATCAATATATAATCTCATCTTCATGAGCCATGCTTCCAGTTTATGATTTCATTCAAAGAAATGTGATTCCCATAGACATCATGCATAACCAAATACAACATCTCTGCCACCTCTCTTTTCACTTCTTCCTAGTTAGTAACATTATTTAAAATTTGTAAGAAATATTAATAAATAATGTTAAGTAGCATATATGCTGCTCCTTTCCATATGAGCACTTTAGAGAGTGCCAAATCTATGCTTCCTGAAAGTTAAGCATGCTCATGTAAGAAACTACTTTTTTGTTTTAAGCCACTGAAATTTGTGGGTTGTTTACTACAAAATATCTCTGATTTTACTTGGACTATGAAACAAATCCTCAGATATGAAACTCTGTATGGTGGTAATGCTTAAAGGAGGTTTTGCATGTCCAAGGTTACATGGAGAAAGTAGAACTTGCTTTCAAGTTTAGGAACCTGATTATGGTTGTAACATGATAGGTTAGAATCCTCAGTTATGTTAGGTGGAATAAAATCAGAAAAAGCTTTAAAAAAAAAAAAAAAGAAAAGAAAGAAAGAAACTCTGTATAACTGAATTAGCTAAGGTTAATATTGAGTGAATATAACACAGAACACCCAAAAAATAATCCCTACACTTTCAATTTGGGTTTTATGTCATATAAAATTAATCCAGAGCTAAGCAATCCTGAGCTGCAGCAGTGGCCCTACACACATCAGAGACTAGGACTTCTGCCTCTCTCTTTCTACACAGAAGAGCATTGTCCACATGTTGAAGTGCCCTATGGTCCTATGGTCAATCTTAACCATTAAATCTCAGCAAATTCCAGGAGAGGTAGGAAAATAAACACAGTTCCTCATGGGAGAGCGCTAGATGTTGCTTTTGTACTTCTCAGGCTTGACTTATACATCCCAAGCTATAACAGCAATAAAATACAGTCACTGGGGGCCGGAGAGATGGCTCAGCATTTACAACCGTCACCCTAACAGAGGACCTGAGTTCAGTTCCCAGTACCCATGACAGATGGCTCACAACTACTTGTGACTCCAGCTCTGAGGAAATCTGATCTCTCCTTCTGGCTTCTCTCAGCCCCTGAACTTGCATATGCACACACACACACACACACACACACACACACACACACACACACACACATATACAATTGAAAACTAAAAACAGATCTTTAAAAACATTGCCTTTAACCTTTGTTTCAGTGTGTCACACTGTCTAAAAAAGGAGGATAAACAATGGAAAAATAACCAGTGCTCTGAGCTGCAGTTATGATTGACTTTAGGATTTACTACATTTTTCAGATCATCAAATTATATGCACACCACTTTCAGAAATTCTTTAAGTTTGAACTCCTTGTTACAATAATCATACGCTAATATTTATTAACATTCCAGTCTATCTTTTGATAAGGGGGCTTCTCAAGACTTAATGCTCTATATATTCATAAATGTTACTAGTCTATATGTTCCTTTTTATTCTTTCATTGCACATTTGTCAGATTCCTCGTGAATCATCTAATGGAGTTTAAAGTCCTTACCATGATATCCAAGACCTTCCGTTGTGCATTTGGTCAAGAGACTCACTTATACCATCACATTGCACACAACCGTGTGCATTCACATCGATTCATCTTTCACGGTACGCTTCTTCCTGGAGCTAGGGGGAATCCTGCCTAGCATTCACTGGTCAGTGTTGTTCTCATTACAAGCACCCATTACAGCTTCCTTTTCTATAAGAAGATTTTCTATATCTTCTAAAATATTTAAATTATTCTTTCCTTCTTCCACTATCAGAAGAATAGATTTTTCAATTTTATGTTATGTTCAGATAGTCACGTACTTATTCCATTGGATCATAAGCCCCATGGATGAATTTTTTGATTTTCTATATATTGAAAATTTGATATGCATAGTAGATATTCAGAGAAGTGTTGTCTGTTGAGTCAATATATGTAATTCTGCACCTCAGATATAGCCTTGTATCCACACACTAAAGGATAAGGCGTAAGAAAAGTGGCATCTCCTTTAGTTCTTTACAGCTTTAACCACAGTTAAGAAGACAACATTGGCTCTAAATCAATTTCCCAACTTCTTCCTCCTAGGCCTGTCATTATTTATTTTAAATATCCTTAATATCCTCATTAAGAGCCCTAATCACAGTAAATGAAACAATGTTGTCACTTTAATGGCTTTATTTTGAATACAAAGATATCTGATTGCTGCTTAATTAGTTAGATTAGTACTTAATAAAATAAAATTTCCTAAGGAAGCTTGTAAATATTGATTTTTAATAGTCTGATCTCTATGTAAATCAAACAGTGGCTTTTCCTTATAAAGCCTGGGTTCATGTGACTGGTTTCCTCCCTGCCCTTTAAAAAATATGCGTAATGGTACTGGTGTTGAACAGAAACGTGATCTGTGTTGGATTTCCTTGTTTTTGTCAGTCAGATTGAAGGCAAATGTCTACACATATGGTTTTCTGCAAGCAACATTTGGCTAATTTTAGATTCAAGTTTATGGACTTGAGAGGTCTTTACAAATGAACTTTGCTTATTTAATTTTAGACAGTACAATATTTAATGCAGAAAGACATGTAAGGATAGAAGATGCCTGATGATATCTCCTTTTTGGGCCTAAACCAGGAGCCCAACTCTCCTGTTGCAGTCTTAGAGTTATAAGTACTTGGTCACATTTCTCTCCATAAAATGAGGACCTGCTGTATCTCTTTAAGCTTTTCAAGGGTTATAATAAAAAAGTAAAGAGAAAATACAAACCAAAAACCAACCAACAAAAACCCATAAAGACGACATAGACGCCAAATTTATCGATATCTATGGTCTGCTAGCACTCGAAACATTTTAACATGAATGCCCAGCAAATTATTTTATTATTGTTGGATATACTTTGAGTTGGTTTCAAAACTAATGCTATACACAAATCACTGGTTTGATTTAAGTCTAAGATTGGACACACACACACACACACACACACACACACACACACACACACAAACCATACTTGAAACTAGAAACAAGATGCTTTTAAAACTATATATATGTATATATATAATATTTATTTTTACATATACATTTATATTTTTACACATAAATACAATAAACTACATACAGCAAGAAGAACCACAAAACAATCAGGAATTGTATAAATGTTACATTCATAGTGTTTTGGCTATTTATATTTGGCAGAAGAAAACATCTTTCCTATCTTGGTGAGTCTAAAATTCTGAATGTAAATCAATACCTATCATATCTCATCTCTATCAACTTAAAACATCTATCTAGACCTAAAAACATCTTAACTCCTAAACAACTAAGCTTAATTGTAAAACTAAACTATCTGGTCTTCAACTCCGTAAGAGATTTGAGAAGGAAGAAAACTTAATTACCAGAGTGAAATGGAAGTGCAGGTTAGCAACTTCCAAAACAGAAAAAAAAAAAAAAAAAAAATGACAGAGACTGTTTGCTGCCTCTACAGTCACCAAAAATTCTCTATAACATTGGAGCATCATCTTCAGCCTTCTGGCCCAGTATATCTGACAGACATATTTGTGAAGCAGGAACTATTGAGGACTTGCTTACCCTGTCTTGGCAGATTTTGGCTGTCGACTCTGCCTGCATCCAAGCTTGCCCATTTTTAGTCAACATTCTGTCTGTGGCAGAAATGAGGATGTTTCGCCCGGTTGGTGGTTTGCCACATTTGAAGCTATCTCCATAGAAATGTTCTTTGATACTTATCATCTTATTTGAGGTAGACTGGGTGTTGCCAGGAGTTAACCTGTCTTATTGTCAAAGAATCTTTAAAATAATATCTTTTTTTTTTTTTCTTTTTTTTTTTTTTTTTTTTTAATTTATTCTTGTTACATCTCAATGTTTATCCCATCCCTTGTATCCTCCCATTCCTCCCCCCCCCCCCATTTTCCCATTATCCCCCTCCCCTATGACTGTTCCTGAGGGGGATTACGTCCCCCTATATATTCTCATAGGGTATCAAGTCTCTTCTTGGCTACTTGCTGGGGGCACTCAGAGGAAGGACAGCAAGTAGCTAAAATAATATCTTTAACTGCCATATTCTGTAGGTCTCTGAGGCTTTGAAGACCTTATCTAACTATTTTACCGTATCTATCTATAGAATCATAGCTATCTGTTAAGCCTAGGATGTATATTCTTGTGATAAAAATAGACTAGTAACTGACATGACCATGGTTTGATCAACGAACAATTAGCTTGTATTACTTAATTATCCTGAACTGCCTGCAATAGCACTTTCAAAGTATTGGAAGTAAACCCTGTATTATAATTGAGAACCAGATGCTGTGCATACTAGCCCAAGGGGCATGTCCCACGAAAGCCTTCACTTACCAGGAAACTGGGACAGAGGGGAAGGCATCCTATTGGGACTCTAAATGAGAGACTCATGGAAGAATAGCAAAATAAAAGGATACAGAGGGTTCTAGAAATCTACAAGTAGAACAATATGATAGGCAGATTTGGGCCCAGGGGTCCCGCTCAAACTAAGGCACCAGCCAAGGACAATACAGGAGGTAAATTTTAAACCCCTTCCCAGATCTAGCCAATGGTCAGAATATTCTCCACAGTTGAGTGGAGAGTGTGATATGACTTTCTCACGTACTATAGTGCCTCACATTTGACCATGTCCCCTGGAGGGGAAGACCTGGTGGCACTCAGAGGAAGGACAGCTGGTAGCCAAGAAGAGACTTGATACCCTATGAGAATATATAGGGGGAGGTAATCACCCTCAGGAACAGTCATAGGGGAGGGGAATAATGGGAAAATGGGAGGGGGGAGGAATGGGAGGATACAAGGGATGAGATAAACATTGAGATGTAACAAGAATAAATTAATTTAAAAAAACCAAAAAAACAATAAATAAATAAATAAATAAATAAATAAATTTGAAATCTGTAAAAAAAAAAAAAAACAAAAAAAACAAAAAAAAAACATAAACTGAGGCAGATTGTAGTTCAGTTCATAGGGAGGTTTCCTAGCATGTATAAGGCTCTGAGTTCATCGTTAGCACTGTAGAAGACTAGGTGGCCCACACTTGTAATCTCAATTGTAGTATAGTGACGTGAGAAGAGTTTCAAAGTTCAATGACATTTGGAGCTGGCAGCCAGCCTGGTATATTTAAGTCTCCTTTGTTTTGTTTTACAGATAACTGAAAGTTCTGCAGGTAAATCCACCACTAGGGAAAATATTCCAATCTTGACTGGGGAGAATAAACTCAAGATTGATCAAAGTTGCTGTTTAATTAATTCAGACTGGAGAAGGACGGCAATAACGAGGACTAGAATAGGTCGCATGTAAAACCGTGTAGGATGCTACAGCCTTGGCCAGTCAGCTATTATTGATTAAGTTTTCTGATTATAAAGAATATGAATAAATTATGTCTGAAAAAAATATTCCCTTCATAGCTTATCATTTTCATATTGATGGTACGTTATGTTCTTCCAAAAAGTATGAGCTAATTTCTGGGAATACTTTAGTAAAGCCTGAGAGTCTTAGGAAAGAAGTTAACTCTGTTACTTATTCTATGAAGACATGGGGTCTTTACAATATGTTAGGATTAAGAATGCAAATAAGGTGGTTTAAAATGGAAGTCCACAAATAAAGCATATAACCTAATTTCTCTATATCACATAATAGGAAACACTATGATCTCATAATGTATCCTTGTATTTTAATCATTCTGAGACTAAAAGAATATAGAAAAAAGGGGACCAGAGAGGTGTTTAATAGGGCTAAGCCATTTACTGTTATGGCAGACAACTTATGTTCTTTCCTCAGAACCTACCCAGTATAAGGATAGAAGTGACTCCTACAAATTGTCCTCTGATCTAAACACACACACACTCACACACACATACACACACACACACACACACACACACACACACACACACACACATACACAATCACTCAGACATACATACTCACATATGGCCACATACACCATGGCACGGATGTGCCCAAACAATACACCCAAAATAAATGTAGAAAACAATATAAACAATTTTAATGTCATTAAAATCAGCTAAATTTCTATTCATAAATTATAACCTCTGCTGAAAAGAGACCATGTAATTAATTACTGAATCTAAGTATTCTGACATTTCTGAAAAATCTCTGAGGAAAACCCTTTGCATTTATTTTCTTTTCCTTTCAATCTCTATCATTATCACATAAAGTGGTTCATTTTAAATATTCTGTTTTAGTTTGCTTGGGTTGCCATAACAAAGTGCTATACTATGGAATAAAAAAACAGAAATTTCATTTCTTAAAATCTTGAGGCTGGAATCTCAAGATCAAGGTGGTAGCTGCACTGGATTTAGCTTGGGCCCTTCTCCCTTGCTTGCCCTCACTCTACTTCTACGCCCATCCAGCCCTCTGTGAGCATGCACCTCATTTTTTTTCTTCTTTTAGAAGAATATGAGTTGTTAATGGATGTTGGCTCCAGTCTAGTGGCCTCATTTAACCTTCTCATCTTGTTAAAGACCACATCCACAAGTACACTTGCATTCTGAGATACTGGGAACTGGACCCTAAATATGTGAATTTTAGAGATGTTTAGTTCAACTCACAATAATCTACCTACTTTGATTTATATAAAATACATCAATTACAGATATGTTTGTATGTATACTTATCATAGTCCTTGGCTTTTACAGTGCAGTAGGGAGTATATCATAATATATATTCCTGACATGAAGAAATTATTTGACATAGAATTTTAATCCATATTTATTGCACAAACAAATGAATGCATGGATCTAATTAACATGCCTAGCAAATTCTATGGAAATAAACTTCTCAAATATAACCTAAAAGTGGACTCATTCCATTCCTCTCAGAAGCTCCTCCCTTCACCTCCTTCCTCAACTAAAATCTTTAGTTTCTCCCTTTCTTTTCTCTCTATCACCAAGCCTTGCAGATTCCACCCCATAAGTTTGCATTCTACCATGTTTCTTTTCTTCACCTCACCATCAATCGCCCATATTATGCAACACATATTACTGGAAATACATATTATACCCCATATGATCACAACATATATTATCGTAAACAACTACTGACCCATGATACCAAAAGGCTAGTATGTCCCTAAACTGATGCTTTGTCGCCAGACCATTTTGTAATGTTCCCTCATAACCTGGATCATTCTATCCATTTGCTTCTCATCCTATAATTACCAAGTTTCCAATTGATCCTGAAAACTCAATTAATAGGTCGTTTCTCAGATGAGCTTCTTATTGAGCACACTCTGAAAGCACTTTCTATTTTTTCGTTCCCAAATGTTGTCTAATGAAAAAAAATTCAGAGGAGACTGGGGGAGATGGCTTGGTGGTTAAAGGACTTGCTGGGCCAACATGAGGTCTGGGATTTGGATCTGAAGAGCTCAAGTAAATGCAAGGTCGACCTGGGAGCCCACCAGTAACTCCAGACTGAAAGGTGGAGAAAAGGAATTTATAGAGCAAGGAAGGTATCAAGAAAACCTAAATGGGTGGGCTTAGGATAGGATTGAGAGATTCTGACCTAACAAAGAAGGTGCAAGTGTGGTCCATGATGATCCTTGATCTCAAACTCCAGCTAGGCATGTGTACTCAGACACATATACACTGACACAAGCAAAAAATAAAAATAAATCCACATGCAGGCAACACACATATACACATACACACACATGTACATTACATGAAAATGAAATAAATATCTTTTGAAGATTTTAAATTGTTACAGACATAAAGATAATTAATTCAGTAAAGTCAGCGGTTTCAAAATTAAAGTGGTACAGTTTCTACCTGCAAATAAAAACTTGACACAAGTTAAAAAAGAAGCACATTATATTGTAGAAATTCTAGCAGTAGAACATCTGAACAGGAAATGCTGATAATAGCTGAAGACTTCAACTAAGGGAATGATGCTGTACTTATGGCCAAACAGATTCCACAGGTATCATTTATCAACAAATAGTTCTAAACATTATATATCCATATATCACCAGTTTAGGTATCGTAGGCATATGTAATAAAATAAATGTATATGAAAAAAGATTAATAAAAGTATAGTAAAAGAAAGCATAGGATACTTTATGTAATAGTTGTGTGAAAACAGTCTCTTAAAGTATAATTAACCCAAAAAGCAAGTAAATAAAGTTGTTAAAAAACCAAAGTTATAGATACAGGCTGCTGTATTTTAACCAGTGGTTCTTGGGGAGGGGTGCCTGGAGAATACAAAGTCACTTCCCTTTTTTTGAAACAAAACAAATTAGAAAATTAAAATTAAAATTTTTGTTCAGTAAAAATAAGAAAATTCTAATGTCCCTAGCCACAAGGGACCAATTCCACTTTGAACAGTGGGAAATTGAATTTTTGAAAACATTTGGGGAAAGGGAAAATTGGCTTTAATTGGCAAATGTTCCAGTGGGGGTGTGTGTTGTGTGTGTTTTTGTTAGGATGTGTTACATTGTATGTACATGTCTATGGACGGAGGCTTACCAAGTTTATACACGGTTCAGAAAAGATGGTTGGTAAAATCTTGACTATTTGTTTTTGTTCATTTATCTCAATAAAAGCCCACTGGAACTCCAAAAGAAAAAAGAAAAAAAGAAACCAAAGTTATATACGCCAAATGTACAACAGTCAGTAACACAGGATGATGCATTTATAGTGGATGAATTGTGGCGTGTTGAGTGAAATAATTAGCAACAAAGAAGAAGGTATAATTATAAGAAATAGTAAATTAGTATATACTCTGAAACATAACAATAGCAGGCCCAGTATTTTCTTTACATTTAAAAGAGGTCAGAGAGAAGCACTTCCTTCATCCAGATACAGAAATGTCTACTTGCTGCTGCCTGGTACAGTGCAGATTCTCTCCAGGGCTTCAGGGAAGAAACCTTGCTCCTCTCTTAATCACCTGATAATAGAATTGGTAGTTGCTAAACATGTATCTACCAGTCCCTATAGTTTATTCTCTCAGCAAATGAAAACTTAAGAAAACAGTAGGCAAAATTAAGAGTCTAATGAATGTGATTATTAGATTACAGCCTATAAAAAGTCTATGAATCAAATATATTAAGTGAATTAAAATATAAGTCAGCTATAAAGTAGCATGGCTGCACAGAGTACAGAAGCAGAGAAATAAAAACAACAGTAAAAATCAGAACAGAATGAGATATATTATATATTGTTAAAAATTCCAAAACAAAATAGACAAGATAATATAAACAGAAACATCACTTAAATATATGCTAATCAAGAACACTTAAATGATTTTCTTTTTCAAAAAATGTTGAGTCTAAAATCTGGGTGTCTGTGTGGAAAAGAAAGAAATAGGATTATTACATCAAATCATATGTAAAAATCAGTTCAAATTGGTACAAAAATGTAAATGTCCAAACTATAAAATTTATGAAAAACCTTTGTAATAAACTTTGTGGCATGACGTGAGGCAGAAGTTGCTTGGGTATGCCATACAAAGTAAGCAACAGAAAACAACAAAATGGGAGAGCAAAATTTTAACTGTGTATGTATTTACAAGTACCATCAACCTTATTAAAAGTAAACCTACAGGATGGGAAAACTCATTTTATTTCTAAATCAGCGACTCATAAAAGTTATTATCAAACCATGTAAATGAGGACCAAATTTAATAACAGCAATGAAAAAACTCCACTGAGCAAAAGATGTGTGCAGACATTCTCCAAGGAAACATATGTAAATAGATTTGTCACAGAAAAAGATGCTCAGCCTCATTATACATTCAAATAAAACCACACAATAAAATACTGCTTCATACATCTTTGGTTGGCTAATGAGCGGAAATTATTAGCAAGGATGTAGGGAAAAATGGAATTCTTAGGCACTACCATTCAGAAGGTAAAATGATGTAGCCTCTACAGAAACTGATATGATAACTTCCCAAAATTTAAAAATGAATTATTGTATGATTCATAAATTTCAAGACCAAGATAATTTAAAGGGATTGTAGACGTCATTGTCCACAATAATCTGAAGAATGAATGAATTTGATGAATGAATGGATAGGCAAGAGGTGGTGCATGCATGTACAGTGAAATATTAATTAACATTAATTAACATTAAAAAGTAAGGACATTCTGACACATGTAACCCTGAGGATAAATCCGTAACACACAAAGCTAAATGAAACAAGCTAGTCACAGAAGAAGAACTATGGTGATTCCATGTACCCGAGGCCCAAAGAGTAATCACATTCATAGACAAGGAAGAGAGTCATAGTTGTCAAAAGCTGGGAGAGAGTTTACTTACTGAAAATGTGATTTCACTTTCGAAAACTGGAAAAAAAAATGTTTTGGAATGAATCATGATAAAAGTTGACCAACAATAGGAATCACCTTAATGTTTATTTTAAAAATAAAATGAAAATAACAGCTGAAATATTTTAAATACAATATTTTAAAACAAAATTAAAAAGTGTTCATTACTGAAAATTGCAATCTTACAATGAAGTAAACTCCACACAAACTTATCTATGGGCTCAATGCAGTGTCAATCAAAAGTATATGCAGCGAACCTTTGATTGAAAGCACAGCAAATGGAAGAGCCACTGAGGGTGGATGCAGTTGAGTTCAGGTGAGGATGCACAGAAACAAAATATGGTATTTGCGGGAGGGAAATTCTAAGCTTTGCAGTTTTCACCTCTTACTATTGTATATAATATATTATACTGAATATAATTGAATAATTTAAGATCTATCTATATATTTGCTTTTAGTACGCAAAAGGAAAGTTATATTGGTGTGAATGTTAATGTAGCTTTCTTACTACAAACATTTATTCTTTTACAGCCTAAGGATTGCCTACAAATATTAAATGCATGGACATACACACAATAGAAAAAATGCAAAACTATGAATTACACTTGAGAATAGAAGAGTAAAAAATGAAAAATGAATTATAAAAATCATGTTGATACATAATTAAATGGCTTGAAATAAAGTGTTAATTTCTCCCTGCTGCCTCATATAACTCACCAAAATATCAGTAATAGATGCTACAGTCTCTGTAAGGTGTCTGCACATATAGCAAGATAGACATAGGTTCAATTATGTGAATATTTTTTACCATCTCCACATCCGACAGAGGGCTGATATCCAATATTATAAAGAACACAAGAAAATAGACATCAATAAACCAAATGACCCAATTTTAAAAATTGGGCAGAGAGCTAAACAGAGAATTTTGAACAGAGAAATCTTTAATGGCCGAGAAACACTTAAAGAAATGCTCAACATCCTTAGTCATCAGAGAAATGCAAATCAAAATGACTCTGAGATTCCATCTTCTGTCACAATGGCTAAGATAAAAAACTCAAGTGGCAACACATACTGATGAGTGTGTGGAGAAAGGGGAACACTCCTCCATTGCTGGTGGTAGTGCAAACTTATACAACCAGGTTGAAAATCAATTTGGCAGCTCTTCAGAAAATTAGGAATAAATCTCCCTCAAGACTCAGCTATACCATTCCTGGCAATATAACTCAAAGAACCTCCACCACACCACAAGGACACTTGCTCAACTATGTTCATAGCAACTTTATTCATAATAGCAAAAAACTAGAAATAACCTAGATGTTCCTCAACTGAAGAATAGATAAAGAAAATGTAGAAATGTATACAATGGAGTATTACTTGGCTATTAAAAGTAATAGATGGAACTAGAAAAGATCATTCTGAGTGAGGTAACCCAGACACAGAAAGATAGATATGGTATATACTCACTTATAAATGGATATTCGTCACAAAGTACAGGATAACCATGCTACAATCCACAGACCTATAGAAACTGTGTAGCAAGGAAGGCCCAAAGAGACACACTTGAATTTCACTGAGAAGAGAAATAACTTAGACATTGGGAGTTGGCGGAGGTAGAGGATTGGTTCGGGTAGGGGTTGGGGAGGGGAACAGGAAGGATGAGATGGGGTAGGCTTAAGGACAAATAGTTAAGAGAGACAATTGGATTGGGGGGCATCTCTTGGATGAGCTAGAAACCTAGGACAATGGAATCACCCAGGAATCTGTGAGGGTGACCCTAGCTAAGACTCCTAGTAGTGGGAGATATGGAGTTGGAACTGCCCATCTCCTATAACCAGGCAAGATTTCCAATGAAGGGCTTAGAACATCAACCCAACCACAAAACCTTAGACCCACAATTTGTCCTGCCTACAATGTGCAGGGGTAAGAGCTGGATCAGAATTTGAGGAAAGGGAAAACCGATGACTGGCCCTGCTTGAGACCTATGCCATAACACTATTTATGATATATGGCTAAACTTGCAGACAGGAACCTAGCATAACTCATCAGAGAGGCTTTGTCCAGAAATTGATGGAAACTGATGCACAGACCCACAGTCAAACACTGTGGAGCATTGGGGGTCATGTGGAAGAGCAGGAGGAAGAATTGAAGGAGCTAGTGGGGTCAAGGATACCACAAAAACCACACAGAATTAACTAACCTGGGCCCCTAGGGCTTCATAGAGACTGAATTGCCAATCATACATAGGATGGACCTATGTCTTCTGCACATATGTAACAGGTGTGCAGCTGGATTTTCATGCAGGACTCCTAACATGGAAGCAGGCATTGTCTCTAACTACATAGCCTGCGTTTGAGTTCCTTTCCCTTTACTGGGCTGTGTTATCTAGCCTCAATAGATGATGTGCCTAGATTTACTGCAACTTTTATACCAAGCCAGGTTGATATCCATGTGAGGCTTTCCCCTCTTGAGGAGAAGGGGAAGAGGGGTAGAAGTGACTGAAAGAGGAGATGAGAGGGAAAGACTGGGTGGAAAGGAGGGAGTGAAAGCTGTGGCCAGAATGTAAAACAAATAAGAAATTTATTTAAAAAAATAAATGTGTGAATTAAAAATTCTCCTTTTATCACTATTTTTGCTTGCAGTCACAAAATAAGTAGAAGACAGTATTAGTTCCTAGCTTCTGTGAGGTTCACTGTCCAGGGCCATGCCTGTGAATAGCTGAAATCATTCACCGGAAATGGCAGGATGATAGCTTGATGCTTACATTTCCTTCTTAGCAACACCACTAGGTATCTGGGACACTTTTATGGGTTTTACACCCTGGCTAATTTCAAAAAGATTTAAGTCAATAAGTCAACCCTTACATATTTAAATTGTTTTATTGTTTATACATCCAATCATAGTATGTGTTTTTAACCCTAGTCTTAGGTCCAGTGCATTTATCATAAGATAAAATATGAAAAATTAATATGATCCAAGAACTATTTTTGAACATATTTTTGCACTGGACTCTGAAGAAGACTGCAGAACTTCAGGCAAGTATGCAAGAGCCCTATCACATTTAGAAGCTTCATTTCTTAATTCCTATAGAAATTTGTCCTATTTTTTTCTGAGACAATGCCTCACCTTATATATCACTGTATACCTGGCTGGGCTGGAATTTTCTATCTAGGCCAGGCTGACCTCAAACTCATAGAGATCTGCCTGCCTCTGCTTCTCATGTGCTGCGATTAAAGGTCTGTGCTACCACACCCAGCCATATAAATTAAATTCTTATTAAATTTGTAATAACTTAGACTGAATGAGCATCTATAGCTATCCAATTCTAAGCTAGCGATAGACTACTAAATGACTCTTAATAGGATTACAACAATCTTACATTATGAATATTTAATGTCAGATTATGGAGAAGTACAAATTTATTGCTGTGGCAAAAGCCAATTCTCATTTAAATCACCATACACATTACTAATATGTTTAAAATGTTTGCTATTTTCAGAGGCACCAACTTACCAAATATGTTTACAAATATCTAGTGTTTTTCATAAAATTAACCCAAATGAGATGTGATGCCCTGAGCAGAGTGAGGAGGGAAGAGTATGCTGGAGGATTCACGTAGACATCAGGGCTTGGCTTTTTGCCTGTATTGCAGAATACATATGAGACATATTACAAACTGCTCCTCAGCCACAGCAGTCTCAAGTGGAGGCCACTGGGACACTCCCGGGGACAAACTGAGATTTTGTCAAATCTCACATTTCATTACTTAGTGAACACACATGCAAATTTTCTTTTAAATATTTTAGTCCTGCTAATATGGGAAAATTAAGGAATTAGCATTCTAATCAGTATGAATAAGTATTGAAATGTAATAAAGAATAATCAAGTTGAAATTAATACCTTCAGTAATCAGGTTTTACCCGAATTACTTACTAAGACACTCTGCTCAAATTTGAGTAATTTTTTTTTTCGGCTAAATGTGCTCCTAATTGTGAGTCAAGATGACATATTATGAAAGAGAAAAATACTCAGCTAAAATATTACCTATTGCTTCTCACATCAAATTCCAATATGACACAAATATACCTATACAGAAACAAGAGAGACGTACCAATTTTCCACAATGATCAATTCTGTTAAAAACCATCAGGTCTTGTCTTTCTGTTTTCCATTTGTTACATGTAGGAAACAAAGCTGATACCCATGTACATAGTCTCAACCAGTCTATTTTTATCTAGGAAATTGATTTAGACATTAATTTTAAAAGTATTCTATGAGAGGAAAGCTAGGCTGAGCTTGAAGCACTAAGTGGTTTTACTTGCTTTTTCTGGTTAGGACGTTGGGCATATTGAGCATTCTGCCAGCTCTGCTGCTCAAGGTAATAAAGCACAAATCGCAGCCACTGGTTCTTTGTTTCCTGCTGTTTTCCTCACTAAGGGAGACTCTTGGGAAGACAGAGGGTCGTTAATAGATACCATCTCTCTGACCTAATGGCTTGCCACATGGAATCATAATTACCTTCTTTCTCTCACAGACGTTTCCAGAAACATCAAGCCACCAGAGTAACTGTCAATGATACTTTTGACCTGTGAAAATGGCAAGTTTTAATCATTGTAGTATATAGCACTGTAGTAGATACCTACATAGTAGACCACTGATGTGATTTTTTTTCCTTTTGGTTATCAAATCTGCTTTTTCTGAAAGTGACTTGATACATGTCTCTTGAGTGACTGGTGCATTATTTCTGCACTGCCAAGCTATGCTTACTCACCACTGAGTCAGCTTTAGAGAGGTTGCTGACTTCCAATAGTGTGGCCACACTGCTTGTCTCAGATATTACATCATTCAACTGTCATGACAAACATGAACTCATTGTAATATAAAAATAGAAGAGCATGAGGAGCTTCTGGTTGCCCAAAGTGGCAGAGCTAAGGTGCATGGCCAACTGTCTTCACTACAGTCTTTATCTGTGCTATTTTTACTATTTCCATTTATTGGTGGAAAGTAAGAATACAGTTTGTAATGTGGTTCTTAATTCTGTCAAGTGGATACACATTAGTCACTAATACTCACTGATCAATTGCTATTTATCATGTTGCCTTCCAAGACTTTGGAAGGTTCCTCCATTTGATTTTTAGAACCATCATAATCTACCTCATGTTACAAGTCCAGAAACTACTACTTAGTGATGCCTAAAGAATTATCCAGCATCACAGAATTAGAAAAAAAAGAGAGGCCAAACTTTTAACCACTAGTAAGTTAAACTGGCATCAGGCACACAGGAAACTATTCTGTACTTAGTCCATTGTTTTCCTGTCTACGTATTTATTTTTAATTATTTATTTTTATTCAATACTATGTCATATCTTGAATTCACAGAGGGGAAAAAAGCCAAAATACCTATGTTCATGAATTTGTAGTTTTTTATACAATGTTCTGTGATAAATATAAACAGTGATTAATTACAGAGAGGCCACTTAATCATAAACAAAGAGAAATGTGAGTGAAATCTTATTAATTTTCTGGATGTATTTATTGATAGCATCTTTTCTATAACATAAACAACATATCTATTATACACACACACACACACACACACACACACACACACATACACACATACACACACACACACATTTAACTCCAGCTAAACTATTAGCTCCTGTTCATGTTCCCCATAAAAAAAAAAACTCATGCAGCTTCTTTTGTCTCTCCTGGACAATGTGATTCTTGGACCTGCATTGATGAGATGAAGATGTTGGATCATTCTTCTCTAGCGAAGGCTCTCGGTTTGATGTTCTGTATTGAGAATTCGGGAACCCAAAATATCTAGACACCTTGCTTAAGAATCACAATGGCTAAGCTAACTGTTCCATTTTCTTGTTGGAACAAACCTAATGCTAGCCTATGAGCCTGGGCATCTGGTACAAGACTGGGCCAGACTAATGAGGTTTCTACAGGCATAGATAAAAATTATTAGCATGTAATAATCTTTAGTATCATGAAAATACCAGGCTTAATCCTTCAAGAGGATGGTAGAAAGTAGAAAAATAGACCTTTTGCTGTAAAATACAAGTTAAACTGAAAAAGAAAAAAGTCCTCTTGATGATGAGCTATACTTGCACAGTGTCATGGACCTGGGCCAAAATCACCAGGTTGGTCTGAGTCACCTGAGGCAGGTGGACAGTAGCTAATAAGCTCAATGTCCATCCAGCCTATCCAGAAGGAATCTTAACACTGAAGACTTCCCAATCTGCTACAAATCGGTCAGCACTGGGGTTTTCTCACATGTATTTTGTCTATTTCTATGATCTTTTAGGAAATCAATGTAGTCTTACTATGTATATACCCTCTTCCCCTGAAGTGCACCAGTTTGAGTAAATTATTATGATTTGTATTAATGTTTTATTGTGATTTAAAAGGCCAAATCGCTGCACTTTCAAGTCCTAAGGAACTTCCCTGCTAAAGGTCCATAGCACCTCAAAATGGCTCCAACAGAAGACCAAACTGTTGGAAAAAAGAAGAACTTATGGCTATGGTTCTCAACTTTCCTAACACTGTGAACCGTTAATACAATTCCTCAAGTTGTTGTCATTCCCAACTATAAAATCATTTTCGTTACTACTTCATAACTGAAATTCTGCTACTGTTATAAATTGTCACGTAAAGGTCTGTGTTTTTCTGATGGTCTTAGGCGGCCTCTATAGAAAAAGTATCTGGATCCCTCAGACAGGTTGCAACCCACAGGTTGAGAACTATGGCCTTAGTGACACCACACATGAATTTAGAGGTAGAGAATTGGTCTTCATTAGTCTGGCAGGTCCAGTCAGCCGACCCAACAACCTAAAGTTCTGTAGAGAAGCTGAGCCTTGTCTATAGTTACTTACAACATTTACAGGTTATACAATACCATTTTGATGATTTCTGTTATTGGTGGGGTAGGGAGTTGAGCTTTTGTCTACTTCACTAAGGCAGGTATGGCCAAGCATGCTTACAGAGCAAAACCAATGAAACAGAGGGAAGGAAAGACTGTAAGAACCAGAAGATCAGGGAGTTTGCTGTCAGTTTGTGCCCCCTAGGAGTGTCAGAAGCTACACTTGTATAGTCACACCAATGTGATTGCCTAAGCATCAGTTGAACAAAGAAATGACCATAGAGATGAAGGAGAGATAAACCTGTTTTTGATATGATCCCAAGTGTGGGATAGGGAAAGGTCTTGTGAGAGAACAGGTGATGTTAATCCACTAGAAGGCAAACCACCTCGTGCGGGAGCTTGATTGTTGCCAGCTGAAAATATCCGAGAACAGACTATGGGACGAGATATATAAGTGAGCCACAAACAAGAGAGAGGGCTTGGTTTTTGGAGACTTGGATGATTTTGGCTGTTCATCGCTCTACTTTGAGATGCTCCTAGAGAGAACTGCTCAAGGGAAGGCTTCAGGGCTCCAGCTCCAGCTGAGGTTCAGGGTTCTGGTTACTCCAGGTTCCAGCAGAAGAAATCCTGCTGATTATGCCCGGAGAATCATTCCTTGGAACTGATATTCTTACAGTTTTGTTATTGTATTCTTTAATCCTCTTTTCCTATTGTTTAGGTTAGTCGGGTTATAAGTGACATATGCTCGATTAATAAGTTCATAATAAAATATATTTGTTAAGAAAACTGAGCCTACATAGATAGGCCAAGTAAATGGGAGAAAAACCACAAGGCCTCAACCCTACACAGAGAGGTACAGAAAGCTAAGCAATGAAAACATATTCCCATGACATTCCTGAGGGATCCAGATACTTTTTTTTTTAATAGAGGCCACCTAAGACCATCATAAAAACACAGATCTTTACATGGCAATTTATAACAGTAACAAAATTTCAGTTATGAAGTAGTAACAGAAATGATTTTATAGTTGGGAATGACAGAAATCGTCTTCCCCAGGGATGATAACCCCAAATGGTTATCCAATACCAAATGGTCAGTCCTGAATACATATACATACAAACAGTACTATACAGACTGAGAAGGTTAGTGTAGTGAGAATCTTGTAATTTTGCTTTATTAAAAACCCTACAGGAATGTCATGGGAATATGTCTTCATTTTAATCCCCGGTGTGTGGATATGAGGTTCCTCACCAGCAGCTGACTATGATTTGCCTTGTGCTCTGGCAGGGGCATGGCTTTGCCAGGAGATAGTTTCTGTAATTTTGTGACATTAAGAATTCTGGGAACTTTTCAGAGGGTATATAAATACTAGATCTCAAGTGAGTTGGTATTGCTTGGAGGCTGGTTGGGGGGATGAGGGGATGCTGTTGGATGCTGTTGGTTGTGGTTTATCAAGTAGTAGTGGGTGAAAGAAAGAAAGAAAGAAAGAAAGAAAGAAAGAAAGAAAGAAAGAAAGAAAGAAAGAAAGAAGTAAGTTAGATAACCTGAAATCAAAGATCAAACTTGTCCCAAGGAGCTTTATGCCCCTAATCAGCAGGAAGTAGCCTAAAAACAGCATCATCCCTTTCCCCTCTATCCTTTTCTTTATCCTATCTAGTGTTATCAGGTTGAAAAAGAAGAAGGTGTAGATAAGGGTAAAAGAGAGAAAGGAATCTACAAAGTAATAAAATTCTGGCTACAGATTATATTTAGGAATATATGTGTATGTATATATATATCTCCATTTAATAACAATTAATGGAAAAGAAGACAATGAATTTGAAAATGAGAAAGAAGGAACATGTGGGTGAGTTTTGAGGAGATAATGAATGAAGGAGAAAAATGATTAAATTATATTATAATCTCAAAAATGTAAAAAAAATAAATAAGCGGAAAGAAAAGGCTAGAGAAGGGGCCAGTGGTTACTGTGGGTAAGTGACCCCCTCACAAGGGTTACCTAAGACCCTTGGAAAACACAGATATTTATATTACAGCTCATAATGATAGGAAAATTACAGTTGTTGTGTGGCAATGGAACTACAACATGAGAAACTGTATTAAAGGGTGGTAGCAGTAGGAAGGTTGAGAACCACAGGTTTAAGAGAACTTTCTGCTCTTATGGATGAGCTGTGTTGGATTCCCAGCACTCACATGGAGCCTCACAAACATCTACACCCCACTTCCAGGAGATCTGACACCCACTTCTTACCTCTGTTGGCACCGAGCACAAGGCAGTAATTGCACATGCATGCATGCAAAGCTGTCATACACATAAAATAAGACTAAAGCTTTTAACATGTGCCTAATTTTAATGACCTTTTACTTCTGTGAAACCAACTATTGCCATAAAGATGTTGGCCTACGTGCTATTCTAAATGTTTGATATGTATATTTTAATATTTGTTTTTTAAATGTAAAGTTTATTTTTATTTATTATTATTATTTAGATATCTACTTTTTCAAAGAGAATAATTGATATCATATTCTTCATTAATTGAACAACAAATTCTCTTCTCATTTGACTTAAAAAAAAACAAAAGCAACAAAACAATAGATTTAAACAAACATCTCATCAAAGTAAATACACAGATAGTAGGAGTCACATTACATTTCACCAGAAAATGTACATGAAAATAATGAGGTATCATTACAGAGGTAATGCAATAGCTGACAAAAAATTGCTACCAAGGAAATGGGTGAAGAACTCTCCTTCTTTGTTTGTTGTAGTGCAATGTTGCATAGCTACTCCCAAATATGGTTTGCTGCTCTCCTTCAGAACCAAATATATTTTTACCACATGATTCAACAATCATATATTCTGGTATTTACTCAAAGGACAACAATGATAACAGCAGATTTATTTATAATTCCTAAAATGCTGAAACATGCTTTTTCACCAGGTGAAAGGATAAACCCTGGTATATTCAGGGAATGAAATATTATTTAACTTAAAAAAATAAGTGATCTTTCAGCCAATGAAAAGATATAGAAGAATTACAGGTGCACATTGCTAAATCAAATAAGAGTCAAGAGAGAGAGTGGAGACTGTGTAAGCCCACTATATGACATTCTGACAAGGAAATGCTATGAAGATATAAAAACACAATAGTTTCCATGATTTCTGGTCGGATATGAATGAATAGCAGAGAGATTTTTAGAGCAACAAAACTACCGTATTACTCGAATAGTATACACAGTGCATTATACATTTGTCAATTCCTTAGAATGTAAAATAAGCATGAACCCCTAGTGTACACTATCAACATTGACAGGTCTATGTAGATTAATTAACTGCAAATAATACACGTTTTTGGAGACAAGGTTTCTCTGTGTAGCCTTGGCTCTCCTGGTCTCGCTTTTTAGACCAGGCTGATGTTGAACTCACAGAGATCCATCTGCCTCTGCACCTCCACAACCTGCTATAATACATTATTTTAAAGACATTTCAAAATGGCAGACATATATGGAAGGGAGCAGGCATATATGTGAAGTAGTTATATTTTCCATTCAATTTTACTGTGAAACTAAAACTAACATAAAAGCTGAATTTGAAGAAAAATACATACTGCTTTGTTCAAGTAGCCCCAGTGAGTAAAATCGTACATACAAATTATTTTGAATATATATCATCTGTCCATCCCCTCATTATAAGCCTGTGCAGGCATTAGGATTAGATGGTATTTAGTTTGGGGAGGGGGAATTTTTAAATACTTAAAAGTCTTAAGTCTATTATCCTTCTAAACTCACAAATCATTTGAGAGTTTATCCTATTAATTTTTGCCAGACAATTGCCAAATTCAAACAGTACATTTTATCCTTGAGCAGGACTAATTCTTTCCTTGACATTAAGGAAATTAAATTAGGGAACATTTTTCATTATGAAAATGAGAACTGAAAAACAAGCTGTACAGATAGACTGTCTTTTTAAATTGGGTGGCATCAAACTCACTGAGCATTCACATTAAGCCTTATAGTCTTTGTACCAGGTATGTTTTTTCAGGCCAACCGGTTCAACAATAGTTGAGGTAATTAGTTGAAAACCAACAATAAACAAGTAAGGTTTAATCATTCTGTAATACATGCATTATAAAGATACTAAGAAATCTATTTGTGAAAAGATACATTAGCTGGGCTTGATGGTACACACAATTTCAGCATTCAGAAATTAGAGGATAAGGATCAGTAATTTGGAGCCAGTTTGGACAAAGGCTTGCAATAAAAAGAACAAAAAAACCTGCCAATGACCAAATACCGTACATTGTTATTCAGTGGGAAAAGTCTTTCATTTGCATTAGCCACAGAGGTCTGGATATTTGTAAAGAGTTTTGTGGAAGGATGCTACCTGAGGGAAGAGAGAATACAGTGATTCAAGGAGAGAAAGGGAATACTGAAACATGAAAGATTAAATGGAATGCAAGATGGTCATGCAGATAGCAAAGAAAACATGGGCAAGGATAACTAACACTAAAGACCTTCTGAAAAAGTCATAGGAAAGACCTCTACTGTAAAAGCTTTATAAAATATAAATACATGTATATTAAAAGAGTTTAAATGGAGTTGCCTTATAACAGGGTAATAGTGCCCTACTAGACACCACAGGCTAACAAACAGAAAGCCCAAAGTGAGCTTCATAGATAGTTATTCATCTTAAGCTGTTTGTTGCTTTTGATATTGGTTACTCTACAGAACTTGATGATATGACCCTATTGCTGAAGATATTACATACTTGAGTAACAGAACATGGAGCAATCAGGCAGCTACTGTTGCAGAAGCTTTATCCTTAGTGGATAGTTTTCATATTTCTAAAAGGTGTTATGTATATTACTGGATGAGAAAAGTGATCACTAATTTTATCAAATTGTGAATCCTTTGAGCTACAATGATTACCTGCCTGGCAACATACGCCCAATGATAGACTAATGGCATGAAGGTCATGGGAGTTACCAACCACTTTCTGATTGGATTTAAAGCCAATTCCACAAGATGGAATCCATACTTTACATGGTTATTAAACCCAAGAACCTGTCATAGGGCCTAGGGGATAACCTGCTATTCTTACTCTGGTAATGGACTGTAGTATTAAAAAACTGACTCTTAAGGACTTACTCTACCTAAACATTAGTGTATCTTTCAAAGCTCTTCGGGAAAGCTTCTTTTTGCAGTAGATGGTGACTAACATGACTTATCAGTATGCAAAGAAAAAGAGACCATAAAATTCATATCTGTGTATGGGACATTTATGCCACAATCCTTTTGCCAAGGTTCAGTGACCACTGAAGAAGAAATAGAAAGACTGTAAAAGCCAGAGGCAGTAGATGATTACAAGGAAACCGTGTTCTCTGAACTCAATAGGGTTGTTACAGGTGTAAATGCATAGTGGTTATGACAGCATGCACAAGACATATGTAAACTCAAGCTGGACAAAATCCCCCCTTGCGCTTGGGGCATGACACAAAGTCTTACCCCAAGATGAGGTACTGTGGCAGAGAGGAAGAATCAGTTTTCTTTAAGGTTGTGGCTTTTGGTAGGTCTAATATACTCCAGTAGATGGTCACACATTTAAAAGTATGTATATAGAAAACATTATTGACCTTAATGGGTTGAAACTTAAGGAAAAAAGAATGAGACCACAAAATTAGGAGAGTATGTAATTGAGGGCATGGTTACGGGTGAAGACCGGAAAGAAGATATGATCAAAATACAGAATATGCAAATCTCAAGGACAATAAAATTTAAAAATTAAGAGGATGAAAACTGCCCCAGGAAGTTATTTGTAGCAATTTATGTATTTTTGTTTTACTTTGCTATTTTATTATAAAAATAATTTTTTTTCAATTGAATAAATGGATGTCTTTGAGTGAAGAGTTGAACTACACAGGCAAAGATTACACAAGTGTCGTGTGTCCAGTCCATATTACATGTACTAAAATCATCAAAGAGTAGGCAGATGCTGAGTGCTCACACCAACGCATCCAGGGCAGTGTGCACAGGGAGATGCAGCTCAGAAAACAACTGGTGAGCTACACATTCTTGAAAAGTCTCCCTCCCTTTTATGGCTTTGTATGAAGCTCTTATCCTAAAGAGATTCCAGGAGTATGGAGCTCTTTACTTAACAAGAGTTAATGTTCACGTCTCATCTTACACCTGTAGAGAAGAAGGCATTATATATAGAAACTAGGAAGTTTCACACACACACACACACACACACACACACACACACACACACGCACGCACGCACATGCACACATGCACACACAAACAACAAAACAGAACATTTCATCCAATGGACACTGCTTTGATGACTTACAAGGTTTTCCTTGCATTGTACAATAGAGCAAGGTTTAGACACATTTTTTTAAGAGACTGGTTAAGACAAACTCACAAAAGACGCCATTTGGCAGTAACCATGAGCTTTTGCAGAAATGCAGTTTGATACTAGCATCATTCTTGGGAGTTTTCGCCACCCTAAGAACTGTCATTTAGCACTCATCTTCCCTCTTTCGTGTAGGGAAGGTGAATGACGAACACCAGTTCCAAGTGCTGCCATGAATATTTCTTTATTGGACCACAATGATGCAAATTTTATAGTCAAAGGATTATTTCAAACACTTTAGAAATATTGTTTTAATAACACAAGACTTGAAGATAGAGAAAAAGAGTAAACTTTAGTCATTGCAGTAGAATAGCTTGTCTGCACAATATGTAACAAAAAAAAAAACAACTTTTAGCTGCCCAGAATAATCATAATAATCTTTGTTCATATTTTTTAAAGTAAAATGCATGGTTTATGAGGTTTTTAAATTTTTTGTGAGCTTTTCTTTGAAGATACAATGATCTCTAGAGTGGAAGAGACGTGGTTAGGGGGTCACCAGCTGCTGAGTGTTTGACGTGCGAGGCTCCACGGTTCTTCTTGACGGTCCACTAGGTTAGGAGTATGAAGTGTGCTTATCAGTCTTTCTACTGCTTGGCATGGTGGCTGGAGTAGTTATATGTCTAGATAATGTTTTCTCACCCTCCAGAAAATAACTTCACTTATTGAAGCAGCACACAATAGAAGCTTCAGAAAGACAGACGACAGAAAGGAAAGAAGAAAAGAAAGAAAGAAAGAAAGAAAGAAAGAAAGAAAGAAAGAAAGAAAGAAAGAAAGAAAAACATGCCAGGCTAAACAGTCCTGAGCTTAGGAGGTAAGCTCATATCCGTGAGTTTTGTGATAGTTTCACGTCAATATGTAAAAGTGTTTTGAGTACAAGACGAGGCAATTACCAAATCCCAATGCTTTCACTGGCAGAAAAGCATTTAGAAATTAACAGCACCCTTATGAGTCTCATTTTAAAATATGTCAGCTTTACATCTATGAATTTTAATGTATTCCTTAAATCCAAAACACACAACACAACTCACCGCATTTCTAAGATGCTCATTATGAAATGCACCACTTAAGAACTAGAAATTTATCCATTCTTCTACTGATGGACACTTAGGCTGTTTCCATGTTCTGGCTATTATGAATAAGGCTGCTATGAACATGGTTGAGCAAATTTTCTTGTTGTGTGCTGGAGCATCTTCTGGGTATATTCCAAGGAGTGGAATAGCTGGGTCTTGAGGAAGCCCTATTCCCAGTTTTCTGAGATAGCACCAGATAGATTTCCAAAGTGGCTGTACTAGTTTGCACCACCAGCAATGAAGGAGTGTTCCTCTCTCCCCACATCCTCGCCAGCATGTGGTGTCGTTTGGCTTTTTGATCTTAGACATTCTGATGGGTGTAAGATGGAATCTCAGAGTTGTTTTGATTTGCATTTCCCTGATGACTAAGGAGGTTGAGCATTTCTTTAAGTGTTTCTCAGCCATTTGATATTCCTCTGTTGAGAATTCTCTGTTTAGTTCCAAGCCCCATTTTTCTATTGGGTTATTTGGTTTGGTGGTGTTTAATTTCTTGAGTTCTTTATATATTTTGGATATTAGACCTTTGTCAGATGTAGGGTTGGTGAAGATCTTTTCCCAGTCTGTAGGCTGTTGCTTTGTTCTCTTGACAGTGTCTCCTGCCTTACAGAAGCTTCTCATGAGATCCCATTTATTAATGGTTGACATTAAGGCCTGGGCCGTTGGTGTTCTGTTCAGGAAGTTGTTTCCTGTGGTACATATACACTATGGAATACTACTCAGCTATTAAAAACAAGGAATTCCCGAAATTTATGGATAAATGGATTGAGCTAGAAATGATCATAATGAGTGAGTTAACCCAGAAGCAAAAAGACTCAAATGGTATATACTCACTTATATCTGCATACTAGCCCAAGGGGCATGTCCCATGAAAGCCTTCCCTTACCAGGAAACTGGGACAGAGGGGAGGACATCCTATTGGGACTCTAGATGAGAGAAGCATGGGAGAATAGCAAAGTAGAAGGATACAGAGGGTCCTAGAAACCTACAAGTAGAACATTATGATAGGCAGATTTGGGCCCAGGGGTCCCGCTCAAACTAAGGCACCAGCCAAAGACAATACAGGCGGTAAACTTTAAACCCCTACTCAGATTAGCCAATGGTCAGAACAGTCTCCACACTTGAGTGGAGAGTGGGATATGACTGTCTCACGTACTCTGGTGCCTCACATTTGACCATGTCCCCTGGAGAAGGGGACCTGGTGGCACTCAGAGGAAGGACAGCAGGCTACCAAGAAGAGACTTGATACCTATGAGCATATACAGGGGGCGGTAATCCCCCTCAGGAACAGTCATAGGGGAGGGGAATAATGGGAAAATGGGAGGGAGGGAAGAATGGGAGGATACAAGGGATGGGATAACCATTGAGATGTAACAAGAATAAATTAATAAAAAAATAAAATAAAATATACCTACAAAAAAAAGAACTAGGAATTTATATATGATTACAAAATACATATTTTCCCATCCATAATTTTCTGTATTAGGCTCTTGTTACAAATATTTATTGTACAGAATTAATTTACCACATTAAAAAAAAAAAAACCAAACTTCCCAAAAAGAACAAAGAACAAAACCTGTCATTTTCCAAAGAGAAAAAGGGAAAGCCTTATGAATATAAATTAATTTCCTTTCACAATTGCTCTCGAAATGAATTTACAAAGTGTGCCTCAGACTACCTCATCCAAAGGCATTGCAGTTGGTTTACATATTAATCCACTTCCCCAGCACCTCCCTTTGTGACCTAGCAGGTTTCATCCTTGCACAGTGGTGAAGCAACAGGCTGCTGAAAGGCTCCCTCTTTAAAAAATGTCACTCCACGCTGTGGAACATGTTTTATTAGGGGTAATGGGAAACGTGAAGGCCCAGTGGTGAATTTGCTTTTCTTTCCTTAGAAGAAACTCAAACAGGCATTTAACAGCGAAATTTGCCATTGACTTAAACTACTGGTGTTGGCTGTGCTAGGACTATGTCTCCAGTTCAAAGAGAGGATCTCAGCCTAACTTTTCAGGAAGGCTGGCCACTACATCCCAGAGTCTGTCTGAAGCTGAGTATCACATGGCTAACATTAAATTGGTTCAGACAAAGCTAATAGCCCGGGGAGGAATATTTTCATGACCCTATGAAAAAGCCATTTTAAGACACTAGTGTTGATTCATCAGCATGAGTCATTTTGCAGTTTTTCATAGAGATAACAACATTTAGGTAAAAAAAAAATTGATTAAAAACATAATGACTACAAAGTGAAAGCCTGCAGTCTCATGACTTGCACAAAAGGCAGACACTCAATGTTTCCTTCTATTTAGACTTAGACAAAGGTTCCTCTTCCCCTAACAAAAGCAAAAGGCTTCCTTTTGCTAGGTGAGTTTTGATACTCAATGAGCCTATATAATTCCTACTGTGTCTACTGAAATACCATGATTTCTAGAGTTGGGAGGAATTCTAGAGTCCCATATATGTTACTATGATATAGTGCATGGTCTATATTTAATACTGATAATGCCAGCATCAAAGTTTTGTGACTTCATAAAGTTTCATGAATGAAACTTAATGAGCTCTACTTTTTATAGAAAGGCCCAGACGAGGTCTTCTTTTCATTTTACCATTGAACATCATTGACTTGAAATTCTTTCTGAAATACATTGTCATTTATTGGTGAGGTCTTCTGGGATGGTAGCAGATGTACTAGGGTCTCAAAGCCTCATCTCAGGTCCTACCTCTTGCAATCTTCCTGTTTTCCTGTGACTGATTCTCACTCTTTCTCTGGTACTTTAAGTCCTATTAAGGCACCCTCTACTAGCCCAACGAGTAGCAACAACCAATAAAATCTGTGAAAGTATTTCACATTTGTAAGCCAAAGCTTCCATACTTAGAAAGTGGAGGTGACAGACTCCTGCAACACAGATCTATGATGAGAATTCAACTTCTAAAACTCCTTGTAGAAGATGTAAGACTTGATGAGCTATAAATAGACCAATGGCATTATTTGTGATTTTCTAATGTTAGAATAAACAAACATAAATATGCTTTGGCTCCACACACTAATGTAGAGCATGCCAGAAACAACATAATTCAATGTATTTCAGAAATCCCAGAGTCCATATAAATACTATTTATATCCATGATTTATTAGAGTCAAAATGCTCAATATAAAGCCTTTTTTCCCAGGAGTAAGACCTTTGCATTTAATGAGCAATGTAAAAGAACAAAATGTAAAATTGTGAATATATTAGAGAAAATATATCTTTTAAAATGTGTAATATTTTATTTATTTTTGACAATTTTATATGTATATCAGTGTGGTTTTTCATGTCAACCCATAACTCATATTCTCATGGACATACCTTTCCTCCCCAGTGGATGACTATACCCATGTTCATATAAGTAACACTAATTGGACTCTAGAAGTTTTTTTTTAAAGACATCCTAAGGGATTGTCCCTCTACTGCATGTGGAACCTCATGAAGAAGACAGTGAGTGGACACAGAAGCTGTAGAGTTAGGATTACCAGCTTCAAAGGCCTGTGGGTGAAGCCCTTTGCTACAATGAGCACTCAACTTGCCAAGGCTGGGGGACTCTCAGAGGACGTGTCAAGGGTGTATTGGAATGAGTCTATACACAGAAATCAGTAGAAAGTTGGAGTAAAGATTAAAATAACTTTCAAAGACTTTTTATAGGATGTAACCATCTTTTTGCAGTACAGCAGTGTCCACTTTACAAGTTATAGTATATGGGAATATAATTTAAAGTGGTAAGTCTAAATATGCTCCTATTGTGTCCCAGAAATCACTTTATACTTACCACACACTCCTGTGATAGAACTCTCCTTTGTTCATCTAGAGAAAACTTTCTCCTCCTTGGAGGCATTACGAATAAAGCAGATCCGCAGAGGCTATGTCCAACCTCCTAGCAGCACCATCTGAGAAGCCTGCTGGCCAAGAAGGTTTGGGTTCTTGCCACTTCCTAGCCACTGCACTGTAAGCAGTAAGGTCAAGCAACTTAATGGCCATACTACCAAGAGATTTAAAGTTCTGACTTCTTGCAGACATATTGCCACTATTGCTAAACTACCAAAACTCAAGAATAGATGCACTTGCTACATGATGGTCATTTTTATTATAAAACTCATGAAAATAATTTTATTTTGATGAAAACAAGAACAAAGAAAGGGAGGCATATGCTATAAAATACACAGAGAAAGAGAAATGAATGCAATATTCTAAGATAATTTCCCCAAAACTAAACTTAACACTTTGTTATAACCAATATATCTGCCTGATGATTTATGGTATATTATTATTTGCTACATTTCTGTATTCTGTCTACTAATTAGTAAATATATATCTTTTCTTCAGAATTTTAGTCTCCTCAAATGCAAGTACCATATTTTCACCCCAGTCTTATTGACATTAACTATAGTCACTAGGATGTGCGTTCGATGCCCAGAACTTATTCATTCTGAATAATTGGAAGCCTGAGTTATTTCCCCACATGCTCCATTCCCTCACCCCTAACTCAAGGTGGTCAGGGTTCTGCTTTCTGATTCTATTCACTTAATTTCTGTGCCTCATTTATTTCACTTAGTATAACGTTCTCTGGCTTCGCCCATGTCATCATTGATAGCAGTATGAAATCCATAGAAAACTGAATCATACTATACACACATATACGTACACAAGCTCTACATTTTCTTCATCCATATAGTCATTCACACATGCTTATATTGTTTCTATTTCTGGTTGATTATCAATAATGCTTCAATGAGCATAAAGATATAAATATCTCTTAAATATATTGATTTAATTTCTTTCAGATTAGAGGCCCAATAGTGAGATTTTGAAAACATTTTTTACTGCTTTCATAATATGTGAACTAATATAATTCCTATGTGTGATGTGCAAAGGTTCTCCTTCATCTATACTCTTACCAAGGCTTGCTGATTTAGTTTTCTGAAGTCGTTTTAGCCAGGACTGTCAGCTCATCAGATTTTATTTGCATTCTCTAATGCTATGACTTGTCTGGTTTCTTTGGATAATGTTGACTCAGGCCCTTTGTTCATGTAGCCTGGTTTATCAATTGCTTGATTTTTTGCTACATTCAGTTTTCCTCTCTTCCTTCCCCTCTTTCCTCCCATCTCCACTTTACTCTCCACCCCATCTCCTCCTTTTATTTTCACACACCCTAAAATACTTTAATATATATGAAAAAAGAGAAACAGTCTTCTCTAGGGAAGAGCACATTAATTAGTTATTCAATGCTAAATAATCAGTCTTAAAAACATATATACAAATAACATTATACAGACCACGCAGGTTGTAGTCATGTATTTACAAACATACATATACATATATGTATGTGACAACAATTAAGAAAAACAAGAGGCCATTCTATGAATTTGAAATCAAGCAAGAAAGGGGTATATGGGAGAACTTGGAGCAGTGGTTCTCAGCTTTCCTAATACTGTGACCCTTTACTGCAGTTGTTTACATAGCAACCTCAATCAAAAAATTGTTTGTTGATACTTAATAACTGTAGTTTTACTATTGTTATGAATTATGATGTAAATATATCACATATGACAGCCACAGAGTGGTTGCTACCACAGGTTAAAACAATCACTGTGACTAGTGGGGAAGAAAAGTAGGGAGAAATGATATAATTCTAGTACAATCTCAAAAAATAAAAGAAATAGTTAAAAGTTAAAAAGAATCAGAACATTCCTATTTCTTAGCTTCATAAAGAACATACAGTTGTAGTTTACAAAATTAATATCAGTTTCATAGGTTGTTAACAGTGGTTCTCAACCTTCCTAATGCTGTAACCCTTTAATACAGTTCCTCATGTTGTGGTGACTCCGACCATGAAATTATTTTACTACTTCACAGCTAATTTGCTACTGTTATAGGTCAGAATGTAACTATATGATGTTATAAGTTAGAATGTAACTATATGATGTTATAAGTTAGAATGTAACTATATGATGTTATAGGTCAGAATGTAACTATATGATGTTATAAGTTAGAATGTAACTATATGATGTTATAGGTCAGAATGTAACTATATGATGTTATAAGTTAGAATGTAACTATATGATGTTATAAGTTAGAATGTAACTATATGATGTTATAAGTTAGAATGTAACTATATGATGTTATAAGTTAGAATGTAACTATATGATGTTATAAGTTAGAATGTAACTATATGATGTTATAAGTTAGAATGTAACTATATGATGTTATAAGTTAGAATGTAACTATATGATGTTATAGGTCAGAATGTAACTATATGATGTTATAAGTTAGAATGTAACTATATGATGTTATAAGTCAGAATGTAACTATATGATGTTATGAGTTAGAATGTAACTATATGATGTTATGAGTTAGAATGTAACTATATGATGTTATAAGTTAGAATGTAACTATATGATGTTATAGGTCAGAATGTAACTATATGATGTTATAAGTTAGAATGTAACTATATGATGTTATAGGTCAGAATGTAACTATATGATGTTATAGGTCAGAATGTAACTATATGATGTTATAAGTTAGAATGTAACTATATGATGTTATAGGTCAGAATGTAACTATATGATGTTATAAGTTAGAATGTAACTATATGATGTTATAAGTTAGAATGTAACTATATGATGTTATAGGTCAGAATGTAACTATATGATGTTATAGGTCAGAATGTAACTATATGATACACAAGACACCTGATATACAACTCCCAGAAGTTGAGAACCACTGTTTTTAACACACCGTTCATCTTTAACATAAAACCACTTCTTAAGTGTTAAGATTCATACTTTAAATTTGTCTTCTGCACTGATTTTAAAGTCCATTTAACACATTGGTTTTTGTTTTTAGTAGAAAACTATAAACATCCAGGCACAGTGGCACACGCCTGTAATCCCAGTACGAGGTGAGGCAGAGGCAGGTGGAGTGCTGCGAGTTCAAGGCCAGCCTGGTCTACAAATTGATTCCAGGACAGCCAAGGCTACACAATGAAACCCTGTCTTGAAAGAAACACACACACACACACACACACACACACACACACGATTTAGAAAAACCATTACATAGCTAAGTAATAGAAACTGTGCCTCAAAAGCTGAACACAATGCTATATTTAAATTAAAAGATGCATTTGTTCATTTTAACAGTCCTGATTTTAATATTACTGGGTAGAGGACACGAGGGAACAAAATGAAAGCAGACATAATATCCTCCCTTGCTTATTGGAAGGGTGACATCATCCTTAAATAGGTGCAAAAATTAAAATGGAGCAAGCAAGAGAAATATGTCCTGGTAGAGAAATCTGGCCTAGTAAATCTGAAAGGAATGAGGGAACCAACTCCCCAGAGGACCTGCAGTGTCCATGACTACGAATACGAAACAATCAAGAAGCAAAACAACCATCATCTCCAACTCTATTTTAGGTGGCGAGGCGCTGCAATTTTTTTATTCTTTGTGGTTTACCCCTTTTTTTATTTATTTATCATTTTATTTAAACACTCTACAGCTTGAAATCAGCCCCTCCCCCATCTCCACCTAGTCCTGTCCTCTCATACCTCCCCCCAGCCCCCTCTACTTTTTCTCATAGAAGGGGGCCCTAAGGGGTACCAACCACCCTGGCACCTCAAGTCTCAGCAGGTCTAAGCTCATCCTCTCCTACTGAGGCCAGACATGGGTTAAATAATAAAGATATAGAAACCTTTGTTAGCAGAGGAATCACACTGAGTATTTATAACAAAATAATTATTATTAGGACCTGATATTCAGGCTATAAGTAAACACTATTTCAGTGTTGTAGAAAGATATCAGTATAGAAGTACACTGGCCCACAAAGCAATGAGGCTTCCTTAGCTGTGTGTCCGCCCATTCTTTGACTCAGAGCAATAGTACACACACCAACTACAAACATCAAAGAAGATCTGACATCATTTACCGTTTGTATCTAGCAAATGCTATGGTGTTAAAAGCAATGCATGTAAGAAAGAATCTGTCATGGTAGCTGAGATACACAGTAGACTGTGTAACTTGTAGATTTAATCTGCCTTCATTACTGCTTCTCTGTCTACTCTTCTCTCTTTTATTTCCTCTTGACATATGTTTAACGTTCATTTGCATTGCTGTTAAAACGCAAGCACAAGGAACTCATATTTAGTTTGTTATGCAGAACTGTGATGTACAAGTGCAAGTTAAGGTAATAGAATGACCTGGATCAAAATGGCAAAGACAGTAAAACCTTGAGCAAAAGCCAAGATCACCACAGAGACAAGAGAGCTCTAGTGCTCTCAACTTAGAAGTAAATAAATCAGATAATGGGGGGAAAAGAGGAAGAAAAATAGCAATTTCGATTGATCTCTTTCATTGCTTCTTTGCCACCTGCAGTGAGTTTGACTCCTCCCTCATATAACGGTAATGCATTTACTTGATAAAGTCAAATGGTTCCTTTAAAAATACTTTAATTCCATTTAATTAAAGGAACCTATTTAATGGCCAGTACTTTGATACATGTGGTGCTCACGGCTCCCAACATATTGAACACCAGTGCTCATTAGGAAACTCTTTAAAAAGTCATTTAGTGCTGACAGTATCTTCTGCTCCACAAATGCAAACCTATAACTCAGGCTCAGCATAATTGAACTATTATTCATAAGCTTGGAGAAAAATAATGCAAAAAAATTAAGCTTACTTGCATAAGACCCCTGGACAGGTAGGCCAGAATGTATCTTTTCAATGGCAAACAGGCAATATTCAATAGTTCAGTTTCTCTTGTTTTTATCAGGAACATAAACTAGCAAGAATTTAGCATTATGTTGAAGTTAATGAATCAGTGTCATTGACTACACCCCTGAAAATGACTTTAGATATAAACATTTGTCTTATTGATGAAAACCAATGTCTGAAATGCAGAAGTCTAAATTGAATTCAATGACATATTCTCTTTCCCGAGCCTGTGTCTCTTGCGGACAAGTTAAAGTGCAAGGGAAACAGTTTGATCTCATTACCTTGTTGCTGCTGGCAGCTGGTGCTTATCACAGAGGGTTAAGGATTTTATCCCAGAGCCTGCAACAAGAGACTTGGCATAGGGAAACCTTAACCTTTAGGTGGTCATTTACAGGTAATTAAGGCCTTGGGGAAAGATCAGCTCTGTAACAGTAGAATTGCCCCATAACCCTGATAAGCAACTGGCCCTTTCCTAAGTTACTCTCTTTAAAACCTGTTTTCTATCAGCTTTATGGCACAGTACAGAAGAGATTTGTTTGCTGACAGTGAAGCCAGTTTGGAGCTAAAGTAGTCAGTGAAGCTTTTCCAACTAGTCTTGCTAGCAAAAATATACTGTATTTTTAGAGTATATTTATTTTAAAATTTTGCCATCATCATCATCACCATCGTCATTGTCATCATCACTTATTATTTAGTACTACTGAGGATCAGACCCAAGACCTCACATATGGTAGGCAAGCATGCTCCCAATCCATAACCCCAACCTTAAATTGTTTAAGTTTAGCTCTTGCCACCATCTGGATTTCCTTGGCACAAAATGATATACATTACATGTCCAGTTTGATCCATATACAAAATCCAGTGGAGCTAATCACTGATTAGTTGCCATGACAAGGGAATTTTGACTTAACATTTAACAGACTGGAACAGCTTTTCTATTTGCATAGAGCTAAACATATCAGAGTCACTGTTTCCAAATAAGAAAGCTGTCATAAACATTACTTCCAGATTCCAATTTTGGTACTGTGTATGAGTTGCTGAGTGAGATATCAGGAAGGCATTTTGGACATTTGGGGTAGTAGTGAGGGGCTATTTGTGTAGACCTCTCAGATGGAACCGCTCTGTGGCACTGGGTCACATTCTCCTGTACCCATGATACCGATACTGCTGATCTGAGGACCAGCTCTAATACTTTGCACTATGCTGCTTTTCCTGAAGAGCAATACATCTCAAGAACAGAGTTAATGAATGTCATATAAATAAAAACATTAAATGGTAAGAAGGCTATTCTACTTTTACTGTTAAGAATGAAAGAGTTGTGCTTATGGAATGCAATCCAAGCACACAAACGTTAACAAACATCTTCCATGTAGCAATTATCAAACTAGAAGTGGATCTGGTGAGGTAAGATGTTTAAGTGATGCTTGTTAGAGAGTGACGTCAGCACCATGGCAGAAGTGCATTTTTGAGTTACCTTCTCCAAAGCATCCACTTGACAAACACATGGGAGAGAATGCCTCTATAGGAGTTCTGGAATCTTTTAGCACCCAACTGGGGAAACACAAATCCAAAAGTTTATTGAGTGAAGCAAGCAAAATGGTTACTTTCACTTCCCTCACTACCCTTGTCCTTAAGGCAGCAAATCTTAGTGCTAAGAGATCCTCTTAGTTTGAAATTTCTTCCACAGTAAGCGATAAAAAGACAGCGAGCATCTGCTTCCACAGCCAAAAGGCTGCTATCCAGGATCCCTGTGGTACACTCACCCAGGGTGCTGCTGGACTGGCAGAGCTGAGTAGCCTGAGGCCAGCTAAGAACAAAGAAAAGGAACTGTGTGTCAGAGCAACAGAAGTCCAACAAATAGCATCAGTTTTTACTAAAAACTTGCAGACTCCTCCCTTTATCAGTGACTCCACATTAGACCACAGTAGTCTGTTTGTTCCTTCTTTTGTTAGCAAAGGCAGAAGGAGATGATAATTCCCTCAAATAGAAAAAGCAGCACAAGGTTTTAAGGAACACACATGCACTCACTCATGGACACATTAAACAGTACCACCAAAGATCAGACTATTTTCTAGAGATGAATTCCAAAGAAATAGAGATGTGTACATTTTTTAGACAATTGATTAAAAATAGTCAGGCTTAACCAAGTGGTGGTGGCTCCTGCCTGCCTTTAATCCAAGCACTCCGGACGCAGAGGCAGGAGGATCTCTATGAGTTCACAGCCACCCTGGTCTACAGAGCAAGCTCCAGGACAGCCAAAAAAAAAAAAAAAAAAAACCTGTCTTGAAAAACAAACAAAATAGTCAATCTTAAAATACTCACTGAATTATAGTGACAAACAGCTCAAAATAACAAAATGCATGAAAAAATTTAGATGAGACATAAACAATAAAAAAGGAATCAGACAATCATTCTGGGGCACAAAAGAGCAATCAACGTATGGCCTAGAAGTACAACTCTAGAGTGTGCTCACTCCTGAAAGGATATCAGACCTGTGCTGAAGCATAAGAACAAAATTAAACAAACAAACACATCTATTTTAATCACCTTCCAGCAGTTATGAAAGAATACACAGAAAAACAAACCTTAAGGGAATAAGAGCAAATTTTGTTTTACATTTCTAGGGATGAAAGCCTGTCATAGCAGGAAGACAGGTGGCAGGCAAGTAAGGCCTGGTGTCAGGACTAGGAGACTCTCTGTCCATCCTGCATTTGCACTCAGGAATGAGCAATTGAAGATGAAGGGACACCTGTCTATAAACCTTCAGCACCCATCTCTGTTGACTCATGACCTACTGTAAGGCTGCCCCTCCTAAAGGTTCCACACAACCTTCCTAAACCAGCCTACAAGCAGGGGACAACATGACCAAATGCATGAGCCTAGGCAGGGACACTGTGGACTCAAACCACAAGAGCAATGAGTTAAGAGTTAAGCTAGAAATACAACACAGCACTCTGGAAACAGGGAACCAAGACAAGGGGTTAAAAGAGGGCATGTGAAACTCACGCATTGCAGAGGAAAAATGGAATGAAAGAGTAAAGAAAAGCGATAGGACAAGGCCAACTGAATAAAAGTACACACTAGCAATAGCCAAAGGACCAATACCAAATTATCTGTCTGGAAAACATATTATTGCAAGTGACATTATACAGACTGAGCATGCTGTATTGATGTATTTAAGAATATATATATATATATTTATAGCAACAGTTAAAGACAAAAGAGGTCATACATTTGAAAGAGAGAAAAAAGGTGCATAGGAGTACTTGGAGAGAGGAAAGGGAAAATAATGTAATTTTATCATAATCTCAAAAATAAGAAAAAAGACGGCAAGCAACGCATAAGCAGAATACTATTAAAAAGTACTATTCAAATGCACAAAACAGCTGTAAGAGGAAAAAGAACACACATACACACAAACTGGAAGACATCTAAGAAAACAGCAATATGTCAATACCTATCAACAGTGCTTTAAATCTAAATACATTAAATACTATAATCAAGAGCGGGAATGTCTGATTGTATCAGTTAGATTGCTCAACAGGCAAAAGCACTTGTTGAGACTGAAGAACAAGTTCGATCCTTAAAACTCACATGGTAGAAAGTTGTAATCTGACTTCTACACATGAACCATAAAGCACATTTACACACACACACACACACACACACACACACACTCACAAACATAAACATTTCTCTTGAAAAGACAGGATGCCTGAATAAATGTGGGAGTTTACAAGACTCAGTAAAATATGTCTTCTGTGAAACCTCTCTAGCTTTAAGGAAACACATGGGCTGAAAACAATTAATGGGAAAAGAAACTCTATGAAAACACTAAGCAGAAAAGAGCAAGAGTGGAGACTCTAACTCACAAAAATGCTCAAAATATGACAGCAATGGTCACCTAGTGACAACAGGGTCAATTAATAAATGTAAGAGCATTTGGCATAAACTCTGTATTGGAATAGATACCTATATAAAGCAGATAGTAACAGAGATGAAAGAACAAACAGAAAGCAAGAAGTTAAATTTGCCCAAGATTATCTAGACAGAAAATGAATAAAAGCTGAGTTTGCTCAGTAATGCTACAGAGCAAGTGGTTTTAATGTGTAAAGTATAATATATGAGAGAGCATATAATCCAACAATAAAAGACCACTTGGGGCCTTGCTATCCTGGGGAGAGAGTGATGAACAGCGAAAATGCTGGCTCGTAAGATGGGAATTCAGGAAAAGCCTCCAAGGTGTCTTCTGACACACACACACACACACACACACACACACACACACACACACACACTCACACACACACACTCACACACTCACACACACACTCACACACACACACACACACACACACTCACACACACACACACACACACACCTGAAAACGCATACACATGTCATACTCATGCATTATTTTCTTATAAAAATAAAAATGTAAAAAAGTAAAAATGATATGATTTTATAACATAAAAAATTCTTCACCAATAAAACAAACTGTGGCCAGAGGGAGTCTTGGGATGTTCTATGACTAATGTGTTGATCCTCTGTGCCTATAACAAAGAATTGGATAGCATGGAATAGTGATAGCGAAAGTGTAATTCACTAAAAATGAGAGTGAATGCATACGGTGTATGCCACAGAAGCAATAGACCAAAACAAATGTGCCCCCATAGGCCTGAGTTTGTTCCTGGGTTCTTTCTATGAGTTAACAGACAGGGAGGGGCTGATGCCTAGGAGAAAGGATGGAGTCGATCACTACCTTAATTGGTAGATGAGCTGCCACATAACCTGTAGGATTTGCCCATGTAAATGTGTGGACATAAGTCTTGTAGTTAGCAGCATACATATACTCCATCGTACATATACATGAGATGGTAAATAGGAGTATTCTCCTGAAAGGTCACTTCAAGGATGAACTAATCCTCATAGCAGATACTTTTGTTCAAGCTGGTCTTAATCGTGTCTACTTTCATAAGGAATTGCTCCTAGTGAGAAGGTATGAGTCTTGCCATACTGGGAAGGGGCAGGTAAAGGGAGGTGAAGAGGATCCCAGGCTGTCCCTAGGACTGCCTGCTTCATAATGTAAAGTTTAGCAACAGTGTAGATTATAAAAATAACACAAAGAAGCTCCGTTTCTATATAGTAAAAATGAACTATCTGAAAAAATTAAGACATCAGTCCATAATAATTATACATTTAACTAATAAGGTATGTCTTTCTAATAAAATCTATACACATTGAAGAAAGAGATCAATAGAATATAAATAAATTGAAAGATATCACATGCTCATGGATTAGATAAGTTAATATTGTGAAATTTTCCATACTTCCCTAAGCAATCTACAAAGTCAGTTAAATCCCTCTCAGAATCATTTTGGTCTACTCTTGAAGACTGTCACATAATGTATTAACTGTATTACTGGTGTGTTGCTGAACTGTGTAGAGGCAGATCGTTTTACAGATTGCTTCATTTGTAATTTTCAACTAGAAGTCAGTAGCACTATAAACAAATAAATAGTTACAACATGGCCTAACTTGGCTTACTAATGACAAAGAGGGAAACCTGGTAAAGCACCCTTAATCAATATTTACCAAGAGAAACCTTGAGGTAGATCTTAGGATACTGCATCAACAATGATTAATAGTTGGTTAAAAGAGTTGGTTCATTTTATTTTCTTTCAATTACACCAAATTTAACACATTACAAATTTACAAGTTCTGGGCCAGCTCTTACGTTTTCTTTGATTATTTGAAATTTAAAAATGTGAATAGCTATACAGTATGGCACTAAGATGCTTGAACAGTTAGGACACACCTTGGAGGAGGGAATTAAAAGAAAATTTCCTTGGCTAGTCTGTGGGAAAATGGAACAATAAAGACCAAAAGCCCCACAAGCTGGAATCATCTTCCAGAAACTTAAGAATATTTCATTTACCACAATTATAAGGGATTTGGTAATGAAGAAGGCAGAAGTATTTTTGAGACTCTCACGGTAGCAGCCCTCTGTTGGCTGAGCCGATAGTGGAGTGTGCTGCAGAGCTGAGCTTGCTGATAGCAATCAGAAGGAGAGAGTCCTAATGGAAAGACGCAGGCTCACAGCCTCTCATTGTCAGATAGAAAATACATTAGACAACAAAGATAAGTCAGCAGACAAGAGTCAGATCTGGAGGGAGGGAGCCAGCTGCAACTCTGTCTAACACAACAGTCAGATCCCAAGGGCAACTCAGCCTAAAGCCAATGAAAGCGACGTTTGCATAATTACATAACAGTTCTAATAGTGCTTTCCAAAAAAAACCTGAAAAATTAAAAAAGAAACCAACTCCAAATTACCCATGGAAGTTAATATTATCTTAACTAATTAAAACAATCTTGAGAAAAAAAAAACAGAGTTAGAAGCATCACATTTTCTGTAGCAAAATTTGTTACAATGCTGTCATATGAAATTATTACTTGAATAAACAAACACAAAGTCTAATAAAACAAAATTAAGTGCAAAATGCATATATTTATAGCCAATGCGTTATTGACAAAAGTCAAGGAATGTATATCAAATTTCAGCTTCGATATCAACTGGGGAAAACTGAGGTGGAACGTGAGTCCTGTGACTGACTGGCTGGTGACCCTATAGACTTTCTCTGAGGGCAACCTTCCAGGCCAGAACTGATAGTCACCAGCAATAGCTTCCATTGATGGTAGCAAACAGAGACTAGGGCTGATGGTTCCTAGTGGGGCCTTCCACTAAACATGGCAAGTGTCTAAAAAAGAAAGGGCCAGCCAAGGAAAATATAGGCAGTAAACTTCGAACCCCTACCCAGACCTAGCCGATGGACAGGAAGGACATTCTCCACCGTTGAATGGAGAGTGAGGTCTGACTTTTATACAAACTCTGGTACCACATTTCTGACCACGTCTCCTTGATGGGAAGGCCTGGTGGCACTCAGAGGAAGGATAACAGGTCACCAAGAAGAGACTCAATACCCTATGAGCATATACAGGGGGAGAAGGTCCCCCTTAGTCACAGACATATGGGAGGGGAGTAAGGGGAAAAGCGGGAGGGAGGGAGGAATGGGAGGATACAAGGGATGGGCTAACAATTTAGATGTAATATGAATAAATTAATAAAATAAAATTAAAAAAAAAGAAAGGGAAAGGAGAGAAAAGAAACACACACACACACATACGTTTACAGTTGATGAATAAGTAAGACAGACTCCAGCAGGTAGGTTTCAACCAGCTTCTTTTCTTGCTTTATTTTTTTCTCTCACAGTTTATATGCCCCAACCAAATCTTTCAAGCAGTACAAAAATCACAATGTGTTTGCATTCTATCTCTCTATAAATAAATGATTATAATGGATATACATAAGACAATCATGTTCCCCAATACCTTCACATGATCAAATGTTTTACATATTATGGGTGAGAAACAAACATGAATAACAAGTTATTTCCAAGAACCCACATACATTTGTACCAAAGCAACTTGTTATATAGTAAAAGAGTATAAGCGAGCAAGGGAATTTCTCAGCCAGCTTTTCTTTCCTGGCAGGCTGTAATTTGCAGTTACAAAGAAAGAATCAATTATCTTAAGAAGTAATCTTATAAAGATTTTAAAAGAATCACAAATCTAAACTATATAAAAATAACCAGCCATTTCTACTTTAAGTCCTAAAGGTGCTCATTTACTCATTAATATGTTTTTATTAAATCACAACAGGAAGCTGACGGCACAAAAATAGAATAAGGAAATCAATCACCAGTCACCAGCCCAGCATGAAAGAGTCACGTCAGCCAATACTGCTATGAGCCATTGTTCTTGTTTTGCCAACCTCAACAAGCTTTACTAATTAGCTTTACTAATAAGAGTGTGCTTTCTACTTCAATTGTCCCCTAAGATTTCCTGCATCAGAGCCAATAGCAAAAACATCTTTACTTCACTTTGCTAGACAATCTATTTTTCCCTAAGACTTTCTACGTCAGAGCCACTAGCAAAAACATCTTTACCTAACCTTGTCGAACAATCTATTTTTCCAAGTTCTTTCTAAGACTAATGATCATTGTTAACAATCTACATCTATAGATTGTTTTCAAAGGTGGTGGTTAAATCATTTATCACCTCCAGCAGCAATGCCTGCAAGCGATCAAGCATTTTTATTGAGTATGCCAAAGATACTGCCTAGTGAGGGGCTGGAAGCCCCTTTTATAGTACTCATACAATTCACATATTGAGGGGATTATAAGGACCGCAAAGGTAACAAACAGAGCTGTGCTCCATAACAGCATAAAGTCCTTAGGACACGTAGTAGGGGTTACGCCTCACTGAGAAACACCCATCATGGGTTTGCTAACCTGTGGGCCTCATCCTTGAGTTCTAGAGCTGTTTTGCTATTCCTCCTGTATGGCCCCCAGAAAACGTACAAAAGAAGAAAACAATCACTTTAATAATGATTCTGACAAATTGGATGTGCATCCACAAAATGAAATTAGATTATCTTATAGCATTAACTAAACAATGAATTTCAGATTTAAACACAAAGCTAGTGTGGCAGTTTGAATAAGCATGGGCCCCAAAGGCTCAAAGGGAGTGGCACTGTTAGGAGATCATTGTTGGGGTAATTATGACCTTATTAGAGGAAGTGTGTCACTGGGGGAAGCTTTGAGCTTTCAGATGCTTAAGCCAGGCCCAGCGTCACACAATTTTCCTGCTGCCTTCAGATCCAGAGATGTAACTCGGCTACCTCTGCTGCACCATGTCTGTCTGTGCCACCATGTTTCCCATGATAATAATGAACAACAACTCAACTCTGAACTGTAAGCGCCCCTCCCCATTAAATGGTTTTCTTCACAAGAGTTGTCGTGGTCAATTGTCTCATCACTGCTATAAAGCCTAACTAAAGCTGGGCAGTGGTGGTGCACATCTTTAATCCAGGCACTTGAGAGGAAGAGGCAGGCAGATCTCTGTACAGTCTGGTTTACAGAGTGAGTTCCAGGGCAGCCAGGGGTAAACAGTGAAACCCCTCATCTCAAAAAAAAACAAAATAAAACCAATCTACCAAATAAAAACATCCTAAGACAGCTACTAGAAGAAAACAGAAAAAAATTCTCATTCATGCTGGTTTAAACAATGATTTTTCTGGAGTGTGAATACAAAGTATAGGCAACAAAAGAGTAGGAAAACATGAAAATACAGTATAAAGCAATGGAAAAAGTCAACAGAATGAAGACAAAATCTTAGCAGAAGGTTACGATTCAAACATCATAAAAGGTTAGTATCTAAAATATACACAAAGTTCTAAGCAACAGTAAAATAAATACCCAACTTAAAAGTGAGCAAAGGATCCCAATAGACTCCTTCAAAGAAGACACTAAATTGCCAGTGGGTATTTAAAAAAGTCTGAGTGTCACTAACCATCTGAGTAGGGAACATTACAGTACAATGAGACACCACCCATACCCGTTAATATAGCTTTGTAAAGACAGTAAGAAATAACAAATGTTGCTGAGAATATGGAAAGAGAAACCTATGGTCACTGATAACAGGGATGTTAATTAGCATGGGCATTATGAAAAACTGTACAAAGATTTTTTTCCTTTTTAAAAATATTTTTATTTTATTTTATTTTTGTGGAGGAGGGTACAGACAGGAGTTGGGAGCAGGTCCTTCTATATAGCCCTGGCTAGCCTGGTACTCACTGTATAGCCAAGGCTGGCTTTGAAGTTAAGGCAATCCTCCTGCTCCAGCCTTCCAATTGTTAGGATTATGAGAAGTATGTGGGTTTCTTTAAAATGTTACCATAAGACCTGCCAATCCTACAACTCCATGTATATCCAAAGAAAGTGTAATCTAATCCATTGTGTGAGAAGAGTGTACCCCCATGTTCTCTGTAACACATTTCACAATGAGCAAGAGTCACCACAATGCAAGTAAAGAAATGTAACACACACACACACACACACACACACACACACACACACATTCACCAAACTAAACTAAAGAAAGAAATTTATAAGTACAACCACATCCATGGAACCAAAGGATATAATGCTAAGGGAAATAATCAGGCTCACAAAATCCCCAGTAACCCTACATACATGTAGAATCTGAAAAGTTTGACTTGAAAGCAGAGGGAAGCTGTGATTACCAGAGGCTAGGCATGGGAAGACTCCACATGATGCTCAATCAACACATTTTACCTAGGCAGGAGGAATATTTTTAAGAGATATATTCTCCCAGTCTGTAGGCTGTCGCTTTGTTCTCTTGACAGTGTCTCCTGCCTTACAGAAGCTTCTCAGCCTCATGAGGTCCCATTTATTAATGGTTGACATTAAGGCCTGGGCCGTTGGTGTTCTGTTCAGGAAGTTGTCTCCTGTGCCAATATGTTCCAGGCTCTTTCCCACTTTTTCTTCTAAGTGGCTTCTAATATCCAAAATATATAAAGAACTCAAGAAATTAAACACCACCAAACCGAATAACCCAATTGAGAAATGGGGCTTGGAACTAAACAGAGAATTCTCAACAGAGGAGTATCAAATGGCTGAGAAACACTTAAAGAAATGCTCAACCTCCTTAGTCATCAGGGAAATGCAAATCAAAACAACTCTGAGATTCCATCTTACACCCATCAGAATGGCTAAGATCAAAAATTCAAGCGACACCACATGCTGGCGAGGATGTGGGGAGAGAGGAACACTCCTTCATTGCTGGTGGGAATGCAAACTAGTACAGCCACTTTGGAAATCTATCTGGTGCTATCTCAGAAAAATGGGAATAGGGCTTCCTCAAGACCCAGCTATTCCACTCCTTGGAATATACCCAGAAGATGCTCCAGCACACAACAAGAAAATTTGCTCAACCATGTTCATAGCAGCCTTATTCATAATAGCCAGAACATGGAAACAGCCTAAGTGTCCCTCAGTAGAAGAGTGGATAAAGAAACTGTGGTACATATACACTATGGAATACTACTCAGCTATTAAAAACAAGGAATTCCCGAAATTTGTGGATAAATGGATTGAGCTAGAAATGATCATAATGAGTGAGTTAACCCAGAAGCAGAAAGAATCAAATGGTATATACTCACTTATATCTGCATACTAGCCCAAGGGGCATGTCCCACGAAAGCCTTCACTTACCAGGAAAACTGGGACAGAGGGGAAGGCATCCTATTAAGACTCTAAATGAGAGACGCATGGGAGAACAGCAAAATAAAAGGATCCAGAGGGTCCTAGAAATCTACAAGTAGAACAATATGATAGGCAGATTTGGGCCCAGGGGTCCCGCTCAAACTAAGGCACCAGCCAAGGACAATACAGGAGGTAAACTTTAAACCCCTTCCCAGATCTAGCCAATGGTCAGAATATTCTCCACAGTTGAGTGGAGAGTGTGATACGACTTTCTCACATACTCTGGTGCCTCACATTTGACCATGTCCCCTGGAGGGGGAGACCTGGTGGCACTCAGAGGAAGGACAGCAAGTAGCCAAGAAGAGACTTGATACCCTATGAGAATATATAGGGGGACGTAATCCCCCTCAGGAACAGTCATAGGGGAGGGGAATAATGGGAAAATGGGGGGGGAGGAATGGGAGGATACAAGGGATGGGATAAACATTGAGATGTAACAAGAATAAATTAATAATAAAAAAAAATAAATAAATAAATTAAAAAAAAAAAAAAAAAAAAAAAAAAAAAAAGAGATATATTCTCTATTGTGGCAACTATAGTTAATCACAATATATTTTAAACTTGAATACTGCTAATTTAGATTTCAAATGACTTTTCCATAAAGTTTCCATAGTAATGCATGTTCATTATATAAAGTATAACTGTAATATATATATATATATATATATATATATATGTATACATAAAGTCTACTTATCTACTAGAATACATTAAAAATACATAAAATATTGCAGGGTTTGGAATATAGCTCAGCAGTAGAGGACTTACCTACTATGTATATGGACCTAGGTTTAGTCCTAATGCACAGAGGAAAGAAAAACTATATAACTGTTATATATTGATATATTGTATAAACATATTTCATAATAAAACATATAAAGCATACATTTTAATAGCCACCTCATCAAGCTTAGTTATAAAATTATGGATTAACTACTCTGTAGTTTCCTTACTAGCAAATAATTTAAATCAGTGAAATGGAAGGAATGGCATTAAATAGTTCTGAAAAGTCTTGATAACGATGAAGTGGTAGAATCATTTTAAATATTTGCTACAGTTGCTGTAAGTAGTTTATAATATTTAACCATCACAAATATCACAACACATAAATATTTATATGTAGTTTTCAGTACTATTATAATTATTTTTTAAATTAGAATCTCAAAAATACAATCCCTCAGCCTGTGTACCTGTGAGGCCTTGTGCTGATAGTAAGAAAAATTCCCAATTAGTTTGGATTCACTTAAACTCCAGTAATTCTCTTGTCAGTGTCAGTGGTTATATAAGTGCACCTTTTTCATTGTTATTTCAAACAAATGGTTAGAAAGCTTACAGTAATCAGACATCCCACGAACATGGATGAAAGCAACAGGACTTGTTAAGTTTGACCCAGGAATTAAGAAGACTGTAAAAGGCCTGTGGGCAGGGGCGTTGCTGTGACAAACTGTAGACCTAAGTCAGAGTAGGCTCCAGGGAGGAAATGAGAGGGACTCGAGCAGAGACTCCTAGTAGGAGGGTTCATAGAGACAGAAGAGGATACCCTCTGACAAGACACATCTCCTAGTAGATGGTGGGGAACACCAATCCACCCACAAAAACTTTGCCTCAAAATCCACCCTGCCTACAAAATGTGCAGGGATAAAGATAGAGCAGATTGAGCAGAGATTGAGGGAATGTCCAACCAATGCCCATCCCGACCCAAGACCCACCCCGTGGGAAAGAACCACCCCCAGACACTATTTTTTTTCTCTCTCTTTTTTTTTTTATTAATTTATTCTTGTTACATCTCAATGTTTATCCCATCCCTTGTATCCTCCCATTCCTCCCCCCCCCCCATTTTCCCATTATTCCCCTCCCCTATGACTGTTCCTGAGGGGGATTACCTCCCCCTGTATATTCTCATAGGGTATCAAGTCTCTTCTTGGCTACCTGCTGTCCTTCCTCTGAGTGCCACCAGGTCTCCCCCTCCAGGGGACATGGTCAAATGTGAGGCACCAGAGTACTCATGTCACACTCTCCACTCAACTGTGGAGAATATTCTGACCATTGGCTAGATCTGGGAAGGGGTTTAAAGTTTACCTCCTGTATTGTCCTTGGCTAGTGCCTTAGTTTGAGCGGGACCCCTGGGCCCAAATCTGCCTACCATATTGTTCTACTTGTAGATTTCTAGGACCCTCTGTATCCTTTTATTTTGCTATTCTCCCATGCGTCTCTCATTTAGAGTCCCAATAGGATGCCTTTCCCTCTGTCCCAGTTTCCTGGTAAGTGAAGGCTTTCATGGGACATGCCCCTTGGGCTAGTATGCAGATATAAGTGAGTATATACCATTTGATTCTTTCTGTTTCTGGGTTAACTCACTCATTATGATCATTTCTAGCTCAATCCATTTATCCACAAATTTCGGGAATTCCTTGTTTTTAATAGCTGAGTAGTATTCCATAGTGTATATGTACCACAGTTTCTTTATCCACTCTTCTACTGAGGGACACTTAGGCTGTTTCCATGTTCTGGCTATTATGAATAAGGCTGCTATGAACATGGTTGAGCAAATTTTCTTGTTGTGTGCTGGAGCATCTTCTGGGTATATTCCAAGGAGTGGAATAGCTGGGTCTTGAAGAAGCCCTATTCCCAGTTTTCTGAGATAGCACCAGATAGATTTCCAAAGTGGCTGTACTAGTTTGCATTCCCACCAGCAATGAAGGAGTGTTCCTCTCTCCCCACATCCTCGCCAGCATGTGGTGTCACTTGAGTTTTTGATCTTAGCCATTCTGATGGGTGTAAGATGGAATCTCAGAGTTGTTTTGATTTGCATTTCCCTGATGACTAAGGAGGTTGAGCATTTCTTTAAGTGTTTCTCAGCCATTTGATACTCCTCTGTTGAGAATTCTCTGTTTAGTTCCAAGAGCCATTTCTCTATTGGGTTATTCGGTTTGGTGGTGTTTAATTTCTTGAGTTCTTTATATATTTTGGATATTAGACCTTTGTCAGATGTAGGGTTGGTGAAGATTTTTTCCCAGTCTGTAGGCTGTCGCTTTGTTCTCTTGACAGTGTCTGGGGGTTAGCACTTGGTTGAACCACAGGCGCTAACCCCCAGACACTATTAAGGATACTCTGTTCTGCTTGCAGACAGGAGTCAAGCAGAGCTGTCCTCTGAGAGGCTTCACATAGCAGCACCTCAAATGCTGAGGCTCACAGCCAAACACTGGGCAATGTGGAAGCAGCCTTGTGGAAAAGTGGGGTAAAGGAAAAAAGGACCTGGAGGTGACCGGAGATTCACAAGAAGACCAACAGAACCAACCAACCAGAGCTCAGAGGGTGTTGCTGAGACTGAAGTACCAACCAAGGCTCTTGCGTGGACTTGATATAGGCCCCTCCTACACAGGTGTAGCAGATGGGCAGTGCAGGCTTCATGTAGGTCCTCTAGTAAGGGGAGTAGAGACTGTCTCTGACACAGATTCTCTTACCAGCTTTTAAAATACTTCCCTCTGGTAGGACTACCTTGCCAGGCCACAAGGGAAGAGGACATGCTTGGTCCTGATATAGCTTGATGAGCTCAGGTGGAAGGGAACGGGGGGGGGGGGCTCCCGTTTTCTGAGGAATAGGGGAAGGGCATGGGAGAGAGGGAGGGAGAGTAAGATTGGAAGGTGAGGAGGGATGGGTCTACCACTAGCATATAAAGTGAGTAAATAAATAAAGGGGAAATAGGAAAATAAGAAGAAGACTGCAGATTCTCATATATTGTTGATTCTACAGATTCTGAGTCTCTCAATTTTTTTTTCTTTTTTTTTTTACTTTTTTCTTTTGGTTATTTGCTGCAGAGCAAATGTTATTATTGAAATCATAAAGAGAAACACTTACTTTTCTCAAATCAATAAATATGTTTAGGAAGGAAGGCTTGAACACAGTATCCATTAAGAGCAGAGGTGGTCTCTCTTCTTAACATACTCAGGATTCTGAGTAAACGGAAAATAATCAAGACAGTCTATTTTCCAAACTACGAATTATAACACCTCACATAAATGCACCCTGTGTTAACCACAATTTTTTTTATTTCTTGGCATATGCTTCATATAATTATCATGAATAGAGCAATTTAATCACTCAGAGGACAACCCTCGAGCCTGGGAGACAAAGGGGAGTGAGCCCTGTGTTTAAAGAGAACAAAAAGAGGAAGCTTAAAAAAATAGGTAATCAAAATATTTCAAATAGAATGTTACATTTTTATAACTTGCTATTTTGCATATAATTCACAGAAGAAGAACACAAAGAACTCACACTTTTAGGCAAGAAAGGTCTGAAAAAGCCTCTGAAATTCTGGTTTGTTTATGGTATGTCCATTTCAATTCAGGTAGCTGTGGTGTGAAAAAATGTCTAAATGAACATATTTATTTATTGCTTGATATATATGCATGTACTACAAGAATGATATCAGTAAGTGAGCATCCTTGCCCTTACAGTTTCCGTCAAATGGTGGAATAACTTGGAAACGTTTGCACTGAACTACTTTCACCAACCCAAGAAGCAAAACCTCATTGGGAGCATGACCTCTATTCCTAAAGACTTTCTGAATCAATGAACAATGTTGCCATTGTCTGCAAAACAATGATATGGACCAGCAAACATTACAGTCTCCAAACTGAGACTGCAGGCAGACTCCCCCTCCCCCCAATGTTACACCTAAAACCTGCCATTCAGACCAAGGAAAATTAACTGTACACATCTTTCAGTCTTACCTGGGGTTGTCAAGGTCTGTTTCCTTCATTTCTTCTTCTATCGGTGTCTCGATTGGATCAGATATTTCTAATGTTAGCCATTTGCTTCTGAGTTATTGTAATTCCCAGAAGTTCACGTATATGTGTATGTAGGTAAGAACACTAACTATGTTTCTCTCTGGTCAGCAACTCTCTTTGCTAGCATTATATCTGAGTCCTTTAAAACGGCAGGCTTCTCAGATGTTTTCCTTTATGCAAATCCATTTAATACCTTCCCCTTAGGCAGCAATTCTTTCTTTTGGAGACACTGATACTCTTCACACAGTAGACAAAGCTAATGAGAATACACACATACTAAACTAAATATGACCGTTGCTGTAAAAGATTGAAAAACTTTGATGTTCATTTTTATTAGGATTGGGCTTTGAGTAACTTTCTCAAGGCTGGCTGTAATTTTTCTGGCAACTGATGATGATAGTTGGAAATTTTATGAAATATAAAACTGTATGGAATCTGTCAATGTAACACCACAGCCACGAATTAAAAGACTAACAATTCCTTTTTAAAGGTTTATTTATTTATTTATTTTTAATTAATTTATTCAGATTACAACTCAATTGTTATCTAACCACTTGTATCCTCCATTCCGTCTTCCCTCCCACTTTCACCCTATTTCCCTCCCCTAGGTCTATGACCAAGGGGGATTTCCTCCCCCACTTTATGGTCATAGGCTATCAAGTCTCATCATGGCAGCCTGCTTATTCTTTCTTTGAGTACCACCAGAGCTCCTCACTAAGGGGAGGTCATCAAATATGGAGCACCAGAGTTCATGTCAGAGTTAGTCCCTGCTCTCCACTCAATTGTGGAGAATGTCCTGTCCATTGCCTAGATCCAAGTAGGGGTTCAATGTTTACTACTTGCAATGTCCTTGGTTAGTGCAATAGTTTGAACAGACCCCCTCCCCACACACACAGACACACTGGGCGAGACTAACAATTCTTGAGTCCATAAGACTTCACAAACCAATACATACTCACAAGCACACAAACCATATTAAATTCCTATTGTGTACAATTTCAGAGTCTCAGCCTTTCCTATTTCCTCCACTAATATTGGGAGTACGGGTGTTCCAGGGAGAAGGTTTAACAGTATTTTATATCATATGTATCAGATCCTCTACCATCCTGTCCTGAAGCTGACTCAAGAGATACTCCTTAACCACCAAAATTGTTCACCCTGGAAAATATGGTTTATAAGATCTTCACTTGGTTGGATAGTGTACCCCACCATCACTCCCAAAAATCTTGGAGATAAAACCCAGGACTTTGCATTTATAAAGCAAGAGTTCTAAAGCTGAGACATATGCCAATGTGCAACTGGGAGTAGAGTCTGTGAGATAATTTCTCCCTTTCTTTTTTCTCCCTGATTGAGGAATCTGGGCTACAAGGTTATACGTATATAAAATGTCTGATAGTACTTACATAATAACACAGGACGTCTATTGGATAATCAGACCATTAATGATAAACAGTTGCCCTTTCCACCTCCTTTTGTTCCATTTGAAGAAAATGAACGTATATTTATATGATGCTAACACTAAAAAAGCTTTAATAAATACACTTACAAAACTACTGAGTTTCAGAGACTGAATAAAGAAAGTGAATCTTGAAGAACTTAGGCTGCCCAAAACAGAGTGGCCTGAGGAGATAACTCAGTTAGAGAAGTGTCTGTTATCCAAACATGGGAACTTGAGTCAGGAAGGCAGAGAGAGTGGGATCCCTGGAGCTGAGTATCTAGCCAGTCTTCCAGAAATACTAATCCCCACATTCAGTGGGAGACTAAGTCTCACACAGTAAGGTGGAGACTGGCTATAGGAAGATTCCAGCTGTCAACATTGACCTCTGACCCTGCGCCGCCCCCCCCCCCTTCGCCCATCACAATCACAATCACAGAGCCTCAGGTGGATATCACCAGTAGCTCATCTGGAAAGTTCTGTCTCCACAAAGTTAAAATTAAAAACAAGGCATCACAGAAATTAAAGACTATGTGACATTGGTAGGGTCCAGACATTACCTACCTGTGATGAAGTCTGACAACTTTCTAAATTAAACACAAATATCTCAAGGCTATCCCCTTGAGAATAAAACTTCTTTAACAATCAAAGACTCAGCTAGTGAAAAGGATCAGAGTAGTACATCTAGGCACATGCAGTCCTCCCACTGTTCTCACTCTAAACAGCAGCAGTGGCCTCTGATTCAGAGCTACAGTCAGCAGGGTGAACCAGCACAAACAACTAACCAGCACCTAAAACAAGTATCTTAACCCAAAGTTTGCTTCTATTTGATAAGATAGGAGGTTGGAATAAAGACTATATAAATGAGCCTTTTATGGGTACAGAAACTTAACTAGAAGTAGTTAAAAGACCAAGAACTTAGTCAAATTTGCTTCGAGCTATTTCTGGATATTTCAACTGAAAATAACTGAATTAGGTTTTCTTTGGTGCAAAGTGGAGCGAGGAGAAATGTGGTAAATAACATCATTTATCTATTTCCCTCAGCCATAATCAACTCCAGCCAACTTAAGTTTAAGATTTTCCAAGCCTGAGATGTGTCATAGGTGCAGGGAAATGACATTTAAACCAAATGTTTCTGTGATCTTAGAATTATCCCATGAACAAATGCTTCTTATAATATCTGTCAAAAAACAAAGAAGTAATGGTTCTTAACACATTCTAAAAACACTGCCATACCTATCTGGTGACTAATTAGACAATGAGCCACTGTGCTGAGTTCAGGTTTATACTTTTGGAAGTGCAAAGTTTGGGTTTGCATAAAGATTTAGAGACGGATCCCTGACCAGGTAGCCAGTGAGTGGACAGATAAATGAAGAGATCGATGGTAGCTGGAAACGTCTACTACTCAGTTAATAGCTGGAGGGATGAATGAGTGCACCAGAGCTCATGTCAGAGTCAGTCCCTGCTCTCCACCCAACTGTGGAGAATGTGCTGTCCATTGGCTAGATCCAAGAACTACCATGAAGTGTAAATCATGAAGTAACAGGTGAATTAGTAACTGGAAACATGAAAATCCACAACTACATAGGAAGTTGTCACTCTGTCATGCCTTATGCTAATTGCCTTGAATTCTGTCTGCACACTGAAACCAACGGTAAAGCTTTGGGAGAAATACAGACTTATGGGAAATCAGATATCATTTGTCCAGAGTAACAGTGATATTGGAGCATTTTATAATCAGAGTTAAAACAACAAATGGATTACTCTTTCAATCCCAAAGCATTTCAGACTTCCAAGTTTTACACTTTGGCTCTTTAAAAGCCCAAGTGGGTACTGATTCTCACTCTCTTCCTAACCTGCCTTACTCTTAAGGTTCTTCACTGCAAATAAATAGAATGAGGATACAATCTTGTTGATTGATTATTCTATTTAATATTAATAATAATTTTAATAAATTAGCAGTTAATCCTTAACCAGCTTTATACCAAAATAACCACACAAAGAGACTAGGGTCTGTTTAGTTCATAGCACAATGCTGTGCAATAATTACTCCATCCTAAACCAAGATAGTATAGTTTCCTCCCATTCAGATTTCCCACCTTATACTTGCTTTTTATTCATATCCTAGGTTTGGTTAATTTCTCTTAGTGCTTCCTTGTTTTCTCCTCATGCATCCCTCCTATCCTTCCTGCTCTTTCTCCTCCCCTCACAGGACCAAGATATCCAATACTATTCTTTGTTATTGCTCAACATTAGCTGGTTGGTTTTTATTAGCAACACAGAGAACAATGGGTGATATGTTTACACAAACTTGAGGCAGGAAATACTTAGAATAAACATCCCTAATGCAATGTCTGGATTAAAACCAGATAGTGTCATAGAGAAATCAGCATTTGAGTGAACAAGGGTAAACTCTACACAGTACACAAGGTCATTATGCCAACATACTTTTCTGTTTAAAAGACACAAAAGGGCATGTTAAACATATTAAGTGTCAAAAATTATACATTAATATTAATATTGTTCCTATAGTGACTATTCTGGCACTGTAATATAAATAAGTGGTATCTGCAACATGGAAACAGTTTTGTTAATCTCATCACTTAAATATACTTGAATGAATGCAAACATGGCATGTGATTTTTTAAAAGTTACAAAGTTCTCATATAGATTAGTCCCACAATATATTTGATATATAAATCATGCTGAGGAATATTATTATTTACAATGTATAGAAGAAAACAAGACAAAGAAGTTAAATGACAATAAAATATTTTTAAAAAGATAATTGTAATGGAAGCTTGAATTGCTGCACAATTTCCCATTTTACTATACCGCAAGTATCACAAAATATTTTACACACTGTTGTAATGGAAATCTGCTAATTCTATGTTATATGTAATATTCCTTGAACCGGCACAGATTCTTCTAGGCATATAGAAAACTCAACTCAAGCTAGGTTCAAGCAAAAGGTAGAAAACATCAGCACATACAACTGAGTGGGTAGTTCAAAGGTGTGCCTGAAAACAGTCCTATCTGGATGCAATGGGAAAATCAGATCAATCACACTTGGTATCTCTCTTAGTTCTATTTCCTTTATGGCTTAGCTATAGCTGAAACATTTTTCTCTCATGAACTCAAATGGCTGCCAGAGATTATGGGACTTCCAACTGTATTTGTGACTGTTCAGTTGCAGTAATAAAACACTCACCAAAAGTGACTAAAGTAAGAAAGGGTTTATTTTTGCTTCTGGTTCCAGAAGAAGTTGTGATAATGGTAAGGAAGGCACAGCATCATGACAGGGATAGGAGACTGATCACATTTCCCTCCACACACGTGGGACTGTAACGGCCCAGGGGTACAGAGTATAAAGGTTGAAGAAGTGTCAATCCTGGATGCCTTCAAAACCTGAAGATAGCAGGAGTTGGTTATCCCCCTCCTCAACCTAGTGTCACAAAACTGACTCCCCTACCATCAATCCTAGTAGGAAGTTATTACCCTAACACTGACCAAGTTTCACTCCTTGTTTGACTTTATAAGGTCCCCCACCCTTACTGCCCCCGAGTAGGCAGATGAAGCACCTCACAAGACATCTTCCCAGGCCAACTGTACATGACCACACAAACCTTGCCTCAGAAACCCTGGCCATCTCCCCAGGGCCTATATATCACCACCACACCCTCCACCCACACTACCAATAAACCGAACCAATTATCCGAAGCAGCACACTCACAACCCATTCAGACTCAGCATCGCACTCGCCCTTGCTGCAATGTTTCACCCCATCCAGCCAAACCTGGTGAGCAATGGGCCTGGCTACCCTAAGTGGGAAGCAAACAAGAGGAAGCAGACACATAGGAGAGAGGAAAGAGAGAAGGATGGAGGAAGAGGGAGGAGGGATTGAGGTAGGGAAGGAGAGAGAGAGAGGTAGGGTAAGGCGGGGAGAAGTGAGGCCATAAACTCTCAAAACTCACTCTAGAAACTTACTTCTTCCAGCAAGGCTGAAGCTCCTAAACTTTCTTTATAAGCATTGCAAACAGGCCTACCAAGTGGGACCAAGTGTTCCTGTACATGAACTATGATGGGTATTTCTCATTCGAACCACAGCAAAGGACAATCATATTCAGTCAAAAAGATGTACACGCTATATACAAAACCCTTGCTCTGGAGTTCTGCGTTTGAGGTTTACTGCGATGTGAGTGCCATCACTTAGGGTGTCTGCATTCCTGAGCTAATCCTCGTAGGCAGGGGAATAGGGAATGCTGCTGACTTAGATGTATTTCCCATGGCCACCCTACTTGTGAGCAGATATCCACAAGAACCACAAGAAGGGATAATGGTTAAGAGCTTAGTTTCCGGACAAAAATAGTGATTCTTGTTTCATATGCATCTTTGTTCACAGAAAGCAAAAGTGGATGATATCTTCCTAATCTATGTTTTATAAGAAAGGGTGCCATCTAATGAATCACTCTTTCATCCAGGCAAAAAGACATTATCACACCATTCCTTTTACAAATCTTAGAGTCCTGGCTTTTATTCTAGGACTATGAAGGCATATCAGACCTATTATATGCATTGCTTCACGTTATTGACTATTACAAATTGGCCAGCTAGACACTGAACAATAGATAATTAAAGAAGATGCTAGAAAAAAAATCTGTAAACCCTGAGGACAGAGAGAAAGCTGGTTTTTTTTCCCTGTAAATAAGAGAAAATGTAAGTGGGAAACTAGGGAAAGCAAAACTGCATTTTATTGCAGTAGTATTTATTTATTATTGGATATAACATTTTTCTATTTTACCAATTATATTAGTTAGGGTTTTATTTTATGATAAAAATGCCACAACCAAAAGCAACTTAACGAAGATAAAGGGTTTGTTGTTTTTTTCTGTTTGTTTTTTAGCTTAGGATCCCATAGGGTTAAAAACCTATCTTGCCAGGAAAGACACTGCATACTAGAAAAAGCAGAAAATCACTTGATCACATTCTTATCCAATTGAGAAGCAGAAAGCAAGGAGGGGAAAAAAAAAAAAGAAATGGGGTAAGGTTATGCAAACCCCAGAGCTCCCCTAGTAACGTACTTCCGTCAGTAAGGCTCCACCATGATCTTCCTAAACAGCCCCACCAACTGGGGACCAGATATTCAAATACATGACCCCATGAGTAACACTTCTCAGCTAAACTGCCACACTAATCAATACAATAAAAAAAATTTTTTAAGTACAAGCAGTACTGAAAATGTCAAAAGAAGGTGAGTTTCCCGACACTCAACTGCAAGGGGAAGAAAGCTGCTGATATGTGTATGGTGAAGGCGGGTCTGTGCCCAAAGGTTCTCCAAACAGGACAAAACTCTTAGCTCTGCGAAGTACTGTTTTAATAAAACATGCTTGATCAATAATTAATTCTCATAGAACATTGAAGATTATTTCAAAATGCCAACATCCTTTTAAAAAATAGGACAATTCTATGAAAACATCATCAACATTGGCAATAGTGGCATAACACATTCTAAGAATTGTACATGTAGAAAACTACATGCTAAGAATTGTGGTTTGAGTAATGATTCTCCTCCTAAAAGTCACCAGGCGGGAGTCAGGGAGCTCCCTAACAGTCCTCATTTCTACTCACCAGTCTGTACTACGAAGACGCAATGAAACCTTACAAGCCTCTGTAGGTGCGCTTGGAGCAAATACCAGAACCACTGACACAAGCGCATTTTTGGAGAAGACTAAGAAAACACAAATTTCCATTATTCATGTGGTACTCAGAAGTACCCATGAATATGCTCACTATGTACATTACTCTCTAATTAGTCATAGGACTAATTTCTCTTACCAAGAGCCTTTTTTTATTGTTGTTGTGGTTGTTAATTGTGTTTCTATTGAAACCCTAAGGGCAACAGAGAAACTGTTTTTAGGAGAAAAAAGGGTTTTATTTATTTTTGTTCTCCTTCCCCCAGGAAGTTTCTTTTTTTTTTTTTTTTAATTATTTATGGGATCTATATTTTCTTTCAAATCAAATTCCATTATAATTGACAGACCTACATATCTATATAACCTATATATCTATTGATACAAAATTATCACTCCGGAAATGTGCCTGAGAATCTGTCAAACTACCACTTCCCACCTTCCCATCCCACCCTACTCTATAAACTATATTAGTATAATTGGTTGGCTACTTTTCGCTGATGAGTCAGATCTCATGCTTATTTATTTTTCTGGTGGTGAGCATTTGTGCTGTTTTCTGTTTGTAGATGTTTATAACCAAAGCTGCTTTGTACTAGTGGTTTGAGGATATATAACATATATTAGATAATTAAGAGTAAGAAGGGTGGAAGAAAGTGAGGGTAGACAGTAACTATGTAAGAACTTTCCAATGAGTATTCCACGGTTTTACCATGTTGCGTTCCCACCAGCCATGAGAGTTCCAGTTCCAGCTCTGAAACCATTTCAACACTTGATAGTGCCAATTTCTTTTTAACTTCATACCATTATTTACAGTCTCATTTTCAGATTTGTCATAACTAATATTGATGACATCGTCTCACCTCCTTTATAAAGCATACATTCACATATTTTGCCATTTTAAATATTTAGAGGTTATACTTCTGAGATTTAGGTATAGTTTATACAGCCCAATACACGCCTGTAGTCTAAAATTATTAGTGTATATCAATAGCTGTAAATGTTGCCATGTGTGGCCTGTATGTTCATTTATTGATAAACGTAAAATGTTCAAATGTAATTTTGATTCCAAATTTATTTTTAATATATTTTGTTAATTATTCATATTACATCTCAAATGTTATCCCATCCCTTGTATCCTCCCATCCTCGCCCCCCCCCCATTTTCCCCTTACTCTCCTCTCCTATGACTGTGACTGAGGGGGACCTCCTCCCCTTGTATATGCTCATAGGGTATCAAGTCTCTTCTTGGTAACTGCTATCCTTCCTCTGAGTGCTACCAGGCCTCCCCATCCAGGGGACGTGGTCAAATATGGGGCACCAGAGTTCGTGTGAAAGTCAGACCCCACTCTCCACTCAACTGTGAAGAATGTCCTGTCCGTTGACTAGATCTGTGTAGGGGTTCGAAGTTTACTGCATGTATTGTCCTTGGCTGGTGCCATAGATTGAGCAGGACCCCTGGGCCCAGATCCGCCCATCATAATGTTCTTCTTGTAGGTTTTTGGGACCCTTTGGATCCTTCTATTTTCCCATTCTCCCATGCTTCTCTCACCTAGGGTCCAAATAGGATGTCCTCCCCTCTGTCCCACTTTCCTGGTAAGTGAAGACTTTTATGGGACATGCCCCTTGGGCTAGTATCCAGATATGAGTGAATATATACCATTTTACTCTTTCTGCTTCTGGGTTAACTCACTCATTATGATCTTTTCTTGTTCTGAGATTCCATCTTACACCCATCAGAATGGCTAAGATCAAAAATTCAAGTGACACCACATGCTGGCGAGGATGTGAAGAGAGAGGAACACTCCTTCATTGCTGGTGGGAATGCAAACTAGTACAGCCACTTGGGAAATATATCTGGCACTATCTCAGAAAACTGGGAATAAGGCTTCCTCAAGACCCAGCTATTCCACTCCTTGGAATATACCCAGAAGATGCGCCAGCATACAAAAGGGACATTTGCTCAACCATGTTCATAGCAGCCTTATTCATAATAGCCAGAACATGGAAACAGCCTAAGTGTCCCTCAGTAGAAGAATAGATAAAGAAACTGTGGTATATTTACACTATGGAATACTACTCAGCTATTAAAAACAAGGAATTCCTGAAATTTGTGGACAAATTTATTCCAAATTTAAATTTATTAAAGCTTGTTGAATACCCAGTAGTAGTGAACACTTAAGGGGCATTTAGAAGGAAGACATATTCTGTTGTGTTAGAGTTTTTGTTCTATGATGACAATGCATACAATGGCCCAAATCTTCACTGAACTTCCTCTATTACTATAGCCACAGACAGAAGAAAACTTTAAACATCTTTATCTTGACAGAGCTACTTTCAACTTTAGTTCTATAAATTGTATCTTCATATATTTTGAGTGTTTCTATGTGGTTCAGCATCATTTAGGATTGTGCTATGAATATTTGTATTCTCCCCAAATTCCTCTTTTGAATTTACTCATGAAGGTGATATGTTAGAAGATGAGAGGCTCTGGGAAGAAGCTACAGAGTTTTTATTGTCTGATCACCCATTAACTGATAATATTTTACCTTTCCAATCTCAATTCCTTTGATTAATTTCAAGTTGCAACTTCCTCATCTAGAACTTACAGTGCGATACTAATACATGAACTTTTATATTAGATGATTTTTGTATACTAACCACTATTGTTATGCTAAATACTTTGTATATAGTCATGATATATAATATTTTTAACATATTGCTGGATTCAGGATGTTAGTGCCTCACTCAAGAATTTTGGAACCATATGCTCAAAGGACTTTATCCTGTAGCTTTCTTTTATTCTTTTTTTCTTCTCCTGTGATATCACTTGCTTTAGCTTCTGAATAGTACACTCAGAATTCTGGAAGACTTTTAAGACTTTGTTAGAAGGTTTTTGATTCGACATCTTTGATGTGGGTCTTTTCATATTTCCTGTTAAGTAAATTTTGGAAATTTGCAGGACGCTACGAATCTCTCTGTTCCATCTAGGTTGTCTCTTGCACTGACATCCAGTGGCCCAGAGTATTGTATACTTCCTGTTTCTGTAAGGTTGACATCACTGTTTCTTTGGTCATTTCTTGATTTGAGAGAGTTGCATCCTTGACCATTCATTCATTTTATAGTTTACTCCTGAGACACATAGAGTAGAATAACACAGATAAGGAGTTTTATGATTCATAGAACAGAAACTTTAAGATAGTAAGAGTTGTTTAGGTGTTATTATTCTACAGTTTGGGACAAGTTTTCATGCAGCAATTTTTAAAATTATTCTTTCATATATTGCATCCATACTACAGTTTCCCTCCCATCCTCTTTTCACAGTCCTGCCTCACCTCCTTCCTTTCCTCACCCCTAACTACTCCTCCTCCATTTCCCTTCAGAAAAGGACAGGACTCCTGGAGATATCAACCAAACAGGCCATATCAAGTTACAATAAGACTAGGCAGCTTCCCTCATATTAAGGCTGGATGAGTCAACCCAGTGGGAGGAAAAGGGTCTCAAAAGAGACAGAGACAGCCACTGCTCCCAGAAGTTCCTGTCATCCATTCCTTTTGGGTTCACTCATTTCCTTTTGTTCTAGAGATTGCCAGTATGCTGTTAAGTTGCTCATATGACATCTATCCAATTTCTTTATGAAAGCACTTGGTGAATTTGAAAGAAAATTTCAATTTTCTTGTATCTGTTGAGACTTGCTTTGTAACCAGTACATGGTTAGTTTTGTAGAAAATTCCATGAGGTGCTGAGAATAAGGTTTACTCTTTTGTGTTTGGGTGAAATGTTCTGAAGATATCTATTAGGTCCATTTGAGTCATAACGTCTATTAGCTCCATTATTTTTCTGTTTAGCTTTTATCTGGATGACCTGTCCATTGGTGAGAGTGGAGTATTGAAGCCTTTCACTATTAATTTATGGTGTTCAATATTTTAATTTAAGCATTAGTAATGTTTATTTTACAGATGTGAGTTGCCTTGCATTGGAGGCATACGTGTCCAAACTGGAGATGTCATCTTGGTGGATTTTTCCTTTGAGAAGTATGAAGTGTCCTTCCCAGTCTCTTTTGGTTAATTTTTGTTGAAAGTATATTTTGTTAGGTATTAGGATAGCCACATTAGCTTGATTCTTGGGTCCATTTGCTTGGAAAATCTTTTTCCAACCCTTTATTATGACATGATGTCTATCTTTGATATTAAGGTGTGTTTCTTGTATGCAGCAGAATGATGGATCCTGTTTTCACATCCATTCTGTTAGCCTGTGTCTTTTTATTGGAGAATTGAGTCCATTGATATAGAGAGACATTAATGTCCAGTGATTGTTAATTTCTGTTATTGTTGTTATTGGTGTGTGTGTGTGTGTGTATGTGTGTGTGTGTGTGTGTGTGTGTGTGTGTGTGTGCACATGCACACACACATACACATACTTCCCTTCTTTTGATTTTGGTGGTATGAGACTATTTTTTCTGTTTTCATGGTGGAGTTAACCTTTTGGCATAGAGTTTTCCTTTTAGTATCTTCTTCAGGGCTGGATTTGTGGGTAGATATTGCTTGAATTGACTTTGTCATGGACTATCTTCCTTTTTCCATCTATGGTAGTTAGAAGTTTTTAGGGGTATATTAGTCTGGGCTTCCATGCGTGATCTCTGAGAGACTCAAGACATCTATTCAGGCTATTCTAGTTTCTAGAGTCTCCATTGAAAATGCAGGTGTAATTCTGATGTGTCTTTACATGTTACATGGCCCTTTTTCCTTGCAGCTTTTAATATTCATTCTTTCCTCTGTATGTATAATGTCTTGATTATTATGTTGCAGAACTTTCTTTTCTAGTTAAGCCTATTTGGTGTTCTGTAGGCTTCTTGTGCTTTAGTATGGATCTCCTGTCTTATATTAGGAAAAATTTCTTCTATGTTTTTGTTCAAAATATTTTCTGGGCCTTTGAGATGGGACTCTTCTTCTGTTACTTTTGACTGACATGGTCTGCACTTGAACATTGGATTTCTGCCTGTCTATTGGTGGGGGCATGGCAGCAATGGGGGTGCAGTTGGTGATTTAGAGTGGTGTCAGAAGCTTAGGTCATTGCTCTCCAAACTAGGGGAGTGGGCATATTTTTAAGTTACTAGTATTAGCATTATTATTAGTAGTAGTATTGTTATTATTTTATATGTATGAATATTTTGCCTACACTTATGCCTGTGTACCACTGTGCATGTCTGGTACACAAGGAGACAAAAAGAGGGCCTTGAATTCCCTGGAACAGTCATTACGTTTTCATATGACCATATTAGTACTGGGAATAAAACTTGGGTCCTCTAGAAAAGCAGCAGGTGTTCTTAACCACTGAGATATCTCTCTGGCCTCAGTAATATAACATCTTCTTATATATTTTTCTTTGTGTTTATTTGATTTTTTAAATATATTACATTTTCATGTCTCACTCATCCAAAATCTGGGTGATATTCCTAATGTTACAATCTTAATTGTTTTGCTTATTTGTGTTAAAACTAAATTGTCCATATCTATTATCAAATATAATACTATGTATGAAATTCCAAAGCTATAAATATTGCTTATATTCATTTTCTATAAATTTTCTTCTAATATTTGATCATTTAAAATTCTTTTGTCATAAATATTATTTTTTGAAGGTTGATATCTTCCTACTTAGGACAGAGCTATATGATGGGTGAGTTTAGTAAACTTATTGAAGGCAACAAAGCTGAAGCTTCAAGAGGTATCTTGAAAAAAAATTACATTTCATATAGCAATACACACAGGGATTTTGTGTTTCTACGAGTCTGTTTCTTACCAGTTTGACTCCTGGAAAGTTAACCATGCTGCCGAGGATGGCTATATACCCAAGTCTGTTTAGGTACACCAATTGGATTTGATCTCATTTTTAAAATTATGTGAATAGGTTACTGGAGGGCAGGTCTTGGAGGAAATGTAAAATGAAAGGTGAATATTATTAAAATATGTTGTATGAAACTTTCAAAGAACTAATAAAAAGTTAAAAGCATTTGAAAGAAGACAGTAATTATCTACAGTAAAATAAATTAACTATTGCAAGCCAGTGCAGATATAATTTTACTAGCAGTTTTCACCATCTGATGTAGAACATGAGAGATGAAACTTCTATGATGCTCTTTGAAAAGACTTCCATGACAGTATCATACATCATATCTCTAGTTGTTGAAGATATTGAAGATAGCAATAACAGAAAACCATCTGCTTGACTAAACTTTATCCCATTACTGCATTTTTAACCAAAACTACTAAATTAGTGAAATTTATTCTTATATTTTTAATAATTTAATTCAGAAAATTTAAGTATAGAATAATTTATCTTGAATAAGTCAAATTTACATGCAATGCTGAATGAAAATTTAAAAATAATTAACACTACAACTCTTTACAGAAATAGGATACTGCTGTAGGTGAGTAAAAAATACACAAAAGAAAAATTAACACAATACTTAATTTTCAAAACTGTATGCTTGCAAATAATCATGTATAATGGAAAATGATAAAGTATTTCCCACCAAGCCCAGGAAGGCATAAAATCTATGATTTTTTTTTTTTTTTTGAGACATGGTTTCTCTGTGTAGACTACCATGTCTTTAAAACAAAATTATAAAGGAAAATGAGTTCGCCATGGCCATCGCAAAATAAAGGGTCCCTAATGCTCAGCAGCTTATGGCCACACGATACTTATACTAGGAATGTCTTATATGCTTTAATACTTAAATAGGTATGTTTACTATTGTCTCAAAACTGCACATATGTATGTACCTAATTTTCTTTGCTATGTTGTATTTGAAGTTAAAACATTGAGAATGGGTGTTTGCCTAGAAATAGATTTTAGAACTAAAGTAAGTCTTGAGATAAAACTTAAGAAGTCTAATTAATGTTTGAAGGTTGACAGTGGGGAAAGTGCTGACAAAGCCAAGGAGAAGCAATTAAAGGAAATAATTAGAAATGCAACAGTGTCACACGCCAGGGAGTTTTTTTTTTAAATGTATTCAAGAAGTGCTGGTTAACTTCCTCTAAAGCCACTAAGTTTCTGAAAGATTTCTATTGGAATTCTAAAAGAGGCTTTTTCAAAGGTCTGTTTCCCTCCATCCTGTTGTAACTGGTATTCTAGAAAGGTCCAATTAAGGAAAGTGGCTTCAATAGAATTAATGTGGGGACTTTTAGAGCCCAGACCCCCAATTCTTCTACCAGTAGTCTCTACACAGTAGAAATCTTGTGTCTCTAGGATAATGACTTTCTGTTCAGATTCAAAACTGTAAAAACTAGGTAGAATAGCTACAGTGGGTGGATTTGGATGTGGTTTTTTTTTTTTGTTTGTTTGTTTTTTGTTTTGTTTTTTTGTCACGTGTCTGATACTGGCTCCTGAATGCTGTAATTGTAAATGTCAGTATTCCAGGAGACAAAACACCTCTTTTCACTGCTTGGAATCCATTCTCCTAATTTATCCTTTCAATGTGGATGTCTGGGCATTTAGAAAAATTCACATTTAGGAGCTCTGGGCAAAACATCACACACATTAAATGCTGAAAATGCTACTAAAACATCTGCTTCCCCAAGTCCTTTCTGTATTTTGTTATTTCTAAGTGACTTGTAGGATCACTTCTTTCTGTTCTACTTATTTGTTTACCACTGTTCATCATCTAGAGTTTATTAAAATCATACACTAACCCAAGGTAGCTTGTTACTAATGCCCTGTTTTTCTACAGCTTCTAATATTTGAATAGCTCTGCAAGCCAAAACATAAAAGATGGCCTCTGTCAAACAAATTTTGAAACATGAGAAGCCTGGAAGGAATGTGATGAGGCTAAGATTGCTTTAGTGAGTAAAAGAGCTTGTTCCCCCGCCTGGTGTCCTGAGTCTGAGCTCTGAGACCCACAAAAATAGAAGGCAAGAACCTAGTCCTATAAGCTGTTCTTTGTCCTCCACATGAGTGCTTTGGCACATAAACTGTTATAGGCATGAACCCATGCACATACACGAAAGTAAGTAAGTAAGTAAGTAAACAAATAAGTAAATATAATAACATTTTAAATGGAAAAGCAGCTCAAACCCTTTCCTCTCCAGAGAATACAAATGATTTACATAATATAAAAAGCTCAAGAAAGCTTGTAGCAGAGTTTGGGTAATTTGAGAGACCTGAGCATAGGAAGTTTAAACGGAAGGAGGAGGTGGCTCTGTTGAGGCAGACTATGCTGGTGGTTGTTTACAAACCCTGACACTTACCGGAAAGGGAGATGTTATAGGAAAGACATAAACCAAAAGCTGGAACCAGTCACTCAATGTAAGACCCAAAATGTAAACCAAATGGGAACGATCGGGTGAGATTTCATGAAAACCATTTAGGAAGGTAGGAAAATGTAGTACATTTCAGAAAAATACCCCTGAAAATATTTGTTAGTGTTTGCTTGTGTTTTAGTTTTACTAAGAACTTCTCAGTACTCAGCAGAGTTAAAATGATGAGGCATTCCTGTTCCAGAGGAGCTGGACCCTGTGAGCTCATGAGTTTCATTAGCGGAATCTTTCCTTGGTTATTTCTGTCTTGTTTTTCAAATGGGATACTGAATAACCACTACTGGCTTACACCCACACAGAGTCTAATTTAACAGTTTGCTTTTCTTGTTTGTGTCTATAAATATGTTATATTCAGTGACATCTTCAATGAAATTTGTGCTTCAGACATAAAACTGTTGAGTTCCTTTAGACAGTTGGTTAGTTGACAAGATTAATGAGGGCGATAAAAGTGGTGTCTTTGCACTAGATACAATCTATTTTAGTGTATTTAGTGTAGAGGTAAGTTTAATTTTAATGTAAAATAATTTGTTACTAAACATACAACAAGTATTTATGATCTTGCCACTTTAAATGTTATAATTTTAATTTTGATACATTTTTATGTTACTCTATCTTTTCATATATTCTTCAAAATTCTAATAATGCTATATTCAAAGTTTATTCTGTTTTTCATGTAATAATATTATGATAAAACTGCCTCCACTTTTTGTTGTGGCAAACTTAATATAAAATTATTGTGGTGATAACTTAATATGAGACATTTCACATTAATTTTTTAAATTACATAAGTACCCATCTACTGAATATAGCAATGATGGATTCAATATTTCACACATGAATGGTGTTTGGGATAGGTATATTTTTCAAAACCATATAACATGATTACCCAACTTGTTTTATAATACTAAAGCTTTTAAAAAGCTTTTGTGATAATGAATTATCATAACTGACTCACTGGATTTACTCTACCATGACAATAGCAATACACATGACCTTTCTGGTTTCAGATTGAACTCTTAAAGATCTGTCTGACAATCCATTTTAATGATGCTAATACTTGGCCTTGGCTCATGAGACTTATTAACTAAACCCTATATTTCTCTAATGTGCAATCAGTGCCTTTAACATACAGAACAAGGTACTCCTAATTGATCTTTTATAAAAGAGAAACTTTGTCAGCAAGCCTGTAGCCTTGAGAAATCAGAAGGGTATTCTATTTCTTTTTTTTTTTTTTTTTACTTTTTTTTTTTTATTAATTTATTCTTGTTACATCTCAATGTTTATCCCATCCCTTGTATCCTCCCATTCCCCCCCACCCCCATTTTCCCATTATTCCCCTCCCCTATGACTGTTCCTGAGGGGGATTACCTCCCCCTGTATATTCTCAAAGGGTATCAAGTCTCTTCTTAACCATTATGACATCATTCTTTTAAAAAGCATCAACAATATCATCATGGCTTAGAGTTGGTGAAATTGATTAGAATTACTTCTTTAAATGCAACTTGAAATTTTAGGAAGAAAACCAATACTCATAAAAATTGCTTAAAAGGCATAAATGATTTTTAATCAATGGAAAGAATAAATATAAACACACTAATAATTGTGTAGAAGTCTAGCATAAACAATGAAAATGTAATGTCATTTGTCATGTGACCTAAATTATAAACCAAATACTTAATTCCCAAGCAGATGTGACTGGCTATATATAAATATAAAACATGCTATCATAGAACAGTAATTCATGGTAAGTTCCAGCAGAAAAAAAATAAGGTTAGCTATGTCAGCTAACCTCTTCTTAGTGAATAACTGTCCATAATACCAGTGATAAAATCCCAACCAAATGCACTCATAGCTACACTGTTTTTCCTCCACATAGACAATGAAATGGTGAACAGCTGTTTCCTAGGAAGAGTAGGCAAGATTTTAAAAAAAAAAAGGGGGGGGGACAACTGGAGGATATGAGTATCCAGAATGTTCTAAAAAAGCTTGTGGGTCATAAGCTTCATGCCACAAATTCTACTGATTTATGTTTCTGAGGCTCAAAATATCTCACAAAGCCCTTCATGCTGCATGCCTGACTGAGTAACATGGTCACTACATAGTTTCATGATAATCTTTGATCATCCCAGGGTTAGTGTCAAAGGGTAAGAGAAGGTGACAAGTCTTATGCAAAGCATGGGAAGTCTCACAAAGGTGTGCTGACAAACCTTCACTGGTGACTCAAAACGCTTCAAGAGAAGATGAGCTTTCTAATTTTATAATAACTGATGAGAACTGCAATGTTTAAAAAATATTGGTAAAACACTGAATTCTCCTTGAGGAAAATTTATGATTAATACAAACGGACTTACTGGAAAACATCTAAAATATTCCAATACCAAGACCTCAGATGAATTAGATCAGCATTTCTGGGAAGAGAGACCCAGCAAATGATACTTTCCTCCAACCTGTAAGGAATTGAAATTATTTATAGCAAGGAATATAAGCAATTCTGAACCTTTCTTTTTAATTGGTTTATTTTTAAATCTTAAACATGTATATATTATATGTTGAGTGTTAACTTCCCCTTTGTCTCCTTTCTCCCAAAACTCATTAGTCCATTTTGACATCCAAGACAACTTTACTTCTGATTTCATGTCATATTTACACATACAATTATATGTATCTATATAAAATCTAGCAATCACTGGAGAAACAATACCAAGGAATTCAATTCTCAACATGAACATAAAAGCTTGCAACTGTCCATAACTGCAATTCCAGAGACTTCAATGCCTCCACACACACACACACACACACACACACATATATATATATCAAATTAAATATATTATATATAAATTACAAATAATCTTTATATTACATACCCATATATATTTAAAACATAAAAAGCATTGCCATACAAATACATACAAATGTAACATGTTGACTTGGAGTCCTTTGGGTAAATTCTCAAGAATGATATACCTGGGTCACATGGAAGATCTATTTTTTATTTTCTCAGAACTTCCATACTGACCTGTATAGTAGCTGAATCCTTTTCATCTACATGCTTTCCAGTATTTTGGTGATTTTGGGGGGGATAAGGACTAACATTCTGATTAGGGTGAAATAGAATCTCAAGGGTGTTTTTATGTCCGTTTATCTGAAGGTTTTTTTCATGGTCGTTTTTCTGAAGATAAGTTCATTTAATTTAATTTAATTTAATTTTTATTTAAATAATGTATTCAGATTATATCTCAATTTTTATCCTTCACTTGTAACTTCCCATTTCCTACTCCCTCCCTCTTTCACCGTAATCCCCTCCCCTAGGTCTGTGACAGAAGGAGACTTCCTTCTCCATCATGTGATCACAAGCTATCAGGTCTTATGCTGGTAGCCTGCTTACCCTTCCTCTGAGTGCCACCAGGTCTCCTCAACAAGGGAAAGTGGTCAAATAGATGGCACCAGAGTTCATGTCAGAGTCATTCCCTGCTCTCCACACAACTGTGGAAGATATGCTATCCATTGGATAGATCTGAATAGGGGTTCTAGGACTACTGCATGTGTTGTCCTTGGTTGGTACAGTAGTTTGACAGAGCCTCCCCTGGGTCCAGTTCCACCAACTGTGATGGTCTTCTTGTAGGTTTCTAGGACCCTCTGGGTCCTTCTATTTCCCCATTCTCCCATACCTCTCTCACCTGGAGTCCCAGTAGGAAGTCCCAGGATCTATCCCAATCTCCTACTAAGTGAAGACTTTCAGGGGACATCCCTGTTGGCCTAGTGTCCAATTATAGCTGAGTTCATACCATGTGTATCTTTCTGGGACCGAATTGACTCACTAAGGATGATCATGTATAGTTCCATCCAGTTGCCTGAAAATTTCAGGATTTCCTTGTTTTTAATAGCTGAGTAGTATTCCATAGGGTAAATGTACCACAGTTTCTTTATCCATTCTTTGACTGAGGGACATCTAGGTTGTTTCCAAATTCTGGCTATTACGAATAAGGCTGCTATGAACATGGTTGAGCACATGCCCTTGTTGTCTGGTGGAACATATTTTGGGTGTATTCCAAGGAGTAGAACAACTGGGTCTTGAGGTAGCCCTATTCCTAGTTTTCTGAGAAAGTGCCAGACTGATTTCCAAAGTGGTTGTACAAATTTGCACTCCCACCAGCAATGAAAGAGTGTTCCTCTTTCTCCACATTCTCGACAGCATGTGCTGTCATTTGAGTTTTTGATCTTAGCCATTCTGATTGATATAACATAGAATCTCAGAGTCATTTTGATTTGTATTTCTCTAATGACTAAGGACATTGAGTATTTCTTTAAGTGATTCTCAGCCATTTGATATTCCTCTGTTGAGAATTTTCTATTTAATTCTGAGTCCTGTTTCTTAATTGGGTTATTTGGTTTGGTGGTATTTAATTTCTTGAGCTCTTTATATATTTTGAATATTAGTACTTTGTCGTATGTAGGGTTGGTGAAGAGCTTTTCCCAGTCTGTAGGCTGTCGCTTTGTTCTTTTGACAGTGTATAGAGAGAAACTCAAGGAAATTCCTCTAAAATCAAGGACCAGACAAGGCTGCCCATTTTCTCCATATCTCTTCAATATAGTTCTTAAGGCTCTAGCCAGAGCAGTAAGACAACAAAAGGAGATCAAGAGGATACAAATGGGAAAGGAGGAAGCCAAATATGCCTATTCACAGATGATATGATAGTGTACATACGTGACTCCCCAAATTCTACCAGAGAAATGTGACAGCTGATAAACACCTTCTGCAAAGTGGCTGAATGCAAAATTAACTCAAATAAATCAGTAGCCTTCCTGTATAAAAACGACAATTGTGCTGACAAAGAAATTAGGGAAACTATACCTTCCATCATAGCCACAAGCAACATAAAATATCTAGGGGTAACTCTAACCAAGCAAGTGAAGGATTTGTTTGAAAAAACTTCAAATCTCTGAAGAAGGAGATTGAAGATAACATCAGAAGATGGAAAGATCTCCCTTTTTCTTGGACCATAAGAATTAACATAGTAAAAATGGTCATCTTATCAAAAGCAATTTACAAATTCAATGTAATCCCTAGCAAAATACATACACAATTTTTAAAGACATTGAAAGATCAGTTCTCACCTTCATGTGGAATAACAAAAAATCCAGAGTAGCTAAACCAATCCTGGACAATAAGAGATCCTCCAGAGGACTCCCCATACTTGATCTCAAGCTGTGCTATAGAGCAACAGTAATTAACGCATCATGGTACTAACATAGCAATAGGCAGGTTGAACAATGGAATCAAGTCAAAGATCCAGAAATGAACCCACACACCTCTAGACACTTGATTTTTGACAAAGAAGCCAAATCTATTAAATGGAAAAAGAATAGAATCTTCAACAAATGGTGCTGGTCGAACTTGTTGTCTACATGTAGCAAAATGCAAATAGATCCATGTTTATCACCCTGCACAAAACTAAATTTAAAGTGTATTAAAGCCCTCAACATAAAACCAGACACACTAAATCTGTTAGAAGAAAAAGTGGGCAAGAGCCTGGAACTCATTGGCGCAGGAGACAACTTCCTGAACAGAACACCAACAGCCCAGGCTCTAAAGTCAACAATTTATAAATGGGACCTCATAAGGTTGAGAAGCTTCTGTAAGACAGAAGACACTGTCAACAGGGCATTTTTTTTTCATGTTTAGTGACAATTTGTATTATGTCTTTTGAGAACTACCTGCTTCATTAGCCCATTTATGGATTGGGTTGATTTCTTGTTCTTTAGTCTTTTGAGTATTTATACACTCTGAAATATAGATATTAATTCTCTGCCAGATGTAAAGCAAGATGTTCTGTCTCTTTTATAAACTGTTTCATTAGCAGTACAGACACTTTTAAATTTCATAAAGTCCCATTCATCTCTTGTATTTATTGCCTTAGAAATTGGTGTTCTATTAAAAGACTTTGCCTATGCTTGCATCTTAAAGTATTTTTCTCTACATTCTACACTAATGGTTTCAGACTTTGGGGTTTTACATTAAGATCTTTAATCAATTTTGAGTTGATGTTACACTAAAATCAATGCAAGGTGAGAGATAGGCATCTAGCTTATTCTTCTGAATGTGGATATGCAATTCCCCAAAGACCATTTGATGAATGGACTGACATTTCTCCAATGTGTATTTTTGGTTTGTTGTCAAAATTCCAGTTGACTGTACCAGAATGAATATATATCTGGGTATTCTAGTCTAGTATATTGATCTACGTTTATGCTTTTGTGTCAGCACTGTGCTATTTTTGTTACTGTGGCTCTATAATAAGGCATAAAATCAAGTTTGGTGAGTGATAACTCCAGCTTTCTTATTTCACTTAGGGTTGTTTTAGCTATGCGGTCTTCTGTTATTCCATATGGTTTTAAAATAATTTTTTATCATTACTTTTTTCCATTATTGTATGTTGAACTATTTCTGCATCTCTGAAAATAAGCCAACTGGAGAACTGGTCATTTTATTGTATTCTTGAATTTTGTTTAGAAGTATTTTATTGAAAGACTTTACAGCTATGCTTATTGAGTAGATTTGCCTATACATTTCTTCTCCTTTGTAGTGTTCTTAATCTGATCTTGGTATCACATTATTGCTAACTTTTAAAGAGTAGTCTTTGGTAGTGTTCCTTCCTCTTTGACTTTCAGGACTTTTTGAGAGGGATTGGCATAAGTTCATCATTAAAGGGCTGGTATAATGTAGTACTAAATATATATGGGCCTTGACTATTTACAGGTCCAGTTACCTATAGTGGACCCACTCTGTTTAATCTCTTACAGATTTAGTGTGGCTGGTTTTATGTTGAGGGCTTTAATACACTTTAAATTTAGTTTTGTGCAGGGTGATAAACATGGATCTATTTGCATTTTGCTACATGTAGACAACAAGTTCGACCAGCACCATTTGTTGAAGATTCTATCCTTTTTCCATTTAATAGATTTGGCTTCTTTGTCAAAAATCAAGTGTCTAGAGGTGTGTGGGCTTAATTCTGGGTCTTCAGTTCAATTTCATTGTTCAATCAGCATATTGCTATGCCAGTACTATACTGTTTTAATTACTGTTGCTCTATAGTACAGCTTGAGATCAGGTATGGGGAGTCCTCTGGAGGATCTTTTATTGTACAGAGATGGTTTAGCTACTCTGGGTTTTTTGTCTGTTTGTTTTTTTGCCCAAATGAAGCTGAGAATTGATCTTTCAATGTCTTAAAAAATTGTTTAGGTATTTTGATAAGGATTGCATTGAATCTGTAGATTGCTTTTACTAAGATGGCCATATTTACTATGTGGATTCTCAGGATCCACAAGCATGGGAGATCTTTCTATCATCTAATATTGTCTACAATTTCTTTCCTTGGAAACCTGAAGTTTTTTTCATACAAGACTTTCATTTGCTTTGTTAGAGTTAAACCAAGATACTTTACATTATTTGTGGCTATTATGAATGGTGTATTGTCCCTAATTACTTTCTCAGACCATTAGTCATTTGTATAAGGAGGGCTATTGTTTTTTTGTTTTTTTTTTTTTTTTTTTAGTTGATTTTGTATCCAGCCACTTTGCTGAAGGTGTTTATCAGTTATAGGATTTCCTTGGTAGAGTTTTTTTTATGATATTCATATATACTATCATATCATCTGCGAATAGTGATATTTTGACTTCTTCCTTTCCAATTTGTATTCCCTTGATATCTGTTAGTTGTCTTATTGCTCTAGCTAGGATTTAAAGTGCTATATTGAAGAGATATGGAAAGAGTGGACAGCATTGTCATGTCCCTGATTTCAGTGGAATTGATTTAAGTTTCTCTCCATTTATTTTGATGTTGGCTATGTGCTTGTTGTATATGTATGTATATTGCCCTTGCTATATTTAGATAGGTGCCTGTATCCCTGATCTCTCCAAGACTTTTAACATGAGTTGGTGTTGGCTTTTCTCAAGTGCTTTTTTTTAGCATCTAAGAAGATGATGATGTGCTTTCAGTTTGTTTATATGATGGATTATGTTGATGGATGGATTTCCATGTATTGAACCACCCTCGCATGCCTGGGATGAATCCTACATGGTCACCATGAATGTTATTGACCCTTTCTCCCATAGTCTTGACCACATTCCCAATAAGACCTTTCTACTTTCAATACACCTACACATACTTTATACCACATGTATTTCACTATCCTCTCTCACACCTTTAAGACTTCCTTACTGGGTAGCATTCATAGTATAAGAAGATATGGTGAAGGGTTTTTTTTAAATAAACATTATGAGTGATCTTACCCATGTGTGGACACTGAATGTCTATAATACTATCTATAGGCAAAATATTTCCATTGGTACAATAGTGGCATCACTCTTTGTGTAGTAACCAACCAGCCAACAGCTTTCTGATAATATTTGAAAACATATCCATGGGTTTAATGCAAGGTACTGTAATCCTGGACCAAAGCCTATACCTGAGAGGTCACTGATCCTATAATTGTTTCCATTACTGATATATTTGTAAATGGTGTCTAGTCAAATTGACTCTAAATGTTTATAGCCATGGAATTGTGTTAGCCTCATCCTATGCCATAAAGGCTTGTTTTCACATTTGTTGATATTTAAAGCAGAAACTCATAACTGGTTAATGTACTGAAAATAAATTTTTGAGTGTTCAGCTCTAATCTGTATATTTATGACACTGTCTCTACAGCTAAGGAAACATTGTGGAAAAAAGTGAAGAAAATTTGTTAAAAGTAGGAAAATGTGGAGGGGTGCTATAAAATGTACTAATTGGACATGGCATGGGTCATTTCAATGAGAAATACACAGCAGCTGTGGCTCTCACGCAAGACTAACACACAAATAAGTAATGACAGGAGGAGGGCTACTAATCCAGAAGGAGAGGTCAGTCAGAGTGAAAGAGAGATAAGAGAGAGTACTGAGGTGAATATGTTCACAGCACATTGCATGCATGTGTGAACTTATTAAAAAAGCAAAGGAAAATAAAACAATTTGTATATAACCCAAAACAATCAACATAGTCAATGAAAATAAGATCAAACTTCTAATAATATGTTCACAATTTTTCCAATCATGGAAATCATATTAAAACTTCCAATCCTCCAAGTTTCTAATATAACGTTAAGTAAAAAGAACAAACTTCCAGAGAGGGACCAACCAAAATAAAGTCAGTATGAAATGTCATAACATGACCTGATACTTTGCATACTAAAACTATATATATATATGCATAATTTCATGCATCTATGTATGTATGTTTGTATGTATACAGATATATATATATGTTTTACCTAAATATTAACTGTGATACACCAACCTAGCTCTTTCTTTTTTTTTTTTTTTTACTTTTTTTTCTCTTTTATTTTTTTTATTTTATTTATTTATTTATTTATTCTTGTTACACCTCAATGGTTATTCCACCCCTTGTATCCTCCCATTCTTCCTTCCCTCCCATTTTCCCCTTATTCCCCTCCGCTATGACTGTTCCTGAGGGGGATTACTTCCCCCTGTATATACTCATAGGGTATCAAGTCTCTTCTTGGCAACCTGCTGTCCTTCCTCTGAGTGCCACCAGGTCTACCCCTCCAGGGAACATGGTCAAATGTGAAGCACCAGAGTATGTGAGAAAGTCATATCCCACTCTCCACTCAACTGTGGAGAATGTTCTGACCATTGGCTAGATCTGGGTGGAGGTTTAAAGTTTACCGTCTGTATTGTCCTTGGCTGGTGCCTTAGTTTGAGTGGGTCCCCTGGGCCCAAATCTGCCTACTTGTAGGTTTCTAGGACCCTCTGGATCCTTCTACTTTGCTATTCTCCCATGCTTCTCTCATCTAGAGTCCCAATAAGATGTCCTCCCCTCTGTCCCAGTTTCCTGGTAAGTGAAGGCTTTCGTGGGACATGCCCCTTGGGCTAGTATGCAGATATAAGTGAGTATATACCATTTGATTCTTTCTGCTTCTGGGTTAACTCACTCATTATGATCATTTCTAGCTCAATCCATTTATCCACAAATTTTGGGAATTCCTTGTTTTTAATAGCTGAGTAGTATTCCATAGTGTATATGTACCACAGTTTCTTTATCCACTCTTCTACTGAGGGACACTTAGGCTGTTTCCATGTTCTGGCTATTATGAATAAGGCTGCTATGAACATGGTTGAGCAAATTTTCTTGTTGTGTGCTGGAGCATCTTCTGGGTATATTCCAAGGAGTGGAATAGCTGGGTCTTGAGGAAGCCCTATTCCCATTTTTCTGAGATAGCACCAGATAGATTTCCAAAGTGGCTGTACTAGTTTGCATTCCCACCAGCAATGAAGGAGTGTTCCTCTCTCCCCACATCCTCGCCGGCATGTGGTGTCGCTTGAGTTTTTGATCTTAGCCATTCTGATGGGTGTAAGATGGAATCTCAGAGTTGTTTTGATTTGCATTTCCCTGATGACTAAGGAGGTTGAGCATTTCTTTAAGTGTTTCTCAGCCATTTGATACTCCTCTGTTGAGAATTCTCTGTTTGGTGGTGTTTAGTTTCTGGAGTTCTTTATATATTTTGGATATTAGACCTTTGTCAGATGTAGGGTTGGTGAAGATCTTTTCTCAGTCTGTAGGCTGTCGCTTTGTTCTCTTGACAGTGTCTCTTGCCTTACAGAAGCTTCTCAGCCTCATGAGGTCCCATTTATTAATTGTTGACATTAAGACCTGGGCTGTTAGTGTACTGTACAGGACATTGTCTCCTGTGCCTATGTGTCCCAGGCTCTTTCCCACTTAATGTCTCTGGTTTTATGTTGAGGTCTTTAATCCACTTGGATTTGAGTTATGTCCAAGGTGACAAATATGGGTCCAGTTGCATTTTTTTTACATATAGACCTCCAGTTAGACCAGCACCATTTGAGGAAGATGCTATCCTTTTTCCATTGAATGGATTTGGCTTCTTTGTCAAAAATCAAGTGACCATATGTGTGTGGATTCATATCTGGGTCTTCGATTCGATTCCACTGATGAACCAACCTGTTGCTGTGCCAGTACCATGCTGTTTTAATTACTATTGCTTTATAGTACAGTTTGAGATCAGGTATGGGGATTCCTCCATAGTACCTTTTATTGTACAAGATTGTTTTAGCTATTCCGGGTTTTTTGTTTTTCCATATGAAGTTCAGAATTGAACTTTCAATGTCTTAAAAAAAAATTGTGTAGGTATTTTGATAGGGATTGCATTGAAACTGTAGATTGCTTTTGGTAGGATGGCCATTTTTACTATGTTAATTCTCCCGATCCATGAGCAAAGAAGATCATTCCATCTTCTCAGGTCATCTTCAATCTCTTTCTTCAGAGTTTTGAAATTTTTTTCAGACAAGCCCTTCACTTGCTTAGTTAGAGTAACTCCTAAATATTTTATATTGCTTGTGGCTAATGTGAAGAGTATGGCTTTCCTAATTTCTTCCTCTGCAAGCTTGTCATTTGTGTATAGGAAGGCTACAGACTTTTTTGAGTTAATTTTGTATCCAGCCGATTTGCTGAAGGAGTTTATCAGCTGTAGGAGTTCTCTGGTGGAATTTTGAGGGTCACTTATGTACACTATCATATCATCTGCAAATAGGGATAATTTGGCTTATTCCTTTCCCATTTGGATACCCTTGATCTCCGTTTGTTGTCTTATTGCCCTGGCTAGAACTTCGAGTACTATATTGAAGAGATATGGAGAGAGTGGGCAGCCTTGCCTTGTTCCCAATTTTAGAGCAATGTCCTTGAGTATCTCACCATTTACTTTGATTTTGGCTACTGGCTTGCTGTATATAGCCTTTATTATGTTGAGGAAAGTGCCTTGTATCCCCGATCTCTCTAAAACTTTAAACATGAATGGGTGTTGGATTTTATCAAATGCTTTCTCTGCATCTAAAGAGATGATCATGTGGTTCTTTATTTTAAGTTTGTTTATATGGTGGATTACATTGATGGATTTCTGTATATTAAACCATCGCTGCATGCCTGGAATGAAGCCTACTTGGTCATGATGAATGATATCTTTGATGTGTTCATGTATTCGTTTTGCAAGTATTTTATTTAGTATTTTTGCATCGATGTTCATAAGAGAAATTGGTCTGAAATTCTCTTTCTTTGTTGAGTCTTTGTGAGGTTTAGGAATCAATGGGACTATGGCCTCATATAATGAATTTGGTAATGTTCCATCCATTTCTATCTTTTGGAGTAGCTTGAATAGTATCGGTATTAGCTCGCCCTTGAAGGTCTGGTAGAATTCTGCACTGAAACCATCTGGCCCTGGGCTTTTTTCGGTTGGGAGACTATCAACGTTTGCTTCTATTTCTGTAGGGGAAATGGGACTATTTAGCTTGTTTATCTGTTCTTCACTAAACTTTGGCAAGTGAAATTGATCAAGAAAATCATCCATTTCCCTTAGATTTTCAAATTTTGTGGCATATATGCCTTCAAAGTAGGATTTTATGATTCTTTGTATTTCTTTAGTGTCTGTTGTTATGACTCCCTTTTCATTTCTGATTTTGTTGATTTCAATACTGTCTTTCTGCCTTTTAGTTAGTTTGGCTAACGGTCTGTCTATCTTGTTGATTTTCTCAAAGAACCAGCTCTTAGTTTTGTTGATTCTTTGGACTGTTTTCTTAGTTTCTAATTTGTTAATTTCACCCCTGAGTTTGATTATATCCAGACGTCTACTCCTTTTGGGTGTTTCTGCTTCTTTTTTTTCTAGGGCTTCCAGTTGTGTCCTTAAGATGCTTATGTGCGATGTTTCCAATTTCTTTTTAAAGGCACTTAGTGCTATGAATTTTCCTCTTAGCACTGCTTTCACTGTATCCCACAAATTTGGGTATGTTGTTTCTTCATTTTCATTGAATTTCAGAAACTCCTTGATTTCTTTCTTTATTTCTTCCCTGACCCAGATGTCATTTAGCAGAGAGTTGTTTAGTTTCCACGTATGTGTAGGCTTTTTGTAATTTCTGTTGTTGTTGAATTGCATCCTAAGAGCATGGTGATCTGATAGGATGCAAGGTATTATTTCAATCCTCTTGTATCTGTTCAGGCTTGCTTTGTAACCTACGATGTGATCAATTTTGGAGAAGGTTCCATGGGGTGCAGAGAAGAAGGTATATTCTTTCTTGTTTGGGTGAAAGGTTCTATAGATATCTGTTAGATTCATTTGACCCATGGCATTGGTTAATGATGTTATTTCTCGGCTTAGTTTTTGTTTCAATGACTTATCCTTCAGTGAGAGTCGGGTGTTGAAGTCCCTCACTATTATTGTGTGGGGGTCGATGTGTGGTTTAAGCTTTTTTAGCAGATCTTTTACAAATGTGGGTGCCCTTGTATTGGGAGCATAGATGTTCAGAATTGTGATGTCATCTTGGTTGACTTTACCTTTGATGAGTATGAAGTGTCCTTCTTCATCCTTTTTGATTAATTTTGGTTGAAAGTCTATTTTGTTGAATACTAAAATGGCTACACCAGCTTGCTTCTTGCGACCATTTGCTTGGAATATTTTTTCCAACCTTTTACCCTGAGGTAATGCCTTTCATTATGGGTGAGATGTGTTTCCTGAATGCAGAAGAATGTTGGATCTTGTTTATGTACCCACTCAGTTAGTCTGTGTCTTTTTATTAGAGAATTGAGGCCATTGATGTTGAGAGATATTAATGACCAGTGACTGTTAAGAGTCTTAATTTTGATGTTGGTTCCAGTCGAGCGTTTGTGTAGTTGTGTTTTTGCCATGGTATAGTTATCTGTTTCCTGAGTAGTTTTTGTTATAGCTTGACCCTTTAGGATGGAGTTTTTCTTCTAGTACCTTCTATAAAGCTGGATTTGTGGATAGGTACTATTTGAATTTGTTTCTGTCATGGAATATTTTGTTTTCTCCATCAATGGTTATTGATAGTTTTGCTGGGTAAAGTAGTCTGGCGTGGCATCTGTGGTGTCTTAGGGTTTGCAGGATCTCTGTCCAGGCCCTTCTGGCTTTTATGGTCTCTGCTGAGAATTCAGGTTTAATTCTGATAGGTTTGCCATTAAATGTTATTTGGCCCTTTTCCCTTGCAGCTTTTAATATTTTTTCTTCATTCTGTAGGTTTTGTGTTTTGATTATTATGTGACGGGCAGTTTTTCTTTTCTGGTCAATTCTATTTGGTGTTCTGTAGGCCTCTTGTATGTTTATAGGCATCTCTTTCTTTAGATTGGGAAAATTTTCTTCTGTGATTTTGTTGAGAATAGTTTCTGGGCCTTGGAGTCTGATATCTTTTCTTTCTTCAATGCCTATTATCCTCAGATTTCTTCTTTTCATGGTGTCCTTAATTTCTGGATGTTTTGTGTCAGGAGTTTTCCAACTTTGGCATTTTCTTTAATGGTTGCTTCAAATCTGTGACTGTATCTTCTAGGCCTGAGATTCATTCTTCCATCTCTTGGATTCTGTTAGAAAAGCTCACCTCTGTGTTACTCGCCTCCTTCTCTGAGGTCTCACGTTCTTGTTTTTCTTCTGTCTGTGTGTTTATCAGTGAATCCATTTTCATCTTCAGATCTTGAACTGAATTTTTGATTTCTTTCATCTGATTGTGTATTCCTGAGTTTCTTCCATTACCTCTTTATGGGTCTTCAGAGCTTGAACCGTTTTATTTCTTTCTTTCATGTTGTTGTTTGCATTTTCCTGAAAATTTTCCAGTTTCACTCTATGTGCTTCTTTTTTGTCTCTCACCTGTTTGGCTGCATCTTCCTGCATTTGGTTACTAATTTTATTTGTTTCCTCCATTATCATCCTCATTACTAAGGATTTGAGGTCATTTTCTTGTATTTCCATTGTATTTGAGTTCTCTGCGTTGTTTTCTTTGGGATAGCTGGAAACTGGAGACGCCATGTTGTTTTGGGGTTTTTTGCTTTGACACTGTCCTTTAGACATCTTGCCATCTTTGTTTTTGTTGGGTAGCTTCCAGAGTTGGATGGAGGGAGTCTGATGATAGATTCACTTGTTTTCTCATGATTTCTGTAGGCTGGAAGCTCTGATACTTCACTGGTATGTATGGCAGGAGGTTAGCCCTGTTGTTTTGGACTCTCTCAGCCAGTGATCCTCAGCCCCCCTGTGCTGTGGGTCCTGCAATCGATCTGGGTCTCTGAATGAGCGTTGGGTCAGACCCAGGTATCCACAGCCTTCTGGGTTCCCTGCCAAGTCCAGCCAGAGACACTGGGCCCGAACCAAGTGCTGAGCTCAGCCTGATTCTCGGGGCTTGAACCATCTGCCAAGCTCAGCTAGGGATTCTGGGCCCAAAATGCAAACAGGGCCCAGGCAGAATTTTTGGGCTGGGACTGGGCACCAAGCTCAGCTAGGGGCTTTTGGCCCAAAGTGCGTGCTGTGGTCAGTTATTGACTCAGGGCCCAAACCATCCACCAAGCTCAGCCAGGAATTCTCTATTCAAACTGCATACTGTGTCCAAACAGAGTCTTAGAGCCAGGACTGAGCCAAAAGCTCAGCTAGAGTCTCTGGGCCCAATCTGTCTGCCAAGCACAGTTAGGGACTCTGGCCTCAAACTGTACGCGGAGCTCCACCCGAGTCTCCAGGGCAGAATTGCACACCGAGCTCAGCCAGGGACTCTGGACTCACACTGCGTGCTGAGTTCAGCCCGGGACTCCGGGCCTAAACTGCGTGAATAGTCCAGCCAGAGTCTTAGGGCTGCCGAGCCTGTGCGCACAGCTCAGTTAGAGTCTCTGGGACCAATCTACCCAGCAAGTCCAGCTAGGGCCTCTGGGCTGAATCTGAGTGCTGACCTCAGCCTGTGTCAGCGCCCCAGAACTGCCCACTGCGCTGAGCTAGCGCCTCGGGTGGCACTGAGCGCTTAGTCCAGCCTGCGTCACAGCAGGGGAGCTGCCGCTGAGCTGAGCTGGTGCCTAGGGTGGAACTGAGCGCCCCGCCCAGCCTGCGTCACAGCAGGGGAGCTGTGGCTGCATTGAGCTAGTGCCTTGGGCAGAATTGCTTGGTAAGTTGAGCCAGCATCTCCACGGCACTGCGCAGTGAGCTGAACCCGGGACATGGGGCTGAACTGTCCGTCGAGTCCAATTTGGGTCTCAAGGTACCATGTGACCCAAATCCTGTCCAGAGTCCTCTCCCCTCTCCCGCAGCAACTCCCACTGGCTACCACACCAATCACCTCCACTGGAAGGCTCTGAGCTGCAAATCTCAGCCACCGTCGCTGCTGACGCTGGTGCCGCTGGTGCCGCTGCTGCTGCTGCGGCCTCTGCAGCTGCTGCTCCAATCCGAGATAATCCATGCTTCTCCTGTGTGTAGGGCCATTCAGGTCCTCCGCATCCTGGTCCCTCTGAACCGTGGAGCACTCCTGATGCCGTGGTGTGGTTACCTTGGTGTTCCTGGCTCAGAAATCTATGCAATTCCCTGGATTGTTCACTGGAGCTTCCAAACATGGTCCACACTGCTCGCCGCCATCTTGGATCGCCCCGTTATTTCTTTTCTTATTTGTGATAATACAGTATTGTTGCAATCAATAAATAAACATTAAAAAAAACCAATCCTGGGTTATCAAGTGATGTGACTTCAAAGTATCTTGAGGCAGTGTGAGAGTATCATATAAAGAACCACAAAGACCAATGAAATGCAATAAAAAAAATGTTCCATAAATAAACCCATTCATTTATACACAACTCATTTCTAACAAACATATGAAGGGCATATAAAGTGGAGAGTCACTTTAATAAACAATGTTGGAAAATTAAAAATTCATGTGTATAAGAGAGAAATTAGAACTTAAATATTTAGATACATAAAACATATAAGACTTTAAGTACACAGTATTCAGAAATTATCTTTGCTTTTTGTTTCTTTTATATTGTAGGTGTTTCAATTTCTTCATAATAAATGCCTCTAATTTTCTCCATATTTGATATTCATATCTAGGACTCTCTTCCTTTCTCATTCTAATCCCATTGCTTTATAATAAGAATTTGCCAATATCACTTATATTATTTAGAAACATATCTTTATAAAGAAATGGAAAGAATAACTAAAATCTGACATAGTATTCTAAGAGGAAACTGAACATGAACTAATGCTAATTTTTAGTTTTATTACTTTTGAGAATTTCATGCACATATACAAGGAAATAAAATTCTATGCCCCTCTCAATTCCACAGTTCATTCTTTAAATTTACCCCGTCTCAACACTTGCCCTCCTAACTCCATGTCTTCTTCCTCTTAATAATATACAAGTTTATTATATATATATATATATATATATATATATATATATATATATATATATATATATAATAACCAACTAGTACTGCTTATATGTGAAGGGCTGTGTGGAGCCATCCACTGATTCATTGAAAATACACCAGGGTCTACTTTCTAAGAAGAATGATTTGCTATCCCCAACCAGCTATCAATTACCATCACCTCTTCAGTAAGAGGTGAGGTGAAGAAAGGATGAATATCTTCTATCTATCTTTATTGAAATTTTGATTAGTTTGTTATTATGTAGATCTTGTGAAGTTAACCACAGATGGGTATGAGTTCATGAGTACAATGGTGATGTCATGTCCAGAAGATAGCATTTATTTCACAGAACTCCTTCCCATTCTTTAGACTTTACATGCTTTCCTTCTTCTCCTCTGTGATAGTTCCTGAGTCTTGTAGGAAATCAGAAACTGAGGAAGACGCACTGTTTATGTGAGCACTCCATCTCTTCTCAGCACATTTACTAGTTGTATGTATCTGTATTGATCATTGCTCACTACAAGAGCAAGTTTCTCTGACCAATATTGAGAGGATCCCAAGTCTATGGGCATGAAAAATATTTAAAAGTCACTTTGACATGACCATTTGACAAAATAACAATAGTAGTATATCTTGTCCTAGAGAGGTTTTGATCAAGATGATAGTACCAGGTATAAAACCCCTGCCTGTGGATTAGACCTCAAATCCTATCAGAATTTGGTTAGTTATCCAGAAAAGTTGTGCCACTACCACTTCTCACCTGGGAAGCTAGTATTGTAGCATATAAGGTACAATACTAGATAGTATCATTAATGTACTTTTCTCTCATCAGGCTGCATAGCAGCTTCTAGCACTATAAAAGACAGTAAGTACATTTTTTTTTGGTGTTCTGAAATTGATTTCTCTGTGCCCTTAAGCCAACGTATGGAATGTCTTCCAAAATACAGCCCTACCATGTAGTTATGGAAGATTAGCAAGGGTGATGTCAATACTCTGGATTGTCTGGAGCCTCCCTGACAAATAAAGAGTTGACTCGGGCCTTGTACTGAAATTTTCATTTGATAACCTATACCTTCAATATAAGCAGATTGTCTGCTTATACTGACTACCTAACTTTGACCTCATTTTAAAGATATATTTTTACTTTACAGAAGCTTTTGTTTCATAAGGTCCCATTTATTAATTGTTGACCTTAGAGACTGAGCTACTGGTGTTCTGTTAAGGAAGTTGTCTCCTGTGCCAATGGGTTTTGGGCTTGTCCCCATTTTTTCTTCTTACAGATTTAGTATGTCTGGTTTTACATTGATGTCTTTAATCCACTTGGACTAGAGTTTTGTGCAAGGTGACAAATATGGACCTATTTGCATTTTCTACATGTAGCCATCCATTTGTTGAAGATGCTGTCCTTTGGTTTCTTTGTCAAAAATCAAGTGTCCATAGATGTATTGTTTTATTTCTTTGTCTTCTATTCTATTCCATTATTCAACCAGTCTATTTCTATGTTAGTACCATGCCATTTTTATTACTGTTCCTTTGTAGTATAGCTTGAGATGAGGGGTGGAGATTCCTCTAGAAGATCTTACAACCTACAGACTGGGAAAAGATCTTCACCAGTCCTACATCTGACAAAGGGCTAATATCCAAAATATATAAAGAACTCAAGAAATTAAAGACCACCAAACCAAATAACCCAATTTTAAAAAACAGGGTACAGAGGCTAAAAAGAGAATTCTTAACAGAAGAATACTGAATGGCTGAGAAAGACTTAAATAAATGCTCAAAATCCTTAGTCATCAGAAAAATGCAAATTAAAACAACTCTGAGATTCCATCTTACACCAGTCTGAATGGCACAAATCAAAAACTCAAGTGACAGCACCTGCTAGCGAGGATGTGGAGAAATGGGAACACTCCTCCATTGCTTGTGGGAGTCCAAATTTATACAACCATTTTGGAAATCAATCTGCCTCTTTATCAGAATATTGGGCATAGTGCTACCTCAAGACCCAGCTATACCACTCCTGAGCATATAACCAAAAGATGCTCCACCATACATCAAGGACATTTGCTCAACTATGTTCGTAGATGCTCTATTTGTAATAGTCAGAATCTGGGAACAACCTAGGTGTCCCTCAAGAGAAAATGAATAAAGAAACTGTGTTACATTTACACAATTGACTACTAGACAGCTATTAAAAACAAGGAAATCTTGAAATTTGCAGGCAAAAGAATGGAACTAGAAAAGATCACCCTGAGTGAGGTAACCTAGATCCAGAAGAACGTGCATGGTATGTACTCAACTAATAATTGGCTATTAGCCCTGTATAGATGTCCTCTGAGAGATTTCACCCAGCTGGGGTTTGGGACAGATGCTGGGACTCACTTCTAGACTTTGGGTGGAGTGCTGAGAGTGGTAAGGGATAATGCAGGGGGAATGGAAGGACGCAGAGGGTTCAGGAGCCCCACAAGCCTGCGGGATCCGGACTCAGGGGTCCTGTACAAACTGTTGCACCAAGGACTCAGAGGTCCTGCACAAACTGTTGCACCAAACAAGGACAACGCATGCAGTAAACCTAGAACCTCCCAAACCAATATAGCTGATATATTTTAGCTCAATCTCTATCATTGTGGGGGAGAGTGGGGACTACCTCTGACATGAACTCTGGTGCCCCCGATTTGATCACTTCCCCTTGCTGGGGTAGCCAAGTAAGCACACAAAGGAAGGGGAAGCAGGCTATCCAGATGAGAACTGATCTGCTGTGGTCATATGGTGGGGTAGGCAGAGGAGGGAGGGAGGGTGGAAGCAGCAATTTACAAGGGAGGCGATAACATTCAGGATGTAATCTGAATAAATTTTATTAAATTAGCATGTAAAAAATAAAAAAAACAAGTTATATTTTTAATTGGCATAATAACTAGCAGAGCCCCATAATTTGTGGAACCAAACTACCAGAGAGTTCAAATAAAACCATAATTTATAGTTCTTTTTTTATGACACACACTTTTAACTTCTCCATATAAAACCCCATAATAGTTATTTGAGAACACATTTTATATCCCATAAAAGCTCATGGAAAGCACACCCAATCTATAGAGCATCTGGGAATCAGAATTGACAGAGTATTGCCTAAGTTTTGAGATCCAACAGGGGCAACTGTGACTTGTATTCAGCAGGATTGGACAAAGGCAGTAGGAGATGAGGCAACAAAGGTACTGGAAAACTACTAAACACTAAGTAAGAAAAAAAAATTATATATGACAATACCCTGGGGAAATATCTGTAAGCAGATGGTTGAAATGCTGCAAAGATTCATCTTGAATATGGAAAAATTAACAATTTATGCATAAAGTTTTGTAAGGACATAAACTTAATTTAAAAGGTTGTCACCAGGCAATTGTGCTGCACATGGTGCCTTAGATCCCCCATCGCCTGTCCTACCCACTAAGCCCTGTGTTCCAAAGGCTGATCCCTACTGTTTAGACCGGTGATGCCCTTGTTAGCTTGCATTCCCAGTGGTTTTTGCTGGAGATGAAGGGAGAGGAGTGTGTAGCAAGAAAGCTGCTTAAGGATTTTTATTTTTCTAGCTCTCTGCTGTCACGTAACCAAAATTTAGTTTTATCTTTGCAATAGGCCACAGTCAGACAGTCTCAGCCAGCATGTTATTTCTCTGATTTCTTTTTGGCCCCTTCTAGGTTGGAGTAGTTTCCATTCTTGCTAGTTCTTTCCTACTGCAAATTTCCTTCCAGATTTCTCTGAAAGTCCCATCTGCTCCGGTTTCTTTATCAAATTCTCTTCAGTTGCCAAGTTTGAATAAGCTATTTCTTTACAACACCCTGACTCGGCATTCTTACAAGGAGCAGACCACCATGCTTTAAAATAAGATTATTTTCTTTGTTTTTCTCATATATCCTTCCCATAATTTTATCCCATCAATAGTCTTCACAGTGTGACACAACCTCATTTATCTAAGCTAAAGGAACAAACTATACTGTGCAAATACAAATTTTTATTAAAAATATTATCTTGATTTATATTGTAATATATATTGCTAGGAAGTATATGGTGGTTTGGATAAGAATGGGCCCCAATAGACCCATGTATTTGAACGCTTGATCTGTAGGGAGTGGCATTATTAGCAGGTGTGGTCTTGTTGGAGGAAGTGAGTGACTATGGAGGCAGGTTTTGAGGTCTCAGAAGCTCAATTAGTCTCCTGCTGCTAATCTGGATGTAGACCTCTCAGCTCCTCCTCCAGAACCATGTGTGCCTGCAGGCTGCCATGCTTCCTGCCATGATGATAATGGACTAAACCTCTGAAACTGTAAGCCGGTTCCAATTAAATCCTGTGGTCATGTTTAGTCACAACAATAGAAGCCCTTACTAAGACAGAGTAGCAAATGCATTTGTCTTTTTTTTTTCATTCTTTTTTTTATTAATTTATTCATATTACATCTCAATTGTTAGCCCAGCCCCTGTATCCTCCCATTCCTCCCTCCCTCCCACTTCCTCCCTACTCCCCTCCCCTATGTCTGTGACTGAGGGGGACCTCCTCCCCCTATATATGCTCTTAGGGTATCGAGTCTCTTCTTGGTAACTTGCTATCCTTCTTCTGAGTGCCACCAGGCCTCCCAATCCAGGGGACGTGGTCAGAGATGGGGCACCAGAGTTTGTGTGAAAGTCAGATCACCTTCTCCACTCAACAGTGGAGAATGTCCTGTCCATCAGCTAGTCTGGGTAGGGGTTCGAAGTTTACTGCCTATATTCTCCTTGGCTGATGCCTTAGTTTGAGGAGGACCCCAGGACTCAGATCCGCCTGTCATAAAGTTCCTCTTGTAGGTGTCCAGGACCCTCTGGATCCTTCTATTTCCTCATTCTCCCATGCTTCTCTCATCTAAAGTCTCAATAGGATGTCCTCCCCTCTGACTCACTTTCTTGGTAAGTAAAGTTTTTCATGGGACATGCCCCTTGGACTAGTGTCTCATCTGTATATAAGGACTAGTATATAAGTGAGCATATACCATTTAACTCTTTCTGCTTCTGGGTGAACTCACTCATTATGATAATTTCTAGTTCAATCCATTTGTCCACAAATTTCAGGAATTCCTTGTTTTTAATAACTGAGTAGTATTCCATAGTGTAAATGTGCCACAGTTTCTTTATCCATTCTTCTACTGAGGGACACCTAGGCTGTTTCCATGTTCTGGCTATTATGAATAAGGCAGCTATATTTCTATTCTTTAGATCAGTTTACTTTTGAGAGTAGAGAGGTGGGCAGGTCTAGGGCATCTATGTCTTTATAAAACATTTCTATCCTGAGATGAAACTATAACTACAATGTTCAAAGAGCACTGACCTTAGCCCTCAAGACATATACACAGACTGTCTTATCTAGACAGGCTGTACCAACTCTACACAGAATCAGAATTATCTGATACATGTTAAAAGTCCTCCAAACTATCCTCAATTCTCTCTTTAATGAAAGGTTTTAACTACTCTTTCCTTGGTGGTTGAGTGTTGGCCTTTACTTTCTCTCAGTCCTCTTCTTGGCAGCCATAGTTACCTGTGTACCAGAAACCACTACCAGCTTACACTGGGTTTACCATGGGATCTTTTATTAGAATGAGCAGGGCACCAAGTGCCTTATAAAAATTAAATCCATGACTGAGAAACTGAATTGGCAAGCAGAAGGGCCTGGCAGCGTGAAGAGCCTCCATGTACTTTAGAGCAGAAACACTTCACATGCACATAGGTGGGAAGCACAGGGTTCTCAGTAAAACTACACATGAAGACCACAGGAAAGGAAGAGCTGAGTAAAGAAACACAAAAGGGAAAGTGTACATCATAGGTAGCTCTTTGATGCCCTCAGTTAAGACCGTCCGAGTAACACACAAGTCAGCTGCTCTGAGGGAAAGGCTGAAATCAGTCCCCTACTCTTTATTTTGAATATAATGAATATTTTCTTGCTTAAATTTGAGTGCATGTGGGGCCTAAAGAGATATCGCAGTGGTTCAGAGTGTGTTCTGTTCTTGCTGAGGCGGCAGCTTCCAGCGTCAGCTTTCAGGGCTGATAGTCACCTATAACACCAGCTCCAGGCGAACCTGAAGACTCTGGCCTCTGTTTGAGACTACACCCATAAGCACATATGCCCCCTTAACCACAAAACATACATAAACACAATTAAAAATAATAAAAACAAATCTTTAAAATCAATGCAATGTGACACAGATGGTCACCAATCTCCTAAGAGTTTCACAAGGGAAACGCGAAACCCTAACAAACTTTAATCACTACATGTTTAGAGGAGAGAGCTCATCTCACTGACAGGTGTTTGGGTAGGAGGATTGGCATGCTCCCCGGACCTGTCATAGCAGTCACCAGATGTCTGTAAACATGTAGGTATGTATGCTTTTCTTTGGGTGTGTCTCCCAGGCAAAGCTCCATTGGAGTTTGTGCACCTTCCAGCCTTTTGTGTTTGTTGTTTAAAGCTACAGCCATCCTAAGCACCAAGACATTTTCCTTGAGAAAGTGACCGCATATAGAATAGAGAGCAGAGGAGGCATGCTGAGAGCTGCCTCTGAAGCAGAGTAACAGCGTTTTGATGCTGGGAAAGGGAGCGCCTTTGATTTCTGCTTCTTTGTGTGGCAGCTCTCTCCCTGCATATGTGTGTGTGTGTGTGTGTGTGTGTGTGTGTGTGTGTGTGTGTGTGTGTGTGTGTGTGCGCGCGCTGGGGAGCCAGCCTGGTTTGGGTGCATTACGTTCAGGTCTCCATTCTTTTCTAGAACCTTAACTTTTCTCTCTGGCAAATGTGTTGAATCACCCACTTGGAAGGCTGTTTCTAAGGCAGAGCTCTTTTCCAGTTGACACATTGTGACACTGGTTCACATGTATCTGCTCTTGCCATCTTCAAAAAGAATATTTTACTCTGCTTCAGACTCTGAGTAAGATCACTAATGTGAGGCCATGAAACCACTAGAGCAATTTGGTTTCTCAGTGGTGCCCAAAATGACTCTTCAGTATTTACTTTCTGTACTAATTATATATTAGATGCAAACTAAATATTTTGCTTTCCAAAGCATCAATTAGCCCATTATTTTAGATTATAAAAGAGTTGGAAACTGGATGCTCATATTTATCAATTCAAAGACAAATAGAATGGGCCACATTTCTAAATTTTTACTACATTTCTAATTCCATATTGTCAATTCCTTAAAGTGTGTTGTTTTCCCTCTCTACCATGCACTCGATGTACAGTTCAATTTTTTTATTTAAAAAAATACTTGCAGTTTTTTGCTTCTTTCAGATTCCTTTATGCGTTTTCAGGTAAATTTTCAAGTCTGCATGTCTTAAATTATCTTCAGTGCTTCACAGTTGCAAGTAGAAAAATAAAGACCTCCTTTGGACTGACATTTAAAGGTTTATTATTCTCTCTTTGATATATGAGCTTAATACTCATTAACACTAAAATGAACCAGCTGAGAAAAGAAAAAAAAAACCTGCCTTCAAAGATTGAAGAATAAATAATGTAACACAATCCATTCCCTCTCACCTCACTAAAATGATATTAACCAATTCCACATTCCTTCAAAGAAAGCTTTTAAAAGTTTAATACTGTCTGCCTTCACTTTTCAAAGGTGTGCTAATGCCTTCCTGGAGTCTGATTGCTTTGTGAGGACTCCCCTTGCCTCAGAGTAGATTTAAAATACCTTCTTCCATGCCGTTTTCTATATTCATACTCCAAGTATTTTAAACTAAATACAAAGCATGTGATCCTTCAGGAAATATGGTTGTTTAATTCTTCTGCAATTTAGAATGTTTCAATAGCAGATAAACACGTATGTGTTATATATATATATATATTAGAAATTAGTGCTTAAAACACCATTTTTCATTAATTCAAGTTTTTCTAAATCCCTCTCTGCTCAGTTTTCCTTACAGGCTTCAATCCTGTGGACATTTATTTCTCATTTGCATCAGAAATAAACACATCAGCCAAGCACGCATCTAGTCATGTAAGTCTAAAGGTAATTTCATATGTCTCTTTATAGGTGACTTATCGTATATAGACTATAAAATAGAAAAAGTTCAGAATTAAAATGTGGTATATCCTCACATACAAACCACTCTGATTCCCTTAAACACATAAAAGGCTAACACAAATGAGGAGGTTGCAGATCTTTCAGGATGAGTGACAGTTACTCATAGCAAGTGTTCCTTGGGGAGTCCCTCAATAGGCTGCCTGCTGTATAGGCCTACAGTGCTGGAAAGAGTTTCCAGAAACAAGAGCTACATGCCCGTGTTGATGATACCTTTATTCCCTCCTTGGGATCCACTTTCTAGAATTTTCCACTTGCTCAAATTCTCCTTCCTCAAATTCCAGTTCTTATTGCTGATCAGGGTTATCTCGGGGTTCAGTTTTGTACAGCCGACTGAAAGCAGAGATTACAAGATAGCTACTTTTCCTATCTGATAGGCCTCACTCCATTAGCAGACTGAGGAGTGGAACAAATTTTACCATACGCCTGCTGGTGAAAACAGTGTCAAGTACTCAGTGTGTCCTCTAATTGATTGCTGGGCTCAACCCTGACCATGAGTGACAGAGAAATAAAAGTTTAACAAACTCTCCTGAGAGGACACCATATGTCAACTATCTGAAATTCCAACTGTTTCTCCTCCATATGTGGGAGCGTTTTCTCAGTGTTTAATGCTGGAGCACAATTGTATCTGTAGTCTTCATGTGCCTGAGGCCTGCTGAGAACCTTCATAATCTGTGTTGGCGTAGGTCTGTGCTTCCATAACAGACTCTCAAGTAATTCAGGCCATATTTTCAAAAGCAAGCGACTTCATTATGCAGGAGAATTAATCCCCCAGGCAACTTAATTCAAACACAGAATGTCAAACTCTGTAGCAGCGCATATGAGGTGTAACCCAAGATTTTTCACTTCTATGTCTTTCAGAACTGAAAATCCTTAGGCTTTAGCGTGTAGGACAAGTTCGGGGTGTGCTGAATTCAGCTTCGGATAAGATATCAGTCCAAAGCACAGATGTACTTTGGCTTTACAAATTATGAAGTCTGGAATCTGAGATAAGTAATTTTAGAACTCTTAGGCATAGTTCCCAAGGTTACAAAACGAGCTTTGTAACATGTGTTCCGTTTCTCTTTGTGCATTGCATGGCTATCAAGCCGATCACCTATGCTCATCGCTGTTCACGTGTAAGCTACCTGCCATCCCTTGATAATCATTTCCAGAGTCATCTGATCTGGGACTCTGCCACCACCTTCTCCCTGATGTGCTGACAGACTCACTTTTCCATGCTCTGAAATATTCAAAGGGGATCACAGTAATACACTCCGAGGGAGTCCTGGAACAACACCAGGAGTCCTCCGACACTCGGAATGGCCACAAGCATTCGCTTAGGGACAGCACGTCAGAGCAGCAGGCTTCACCTGTGCCTGGGCTGGCTACTCCCTAAGTTAGGAACAATTTTTCCGATGCTAATTTGAACCCATAAAGCCATAGTTTCTGAAGAGATCATTTATCTTTTGCTGTGATCTTGGATGCTTTTTATTCTCACGGCGTCTAAAGCTTTGGCTCAGAGACTCTTGTGATGCTGTGATAAAAAGTCTCCCCATTTGGCATTTGCCTCACATGTGTCTGTCTCAGGAGCTAAAGGAGGGGTGGTGCTTTTGATAGCCTAGAAACAATACGAGTGTCAAATGATACCCCAGTTCTTCAATTCCCTCCATTTCTTTGTCCATCTATTCAACTCCTGGGCTCCATAAGCCAATAGAAAATATCTGCTCATCTTCTACTCAAGGCTCTCTCCCAGTCAGCACCTGCTGTTTATTCTTAGGAAATTTCCATTGTGAGAGATCATAATTGAAAAGCATGAGAATGAACCTTCCCTGGGGAAAATAAAAACAAATGAATTTTGGTACGTGAAATGGCGTTCCATAGTATTTGCACAAGCATACTCATGTGAGACTTTTTTAAAAAAACAGTCTTTCTGGACTCAAAAGCATTTCTGATACAAAGCTTGCTCTGAACTGAGTTGAATGACCATGTCTCTGTGCTTTATAGATGTGAATGTTTCTGGTAACTGTGAAGACCTTCCAAACAGTTCCTACCCTCTCATACACTTGCCATTTGCCTGTCTGCTATCAACTTTAGACATCACCTCTACAAGACTGGTTCCTGAAACTAGAACATGAAACATAAAACATAAAAGTTAAGAAATACGAGTTTAAATTAACCTTTGTTAATTAACTAACATATTTGGGAGTAAATATACAAGACTTTAAAAACAAAGATAATTGTCATAGTTACACATTGTTGCTAGGATGAGTTATCTCAAATGTGTGGCTTAAAGCAACAAAAATTTGTCTTGCAGTCCTGTAGGTCATATGCCCAAAATGGGTTCCATGAGCTAATACTGAGTCATTGACAGGATTGTGTTCTTTCTGGAGTTCTGGGAAAGGATAAAGTCTCCTACATAAGCAGATTAAAGAGATGATCTGCAATCCTTGGTCCATGCCACTTTTCGTATCTACCAAAAGAATACTATTGCATACCCAAAGCTGCCTCATACTCACACAATAGTTATTTTTGTGTAATCTATCCTGTCTCCCTTTCTATCTGTCTGCAGTTACATTGAGCCAATTATGTTATACAGGGTAATTTCTAACTCCTAAGTAGTCTTCATAATCTACTTTGGATGGAAGATTATTTGTTCATGTATTTCAGAGAGTAGGATGTGGATATTTTGGGAGGTGCATTACTCGGCCCACTGTTGTATCTGTAAAATGCCTTATTGATAGTAAATAAAATCAAGGAGTTAAAATTAGACCTGGGTGAAATGGATGGATCAAAAGAAAGATGTTGAGGATCTAGAAAAGAGAACACAAGGACTAAATAAGGAGAGAAGCCCTATTAAAAAATCTAAATTATGAAAAGAAAGTCTATCTATGTAATAGTTTTACTTAGGCTCTGCTACAAAATAAATGACTAGTACACCTATGGTAACACAAATACATCAATTTGTAAAAAATATGGTGGAAATTGTAGTGGGTTTAGGGGGTTGTGGGTTTCTTTTTCTTCCATTTTCTGTGATTTATAATGATTCTATCTTCTTTTTCTGTTATGGTGAATTGTGTTAGTCCAATTATGCTTCCATCCTTGTGATGCCTACAGCAGCCTCTCCAGTGGCCTCTTTGTATTTATGTTTGCTCCTTTAATATGCCCTCCAAACATCATCCAAAACACCATCTCCATGGTTATCTGCCTCCTTACCCCCCTTTGCTCCTCCAACCTCAGCTGCCTGCTGCCTGCTCTCCAGCTCCAGGCATTGAACTCAATGATCCTTTCAGTTAGATATGCAGCCATATCCCCACAGCATGCTGATCACTGCCCTACATTTCATGCTACCTGAGTCTTTGTGGGGGTATAGCTCTGTACATGGAAGGAAACTGTTATGTCTAACAGTTCAAATGATTCCCAACAAATTATGGTTCTTAGTAAAGGTGCTATATATCACACTATTTTAAAATAGACTTGTAAATAAGGTATTCTTTTCCCTTTTCTCAGCCAAAAATGTGATGGAGTCTTCTGTCTTGATTAGCACCCCTTTTACTAACTAATCCTTCTAGCAGAGCCTTTGTAATACGACCACAATATTCATTGGCTCATATCTTTCAGAGCACAGTAATGTGCCCTAAAAAACAATCGTGGGAAACATTGACATCAAAAGAAAAGATGAATAAAAGCAGAAACTGAAAACCAGTAGCTTGTTACTGCACTGGCTTTATGGGTAGTGATCTTCCCATGTTCAGAATGCCTCCGAATTTGATTCATACATCTTCTTTCAGGGAAAGTGTTGCTACTATTTACAGTGAACTAACAACATACTCAGAGACTTACCCTTCAGGTCAGTAGGACGGAAGATGCTTTTCCTGCATGTCTCCAGATATTAGTGTTTTATACAAATCATTGTGTGAATACCAACAAACACTAAATAATAAAATATTTTATCCTCTGTTCCACAAAAGGTAGCTGCCCCCTCTTTAAAGTAACCTGAGAGCAAATAGACATGATTTTATTATTCTCTATTGACTAAACCATATGCCCAAAACTCCAAAGCCAGAAGACAGGCAAACTATTATGATTTCAGAAATCACAAGCCACCTTCCAAGGTTTCATGATCCTCAAATCCAACATGGTACTGGGATGGTGGGTTGGTTCAGACACTGGCTGGAGTAAGGAAGAAAAAAAAAAAAACTCAGAATAGAACACAATTTTATCTGTTTTATATGCTATTGTTTAACTTCAGGTTCTAGTTAAACAATAGATAATGCTAATTCCAGTTAGTGAAAAAGATCTCTTGAATGTTCTCTCTTTATAGTGTGTTTCTTCTTCAATCTAAAATTTAATGCTCAGCTTATCATAAGAACATTACAGGGCTTGGATTGGCCTGCTTACTGAAATGATATTGCTATATTATTATTGTTATTATTATTGTTGTTAGACCCAAACTCACCTATCTTTTATCTTAATCTCAATATGTATCCATATTGCATGATAACTTTGGGGGCCTAATGACCACACCCAGTATTTATGGAACCTTTAAACTTCTTCAAACCAGTCTCCACAAATTGATATTACTTAGTTTTAAGGAAAGCTTTAGCGGTATTAGCAATATCTACTAAACAAAATTTTTTTTTAATTTTTTATTTTTTTATTAATTTATTCTTGTTACATAAAACATGGAAAATATAAAACAATGTGCATGGTAGACTGCCTAAATTTCATAGCAAACAACAATGAAACAATGTACATTCTGTCTCACATATATAGTCATAGCAATTGGAGTATCATGTTATATTTTCACAAATAATTGCTAGAAAACATGAATATTACATTCCTCTGATATGGAGATTTAAGCATTGGGGTATGGCATCAGTTTTAATTTTAAAAAGCTCGAAAAAAATGTTATCTCATCCATAAAGGCAATAGTTAAATCTTGTGAAGGACAGAGGGATATAATGGGAATATTTAAATCCATCCTCTTTTCCTGCCTTCCATTGTTCTGCAAAGAATACTGGATTTGGAAATGTTCTACCACATAAAGTCAATGAATTGCAGTGTAAGAAAAGTAAGTGTAATGGTATTGTGCATTGGGCTCTATTAAAACAGCAGGTGTTTAATAATAGCAATTTGGTAATGATCTTGATGGGCTGGCTCTTTCTCAGAGGGAACTCATAGGCAACTTTTTTCACTGTAACAACACCAACATCCACTAATAACATTTTAGGGAGTAATTTTTTCAAAATATAGTAGCCATGGAGAAAAAAATAAAATCCTCAAACTTTAAGTTTAAATATTTTTATGTGTGAAACAAACATGGCATAGTACAGGTTTTAGACTTCAAAGAAGCTTTGCTAAAATAAAAGATAGTAATATCTTACATTGTGTCAAGTCTCTTAGTCAAAACCAATAGTAATAAAATATTAAAATATAGTAGCAACTTCAGAAAAAATTAACAATTTAAAAGATTAAGAACTTGTGTATGATTGCAGTTACTCATTTGATAACTATCTTAACCACACTTTCAATCCATAGTAACAAGATGACTTTAAAGTTAAGAAAATAAAAGTGCAAACATACACACACACACATGTATATACATATATCAATAAGTATCAACCTCAAGGTCTCATAGAATCCAGGCAAGAGCTATGCTACTCATATTTATTTAAAAATAAATCAAAGTGATAAAACAGTTTAGTTGTAAAAATCAAGCTTCATAACAGTAATAACTTGCCCTTGTTCACATAGCAAAGAGATGAAGTAGCCTGTTCTTCAGTGCGTACCCATCTGACTCCATTTCCTCCTTGCTCCTGCTCCTTATTCTGTATGGTCTCCCATTACACAGGAAATATGACAATGACATTCTTAGGTAACATTCCATTGTACGTGTTCAGTGCCCACATTACAGTGTATTCTGCTAACCTGGCCCTCAGGTTTATTATGCCTGAAGCTTTATCTCCTTTACCTCATTCATCTACCTGGTCTTGATTGAATCTGGGATGCAACCTCTGAGATAATAAAGCTTCTAGTTAAAATAACTTTGAAAGTATTTTTTGTCTTTTGAGAAAATAAAACAAACAAACAAACAACAACAACAACAACAACAACAACAACAAAGATCATCCTGAATGAGGTAACCCAAATCCAGAAAGACAAGCATGGTACATATATTCACTTATAAGTGTTAGTCATAAAATACAGAATAACCATTCTACAAACCACAGACCAAAGAAGCTAACTAATAAGGAGGGCACAAGGGGAGATGCTAGAATCTCATTGAGAAGAAGAAATAAATTGGATATTGGGGGTAGATAGAGGGAAGGAACTGGGTGGAGAGGTAAGGATGGGAATAGGAGGGATGAGGTGGAAGTAGAATTAAGGGAGAGAGTACAGGAAGAGGCAACTGGATTGTGTGGGTGGCAGGTATCTCTGGGATGAGCTAGAAACCTAGGAAAATGAAAACTCCCAGGTATTTATGTGTGTTAACCTATCTAAGACTCTTATCAATGGCGCCTGAAACATCTCCTATGACCAGACAAGACTTCCAATGGAGGGATTGAGACACCAACCTAGGCAATAAAACAACCATAGACCCACAATTTGTCCTGCCTACAAGATGTGCAGGAGTAAAAGATGGATCAGAATTAGAGGAAAGAGCCAACCAATGACTGGTCCAGCCTGAGACTCCTGAGAGGGAAGCTACTTCTGACACTATTAATAATATTCTGCTATACTTGCAGACTGGAATCTAGCAAAACTGTCATCAGACAAGATTCACCCAGCAACTGATGGAAACTGATGGATCCACAGTCAAACATTAGGTGGAGCTTGGGGTATCATGTGGAAGGGAGGACAGAAGAATTGAAGGAGCCAGAGGTGTCAAGGACACAACAAGAAAATGCTATAGTATAAGGGCTCAAAGAGACTGAAATGTCAACAAGAGAGCATGAATGGGACAAACATAGACCCTTTGCACATATGTAACATTTGTGTAGCTGGATTTTTGTGTGGGCCGCCTACATGAAGGAGGGCAGGAGCTATCTCTGCCTTTGGATCCCTTTCCCCTAACTGGGCTGCCTTGTCTAGCCTCAATAGAAGAAGATGAGCAAGTTGATCTGTTACTGCAAGTTGATATCACAAGGCTGATTGATATCAATGATTTCTCAGGAGAATGGGAGGAAGGGTGGATGGAGGGGGGAATGGGAGGTGAGAGGGAGGCCCTGGGAGCAAAGAAGGGAGGGGAAGCTTCAATAGGGATGTTAAGTAAATAAATAACTTAATTATTAATAATAATTTTTAAAAATCTTAGCAAGAAGTACAGTGTTGTCTCCTATGATGGGAGTAAGTGAACCACGGGAAAACTCACATAATTTGCCAAGAAAGACAACATATTTTATGAAAAGGTATAAGCTCTGATTTGGGATTTTATTCCAGTATCTTGGGTAGGCAACTGCATTACATCTGTTTTCTGTCTTGTAGCAAAATTCCTGAGCTGGAAGTCAACTCAGTGGATAAAGTTCTTGGTGTGAAAGCATGAGACCTTAGTTTCTTCTTACCACCCTCCTACAAACCTTAGAAGCAACACCAGCCTGTGGCTCCAAATCTGGAAAAAGCAGAGTCAGGCAGACCCTAAAGGCTCATTGGCTAGCCAGTCCATCAAAAAAAATGAGCTAAAGAAATATGGTGGGTAACTAATCAAATAAAGACATGCAGCCGTCAACCTCTGGCTTCCATATGTGTTACATGAGTCAGTACACCTGTACACATAGTGCATATACATGCATAGCCCCCTACCCACAAAACCCCAAGTTTTGTACTTGAGATTGGGGCTGGAGTGGCAGCTCATTGTTGACCTAACAGATCTAGAGCCTGAAAAGTCAGGATTAGCTGGCTCTATCTGCTCACCTCCAAGGGAAACCCCCATTTCCTGTGTCAAACAGAATAGGTAGCATGAATACAGCCTAGAAAGGAAAATCACATGGTGTGACTTGGTGTCAGAAACTACAGAAGGTCTGTTATCTTTGTGACAACCCACTTTCTCAAATTAACCAGGGTCCCATAGGAAATGCATTGATCATTTCCAAGGACTACAGTCACACAATCTACTTACTTTACACTAGGCCCTACCTCTAAGAGATCCCACCACATTAATATCATTACAGTAGGAACCAAGATCCTCTCACATAAGACTTTATGGATCTGCATACTAGCCCAAGGGGCATGTCCCACGAAAGCCTTCAGAGGGGAGGACATCCTATTGGGACTCTAGATGAGAGAAGCATGGGAGAATAGCAAAGTAGAAGGATCCAGAGGGTCTTAGAAACCTACAAGTAGAACATTATGATAGGCAGATTTGGGCCCAGAGGTCCCGCTCAAACTAAGGCACCAGCCAAGGACAATACAGGCGGTAAACTTTAAACTCCTACCCAGATCTAGCCAATGGTCAGAACAGTCTCCACAGTTGAGTGGAGAGTGGGATGTGACTTTCTCACGTACTCTGGTGCCTCACATTTGACCATGTCCCCTGGAGGGGTAGACCTGGTGGCACTCAAAGGAAGGACAGCAGGTTACCAAGAAGAGACTTGATACCCTATGAGCATATACAGGGGGAGGTAATCCCCCTCAGGAACAGTCATAGGGGAGAGGAATAAGGGGAAAATGGGAGGGAGGGAGGGAAGAATGGAAGGATACAAGGGATGGGATAACCATTGAGATGTAACAAGAATAAATTAATTTTTAAAAAGTATGATATAATACTATGTTGTCAAATAAGCACTATCCTTGATTTAAAAAAAAAAAAAAAGACTTTACAGATACAAACCACCCCTTAACTAGAGCATTCTCTAAAGCCACCTGAGCCTAAGTTTCACAATCAAATAAATGAGGTTCTTAAACCATCATTCTTTATTGGTGTTGCGGTGTTTGAATTTTTCTGATAAACCCTCCTAAATAATACATGTCTTTGAACAAAGTGTGCTGTCTAGTTTATGTCAAGGTGACACAACCTGGAATCATTAGAGGGAGCCTCAGTTGAGAAAATCCTCCTTAAGATTGTTTGTAGGCAAGTCTGTAGATCATTTTCTTAATTAGCAATCGAGGTGGGGGAGGGGGCAAGGCCAATGTGGGTGGGGCCACATTGGGTTGGGGTTTCTAGGTTCTACAAAGGGGAGAAGGGGAGGGTGGGCAAAAAGGAGAGATAGAAGTGTAAGGGTAGGTCTAGGAGGAGAGGAGGGAGGGGGCTGAGATCAGACTATAAAGTGATTAAATAGATAAATAAATAGAGAAAAAAGAAAAGAGGTTGAGCAAGCCACAGAAAATAAGCCGTAAGCAGCACTCCTCCATGGCTTCTGCATCAGCTCCTGCCTCCAGGTTCCTGCCTTGGTTGAGATCCTGTCCTGGCTTCCTTCAGTGATGAACAGTGATGTGGAAGTGTGAGCCAAATAAATCCTTTCCTCTCCAAGTTGCTTTTGGTCATCTAGCTTCTGTTTTTCTAATTATGGTTTCATCACAGCAATAGTACCCCTAACTAAGTCACAGAGTCTAAATAAAATTAAAATGTTTTATCATTAGTGATCAAGTGTGTAGTTAATAATATATGATACAATGAGGTCAGTGGGTAAAGTAATAAAGATTTCTTCTCCTTTCTGTCTAGGCTACAATGCTGCCCACTACTGTGAATAAAAATTAAGAGTTTAAGGGGCTGGACAGATGGCTCAGAGGTTAAGAGCACTGACTGCTCTTCCAAAGGTCATGAGTTCAATTCCCAGCAACCACATGGTGGCTCACAACCATCTATAATGAGATCTGATGCCCTCCTCTGGCCTGTAGGGGTACATGCAGGCAGAGCACTGTATACATAATAATAAATAAATAAATCTTTTTTTAAAATTAAGAGTTTAATTAAAATTGAGGAGTAAAATAAGTATAGTCTTGTGCCCAATACAAAGGAAATCAGTGTTTAAGTATATTTTTATTATATAAATGAATATATATAGTAAAAACAAAACTCTAATGAGTAATAACAATGTACATGCCTTGACCTGAAATTCCAATGTCACCCAAAACAATTGCTGCTGGTTATGGCTATGATCTTATAATTTCGGTTCAGAATTTTATAACATACTAATATATAGTTTTATATTATATTGTATATATTACAGTATATTAATTACAATATATTGCACAGTATGTTGTACCACGATTTCATGCATTAATTTATGCAAAAATATTAAACTTATAATCTTTATGTGCATAAACATAAGTATAGATATACAAAGGATACCATGCATACAATGGAAATTAATTAAAGGCAGACATCTTTTACATCCTATTTTAGGACACAAGAGATTTATTTCTGTAGCTTTAGAATGGTTTTGTTACATTAAATTTGATGATTCTTCTCATTACGTGTCATTATGTGTTATCACAGATTAATATTTTAATTGCAAATAAAACTGTCATACTGTGTAATAATGTGCAGCTTTTCTCCCAAGGTAAAATTCTAGGTGAAATAAGAGTACTTAACAATAATAATAATTTTGTCCTCTTTTTCTAGTTTTAATGTTTATTTCTCTTATGTAATTAGTAAATACATTATTAATGTAGGAGAAAATTTTGTTTCCTTTTCTAGTTTTCATATCTATGATCTTGTTTTTCCAATCATATTTGATAATGTTTTGGGAAAACAATAAAGATGCCCCCATCTTTGCCTTCATTTGATATGCAGGTCTATTTTTTTAATCTTTAAGTGTGAGGGAGAGGACATAGAATGGTGTCATGTATAAGGGAGTAATGGAACAGGAAGAGTTAAATTTTGTGGATGATGGGAAAACAGGATATGACAGAGATTATAGGAAAGGGTAACTAACACAGAAGACCTTTTGAAGAAAATATGGAAGCCTATTTTTCTGTAAGAAGCTTATGTACATATACATATATAAGATGAGTTTAAGGGTGCTCAGTACTGGACTGGGGTGGCTAGATATCCCTAGGACTGCTTCCTCTTGGAGCTAGCTGCTTTTCAGCCCATGCCACAGCTGTGTGCTATGTGCTATGTGCTGTGTGCTAGTCACTGCTACAGCCATCACCCGTAATCCCACTGCTGCTGGGACTGACACAGGGAACACTAATACCCTTCTGCCACAGAAGTTGCAGTGCTAGAGCTGACAGTGTAAATAACTCAAATGGTGAGAAGAAACATTCTATATACTTCATTCTCAGCCCCCTTCCCATACAGAGCATCTATGGACAGGTACCCTACCCCCCTCCCCTCCCATTGCTGTGTGTATCTCATGCACTTGAGCTGCAAGATCTCACTGCCTTCACTTGGCCCTCAGAGGAAGATCTGACCTCACTAGCACCATGGTGAGACAATTGATCAGGCTGAAGAAGCAGGTACAGAGAAGCTGCACTGCTGCCGCACCTGTAAGCAAGTACGCTGGGTCTAGTAAAGTGGCGCATGAAAATATGTCTTCAGGAGAAGGCATCTGTAGCATAAGCCAGCTTGTTAAAATGGTGTAGACAAGTGTCTACCACATGTGCAGACATCAGCACAGGGGATACTGGAAAGGAAGGTAGCTGACCGTGATGTTTCACATCTGTATTCCTAGCATTTGGGAATAAGAGGGAGGAGGATTTCTGTGAGTTCAACAACACTCTGGTCTACAAGGTGAATGCGACCCTGTCTCAAACAAACCAATAGCAAAGTAACATGATGCCTCCAAAGGAATACGATATTCTCCAGCAACAGATGCTTAAAAGAAAGTTGTAGAGCTGGGAACATAGTTAGGTTGGCAGAGTCTCTGCCAAGCATCCAAGAAGTCCTGGATTCAATACATAGCATAATACAAACCAACATGGTAGCTGAGGTCTACTTCTGGCTAGCAAGGTTGATGCTACCCTGGGTTACAGGAAACCATGTCTCAAAAAATGGCTTGGGTTGTTTTTTTTTTAAGATATTTTATTAATTTATTCATATTACATCTCAATCGTTATCCCGTCCCTTATATCCTCCCATTCTCCCCTCCTTCCCGTTTTCCCCTTACTCCCTTGCCCTGTGCCTGTGACTGAGGGGGATCTCGTCCCCCTGTGTATGCTCATGGGGGGGGGTTGTTTGATATCACCGTGACAAACACATGTAAGAGACAACTAAAGGGAGCAAGGATTCGTTTTGGCACAGCGTATCAGAGGTTTCAACCTATAGTTGGTCATGTTCTTTCTGGGCTATGCTGAGGCAGAACACTCTGGGGAGTTATAAGTGGTAAAGAACAATTTATTTCATACCCAGACAGAAGGAGGGTAAAAGAGTGCATTAAAGAGGACCAGGTCACTTACAGTCCCAAAGACTCATCCCCTATGGACTATTTTCATGAGCAGGCCTTGCCTCCTAAGCTTCTAGAAATTCTCAAAACAGTGCAACAGGCTATCTATCAAACCATGAGCATATGAGCCTGTGGGGGATAGCTCATATTCAGTCCATGACAAAAACATTAAAATGCCTGAAATCAAGATGAACAGATACTATATCCCCCCCTCCTTTTCAAACACTGAAAGTAGATGTAAATTTCTCCCTATGTGTGTACGGGGCACTAGAAAAAAAACTATAAGAGAAGAACACTTCCTCAGGAAAATAGATGAATAAGGAGATAAGGGTAATGAAACACATGTGTAATGAAATCAGGGCAGGGAGCCTACTTGGAGGAAGGAAGAGGACCAGGACCAAGGAAATACTGTGTCAGTGTGGAAGGAAGAACACAACACATACAAAAATTCCACAAAGTCTCCATTGCATAGCATATGAAAGTCTGCTAATTTAAAATGTTAAAATTCAAAAGATCAAGTATAAAAAAACGCCATGAGAAACAAGTAAGATGTGTGATTCAAAAATATTAGGAAAATAATTTGTGCTATGGAGACAAAGTCCAGAAGAGGATATGATCATGAAAATGACTCATATTGAAATGACTCAGTATGATACATGAGAATAGTCAAGAGCATAAACAGCAGAATTGCTCATGCCAAAGAAAGAGCTTCTAAACGGGCCCCATCAATAAAGATCTGTAGCTCCATCTCTTCTGAAACAGGAAAGAGCATTGACAGTACAAGTCCCATCTGGGCTACTGAATAAGGGGTTTTTTTACATATACATTTATATTGTTACACACACACATACACACACACACACTCACACACACACATACTGCCTACAGCAAGAAGAAGAGCCATGAAACAATTAGGAATTCTAGAAATGTTACATTCATAGTATTTTGTCTATTTTTATTAGGCAACCTTGAAGAAAACATCTTTCCTATCTTGGTACTTCTAAAATTCTGAATGTAAATCAATATCTATCATATCTCATCTTTATCAACTTAAAACATCTATCTAGGCATAAAAAAATCTTAACCCCTACACTAAGCTTAATTGTAAAACTGAATAAGTTTAAGAACAAGTTGAAAGCTTGTCTCAAAAAAAAAAAAAGTTATAAAGGACCAGGAATTTAGCTCAGTTATTGCGCACTATCTGGCACAAACAAGGCAATAGACACAACCCTGAGAAAAGAAAAATGTGAAAGGGAAAAAATAAATAAATATGCCACATTGTTGAACAAGCACATTTGATTTTTAGAACTAAAAGAGAATCAGTACTAATCAAGTTGCTATTGGAACTACTCTGCTCTTAGGGAAATATATGTATATTCATGTGTGGGAAGCTTATGTGATCCCAGATAGATGATATAACCAGGATAGATCCTTCATCATGGTATTGTTATCAGACTGTCATAAATACAAAATGGAGGATTCCAAAAATCTTTCTTCAGGAAAAAAATTTCAATTTATGTTGTAAAGGAATTCCTATCAAACTAATGGCAGATTTTAAAACAGAAATATCAAAATATTTCAACAGAAATCTTACCAAAGGTGTGGGGAAATTGATGACCAATGAAGAAATTTCAGAAATGAAGGGGGAGCAAAGAGTTCTCAAGGCAAGTAAAACCTGAGAGAATTCATTATCAGCAACTCACTCTTACAAAAGATGCTTAAGGGAGCTCAACATCTTGAACTTATAGCTGCTATCACAAGAACAAATCAGAGTATAAAGCCTACTAGGAATACAGACCTGCAGCTGCATATAGTTCTAGAACACAGAAGTAGAGGCAGGGGAATTATGTGTTTGATTCTGGCTACAGAGCAAGATCAAGAAGAGAATACTGATGACAAGCTGGACAAGGAAGACAGAACCAGGAGGTCCAGGAGGTCCACCAGGACCAGGAGGAGCAGGAGAAAGAGATACTTAAAAGAGGAGAAGAATTTTATTGTTTTTAATAGCTGAGTAGTATTCCATAGTGTAAATGTACCACAGTTTCTTTATCCATTCTTCGACTGAGGGATACTTAGGCTGTTTCCAGGCTCTGGCTATTACGAATAAGGCTGCTATGAACATGGTTGAGCATATGTCCTTGTTGTGTGGTAGAGCAACTTCTGGGTATATTCCAAGGAGTGGTATAGCTGGGTCTTTAGGTAGCCCTATTCCCATTATTCTGAGAAAGCACTAGATTGAGTTCCAAAGTGGTTGTACAAGTTTACACTCCCACCAGCAATGAAGGAGTGATGGAACTAGAAATGGTCATATTGAGTGAGTTAACCCAGACTCAGAAAAAATCACGTGGTATATACTTACTTATAATTGGACACTAGCGCAACAGGGATATCCCCTGAAAATCTTAACTTACCAGGAGATTGGAATAGGTGCAAGGACCTCCTATTGGGACTCTAGGTGAGAGAATTGTGGGAGAATAGGGAAATAGAAGGATCCAGAGGGTCCTAGAAACCTACAAGAAGAACATCATGATGGTCGGATCTATACCTGGGGGGCTCTGCTCAAGCTACTGAACCAACCAAAGACAATACATGCAGTAAACATTGAACCCCTTCTCAGAAATAGTCAACGGACAGGACATTATCCAGTCATGTGGAGAGAGGGGAATGACTCTGACATGAACTCTGGTGCCCCATATTTGACCACTTCCCCTTGGTGGGGAAGCCTGGTAGCACTCAGAGAAATGATAGGAAGGCTACCAAGATGAGACTTGATAGGCTGTGACCATATGGTGGGGGAGGAGGTCCCCTTCTGTCACAGACCTCTGGAATGGGAATAGGGTGAAAGAGGGAGGGAAGGAGGAATGGGAGAAGACAAGCAAGGGGATAAAAATTTGGATATAATCTGAATAAATTAATAAAAAAGGTAAAAGAAGAGGAAAAGGATAAATCTTATCACAACAGAGAACCATTACTACAAAGATAAACAAACAACAACAACAAAAGAAAAACACAGTTGGTATTCCAAATAGAAGAAATTAACAAAATGTCAGGCATGCTATTTTTACACCTGAATATTAATATAACCATTCAATATAATCATATTAAATTATCTCACTTAAAAGACTAGAATTAAAAACAAGACCAAACAATATGCTATACACAAAATGAATTTTTACAAGTAAAAAACACACATAGGATGAAAGTGAAAAATGAAACAATATGTAAACAAGAGTAAGTTATATTGATAACAGCGAAGTATGGATTTTAAGATAAATTCTGTAAGAGGGGTCATTAATCCCAAGGAACCATTTAAGCAAGAAAATACAACAATGGGAATATATGAGCACTTGATGCTAAAACAATCAATTGTATTATCATCATCATATCATCATCACATATTTTTAAACAGTTTTAATATTAAATTTATTTTGATAATATTCTTAGTCTTCCCCAAGTCCTTCCAGATCTTTTCCTCCTCCCTACCCACCTAACTTTAGGTTCTTTCTCAAAAAATTAAACCAAAACACAATGCAACAACAAAACTCCCTAAAACCAAAAATATAAAATAAAACACCACCCAAAATGAAACAAACAAACAGACAGACAAAATCACCAGCAAACTGTCACCTAGTAAAATCATATAAACACTGTGGAGTCCATTTTATGTTGTCAACTACTCCTGAAGATAAGCCCTATTCTGCAATGGTTAATGCATCCAGTGTCACTCCATTGGAGGAAACTGATTTTTCCCTCTCCTAGAGGGTATAAATGACAGTTAATTTGTTAACCTTTACCCTAGTGGCTAGGTTTTCATTCATTCATTCATTTACATTTTAAAATACAACAAGATGAGAAGTAACATAAAACAAAAACTATCAAATTTACATTCGACGAGGCAAACTCATAGAAGAAAAAGAGCCCTAGGTCAAGGCACAGGAATCAGAGACCCATGTCTGTGAACTGTGCTCCTGCTGACTATAAAGAGGAAAAAAACTTCTTCTCCAGTTTCAATGACTGCAGACTCACAGATGACAGAGGCATAGGCGCCTTCTCTGACCGCCTTAGACAGGAAGTCATCAAAGAAAACTCAAACACAAATTAGATTTTTTAAAAAAAATCTTTCTTTGGTGGGGAGGCCACAAGGGTCACAGGGGCACACTTGGGAGAACTTGGAAGTTAGGGAGATTCCTGTGTACTGTGTGAATTTCACCCAAGATCAATTAAAAAATATTACGTTATAAAAAAGAAAAAATAGAGATCCACTCATTCACATACTCAGGAATCCCACAAGAATGCTAACCCAGAAGCCTTGTGTAGACCCATGCAGGCCAGTTAAGTCACTTCAGTTTATGTGAGCTTTGCTCATGGTCATTCGGACCTCGTTCTCCTAAGTGCCTTCCATTCCCTCTGCCTCTACACTCTTTGCCTTGCTTCTCCACAAGGTTTCCTGAGTTGGGGAAGGGAGGTTCGAGATCCCCTGGGGGCATACCACAGGTGTTCCACTTTGAAGCAGGGGATGGTACTTGAGAATGAGATCTTGAGGGTCAGAGGGTAAGGTGAAAATGTGCGGCCAGCAGAAGACTGCTCAGAGGTGAATTTAAACCAATAGAAGGTCTTCATTAGCCAGCCCGTGGCTACACTGGGTGTTTAGGATACCAGTGTAACCAGACTTTTCTCAGGGTGAGCTTTTCAACTACAAAAACCATATTCTGAGTGGACATAATCCAGACAAAAATCAACATACATCACAGTTAAATTAAACTAGGTAAAAATAAAACAGCTAAATATAAGACCTAAAACTCTAAAACTGTAGCAAAAATGATAAAAAGACAGTGCTGTGGAATACACTATTTTGAGTAAGACTCCAAAAGCACCAACAACAAAGGTAGGATCAGACGTAGAATGTAATTACTTTCAGATAGATTCTTCTGCATAGCTAAAGAACCAATGAAAAAAGTGAAGACACTGTCTACAGAAGGGGAGACACTACATGCCAACTATTTGTCTGATAGAAGATTGGGATCCAAAGTCTTTATTAAAAAGCACAAATAACCTAATTCAGGAATTTAAAAATGATCTAAACAGACATTTCTAAGAAGAACTACAAATAAATGAAGATATGATTAACATCATAAAACAAGGAAATGAAGGTCAAAATGACCAAGAGATATTGTTTTGCCCTAGTAAAGATAGTTACTATCAAAAAGACTATAAAACCAAACCAAACCAAAACAAAAGAAAAATGTGAAGAAGGATGTCAAAAAATGGAATTCATGAACTGTTGGAGGGTATCATTTTCAAAAAACTGAAAACAGGTGTAATATAAGATCCATCTAATCCACTTATGGTTATATATACAAAAGTACTAAAATAGTACACTAGTGAAAATATGCACTCTCATCTGATTGTGGAACCACTAATGATAGCTAGAATATGGAATCATCTTTGGTGTCCATCTATAGTATACTAACTAAAGGATACAAGCATGAGGCTTGGAGAGGTGATTCAATGGTTAAGAGTACTGGCTGCTCCTCCGAATGACAGGGGTTTGATTGCTAGTATCCACATGGTGGCTCACAACCATTTGTAACTATTATTCCAGGGAATGTAGTGTCTTTTTCTAGCCTCTGCGGGCAACAGACATGCACACTGCAGGAAAGAATACAAACATTTGTGTGTGTGCACATGCATGCAATAGAATAGCTTTCCAAAACACACACACACACACATACACACACACACACACACACACACACACACACACACACACACAGTATACTTTTCTATACAGAAAAATGGTTAGATATTATATCAAGTAAACTAAAACAGACACTGAAAGACATATCACATGTCCTTTTCACAAGGAAGCTGAAATACTTGAATATAGGATAATAATTACCAGAGGTTAGGAAGGAAGAAGGGGTAGTAGGAGGTCAGATAATGGGTGCCAAATCACAGTAAGATTTAGTGAATAAATCCTAGGTTCTCTGTTCTCCATAATGTAGTAAAGTAATAAGTAAATGAACATGCTAAGAACCATGATTTAGTATATACATATTGTAAACATTTATTGTAATATGTACAACTACTGTGTACTGATTAGAAATCAAAAGAAAAATATTAAAGGAAAGGGAAATACTATCATAATTTGATCATAATACCATGTACGCATATGTTGAGTTTCACACAGTATTCCACAAAGTTAGTATTTTATTAAATTAAATATATCTCTAATTAAGTATAGTAACTAGAATTGTCATCTTCTGTGGCTCTGGCCCTCAGTTATCTTGCTCGTGTTGTTTCAGCTGCACCATATGAACTTTAATTGGCAATATGCTTTATAGTGTTAATATATTCACCATTTTTAATTTAGTAAGGGTTTTTTCTTTGCAAGTAATACCAATTTTATCACATACACCTCACTGTTTTTGTGTTAGTGCTAATGTTTTCTTCTTTGCATGTTAATGTCTATATCTACATATAGATTTTATACTATAAAATAATAATTCTACTCTACACAACTCACTTTAGTGAGAGAAAACTAGAAGGAGGTGGAAAAAAACCAAGATATCAAAACTATAGAAGCCAAAGTTATCTGTATGTACTTTGTATGTTTGTCTTCTGCTGTTAAGTTGATCTAGCCCATTTTATCTGTGCTGCATTGTAAAATAGTTAAAACACAATCTAAAAGAGAAATGAAATTCTTATAACAGAAAAAGGAAAAATACAAATACAAGAAAGGTAACAATTTAAATAGGTTTATGGTAAGAAATTTAAATCACTAATTAGTGAGCATAAATTCCACTTGTTAAATGAAATGTGAACCATAGTAAACTCAGCACTGAAGAATAGCTTGTTTTGGGTGTGACCACGCCTCATTGTTCAACCTCATGCTACATGCATTAATACATTATAGCTGGTAAAGATTTGAAGCTATCTTGCTAAAACAAGGAAACTGAGGAGTGAACATTATGTAAACACAAGCATTTCATGTATGAGAGTCTGATGTTCCAGTCTAATAGGAAAAGGAAAGATAATTCTACATATGGTGTTGTGGTTATTTTACCAGTATGGCCTAATAATGCTTATTGTTGGGCCTATAATTATTATTAGGATAGTATTTTCTAGCCTGCTAGCAATCAGTTAAGACGTAGATACCTGTGATATTTTAATATAGCCTTAGTTAACCTGGGGCAGGCCAGATATTAATCCCCTAAACTACTTCCCATAGTGGGGCAGGTACCCATGTCATCTGCTTCTAATAATTTCTATCAAGCAACTTCCCATCCACAATCTCCAATACTTGCTAATTATCATCATCTGGGCCAAGTCTCCATCCACACCAGCTATGTACTTCTCCTCCACCTAACTCATGGCGTAGCCTTCTTCCTCCTCATCCTCTCCTCCTGTCTATCTCCTCCTCCCCAGATTTTCTGTGTGTCCCCAAGCCTGGGAACCTTAGCCACGCCTATCTCATTTGCCCTGCCCAGGCGTGATGGCTTATTGGTCAGACAGATTAGGCTCTTAGGCAAGGTACAAGTGGGGCACAGAGACAGCAACCAGTAAAATTGTTTAAAGGAGTATATTAAATTAATATTAATCTCAAAGGAAAACTTTCCTATATTAAAAAACCTTGCTAGATTTTTAAATTTTATATTTTTCATTTAAAAAGAAAATTTGATGAATTTAATGTGTTTAAAGTCTTTCTACAAAACATATGAATGGGACTACTGGGAATGTTTGTTGAAAATTTTAAGCTCAGCATATAGAAGGCCAAAGAAAGATGATGGCAAATTGGATGCCATCTTCATCATCACAGCAAAATAGGCTCAAGGGAAGGAATGAGATTCTTCTAACTGCAATTTTAAGATGACCAGTTGCTTCACTAGCTGGTTACCATGTCTTCCACCATAATATACTGTAACATTTTATTATTTATTCTATCTTTTTTTATTAATTTATTCATATTGCATCTCAATTGTTAACCCTTCCCCTGTTTCCTCCCATTCTTCCCTCCCTCCCACTTCCCCCCTTCTCCCCTCCTCTATGTCTGTGATTGCGGGAGACCTCCTCCCCCTATATATGCTCTAGTAGGACCCACAGGGTCCTGGAAACCTACAAGAAGAACTTTGTACAGGCAGATCTGGGTCCTGGGGTCCTCCTCAAACTAAGGCACCAGCCAAGGAGAATATAGGCAGTAAGCTTCAAACCCCTACCAAGACCTAGCCAACGAACAGGATATTCTCCACCATTGAATGGAGAGTGAGATCTGACTCTCACACTAACTCTGGTGCCCCTTTTCTGTCCATGTCCCCTGGATGGGGAGGCCTGGCGGCACTCAGAGGAAGGATAGCAAGTTACCAAGAAGAGACCCAATATTATTCTATCTTTTTGAGATTATAATTATATCATGTTCCCTTCTTTTTCTTCCCTCCAAACTCTCCCACACACAACTTCTCATGTTCTTTCAGATTCTTGGTCTCTTTTTCATTGATTGTTTTTACATGCATTTAGCTTATAGGTGTATACATGTATATTCCTAAATGCAACTGTTCAGTCTGTATGTTACTGGTATGCGTGTTTTCAGGTATGACCATTTGGTAACAAATTGGTGTGTTCTTCTCTGGGGAAGACTAAATCCTTTCTTAAGTTGTAAATGAAGACAAAAACTTTTTCCTTTAAAAATGATGTGGACAGAGTAAAGATAAATGGCAGACTAGGAAAAAAAAAACCTTTTAATCTATTACAAAGAACAATATCTAGACTTCATAAAAAGCATTTACTAAATGCCACAGAAAAACAACCCCACTGAAAACAGACAAATAGGAATGATAAATGGACAAAAGATTAAGTTCAAATGGTCTTTAAAATTATAAAAATGTGCTCAAAGTATTAATGGTTTCGAAATGCAAACTTAAGCAATAAAGATACTCAGTTTGTTATTGATCATTAAGTCAATTTTAGGAGATAAATGAGGGTGTAGAAGTGGTTCAGTTAATAGAGTGTTTGCTGCTGTGCAAACACTCATGTATAAGCCAGGAATCATGACATGATTTTTGGAATCCAAGTGCTGAGGATTGCACTGGGCCTTTCTACCCAATCTAGCTAATCACCAAGTTTCAGATTCAGTGAGAGACATTTTGCCAATCAGATCAGCCAGAGAGTAATTGAGGAAGACACTTCACATAAACTCTGGCCTACACAGGCACCATAAACACACTAGCAGGCACACGCCCATGCACACACCGGAATGCCTATAGTGGTAAGGATGCATCAGTACCTCATAGAGTCAGTGATTTGATACATTGGGGATTCTAATACGCTGATGTCAATTGACCTAATCAATCAGAATTTTTAATTTTTTTTAATACTTTGAACTTAAGCTCCAGTTTCTGAAACCTACCCACAAGAAATACTGGCATCTGTACTAAAAGAATATGATTTACAAACACAAAACTAGAACAAACGCAAACACATTAATAAATCATGTATAGCTTTAATATTTACATCCATTAAAATAATGATGAGGCAATATATATTAAGGGCTGACAGAGACATTGTAATAGACCATTTTGTGTTCCTCTAACAAGATGCCTGCGAGCAGATAACTCATAAAGAACAGATGCTTTCTTTTCTATGCTCTGACAGACGAGAAATCCAAATCCAAGGTGGTAGCATATGTTGAGAGCTTTCTTGCCATGACTTCACATGGAAAAAGGCAGGCCAGCAAAACAGGACCAGCTGCCTCTGTCAAGCTCCTTGAGAAAAAGCATCCAATTCCATTCATAAAAAGGGTGGAGTCAATTCCATTAAAGAGTGGTGTTTTCATGGTCTAATCAATGTTAAAGGCCCCCGTTCTTAACTGCCAGCATTTAATTTTGGAAAAAGGCCTGATCAAACTGCAGCAGAAATGTGGCAGTCTCTAAAACATACACTTAAAAGCAAAGAGCCAGGTGTAATGAAACAATTAACTGCATTACCAGTTGTGTGCTTTTGCTGAAAAGGTCTGAGTAAACACACATCAAATCAATATTGGTTATATCTTAGGAATCAGAAAATATGGAAGAATAGGGAAGACTCTTTTTCAAATTATTATTATTACTTGACTTATTTATACATGCCACATACATTAATATGTCATTTAAAAAACACAAAATCTTCCTGCAGTTATAGCTACATAGGAATCTGAGGCTTTGATGCATTTTGAGACAGATTGACGGATGTAGTGAGGTCTCACCTCAAACAGATAAAGAAACAATACTAAAACATAAAAATATTAAATGATTTATTGTAGTAGAAAATGTACAATTTGTGTACTGGATGTGATAGAAAGAGGTGAATCCTAATGAGTGAAGCCTTGTTGACCATGATGTGCCATGTGCCTGCTGCCTTTCAGACGAGCAGCAAGACCTTGAGCAAGCTCTATGACACGGTCACCATAATTAGCCATCTTCTCCAAAATGCACCAACCTAAAGGCAAGAAAGTGTAGAATGAATAAACAGTCTAGAGAAACTAGGACTAGGAATTTGAAGCTGTTAAAAAGTCTAATAGCAAAAGAAAGAGCAATGGTACTCAGAGGAAAGACTGTATTTTATCCAGAGAACTAGGAAGTTTAACAATGGAAAATACTCCAAATGAAGAGGCTGCAACATACAGGAATATAGATTCACCCAAAACCAACCTGCTTTTCTTAGCTCCAAGTTTCAGGAAAGCCAATGTGGAGTAGATAACCATGATATCCACACTGCAGCCTCAGGTTTCTTCTGCATGCCAGCCTTGCCACTGGGTCCTCTGCAGGACTCCTCCACAAGTAGCCTCGCTCTGACTTCAGTCACTCACTCTTCTCCATTCAGCTTATTTCAAGCAAGTTCAAGGTGACTAAAGAATATTGAGACACAACATGGCAATAATGACAGAAGAAGGCTGGTGTTGATTTCTGGGTCACTGCTTCAGGCCCACAGTCACCACACTAGTAGGCTGTCCATACTGACTAACCCAAACAGCCATAATGTCATGTCTTCATTAACGCCAGACAGTGACCAAAGCTGTAACTCGCTTAACATCTATGACAATTACCCAACACCCCTCTGCTGCGCATCCCTAAGGAGTGTAGGAGGAATGCTTGCTGTGGCAAACAATTTAAAAATCAAGTTTCAACAAGATATGTCTGACATTCGTTTCAGGAATGAATTCTAAATATCAAAAGGATACATTTTTATTTAAAATATTCTATAATATTAAAACAGAAATATATAAAACCAAACACACAAAATTCTTTAACCAACAAATATAACACTTAATTATCTCCAGTAGAGAAAACTAAATGAGAAATTTTCTTCCTGTGTGAGTTAATAAAAATCAGCAGTAGTTCAGTATAATCCTCCCTTCATGTGAGACCTTCATGAGCAAGGGTGTTTTAAGTTTCATTTTGTCTTAAGTATCTAAATATTTTCCCACCAACCATGATCCTATATGTTAAAAATCATAATTATAATGCCTATGGCAGTCATCCACATTCCGTTCTTTTGTGAATGGCACTGTGAAAACATGTGATAAGTGCAGCCATCATCAAGAACTATTCCCTGGACTCTAGTAACACTAAGACTGCAGAGTAAGCAGTGCCTCTTGCAAACAGTCATTAAATTAATTAAATTAATAATAAATTGATTTAATTGATTAATTAGTCATAAAGATGATCACAGATGAAGTAGCAGCTCTTTTAAATTAATTAATTTAATTATTTACTTTACATCCAGACCATAGCCCCCTCCATCCTCTCCTCTCAGTCCCACCCTTCCTCCCTCTTCCCTTTATGCCCCTTCCCTACTCCTCAGAAAAAGGGAGCCCTACTACCAACAAACCACCCACAGGTAACATCAGGATTGAATGAGTCCTCTTCCCCTATGGCCTGGAGAGGCAGTACCACCAGAGAGAAATTATCTAAAAGCAGGCAACAGAGTCCATTAAGAGACAGCCCCCACTCCCCTTACTAGGAGACCCACATGAAGACCAAGCTGTCCATTGGCTACATCTGTGTAGGAGGACTAAGTCCAGTCCTCCTTGGTTTTTGGTTGGTGCTTCAGACTCCATAAGGCCTCCTGGGCTGTGGTTAGTTGGCTATATTGGTCTTCTTATGGGGTCCCTGTTCCCTTGCTTCTGTGTTTCTCCCCACTCTTCCATAAGTCTCTCTTGTGCTCCACCCAATCTTTGTCTGTGAGACTCAGCATGTTTTGAACTGCTGCTGGATGGAGCCTCTCAGAGGACAGCTATGCTAGGCTACTGTCTGCAAGGATAGCAGAGTATCAATAATAGTGTCAGGGGTTGACTCTTTTCCACTGGGTGAGTCTCAGGTTCAGCCATGCATTCATTGAACATTCCCTCAATCTCTGCTTTATTTTTAATCCCTGCACATCTTATAAGCAGGGTACATTTTGGGTCGAAGTTTTTGTGGATAGGTTGGTGTTCCCCTCCCTCCGCTAGGAGTCCTGTCTAGTTGGAGAGTGGTCTCTTCAGTCTACATGATCCCTGCTACTAGGATTCCCGTATCTTCCCAGGAACCTACTCTATTGTAGGTCTCCAACTTGGAGGCCCAAGGCAGAGCAGCAAACTCTTTAACTGAACTTTTCCCATTGCTCTTCTTAAATGAATCCCCCATTTTCTTTATTGTGTTGTTAGTTACTTTTTAACCACCTGGACTGTGCATTTCTGCAGCTTAGCTTGCATTTGGAGGCAACGACTGGTCTAAGATGTAGGCATTACATGCAGCTTGGGTATTGAAATGAAACTGTCAGTTTCTACTCATATGTCTACCACATGTAGATGTAGAATCTTATGTGTCTGCTACTACAACTACAAATACTACTGGTGGCCTATGGTGATGCTAAATCTAATTAAGATAATGGAGGGATATCCATCCCTGATCTCAAGCTGTACTATAGGGCAATAGTAATTTAAAAAAAAAAAAAGCATGGTACTGGTATAGGAATAGGCTGGTTGATTGATGGAATCAAATCAAAGACCCAGAAATTAACCTGCATACATATGGACATTTGATTTTTGACAAAGAAGCTAGAACAATACAATGGAAAAAAGCATCTTCAACAAATAGTGCTGGTGTAACTGGATGTCTACATATAGAAAATGCAAATAGATCTATATCTATTACCCTGCACAAAACTCAAGCCCAAGTGGATTACCAGACATACTAAATCTGTTAGAAGAAACTCATTAGCACAGGAGACAACTTCCTGAACAGAGCACCAATAGCTCTGGCTCGAAGATCAACAATTAATACATGGGACCACGTGAAACTGAAAAACTTCTGTAAGACAAAGGACAATGTCAACAGGACAATATAACAGTCTACAGACTGGGAAAAGATCTTCACCAACTCTAGATCTGACAAAGGACTAATATCCAAAATATATAAAGAACTCAAGATATTGAACACTACCAAACTTAATTATCCAATTAAAACATGCAGTACAGAGCTAAACAAAGAATTCTTGAGAGAGAGAAGAACACCGAATGGCCAAGATACACTTAAAGAAATGCTCAATGTCCTTTCTTAGTTATCAGAGAAATGCAAATCAAAATGATTCTGAGATTCCATCTTACACTTGCCAGAATGGCTAAGATCAAAGACAAGTAACAGCACATGCCGGCAAGAATGTGGAGAAAGATGAACACACCTCCATTGTTGGTGGGAGTGCAAACTTGGACAACCTCTTTGGAAAATAATCTGGCTCTTTCTCCGAAAATTGGGAATAGTGTTACCACAAGACCCAGCCATACCACTCCTGGGGCATATACCTGAAAGATGCTCTACCACACAACAAGGACATTTGCTCAACTATGTTCACAGCAGCCTTATTTATAATAGCCAGAATCCAGAAACAACCTAGATGTCCCTCAGCTAAAGAATAGATAAAGAAACTGTGGTACATTTATACAATGGAATACTACTCAAGTATTAAAAACAAGGAAATCTTGAAATTTGCAGGCAAATGGATGGAACAAGAAAAGGTCATCCCGAGTGAGGTAACCCAGTCCCAGAAAGACACACATGGTATATACTCACTTATAAGTGGATATTAGCCCAACATAGATGTCCTCTGAGAGACTCCTCCTATTTGAGGAAAGGACAGATGCTGAGACTCATAGCTAGACACGGGGTAGAATGCTGAGAGTGGTATAGAAGAGTGTGGGGGGGGGATGGAAGGACTCAGAGGATTCAGGAGCTCCACAAAGAGACTATCAAGACCAGCGGATCTAGACCAGGGTAGGGGCTGGTGCACAAACTGTTGCACCAACCAAGGACAATGCATGCAATGAACCTTGACTGAACCCCACCCCCACCGCTGTTCAGATATAGCCAATGGACAGTTCATTCTCCAAGGTTGTGGGGAAAGCAGGGACTGCCTCTGCATGCACTCTGGTGGCCCCTTTGATCATTTCCCCTCGGTGGGCAGGCCCCGTGGGTACACAGAGAAAGGAGACGCAGGCTATCTGGATGAGACCTGATAGACTGTGGTCATATGATGGAGGAGGAGGTTGTCTTCTGTCAGAGCTCTAGGGGAGGGGAATAGAGCAGAAGAAGGAGGGAGGATGGGGACATAAAGAGACAAAGGAGAGGATAACAATCAGGGATATAATCTGAATAAATAATAATAAATTTGTAAGAAAATTAATTAATTAAAAAAAGAACAATTTGGAGAGAGTGGGAAAAAGAGTGTCTGATAAATACTTAAAATACTAAAGTGACATTAGACCTCTACTACTTATTTCATAAAACAGCTATTCAGATGAGACCTGATAGGCTGTGGTCACATGCAGGGGAGGAGGCCCCTTCTGTCAGAGGTCTAGGGGCAGGGAATAAGGCAGAAGAGGGAGGGAAAGTGGGAAGGGGAAGACACAAGTGAAGGGATAACAATAAGGATGTAATCTGTATAAACTGTAGTATATTAAAATTAAAAAACAGGAAAATAAAGTGTTATGGAAGAAAAAAATACTTAATGGATGGTAAGAACTAGAGATTGGCTTTAGATTTCTACCCGTGAGGCAGATGTTGTCACCACACTAACAGGACTTCCCATGTCTGTCATCCAGCCGTGCGCACAGAGTCTATCACACCTTTGGGATATTTCTCTAGATCTACAATGTGAGAAGTGTGGAGGGCAACTACATAAGGATCTCGCTTTGCCTGCATGAAGACTGGAAAATTAACTCTCAAAATCAACTTCTAGAGTTTAGCAACTAAATCTTTTACCTTCGTATTAGTGAGACTTTTCCTGGGGTGCCCATGTTGACGTCCAGCTATCTTAAGCTTCTTGTAAAGGATCCTGTCTCTCCAATTCAAAGCTTCTTCCCAGGTCTCTAAGGCTGTATAAGAACAAATGCACTAGCAGTGTGGGAAAATCCATTTCTTCTAACTTGGTCAAGTATCATGCTGTTCTACGTGTGAACTCCACGTACTTTCTCACCACTATTCATTGTTCTCAAAATAACATCAGAAAATCATAGCAAGCTCATCTACTATAGTATTTTAAGTAACTGAAACACCATGATTCTTGAGCTGGTAAATTATGACATAGTATTCTAATGAGCTTTCAAATTTTGATGGTAAAAGGAATATTGCTATGCCTTATGGAGTCCACGGGGACATTAAGTAAAGAGGTCCAGATCTGAGATCTGAATGAAGACAGACATGCAATTCAATCTTGGCCTGAGTTTAGCACAGTTATTAGAGATTTTAAATAGACTTTTAGAACTATTCTTAGAAAGTAGAAAATACCACTGTCTCTGTGCACCCATCTAACATACTTTTAAGTAATCTAGTTGTCCAGTGTGCAGCATTCTGGCAGTCACAGATGTGAAGACCTTAACAGCCAGTTAGTATTTAGAATAAGGACCCAGGATGCCACATCCCCCAAACCACATAGCCAAAAAATTGCAGCCTCTGCTCTGGTCTTCAACTCTGCAGCTCGCCTTCACCCACAATTCCTCACTCCGGGTTCTCTTCCTATGCCCTTCTCTATCATCCGGGGCTATCCAGCTGGTCCCTCTCTTTCTCCTCAACAGAGATTTTTCAAACTCATGGAATGCAACCCTGTCAAATACAGTAAACCAAACTTCAATCACACATAAAGAGGTTTACAAATTTGAGCATTAAATAAATGGGTCTTTCAAAAGGAAAAAAATAATTTCCCTGAAACATGACTTAAATTATCTTTAAACAGAATATAGCTTTAAAGTATACAAACACAGGTGCTGTCAAGATGTCTCCTTTGTAGATTAAAGCACTTGCCTTGCCTGGTTACCTGAGCTTTAAATCCAGGATCTAAGGGTGGAAAGAGATGACCAAGTCCCGAAAGTTGTTCTCTGACCTTAAACATAATTCTCTCTCTCTCTCTCTCTCTCTCTCTCTCTCTCTCTCTCTCTCTCTCTCTCTCTCTCTCTCTCTCTCTTTCTCTCTTCTTTCTTCCCTCCCTTGGTGTCCTCTTTCAAAATGTACAAACAAGATGAGGGAGATAGTTCAGAGATTATGAGTACTGGCTTCTATTCTAGAGGACCTGGATTCAATTCCCAGCACCCAAATGATGACTCACAACCAACCACCTGTAACGCCATTTCCAGGAGTTCTCTCTGGCTTTCAGTCACTAGTCACAGACATGAAACATTGCAGTAAAAATACTCATATACTAAAAATAAAATAAGAATAATGAACAACTAAAATAATTTAAAACTTATAAACATAAAATTATGGGTACAGTTATTTTGTAAATATTTGCAACTTTCTTAAACATATAAACATAAATTATTTGCAAATTAAATATTATCCATAAAACACAATTTAAATTAATACAATGTGAGAAGAAATGTTGTTTTGCTGAAAGTAAAGCTTTTTCAGTGTGAAACATGGCACTGAATGTCTTAGAGCCTTTCATAATCCTAATCATCTTTGACAGCTGGATTCTGTCACCTAACTATGGAAACATTTACGTAGGGTATCATATGACATTTGCCTTCATTTGATATATGGCTTTAAAAATCTTTAAGTGTAATGGAGAGGACATAGAATGCAGTCATATACAAAGCAGTCAAAGGAGTAATGGAATAAGAAGAGTTAAATTTTTTGGCTGATGGGAAAACAGTATAAGACAGAGATTAAAACGAAAAATATTAAATGTGTGTGTGTGTGTGTGTGTGTGTGTGTGTGATACTTTTAATGGAGTTACCATACAATGAGGCAATAGTGCCCTTACTAGATAACAGACTAACAAACAAAAAGTGCAGTTTCAGGAACAAGTTACCTCTTTTTAAGTTGCTGGCCACAGAGGCCACATAGACACTCAAATATTAAAGGCTGTTGTCAATGTTCTTGGTTACCCTCCAGAACTTGATGGTAAGACACTATTACTGAAGACATCACATATTCAAGTCAGAGGACATGAAGAAATCAAGCTGGCGTTAACCAGGAAGCTTCACTTTTACTGGCTACCCTTCTAAGTGTTACACATGCTACCACAGAAGAAAATTCACCAACGATCTTACTCAGCTGTTTATCTTGAAAACTCCAAGAATGACCTGCCCAGCAAGGTAGGCCCACTGGCACAATAGTGGCACGAATGTCATGGGAGAAGCCAAACACTTTCTGATTGGATTTACAGTCCATAGCACAATATGGAACAGCTAATGGGGCCATGGACCTCAGAGTAGGCAAGTCATCTGCCCTAGAGAAGAACCTTCTATTACTTTTCTGGTAAATAAACATTCCTAATGACTTATCACTATACCTACAAATTGTTATGTCTCTCAAACTTCATTAGAGAAACTTCATGAAATAGATGGTGATTAAAACAAACACTCATGACTGTTTCTTAATATGGTCAGTATGTTTTATATTATTACATATTACAAATATTTTTTATTTTTACATATATATTTATATTATTACATACAAATACAATAAACTACATACAACAAGAACCATGAAACAATCAGGAATTATATAAATGTTACATAGTGTTTTGGCTATTTGTATTTGGCAGTGTTGAAGAAAACATCTTTTCTATCTTGTTGCATCTAAAATTCTGAATGTAAATCAATATCTATCATATCTCATCTTTATCTTTAAGACATCTATCAATACTTAAAAGCATCTTAACACCTAACCAACTAAGCTAATTGTAATTAGCTCCAGAGACTTGAGAAGGAATAAAATTAATTACCCCAGTATACAGGTTAGCAGCTTCCGAATGAGAGGATGACAGAGACAGTTTGCTGCCTGAACAGTCCCCCAAAACTCTCTATAACATTGGAGCATCATCCTCAGCCTTCAGGCCCAATATATCAGAAAGACATATTTGTGAGGCAGGAACTATTGAGGACTTGTTTACCCTGTCTTGGCAGAGTTTGGCTGTCGATTCTGCCTGCATCCAAGACTGTTTATAATGCAGAAAAGACTGTTGAGGTCTCAGCCCTAAATAGGACATCCATATCACACCTCTGTGTCCAATTATCCATCTCAAGGATAATCGTGGAAGAGGAGGTAGAATGATTGTGAGGGCCAGAGGTGGTGGCTGACCACAAGAAAGCTGTATCCAGGAGACAGTACAGCTGTTGGGAGAGAGTCAGTTTTCCTTAACAGTGTCATGACTACTAAGTCAATTGTACACTAGGAAACAGTTGTATACCCAAGAATGTAATAGCAGTACAAATTTCAGTAGGTAAGTTTAAAAAAAAAAATAAGAGAGAATACAAGATGTTACAAGATGTTAATGAATAGGCAAGTTGGGTGGACCTGGGAGGAGTTGGGGGATTGAGTGAATGCGACCAAAATATACCATATGAAATTCTCTAAGAAAAAATATTACTTTGAATTTTCATTACATTTGGTGTGTGTGTGTGTGTGTGTGTGTGTGTGTGTGTGTGTGTGTGTGTTTATATGCAGGGGTAAAACATGTATTTGTGGACTTCAAATACTAAATTTATATTATAAGCATCATCTAAGACGATTCATGGATTAATAGATATATAGATGTCACTAAACTAAACGAGAAATGAAAACCCTAGCTTGTACCACTAATTCACTTACCACTGAGAAAGGCCCAGTGGTTGAATTGAGTCCACAAGTGCCCATTTGATATCCTGTAAACTATCCTCCAAAGATTGATATTTAGGCAAGAATCTTATATATATATCTGCATATATATATGAGACCAAAGATGACAACACAAGTTAACTAGCTGAGGAGCAATCTGCTGAAGTAGAACTGTGGAAAATTGGTAAGAATATGATCTACCTAGAGGACTCAGTGGCCACACCCATGATGGTACATGGTCACCACTTAAAAACTATGGCATATTCTGTCTTACCTAAGAATTAGAAACTGGCCTAAAATTGCATGTGATATATTCTGACTTGTAAACTTGTTTTTAAAAACGTAAACAGGCTACCTATAATATACACATGTAGTTTTTGTGTGATTTGAGAGCCACATTTTCTAATCTCCAGACAGTAACTGCTGCTGACTGTCTGCTGTCCACAAACGGTTCTGCACATGTAGGGATACAGCTGCCCCTTGTGGGTCACAAAGAAGACTACACAGGAGAGGCCTAACTTTAGAAGTAATGGTTTTGGAGAGACTATAACTAAAGGAGGCATCCTGGGCTCCAGGAGAGTAGGGGACTTGAGGTCAGAAGAGTCTCTAAGCAGCCTTCTTAGGGCAAGAATAAGTGGTCAGTGCTGCCAGGAAAGGCAATCTGCTGTTAGTAATCACATATAGGAGGGTTAGGAAGGGAAATTATAACCCAAGATTGAGGATAGGCTATCCAGTGCCCTCTTGTATGACAGCCAGACTGAGCTCCATCATTTCAGAATGAGTAACTGACACCTGACTGCTCTGAGCATTGTCATTTTCCAATAGATACATTTCCCTGTGATCAATCTATTTTTCATAAGAAAGCAGATAATATAAGGTTACTTGTACTTACAAAAAAAAACCTTAACTAATAACTAGACTTTCAATTTCATAGGTTTAGCCAAAGAGAAGGGTGATATAATAAAATGTACCTTGCTTTGCTTGCTTGCTTGTTTGTTTGCTTGCTTGCTTTAGCTTTTCCAAGTCACTCAGCAAAACACAAAGTACTACTCTAATCCTCAGAAAAGGGATGAACCATCAGCGTTTGTAGATATATCCATGGAATACAATTTAAGAGATGCAGCCCTTGGGCACTTAGCTCAAGAAACTTGCTGTAGGCTCCAGCTATGTGCACTATTTGTGGATCAAGGAATATAGAACATTACGTATCATATTTATGTGTTGTCAGAAAATATGATGGAAATAAAGATTCACCAACTGAATGCCATATGTTGCAAACTGTGTCTGCTGAATCCACATTCACTGTGAATGAGAATTACTGCTAATTCTCCCATAAAGTTACAAAACTTAAAAAGAAAAGATGTTTAATTAGAAATTTTACTGGATAATGATAGAACCAAGTCCTCTCACCAGGATGAGGTGATCACTGCAATGAAGCTCTTACAGCTGATTTCAAAGGTCTTTAAATGCTAACAGAGAGCTCTAAGTTGTAAAACAGCTTACTTTGTTCAGATATGCGTTTACAATTCAGGATTCATGACCTTGTCACACATAACTTTCTGCTATGAATGAGAGGTGGCAAGAGATGATTTTACTAGAATCAATCCATTCCTAAACACATTAAAATATACATTTGTGTGTCACTGAAATTGATTTTGTGACAAAAACAGGTATTCAAATTAGAATGCAAGGTCAAGTTATTCTCACACACTTCTTGAGTGCTGACAAGTGCACAGTTTAGCATTTTTGTTCCAACAATGAAATACTGTCACTCCAGGCCTAGGCAACTGGGGACAGGGCCTCAGGGTCACAAGGATAACTAATGACACTGATATAATCTGGTCATCAAGCAAACTAATTTTTTTAACTGGTGTGGCATTTGGGTTTTTTAATGTAAATTTTTAATTTTTCTCCACTTGAGAAAAATATTCTATGTTGTTAAGTCCAAGGAAATAGCTACAGAAATTTTGTTCTATCTCAATGTCAGATGATTCCTTCATAGAAAAACAATCCATATAAGAAAGAGCAGTAGAGATGATATTATATTGGCTTGAATTATTTATTTTACAGGATAACTTAAAGGAAGCCTACTTGAATATCTGATAAATATCTACATTATTATTTGTATACATGTTTAAGCATGGCATCCCAGAGGTCTACTCTGATGCCTATTAAGCTTTCTATAAAACATATTATTAACCTTTTTTTTTTCTTCAGAAAAAGACACAAATGCAGCCCAGCATCTCCAGAGATGACTTTGATCATGCTCAAAAGAGAGCTCTATTCTGCCTTGGCAGCCATCTTATCATTTTGCCATCTGTAAATGCCTCTGGAAAAAGAAAAGAGAAAAAAAAAAAAAAAAAAAAGAAAAATGTAACTCCTTATACCCCAGAGCTAATTTGCTTCTGTGTTTTAGGCTGAGTTCAAATTTCAAAATTCTCATTTAAAAACTTCAGACGACTGGCTTGGGTTGGGCGAAGAAACCTAATGCGTCTGCTGGCACCACTCCAGCCTCTGTGTCATTGGTGTACATCCCTGGAGCAGCTCCATTAGCTAAAGGTGAAAACGCTAAAACACAGCTTAAAGCAAAGGAGATCTGAAAGGAAGAAGAGTGCTGGGCATGCAAAACAACACCAGAACCAGAACCAGGATCCCCAATTGTCAATTAGCATCACACGTGCCCATGTGTAGATCTAATGGAAATGTAGATACCCTAAAGAAAATCAGGCAACCATATTTTAAAAGGCAGAGTCTCCCTCAGTAATCGAATAAGGTCTGTAACTTTTCTTATAGAATCCAATGTACGTTTACAGAAACCTTCCAAAATCAACTCTGAAAAGCTGAAAGTGTGCTCTTCATTTTTCAGACTAGTGCAAAAGGAAGACAGAAGGAAACACAGGCATATGAGGGCTTCCAGCAATCTTTCTAGGGGGAAGAAGTACGCAGTCTTAGTTTGCACAATTGCTTCCTGCTATGTGCATACACACTTATGTCCTGAGTGTATGGAGTTGATGACTGCAGTGATGGGTGTCCCATTGCCAACTATCAGCCATTATGAGTGATGGAGAAGACATTAAAAGCATAGTATTACACTAAGGTATTTTGGGATCACCCATGTCACAGCTAGTAACTGATCTTTCTATATTTTTTAGTAGGTCAGACTGGTCAATGCAAAAAGAAACACATACATTATAAACTTAGAAGAAAAAAAATGTCTTAGTAACAATTTATTCTCACATTTTTAGAGACTCCATCTCTTCCATCTCTACCCACCCCCCCCCCAAACAATAAAACGTCCAAGGCACTTAGGAATAAATAAGCAAGCTTGACAACTTACTGCTTAAGTCAATCCCTCCCTAGGCACCTTCCACACAGGCACAAATGTGTACTCAGAAGCTACTAGAAAAAGAATGAATTGATTTGATCAAATATTTAATGCCTCTATCAAATTTCTCAGAGAACCCACTGCCTTCTAATAGTGTCAAACAGGGAAAGTGATTTTACTGGGCTTTTAGCATCAAACATACTGAGTGTACAGTAAAGGAGCCTATTAAGAGAAGGAGGCAGCACTTTTCTGCTCTTTTACCTTTTGAATATGGTTCCTCATCTGCTGCGATTAACTGCTACATTGTATTTCTCTGTCAGACATCTCAGCAACTTGTAAGTGGAGGTCAAAGGACTTTACAAGAAATTTAATTACCAAGGCCATTCAGGAAAGATAAAAATTGGGTGGTACTATTTTTGTGGCTGGACTTTACCAGATACGTGCTTTTCAGAGTATTATCAAGTCATCAGTGGAAAGAAAATGGTACATAAGTCTAGACATGCTATTCATACTTGAAATGAGAGAACTACTAAAAACGAGTGGTTAAATTAATTGTATCCTGTATGGACCTATTCAACTAACAATCATTTACAGAAAATCCAATTGATTTTTACTGAGAAAAAAAAAATGGAAGATGATTTCCTCAGATAAGTAGTCTGTAGTTTACTTTCACTTTTTAAAAACCTGCTGATTAAACACTATATAAGGAATTTACCCAGAAGGTTAATAAATACGGTCTCAAGAATAAGATCCTCTGGCACAATAACAGTTGACTGGTGCAGGGTAAAGAAGTGCCTCAGCCTGCAGATGACTGAGCAGGCAAATGTCCCAAGCCACAAGATAGAAGGTGGTTCACGTATTTGCCTGAAAGATTAAAGTCTTAAAAAAGAAAATGAAAGACTGATGACATTTCTGATATAAAGCCGAATAACTCTCAGACTGAAGTTCTCAGCTATGGAAAAATGAAAGAGGCTGAAAGTTGTGCTTTTTCTAGTGTGTACACCATCCATAACAGAAACCTCAGAGGGCACAAAGACTCTGGGGCAAATTCTGTATAGCAGATGACCCCAGAAAACTCAGATGCAAGAATGAAACAAAAAAAAATGCCTATTGAGACTCTTTAGAGATCTCAGAAAGTTTCCAGACCCAGATGTTCCTGTTTGGTGAAAAACAAAGCTGGCCTAAATAGGTTTTTGCCTCAAACATCTAAACTGAATACAAGGTGATCAAGGTCAGGAATCCTTTGCATATGTAACCATCTCCTAAATGGAAGGCTCTGACATATTTCAAAGAATTCATTTCAATTTTTATATCTAAGAGAAGAACCCCCACCAATAGGCTCCTTGGTGGTGTTCTTATGTCAGTCAGGGGCAGAGCAGATGGCAGTCCTTTGTTCATCCTAGCTTGATGCCTGGCTTGGTGGCCAAAGTTGTTTTATGCCTAGGACTCAAAACACAAAGCAAAACAAATCAAAGCAAACAAACAAAAAAATCAAATCAAATCAAATCAAATCCAGGCAGCACAGCTTGGAAGGAGGAGGACAGATCTGCACCATGCCACCCACAGACCTTCCCTCCTGCCCAGGACACAGTAAGGCCTTACACACCTACTTGCCACCGTGTCATGCAGCATTAACAGAGAATATCACCCAGGGGACGGGACCGACAGCTCTGTGGCCAGCTGCAGCGGGAGCCAGCACAGTGTGCGAGTACATGGTGGACAGATGGGAGAGAAAGAGAGGTGGAGCAGCTTGAGCATTATGAAGAGAGATGGAACTGGAGACAAAAAGCTGAAGAGGAATAGCCTGTTGTGAGTGGCCAGCCCCACCACCTGGGGCCACGGTCTCAGCCTGAGCTAAGGGCCATGCCTAAGTTCATGGCTACACAGCCCCAGGAACTCATGTTAACGTCTGTGGCTCATACTACTAGCAGAGAACATGGGAATTTCCCTGGACCCGCAGCCACCAATGACCATGTGGATGTCCAGGGGCTGTGTAGAACTAGCCCCGCCCATCATTGGCTAAAGTGCTCTAGAGAGCTGTCTCCACCTCTAATTGGGAGCAGCACTTGGAGATCAGGCCCCGCAATGCCTCACCTGCCCCAGAGCTGACCCTGGTGGCTGGGTTGTGGGATATCCAGCCCATTGGCTTGAGTGTGGGATAGCTGGCCCAGCCATTCATCTGAAGTGTTGTGGCACTCTATGGGTACCAGGCAAACATATGGGAGAAATATACACAGACAAAGAACCCATACACAAGAAGGAGAGAGAAAAAGAGAGAGAGAGAGAGAGAGAGAGAGAGACGGAGAGGGGGAAGGGACGGAGAGGTAGGCAGGTGAGAGAGGGAGAGAGAGAATTTCAAAGTTCAGTGAAGTGCAAGACATCTTATTGTTTCTTCTTGATGTTAGAATACAATCTTTCAGTTCACTCACTCAAGAACAGCTAGTGTTTCAGTGGTTAAAATACACAAGGGTTGGGTTTGTTTGTTTGTTTGTTTGTTTGTTTTTTCCTAGTCTAGAGTTCTGCCAAAAGGATACTTACCTTATAGTTTCTTTTTTATTATATCTTTCAGGAACTGTAAGTGCCCTGTCTTAAAGCTCAGTATTCTGTTTTACATTTCTGCCTGGGAATGTTGTTAGGAATAATATAAACCACAGCTAATTCTACTTCAAGAAGGAGCAACTTGAATGAGTAGTTCCTGTTGAAAATCCTGTCATCCTATAACTGGTCATAATTATGCTTAGGCTATGTTTAGAAATAATGAATTTTAAATTTCTCAGGTTTTCAAATTATTTTACATGAGCCCACTAAGTATGCCCATTTATTTCAGGATTCTCTAATAAATCTGTCAGAGTATAATATGAAGAAAATGGATCATGCAGAATTCTTTATCAGCTTGTTTTAGCTGAATCTCTACAAAATCAAGACTATCTTTTATCATAGCCTTCAAATCCTACTAAATTCACAGAACTGGGATATGAATATATCACACAACAAGAAGCTAAGTTTATAATAAGTATAAGAGAAGAAATCTCTGAAGGCACAAGTTGTTACTATATTTAAGAGAGGCTATAGGTACCTGAGTAAAATTTAATAAAATATCCATACTAATTACACCATGCCAGTTCTCACCCACATTAACATCACTTTTGTCCATTCTTGGCATAATCCTAGAGGCTGCTGCAATGATGTGATCAGTCTCCCAAGCCATCTTGCGTCCATGACCTCAATCTGGCGATTTTCCTCTCCACTCAAAACACCACAGCTTCAAATGTTTCCCAACCAGCAAAAGCAGCCATCTTAGGCTTCCTTCGTTCTACCAAATTGTCCCTACAAATTCCATTCCACCTCCAATCTCTGCACCTATATTCATCTAAGAAGAAATCCTAGAGAGTACTGTGTAACCCTGTAATGACATGGTGGATTTGAGGACTCAAATTTTGGATGCTCATTCAAGCTCTCTTTATTCACAGTTCTCTCTGGCAAATATCATTCTCAAAAATCTCCTTGATGAGCAGTTCAAGTTTTTACCACTTTACTCAAGTACATAAACCAACATTTTTCCAGTCTATGCCAGAAAACATCATGACCTACTACAAAAAGAAAGCAGAACAGGCTCGGGCCCGATGCGGGAGACGGAGCCCCAGGACTGCTGAGGCCTGGGAGTCCCTCCCCTTCCCCTTCCCCCTTTGCCGCTTTGTGGCATCCCTCTCCCTCTACCCTCCTACTTTGATACTCTGACTATGACTAACTAGCAGAAGCACAGCCAGGCCCAATGGGCAGCCCCAGGCTAGCAAGATATGCCAGTTCAAATTGGTCCTGCTGGGAGAATCTGCGGTGGGGAAGTCGAGCTTGGTGTTACGGTTTGTCAAAGGGCAGTTCCACGAGAACCAGGAAAGTACCATTGGAGCGGCCTTCCTCACCCAGTCTGTGTGTCTAGATGACACAACAGTCAAGTTTGAAATCTGGGACACAGCTGGCCAAGAGTGATACCACAGCTTAGCCCCCATGTACTACAGGGGTGCCCAGGCTGCAATTGTGGTTTATGACATTACTAATCAGGAAACATTTGCCCAGGCAAAGACCTGGGTGAAGGAGCTGCAGCGACAAGCCAGCCCAAGCATCGTTATTGCCTTGGCCGGGAACAAAGTTGACCTTGCCAACAAGCGCGTGGTGGAATATGAAGAAACTCCGGCGTATGCAGATGACAACATCTTATTGTTCATGGAGACTTCAGCTAAGACTGCCATGAACGTGAATGACCTCTTCCTGGCGATAGCAAAGAAGTTGCCAAAGAGCGAACCCCAGAACCTGGGGGGTACAACAGGCTGAGGTCTGGGGGTGGATCTCCATGAGCAGTCGCAGCAGAACAAGAGCCAGTTGTAGCAACTGAGGGGGGTGGCTAGCAGCAGACATGTATGGAGTTAGCATGAGAGCTAAGAAAAGACCTCTATCCCCACCCTCAGCACACAGCCCCTATGGTAAATGCACACTGAGCCCTGGCTGCCAAGGGCTGCCTCCTGACAGCTTTCTGTGACCCTTTCTAAGGCTTCAGCAACCAACCCAGGCAGCTGTTGCCACTACTACACCCGACTCTGGGGTTTGGGGTCAAATCTCCCCAGGACCTTCCTTCCAAAACAAACTTCCTTCGCTTCGTATTCTAGGTGCAAGACAGTGACTCCTCATCATTAACCGCCCCCCCCCCCGTGTTCTTCCCAGGGTTTCAGAGCAGACAGTGTCTCCTGCCTCCTCCTCCCTCTCATCACTCCCTGTTCCCTCCTCTTCCCAAGATGAAGTGTAAGCCCAGGCACTGAGGAGGCCATGCACCTGTAGTTACCTTAGGGCCTGCTGGAGAGGAGGGCTCGGAGCAGGAGGGAAGAAGGGAACCTTTATTTTTCCTTTTAGTTACCTGGTGGGAGTTTGTGAAACACTGTAGCACCCGAGAGGTGGACTTGGGCAGGGTGTCCTAGGTAGGAGTGAGAATAAGACGGCAAGCTGGCAGGCACCGAGTGGGACTTGGATAAAGGCCGAGTGCAGTGTCGTCTGTGACTCTGGAACTCATCCCAAGGCTCTTTTCCCTCACCCAGCCTCTTGGGTAGTTCTCCCCACCTCCTCACCCCCACTCCAGTGTGGGGATTGGACCTCAGAATGCTCCAAAGAATCTTCACTGGTTGCCTGCACCTTTATCTCTGCTGTGATCTTCCTGGAGGAGGTACCAGTTTCTGACACCATCCTCTGATCTATACATAGGCATCCCCTGCCCTGGGCCTTGAGATGGCCTCAGCCCCAGACACCATGCCCCTGCAGTTTGCAGTTTAGTTGATGGTAGCTCAGTCAAGATACATGTTCTATGGGGGTTTTGATTGATTTACCTGTCCTTCAACCTTCTTAATTAAATGGAATCTACAATAAAGTTTGGGGAGCACTATGAAAACAGTAACAGTGGCGGCTGCTCACAGCCGGTCTGCACTGCTCGCCTCCTCTGACTGGCTCCTGTCTCTGTTCTTGGGTTCAGGTTTGTCTGAGCAGCTGAGGGGTGGCCTCAACAGCAGGGGCCGCGGTGGCAAGCGAAGGGCAGGAGGAGGAATGCACTATCTTCCAGGGCTCCCGTTCACTTGGTTATCTTACCATGTCTTTTCTACTTCCCTGTAAATACGTATAGTCTTTATTCTTCATTGTACAGTGTGTTCTGCCTCTTGTTTCCCATTAGGCCTCTTTTCTCTTGTTAATATCTTGGGTTTAGTTTCTCCTTCTTCATCCCCCCTCACTCTTACTTAATCCATGTATCACTAGGGACTCCTTCCACAGAGGCCACTTGTCCTGTGACAGGGGCAGCTGGAACTGAAGGTGTCTCACAACTGCCTTGTACCATCAGAGGGTTTTGTTCCTTCCTATGTCTCTGGCCTCTCTGTGTTCTTCATTAGGTGTTTGAGGGTGTCTGTGGGAAGCCATCAAGGCAAGAGGGAGCTCAGTATTTTAGCCAGAGTTTGGGGGAAATTTGAAGACAAAAGAAAAGACCACAGTACCCTGGAGTTGAGCCTTTGCACCCCTTTGGCTTACAGACTGCCTCCTGTTGAGAACAGCTGAGGAACACATGAAGCCAAGCCCCTCATGAGGCTGAGCTCCTCATGAGGCTGAGCTCCTAGAGGACCCCGCATAGGTTCTTCCTTCCCCAGGGGCAGCCTTAGTTCTCACAGCCCTGAAACATGCATTTCCAACTTTACTTCCCTAGAACCCAATAGTCTCCCAAAGCATCCTTTTACCCATGGAAAAATCAAGACTGACTCTAAGTCTTAGAAATTGAATTCTGTCTCTGCAAAAGTGAAGATGTTTTACTGCCTTGGGGCTGGGAAACCATTTCCCTAGGCTCCCCCGACCCCCTTAGGAACAGTGTTGGCCTTGGTTCCTGGACCTGTCTCTGCCGTCCCTCTGCTCCACTCCTACCAGCTCTTCTGCCTTCATTTGAGCTCTTGTGGGTTTTGTTCTCTCCCTGCCCTCCCCTGTAGGCTTAATTTCCTTAACAATTTTACTTCATTATGAACTTATTAACCAAGCCTATCTCCCTTACAACCCGACTAGCCTAGATAAGAGGAAAAGGAGATTGAGGAAAACAAGAATGAAACCTGGGTGTCAGTTCTTAGGAACAGTTCTCCTGGCGTAGTCAGCAGGATTTAAGCAGACTAGCAATCCCACCCACCAAAGTTGCTGCTGGAACCTGGAGCAACCGGAACCTGAAGCCTCAGCCAGAGTCCAAAGCCTTGAAGCCTTCTCTAGAGAGCTCCTCAAAGTGGAGTGATGAGCAGCCAAAAACCAAGTCCCAACCAAAAGCTTCAAGCCCCCTGTTTTGGGCTCATAAATGTATCTTCTCAGTCTGTTCAAGGATGGTTTTCAGCTGGCATCGCTCAAGTGCGCCCCCGCCAAGTGTTCCAACTTCTAAGTGGTAAACATCCTGCTCTCATCCCCATCCCACACTTGGGATCAAAACAAAAACAGGTTTATCTTCTGTAAACTCCCCTGTTATTTTTTTCTTTTGATCAATTTTTAAGAGGAGGGCTTATCTTTTTTGCCTTTATATATATTTTTTTCCCTAAGAAAGGGTTTGCCTTTCTTTCACACTCCTTCTAAGAAAACAATCGTGATAACAGAATGCAACTGCTGATTTATCGATGTATTTAATGTAAGTAAAAAAGAAAAAAAAAGTGAAAAAAAAAAAAAAAAAAGAAAGAAAGCAGAAACGATCTGTCGAATCAGTCTTGGATTTCTCTATTTCTAACCTGAAGTAAAAACAAGTATCTGTCCATACTATTCCTTCTCCTGACAGATGATTAGGCAGCCATGTCTTTGATTATGCCTACCACTGTCTTAGAGTTGTTCACTGCTTCACACAAAGACCTCTCTTTTAATCACATCTTAATTAGTTCAAAATGTTGTTGCAATGAAATAACTAGTATTTATACATTGTTGTTAACTAAAATCACGATTCCTTCAGATTGCCTGAGTTTGTATACTTGCCCCCCTTTTTCTGGTAGTAGAGCCTGTTTATGATGCTGAGTATCCTGTCATCATGAGTCCACAACACTTGCTCAACTACGACTTTCTTGTCTTTTATGATTCGGCCAGATTTTAGAAGTGTTAATAAAGAACTGGGGTTGCTCTGATGTTTTTCCATTATTACACAGGAATTATGGAATTGGGGAAGAAAGATCATTAGTCAAAAGACATTTTTAGCAGATCATGTTAAGAATGCATGACCATGACTGAAGGGGTCCTCCTCCCCCTGTATATGCTCATAGGGTATCAAGTCTCTTCTTGGTAGCCTGCTAATCTTCCTCTGAGTGCCACCAAGTCTCCCCATCCAGGGGACATGGTCAAACATGGGGCACCAGAGAACCCACTCTCCACTCAACTGTGGAGATTGTCCTGTCCATTGGCTAGATCACAGTCATAGGGGAGAGGAGCAAGGGGAAAATGGGAGGGAGAGAGGAATGAGAGGATGCAAGGGATGGGATAACAATTTAGATGTAATATGAATAAATTAATAAAATATATTTTTAAAAATATGACAAGTTACCAAAAAAAAACCATTCCAAAATGATACAATTAGCAAAATGTATACTTGCAATTTGGGTTTTAATTAAATAAAAATAAACAAGTTATAAGCAGGAAAAACAAAAGAAAAAAAAAGAATGGACGACCAACTCTCGACACCTCACTTGCCCAACCTAGTTGCTTAGACTTCTCTGCCATAAAGTTGCTCTTTTATTCTATAGTCATATTTTGCAACAAATCATTACATAAACCCATGATTAACAAAAAAAGCTTTTGTCTTTTTTCCTTCCTACAGAAATTTAGAATTAGTTTGTTGTTATCTATGAAATACTATGCTGTGATTTTGGTCAATATTACACAAAATCTGTAAATCAAGGTTTACAATATATAATATCATAACAATATTGAGTCTGCCACTTCATGAAAGTGGAACAAGTCTCTTTTTATTTAGATCTATAATTTATATTTTGCAATTTTACCCATATTGATATTTTGCTTAATTTATAGCCAAATCCTTCAATTTTTGGTATTCTCAACAGATATTGTAAATTTCAAATGTTGTCTGTTGTGTCATAACAATCATCTTATATTGTCATTACATTCTAGGTCATTATTACAATTGCTTATTATTACAAATGCAATTAAATCATCAAGTATCTAACTCTTATTTTTTCCTCTCCAGTCTGTATAGTTTTCTGTTGTTTTTCTGGTTTTATTGTGTTAGCTAGCTAGAACTTTCACTAAAATGCTCAGAAGTAGTAGTGAGAAAAGCACTGAGTGACTATCCTCAGGCTTAAGATGACATGTCCCTCAAAATTAAGTATATTTTCAGAAGGCACTTACAATTGTTCACCGTCAAGTTGTCCTTTATTCCCCCTATTCTTGGTGTACTAAGTTTAAAATAAACTTTGTGTTCAAATTTGCCACATACTTTTTCTTTATCGGTTATGTATTCATGCAGTTTTTATCATTTAACTTCAGAAGAAATGGGGTGGACGTTTCACACTCCTCCTCAAGGATCAGAAAACTGTGGAAGAGGGGCCTAGACAATTGCAAGGCCAGAAGTGGAGACTGGCTTCAAGGAAGGTGTGTTTTTTGGATACAACAGGGCAGTTACACATAAGAACTCACAGCAATTTTGACAGTGTGCACAAGATTTGTGCAAGCTCAAGCCAGGAAAAATCCCACCATGAATTACCTTGGTAGATTGGTGTAAGTTATACCATTTGGGTTTGTATTTGGGTTTATGGGATAAAACTCATTTATGTGTGACCTGTCATTTTTTTTCTCATTCATTACTGGATTTGATGCTCTAGTGTCTTATGAGAAACATTGGTCTATATCATTGCACAGTGTCTTTTTCTTATTTTTCTTTTTTTTTTTTTTTTTTTTTTTGATATTTGTTTTTTTTTTATTAATTTATTCTTGTTACATCTCAATGTTTATCCCATCCCTTGTATCCTCCCATTCCTCCCCCCCGCCCATTTTCCCATTATTCTCCTCCCCTATGACTGTTCCTGAGGGGGATTACCTCCCCCTATATATTCTCATAGGGTATCAAGTCTCTTCTTGGCTACCTGCTGTCCTTCCTCTGAGTGCCACCAGGTCTTCCCCTCCAGGGGACATGGTCAAATGTGAGGCACCATAGTACGTGAGAAAGTCATATCACACTCTCCACTCAACTGTGGAGAATATTCTGACCATTGGCTAGATCTGGAAAGGGGTTTAAAGTTTACCTCCTGTATTGTCCTTGGCTGGTGCCTTAGTTTGAGCGAGACCCCTGGGCCCAAATCTACCTATCATATTGTTCTACTTGTAGATTTCTAGGACCCTCTGTATCCTTTTATTTTGCTATTCTCCCATGCGTCTCTCATTTAGAGTCCCAATAGGATGCTTTCCCCTCTGTCCCAGTTTCCTGGTAGGTGAAGGCTTTCGTGGGACATGCCTCTTGGGCTAGTATGCAGATATAAGTGAGTATATACCATTTGATTCTTTCTGCTTCTGGGTTAACTCACTCATTATGATCATTTCTAGCTCAATCCATTTATCCACAAATTTTGGGAATTCCTTGTTTTTAATAGCTGAGTAGTATTCCATAGTGTATATGTACCACAGTTTCTTTATCCATTCTTCTACTGAGGGACACTTAGGCTATTTCCATGTTCTGGCTATTATGAATAAGGCTGCTATGAACATGGTTGAGCAAAGTTTCTTGTTGTGTGCTGGAGCATCTTCTGGGTATATTCCAAGGAGTGGAATAGCTGGGTCTTGAGGAAGCCCTATTCCCAGTTTTCTCAAACTGTACTATAAAGCAATAGTAATTAAAACAGCATGGTACTGGCACAGCAACAGGCTGGTTGATCAGTGGAATCGAATCGAAGACCCAGATATGAATCCACACACATATGGTCACTTGATTTTGACAAAGAAGCCAAATCCATTCAATGGAAAAGGATAGCATCTTCAAACAAATGGTGCTGGTCTAACTGGAGGTCTATGTGTAAAAAAATGAAACTGGACCCATATTTGTCACCTTGCACAAAACTCAAATTCAAGTGGATTAAAGACCTCAACATAAAACCAGAGACACTAAGCCACTTAGAGGAAAAAGTGGAAAAGAGCCTGGAACATATTGGCACAGGAGACAACTTCCTGAACAGAACACCAACGGCCCAGGCCTTAATGTCAACCATTAATAAATGGGACCTCATGAGGCTGAGAAGCTTCTGTAAGGCAGGAGACACTGTCAAGAGAACAAAGCGACAGCCTACAGACTGGGAAAAAATCTTCACCAACCCTACATCTGACAAAGGTCTAATATCCAAAATATATAAAGAACTCAAGAAATTAAACACCACCAAACCGAATAACCCAATTGAGAAATGGGGCTTGGAACTAAACAGAGAATTCTCAACAGAGGAGTATCAAATGGCTGAGAAACACTTAAAGAAATGCTCAACCTCCTTAGTCATCAGGGAAATGCAAATCAAAACAACTCTGAAATTCCATCTTACACCCATCAGAATGGCTAAGATCAAAAACTCAAGGGACACCACATGCTGGCGAGGATGTGGGGAGAGAGGAACACTCCTTCATTGCTGGTGGGAATGCAAACTAGTACAGCCACTTTGGAAATCTATCTGGTGCTATTTCTTATTTTTCTATTACTGAAATTCTGGCCCCTTAGAATGAGTTCCTGTTCATTCCTTCAACCTCCACTTACACATTGACATTCTTGTCATATTTTAATAGGGAGATAAAATTGGCAACCTGTTTTAAAAAAAAAAAAAAAAAAAAAAAAAGCTCCTCCCTTTAATGGGTAAAGGGCTACTCAGGTTACCTAATGTAGGGGTGCAAACGAAAATGCTCCCATTGGCCGAGATATTTGAGCACCTAGTCCTTGGTTGGTGGCACAGTTGGGGAAGTTTTTGGGTGTGGCACCAACAGAGGAGTCTATCACTAGGGTTGGGTTTTGTGTTTTTATAGTCTTGCCTCATCTAGGTTCGTTCTCTGGGCATCGTGCTTGCAGTTAAAAGCGTTAGCCCTCAGCTGCCTGCTTCTGCTGTGGAGCCTGTCACTCGTTACTGATGCTCCCAGACACAATGGATTCTTATTCCTCTGGAACCATACTCCCCAATAAACTAATCCTTGTATGACTTCCCTTGGCCATGGTACTTTAGCGTAGCAACGGAAAACTTCCTCATACAACTTGTTCATCTTGTGTAACTTTGAATAGTTAATGTCCTTAAAGAATTTAGTGTTGCTTAAGTTATCAAACTGCATTCAAAGACTTTTTCTTAATATATCTTTATAATCTTTTTAGGTATATGGAATCTATTATAATTGTAACATTTGTTTCTTTATATTGGTTAATTTGTGACTCCTGTTGTTTTTTCCTGATTAGCTTAATTAGTGTTCTATCAATTTTACTCATAACTTCATAGAAAGATTTCATTCTTGTGTTGTTTTCCTGATTTTAATTTTCCTGCTTTTCACCCCAGTACTTCAAAAAGTTATTTCATTATGCTTATTTGAAACTCACATTGTGTTTCTCTGTTTTCCTAAAGCAATTACTAATTTTAGATCCCTCTTTTACAAATGTACTTACTGTTATAAAGCTCCCTCTAATCACTGCTATGCAGTAACTCAAATCTTATGCTACACTGTATTGCAATTGTAAATTATATTGGATCATTAACCTGTATTTGGATAAAAATATTATAAAACTTATTTTTAGACTCCTTCCACTAAACAATGCATTTGTAAGTATTTTGTTTAATTCAAGAAATTTAAGGATTTTCTAATCATCTCATGATTTTCAAGCTTTATTACATTGTGGTCTGAAAACATACTTTGCATGTTGCCTGCCTTTAGAACAGTAAGATGCATATGGCACATTTTATGTCTGGAAAAACTCTCCTGTGCTCTGAGGAAAATCTGTGTTCTGTTATTGCTAGGTAAGTTATCCTACGATGCCAGTTAGATCAAACTGAATGACAGTGGTGGTTCGACCATCTATTCCCTGTTTTCGTCTAGCCTTATCTATCAATTGTTGATTAACTGGAAAAAGATTGTTGAAGAGTCCACCTATTATCATTTATTTCTCTGTTCAATTCTACACACATATGCATGAACAATATTTAATAAAAGATATCTCTATGCTTTATTACCATTTTCTATGATATTTAATTGACTTATTCAATACATAAAACACACTCTTGGTTTAAATTAACATTGATCTTTCTTATTAAAAGTTTAAAAATGAAAGACCTGTATTTTACTATTTTTACCCATTGCTATGCTTTTGTGCATCTAGCCCCAAGTTTTGGACACATATTCTTTTCCTCCTCCTCCTCCTCCTCCTCCTCCTCCTCCTCCTCCTCCTCCTCCTCCTCTTCCTCATCCTTAACATTTCCTACAGGAAATGTACTTCAATGAAGCAGTCCCTTAGTTTGTCTTTGTCTGGAGAAATCTTCATTTCATCCTTATTTTGGAAGGCCAAATGAGCTCTATGTGCCATTCTATTTACTGTGGTTTTATTGTTTTAATACTTTATATTTCCCTCCTCTCTTTCCATGTCTAAAGAGTATATAATTAAAAGTCTGCTTTAATACTTTTCCTTGAGCCATTGTAAATACCAAAGTTCTTTCTGGTCCTTTCAAATTGTTTCTGTTGTTTTTTGTTTTCCCAAGCTGTAGTATGACATACATGGCTAAGTTTGGGTCAGTGTTTATCCTGCTCACTGGATTGCTACATCTGTAATTTGCTGTGTATGACTAATTTTAGAAAATAAATTCTCACTTGTTACTTTAAATGTTCCTATAAAAAAGTGTATTTGTACACTCTCATATATTACATCCTGACTGTGGTTGCATCTCCCTACTCTCCCATATCCATTTTCTTTCAGATCTATGTCCACATTCATCTCCTTGAAGAAGTGAGCAAGGTTTCCAGGGACATAGATCGAATATGGCATAACAAACTATAATATAACCAGGCACATATTCTCACATCATGTCCCAGTGACAACCCAGGAGAAGGAAAAGTGTCCCAGCGAGTCGGAGACAGCCCCTGCTCCCACTGTTAGGAATCCCACAAGAACATCAAGCTACACAACTACAGGATATATGCAGAGGACATAGGTCAGACCCCCTACAGGCTCCCTGATCTCTGCTGGCTCCCCCGAGTCCCAGTCAGTTGATTCTGTGGACAGTATTATTGTGACGTCCTTGAGATCCCTGATTCCTCCTATCTTTTCTCCCCCTCTTCCACAGAACTCTCCAAATTCTGCCTAACATTAGCTGTGGGATTCTGTATATGCTCCCATGAGTTGCTGGATGAAGTCTCTCTGGTCGCTCTGATGATAATTATGCTAAGCTCTGGTCCCAGCACATCCTGCAGGCAGGACAAATTGTACATAGGAGTTTTTATGGCTGAGTTGGTGGTCCTCAGGCTCCATGCCCCCCATTACTAGGAATCTTTGCTAGTGTTACCCTCAAACATTCCATGCAGTTTCCATTGCACTAAGTTTCTACCTCACCCCAGAAATGCTGGCCAATTCCAGTTGCTTCTTCCAGTATTTCCTTCCTCCATACTTCTTCACCTGATACCTCCTGTTCCTCTCCCCACCCTCTCCCAGTCCAACCACAAAACCTATTCTATTCCCCCTTCCCAGGGAGATCCCTGCATTCCCCCTTAAACTCTCCCTATTACCTGGCCTCTCTGGGTCTGTGGGTTGTGGCTTGATTATCCTTTACGTTAAAGCTAATATCCACTTGTAAGTAAGTACATACCATGTTTATCTTTCTGAGTTTAGGTTATCTCACTCAGGATGATTTTTTTTTCTAGTTCTATCCATTTGCCAGCAAATATCATGAAGCCACTTTTTTAAACAGCTGAGTAATATTCCATTGTGTAAATGTTGCACATCTTTTAAAAAAATATCTATTCTTAAGTTGAGGGATATCTAGCTTGTCTCCAGTTTCTGGATGTTATGAATAAAGCTGAAATGAACACAATTGAGCAAATGTCCTTGTGGTAGGATGGAGCATCTTCTGGGTGTATGCCCAGGAGTGGTATAGTTGGGTCTTGAGGTACATTGATTCTCACTTTTCTGAGAAAGCACCAGATTGATTTCCAAAGTGGGTATACATATTTGCATTCCCAACACCAATGGAGGAGTGTCCCACTTGCACCACATCCTGGTCAGCATGAGCTGGATACTGACCTTATATTTTTAAGTCTTCTGCTTTGTCTTCATTTATTTTTCTTTGAGTCTTGACATTATTGCTACTTAAATTTCACTGGTTTTTTCTTAATCCATATCCAAGCTACTTTGAGCATGAATGAATTTTTTATTTATTTACAAACTTATTTCTAATATTTCCTTTAGTTATTTCTTCTTATATGGCTGAGCTGTTATTATACAGTCTCTGCTCTTTTATGGCTGTTTACCATATTAATAAAAGGTATTTTAAAACTCTGGTGTTTTTATATTGGTGTGACATTAGGGCATAGTTGTAAAGACTGAAGTTTCCTTCCAATGTTTTGTTTTTTTTTTTTTTTTTTTTTGCCTTGTGGCATGCTGTTAATTTTTTGTTAAAAGACAGACATGTACTAATAGGAAATATAGACTGAAATGTATATTTTCCTTGAGAATTCATATAAACATGGATTGAATTTACTTTAATGTTTTTCTAAGTTTAAAATAGTTCATGTATTTTCTTTGGAATTTAGACTTTCCTAAGTACTTACACACACACATACATACGTACGTACATACATACATACATACATACATACATACATACATACACACACACATACACACATACACACACTTAGTTTGTAGCCATTTCAATGTAATCTACTGATTTTGTGTTAACCTCTTAATGAGAGGATGTGGGTAAGGTTATCATTCTATAATCTAATTATAGTTTAGTTTTTTATTGGTCTTCTGTCTCTGGGCTTTGGCCTTCATATGTGTTTCCCAAGTAATCTGGCAATTTCTCTCACATCCCCTTACTGTTTGTCTGTGCTCCATCTTATATAATGTGCTCCCTCAAAGTCCACATTACTACTATTTTTACCCCTTATCGGAGACAAGAAAGGTAGTGAGAACCAGAATAGGAAAAGTTTGCTGCCCAGCTAAGATAAACCCCTGGGAAACCCTTTTCTGCTGAGCAGCAGACCCTTGTACTGAAGGATACTCCAGAGCCTGCCTCCCAGTGATGGCTCATTAACAATAATTATGCAGACTTATGGCAAGGGGTGGAAGTTGGAGGGCTTTTTCAGTCTTTCATGAGATACTGAAGACAAAGCCCATGGAAGTGGGGGGTTTCTAAAACTGTGCATAAAGAGATTTATACCAATTGCCAAATGGCCTGAAAGCTAGAGTGTTAAAGACCTTATTGGTGACACATAAAAGTTAGTAACAAGTGGCCAATTAATAGTAAAAGGGCTCTAGGTTATAACATATTTGAAAAATAGAGAAATGATTTAACTATTTTCCAGTTATCCAACTGTCTGAAATAAAAGGCAATAGAGACAGATAATTTATATTTATGATACTCTCTATAACTCTGACAAGAAATAGATGCATCTAAGTGACAAAGAATACAAAAGGGAGTGCTCAGAATTTATACTATCCCATATCATAATTAATTTACCAATATTTATTTGGTGCTCATTTATTACTTAGCTAGCACTGAGTTAAATCTTTGTTACAATTTAACTGAAGGCCCAAATTGATAGTTTCAGCTTCAAAGGTGGAATGAGCCAATGTATTGTATTTATCTTAGAGACAAGAAAACTGGGGATCCAGGAGAACAAATGATTTTCCTAAGTTATCAAAACAAACTAAGAACAAAGAGCAGAATTGAGGACATGAGTTTTTGGAAAGACTTTTGTCCATTGTGCCATATTCAAGGCCTTCAGCTTTAGACAAAGCCTGTAAAGGAGATAAGACTTGTTTTATTTTCCACTACATCTAGGAATCTATCAACTTAGAACACTTTACCACAGACAAGGGTGACAGTGCCTCCTGTGAACAATATATTTTAAAATGGATTTTCAATCTGCAACTATCAACATCAGCTAACAATGGACAGCTAAAAAACATGGATTGCAGAAAATATAGTCATTCCCCACAATTCTAAACATCATCAGACAGAAAGTAGATATGATTGTATACAATAAAATGAGTAGGTTATTTAATCTTCAGAAATCAAAATATCAACACAGTCTCAAGGGAGTCCAAGATGGGAAGTCAGTGCTCACTTTCACACTTAAGGCACCTGGATTGTGGAAAAGCCAATTTTAAAACTCACAAGATACCAGTGCTGCTGAAATGATGGATTAAACCTTCTTTGTATTAGTGATCACAATACCCTAAACACAGGAAATAAATGACTTACATACCTAGCATGACAGAGAAAAATTGACTGGGCACTAAAGGGAAGGCTCTCATTCCCTGCCAATAAGCTTGCGCATGTTCAACAAAATGTCTTCCCCAAAACTAAATTTTGTGTTTTATAATAACCAGTCTAGTATGTCAAACCCTAAGATTCTTTCAAGTATCCAGAAGAAAATGTAGAGAAGAAGACTACTCAATACAAGGTAAATCTACAATTGGGTTGGATTAGGAGGGTTTTTTCTTTTTTCAGATTAGTATCTCTTAATTATCCTATTGAATGGTTGTCCCAGAACAAGCCATAGTGATAACATCTGATGAAAAGAGTCAACACTAGGAGTCTGCTTCTGGCCAATGCATGACTCCCAGAGTCTGTGGTGTTGACTCCACACCAGCCCACCCCTGTCTCCAAGGGTCCTGGGCATGGGTCCCAGTACATTTAGCACCCAACATGGTCTTCCTACCTATGCGGGCATGGGCATTGAATACTCTCGGGTTAGACTTTATTTTTTTATCCTGTACTGAACATCGTTAACCCATCTCCTGTACCCTTCTCTCTCCCTCAGTAAGGTGGAGTGTCCCCTTCAGCAGTTTGCCAGTGAGTCACCCCTTTATATGGTCTGTTCTTTGCCCTTGAGTGAGTTTGTTTATTGATGGATTACATTGATGGTGTTTCATATATTGATGCACCCCTGCATGCCTGAGATGAAGCCTAGTTGGTCATGGTGCCTGCAGATGTCAGAAGAGGATGTCAGATCACCTAGAGTTGAATTATGTGCTGGGATCCAAACTCCTGTTCTCTGAAGAAATGTGTGAAGAGAGCCTTCCAGTGGCTTTCAGTTGTTCTACATCCTAAGAGACCCTTCATTCAATAAAGATGGTGGCACTGACCATGCATGTATCTGATCTACAGAAGGAGACTATGGACCCTACTGGCATCCACAGAGTGCAAGACCTGGAGAACACTAGATGAGAGGGTCCACACAGTGTAGACAACAGGCAGGTCTGGCCCGGTCATCCAAGGGCTCACAGAGGACTGGAGCCCAGTTCCCAGAGTCTGGACTGGAACCCACCTGTGAACTATGAACTGCAGCTGTACTCTATTGCACGAACTTGGTATATGGGACTGAACTCCAGGCAGTGAAGAACCAGAGCTCCTGGCCTGGGGAAACACCAGAGAAATGGGTGGATCAGTCCTCAGGGTCCCGCCCACCTGCCCCATGCCAGTCTACAGAAAATCCCAGATGCCTGGAGCTGCTGGCCCTGGGGAAAATGCAGGAAAACGGGTGTTTCTGTCCTCAGACCAATCTGCAAGTCCTGAAAAAGCCCCAGGAGTGGGAGACCAAACAGGCACAAAACCAAAGCCCATCAAGAAGCATGCTGGCCTCACCTGCACCCTCTCTCTCCCTCTCTGACCAATCTGTGAGCCCCCTAGCCCCAAAGAGAATGGAGAGCATGGATCAGGGTCCCAATGTCAAAGACAGCGAGATGACTAAAGGCCAGCATAAAAACAAACAAAAAACAAAACAATATGGCATCACCAGATCCCAACTATTCCAAAGAAATCAGCCCTGAGAACTCAAACACAATTGAAACACAAGAAAATGACATCAAATCCATATTAATGAAGATGATAATGGAGGATAAAATCCACAAACAAATGCAGGAGGATGCAGCCAAACAGATTGAATACATTAAAGAGGCCTAAAGAGAGGCACTGGAAGAAATTCAGGAAAAGACAAACAATCAGATGAAGGAAATCAATAAAGCAGTTTGAGATCTGAAGATGAAAGTGGAAACAATGATAAAAGCACAGACAGAAAAAAGCCAGGAACAAGAAAACTCACAGAAGTAAGTAAGTAAGGCAGACTTAAGCTTCTCTAACAGAATTCAAGAGATGGAGGAACAAATCTCAGCAGTAGAAGACACCATGGTAGAACTTGAAACAACCATCAAAGAAACTGCTAAATCTGAAAAATTCCTGATACAAAACATTCAAGAAATCAAGGACACTATGAAAAGACAAAATCTGAGGATAATAGGAATTGAGGAAAGAAAAGACACCCAGCTCCATGGCTCAGAAAATATCTTCAACAAAATCATAGAATAAAATTTCCCTAATTTAAGGAAGGAGATCCATATTAGCATACAAGAGGCCCTATAGAACAGCAAATAGAATAGACCAGTAGAGAAAATCCTCCAGCCACATAATAGTCAAAACACAAAATATACAGAAAAAAGAAAAATATTAAAAGTTGCAAGGGAAAAGGGGCAAATAACATATAATGGCAAACCTATCAGAATTACACCCGAATTCTCAGTAAAGAACATAAAAGCCAGAAGGGCCGGGACAAAGATCCTGTAAACCTTAAGAGACCATAGATGCCAGGCCAGACTACTGTATCCAGTGAAACTTTCAATAACCATTGATGGAGAAAACAAGATATTACATGATAAAAACAAATTCAAACAGTACCTAAGCACAAATCTATCATTACAGAAGCCACTAGAAGGAAAACTCCACCCCAAAGTGACAAACTACAACCAAAATTACATGGGAAATAGATAACTACACCATCACAAAAACATAACCACACACATACACTCTACTGCAACCAACATCAAAATCAAAGGACTTAACAGTCACTGGTCATTAATATCTCTCAACATCAATGGTCTCAATTCTCCAATAAAAAGACACAGACTAACTGAATGGATGCATAAACAAGACTCAACTTTCTTCTGCATCCAAGAAACACATCTCAGCAACAAGGATAGACATTACCTCAGGGTAAAAGGCTGGAAAAATGCGTTCCAAGTGAATGAACACAGGAAGCAAGCTGATGTAGCCATTTTAATAGCTAATAAAATAGACTTTAAACCAAAATTAATCAAAATAGATGATGAAGGACACTTCATACTCATCAAAGGTAAAGTCAACCAAGATGACATCACAATTCTGAACACCTATGCTCCCAATAAAAGGGTACCCACATTTGTGAAAAAAAATTAACAAAGCTTACTCCACATATTGCCCCTCACACATTGATAGTGGGAGACTGCAACACCCCACATTCACCAAAGGATAGGTCAACGAAACAGAAACTATATTGAGAAACAATAACATTAACCAATGTCACGAATCAAATGGATCTAACAGATATTTACAAAACTTTTCACTCAAACATGAAAGATTATACCTTCTTCTCAGCACCTCATGGAACCTTCTCTAAAATTTATTATATAGTAGGTCACAAAGCAAGCATTAACAGACACAAGAAGATTGAAATAATACCCTGTATCCTATCAGATCACCATGGACTAAAGCTGGACTTCAACAACAACAGATAACAAAAAGCCTACACACACATGGAAACTAAATAACTATCTGCTTAATGACAACTGGGACAGGGAAGAAATAAGGAAAGAAATTAATGACCAAAATTCAATGAAAATGAAGTAACAATGTACCCAAATTTGTGGGACACATTGAAAACAGTGCTAAGAGGAAAATTCTTAGCATTAAGTGCCTTCATAAAGAAACTTCATGTAGGCAACTGGAAGCCCTAAAAAAAGAAGAAGAAGAAGCAGAAACACCCAAAAGGAGTAGACAGCTGGAAATAATCAAACTCAGGGCTGAAATCCATAAATTAGAAACAAAGAGAACAATTCAAAGAATCAACAAAACCAGGAGCTGTTTCTTTGAGAAAATCAAGTAGATAAACCATGAGCCAAATTAAGTAAAAGGCAGAGAGACACTATCCAAATTAACAAAATCAGAAATGAAAAGGGAGACATAACAACAGACACTGAAGAAATACAAACAATCATAAGGTCCTACTTCAAAGGCTTATATGCCACAAAATTTGAAAATCTAAGGGAAATGGACAACTTTCTTGATCGTTTTCACTTGCCAAAGTTGAATCAAGATCAGATAAACAAATTAAATAGTCCTATTTCTCCTAAAGAAATATAAATGGTTATTAATATTCTCCCAACCAAAAATTCCCAGGGCCACATGGTTTCAGTACAGAATTCTATCAAACTTTCAAAAATGTACTAATACCAATAATCTTCAAGCTACTCCACAAAATAGAAATGGATAGAACATTACCAAATTCCTCCTATGAGGCCACAGTCACCTTGATACCTAAACCTTACAAAGACCCAACAAAGAAAGAAAATTTCAGACCAATTTCTCTTATGAACATTGATGCATAAATACTCAATAAAATACTTGCAAACCAAATTCAAGAATATATCAAAGATATCATGTTACATTAAAAATGTTTGGCGTAAGATGGCTAATAAAAGACATAGAGTCTGAAACGTACTATAAAGCTGACAGCACTATGCTGGGCAGAATCTAAACTAATACAAATCTACTCCTAAACTATGGTAAACAAACTACTCTAAACTGATACATCGTACATATATACCCCAAGCATTTGCCACTATGGTGCTCCTCTGTCCTCCTTAACAGTAAACCATACCCCTTCTCAACTGTCCATCCTCACTCCACCCTCTCTCCAAAAAGCCCTGCCTTCCACTTCCTGTCCTTCTGCCCAGCGTATTGGCCAAACAGTGCTTTATTGACAATTGATACATCCATTCAAGACATTCCTCCACAATATCATTCACCATGACCACGTAGGCTCCATTCCAGGCATGTGGGGATGGTTCAATATATGGAAATCCATCAATGTAATCCACCATATAAATAAGCTGAAAAAAAAAAAACCACATGATCATCTCCTTAGATGCCGAAAAAGCATTAAACAAAATCCAACACCCATTCATGCTAAAAGTTTTGGAAAGACTAATAGCTAAACATAATAAAGGCTATATACAGCAAGCCAATAGCCAACATCAAATTAAATGGAGAGAAACTCAAGGAAATTTCTCTAAAATCAGGGACCAGACAAGGCTGCCCACTTTCTCCATATCTCTTCAATACAGTTCTTGCAGCTGTAGCCAGGGCAATAAGACAACAAAAGGAGATAAGAGGATACAAATGGGAAAGGAGGAAGTAAAATTATGCCTATTTGCAGATGCTATGATAGTGTACATAAGTGACCCCCAAAATTCCACCAGAGAACTCCTACAGCTGATAAACACCATCAGCAAAGTGGTTGGATACAAAATTAACTCAAAAAATCAGTAGCCGTCCTGTATACAAATGACTAACGTGCTGAGAAAGAAATTTTTAAAACTACATCCTTCATGATAGCCACAAGCAACATAAAATATCTAGGAATAACTCTAACCAAGCAAGTGAAAGACATGTTTGGAAAAAAAACTTCAAATCTCTAAAGAAGGAGATTGAAGAAGACATCAGAAGATGGAAAGTTCATCCTTGTTCATGGATTGGGAGAATTAACCCAGTAAAAATGGCCATTTTACCAAAGGCAATTTACAGATTCAATGCAATCCCTATCAAAATACCTACACAATTTTTTTAAAGACATTGGAAGATCAATTCTCAACTTTATATGGAAAAACAAAAAATCCAGAATAACTAAAGCAATCCTGTACAATAAAAGATCCTCTAGAGGAATCTCCATTGGTGATCTCAAGCTATACTGTAGAACAACAGTAATTAAAACAGTACGGTACTGGCATAACAATAGGCTGGTTGACCAATGAAATTGAATTGAAGACCCCAAAATTAATCCTCACACATTGACTTTTGTAAAAAAAAAAAAAAAAAAAAAAAAAAAAAAAAGTCTATTCAATGGGAAAAGGATAGCACCTTCAACAAATGGTGCTTGTCTAACTGGATGACTACATGTAGAAAGATGCTAGTAGATCCATATTTATCACCATGCACAAAACTCTGTGTCCAAGTGGATTAAAGACCTCAACATAAAACAAGACACACTAACTCTGTCAGAAGAAAATTAGGGAAGAGCCTGGAACTCATTGTCACAGGAGACAACTTCCTCAACAGAACACCAACAGCCCAAGCTCTAAGGTCAACAGTTAATAAATGGGACCTCATATGGTTGAGAAGCTTCTGTAAGACAGGAGACACTGTCAACAGAACAAGCGACAGCCTACAGACTGGGGCAAGATCTTCACCAACCCTACATCTGACGAAGGTCTAATATCCAAAATATATAAAGAACTCAAGAAATTAAACACCACCAAAACAAATAACCCAATTAAGGAATGGGGTTCGGAATTAAACAGAGAACTCTCAACAGAGGAACATCAAATGGCTGAGAAATACATAAAGAAATGCTCAACATCCTTAGTCATCAGAGAAATACAAATCAAAATGACTCTGAGACTCAATCTTATACCCTTCAGAGTAGCTAAGATCAAAAACTCAAATGACAGCACATGCTGGAGAGGATGTGGAGAAGGGGGAACACTCCTTCAATGCTGGTGGGAGTACAAACTGGTACAACCACTTTGGAAATCAATTTGGCACTTTCTCAGAAAACTGGGAATAGGGCTTCCTCAGACCCAGCTATTCCACTCCTTCGAGTATACCCATAAGATGTTCCACCACACAACATGGACATATGCTCAACCATGTTCATAGCAGCCTTATTCATAATAGCCAGAACATGGAAACAATCTAGATGTCCCTCAGTTGAAGAATGGATAAAGAAACTATGGTACATTTACACTATGCAATAGTACTCGGGTATTAAAAACAAGGAAATCCTGAAAAAATGGATGGAACTACAAATCATCATCCTGAGTGAGTTAATCCAGACCCAAAGAGACTCACATGGTATATACTCTCTCATAATTGTACACTAGCCCAAAAGAGATGTCTCATTAAAATCTTTACTTACATGGAGATTGGGATAGATGCGGAGACTTCCTATTGGGACTCTAGGTGAGGGAAATATGGAAGATTGGGGAAATAGAAGGATCCAGAGGGTTATAGAAACCCACAAGAAGTCCATCATGATGTGCAGATCTGGACCCAGGGGGGTCTGCTCACCCTACTGCACCAACCAAGGGCAACACATGCAGTAAACATTGAGCCCCTAGTCAGATATAGCTAATGGACAGGACATTCTCCACAGCTGAGTGGAAAGGAGGGACTGACTCTGACATGGACTGTAGTGTCTCATATTTGACTACTTCCCCTTGTTGACTCTGAGGCCTGGTGGCAGTCAGAGAAAGGATAAGCAGGCTACCAGGATGTGGCTGTGACCATATCCTGGGGGAAGAGATCCTTTCTGTCACAAACCTAGGGGAGGGGAATAGGGTGAAAGAGGGAGGGAGGGAGAGAGGAATGGGAAGATACAAGTGAAAGGATACAAATGAGATGTAATCTAAATAAATAAATTAATAAATATATATGAGATAGAGTCTACCCTAAACAAAGATTATGATACACTTATAATTAATGTCCAGATTTTTTTTTAACTGTCCATACAGACTGTGGGAATGGAGGAGCTTCCCTTTACCCAATAGTCAAAATACTGAATGAATAAGAGTGGACATAGTAGCAGTGAGAAGATTCAAACAGAAAGTGGGGGGGGGGGGAGGGACGTGGGAGAAAATGAAAGAGATTAGGAAATCAAATGAGTGACTATAAATTATATATGAATAAGTTACATCAGGGACCTTCATTGTGATATGGCCAAAAGAGGATATTGAAGGTGTAAAGTTGTCAACAGTCTTATCAATCTATGAGCCCTTTGGGTTACAATGACTCACTCAGAATATGATGCCCATTTGTGTGATAGTGGCATGAAAGTTATAGTTATAATCATCATCATCTTTCTGATTGGATTTAAGTATTGATCCATGTATACTGAAAATCATGCCAAGAATATGTAGGCAAGGAGGGCATAAGCTCCAAAGAAGAACCTAGGAATAATGTTTTTCCAAGTGGATATAATATCAAACTGACTTCTAGTTACACTTAAACTTATAAATTAATGCAGCTCTTATGCCTTATCACAGAAGCTTCATTTTGCAGAGAATGGCAGTTAATACACAGACACACAACTGGGCAAAGCACAGATAATAAGTGGCTGTGGCCTGCTCCACATGTATGGGGCATCTATATCACACCCTGCCTCAAAACTCAGGGAGCACTGTGGAGGAGGGAACAAAAGGGCTGTAAGAGCCAGAAGACAGGAAAAAGCAGAGGAGAACTAGTATTTTTCAGACATGACAAGGCCATTGCACCCATGAACTTATAATAGCTGTGATTACTCACACAAGGCCTTCACAAGATCAAGACAATTAATATTCCAGTGTAGATGGGAAAGGGGCACACAAGACCATAGCAGTTGATGACTTCAGGGGAGAATCAGTTTTCTTTGGGGATATGACCCTAGTAAGTTGCTCATGTTCCAGTAGATGACTCTACAGCCATGACTATAGAAGCAGTACTAATTAGACTCACTGAGTTGTAATATAAAATAAAATCGCAAATGAAGTGGCAGAGTATGCAGGGGAAAGAGGGATGGGTGGAAGAGGATAACAAAGGGTAAATATGATTAAATACATTGTATGCATGAGAGAGTATTTTGCATGTCACTTTATGAAACCATCAAATTACTATGATATGAAACCCAGGCAAAGACATGACAAGAAAAGAAGTTTATAGACTCACATTTCTTAGAATTTTAGCACATTGAATCCAATAATGTATGAAAAATATGACACAACATAGTAAGAATAATGTCAGGAATAAAAAAATACTTTAATATTGGCCAATTTATCTATGTAATTTATCATGTTTAATAAACTAAAATGGAAACCTGCATAGTAATTTCTATGTGTGGAAAAAGAAATAAACATGATCCATTATCCATTCCTGATAAAACTTTTCAGCAAATGAAAAATGTGCAGTAAAGGAATCTCCTCAGATTAATTTTTTTAAAAATTGTTAAAAACTCAACAAATGCCAAGCATTTATGGATAACAGCATGGAGGCAACAAGATTAAAACATCACTTAATATATCAGAAATATTGGTAAAATAATTTAAAAGAAAACTTAAACATAAGAACTTTTATGGATTGAAAGGTTTTATATTATTAAGATGGCAGTACTGCCCAACGTGACCTGTAGATGCAATATTAAGCCATTACAATTCCAACAATTTTCTTAAAGCAAATAGCCATAATAAATTCATGTGTAAATTGAAAGTACTTGAATTATAAACCCAGAGGCAGTGGAAACTCCTGACAGGTGTTTTCTGGACATAACAGGACAGTTGGGCATATGACCTCCCAGTCTTTATAACGGTATATAAACAAGATCAAGCCAGACTAAACCCCAGTATGGAAAGGAAAGGTGGTTACAAAGAGCCACTTCTAGTTAAGAAGCTACTGAAAACTGATGAGTGCTCAAAGAAGAATACTTTGTCAATTTTGTCAAGGTACGAGGCCTCTGAGGAGTTATCCAATCTCCAGTAGATGTCCCTACATCTATGTATTTGTTGCAGTGTTGATTGGACTCAGTGGAAAACAAGACAAAACAACCAACCAACCAAACCAACAAAACACAGGAAAGTTGGAAGGGAGTAGTTGTGGTGACATGAGGTGGGCAGATGGGGACGGGTACCAGAGGGCAAAAGGAATGAGAATGGTCTTGATCAGCCCACATTGTATGCATATTTGAAATTCTTAAATAACCGAAAAATGAAAATGCCAGAGGAGGGTGGAAGTGACCTTAAGTCGGGAAATTGTCACGCATTTTACAGAAAAGCATAATATTTCAAAGAAAATCAATAAACTTAATTTTATCAAAATTAAGATCTTTTTTTCTGCTGGACACGATAGCACAAGACTATAAGCTAATGCTCGGCAGGTAGGTACAGAAGGATCATGTGATAGAAGATAACCAAGGCTGCACAAGGAGACCCCATTACAGCAGCCACAATATAGCAAGAACTTTGGCTTAGTCAAAGATACAGGATGACCTCTATGTATCTTTAGAAAGATAGGCAACAGGATGATTATGAAGTTTAGCCATCCTTACTGTTGTTCTGCTTTCCTTCTGTAATTATCTCCCCCTCACTAATTAAAGCCCCCTCCCAGTTTTTCCACTTCCTCCTTCAGATCACTTTTACCTTGTTATTCCTCTTTCTATTTCTTTCTAACCCCCACCTATAAAGACTGCTTTTTTTATTTTTCCGCTTTCTGCAGTTACTCCAAGATCTGTACTCACATCTGAAGATTTAGAGCCAGGAGCCTCAGATGAGGAAGAACTTGTAATGTTTGCCTCTCTGGGCCTGAATTAACTCATTAAATATTGTCTTTTCTAGCTCCAGATATTTACCAAAGAATTTACTGTTAGGTAAGATCTAAGTTAAACTAAAATTAAGTGGAACATATGAAATGACCCCATGCTTATATGTTCAGAATTCTGAAAACACTGAATTTGAATTCTCTAGACATTTAGAAACTCATGTCTATCAACAAAAAATTAAATCTCCAAACAGACCTATGAAATAGGGGAAGTAAGAGTTTCTTCCAGTACACTAAAATAATCCATTCTAAATTCCAAGCTTTTCCCTGTGTCCTTGGAAAGTAAACTTAACCTCACTTTTACCAAGGTCAAGTTCATTACTATTTTCTAATGGATAAATCTGGATTTTGCAGTTATATTCCTGTTTACACAGGCCTATTGGAATTTATATAGGCCTAGTTTCTAATCCTCTTACCTTCAATTTCATATTATGTTCAACAAATTATAAAACTTTAGAGTCCCAGTTTCATTTATAAATTGTGATACAGTGGTAATGTGTAGATTATTTCGTTGATAATGTGCTATATTATGCCATATCATGAGGCTGTGTGAAAATGGGTATCTTCTTTTTTTATAGTTGCATATATATAAGCTGGTGAGTAATAAGAGTTAATTACAGTGTCTACTTTTGGAGGAATTAGTAAAACAATAGAAATTTTATATAAAGGAGCAAAAAGACTGAGAGAAACTTTTTACCATATACCTTTGAAAATATTTTATAATAAATCATGTCAAGCAAAATAGTGTTTGGTGGTACAGGCCTTTAATCACAGCACTCTGGAGGCAAAGATGAACAAGTCTCTGTGAATTCAAGACCATCTTGGTTTACATAGTAAGTTTTAGGCGGGAGCTACATAATTTAAGACTTTCTTAAAATAACAATAATAACTTAAAAAGCAAATAAGCACACTTTTAAAATATAGGATTCTTTTAAAGCATTAAGAAGGCACTAAGACAAAAAAAATGGGAAAAATGTTTATTCTAACATGTAAACACCATCACCAAAATAAGCTTGGCACCATTCAGACACCCAACAGCTTTGTGTGACTTTCCAAGATATGCACAAGTCAAAACCACCACAGAGCGCCCCTCTAACCAGACATTCCGTTATCAAACTTTCAGTAATATATTTCAGTAATATATTTTTCTAGTCTAGTGGTTTTTTAATTTAATGTTTTCCACATGACAATTCTATCTTGTTGGTAGATAACCAAACACTGTGCTATTCTAAATATGCAAACATTTTGAATAAATATTTGAAATCTCATTTATTAAAACATAAGCCAATTTCATAATATTAAACGCTTCTTATTTCTAGCGTTACCGATGAGTGCATCCCCATCCCTCCTTGGAGAAACTACATTTTTTTCCAGCAGGTGCTGATTAATACACAGAAACCCACAACCAGTGACCATGCACAGAGTAAAGCACTGCAAAGGGCTCAGCTCTAAATGGGATATCTATTTCACACCCCCTTTGCAGCAATCCTCCCAAGACCCATGGGTTATAACAGAAAAAAAGGAAAGCAGAAATTCTGTAATGGACCAGTATGTGATTGACATGACAGGGCCCCTACACAGATGTTCATAAACAAAGCTTAAGGAACTGAAAAATTCTATCAAAATCATATAGGTGTTAACACAGATGAGAGCAGAAGTTCATCTGTGCCATTCTTTCAAACTAGTGTTTCCCATCACAATTTATACCTTTCTCCTCCCCCTTGGCCCTTACAGAGCCTACTATAATAAACACAATGCTGAGAATCCATTCTTCATGGCATTTATGTAGAACTTTCAACCACCTAGCCACTGATAGCAACCTTGGAAGACAGAGGTAATATCTCTTCCTGGGATAGATGTAGATTGTGCGCTGGACCAGGAGAATAAATGTCATGCCTCCCTGCACAGGAAATGTCAGAAAGGTTTTGCTAGCAGTTTCTTTGTAACTTGGAGGGGTGGGTATTCCTTAGTGGTGGCACAGACCCATTGTGGGAGAGTCGCCCGCTGGGCTGGGCACTCATTACAACTGCCATGGGAGTGAGGGAAGGAGTAGAGATTAAATCAAAGCAGATATAAACTTCTTGATTCCTGCTTTGTCTAGTAATCAAGTCCCAGGGGTCCTATATGGTAAACAAATTTGTCACCTTAAATATTCTACAATAAACCTTTCACAGTTCCTGAGAAGAGTGGATATTATTAACATAATAGACCCCTTGGCTTATTCCAGTGCATCCAATTAGGTAACAGTCAAATACTTACAATTTTAGTGACCCTGTATGTTTAAAAAGACACAGGAATATTTCACCACAGAATAATTTCCTCTATCAGAAATTCCATTCTGGAACTAGTAAAAACAAGTTGCTATAACTCAGTAAGTAGCAACACGGTTTTTGTCTCTTTTATAACACTAAAGAATAACTTTGCTGAAATAAATGAAGAAAATCCGTTTTCTATTCTGACCAGCCAGCCCATATAATTAATCATAATAGATTATTGACATTAAGAGAAGTCTCAACTTCTCTCATCTTAAGTCAATGAGATTGGATTTCAGATTTTATTCTGTTCAATTTTGAAGAGAAAAAAAAAATCTTTTACTCTTTAAAAAAGAAAAAGATTGTTCCTATTACTTTAAATCTGTTACTCATCTAGTTAAAATTGTAAACTCAGCTGAATGACATATAACCTGTCATTGTTTTTAAATTGCGTAATCTGAAAACACCAGTAAAACCTTACATGTTTTCTATTTCTTTTGCTAGTAAATTGTCTTCCTAAAGCAGAGGCTTCTGATCTTTAAACCCCTTCCACTTAATTAATGAGCAAAATGACGCAACCTGCACATGGGAAAGAGCATGTTGTACTTTGGAAGGCCATAGAGAATAATAGAAAACAAAACCAGACAATGCAGGCTTTGGGGCAACGAGATTAAAAATCAAGGTTCTTGCATCAGATTTTAGAGTACCTATCTTCCCTGTTTCAGTTTGACTTAGTAATTGGTAGAAAGCATGAGAAAAGATGGATATGCCGAAAGAAAAGGACAGTTCTACTAAATACTAGCTAGTTTTTGAATATTCAGCAGGTACTTGGGTGTGCTGGGTCTTATTATTAACTGTGAGATAAAGCACATGGATTCCTACAGATCCTGTTTTGAAATACCCTTCTCTGTGCTTCTGTAAATTCTGCCTACTTTTTTTCCAGAATTACTTAGGAGAAGGAAAGATGAGGGAACGTGTGTTCTGTTTTGGTTTGGGTTTGGGTTGTTGTTGTTGTTTTTAAAATCATGCTATCTGCTACATCCAACCTGTGCCTTTTTTTTTAATAGTTCAGACTCCAAGGAACAGTAGACTGTTTTAACTAATAGATTAAATCGCATCTCTCCCTAATGCACCATGTTTAACCCTTAGTTTCCTGAAACTTTATGCCTTGACAGTGGCTCATACAACTGGTGGTTTCAAACTTTAATAACCATGGCGCCTAGAACAGATTCCTCCTCTAAGTGTGGATTTATTGTGCATGGTATGTATTTTGGCATGAATGTAAAATACCCCCCATAGTTGAACACTTTGTCTCCAGCAGGTAGTATTACATAGGGAGATGGTAGGAACTTCAGGAAATGACTATGGCTAGAGGAAACCAGCCACCGGGTACATGAATCTAAAGATTATATCTGTTCCTTGATCCTTTCCTCTCTCTCCCTGTTGCATGTCCCAGTGAGATCAGTAACCTCTAATACCAGACCTGTGATATTCTGCTATCAGGACCGGAATCAACAGAACAAAGAACTATGGATGAAACCTTGGACAAACTTCACACTTAAAACTACAATCTATGTGTATAATTCGTGAACACAAATACTAAATTGTTTATAAAATATTAGGAAATCTTACCTAGCAATTATAAAATGGCTATCATTATTAGAGTCTACTGGGGTTTATTGTAGGGATAAAATATTGGGTAAACATTCAACATGTGCTCATAATGAAATTTACCAACTGAGAAGGGAGTTTCTTCCACTTACTAAAATTCATGAAATTGGTACAAGTAACAGTGTTCTTATGATCAGAAAAAAATAAAAAATATTTTCTCCTACTGTTTCTATTCAGTATTGTAATAGAGAGCCTAGCCAGAAGTATGAAGAATAAATGAAAAAGAATGTAAATTGAAAAGAAAAAAATAAACTTACTATGCAAAAGAAAAAAATCACAGTCAGCATATATCACACCTGTATATAGCACTCAGAAGACTGGGGTGAGAACATTGCCACAAATTCCAAGTCAGTTGGCCTGTAGAAAGACTCTGTCTCAAGAATGCTAATAGAAAGAGATTGGGTACTTGGCTGACTTGGTAGTCTTTCCTAAGCACACAGGAAGCCTTAGGTCCAATCCCTAGCACAGCAGGGAACTGATTGTGGTGGTCTCTGCATGTAATCCCAGCACTTGGAAGGTAAAGACAGGAGAATTAGATAACCAATGTCATCCTCTGCAACATAAAAAGTTCAGAGCACACCTAGCCTACATAAGACTCTGCCTCAATAGAGAAAGGAAGAAAGAGAAGAAGGAAAGAAAGAAAAGAAAAGAGTAGGGAAGGGAAGGGAAGGGAAGGGAAGGGAAGGGAAGGGACAAGCAAAATGATAGCAGGCAAGACGCTACTAGAACTAGTAAGTGAATTCAGCAAGGAAACAAGATGTTGATATGATTTTTAATATTATCAGCTTGACAAGATCTGAAATCACAAGAAGACAAGTCAGAGACCACAGTTTGGGAGGGGTTATCTAGAGCAAGTGAGTTTTGAGGATGTCTGTGAAGTCCCATCCAAATACATGAGGTGAGAAGAGTAGCCTAAATGTTAACAGTAATGTTCCACGGATTGAAGTCTTGGACTGCAGGAATCCAGAAAAAAAATAGCTGAGTCTCCGCTTCCTGACTGTGGATGCAATGTGGCCAGCTACCTCTTAAAGCTTATGCTGACAAGACATGTCACACAAGGGTGTGTGAGCCAAACACACCCTTTCCTTCCATAAAGTTGTTTTTGTCAGGTGTTTCATCATAGCAAAGAGACAAGTAACTACTACAGACAAGGAGCAAAAATTAATTATATACTTGTACTAATAATACATAATTAGAAGTATATCTTAATAATATAAAACAGCATGAAATATTTATTTAAAACCAAACATCTTCAGATTTTTTAATTCTTTTTCTTTTCTTTTTTCTTTTTTTCTTTCTTTCTTTCTTTTTTTTTTTTTTTTTTTTTTTTTTTTTTTTTCTGTTTTTGAGACAAGGTTTCTCTTGGCTGTCCTGGACTCACTTTGTAGACCAGGCTGGCCTCAAACTCACAGAGATCTGTCTACCTCTGCCTCCCAAGTGCTGGGATTTAAGGTATGTGCCACCACCACCCATCTGATTTTGAATTCTTAATATTGAAAAATACCAGTGAGAGATTTAAAGTTGATCTAAGAATTGAAACTCTGTAGGAGGATATCAAATGATACATTGTTGATAAAGAGTAAATTCTTCCAATGTTGGTAAAGAGATTCAATGCAAATCTTACTAAAATTCCAATTGTATTTTTTCAGACTTAAAAGCTGATCTTGGAATTATTTCTACCATACTAATGTCTTAAACCATACTAGATACTACAAAGAGACAAAATAGCTTTGAAAAATATATAGAAGTTGGAAAGCCACTGTCACTGCCTCTTCTCAAGATTATTCATAAAATAATAGTGTCAGAAAAGTATAGTGCTAGTTACAAGATAGGCATGTAGGCCAATGGAATATATCTGAGTCCAGATGAAAAGCAGTCAGATTTTACACAGGTGCTATTATAATCCAATGGCAAAAGAGAATGTTTTGATACATTCTTACAGAATATGCAAATTAATTGAATTTTTTAAAAAGATAAAGTAGCAGTTTTATTTTAAAACAAATACAAATAAAATCAACAAATAACTTGTATCAATATAAATTGTTTTAAACTATAAACTGAATACATATGCATCAAATTGCACCTTCATTCACTGGTATAAGCACATCTCCAAAGCAAAATAATACAAATGAAAATACATGATGGAGGGCTGGAGAGATGGCTCAGCAGTTAAGAGCACTGACTGCCCTTCCAGGACTCCTGGGTTCAATTCCCAGGAACCACATGGTAGCAGACCTCTAATGCCCTCCTCTGGCATGAAGGTGTACATGCAGATAGAACACTCAAAAATAAGTAAAATCTTAGAAAAGAAGAAGAAGAAGAAGAAGAAGAAGAAGAAGAAGAAGAAGAAGAAGAAGAAGAAGAAGAAAGAAAGAAAAGAAGAAGAAGAAGAAGAAGAAGAAGAAGAAGAAGAAGAAGAAGAAGAAGAAGAAGAAGAAGAAAGAAGAAGAAGAAAAGATGGAAGGAAGGAAGGAAGGAAGGAAGGAAGGAAGGAAGGAAGGAAGGAAAGAAAATACATGACTGTATAAAATACATGCAAATACCAAGCCACCATTTTCCAAGGCCATCATTTGTGGCTGTCATTTTCCAAGATCATATACAGCAGAAAAACATCAATGCATACACTTCACTTAACATACACATACTAGAATCCAAAGGGCCATGTAAGTATAACACTGGTGTATACATAAGCATAAACACAGCTTGTTCTTAAACAGAGGTCTGTGCAACAGTGTGCTTGTGTGAGCAGTGATGAATGTGGAATCTGAGATTCGTGAGATGCTCATGCCCTTGGGGCGAGGGGGGGTGGTGAGGAAGAAACTGAACAGGAAGCCACACACCCTACTGCAAGCCAACTTCTTCTACAATGAAAATGTGAGAATGCAGGGAAGCCAATTATCTCATCTAGAGTAAAACTGTAAGAAAACAGAGTCTTGAAATGTGAAGTGAGCTAAATTCTTTTTGTTTTAAAGACCCCACTGCAGGCTTGCCGCTCTGCTTCATGGCTTTGAGAAGCAACACCAAAGAAGTTGTTAATGGGTCCAGGTCGAAAAGGTTTCTTGAACAACTGAAATTACAGCCTTGATTGTGGTGTTGGTTGTTATTTAACTTTAGAGCACTGTTAAAACTCACTGACAACTACAATCAAATATGTGCTAAAATACATAACTTTTAAAAAATGGTATCACCTGCCTGTAATCCCAGTTTTTAGGAGATGGAGGCATGAAGGTCGGGAGTTGAAAACTTTTTTTAGTCACATAGAAAGTTCTTAGGTTAGTCTGGGCTATATGAGACTTCTCTTAAATAGGACTACTAATTATACTGTATTTTCCTTTTCACCTGTAGCCTTTGTACTTTACAAACAATCGTAGACATTCCATTTCGACAGTGTCTGATTGGTTGGCCATTTCCATCTTTTGATAAAATCTCTGCTTTAAAAAAAAAAAAAAAAGAACCTTGAATGTAGAATTGAGGGCTCTCTTCCCCGTTTTCCCCCTAAAGAATACAAATTGTATGCAGCTCTTATTTCTCTAAGCAAGCATTTGAATAACACACAAAATCATAAAATAAAAATCTTAAACTGTGTTTTAGGATTAATATGAGCAATTATTTCAAAGAATTAGTGAAACTTAACAATCTTAAAACTAAGAATTCACAATAATGTAAAGAACCGATCCCCATCAGAGAATGTCATTTAACTGAGTCATTATTTTCAAGAGTACATAGGCTAAGCATATATATTTTCTTCTGCATTTCCTGTCTGGGCTGTACCATGGATAAGCCAAAAGTAGGAGGGAAAATTCTCTCCAAACAGCTATTGCAGCTCATGAACAAAGAAGAAACAATAGCATCTGAGACTCACCATTTAGTGATGAATTTAAAATATCAGAAATTCATCAACAGCTGCAGCCCTCACAGGAAAAAGAAAGACAACCAGACACAGACAGGTGGTTCTGAGGGAAGAAACCACAGTTCCTATTGAGTAGACTGTCTCTTCTACAGGGGAAAATATTATAAGTGCATATATGCTTGTGCACAGAAATGATCTGGTTTGATTCTGATAGTCAGCCACTGGAGGAGAGTGAGGAGTCAATGAAGCACAACGTGCAAAGGCAATCTGCATAAAGTAGACTGTGGAAAACTCCAGAGGAAAAAGAAATGCTCTGTTTCTTTTTCAATCAGTTACCAGACAGGGAAAGGTGGTGGAATTGAGAGCAATCTGTAAATCAAGGAAGCCACGAGAAACACACAAGTGAGCCATCTGTGTAGTTTAGACCTTACCTGGGTCACGATTTAAGCCAGAGTGACAGAGGTAAGACAGCAATGTAAATGGTGGACAGTGTGAAATGCTGTTAACACATTCTGAGAACTGTATTAAATATGTGAGGACAAAAAATAAAATAAAATAAAATAAAAATAATATGTGAGGACAAAAAGAGTCTCTGTGCTCTTGGCATACCTTCCAGGATACTGTGGGGGTGGATGAGAAAGCGAAGTCCCAAGGGGAGAGAGAGAACAACATGATAGGCTGTGAGTTTATATTTGAATCTGACTAGTAGGTGTGGATTTGTTAAGCTATTCTGACAAACTTAATGGCTTACAGCATTCCATAGCAAAAACTATTTCAAGGAAGGTACAGAAGTTCTTGTAAAATAAAATGGTTTTTGAGCTTTGTTGAGCTTGCTCTCAGAATAACATCCCAATTTCAGGCTTAATACACTCAGTACTTGAAGGTATGAACAGGTTTGACCTTTCTGATTTTTTTTTCCTGCAGATATGAATGTGCTTTGCCCTTTCTAATCTTGTATCTAAAGAGCTTTTCAGTTTTACTTATCATTCAATATTTAAAAATCAAAGCTTCCTTTAGAATGGCCCTTCAGAGTGACCTCTATCACGACTTATTTTCTTCTCTGTGCTACTCCAGCACTGTTAGAACCTGTAACTAAACATATGTATACAATCATCTGGGAAAACGTATGCTTTGGACAGTGAACCCCAGCATCTAAATGCCACAGCAAACTCCGGTGCTCTGTTCTTGCACCATGGTACTTGTGTCCTTGCCTAAGCTCAGCAGCATGATCTGCACATGTGTGTGTCCACTGACTGAAGATGCACAGGTATATGCTCGGTGGGAGCCCAGTATTTTATTTTCTTACTTCCCCTTTCTGCTTCTTTCTAACAGTGCCTTACTCTGTCGCCCAGGCTGTCTCTGTCACTACATATCCCAGGCTGTCTGGCCTTGAACTCTTGTTAATCTTACTACCTCACCTTGCCAAATTCTGGAATTACAGGTATGAGCCGCCCTGCCCTCTGAGATTCTTTTATTCATGAAATGCAATAGTGCTCAGAAATTCCGTCCTGAGAAGGGGATGGGGGTTGAATCGAATCATAAGGGCTGGGTTAATTCATTTGTATATCCCTCACTTCAGGAGTCTGTGGGAAAAAGCTCTGTAACACAAACCTTCCTTGCTTCTCTCCCCTTATCACTTCCTCTTTCCTTCCCAGCTGCCATGCTTGGAACAGCTTTCGCAGCAACAAGTGCTCTCTCCTCTGTGACGTCCCATCTTGCCACAGGCCTAAAAGCAATGGAGCTAGCCAGCCATAGGCTGAGACCACAAACCAAACTAAGCCTTAGCTCCGGTAATTCATTTCCTAAGGCGTTTCGGCTTAGCAACAAGAACCCTACTAATAAAGGACTGTGATCGGGAAGGACAAGAATATGTCAAACATCAATATGATTTTCAAAAACTCTTTTCCCCTAAAGAGGCCCCAACTCCCTTTAAAACTTGAAAAGATTTTTACCAAGAAAGATCACACAAATATAATATCTCGTTTTCCTAAATATCCATTCATTTTTATAACGATGCTCTAGGAAAAGCTGAAGAGCTGTGCTAAAGAAGGTTCTCTTTAGCTGTTGTCATAGTCAGGAGAACAGGCAGATATCAGCTTTCTCCTCTGTTTAAGGATAGTCACTCTAGAATGAGATTTGGTTTGCCTTTAGTATGAATTTCCTAAGTAACACATCAAATGTCTATGGTACTCTTCAGCACAAAGTAAAGTGGTTCACAGACACCTATATCCCAGCCCTTCTCTCTACTGAGCTAATGGCTCAAGAGCATCGCGTTCATCACTATTTCCCCACAATTAGCAAAGCCTGACACAGCCATTAATAAAACTTATTAATAAAACTACTTCGCCATGCATGTTTTTCTTCTCCTATGCTTACTGTAGACGTGTGCACACATGTTGAAAGACAAAGAGACTATTAAGCTACACTCAGTGGGACCAGGACATGGACACCAACAGTGAGCTAGATGCTGGGCTGACTGTCTCAGAAGCAGGAAGTGATTTCTCCTAACTCAAACCCCGACAAATACAACTTCAGCCAAAGAGAAGGGAAGGAGGACTGGCTGGTACTATTACTGCTCCTGCAGACTATACCTAGAGCATCCATATATTGCTTCCTACAGCCACCCATGATCTGCTGCATCCCAACACCCATGCCAGGCCCCCCAACCCCACCCCATTTCATGTTTCAGCTAAATTCACTAAGAACCGAGGCCACAGCCCTGTCATCCTGAGAACAGCCACATGGCCAAATCTTAAAGTTAATTTCTTTCCCTAGGTATATCCCTAAACACACATGTTCCTCTGCCTTCTCGTCACTCCCCATACTCTCACTGTGCCGTCCTACCACATTTGCTCATTTCCTGCATGTGTTTTTCCACCTGCCCACTGCTTAGGTGAGGACTGAATCAACTCGTCCTAGAGAGCCCTACTCCTCACATAGCATCTCTCTTCACTGTTATAGTCTGCCATGTGATCTTGCCTCTACTTGATTCGTTGTCTGCCATGTCTTGAGTGATGTCAGTGTCCACATGGATCATACAGTCAGTATTTCAGCCTTTACCATTGTAGCCACCTCACTTCACCTCCAATGAACTTCGGTTCTACTTTGGCTTCATCACACTCAAGTCCCTACAGCTATACTGTTCAAAGGTGCCATCACCAGAACACTAAATTGGTCATTGAAATGTCCCATCACTTACTCTAGTCTCTGCAGCACCATAATGTCCTTGCATGGTTCTCTCACAATCTCATACACAGCTCCAGTCCCAAATATCTGCCATTCTCTTTCAATAGCTTCATATGGTCGGGTCCCATGCTCCGTTCATCCCTTCCATATGGCAAACCCACCTAGAATTAATCCATCTCTAGTCTCCCAAAGCCTGTACCCAAATCAATGTGCAGCACAAATATCAAGCAAACCAAGAAAGTGTTTACTGGGCAGGGACCTGGCTAATTTATGAAGTAGAGTTTCTCGTATTATAATGGTATTACAAGAGAAAACGTGGACTCAAAGAAAGTTCAAAGCTTTTCTATGGAATAGATTAGAAAAACCAAAAACACAAAAAAATAAAAAGAAGCTAGGAGTGGTGGGGCACATCTTCAATTCCAGCACTCGGGAGGCAGAGGCCGGCAGATCAATGTGAGTTTGAGGCCAGCCTGGTCTACAAAGTGATTCCAGGACAGCCAAGGATACACAGAGAAACCCTGTCTCAACCCCTTGCCCCCACAAAAAAATAAAAATAAAAATAAATTAAAAAGACGAAAGAAAACAAGTAAGAAAGAAGAAGAAAAAGGAAACTTTATGAATTTTGTCCATAGTTGTTAAAATATGCATATTTATAACTAGTACTAGATAAATTCTACTTTATTCCATTTTAAAATTATCTAATTGGGGAAGTTATCTCCAACAGCAAATGCTTAACCCAACTAAAGGTGAAGTCCAAGAAACTCTACTCAAATCATTATAAAATCAGTGTCTAGCTAATAGGTGTTGAACGAGACACTGATTATTACCAGATATGCAATGACATGATCCTCAGGAGGTTAGCCTACATTTTCCTTCCCAAGTCTCCTCAGTAATGTGACTACAGGGCCTTAAAAATAGTAAATCCAAACATTCAAAGAAATGCTAGAAGTCAATTTACCGCTGAACCACACAATCTTTCCTCCCAATTAGGCTAATTTAACTTGTTTTACTTCGTTTAAGGAAAATTTTGGAGACTCTACATTCTATTTTTCTTTTCATGCAGGTATAATCAAGTATAGCAAATTTCAATTTTCAAAGTAATGAAGGTCATCATTAAATGGCACCTTAAAAGTTATTCAGCTTTAATTATTTTCAAGAAAACTTACATTCCTACAGTAAGAAAGCTGGAATTTGTTTTTAACAGGAAATCAGAAGAATAACCAAACACACCTGTCTTTTATCCAGATACGAGGTACCACTTCCAATTATATCAATGCCACATGAAATCTCCAGTTGAAAATTCTCTGGAGTTAATTCCTATGTTTCTGATAAGAAAATATAAGCTATACTGCTTTTAATGTGATCAAAACCCGATTTATTATTTTAATTTCACAATCTTGGAACTTAAAGAAAACTGGATATTTCTACCAAAATAAAATCACCTACATATGATATAAATTATGCTTATTAGTGATATACAAAATAGTACTATATATAGTATATATACATATACATATATATACACATACACACACACACACACACACACATATATAACATTTTATTTGATAATTGTTTCATATGATGTAGGAGTCGTTATACCAAAAGCTAGCTCAGGTAAGTAGTCCATTTTTACACTCTGGTTTAATGAAACATGGGCCAACATGTAGAAATGTGATTGTGGAAAACAAGATGTGATTTAATAGCTATAGAAATGGAAGACTGAGTGTTGATAGTTTGGGTGTGATATGGCCTCTATAGGCCTGTATATCCAAACACTTGTACCCCAGTTTGTGGTACAGTTTGTGAGGTTATGAAACGTTTTGGATGTAGGGCTTTGTTGGGGCATGTACATGGCTGAGAGTAGGCCTTGGGGGTGGATACTTTTGGCGCACTTTGTGATCACTCACTCTCTTCCTGAGTGTGCATGAAGGTGTGATCAGCCAGCTACCAGCATGCTATACCTTCCTGCCATACAGACTCCATCTTCCTGGGACCACAAGCTTTATTTCTTATGCTGCTCTTGGCTACAGTGTTTTATCCCAGCAGCAAAACAGTAATGAATACAACCCAAAATGCACATCCTTCCTGAAGCTTCTTGCCTTCTGTGGTATCATTCCTGCAATTTGGAATATTGTCTAGTATCTACAATCAAGGGAATTTCCTTATAGCTGTTACAAAATAGGAAAATAAAGATATAGAAATATTTTTAGTTTTATAACTCAATAGTTTGTACGATCCACCCTGCAGAAGGGGAATTCTATATCTTGATTCATGTGAAAATGAGTGATTTCAGACAGAGGACCATAAGAGAAACACGGCTTCAGAAGCCATGTCTGATGCATTTACTTTGAGGCTATCGTTTTCTAAGACAATAATCTCACCTAATATTCATAAGAGAGTAATAAAAACTTTATCTTCAGACAAAGAACAAAGGGTGCTGTGACACAGGCCTGTTAACCCAGCATCTGGGAGGCAGAGGTGATGGGGTAGTGATAAGCCTTGGTTATACTCCTGCCTCACAAAACAAAATCAAGCCCAACCAATCACCTGTACAATCAAAAGATGAAAAAAAAAATAGTGAAAGCAGAGTTAAGGGAAATGTCTCTGGGTTATGATTTTGCAAGCCAAGGCTTGAAGAGGTAAATTTTTTCCAACATAATATATTTATTGAGGGAATTTCATACAACGCATTCTGATCACACACGCTTCCTTCTCATCCTTGGCCTTTGCCCTGCCCCATTCCCCGACCCCACATATCCCAAGTCCAATTTGTATTACCCAAACTCCCAGTGGTCAGCCCCTTAAAGATGAGTCCTCTCCCATCCTCTGCCAGATGCCATCACTTTTGAAGACATACACTTCAGCATCTTTATCATAATTTTTAAGGACTCTCTTCAATGGCTTCTTGTTTAGACTGTTTTTTTGGGAGGGGAGGTTGTTGAAGAAGCCTTCAATGTTTCTCATTCTCAATTATAAGTCTGGAGTCATGGATACCACTGCAAAAGAAGTTTCTTTGTCCATAACATCCAGGTAAAGTAGGAATCATGAACTTCCAGATGGTTTCTGGTGGCAGCACAGACCGTGAAAATGGCCTCCACTGACAGCAGACCACAGACATCCACAAGGTCTCCAGTAGCAGGCCTGATCACAGACCCCAACTTAGTCTTTGGTAGTAACATGGTCCATGGGCATCAATACACCCTGTGGTGGTATGGACCACGGACCCCAGCATGGGCCCCAGCTGTAACATGAATCACGGAAGTTTCTTTGAAGATGTCCAATCCAGAAAATGAAACATTATCCATCTTAGACATCATGCTGTTGCTCAGAGGTGATCAGTAGGCAGGGGCAGAGACTACTCAAGCTCCAGGTTGCTGCTTACCTTCCAGCCCACTGTACTGGACAAAGACATGCTCCCCTTCCACCAGAACTGTGCTCTCTCACACATGAGTTTCTGTAGTTGTAAGACCTGATCCATTCTGCCATCCTTCCCACCTCTTCATCATGCCTTTATTCATCAATTGCAAGCTGCAGTGTGCCACACAATGAATTTTAATAGATTTATATTTACTTGTCTCTCATATATTAAATCCCAATCACAGTTTCCACTCCCTCCCCTCCATCCAATCCCCTCCACCTCCCTTCTCTCTCAGATGAACTCCTCTTCTCTTTCCCTTCAGAAAAGAACAGGCCTCCTAGGGATATCAACCAAACATGGCATGACAGCTTACAATAAGACTAGGCACATACCCTCATATCAAGGCTGGACAAGGCAACTCAGTAGGAGGAAAAGGGTCTCAAAAGCAAGTAAACAAACCAGAGAGAGCCCCTGCTGCCACTGTTAGGAGTCCCACAGGAAGACCAAGCTATACAACTACAACATAGATGAAGAAGGCTTAGCACAGACCCATACTAGGTCTATGATTGTCCCTTCAGTCTCTGTGAGTCCCTCTGAGGCCTGCTTAGTTGATTCTGTTGACCATGTTTTTGTCGTATTCTTGACCCTTCTGGCTCCTACAATCCTTCCTCCCCATCTTCCATGGGATTCATTGAGCTCTGTTTAATGTTTAGTTGTGGGTTTCTACAACTGCTACTGTAAGTTTCTGGATGAAGCCTTTCTGATGGTCACTATGCTAGTCTCTGGTCTAAGAAATTACTTCATTGGGTTTTTTGGTTGGTTGGTTGGTTGGTTTTGTTTGAGGTTTTTGTTTTGTTTTGGTTTTGGTTGTGTTTTTTTTGTTGTTGTTTGGTTGGTTTTGTTTAGGGTTGTTTGTTTTGTCAGTCATGTTTGGTTCTATGCTAACTCTCTGGACTATCTGGCCTCTGGTTCCTGGCCCTCCAGGCAGTGTCAAACATGGGTTCCCCTCTCATGCCACGGTTCTCAAATTGGGACAGTCTTTGGTTGACCACTCCCTCAAGTTCTGTGCCACCCTTACCCCCAGCAATATTTTGCAGGCAGGAAAATTGTAGGTCAAAGCTTTTGTGGCTGGCTTGGCATTTCAATTCTCTCCACTGGAAGCCCTGTTTGGTTATAGGAGATGGCCAGTTCAGGTCCAAATTCTATATTACTAGGAGTCTTTTTATTTAATGTCCAAATAGTTTTCCATGCAAATACTTACTGCTTCAAGTCCTTAGTCTGGTTCAAGGGCTCCTATTTCTGAAGCATCATAAATATTGAACTATCACTGAGACTCATCTCTGACACTCTGTTGTTCCCAAGAGTCAGGGTGATCTTTCTGCTGGGCAGGGCAGCCAGAGGCAGGTCCTCAAGAACTCCAGGCCACAGCACACTTCTCCACCCCTGTGAAAGCTGTCTTCCTAGCATACTGTGTATGACCATTGTGCTGTTGACATAGCCCAGTGCTTTCCTGCCCCCACCCTGAATATCAAGCAGCAAGCAGCCCAAGCTGCAGCAAAATGAATTTCATTATGCTAGCTGAGTTGCTGGCCCAAGACTCCTGGAGAAAGGAGGACCTGCCTCCCCGAGGGAACTGAGAACCTACCCTATGAGCTGTTCCCAGGTCCTGAGGGTGCTGAAATTGATCTTCAAATATTTGTTAAAAAAAAAAAAAAAGGTTCTGATAACAAAAATTACAGATGTTCCATGGAATATATAGCAGGAATACAGCCATTCTCTCTGATGCTTTTCTCTGAGGTTCTTGTTGCAGGGTAACACTCTGGCCCAGGCTTGGGTTCTGGCTGCAGCAGCAGCAGAGGCTCAGGCTCCTTCACTGTAGCTGTCAGGGTGATGGTAAAAGTGGTGGCTTAGCAGGGGCACGTCTCATTCATGCAAGAAGCCATGCATGCCACCCATGTTCTTAATATTAATGTTAGTATGACAGTATAAAATATTGAACACTTAAAATTTTAACTTCCCAGTAAAACTACAAAAGTAATGTTCACAGAAAAGCTAAAGTTCTAACATGTTTTAAGGAAAGTGTTACACTACTAAGTAGTAACAACCTCCTTTATTCTTCTGGCAAATACTAACTACCTAGTTTGTGCCAGTGCTGTACTTCGTGGGATCCATGTATATAGTAGTTCACTAGGATGGTCTCCCACTGTAGTAAGGGGAATGGTGAAGAGGTGAATAGGCAACCAAATACTTACTTGTGTGCCACAAGAGAAAAAAATGGATCTGAGAGGTAGAGAAGTTTAGTGGTAAAAATTTTAAAACAAAGTGGTCAAGAGGAAGCCTGTAAGAGGATTTTAATGGAAGCTGAGAGGACAGGGCTGAGATGAAGCCTGGCCTAGAAATGCCATGAGAATGCAAGTGCTGATATGTAGGTAAAATAGTCAGATAAGATCTTCAAAAGCCTCAGAGACCTACAGAATATGGCATTTAAAGATGTTTTTGTTATTTTAAAGATTCTTTGACAATAAGACAGGTTAACTCCTGACAACTCAGCCTACCTCAAAGAAGATGATGATCGTCAATGAACCTCCTTATGGAGATGGCTTCAAATGTGACAACCTAGCCACTGGGCAAAATGTCATCATTTCTGCCACAGACATAGTTCTGCCTTAAAATGGGCATGCTTGGTTGCAGACAGAGTTGATGGCCAAACTCTTCCAAGACAGGGTAAGCAAGTCCTCAATAGTCCCTGCCTCATGAATAAGTCTGGTAGAGATGTTGGGCTAGAAGGCTGAAGATGATGCTCCAACATCACAGAGAGTTTTGAGTGACTGTTCAGGCAGCAAATTCTCTTTGTCATTTTTTCATTTTGGGAGCTGCTAACCTGCACTTCCTGTTCACTCACATAATTATTTTATTCCTTCTCAAGGCTCTGATGGGGTTGAAGACCAGATAGTTTAGTCTTACAATTAAGCTTAGTTGTTCAGAGATTAAGATGTTTTTAGGTCTAAATAGATGTTTTAAGCTGATAATGATGAGACATTGATATACAGTCAGAATTTTAGATGCACCAAGATAGGAACGATGTTTTCTTCAAGTCTGCCAAATACAAATAGCCAAAACACTATGAATGTAACATTTATATAATTCCTGATTGTTTTGTGGTTCTTCTTGCTGTAGGTAGTTTATTTTATTTATGTGTAATAAATATGATAAAAAAGAAATACAATAAAAAACTTTAAAAGAATATGTATGGCAGAAGTATATGGTATAGGGAAATAGGAGAATTGGAGAGTGACTTGGGTAAGCAAGAAAGGGACACGCTAAGTAGGCAGCCTATTGAAACCCAGTTAGGAGGGCCCTGGCATAACCATGGCTGCAAATATGACAATGGTTACAAAGTGTCTGTGTGTGCTGAGTAGGGTATGATTAGTGTTTTCAGTGCTAGAAAAAAAATCACAGTAACATAAATTACTGCTGTTTAAGGTGAAAAACATGTTACACTGTTTTATTTGTTTCATGAATGTTCTCTAGAATATTTACTGAGTGAATAATAACATATTACATTTTTTAAAATTGGAGAGAGATGGCTCAATGATTAAGAGCACTGTCTGCTCTTCCAGTGGTCCTGAGTTCAACTCCCACCAACCACCTGGTAGTTCACAATTGTCTATAACTCCAGTTTCAGGTGATCTGACACCCTGATGCTAATGCACACAAAAATAAAATGAAATAAATAAAAAAACTTAAAATATCCAATATCTTTTTTAAAAAATAAATTGATTGTAAACATTGTTGTGTGATGAAACTTTTCTGGGAAGACACAACACTTTCAACTCACCCTCAATAGGGATCCCACAACATACCAAAGTAAGGATACCAGTGAAGTCCAACTAGTGAATGAATGAACTTTATTAGAGTTACAGAAATATAGGTGGTCTGTGGCTTACAGGAGCAGATGCCTCAAAGAAAGCTGCATCATTAAGCTACAAATGTCTTTTACAGAAAGTCCTTCACTATGCCTGCATCATGAAGTTAAGTATTTTCCTTAAGTGTCCGCTAGTAGTTTTAGTGATTTCGAGTCTTGCATTAATGTTTTTGTTTGTTTGGTTGGTTGTTTTTTTTTTTTTTTTTGGTTTGGTTTGGTTTCATTTGAATTGGTTTTTGTACAGGGCTAGATATTGTAACCTAGTTTCATTCTTCAACACAAAAATACCCACTCTGTGCAATTCTGTTTGTTAAGGAAACTATAAAGTTCTATTTACAAATGGAATTTTCTCCAGTGTGTGTTTTGCATGGTAAAAAGTCTTTGTTCATTTCCAAGCTGAAATCACAAGAATCCCTGAGTTAAAAAATGCAAAGATTACTTGAGCTCACACCAAGCCCAACCTGGGAAATCACCATTCTAGAAAACTCTGTCACCAAGAAACCCTATATAAGCCTGTCTTCTTCTCGGTTCTCTGTTGCTTCTACCTGCGAGCAGAGATAACCACCCTCTTGTGTCTCTCCCAATAGATCTCTTGTGTGAGGTTTGTTGTGAGGTGTGAGTTCGTGGTATTCCTTGGTTCCAGACTGCTAACATATCTTTCTTTCCCTTCTGAGCTGTGACACCTGTATTGGAGAAATATTTCCCCTCAGAGTTATAACACTTATAAGTTTTGCCTTCTGTGGGAAAAATTATGTTGGTGTAGGTATAGGGTTTTATTTTTTGGATCTTTAATTTTAGTCCATTGCTTTACCTGGTATGACAAAACATTTCCTGGAGAGCTATAACATACACACATCTACTCACCCCATATAGGGATGCCAGGACAGACCAAACTACTAATACAACCTGAGTCTAACCTGGTGAACCGATGAGTTTTATTGGGGCTACTTACAGGAATATACATGATGGGTTACTTATTAGAACAGAACAACTCGAAGACAGCTGCATCACCAAAACCCACTCTAGCATGGGTGACAGGTCACAAGACTATCATACTGTACAGCCTGCAGACAGCTCAATGGGATGGAGGATGTCCTTTCTAGCTGCCTGGGCTGGTCTAAACCTTTCCCAGGCAGATTGTCTGGTTTCTGCTTCTTCCAGGAAGCTGGTCTGGTCTCAGAGTCTTTTTGGCAGCTTGGCTGATCTGAGAAGGAGTCTCGGCTTTAATTGATTTCTCTGGCAGGGAGAGGTCTAGTGAATCTGATCAATTTCAGGGACTTCCTCAAACTATTGTGAGTTGTTTATCTCCCTGCTTAAGGGGCTTCTCTGCAGGATGGAACGTTTCAATCTCTGAGGGAAGAAACTATTACACAACAGTGAGGAAAGTTCACTCCCTTAACAAATAATCCACTGTTAAATTTTCGCTGTGCCTCTTCTAGCTGTAACAAACACTGGTAACAGGTGCTTCCAGGTCTCATGGTGCCAGCTATACTACCAACCTGCCAAAGTCTGCATCCTCTGACGCAAACTGCACACTCTGGAAGCATTATTTTTATCTATTAGCTTGCCTTTAAATATGAGGAGTACCTGCTGCCTGGTGTTTAATACCCTCCCAAACCTATGTTCAGAAAAAAGGTTCGCTTCATTTTCCCTGGAACAATGAACTCCAGTGCATTGTGTACCCTAGACCCCAAGGAGTACCTGCTAGGGTTGAGACTAGATAAAAACACAGCTTTGTCTGGCCTGGCTGCTTCCTTCCTGGGCTCTCGTGGGAAACTGCATCATGTACCAAGGGAAGCTGAATCCTCAAGTTCTTTTCCTGAGGTAACTGGATAACTACTTCTTTAATTATGTGTGTATTTCCGTTCATTGGATGCATGGGTTATTTTATTGATATTTGCTGAGAATTTATTATGTGCTGTATGGCACATAAAGCATTTAGTATATGATGAAAGAACATGTTTCAGACTAGCACTGTATTCAAGCAAATAAAGTGGCTTAGCTCATTGATTAATCAAAATATTTCTTCATATTTGATTAACCAAGTTAATTAAATGAGTTGTTTTTGTTATGTTTAATCCACACATCAAGTGAACAGCTTACCAATAAAAGTATAAGATTTTTTAAGTGTTCATACTTTACATTTGGAAGCAAATATCCCTTGAATACAAGCAAAACATATGCAGAATTTTTAATAATCTTACAGACTTAAAATGACTTTGCAACTTTAAGGTAAAATATACTGGGAGTAGCATAATTAACTTATGCATTTTCTACAAGCTCATAGAGAATCTGATTATATTATCTGATTATATTAAAGAAATGCATTTGTATGGCTGCAATTTTCAAGGAACACATTCCCACAGATTTAATGTTGCTCATTTTCAGATTATCTAGGGTAACTTTATTAGTTGTATAATCTATACTGTTCCAAAATATTTTTAAAGGAAAATATCAAGTATTCGTGGTAGAAAGGTAGTACCTCCTTGGTAAAATAAGTAATCAAACCCCTGCAGCAATGAAAAAGTCATATTCACTCTTCTCTTGGTAGCTACACTGAACCGTTCCCACTCCTTGTGTGAGGTTTTACTCTGGGGCCATAATAGGTTGGCACATTTGTCCCTCTCTACTGCCCTGCCCTAGCCTGCTTTTCTGTTGCAGTGTTAAAATACTGACCAAAAACAACTTAGTGGGGAAAGAGTTGATTTTAGCTTACAGGTCACTGTTCAGGGAAGTCCACACAGGAATACAAGCAGGGCAGGGACTCAAAGCAGAAGCGATGAAGGAACGCTGCACAGGGTGTCTTCCTTCTGGCTTGATCAGCTACTTCCTCTGTATGGTGCAGGCCTTATTTTTAAAGCTGTAGTATCAATTTAGCTAAACAGTAGTTAAGTCCCTCTATAGCCTATGGCCTCCTCACACATGGGCTTACAGTTGCAGGCATGGATTCCCTTCTTCCTAAAGACCTATGTTTATGCCCATAGACAAAAGAAAAAAAAAAGCTATACTTAGTCTTAATCATATGAGACTCTCTTTACAAAGGCTAATGGTGAATTCAGAAATTTATGACTGCCCAAGATCCTGGAATTAAAGGCTCATCCATAAACAAAACATTTACACTACCCCCTCTAGTCTAAGGTCAGCAAAAATTGTAGGTGGGCGGGGGGCAGGTAGCAGGTGGGCTAAGAGCCAGAAAATAAAGTGAAGAACTGCTAAATGTCATCTTCTAGACTCAATAAAACCAACACAGTATGAAGTCACCACGTCTGCACCTACCTGTTCTGGGCCCACACAAAGCAGCCTTGGCAGCAATCAGCCATAGAACTGAGAGGGGCCTTATTCATTATTGATTGATTGGATATTAGTAGACTCTTGGAAGCTCTTCTCTTCAGTCGGGTACCTATTGGGGACTCTATCATGTTTCCCCAGGTAGCTCCAAACCTATGATCACACAGAGTCGTTCTGGTCAAACTCAGTGGGTCACAAGACAAAAAAGAATAGACATGAATGTAAGAAAGATATCCATCCGAAGTAAAGTGAAATAGAAAGGAGCAGTGGTGAAAAGGGAGAGTAGGTAGTTAGAATCATCAGGATTCATTCCATGCCTGTGTGAAACTGGTAAAGAACAAATTTAATTAACAAAACAATTGAAAACCACAAAACAATTATTTTAAAACAGCCTACGGTAAACTTAAAATTCATTTACTTAGGAAAAAATAGCTCAAGATAATCAAAAGAATGTGAGCTGTTCACTCATATACCTGATACTTCTTTTCATCAAAGCAGAGGTCACCAACTCAGGTCCATAAAACTCTTTCACTTTATACCAGTTCGAGTTATTGCACGTTCAATCCCGGAGATAACTGCAGGTTTCTAGACTCATTGAGTCTTATGGCTGCTTCTGAACCCTCTACTCCTGAATTTCTCTTGTCTACTCTGAATCTATAGCATTTTTTTTCACCACCAGTCTCCCATTTCATTAAATATACCAAGTTGTGTGACAAGAAAAGGGAGGAGTGAAATATGACCATGTACCACCACAAAAACAACAAACAGAAGAATCTTCTCTAGATACCTAGCTCCTGCCAAGAGAAGGCAGTCAGGGTTCAGCAGGCCAAACTGCTGGCCCTATTTGTAAAGGGTGTCATAGTTTCCAAGCTGGTAGAGAAAGTAGATCTTGGACGCTAAGCCCTCAGGGAAGATATGTGGGTTGGTGGTGCCACCATCACCATGATCCGTCTCTTCATTCTGGAATTATCTTCATTATGTAAAACAATTATTATTTCTTAGCTCTCACTTAAACTTATTATTATTAAATACTATTGTATGTGGCAGAATTGTTAATGAAGCCAAGATGTGTAAGACAAAGAAGAAGAAATTAAACAGCTTTGTTTTATTCAGACTTATTAAATATAAAAGTATTACATATTCTTATAATATAAGGGTCAAGTACAAAGTCAAATAAGAAGCTAGGACGAAGAAAATAATTCCTGGAGTAATAAGCATATGATACATATGTTATTCCCTTGGAGCAAAGGTCACCTCAAAGACTGCTAGGCATTAGGTTGTATAGATTTAGGCACATAGCCTACAGGCAAATACTCAAAGGCAGGCTGGCAATACAAACACATGTGATCTCAGGAACATAGTTACATAAATGTGGCATTCTGCAAGGTATGGTTATATAATAGGATTCTCTGGTATCCAACGTCAGGTCATTAGCTAATGCATAGTACTGTGGTGTAATATAAGTAATGAAAGCCATATTTAGCCAGTTTCCGAAATTCTTGTTAGCTCCACGTTGTCTAAATTTTAATTGGCCCATATGACCTTCTGTTCTTTGGATGTGGTTTTATGTTGCAGAAAGATATGTAATGAAAACTCAAATTCCTGATGTTTTAGTTTCTGTTGCTTTGATGAGATACTCCCTGACAAAAAGCAAGTTGGGGGGGGGGGAAAGGAAGGATATATTTCAGCTTATAATTCCCAGTTGTAATTCATCATTGTGAAAAAGTCAAGGAAGGCACTTCAAACAGCTTGCCACATTACACCTGCAGTCGAGAGTAGAAATATACATATATATATATGCTTTCTTGCATATTTGTTATGTAGTCCATAGGACCCTTGCCAAGGTATGAAGCTGCCCACAGTGGGCTGGGTATTATTATGTCGGTTAATTTAAAATAATCCCTACAGACATGCACAGATTACTGGATTATTCTAGGTTGTGTAAAATGTAACAATTAAAGGTACCCATCACAGTTTATCCCTTGTCTTCCTGGAAGACACATCACCTTTAAGCCACAAGTCCCTGGTATTTTCTCCCAAAGTCTACTTTTTTCACAATTGTAAAATGTAACCAACTTTAAATATACAAATTCTACTAACTGTGGGGTCGTATAAAATAAAGAATGATTCATACACTTCCAACGTATGTTATCACCGAATGGATTTCTGTTTCAAATAGGAAGAACTAGGGCATCATGAAAAACAACTATCAAAACAAAAACAAAACCCAGCAAAGCAGATACCTGCTGGGGCTTATCTTCTGGGCTCAAAAGGGCTGTGTGGCTCTATGCCTGCAGCTCTGCCACTTGCAGCACACACAGCTCCTCTCTTGTGTTTTGGTAAGCTCACCTCTATATCTGCAACTCTCCCTGGGAACACCTCCAGTATCTTACAGTCTTCACTACAACAGAGATACTGCCTCCACTGCTTCATGGGTTGGCATTTCAAAGCCTCTCTACAGGGACTCCAACCCTGCCACATGGAGCCAGGTCTCAGCTGCTCTCCATGACCCCCTCAGTCTTGCATTTTCCATACCTACAAAACTAGTACCACATAGACAATACTTACATTCTAAGTTCACCAACTAGTCCACAGTTGTATCAGCTTCTGAGTGCTGACCCTGAGAAGACATTTCTGCTGTCCCTGTGATGGACTGAAGATTTTCATTCAGTGGTCATGATATCTTAAGCCATGGCAGCTGCTTCTTAAAATGATCAACCCACATAGATTCTTATAAGTTCTAATATATATAACATAGTTTATAAGATATAAAATAAGTAGATTAAACTTAAAATAAATAGATTCAAATAAATAAATATACACAAATAAAAATCACACAAACAGCTGCTGTCCCTATTCCTAATAAAAGAGTTTGTTCCTCTCAAAGAACTCATCATCTAAGTCTCAAATTTTCATGTTTCTTTCAGCATTACTACCTTCCAGGCTTCCACAAAAACATCCCATTAGGCTGTGCTTCTAGCATTCAATGTTTTTCTAGCCCAACACATCAAACACTTCCATATGCCTCCCACACAAACAGTTCAAGGCATAAAAGCTACATGCTTAGGTTCTCACAGCAACAGCCCTACTTCCTCTATGCCAGTATATGTTCTACTTTCATGTCTGTTGATAAGATGCAGCATAAAGCAAATCTGGGTGCAGGTGGATTTTTTCCAACCCATGAGTCTATATTACTATCCATCACTGTGGGTAAGTTGATACAGGAACTTCAAACAGCCAATCATATCACATCTACGGTCAAGGCCAGAGAGACATAAATACATGTGTGCTCATTTGCCTGCTTTTCTGCTGCTCAGCTTGATTTCTCCACTCCTATACAGTTCAGGACCAGCTGCCTAGGGAATGGCACTGCCCACAATAGAGCACTTATTACACCAATTAACTAAATTGAGACAATCCCCCACAGACAAGTCTACAGAGCAACATAATGCTGACTGTCCCTCGCTGAGATTCTCTTTCCAGATATTTTTAGATTTTTGTCAAGTTGACAAAGCCAGCCGTCCAAACTCTTCAATCTTATTTATTTTTGTGCTTATGTATTTCCCCAAAGTACTGCGCTTATTATGGTGCACATTGGTCCTTGACAACAGAAAGCTATCTCCACCTCTACACGGGCAGAAGCCCAGTTTAGTTTATAACAGGGATATCTTTTTTATTCATTCCTTTTTCTAAAATTTTTATACAGTATATTTTAATCATATTCTTTCTCTTCTCAGATACCACTCCCTTCAAATTCAACAAAGGCCAGGTTGTGTTCTTTCTTTCAAAGAAAAAAAAAAGCCAAGCAAAAGAAGTACACAAAATATATGGAGTCAATTTTTGTATTGTTCAACTACTCCTGACCATGAGGCCTACTCTGGAGTATGTTTGATATTGTCTAGTGTCTCTCTGTTGAAGAAACCTCCAAACTGGAGGTATCTCTCTAGTATGTGGGGAAACACACATTTGAACACATATTAATACACTTTTTTAAAAAATCAATCGTATACACACACGTATATCTCTGTTTACACTTACATTGCTTCTCCCTCACACCACCTTAAATTATTTCTCACAAATAATTTCTCAAACTTCTCACTCTTCCTCTCCATCATTTGTTTCCTTTCCAGTTTCTCCTGCTCTTGTTTGTCTTCCTGTTTTCTCTCATATAGCCTTTTCTGTATGCTCACTTTTACTTTTCCCCTTTTTGTCCTCTCACCTTCACGTGCACGTTCAGTCTTGGTTACAGCCTTACATGCTCACATTCCCACTTTCACAAACACGTTCTCTGTCCCTTGATGTCTTGCATACTCTCATATACAAGTCTCACTCAGACTCTCAAATACAATCTCTGATTTTCTCACATTTTTTTGTTGTTTGTTTTAGAGATAGTATTTCTCCATTGTAGTCTTGGCTCTCCTGGCCTTGCTTTGTAGACCAGGCTGGTCTCAAACTCATAGACATCTGCCTGCCTTTGCCTTCCTGTGTGCTAGGATTACAGGCATGCAACACTGCATCTGGCTTCTCACACTTTTTAATTCTCGTTGCAAATACACATTCTACACATTACATCCTTATTGCGTTGTGTTATACAAGAATTTTGTGAGAATAGTTAAAATGTAAATAAAGGAAATGGTAAAAGTAACATTGTAAGTAGGATTTAAGCAATGTCTAAATCTGATCAGGTCTAGATTTGTACATAGCACCATATCCAGCAACACAGTATGTGGAGAAAAGCTTGTGTTGTTCTAATGTTTTATTTTATAATGTTTATATAACTATACACAAAAATGATCATGGTGTTCAGTTGAGGTAAGTGATTTCCAATGATTTTAATAAGCCACTTTGGAAATAGTCTCAAGTGACTGTGTAGCCATAGAGCACAGTGCTTGTGTGTGGTCTGTGGAGTCAGACAGCCAGCATTAGAGGCCCAGCTGATCATTATTAGCTTCCAGAAGAAAAGTCAGTTTTCAAAATTTCAATGTGCCTGTCTGTAAATTTAGTATGACAGTATCTACCCACAAAATTTCTATAAATTAGATATAGAATGTCTTTAACCTACTTGCTGGTTCACACAGTGTTCAATTACTTAACATTTTTAGGTCATTATTATGATATTGTTTTTTGTTTATCCCTCGCAGTCTATAACAGTCAATAATTGAGAAAGCCATGCACTCTATCTAACATGTCTATCTCTAAAAATCATGCAGAACAAGTGGATACTATTTCAACAGGACAAAATGAGCTCACTCCTTTGGGAAGTAGTGGAAACAACCAGGACTGATTCAGGTTGGATTGCCACCTGCATGCATCTACATCATGAATCCTAAATGTTCTAAAACTGAATCCTTCCTAAAAGCATATGTGTGCTGTCCTTCCTGGCTCATACACCAACCTCAAATCTGTCCTCAGCTGTGCATTAGAGACACCTACAGTTGCATTGAACCGGATAGCACCTAGTGAACTCCGAAGAGGAAGATCAATAATGACTCATACAGTAAGAATAACACAAAACAAAATTATTGATTGTGAGACAAAAAGTAGGATATTACAATAGCATTTGCATGGTAAATTATTAAGGAGAAATCTCTTGAATATGCATCTTCAAGTTTCTGAGCTAACTAGCTGTCATTTAAATGTGACCCATTTTCAAAACTTAAGTAAACACTTTTCCTTTCATATCTATTCTGGAGCAGAGTGAGGCGGCATTGTGTATTACAATGGAAGTGAAAACACTTTTTCTTTAAAACTTTGTCATAGTACTACTGAAATAATAGTCTAAGCAAATTACCCTCACTCTGAGCACGTAGGTGGAGATAATTATAAAAGGTCAAGTCCATAAACAAGACATAAACACAAAAGACTGTGGAGGCCTCTGTCTGTTATGCCATCAATTTTATTTGTGTCAATTCTAGTACTCAAGGCTTTTTTTGTTCACAGGAAATTATCCACAAAATCACTACACTAACATCCACCACTTCCTGATGTTATATTTTCTGCAGTTTGTAATCTTCTATCATATTAAGGACAAAGCCATAAGAACATACAAATAATCCCGGAGAAAGGTGGAGTAGGCATGAATGATGACACACAAGGCAGAGCATGTATAAGAAAGACTAGTCTGGACCTTCATCAAGAAGAGGGATGGATAAAGAGACCCTGAATAATCAATATTGTAATAATATTAATAAAATTTGGCTGTTTTTAGTAATCTGAAAAAGAGACTAAGATGTATTGCTTCAGATGCTAAGCTTTTGGGTGACTCATAATCTGTGTATCACAGGCAGTAGATTGTTTGCTGAACGGTTGATACAGCATGCTCACCTAGAGCCTACAGGCTGCCACCTGGTACCCGTCTTGTAGGAAATACACTATTGGTTGAAGTCACATTTGAAAAGTGGCTTACAATTGACAGTGGAATTTAGGGAAAGATCTAAATTCTTGTGGCTTGCAAGAAAGCATACACAGATTGTAAATCAAGTCAAAGGAGTTGATGGATGCAAATATTGCAAAGTTAGTCATGCTTTCTGCATGCCACATGAAGGAGCTTTGGAAAGAGAATACTCTCAAAGAAGTCTTTGCATAAAAGCTTTCTACTAACTATTCACATTAATCAGTTTAAAGACATAATCAATATGACTCCGAGCCGTAATTACTAACTACAAAGGAACGAGCCTCTGGTGGAAGGAAGGAATTAGAGTGCAGATCAATATACCTCTTAGGCTTTCTTTCTTTATCAGCTCTCCCTTTTGGGAGCATTGTCAAAATAGATGAGCAGTCCATTTTCTACCTTCGTTCTATGGGATATCAATAATTAACACAACTGAAGGTGACAAGAGTCCATGAAGTAACAGGATCTGAGGAAGGATTCTTGCACCACATTCAGGGCTTGCCACAGAAAACGCTTCATTGAATACAATTATTCTCACCTTCAAGGTAATTCCAGTGATGACAAGCAGATGTAGGCTGGATGAAATTGTTGTGATTCTGTGTAATCAATGAAGACAAGGAAATTGCAGATATTTTTACTGATAGAAATGGAACTGCTCACTCTAGGAAGACTATGAAGAAGAAGATAATAAAATGTTTTAGCTAACCACAGTGTACTAAGCCATAGTGAATATCACTGTGCATTAAAAACAGAAAATGGCATCTTCCAGTCAATCTCTGGATTCCATTTGGCTTTTTTGTTTGTTTTGTTTGAAAGTAGAATATCTATTTGTCTTTATCCATTCCAATTTCTTCAGTAAAATGTCTAAGACTAAATACTTTCTAGAAAATCAAGGTTTATTTCTCACAGTTCTAGAGACTAAGATGTTTATGTCAAAATATTGGTAGTTTCTATTGTCTGGTAAGCACAGCTTTCTGCTTCCCAAATAATGCCTTGCTACCACATTCTCTAGAGGGAACAGATGCTCATTCCTCACATAGCAAAGGGTGGAAAGACTTAAAAGGAAGTAATTCTCTCCATGAAACTTTTTTACAAGATAACTTAATTTCAACAACTAAGAAAGAGCCAATATTCAATGACTCCCCAAAAGCAATATGTCCTTGAAATTTCAATGTGAATTTTTAAGAGGATTAAAAAATGGTCTCAATCCTTTATAGGAAATTCTTAGGAGGCAAAAGTCCTAGTTGCCTTGCCTTTCAAAACAAAGGTGTCCAGTATTTTGACACTGTGCCATAATATTGCTTTCTGTGATAGCTAATCTTGATTGTCAACTTGACCACACCCAAAATCAACTAAACTCCAACCGGCTGGACACACCATGAGGGATTTGATGATAGGGAATCTTAAGGTGGGAAGAGCCATACCAAATCTGAGTCACATTTTCTGGTGGAAGTTAGCATAAAAGACATGGAAGACGAAAGTTTTTTTATTTTCCTGGTGGCCTTTACTCTTGCTGGCAAGCTCATCTGTCTTCCCTGGTGTAAGAACCTATTTCTTCAGGATTCTAAGATAGTTTGTAGATGAGCAGCTCAAGAATTATACATTAATTTTAAAGTTCTCTTTAACTGTTTCTTTAAGTCAACATTACTCTTATAATGGGTGGTGTCAAAACAAATCCTTTTATGTATGCCACATGATTACTGTTCAATGTTCAGTAACATGGGTAAAGAAGTATTTATATATTTGTTTGTTGTCAAATGTTTCTATGAGAAGACTGATTCTGTTTTAGAGTGTTCATCTGATTGTCTTGGTACACGAACAACTGTGCTCATCATTACATGTTAATGTAATCTTAATTTTACATGTAATTATGTGTTTTGATCATGTCTAACTCCATATATTCCACCATGAGAAAATGGTGTCAATGATCTTACTCAGATGTTGTGCTCTTTAGAACCTGATTATATTGACATAACATAGACCTTATTGACTCTGTAGCTTTCTAATACTATTTACTTAAGACTGATAACACTTTAAACAATTTTATTAAAATGTTTACATACACATTTATATTATTACACATATATACAATAAACTACCTACATCAAGAAGAAACACTAAACAATCAGAAATTATATATGTATTTTTATGCATCACCTTTCATGTACCCCAAATCATTGGATTTCAGGATGGTACCCATATATAACAATTTTATAGTGAGTAGGCAGGAAAATGAGAATCTATATTATCTCCAACTGATGACCTACTCTCCTCTACTTTATACCATCCCAATGTCTCCTCTTTTGAATTATTTAAATTATATTCATATCATCCTGAAAATATGATTTAGCTCACTGAAGCACTCATCAACTCCTTCAGGCTCTACCATCTATGTATATCATGCACTGCCACCTGGATTGGTAAGAGCCCTGGGACTAGAAACATAAAGACAATCTCTGCTTGCTGGAAGAATGTCTCCATATCCAGAGTGGCTTAAAACAAAACCAGAAAAATAAATAACATAACAGCAATTAGAAGTAATGGGATGGACTCAATTTTTCTGTAGTGGTGGTAGAAGGCAGGCAATGCTCAGAATCAGCATAGGTGAGAGGCAATGTGTGGACCCACACAAGTATCTCATGCTAAAGGCTGAGTGACTTCCTTTGGTAGCCCAGAGGCATTCTTTTTTCTCTTTTCTTTTTTTAAAAACATGAAACAATCACCCCAAACCAAAATGCTAGCATCATTCTGGTTGTGTATTATTAGGCATTCTCATGAAAGAAATACCAACTAAACAACAAATATAATCTACCTGCCAACTCAAGGGATCCTGTGATATTGACCCAGATGATCAATACTGAAACATATATAATATGTTATTACATTATATATGTTTAATACAAAGCAGATATAATACAAAGCAGATGGCCAATACCATTTTTAACTGGATAAAGGTTCTTCATAGTTTCTTGAAGGTGAGAGATAGACTAGGTTGACAAAAAGGTTAGGGAGGTCCTATATGGAAGGCACTGTAAGCTCTGTTTACTCACAGACATTAAAAATGAACGTGAAAAATCCTGATAAATGTTCTCAAGGGTGGTGGCTAAGTGGTACTATTTGAAGGAATCTAGTCACACAAATACAATCCTCATTGCTGGACATCATCCTGAGCTTTCTGAGAAAGCTAAAATCTTCAACTCCTGCAGCCTTGCTTCAGTATCCCTCAGTTTGAAAGGCAAACAACACCCTAGACCTCACAAGATGTGGTCCTACAGACAAGTGAAAAGTAAAATGTAGCCCTAGCTAGGAAAGCAGGCAGGCGAACTGCCCCCATCTCCAACAGATCCTTCAAACATTCTTTCTCCTATTTAACACTTTATACAAGTTCCCAGCCCTAGCAGACATCCCTTGGAATTGAGAGCTACTCCAGCCAGCAGAGAAGATAGGCTAACTGTAGATCTTTGGTTCTGCCTCCACTCCTTCCAACCCAATCCCCAAATCTCATCACCAGCTCTACAGCAGACCACCTACTGCAGTCTCCCCTCCCTCTCTGACCCCTACTTCCAACAGACAGGGACCTTTTCCTCCAAACTTCCTTCCTCACACTTATCCTATTAGCCCAGCCCCCAACACAAGCAGGAATCCCCTGGAAGCACACCGATCATGCCAGCCAGAGAACAGGTGGTCCAATTGCAAGTTTACACCTCTCCCTCCTCTACTCCTCCAAATCAAAACCTCATTCTCATTCCCAGCTCTTCAGCAGCCCACCTCCTTCAGCCTTGCCTCCATCACTGTACCCATCTTCAGTGAAGTTTACAGATCTTTACCTCCAACCGTCCTCCTCACTCATCATGTTATTCCAGCCCCCAGATCTAACAGGCATTCCCTGGGAAACCACCACCAAAGCCTTCCAGAGAATCAAGTAGGCCAGAAGAGCTGACAGGCAAATTTCAGATCCTCACTCTCCTTCTTCTCTTCCAAATGCAATGCCCTGTTTCATCCACAGCTCTGTAGCCGACAGCCTGTTGTACCCTAGCCTCTCTCTATGCCCCCATTTCCAGGAATCTAGGCAGATCCTGGTAGGACATCCTGCTTCCCACCCCTTTTGGATACTCTCAGCACCTCCCCAGCCTACCCCAATTCCTAAATGTCAGCTTCTAATACCTAGAAACACATTTTGTCTGAAACTCCCAATGACCATGCCTAATCCGTAAATTCAAAGGAATTCACCACAAGGCAATACATATCCATCACATTCTCCTAAGAATCAGAGAGGGCAACAGAAACCAAAGCACAAAACATCCACCTAACAAAAACAAGACCAGTTATCAGCATCAAGAATTCCAATCTTACCAAACCCAGATACCTAGACACCAGTGTGAACACACAATCAATAACACCCAGAACAATATGCCTCCACCAGAGCCCAGAAACCCTGATGCCGAAATTTATGATAACATAAACAGTAAAAGGAAATGAATAAAGGAGTTCAGGACCTGAAAGTGGAAACAGAATCAATAAATAAAACCCAAACTGAGGGAAATTTGATGATGAAAAAATTTAGGAACTTGAACAGGAACCTCAGAGGCAAGCCGTAACAAAAGAATGTAAGAGATAGAAGTGAGAATCTCAGGCATTGAGGACACATAAAAGAAATGGATATCACATTCAAACGAAATGTTAAACTTTAAAAAATTCCTACCATAAAATATCAAGGAAATCAAGGACACTGTGAAAAGACTAAATATAAGAATAACAGGATGCTGCTACTAGGACTATCAGCTAGAATCACCCACATATCTTCCCAGAAGCTTATCCTAGTCTGTCTGCAGCTTGTCACAGAGATGCCTCTGCCCAAGGTTTCTGTTCTCTCTGCATACCATCTGTCTTGCTCTCCCTTGATCTCCCCAGATATGATCTCCACCCTCATTTCTCTCTGCATTCTCCTGCTACCTGGTTCTCTCTCTTTGACCACTTTTGCTGTCTATTCTATTTCCCCTCCTGAGTGAGATTTAAGCATGCTCCCTTGGATCTTCCTTGTTACTTATTTTCTTTGTGTCTGGGAATTGTAGTATGGTTACCCTATACTGTATGGTCAAAATCCACTCATAAGTAAGTACATATTATTACGTGTGTCTTTCTGGGTCTGGGTTACCTCATTCAGGATGACCTTTTCTAGCTCCATCCATTTGGCTGCAAATCTCATGATTTTCTTGTTTTTAATAGCCAAGTAGTATTCCATTGTGTACCACAATTCCTTTATCCACTCTTTGAGGGACATTTATGTTTTTTTCCAGATTTGGACTATTACAAATAAAATTGCTATGAACAGAGTTTAGCAAGTGTCCTTGACTTGGTTATTTGATTTCGGATCACTCTTTCCTGGTGAGTCTGACTTGCCAGGCCACAGAGAAGGAGAGCATGCTCAGTCCTGATGTGACTTGATGAGCTGGGGTGGGTGGATAGGTAGAGGCTCCCCTTTTCTAAGGAATAGATGAAGGGATGAGGGGAAGAAGGAGAAAATGTAGGACAAAGAAGAAAGGAGGGCAGGGTTACTATCAGGAAGTATAGTAAATACATTAAAATAAAATAAAATAAAAATATAAACTAGAAAGACATTGCAATTTTGAACATCGACGTCCTAAACTTAAAACCATCCAAGTTCATAAAAGAAACACCACTATTACTTAAACCACATACTGACCCTCACACACTGATTGTGGGAGACTTCGATATCATACTCTCACCAATAGCCAGGCCATCCAGACAAAAGTTAAACAGAGGAATGCTGATCTAGCTGTCATTATAATCAAATGGACCTAACACCAAATTACAGTACCTTTCACCTAAGCACTAAGTAGCATACCTTCTTCTCAGAACCTCATGAAACTTTCTCCAAAATTGACCATATAATTTAACAAAAGCAATTGAAAATTGAAATAATGCATTGTATCCTATCTGATCACCATGGATTAAAGCTGAATATCAATCACAACAGAAACAATAGAAACCTTAAACGTTCATAAAAAAAAAAAAAACGAACAACTCACTACTGAATGAACAATGGATCAAGACAAAAATTAAGGAAAAATTTAAGACTTTCTAGAATTGAATGAAAATGAATACAAAGCATATCCAAATTTATGGGACACAGCACAGGCTGTTCTGTAAGAGCCTGTTCACACCACTAAATGGCTATGTTTTTAAAAAAACATGGAAATATCTCATACTGGTATTAAAAAAATGGAACTATCTCATACTGGTAATATAACAGCATACCTGAAAGCTGAAGAAGAAGAAGAAGAAGAAGAAGAAGAAGAAGGAGGAGGAGGAGGAGGAGGAGGAGGAGGAGGAGGAGGAGGAGGAGAAGACATACCCAAAAGGAATAGAGGTAAGAAATAATCAAAGTCATGGATGAAATCAATAAAAGAGAAACAAACTAAAAAAATACAAAAACAAAATTAAAAAATCAATGAATACGAGTTGGTCCTTTGAGAAAGCCAATACAATTGACAAGAATATCCTTATCCAGATTTACTAAGAAAGCTGAGAGAGAATATCTAATTTAACAAATTTAGAGATGGAAAGGAGGACATAGCAACAGACACAGAGGAAATCCCTAGAATCCCAATGTATTTTAAAAACCTGTACTTCACCAAATTGGAAAATATAAAATAAATGGATGTTTTTCGATATATAGCACTTATTAAAGTTAAGTAAAAATCTGGTAAGCAATTTAAACAGAGATATAAACCCTAGTGAAGTAGAAGCAGTAATTTAAAATCTCCCAACTGAAAAAGGCCCAGGGACAAATGACTGTAGCACAGAATTCTACTGGACTTTCTTTTTTTTTTTTTTTTTTTCTTTTCTTTTCTTTCTTTTTTTTTTTATTAATTTATTCTTGTTACATCTCAATGTTTATCCAAGAAGAGTTAATTTCAATGTTCCTTAAATTATTCAACAAAAATAGAAACAGAAGGAACATTGCCCAACCAATTTTAGGAGGCCACAATTATCTTGATACCCAAACTAACATAAAGACCTAACATAAAAAGAAAATTCCAGACCAATTTCCCTCATGAACTTGGTATAAAACATGTCAATAAAATACTTAGAAATATTATACAAGAACACATCAAAAGGATTATCCATAATCACCAGGTAGGCTTCATCCCAGAGATGCAGGAATGTTTCAACATACTTAAATTGGCCAGTATAACTTAACATATTAATAAACTCAAACACCATATGACTATCTCATTAGATGCAGAAAAGGTTTTGAAAAAATTCAACATCCCTTCATGATAAAAGTTCTGTGGAGACTGGTGATGCATACTTCAGTATAACAAAGGCAGTTTACAACAAACCCATAGCCAAGTCCAGGACAGCCAAGGTTACACAGAGAAATCCTGTTTTGAAAAAAAAATGGAGGGGGAAGAGGTCAAAATATCTTTATTTGAAGGTGATACAATAGTACATATAAGTGGCCTAAAAATTTCCAACAGAAAACTCCTACACCTGATAAACACTTTATGCAAAACAGCAGAATACAAAATTAACTCACAAAAAAGAGTGGCCCTCCTATATACAAATTACAAATAGACTGAGAAAATAATCTCACTTAATATAAAATATATTGGGGTAACTAACCAAGGAAGTGAAAGGCTTGTATAACAAAACTTAAGACATTGAAGAAATAAATTGAAGAAGATATCAGAAGGTGGAACAATCTCCCATGCTCATGGATTGGTAGAATTAATATGGTAAAAATGGTCATTCTAAAAACAATAAATGGATTCAGTGCAATTCCCATCAGAACTCCAACACAATTCTTCACAGATCTTAAAAGAACAATTTTCAGCTTCATATTGAAATATGTGTACACGCACATGAACATGTATGCATGTGCGCGCACACACACACACACACACACACACACAAGATAGGAATAAGAATATAACTTCTGAAGGGAAGTATCACAATCCCATACTTTAAATTATATTACCAAGTTACAGTCATAAAAAACGGCATGGTATTTGAACACTAATAGATACATTTTGATAAGTAGAATCAAATTGAAAATTCAGACATAAATCCACACATCTGTAGACTCTTGGGTTTGTTGTGGCTGCTGTTTGTTCATTTTCTGTGGGTTGTTGTTGTTGTTGTTGTTTTAATAAAGAAGCCAGAAATGCACACTGGAAAAAAAGATAGCATCTTCAAACAATGGTGCCGGTCAAACTGGATAGCTGCACATAGAACAATCCCAAATAGATCCATACTTATCACCCTGAACAAAATGGAACTCCAAATGAGTCAAAGACCTCAATATAAAACCAGATAAACTGAACTTAATAGAAAAGAAAGTGGGAAATCTTGAACTCTTTGGCACAGGAGAAGACTTTCAGAATAGAGCACCATTAACACAGGCACTAACATCAACAATTAACAAACAGAGCCTCATGAAGTTTAGGAGACGCTGCATTGTAAAGAATGCCATCATTAGGACAAACAGCAGCCTACAGAAAGGGAAAAGATTTTCACCAACCGCACATCCAATAGCAGGCTAATACCTAAAATATATAAAGAACTCAAAAAACTAGATATCAAGAAGACAAATAGCCCAACTAAAAAGTAGAATACAGAGACAAACAGGATTCTCATAAGAAGAAACTCAAAGGGCTGTGAAACATTTAAAGAAAAGTTTAACATCTTTATTCATCAGGAAAATGTAAATCAAACCTACTGTAAGATTCCATCTAACACTTGTTAGAATGACTAAGATCAAACGCACAAGTGAAAGTTCATATTGGCAAGGATGTGGGGTAACTGGAAAACTCCTTTATGGCTGATTGGAGTGCAAACTTTTTTGTCATGGTACAGCCACTATGGACATCAGTGTGGCAGTTCTTTAAGAAGACAGGAATAAATCTATACCAAGATCTAGCTACGCAACTATTGTAGTTATACCAAAAGATGCTTCATCCTACCACACAGACATTTCGCTCAACCATGCTTACTGCTGCTCTATTTATAATAGCCAGCAAATGGAAATGACCTAGATATCCCTCAACAGAAAAATTAGATAAAGAAAATGTGGTACATTTGCATGGTGGAGTATTACCCAGCTATTAAAACATGAAATCATGAAAGCTGACATTTCATTTATACTTCAACCATTGAGGGAACAAGAAAAAATCACCTTGAGTGAGGTACCAGTTCCAGAAAGACAAATATGGTATGTATTTGCTTTTATATGGCTACTAGTTATTAAGTACATCTTTTATAATTTATAGCAACAATCTGTTGAGCCACAGAGGTTAAATGTGGAATAAGAGACTAGGGATACAGATAGATCTTGTTAGAAAAGGAAAGTATAATTGATTTTTATGGATGAATGGGAAGGGGAGCTAGAGGGACTAGGGAAAATATGCAGAGAGACAAGTAAAATTAAAGACCATGTGAGGTAATATGGAAATGCAAAACAGTAGAGCCTTCCTAAAATATAAACATACATGAGGGAGGACTGAATGATATCACAAAATGTCAGAGAAGACAGATTCCTAGCTAGCCATCTCTTGTTACCAAATGAAGCTTTCTGTATAAGAATTGGGCTACATTTAATTGAGTTGTTGGCCAAAGGTGTCCCATGGGAACCCCCTAGACAACCCAGGCTGTTTCTAAGACTATCCATTGCTCTCCAAAAAAAAAAAAAAAAGACAGCAAGGCCTCATTGCTGAACACAACACAACACAATACAACTCACTGAACATTAAGAAGTTGAGCTGGTGCCTATGTAGAGCTTTCACTCCTGCGGTCTACATCTTTGGTAGAAGAAGGTGCTCTGCCTGGCACCAAAGGAGAAACATAAACAACAAGCCAGTTACAAAATCTTTTATCTACGATGATATCCTGCCTGCAAGATACGCTAATGCAATGGTGGCACAAAGCTTGTGGGAGTATCTAGCAAATAACTGATTTGACTTCAGGCCCGATGTAGGAGATGGAACACATATACAACACTGCGTGGGTGACCAAGAACATGAAATTAGATAGGTCAAGGACGTAGGATGAAAAAGTTCTGACTTTTTAAGGTAGCCATAAAATGACTCCTAATAATATACTGCTAGGCTCATAAATTAGTGTTTTGTTTAGCCACCATCAGAGAAGTTTCCTCCTGTAGCACAGGGGAACAGATAGAGAGATCAATAGCCAGACTATATGCAAAGTGAGAGTTCTCAGTACATTCAGCCCTAAATGAAATATCTGTAGATGTTACTTTTTAACTCTATTTTATTTGCATTCCTATATCTCTACCTCTCTTCCAACCTCCCAACCCTAGGTAGGAGAGAAAGAAAGTTAGAAGGGAAAAGTAACATAGGTCTCAAAGCTACTTTCTGCTAGATAGGATTATTGGGTTCTTTGGGAAAACATCAATCTTAGTTGTTAGGATATCTAACAGTCCAACAACAGCAAACACAAAGGTACAAACATGCAGCCTTCTGTCTCCATCCATCTCTGCAAAGTCCGCCTTTCTCTCTCTGGGCTCTTGTATTTATACCCTCCCAGCCTCCCCAGAATTTACTAACTCCAGCTGACAGAGAACATGCCCCGCTCCAAGCCACACAAGGCAATTATCAGCTGTGGACAAACTAAAACCCACTCCATATCCCACACTTGGGATTAAAACAATAATTTGTTTACATTACACAACTGTGTTTTTAAAGAAACCAAAACCTCCATTACAAATGCCTCTATCAAGTCCCTCTCCTCTTGTAATCCAGTCTTTTTTCTTTTTCTAGTCCCTTCCTCCTCCGTATCCTCAGAGAAATTCATTTCTAGAATGCTACTTGAAAACTCATTGGAAGTATAGTTACCCCTGCACCCAGTACACACACTGTGTTTTCTGCCAGGATCAAGAGTACTTAGCTCCTGGATTTGTACCAAGGAGGACATGTCTTCAGCTAGCTGCTGCTTGGCTTCATTATGGAGCAAATATGATATTCCAAACATTGCCCTTTCTCTCTTTTACTCCGTAATACTATGAAGCTGAGTTTTTGTTCAGTTTGCAATTTTTACCCAACTTGCTCTTGAAATTGCCTTAATGTTGCTACAATTTATAGAAGTACTGATTTTAAATATTTTAAATGTACTTAAAGTGCAATACCACTGCAAATAACTTTGTCATTTTCACATTATAAATTATTTATAATTTCCTAGTAGGAAGTAAACTTAAATTTTCTCATAAATTTGTAAAAAGGAAATTACACCTCAAATTTACATTTTCAATTCACTTTGAGGAAATTAACATCTTAAAGATAAGAATAGTAAAACCATAAAATTAAACATGAAGACAAAGCAATTGTTCCATCACTTTTCTGTTTTTCAGGAATTGAATTTTCAACAATAGTTCCTAGGTTTATCTTAGATATTATGCTTATCCAGTGAAGCAGATATTTTTTACTTGTATTTGACTGATGCATAACATTTATACCCGTGTAAGACTAGAGATCAGACAGCTCAGCCTGTTCTTCACTTATTGGAAATTGAGATCTATAAAAGTGCTGACGTAAAACTTGTTCAGAAACTTAATGATAGAACGTAGAAAGTTGTCTTGATGCTAGGACTGATACATATAAAAAAAAAAAAAAAAAACAAAGAAAGGTGTTAGCTAATTAATATAGAAAAATATGAACTGTGATCTAGAGAAATTAGCAACAAACTTAAAATTAGTCCTGATTTTTAAAGGTACATAAAACTTTTCTTATGTTTATAAAATGGTACTGTATCTTTAGTTATACTGACTCTTGCACAGTGCTTCTCAATCTTCCTAATGCTATAACCCTTTAATACCAAGTTCCTTATGTTTTGGTGACCCCCCAACCATAAAATTATTCTTTTGCTGCCACATAACTGTAAATTTGCAACTGTTATGAGTCATTATGTAACGCATAATCATAATGCAACCCCCCAAGGAGTGGTGACCCATACGTTGAGAACCACTGCTCTATCACAACTTGTTTTCTATTCAATACACATATATCATTAGTCTATATACACATATATATGCTGTTTCTTTGTTTGAATCAAAATCTAAGTATGTAGTCAGTCCAACGTGGACGGAAATCGTTATATAAATCAGGGTGGATGCAACGTTACAGAAATCTCCAAACCTCTGCCTTTCCCAAGCTGGGATTAAAGGTGTGCTTACCGTGTCTGGCTGTATTTCCATTTCTATTTAGTTCTGTAATTCTCTGAGAAATGCATTCTAGTTGTGTATCTAGATTTCTTATATCACTTGAACATGTATTTTTAAGAATGTGCTTTCTGACACACTCCCCTTCTTCTAGCCCACCTCCATCTGCTAGGGACTTAGCCTCTTGTGAAGACCCAGGGTGCCCTTAGCTCATCCCCAGGCTCCTATCAGACTTTACTGTTAGCCAATATTCATTGCTTTGTGACACCTATGACCCACAGAACCACTTTCTAACAGAAACCTGCCGCCATCCCAGAGTGGACAACAGAAAACAAGATACTAAAAGATAAAAGAAAAGAATGACCATGTCAAACTGCCAATCAGTTACATATGTGTAGAGAGTCTAGGTCCAGTCCATGCATGTTCTTTGGCTGGTGCCTCTATCTCTGTATGCCCCCATGAGTCTAAGTTAGTCGACTCTGTTGACCTTCTTGTGGCATTCTTGTCCCTCTGAGTCCTTCTATCCTTCTCCCCAACTCTTCCACAGGACTCTCTGAGTTCCACCTAATGCTTGGCATGATTTAATCAGCTGCTGGGTGGGGCCTCTCAGAGGATGGTTTTGTTACGTTCCTGTCTGTAAGCATAGCAGACTATTGTCAATGTGTCAGGGGTTGGCTCTCTCTCATGGGGTGGGTCTCAGCTTAGGCCAGGCATTAGTTGGACATTCCCTCAGTCTCTACTTGATCTATATCTCTGCATATCTTGTAGGTAGGGTAATTTCTAGGTTAAAGGTTTTGTTTGTGAATTGATGTTCTCCTCCCACCACCATACATCTTGCCTGGTTAGAAAGTGGCCTCCTCAGTCTCCATGTTCCCAGTTGCTAGGAGGCTCAGCTAGAGACATCCCCATATCCTCCCTGTATCCTACCCTGTTGAAAGTCTCCAGCTTGTCTCAGTGGGCCCTCACTCTCTCTTTTCTCTTCAAGCCCTCTCTCCTACCCTCCTCATTCTCCCCACATCTGATCTCCCTGCTCATTTCCCTACCCACACCCTCTTCTACCAAGTTCCCTCTCTACTTTCACTTCCACTGTCTATTCTGTTTCACCATCTGAGTGAGATTCAAGGAGGGCTTCCTTTGTCCCCTCCTTATTACTTAGCTTCTTCGGGTCTGTGAATTGTAGTATGGTTATCCTGTAATATATGGCTGATATCCACAAATAAGTGAGTACACACCACACATGTCTTACTGAGTCTGGGTTTTCTAAGGAAAAGGGGAGGGGTGATAGAGGGAAGAGGGTGGGAAGAAAAGACCAGTAGAAGGGGAGGGAGGGGTGCTATGATCAGGATATAAGGTGAATATATAAATTAAAAATAAATTTTAAAAAATCACACACACACACACACACACACACACACACTGACCATGCCATAGATAAAGGCAGGGCCAACAGAATAACACTTGACTTTCAGTGGAGACCCTGGAATCCAGAAGAGCCTGGATGGATGTTCTACAACCACTAAGAGATCACAGCTGCAAGCCCAGGCTACTATATAGCAAAACTACCAACAAAATCAACAAAAAATAGAATATTTTATTACAAAAACCAATTTAAGCATTATTTATTTACCATTTCGGATCCACTGAGGACACTAGAAAGAAAACTTCATTCTACTTATTCACAAAAAAATAAATAAACCCAATACGGTTAATAAAAAGAGGAAGGGAGCCACAAAATAGACTAACAGAAATAATAGATATAGCTCATTAATAACTCTTGATACTAATGTTCAAATTCCCCAATACAAAGACATAGACTAACAGATTGGATTTTAAAAACAGCATTCATCTTTCTTTGACTGGAATGAATAAATATTTACAGATATATTTTTGTCTGCTCATACAATTTTATTTGGGCCCCTAAAAAGGTATTATTTCTCACAAATCAGCTGGAAGAAACCTTAAGAGAATGAAGCCCTATTTCCTTTGAGGAGGGGCGGGTAGGTTTTTTCATTCCTTTCTTGGGCTATAGAGGGTTATTTTCAATGGGAGTTGGTTATAAGTTATTATTGGTCTTACTTAGAGAGAAAAGAAGGTTGGACTCAGGGATGTCTCTCCGTTCCTTTATTTTCCATTCTTCGGTTTTGAGATAGGGGTAGAAAAGAAAAAGGAGAGAATACAGAAATATATAGGGAAGATAGAACAAAAAGTAGATTAATTCCTTACCTTACCTTAATTTCTTAATTGTCACTCACAAGATTATTTTTAATTCACTGCTATAGGAGTTTGTATATAGATGCAAAGCTTAATTTTAGATATATTGGTATAGAATTCAAATTTAAGATTATTCTTCACACACACATAACATATATTTCTACTCTAATATGAGGTATTGTACCCATATAACTCAATTATAATACAAAGTTTACTTCCAATACTTTGAAAGTGCTATTGCAGGTTGTTTAAGATAAATAAGTTATACAAATTAATTGTTAGTTGATCAAATCATGGTCATATCAATTACTAGTCTATTTTTTTATCATAAGAATATACATCTTAGGTACAGCAGATAGATATAATTCTATAAAAAAAGATAAGGTAAAATAGTTAGATAAGGTTTTCAAAAACCTCAGAGATACACAGAATATGGCATTTAAAAAATGGTTTTATTATTTTAAAGATTCACTGACAATGAGACCGGTTAACTCTTGACAACACCCAGCCTACCTCAAAGAAGATGATGACCATCAAAGAACCTCATTGTGGAGATGGCTTCAAATGTGGCAAACAAGCCACCAAGCAAAAATGTCCTCATTTCTGCCACAAACAAAATTCTGCCTAAAAAGGGGCAAGCTTGGATGCAGGCAGAGTTGATGGGCAAACTCTGCCGAGATAGGGTAAGCAAGTCCTCAATAGTTCCTGCCTCACAAATATGTCTGCCTGATATATTGGGCCAGAAGGCTGAAGATGATGCTCCAGTGTTATAGAAAGTTTTGGATAACTATTCAGGAAGCAAACTGTCTCTGTCATCTTCCCATTTGGAAAACTACTAACCTGCTCTCCCAGTATATTCAGGTAATCAAGTTTATTCTTTCTCAAGTCTCTGATGTGGTTGAAGACCAGATAGTTTAGTTTTAAAGTTAAGTTTATTTGTTGAGGAGTTAAAGTGTTTTTAGGTCTAGATAGATGTTTTAAGTTGATAAAGATGACATATGATAGATATTGATTTACATTCAGAATTTCAGATGCAACAAGATAGGAAAGATGCTTTCTTCAAGGCTGCCAAATACAAATAGCCAAAACACTAAAAATGTAACATTTATATAACTCCTGATTGTGTCATGGTTTTTCTTGCTGTAGGTCAGTTATTGTGTACATGTGGAATAATATAAATGTATATGTAAAAAATACTTAATAAAAAAGAAAAATCAAAAGCTGGGGGAAATTAATAAAATTAGAGATTAAAATGGAGACATTGCAACGGAGACCAAGGAAATTCAGAGAATCATAAGAGAATCCTTTAAAAAAATATGTATTCTGTTAAGAACACTTAAAAAGTCAATGAATCTCTTGATACATGAATCCTGCAACACATAAAAAAAAGAATATTCACCATGACCAAATAGGTTTCATCCAAGAGATGCAGGAATGGTTCAACATCATATGTTTAAACAATTAATTCACCACCTAAATACTTTAAATATTAAAACCTAGAGTCCCAATAGGATGTCCTTCCCTCTGTCCCTGGCGGCACTCAGAGGAAGGATAGCAGGCTACCAAGAAGAGACTTGATACCCTATGAGCATATACAGGGGGAGGAGGTCTTCCTCAGTCACAGTCATAGGGGAGGGGAGTAAGGGGAAAATGGGAGGGAGGGAGGAATGGGAGGATACAAGGGATGGGATAACCATTGAGATGTAATATGAATAATTAATAAAATATATTAAAATAAATAAATATTAAAACCACACTGTCATCTAATTAGATGCAGAAAAGACCTTTAACAAAATACAACATCCCTTCATTATGGAGGTCCTGGAGTGTGCAAGGGGCCACTTTTCCTGAGTAAGCCACTTCTCTCTTTCTCTCCTTCCTCTAAACCTTCTTCCATCTGCAAATTTACAAGTCTAACTCCAGACCTGCATCCTACAAACCCTTTTTATATAAGTAATATTTCCTGGGTACATGGCATCTTCTTTTTTCTCTCCCTCCCCAATCGTCTTCCTCCTGTAACCTTTCCTTATTCCTAAGCCCTTTGCCTGGCCTAGCTCCAGACCCGTGGTTTGTGAGCCATATTTCTCTGGTCCAATTAAACTGCTCATTCACTAGTCATATCTGGCCTATCTCAGGTCACACATCTCCTACATTGGCCCAATCTAATGAAGGTCAGATTACCATGTCAGATACACAACCAAAGGAAAAAAAAATCAACATACCAAGGCCAAATCAAAAAACAGAAGAACATCAATAGCCAAAATAGAAAATTAGCATCAAACTCACTAGTCCTATAGAAGTACATGCTAATGAGAACTACCTAGAGGAACACATACTTTAAAAGAGTGTCATATTTTTCGGACCATAGACTCACTTTTCTGTCCCAAGAGTGGTGGGGAAATTAGGGTGCGCCTTATTATCCGATTGCTGTTTTTACTGTTTTTCTTGTTTTACTTCTCTAAAAGCTTATGGTCAGGTTCATATTATGGTCCAAAAAATACAGTAATCATAAAGTTTAAAAAGAAATTTAAAGAAGTCATTAAGAAATAACTCATTGATCTCAAAGAGGGTAACAAATAGCATGGCTCACTCTTCCTCCAGGCCCCAGTGTCATGTTTCTCACTTATACCTGAGGCCTTGTTAGAAGCACCTTTAACAATTACTAAACTTAGTTTTCTTCCTTTATTTTCTTTTCAGGCATAATTTCAGGTTTTTAAGTATTTTCAATATATTTTTGAGAATTTTTACATACGAGTACTGAATTTACTCTGCTAAATGGCCATAGTATTAAGCCAACTCCTAATGACTTTCTATCATACTGATAGGTCAGTACAGCTGTTCCCCTTCATCACAAAAGCTTCTTTTTGCAATAGGTGAAGGTGCTAAGAATAAGACTTTGGAGTACTCAGCCCTAATGGGACATCCATATCATAACTCTTCCCTGAAAGTTCCGGGATCGTGGTGGAAGAAGGGGCAGAAAGGTTGAAGATCCAATTGTAGTGGATCACTATGAGGAAACAGTATTTTCCACATTGTCTTAGTTACTGTTCTATTGCTATGAAGAGATATCATGGCTAAGAAAGCTTATAAAAGAAATCATTTATTTTGGAGTTTGGTTAAAGTTTCAGAGAGTTGGTCCATGATCATAGTGGCAAGAAGTATGGCAGAGGCAGGCAGGCAGGCATCACATTGGAGCAGTATCTGAGAGCTCATTTCCTGATCCACAGGCAAGATGCAGAGGGACTGGGCCTTGTGGGGGTTCTTTAAAGCCTCAAAGCCCAACCCCAGTGGCACACACCCTTTCCCACAAAGCCACACCTCCTAAATCTTGCTAAACTATCCACCAAATGACAACCGGCATTCATATATATGATCATACAAAGGGCCATTCTCCTTCAAACCACTGCACAGACACAGCAGAGCAGCTACATCTATAAACTTACAATGGCTATGACAGCTTGAACAAGACCTGCACAAGCCCAAGGCAAAGAAAATCCCAAGATGGAGAGGAGAGTAGGTGGACAGGAAGTCCCACCCGCAGCTAAAGAACTATTGGTAATTGATAAACTGTTAGAAGGAGACTCAGTTTGTTTTGTTTTGTTTGTTTGTTTGTTTTATGGGTACAGCACCTGGTGGGTTGGCCATGCTGCAAGCATTGATGAGCAGCAGAAACTATACTTGATCGGACTAAAAAAATAAAAATAAAAAAAAAATAAGTGGGCACAGACCAGAATTGGTGGCACATGCCTTTAACCCCAGCACTCAGGAGACAGATACAGGAGGATTTCTGTGAATGTAAAGCCACCCTGATCTACACAAGACAGCCAACACTACATAGAGAAACTCTGTATCAATAAATAAAAATAAAAATTTTTATTTTGTCTTTTTTTTTTTCCAGAGCTGAGAACCGAACCCAGGGCCTTGTGTTTGCTAGGCAAGAACTCTACCACTGAGCTAAATCCCCAACCCCAATAAAATTTTTTAAAGGGGATATAAGGTTGGGTGAGTATGAAAAGGGGAATGTATTCAGGAGAAGTGTATTTTAATACTATTATAATACTATTAAATACTATTAAATTTTAATATTATTGAAACACACTACGAAGTTCTCAGTGAACTAATGAAAAATTGAGAAAACGTTATACTAGTTGACATGCCAATCTGCATATAAAACTCTACAAAGGCCCCACCTCTAAATGAGCTATAGTCAACCAATAACTGCTGGGAGAATCTTCTCGGGGGATGATTGTCCTATAGGTTGTCCAATCCTACATGGTAAGCCATAAACACACACACAAACCAATGATACTAAATGGACTCTGTACAGTGTGTGTGTGTGTGAGTGTGTGTCTGTGTGTGTGTGTGTGTGTGTGTGTGTAAAACAGTAATAAATGAGATGTCATGAATTTAAGAAGTGACAACAGGGAAGGAGTTATAAAGAGAGGGTGATGGAGAAAAATTATTTACATTACTTTTTGTTAAACTATCTTTTTTGTTTTTTTCTTTAAAAAAATTTATTCTTTTATAATTTCATATATAAATGTATAATGTTATTTGATCAAAGGCTTTCTAATTATCCTCTCATCTCCCATTATGTTTTCTTTTTTTAGTAATTAAACATTTTTTATTTTTACATAAACATTTATATTATTACATATATAAACAATAAACTATCTATAGCAAGAAGAACCATGACACAATCAGGAATTTTATAAATGTTACATTCTTAGTGTTTTGACTGTTTGTATTTGACAGCCTTGAAGAAAACATCCTTCTTATCTTGGTGCATCTAAAATTCTGAATGTAAATCAATCTCCATCACATATTGTCATTATCAACTTAAATTATACTAAAAAAATGAACATCTTAAAATTATACCTGAAAGGAAAAGAAAAAGTTAAAAAACCAAGCTGAAAATTGTTAACGATACCTTGAGCAAGGCCTCAGTATATGGCCCCACTCCATGTAAGCCAGGTTCACATTTCTAGGTAGTAAAAACTAAATTGTACATCAGATGCCTGAAGAACAAGAATTTCTTTATATTTTGGCAATATCTAATAGATCTGCCTTGCTTGCATCATAGATGTTAGGAGAGTGCTTCTCCAAATACAGGAGATTTTATGCAATTTTATGGTAGTGAGGCACAAGGGACCCAACTCGTAATGGGGTTTTCTTTCCTCTTAAATGCCCCAGACTACATCAAACTCTCAGAGTCCAAGTTTATCTGATCACCTCAAAACTGTGTTTCTCTCCCAGGTCTAGACTTCATAACCTGATCTTGGCGGACCCTAACAAATGTGGTTTGATATCTAGGGACTATAAAATCTAGGTAAGTTAGGCCCAGGTACCCCACAACACTGCTCTCTAATTCATAACTCTCTGCAGGAAAGCCAGACATCTGCCAGAGCTAAGGTACACAGTATGTCTGGAGAATACACCTATTTCTGGTCCTCCTAAAGCATCATCATGTGGTTCATATAGTATGGCTTCTGTTTGAAATTCTATGCACATCATTTGCTATGTTTCCAGTACCCCTGGCATACAATACACGACTCACATTCTCTGGAAGAGTCAAGTGAAGGTCACAGAGTTAAGAAAATATACTTGGTCTTGAACTCAGGAGACAATAGAGTCAAGATTGAAACCAAGAAATATCTACAATAATATCTAAGAAATACAGAGAATATATACAGATCACTTTTCACTCTCTATATTCTGTTTACAGTGTTCTTTAGAACTGTAAGTGGTTGGCTGAATGTTGCTTTTGGTAAGGAAAAAATAAGGTGTCTTATTTAAAGCAAGTGCCATTGGACAGCATATTTGGCTTTAACAAGCCTTTTTTTTTTTTTTTTTTTTTTTTTTTTGCTTGTCTCCTTATAACTGGTGGCCTGGCTGGTACCTGTATAACTTTAGGTCATGGCCTGTTCTGTTTTCACTTGGCAAGGACTCCATTGTAATGCTTACTGTCCTAATCCACCTTGTCCTCAATGATGCCATATGTGCTGAGTGAATTCCAAGTGGCATGCTCATAAATCCTGAGATCCGGGGTCATTTTTTCCCCACTGTAGTCCATCTCTTTTGGCAAGCTCAAATGAAACATTTTGACTTCATTTCAGGTGGATCCTGGAATATAGCTTCATGAGATAAGGAAAATAGGTCATTTAAAGAATCTACACCACCAAAAATTTGCCAAAAACTCAATAGAGTTCACTTGTTAGATATTATTATTCCTGCCATGACACCTGCAGTATTGGCAGTTGACATGTGGCTGCCAACTGGCTAAGGATAGCAGAGCAAAAAGATGTAAGGAAACTTAAAGAATAGAGCATGGAAATATGAGCAGGCTCAGCTCTGGAAAAAAAATAGTCTAGACAGGCAGGCCTAAAGAGAAGCCATGAATTTGAAGGTGAGAAGAGGTGTATGAAGGGTTTGGAGGAAGGTAAAGGAAAAGAAGAAATGTAATTATGTTATAATCTAAAATGACTTTAAAGTGAGTATTTCTGTTTATTACAGCATGACCATTTAGATTGTAGCATTGCTCCCATGATGAAAAGAGCAGCCTTCCTTGTGAAGGAGACACGGAAAAAGTTGACAGGAGGAGAGCACACATTCGAGAGAAGACATATTCCTCAGTTGCAAGGGGATGTAGGGAAGTGTGGCACAGGAGACTGGACCTCTCTTGAATGACTGTAATCCTAGACAAGCTAGGTACAGCAAACAAGCAAAACATCATGTGCCAGGCACCTGCCTACATGAGATTGTAGCAGAGGAGACGCCTCAGTGAAGAGTCTCTAAACACTCTCTACTCTCATCTCGTGGAGATAGACTCCAGGATTCACCTGGAACGGAGACAAAGCTTGGGTTTGCCAAAAGGGATGGACTGCAATGCAAAAAAAAATGAGCCTGTATCTCAGAATCCTGCGGTATGCTCAATTAAACTGCCACTTGCAATTTAGTCAGCACATAGGGCATCATCGAGGACAAAGAGGATCTAGGACAGTAGGCACCACAATGAGGCCCTTATCAAGTGGTAGGAAGATGGGCCAGGACCTGACAGGTGTGAGTCAGGCCACTTGTAGGCTAAATTTAGCTCTAACTATATAGCTGAAGCCGATATGGATCTTCTTCCACCTCCCATGAGCTGGGATTAGGGGCATGTGCCAGCATCTCTCATCTTATGATGCTAGGTACTAAAGCCAAGGACTCATCCATGCTATGTTCATACCCTACCAACTAAGCAACAGCCGTAGTTCTAGTTTTTGTTTATTGTTGCTTGGTTTAGGCGTTTGTAATCATTTTTTTTTTTTTTCTTAAGCTGCCAAGAGGTATATAATTGCAGCACTCCAGAGTAGATGCGGGTTTGTGTTTCAGGTCAGCCTAGGCCACAGAGGAAAAGGATTCTCTTAAAAAGAGGAACAAAACTAAATTAAACTAAACTGGTTATGAATAGTTCATGTTACTTAAGTAAGAATCACTATTATACCGCACTTTGGTCAGTGCTTGAATTGTTTACTCTTCTGAGAACCTCAACAGAGCTTTTGCATTCCCACATAATGACTTGATGTTAATTAGATTAATACACTTACATGCAATTGTTTTCTAAAGCCTAACTTTATATGCCCATGCTATTCAATCAATACTCACTATTAACTAAGCGATGTAACACTTTAGTCAATTCATACATTCAGTTAACTGCCAAGCAACCACCTCGTGGTTTCCCTGGCAATGACAACTCTACTAGCAGCAGTCCCTGGATCTTGCTTCTCAGAAGTGCATCAGACTTATAACTAAATTGGACTTTGCTAGGAACACAGGCCAACTATGCAGACATGATTCCTCTCTCTGCTGGAGCCTATTTTTTCCTTAAGGTCCAAGTAAGCAAATAAACAAAGTCAGTCCCACGAAGAAGGAGAAAGAAAAGTTACCAGCCTTGGAATACTAACAAAAGCACAAACCAGAAATCACAAAAGACTATGAAAACTAATTTTAATCTCTTGATTAAAAACTTCAGTAATTATTTCCTGAAATCAAAACCTTACTGTGTTTATCAAAAGCTAAATGGCTACAGTAATAGAATGGATGAATCAGACAAGCCAACAGAAGATTTCAATAATAATTTCACCACTAAATGAAAATTTGTCTGTCACCAAAATGTTACGAGCTATATTCTGAATTACAAATGAGACAACATTTGTTAGCTAACATTAACTTCAGTTGTTTCAGTGGGCTAATGGCCAGAAAGCATTTGGAAGTCAGTGAGTCTGTGTTTATCCATTTAATGCATCATTTGGCTATTAGCAATCTTATTTGGCTTACAGTGAGAGATTTTTCTGTTTCTGGATGACACTTTGGTTCTTAGCCAGCTGTTTAAATCAATTATAAATGTTATGTATTGTAAAAAAAAAAAAAAAAATCACCTGTTCAAGACGTCAGCTGTAACACATCTGTTTGAATAGCTATATACATCTGTGTTTTAGGATGCTCAAAGAAGTTAAATCTTCCACATTCCCCTAATAATAAAATATCTTAAATATCAAAACATATGATTTTCTTTAAAAAAAAGATTATTTTAGAAAAGCCATTGGATCTTCTAATGAAAGAGATCTTCTCTTTGTAGAAAGATCATGGAATGAGAAAAGTTAGGGATAATTAATACTATTCCATCATATCTTTTTAACTGTAAAAGATCTTTATTTAACCTTATTATAATAATGTAGTCTTCAAGTAAAACACGTTAATATAAGATTTCAGCTATTAATTTCCTAATCAACCCCCCAAGTAAATTTAATAGGATTGTGTAAATTAGATGATAGTTGTAATTCTCCATACAAGCTAATTAAGTGGACAATATTTAAACATTAAAACTGATTGTTGGAAAACAAACATAGCATTCAATCTTAATTTTGGATGAGAATATTTACATTAATTCTTTTCTAGATACAAAGAGGTCAATCTACACATGCTGATGAGGTCAAGAACCAGCTCCTTTCAAATTTCCATTTCCACACATGTCAGCAAATAGCTGTATTCTAACAATAGCAGAGCTGTGCATTTGACCTCTTTAAAATTAAAAAGGTTTCTCCTCTGAGAAGGTTAATAAAACAGTATATTCTGGATTTAAACCTTTGAGTATTTGTCTCAGCCTCACCAATAGCAGTACTCTTCTCTGGGGATCTCAACATAGTCCAGTCCTGGTCCAGGATTTTCCTAAGTATCTAACCTGCCCAGCTCATCTATGCCAAATCCTAGCCCTGATTCACATTAGCCTTCTGTTCTAGACAATCAGGGCCTCGCCTGATCTCCTAAATGAGTCCTTTCCTCCAGAGAGTGAGCCATGTTTTTATATCTTTTACTGTATCTGAGTAGGGCCTTCTACCTCCTTTTGCTGAATGTAAAGTACAATCTAAAATACAGCCATGCTCAATCTCCTTTTGTCCTAACTGCTGTCTGCTTAGATTAGAAACTTCTCAAATTTCAGTCACACTTAAATCAATCCTAACTTTGATGTCACCACACACTATGTTTTAGACTTGTTGCACATTCAAAATGCCCAGACAGTTTTCATCAGCCGCCACAAATTAATCCAATCAAGTCTCTAGGTCACTTGTTTTGTCCTGGGGGGCACTTTTATTACACCCATGCAGCTTGGTAGGGCTGCCCTTGGCAAAGGCTGTGATTCATAAAGGAACACTTTCATTTCTGTTCGCCATCCATAAATGTCCACTCACCTCCCAAGCTGGTGCCAAGAAAGGAAGTGACTACAAAAGAAACAAACAAACAAACAAAAAAAAAAAAAAAAAAAAAAAAAAAAAAAAAAACCTCCTTTTCTCCTTCATTAACATGACTAGATTTTAAAACTGTTTCCAACTCTGTTGCTAGAGAGCAAACAGCTGGTAGAGAGACTATAACAAGGAAAAGATTTAAAGAAAGCTGTGATTTTTACAGCTCTTCTAACAAGTGTGTGATGAGGCCAATCTGGAAGCACAGGATAAGAAAAACTGAAAATGTATGAAATCTAACTTTGTGTGTAGGCGTTCTCCTCGTCAGTGATATGACCAAGCTTTCTCTCCAGAAACACGAGTGGAAACGATGCAATAGGTAGGTCGGGTTTACTCTGACAGTGTATTGACTTACTAATTAATTCTCTCAACAACCGCAGGTGTATGTGTGTGTGTGTGTGTGTGTGTGTGTGTGTGTGTGTGTGTGTGTGTGTGCGTGTTTTATAGAATGAATGAAACAGAGTCATGGACACTTTAAGAACGTTATTGAAGATCACAGCCAACTAAGTGATGGAATAAATAGAGTATTATAAATTACAAAAATTACATGTATACTTTAAACCAGTGGTTTTCAACCTTCCTAATGCTGTGACCTTTTAGTACAGTTCCTCATGGTGTGATGACCCCAACCATAAAATTATTTCATTGATACTTCCTAACTGTAATTTTGCTACTGTTATGAATCATAGTGTAAATATCTGATATGCAGAATATCTAATATGCAACCTCTGTGACAGGGTCACTCAACCTCCTCCCAAGGGATCATGACCTACAGGCTGAAAACTGCTGCTTAAGGCAGCAGTTGCTATGAGAGCAGATTTTTAAGCATTGTGATACTCGCTTTACATACAAAAGATTTTTGTTTGTTGATTATACTTCAATATACATAGAGAAAAATAATTAAAATTTTTAATTAAGAACAGCAAAGTAATATTTATAAACATAAGACATCTGAGTTAGGATTATTTTAATTTAAATAAGTCAAACCTAATCTGGGGTGCCAGGGAACGTTTTGATGCCAGCACATGGGAAGCACAGGCATGTAGATCACTGTGAATTTGAGGCCACTATTGTCTACTTAGGAAGTTCTGGGTGAGACAGGGTTCCATAGTGAAATTCTGGCCCCAAAAAAAAGATGTCCAAGATAGGTAAAATATCTAAATTGATGCACAAAGTCTTACTTACACTATGCCATATTGAAATATTTTTAAAGAAGTTTAAGAATAGCACAAATTCTAGAAATGTCTTGCCCTAAATGATCTATTTAAAGTAACATTTTCTTGAAGTCTATCTTCTTGACTTTTTCTACTACATTATATACTTGAGTTAAATAAGTTATATTCTTTTCATCTCCACAGTGATAGATATGTTAAGAGTCTGTAGGCCCCTACATCCTTGATGATGGTTCAATTCTGAGGAGTCTTAGAATATTATGGAAAAGAACTGCTCTTCATTACCAGTCGTGATTTGATTGTTTCAGCCTGCTGATGAGTTTGGCTGTAACACTTACAGTCCTAGGTAAAAGGTAGACCAGATAGCCTCTTTAGTTTTTGTTCCACTGACCTTTCCATTTCATTCTTCTTTAATGATAAGGAAGCAACATCTCAGGCCGGGCACAAGCCTTTTCCTAAGGCTGGAGTCATCCAACTTTGTTCTTCCCTCCTTGGATTCTATCCCAATCTCTAGAGGACATTCCAGAAAGTATCCCTGAGTATAGCAAGCTCCAGACTGGCCTTCACTGGGTCTCATTTCTGGAAGACACAGAAGTGAAATATTGTGTGAAGTATTCAGTCAAGGACAATTGCACAAGGGAATCCACTATCTACCCCATAAAAACTTCTGCACAGCCATTTTGTTCTGTGCCCACTTGGCAGAATTACTTCTTCCAGGGGAAATACTAGAACTAGATTTCTCCTATTAGTAACAAGCAGAAAATCTGCTGTTGTTGGTTCTGTCTCAACTGATTTCAGGCACAGTCTGGAAGAGAGGAAAGAAGCACAGTCAATGGCAAGCTGGCTTACAAAATGTCTGCTTTTCCTTCTCATTCTACACACTGAGGCAAATCAGGTGGTCATTCCTGAGTTCCCAGGAAAGAAGTATAGTCCTTCTCTTGTGATGATTAATAGATTTATAATTCCAAACCAGAATATAACTGGCCCCCAAAGAAGGGCAGTGAACATCTTGAGCAACCCCCACCATTTCCCAGAATTTTATCAGCAGAAAAAGATCCACACTAACTCTGTCATAGCTTCTTGGATCTTAACACAGCCTGTTTGTGTTCTAGTGTCTCACAAGGTGTTCTAGTTTGATTTCTCTCGCTCTGACAAAAAGAAACATAAGGGAGGAAAGGTTTATTTGGCTTATAATTCTAAGTTACGGGCCCTCGTCTTGAGAAAGTCAAAGCAGTTAGTCACTCCATCCATATCTAAGGTCAAGAACAAAAGGAGAGTAAACGTATCCTGGCCTCCTCCCAGGTAGCTTGTTTTTTCTTTTTTTATTATTAATTTATTTTTTTATTACATCTCAATGGTTATCCCATCCCTTGTATCTTATACTATTCAGGAATGCTTCTCTAGAAGAACAGTGCTACCCAAATGGGCTGAATTTTTTTTAAATATGTCAATTAACAATCCACACAGTTGCCCACACCAATATTAACCAGACTCAAAGTCTATATAACTCAGTGGACTTATGTACAGCAAGAATCGGTACTCAAAACCTACTCTATGAAGCACCACATTAAATTTTACACTTTTAGTATCAAATATATTTTGTGCATTCATTCACCAACCAACACACACGTACACATACATACACAGATACACACGCGCGTGTGTGGGGAGGTGGCTTATGGAAGGCTGTGAACTGCAAGATACTACACGGGCATCTGTCTGGCAAATATGCTATTTCAGGAAGTGATTTCAGAATCTTTGGGCCTCTAGGGATTAGAACAGTGATTCTCAACCTGTGCGTCAAATGAGCCTTGTACAAGGATCACGTACCAGATATCCTGTGTATCAGATATTTACATTATGATTTATAACAGAAGCAAAATTACAGTTATGGAGTAGCAATGAAAATAATTTTATAGTTTGGGGTCATCACAACATGAAGAACCATATTAAATGCTTACACCATTAGGAAGGTTGAGAACAGCTACATTAGAGTATGCCACTAATGTATTCTCCAAAATCATGGCCAGAAATATTCCACTGTTAAATTACTATATTAAAACATTGAGATTTTGCTATTAGTTTTATTTTATTTTATTCTCCTTGTATTTTGTTTTCTCTGAGGCAGCTGTTCCTTTCTTGGTAGGAAAACAGTTGAAGGATATACATGGCTGACCTTAGACGTAGGCCAGTGGTAGAGATTTACCTACCATATGATGATGTCCAGGACTTGATTCCCAGTCTTACCTTACCCCACCAAAGTGGGGATAATGACCATGGGTTTGACAAGAACATATTTTGTCTCTGTTTGCTTCCTTGAATAAGCCTGGATTTCTTTGAACCAACCTTAAATATATTCATATTGCAAAGTTTCTTCGTGTGGTCTTGTGAACTCTCATTTAGCATTTCCACATTAGTCACAGACAATGAGTAACCAAAATAGCTAATAAATACAACCTATGCAAAGCAGCTCACATTTCTTTCAAAGTAAGAGAGAATGCCAGGCTCCGGTTTTCTACAATTAGTGCACATTATGTGTTTGTAAGCCAAGCATCCCAAATGAAAGCAGTTGCCAGAGAACAGACTGAATGAAAATGTTTGCTTACCAAAAAGATACTTCTAAATGTTAATTATGACCAATTTGCTGCTTCATAAGACTAAAATAATGCTGCAAAAGACTTCAAACACAGGTTGGCAAAAATAAATCTGGCTGTTTGTAACAGTTTGTGGTATATATATTTCAAGGAATGTTTTGACTTAAGGAGTAAGAGAATAAGTGAATTTTAAAGAGAAACAAATACTTATCAAGGAAAGACTATACCACTGCAGCACTAATCAAGGAGGCATAAGAAGCCATGCATTCATTGCATTATGCTTTCTTTGCTACAACAATGAAGAATCCTTGTCTCTCAACAACATTTTATAATGAAATAATATCATATTTACATACTAAGTATTATTGGCAACACCAATGACAATATAAATTTTTAGCCCAAAGGCTGCATGTTCCTATTGTCCTTGAAGGTGATTTAATAATCCAAATGAAAACACAAAAGCAATTGCACTAGGATTACAAGTAGGTCAGAAGGTATCTGCATTACCTCATCACCTAGCACACACTCAAGTCTTTTTAAGTCACATATGTCATAGATCAAATTACTTGAAATGTAGAGCAGCAGGTACTCTCCTCTTCTGAGCATCCAAATCGGGGACTATATTAGCAAGCAATTTGTTAATGTCCATCACAAAATTAAAATGTACAAAATACAGAGTTGTTAAAAAGTGAGCATAAAGTTCTGTTGTGCAAAATGACTAAGTTCCAGGATCTACACATGTTCCAGGATCTACACAGCACAGTACGTGTGGTAAGAAAATATGGTATTCTGCTATTTAAAATACATTAAGAGGATCAATGTTGCTGTTCTTAGCAAACACCCCACAGAAAGAGCGTGGGGAAATTTGGGGAGATGATACATCTGCATAGTGTTTTTCCATGGTGGTTGATGGGCACAGGTGTGTGCGGATATCCAAATGCACCCAAATATGTATATTAACTGTGTGCAAGTCCTCATATGTCAAATAAGCTTCAACAGAGATAATTTAATTAAAATATAGATCAACACAGACTAACATTTCTGCGTATACCTATACTTGCAGTAATGTGCAAAATTACACAAAGCTGTAACATTTACTATATTTTCATACTACTGTTTATAACATAAGATGAAAAAGGCAACACACAGCTGTGTGTATCCAGTGCTACCACCTGCATAAACTGGTTCTCTGGAAGGAGAAACAAGAACCAGTCACGGCTGTTTCTACAAAATGAAGTGGAACTGGTGATTTTCTCACCATGAGAACTTCAGGAAATATCTGAAATTGTTACCATTTTGGGTTTTTCCCCCCTTGAGAAAAATAGTAGTAAACATATAAAAATACAAATAAATTTTTTATTATATAATACATATAAAATAAGCTGATTTTGTCTGAAACCATCAGATACCCTGAAATTCATACTCTAATTATATTTATGGAATTGGTTTGGCTTCTCAGCCTAACTACACTTTAAATAATGTCTGTAGGAGACAAAGTAAATGGTGGACAGTTGCTACTCAGAATGTTAATCCCTTTCTGAGAATTCATGGCAGTAATGATGCTTTGGAAGTTTCTTCCAGTCTACAGTGTCCTCAAGAATATCAGCCAGGCTCAGGGTTGACCCCCCAAGTGGAAACCCTGAGATTCTCAGGTTGAGAGAAGGCAGAATTGGACACGAGGTCTACATCACATTATTGCTGGCAGTCGGAAGTCATTTAAAAGGGATGAACTCAAGCTATGATTAGAGACACATCCTCCATTCTAGTCTAGCCCTGGAAGTGCAGTTCGAAGCCCTCATCTAGGAAACTTTCCTCTGAAACCAGCAGAAATCATTACAGAAAACCACAACCAAATCAAAATGCAGAGTTGTGGAACCCAAACTGAACGGATACATCTATAACACAGCAATTTGGCCTAAAGCTCAGGGATCACTGCAGAAGGAGGGGATGTAAACACTGGAAGAGCCAGACGAATAGGCAGTGAGCTGCCATATTGTGTCTCCTAGGACTTTCAGCAGTGACACCCATAAGATCTTACCAATGTGACTGCCTAAGCATGGTCTGAATAAGGAAGACAGCAGTAGCCATGGAACATGGAAAGGGGACTCTCCTGAGGCCTCAACCCCGACAAAGAACTACAGATAACAAAGGACTGCGGCAGGTGGGAGAAATGGTCCTTCCCAGGGAAGAGCATTACCTAACAGCAAATGGTCAGCTGTGAAAACATGTAGTCCAAGTGGATTAAAGACCTCAACTTAAAACCAGAGACATTAATTCAGTTAGAGGAAAAAGTGGGGAAGAGCCTGGGACACATAGGCACAGGAAACAACTTCCTGAACAGTACACCAACAGCCCAGGCCTTAATGTCAACAATTAATAAATTGACCTGATGAGGCTGAGAAGCTTCTGTAAGGCAGGAGACACTGACAGTAGAACAAAGCGACAGCCTACAGACTGGGAAAAGATCTTCACCAACCCTTCATCTGACAAAGGTTTAATAGCCAAAATATATAAAGAACTCAAGAAATTAAACACCACAAAACCAAACAACCCAATTGCGAAATGGGGCTTGGAACTTAACAGAGAATTCTCAACAGAGGAATATCAAATGGCTGAGAAACACTTAAAGAAATGCTCAACCTCCTTAGTCATCAGAGAAATGCAAATCAAAACAACTCTGAGATTCCATCTTACACCCATCAGAATGGCTAAGATCAAAAATTCAAGTGACACCACATGCTGGCGAGGATGTGGGGAGAGAGGAACACTCCTTCATTGCTGGTGGGAATGCAAACTAGTACAACCACTTTGGAAATCTATCTGGTCCTTTCTCAGAAAAATGGGAATAGGGCTTCCTCAAGACCCAGCTATCCCACTCCTTGGAATATACCCAGAAAATGCCCTACCACACAACAGGGACATATGCTCAACCATGTTCATAGCTGCTTTATACATAATAGCCAGAACATGGAAACAGCCTAAGTGTCCCTCAGTAGAAGAATGGACTAAGAAACTGTGGTACATTTACACTATGGAATACTACTCAGCTATTAAAAATAAGGAATTCCCAAAATTTGTGGACAAATGGATTGATCTAGAAATTATTATAATGAGTGAGTTCACCCAGAAGCAAAAAGAGACAAACGGTATATACTCACTTTTATCAAAACACTAGTCCAAGGGATACGTACCATGAAAAACTTTACTTACCAAGAAAGTGGGTCAGAAGAGAGGACATCCTATTGAGACTTTAGGCGAGAGTAGCATGGAAGAATGGGGAAATAGTAGGACCCACAGGGTCCTGGAAACCTACAAGAAGAACTTTATGACAGGCAGATCTGGGTCCTAGGGTCCTCCTCAAACTAAGGCACCAGCCAAGGAGAATATAGGCAGTAAGCTTTGAACCCCTACCAAGATCTAGCCGACGAACATGATATTCTCCACCGTTGAGTGGAGAGTGAGATCTGACTCTCACACGAACTCTGGTGCCCCTTTTCTGACCACGTCCCCTGGATGAGAGGCCTGGCGGCACTCAGAGGAAGGATAGCAAGTTACCAAGAAGAGACTCGATATTCTAAGAGCATATATAGGGGAAGGAGGTCTCCCTCAATCACAGACATAGGGGAGGGGAGAAGGGAGGAAGTGGGAGGGAGGGAAGAATGGGAGGAAACAGGGGAAGGGCTAACAATCGAGATGTAATATGAATAAATTAATAAAAATTTTTTTAAAAGAGAGTACGCAGCCAGTATATATTGCACAATGCTAGGATTGTGTCCCCTGTGCCTGGACAGGCACAGAGTGGGTGCTTAGAAATCAGTTTTTGAGGGGCTGGAGAGATGGCTCAGCAGTTAAGAGCACTGACTGCTTTTCCATGGAAGCTGGGCTTAATTCCCAGCACCACATGTCACACCTGTCACACTCCAGTTCCAGGGCTTCTGACAGCTTCATGCACACACCTGTGCAGGCAAAACACCAATGAAAATGAAAGAAAAAATATATATATATGCGCATGGGGGGTCGAGACAGGGTTTCTCTGCATAATCTCAGCCTTCCTGAGTGCTGAGATTGCAGGTGTGTGCCACCATGCCCAGTAAGTATGTATGTATTTTTTAAAGCTCATTGTTTAAAAAAAATACATTATTGAAAAAAAATAAAGAGTAACATTATATGGCTGGAGCAGATTCCATTTATATACTTAGAAATGTATATGTGTCCACAATATATAATATGTTTATATAAATATATCTTATTTATATATTTATGTTATATACAGTATAAATGAATATATAATAATTTCTTTAATAACAAAGAAAAAGAAGCCATGAATTTAAAAGGGAGTAGGGGTGGAAATTGGAGGGTTTGCAGAGATGGAAGGGGAGATGAAATTATATATTCTCAAAAGATTAAGAATGCATGATTGGGGCAGCTGTCCCACCTCTCTCTGAACAACAAGTGCAACAGCCACAAATCAGAAATCCCAGGACTCAAAGAATGAGCCAAAACCTATCCCAAATTGCCAAATATTCCCTCCTGGATAGGTCTATTCACCTACCGGAAAATCAGATTGAGACTACCCCCTGGTGGTAGTAACAAAAGATGCTTTTCTAAATCGTGTGGGCCTTGAACAAACAAAGGGTTTACTATGGAGACAGTTGAATTTCCCAGGGGTTATAATTGGTCCATTTTGCCTCCTAACCAAAAACTCATCTCAGAATGGCAACAAGAATGAGGCGTGCATGGAGAAGACAATAATAGACATAAAGTTTATATTTTTGATGAAACTATCCCTTCAGGCAAATCCCTTTTGTCTCACTCCCATTTAAAGTCAAAAATATTATTCTATCCGGTGCTGCCTGGGGCAACATGGCAGCCGCAATTGATTTTGTAGATTGATGTCGCCTTATCACACTCAAACTTACCAAAAGCATGGAGCGTTCATCCCTTTTCTAAATCCCACAAATCTTTAGGAAGTATTTGAAACTTGTTGTCAGAATGGGCCGACTCAACTTCTCCCCTTCTCACTACATATGATGGTTTTATGAATTTGGTGCACTAGCTGTGGTGTCTGAGGTTACACCTTAGACTATAAATTCTAAAGCTCTTGGCAGGAAAGATAGCTAAGTGGTCAAGAGTGCTTGCTGTGTATGCATGAAGACCTGAGTACAAAGGCCAGCGCAAAGATAGCTCAGTGGTCAAGAGTGCTTGCTGTGTGTGCGTGAAGACCTGATTACAAAGCCCAGCACCCACGGTAAAAGCTGGGCATGCCTATGTAATCCCGGGATTGTTGGGGCCAAGACAGGTGGACCCTGAGAACGCACAAGCTAGTCAACTTAGGCAAAATGATGACCTTCTGGTTATATAGACCATGTCCCAAACGAATAAAACAGATCACTAAAGGAAGATAGCCAAGATTCTCCTCTGGCCTCAGCAGGGATGTGCACAGCAACATATTCGTTGTGTATTCACTACACCAGATACAGTACACACACAACTGTTTTAACTTCTATGGACTAAGTTATATTTGATGATAGGAAGATGGAGAAGTTAGTTCTGAGTGCTTGGCTATCTGTTTAGTTTTTGTGTAGTTGTGGTAAAAAAGGTGACACTGGGGAGCTGGCTTATAGGGGCTACCATTTCATTTCCAAGGCCCAGAAAGAGAGATGTGTTTTATAATCAAGAAGCCCTCTAGAGTGAGGAGATAGATAAGGAGGCATCTGTGATTGCAGTAACGTTTCTGGTTTCTGTCACCAGTGGAATTCCACAATTATCAGTGGAAAAACTCTTACTCCAGCTGATGGTCCCTGGTTCCTGTCCATGTTTGAATGGCCCCATCAGACATCATGGTGGAAATATATAAGGACAAAAGCACTCACCTCATGTAAGGAAAATGAGAACAGGAGAGGAACGGCCCAGTGCCTGTATCTCCTTGGAAGATACACCTGCCATGGCCAAAAGACATCCCACCAGTCCCATCTTCTTAAGGTTCCACAACTTCCAGTGATGCTACTGCAGATTATGCCCTGGAGGTGTGGTGGGTTTAAGATCTCAACTGCAGTGCCTGTGTTTCCAGGATTTGATGCCAGCTTCTTAGAAGTCCTCTCCGTGCCTGTGCTTTCTGCTCCGTCCACATTTTAGGAGGAAAGGATTACATTTTCATTGTGGTTTTTTATTAACAAAATAGATTAAAACATTTTGATTAAAATTCACACACACTCACTGTCATTTAAAACTAGCCCAAGATAAAGAAATTCCTCTTCAGTTGTACTTAAATAGCTAAAGTGTAGCTGGCACCACCAGCATTGTGGATGTAGGATGCTCTGATGGATTGACAGAAGCTGAAGTCTCTCTTGGAGGTCCTGGAATGGGGGGATCTGCTCTCATTGCCTCTCAGCAACAGACACACATTCTACTTCAGATCACATGACACCACACAAATCACCACCAATCAGTCTCAGCATTGTCCAACCAATCACTAGCTCACAGAGACTGGAAACGACCTTCTCCCATGATTCCTTCCATCTTCAAGAGAGTTAAGCACCATAAACTGACCCTACTTAGGAGCTGAAACAACAGGTGAAACTAACTGATGGTTTAAAAAGACCCAAGGTCCAAGCCATTCAAAGAAAAAGTGGAAACTGACAAGTCTTATTAAGATTTGTAACAGAACACTTGAGCCCAGTCCTCTCTGACCTCATTGGCTCCTTTCTTCCCTCTCATTTTTGCTATAGCCTCTTGCCTTACCGACAATCTTACATAACAGGCAAATACTTTTAAATGACCCAAGTTAAAGAAATGGTAATATGTCAGACTTGCTTTGTCTGCTCTTGTTTTCTATTTTTGAAAAATCTTTTCCCGATATTCTTATCTCATGGTTGCTCTCTTTTTTAAAGTCTAATACAAACATCACGGTAATATTGCTGTCTTAGCTAATATGTTCTCCCTTGGTCCAACATAAGTTTAATCTATTTTTCACATTGCTACTTCTTATCCATCTTAAAAAATATATATTTAATTATGTTTATTTATTTTTAATCTCTTGCCTCATATGGTAATATTTATGAAGGATGGTAGTTCAATATGTTTTTGTTTATTTTATTCATGAGAAATTACATGAGTAAATAAATATTCAGTAAGTTCAGTGATTTCATTAAAAGGAACAATTAAAGCATCAACATGTTGGGCCAAATCTGTTCTTTTAGTGGGCAGCATGGAAACAAGTCTAGGTCAAACAGGCAGAGTGTAGACCAGAGGTAGCACATGTGTGTAGGCCATGATGACTGAATAAAGTCAGAAACTAATTCTGCAGAATCTGCTGACATTATCAGTAGAAACTGCCAGAATATGGTTCCAGCAGCTGCTTGAAAGGTATTTACTTTAGAATATCTTTAGTCTAACCAAGCCATCCTTCTTATGCATACACTTTGACTCCGATTTTAAAGAGCCTTTATTTGTACTTTGATCATAACTTTCCACTTTCCATTTCTTCTTGAAATGATACCATTCCTGGAAATAAATAGTCTGAAGGTGAGTCTGAACAACCCAATGACTAGGAACTTGGCTCCTTTCATTCTTATAAGAATGGTCAACATAGGCAGAGAGTGACGTTTACTGAGCCAACTGTCTTTGAGCTATCTCTCTGTTCTTTGTAAATAATCTCCACTCCTACTCCTGTTAGTAACCCCAATAAAAGTCACTGGTTCAGCAAGTTGAACACTGGTATAATTGTTAATTTGGACTTTCATGATCACCCATTAAATCCAAAATAGAATGTTCAGTAAAAACATCCATTATTTCAAATGCCATGCTGACCTGTTAATAAATGGCTCATGAAACAACCTCAGATAAAACAACTGGTGGTACAGAGAGCACAATTTTAGTAAATATCTCATGTTCTGAATCTGTGAGTTTTCTTCAGCATACAGTTATCAACTTATAGGTCACTGAAGCAGCACAGAAATTTATAACTCATTTTAATTCCCATGATCGCATAAGGTATAAATTAGAAAAAAAATTGCATCTGTTTTCATATTGAATTCTCTCATCCTTGAATTACCAGGAACATACCAATTTTTTATGGGTAGGCATGACTATTTATGGGTGAAATTTGTCACTAAACCATGATTTTTCATAGACTCACTATAGACCACTTAAAACTAGAACAAAATCAATGAAAACTTAGCTAATTATTTACAACAACTGATAGCACTCTACATTCCTAGAGACTTCAATAGTAACCTGATTAAAAATAATAAACTCTTTAAGCAGTGTTTCATATGAAATGTCAGAATATTGGGCTGGAGACACAGAGTTGCAGAGAACCTGAGTTCAGTTTTTAGAATCCTTATGTCACCTCACAACCACCTGTAACTCCAATTACATTTGATTTAATTACTTCTTCTGGCTTCCAAAGGCTGTCTTGCATGCACATGGTACAAAAAACCAATGCAGGCATGCACACACACACACAAATTAAAATGAATAAAATAATTTTTAGAAAAGTAAACAAACATTATATGTGTTATTTTAATATGTTATTAATATAACTTTTATAGCATTTAGATTTGCATAAAACAATTCAACAAGGAAGTGACATGATTCATTTGACTTAATAAAAGCTCATTTGTATGTGAATGTTACAAAGAAAAGGTTTTCGTTAGTAAAAATCAACTGCCCATAAAATTACGACCAGAAGAGTAATAGAATTATCCTTGGTTTTTTTTTTTTTTTTTTTTTTTTCTAAACATGCTCTTAGATATTCTCATGAACTCTCTCTTCTGTAGAACTTCACCATCAAATACAGCTTAAAGGTGTCAGTGGGTACCTAATAATTGCAGTGAACTTCTGTATTCACTCAGAAAAACATACTTAACATATTGGATCAGCTAAATCAGAAACCTGCTCTGCTTCTTCTTTTAGCGCTTTCTGCATCCTGCAGGACATGTTTTTATTCTTTTAAAATATATACCATAAACATTTGTGATTAAATTTATTTCTGTGTTTTTAGTTTTGAGTACCACAATGAAGAAATTCTTTCTATAAATATATAAACCAAGTAAGCTATACTTGAAGTCTATGGTTTCTGAACCCAACCACCAATGTCACTCATCAGGTCAACCACAGTCCAGGAGTTGCTTAAGATCATCCTAATGATTATATTGTAGCCTGCTATCCTTCCTCTGAGTGCCACCAGGTCGCCCCATCCAGGGGAAGTGGTCAAATACGGGGCACCAGAGTTCGTGTGAAAGTCAGGCCCTACTCTCCACTCCACTGTGGAGACTGTCCTGTCCATTGGCTAGATCTGGGTAGGGGTTTGAAGTTTACTGCATGTATTGTCCTTGGCTGGTATGAATAAATTAATAAAATATTAAAAAAAGAAAAAAGAATAATTATATTGTAAGATAGTGAGTTTCAACACAATACCCAAGGATTGTCTGATCTAGGTACTTGAAGTCTAAAAATGTTAAAGTTAAAATAATCAATTTCCAGACAGAAATTAATACATTTTAAGACATAAAAAAAAAGCCTTAGATAGCCTTTCACAACATCTATTTGCACAAAGCCCTTGGAACTGCACTGGTCTGCTCGGGGCCTAGGCAAGAGGACCGGATGGACACTTGATGCTAGCAATAGCTGACAAAACCATCAAGAATCACACGCAAAGACACAGCTTTAACACTTCAATTTCATCGCCTTCCCAAGTCCTGGCTAAACACCTGTGGGGTGATGAGTTTACCATTGTAAATGCTCAATTGCAATTAAAGTTTCAAAACAATTATTAAGAGACAGATAACTTCTATTTAAAACAAGGCGTGTGATTCGCGATACCATGGAGTTAACAGTTCAGGCAAGAACAACAGCAACCACTCCTGCCTAAGCTTTCACAGAAACAAATGCCTGGAAAAAAAAAAAACCACCTAGTTTCAAATGCCTATCTTCATCTTTTTCTTATTTAGCTTTAAAAGTTGCATTTTCTACCTTTGGAGTTCACTGAGAACTCACTTCCAACTCTTGTGGAATGAAGCAGGCACTTCATAAAACTCCAAGAATAGTTTGTCCTATTTAAGAAACACCAGCTGGAACAGTTAATGCCGTGCCTCGCCTCGCCTCATCTGCACTGACAACACAGCACAGCTTTTACTTTCTATCAAACCCAGAGAAGTCTTTACCTCCGCGCAACAGAAAAATAGACACTAAATCTTTATCCTCCAGCACAGCTGCATCCTGTCCAGAGCCCCAACCTAGGATTAGTTTCTAAAACAGTGGTGGAATGGGGATTGATAACTATGAAAGGATTTAGGTAATAGTGCCAGGACGCTACCTAGATTTCAAAGATAAATAACTTATTTATATACTTCAGAAAGGAAGAAGTGGAACACAGAATCTATTCAAATGTATTAAGCTTCCTGATAGTATCATTCACATAAGGAAAATGAAAACTAAAACATTTATTGTTTACCTAAAATCACCTTCCTTCTCTTTCTAATTCTTTATGTGTATGAGTAAAACATAAAACTGTCCTAACAGCTAAAATTTAAAGTATAGCATGATATAGTGAGCGAAATGAATTAAATAGAACAAGATAGTATATGCCAGGCTAATGAGCTCCCTGGGCTTAAGGAAACAAAGGTTACTGTTTTGTTCATATTATAAACAGATGTGTTGAAGGACATTGCTTCTGCTCCTTCTGAGCTGTGATTTAGAGGTCTCACATACTGAAAGATGACATCCTTAAAGCATGCCAACTTTGCAGTCCCAGTGGGAGAAAAGAGAGCAAGGACAGCCCAGATGTTATACATGTCATTTCAGTTCCCAATGCAGTGCCCACATCTCCCATAGTGGAAAAAAAAAACCTAGAAGTGCAATCTTTCTGATACACCCTAAAGGAGAATGAGCGCACGCACACACACACACACACACACACACACACACACACACACCTGTCTCTGCCACAGGCAACACTAATCTCTCCAGACTATCTGGACCACAGTAAAGATTAGTATATGGTAACTATAGTAACTACTACTTATACAGCACACACTTATTATTATTTGCCCAGTAATATAGATTTCAAATTTATGATTATCAGATTCTAAGGTTGCCCTTTGAAATCATCTCACGTAGGTCTGAGTTTGTGCAAGGCCAAGGTTAACACTGTAGGTCCAATTTCCACATACACATGTCTGTCTTGAACTTATCACAGCAGTCTTCTCTGATTTCTGAGAAAATGTTTCAATTGCAAACTTTCTGTGGCTTTTAACCTAGTTCTAGCACTAACTAGTTCTCCAATACCAAATTGTCAGCACTGAAAACATATATATAAGTAATACTTTATAGACTGAGAGGGTTGTATTCATGTATTTAGGAATATGTCAGTGTATACACATACATACACATTGCATATAATATGTATACATATATGTCTGTATGTAACAACAATAAAAATAGGACATGAATTTGAAAAAGAGAGGGAGTATATGGGAGGTTTGGAGAGAGGGAAAGGAAGGGGAAATGATGTAATTATATTCTATTCTCAAAAGATAAAGTATTTTTTGTACAAAAACTGAGTTTCGGTGTTTCTTGTACAATTCCCTTTCTATGTGTGTTTTTCTGTTATTTTTGGTTTTTAAGCACAGAGTTGAAAGCATTGGAAATTATATTCTGTTGGGTAAATATTTCTTTCAAAAGACTTACTTTGTTTACAAAACTAATTTTAAAAATTCAGAAAGTCCAACTATTTCAATAAGCAATGGTATCTACATGGTTATTTGACCCCCTTCTGACTGCCACACTTCACTAAAGAGTTCAGTTTACCACATGCAAAATGAATAGACTTCACACTGAGCCTTGCTGCATGTGGACCCAGGACAAATTGGGCTCTGCCTTCGGTCCTCCAAGTTTCTTTCTTGAAACAACTAAATAAGAAACTTGCCAAAAAGGAAAAAGAAAAAAATAAGTGAAAGTGCTTGTATTGCCTTTTTGTTTTGTTTTGTTTTGTTTCATTGTGCCTTTAAGATATGTTTCTCACTACAAAGATCTGTCAACACAATCATGCAGGTGGCAAGAGAAAACAGCAGCTGCCACCTACCTAGGAGAGCAATATTGCTCCTGGAGTGTCTTCCAGCGGGGCCTGGCTTAACTCAAGAGAGAATCCCTCTCCCAGGAGCTTCATTAGAAATCACTTCTGGTGGTACCACAGGTACTGCAGAGAAACATTTAACACCCATAGGGGAGTTATTAAATGATGAGATATGAAGCATTCTGACTGCTTCTGAATTATCTTTGCTGTTTTTCTTAATGACTTTTAAAAAATAAAGTGGCTCCCTTTCTATTAGAGCCTTCTAAAATGTGCTTTTGCATATATCAACCTTAATTAAGGCAGACTGGAAATACTGTCTTAGAAAACAGAAATGTGCATGCTAGATGCAGCTCTTCCTATATATTCAGTTGATGCTGTTTAACCATAGCACAAAGCCACTTCTGGCTCCACCATGTTTGACATCCCGAGACCTAGGATTTTCCTAATCACCCACCTCCCAGCTGCTACTGCTCTGGTCTCATCCCTTATCAGTCATATTTTGTTTCCTGTATGAAAAGGCCTCAATATACTCCGAGGCTTTCTGATACAGGACAGTGCAGAGACCAGAAAACTAATTTTCCATATAACAGTGGCAATAAAACAGTACCCTGACTTTCTGATAAATCCAACACATTAGTTGCCAGAATTCCTGAAATCATTTTACGTTAAAATTTTGTCTTACACAAGGTGGCTCAGCTGCATCACTGCAGACACCCCTGCTGAAATGATTTGAAGTTTCAAAGAAAAGTTGAGGATCCTCTCTCATGGTTCTTAATATTATCCTGGTGAAGGGAGTTTGATCAGTTGCCAGAAATTGTTGGTCCTCTCTCTCCTCCCTCTCTCTCTCTCTCTCTCTCTCTCTCTCTCTCTCTCTCTCTCTCTCTCTCTCTCTCTCTCTCTCTCTCTCGTGTCTTTGTTCTCATCTGAACAAGAGAAGAACAAGGATTAAATCTAAAGTCTCCAACTTTCCTATCTGGTAGTTGCTTAAAAGGCACATTGAAGCTGAGTTTTGGACAGATTTTTGTGTCTGTTACCAAAGCATGGACATCAGTGGCCAGTTCTTACCACATCTCACTGGCCACTCACTTGCTCATGGACAGTTGCCATCAGTACCAGATCGTAGGACCCAAAGCCGTAAACGTAGCAGGGACAAATCCGATTCATTTCGTAGCAAGTATTCTTTAGGTCCCAGAAGGGCAAGAGGGTCTGTTTAGAAACTTCCCTTGGGAAACTTGTTTCTCCTCTCTGGATATGTCTCTCATCTCCAAACTTGGGTGCTACTAATCTGTTCTTCAGAGTAGTTCAGGCATGATTAATAGCTTTGTGTTTTGTATCCATCTATCGTGCTGCTGAATAAAGTCAAAAATGTATGGATGAAGGAAGAGAGAGTATCAAGTCCACTGTGGTTTTAAAATGAAAAATACAATTGGTTTACAAAAGCACATAGGAAAAAAAAAAAAAACCTCTAGGAAAGGGCTCTCAGAGCAAGAGTTCTCCAACTCCAGATTACACGGCAAGTCAGACCCCCTGAGTTTGAAGGCACGGTTAGAATGAAAAGCTTGGCAGATAAATTAAACAGAAGTATTCTGAAACTGGGTCCACAGGCCACCAAGAGATTGGGAGAAGTGGATGTGAAAATGTAAGGTCAGACCAGCCAATGGACAGTGCATGAAATACTGCTCCTGGCAGCCAGATTTCCTCATCCCCATGCACATATGTCCATGATGGATCAAGTTTCAGCTTTAAGCATTAACTTTTTACACATTCCAAGTTTAGAGTAGCTGCACTGGGAGCCATCTGCCACCAAGCATCTAGTTAGATTTGGACCAGATCCATCTCTGCCAGGTGCTTGGTAGTCACACACTCTAGAAGCCACAGTGCCAAAATTATATGCGAGTCACGGACCTGTGGCTGCACAATGATCCAATTAAAAATATTTTTAGAACTCAGCTTAACTGCTAATGTTTAACTTTAAGGTTTATTACTATTATATAATCAGCAACCTGAAATCACATTCAACTATGTATGTGTGCATATGTACATATATGTGTGTGTACATATATATATACATACATATATATGTACATATATATACACACAACTGAGAAACATCAAGGCTTGAGACCATTGTCAATGTAATTAAAATCTATAAGTACATACATACTTTCTGAATTAATATAAAAACTAAGGACTAAGGAATTCATAAAACTTCCACTAACATTAGATAATGTTTTACTGTTATATTTTGTTCTGTTGATCAAATACATGAACTACTATATCCTATAAACTGCCTTTCAAATCTCTCAAATCTAAAAAGCATAAGCCATTGTCCATTGTGGTGGCATACACCTGTAGGTCCATTACTCAGAAGGCTGAGGTCGGAGAACAAAGAGTTCAGGCAAGCCTGCCTCCAGTCAGGCACTTTGTCTAAAACAGTTTTTAAAAACATTGAGGATGGAAAGAAAGACAAGGAGAGAAATGTCCTACAATCTATACCTAAATCTCAGCATAAGAATAAATGATATGCTTTTATGAACAAGATTTTGTGTTTATAGTCATAACATTGAGCTTCTGCCATTTTATATGTATGTTATGCTGAATGCAGTTCTCAATAATTATGAGGTAATTTCTAACCTACCCATTTTAAAAATAAAGAAATAAAGATCAAATACATCAAATTTTTTGTTTCTAGGGATGTAAGACTAGAAACTGGAAAATTGAGTCAGGAATTCACATTTCTCAGACACCACTACCTACTGCCTTGATGACTGTCTTCCCCAGGCAGGGACGTGTTTCTTGTTTGGTCTCCTATCAGCATTAGGAATTGTGGGAATATATGATTATGGATCACAAACTGCAAGCAGTGAACTAATATCTAGGCAGGCTAGTGCTAGCCACTTCCTGAGACAATGGATATTTGAAAATCCAAGAGTTCAATTACATAAAAAATAAAAACCAAAAACTGTTTTCTGGAGATTTCTAAAGATTGAGAGGAGACATTTGCTGGATGACGAATGAGGACACACTACTTAGTGGGAACACAGAACATGGCACATAAGCAAAGAGACTGATGTTTTAGACATTATTCCCATAAGTCCCCTCTTCTTCCTGTTTATGCATGTGCTCCTGACTTGAATTCCATTGACCTACATGGCTGATGAGTGAGAGCCAGGCCTAGACCACCATTTTCTCCATTAGGGCCTATTTCCACAGCACCCTACTCCGTTACCCTGACTTATTCCAAGATGAACAGACTCTATCCTTTTATGTAGAATGATGCAAGGATTTTTCCAATGACCCTCCTTCCCACAAAGCTTTCTAAAAATGGAAGAAGTGTTTATTTATAGCTCTTATTTCAAGGTGCTTTTCAAATATCTAATTATCCAATGACCCACACAAGAACTCGAGGTGGCAAAGGACAGAGGACTTGGCTGCAAATTTTGTAAGCACTCATGTGATGACTGAAATTCCACTATAGACAAAGAATGTTCATGATGAGAATGCTAAAAAGTGAAGGCAAACATCTGTCCCTGTCATTTAAGATGTGCTGAGGGCAGGGGAAAACTTTAAACTACTTTAACTTTTTGAAGGTAGGTAACAAAGTATTTCATCCTTAAATCATACCAGTAAGCTTTAAAAGTTCCCTGGAGTTCAACCTACCTGTATTCTCACATCTCTCCCTCTCTTTCCATTTTTTTGTAGTTGTCATTGTTTGTTGTTCATTGTTTATTTTTAGAGAAGGAGTATTTCTTTGTGTATCCCTGGCCGTCCTGGAACTCACTTTGTAGTCCAGACTGGCCTTGAACTCAGAGATCTGCCTGCCTCTGCCTCCTGAGTGCTGGGATTAAAGACATGTAGCATCCCCATCCAGCTCCTCTCTCCATTAAAAAAAAATTTTTTTGAGCTTTCTAAATGACATAGCAAAGAATAGTACAGTTTTGAATTCTACTAGAGACTTCAATCAAAAAACATTTGTAGTATAGTCTCTGAGTCATAGAAATGTTTCCATCTGCCATATCAGACTATCTCCATCTGGAAGTTTCTGCTACTTGATTTAGAAGATAGATGGTCCCAAAACACTTGGGGATGATTTTGAAAGTTTCAATAAAATGTAGGGAGCATTTTCATATACAGGTCTCATATACAGCAAAACAGTTATTAGAGACCAAAAAGCAAGATCCTAGGAGATAAGATAAATTAAAATCATTGGCTTTGAGTGTTAATAGACATGACCTACAAAGTTCTTGTAAATGAATAGATTTAGAGCATATGAATTCCACAGGGGAAAAATGTCATGGTTAAGGAAGTAGTTGACTATACAATGTCCTGGATTCAGTCTTCAGCACTGTAAATTGTCTATCCATCCATCCATCCATCCATCTATCTCCCAACCTACCTACCCATCCCTGTCCTTTCCTCTTTATATTTCAGCCATATTTTAAAACAAATAATGCCATTAGAAAATGATATATTTGATCTGTCTTATGCTTAAGGTGCACAGCATCAAGAGAAGGGGCTGCAGAAGTAGGAGCATGAGCTGGAAAATTCTACCAGCTGTCATAGGAAAAGATCAGTTCTCTGGAATCCTTCTTTGCTTGTTATGGCTCTATGGGAACTCAGTTGGATTGGTCTTTTCCACTAAAGCTTCCTTTTAATATTGCTGAATTTGGCTCTTTGATCATATCTTTGAAGCTCTTCTTCATTGTCCTGATCTTTATGTTCACCAGTTAGCATCAGTTAGTATTTTTTGAGAGATTATACCTTTTCCTAAGCCACTGATTCACAGGCTACAAAACTACGTAGCTATATGAAATCACCATATTAGAGTTGTTCCTCCCAAGTCTCTGTAGTACTCTAGAACACATTGCAATTTTCCTCCTTCTAATGCCATGATTCCAACAAATAAAGCTTTGGGATTTAACCCTGTTACTTATTTCTCATAGGGCTCTTCATCAGTCTTTCAATTTTCAAATAAAGTAAGAAAGGGAGAAAGATTACAATGTGTCTGTGTCAGAACTCCCCCTGTCCTCCTCTTCTTCTCTTTCTCCTCTTCTCTTCTTCCCTTTCTCCCTTCCCCATCCTCTCTCTTCTCAACAATTCATTTTTTTAAGTTCTCAGAGCATATTCTTCCTAATCGTTAAACCAAAACATACCTTATAGCCCATTTCAGCTCTTCAGTCATCATCCTCAGTTGAGCCTTTGAACATGTGGCCATTTAAAGATAATTTCCTTGCTTTACTGTTCAGAAAAATGTCCTTTCTCCCTACTTTCCTCTAGGCACTTATCACACTCAATTGCTTACAGCAATACAACTGAGCACTTTCACTTATACTAATAAAATCCCCAGTGGCTTTCTCAAGCATGCCCCAGGGAAGCAGAATTCACAGAATGTTAACACTAAGTAGCCACTTCCCCTTAAGGGTCTAGTTCTGAATCTGAAGCTTTGAAGCCAACTGTCTTTCACAATAAATTAATTTAAGGAACACTTACAGCAGTGGCTCTTCAAACCTGATAAATTGTCATGAAGCATGTCTTGGTCGTGAAGACTAATAGTCTTTGAAAAAAAATTTTTTCAGTTTATAAGGAATATGGTTTCTCTTCCTTCATAATATCAAATGTTTCAAACTGTCTCTTTCATTGTTGCTTTTTTTTTTTTAGCATATTCTCATTTAGAAACTTATTTAGTCCTAGATTGTACTGGCTGTTAATTTGGGTTCACTAATTTGTTCCACAAACTTTATTAGTCACATAACATAACAAGATACTGTTTTAAGTGTCCAGTTCAAATCAGCTGAAGAATTATAAAGATTAAATCCCCTAGTAGATGATTTCTGTAATAGGACTATGAATAACAAAAGTGAATAAACCAGGAGAAAAAGAACAAAATGCCCCTTTCCTCCCTCCTTAACCCTAGCTTAGGATGGTGAAAATGCTACTCAAGGAATATGTAGCCAAGACTATATTTAGATTGCTTGGGTCTGTTCTTAGTGGAGAGGGTCACAGTATTAGGAGAGACAGACTGCCACCACACAAATTCCAACTTCCCACCCCGACTCTAACTGTAGTGGGTCTGTTGCAGGAAAGAACATTCAAGAGGTCAGGGATCCCTTCTGTGACTGTACTCACAAAGTAAAAGCCAAGCTGAGTTTTCCAGACCCTTAGTTTGGACCTACATGAACCTCACCTCACCCCATTCCAACTAAGAGTATTGACACAAAAACCTTAGCTCTCATCTTAAATGGAATATGAGACAGTTTATTCTGGAGTGGTCCTGAGTGACTGTGAACACAGATTTATGTTACCTCAAATTCCATGTTCCAAAACTTTTATAGTTTTATAGAACAAAGAAAGCCACAAATCAGGGTGAGTTTAAAATGCATTTGTAGATATATTAGAGAGGTGGTTATAGCAAGATGGCGGAAGCTTTCCTATGGGGCCAAGGTGCTCTCTGAGGGCATTATTAGTATTTGCGTTAGTGGAAGATAATGGCCTACTAAGTTAATAGATTCTGAAAGATTTCCATCTGTTAGTTATATTGTGTTAGTTCAGTCCAACCAGGCAAGGAATGGCTGTTTTGGAGGGCTAAAACTAGCCCAAGGTAAGGCAATTAGCCTCTGCTCCTGCAACACTGCAAACTCTCTAAAGAACTGCATGTTTATCAGTAAATCAGTTTCGGCAGACACTGCATCTCTTCAGAAATTCTCATTCACAGAAAGCCCTATTAGTCAGGACTAACATTCTGTGCACCTGGGAGCCATATGTTATTCATTTTAGGTAAATAAGTACTTACTTATTTAAGTGTTTAAGTTATTTAAGCTTTGCCTATTCCTAGCATTGGGTATAGATGAGACTGAGTAGTAGGCCGGACAGCAGTCTTCTGGACAGAGGAATTGTTTGAAAAAGCCAGTAAGAATGAAACTCCTGCATCATGTCAAAACTACTGGTCATCATGATCGCAATCTCAGTATCTAACATAACATTTATACACGATGTATGATTACTTACCTAGAACTAAGTAAGGTAACAGATGAACAAAAGATGCATTTAGAATAACTAAAATCTATACTTTTTCTCCATGTATTTATTTGTACTCTATGAACTAGCTTACATTCAAAAAGTTAGAAATGGGACTTTGGAAGGAGTCACTGATATTGTCCCAGTTTTGATTTTCAAAATGCAAATATTGTTTAATTGTTTAATCATGAATAATTGCATTATGAGACATCTTACATGCTATTAAATAAAGAACATCGGTACTTAAGATATAAAACATTATGAATGTTGTTATTATTCTAGATGGGTGTCTTTTTTAAAATTTGGATAACTCAAAGAGTTAACCCAAATCTTGGGGTATCTCCAAGTAGAGTAAGTGTGCCTAAAGTCTAATTAAAAATTGTATTTTTTGTTTTATCCAGTTACACGGAATAATGATAATACACACATACATGCATGTTTGTAAAGATAATGAAAAAAAAACAAATCTTTTAAACATTAGTTTTGAATAAGGTAGAAGTTTAGGGTAAGCAAACAATCATAACAAAAAAAACATGATCAAATGAAAGGACATAATAAATATAATTTAAACATTTAGAAATATATCAGGTATAATATTAGATATCATATGCAATTTTAAAAATCTAGTTGCAAAAAATATTTAAGAAACATAAACAGTGAGAGAAATGTCTAGTTCTTCTGGTTCTTGGGGGCATTGTAGATGACTATCACTGAGCATTTTTGAATTCTGCACAAATGTGCTCACAGAGAAACCAGAAAGAGATGATTCCAGAAAGAGATGATTCCAGAGAGAGATGATCCCAGAAAGAGATGATTCCTTTTAGGAATGAGCTAGAAGTGCCTGGATGCAGTTCTGATCTTTTAATGTAATGCTTTTCTTAAATTTATTTTTGTTATGTGCTAAAATTATTTTTGGAATGCACAATTAAAATGAACTTGCAGATCAAATTTAAACATTGTGATTGTGTATTATGGTAAGTCCATACTATTTTATAAGTTAGAGTACTCTAGACATCTTAAAACCAATTATACTGATATTTAGGGAATACGAAATGTTACATAAATCTTAACATTCTGCACATATATTTTGGTAAAGATTTTCTTTCGAATCATATTCCAAATATACATTCATATAATTTTTCATCTTGTTATATAATGGTTTTTTTTTTAGATAGGGTTTTACTGTATAGTGTTGGTTATCCTGGACTCACTTTGTAGACCAGGCTAGCCTCAAACTCATAGAGATCCACCTGCCTCTGCCTCCCAAGTGCTGGGATTAAAGGCATGTGCCACCACAACAGGCTCAAAATGTTCTTAATATAAAACTATTAATTGTAGGGTTTTTAATTAATACTAGAATGCATAAAAATTGACAGATACATCTACTGAAGATTGCTATGATGTTTTCTTTTCACAATGAAAATTACAGAAAATATAATACCAAGAATAGTAATGTTTAAAAATCATGGCTTATTAAAATATATCTTATGCAAGATTATAACTAATAAACTGTCTATGTGCATATGTTTATGTATTCTTTATAACACAGTACAAAATTGGCTTATATGTTCATGTAAACTAAAGTTATTAACTAGGCCCAGGTTCATCTTGACATAATAAAACTAAAGTTTTAAGAAGCAAAATAATAATAAAATACAAAGTATATTTTGTCAATGTGACTATATAGATAAAACAAATAGAAATGGATAAACGCCCTCATTTTTCTTTGAGAAAATTAACAAATGATGCTATTCTATCCCAGAACCCTACTTGTGAATATATCTTAAGATAAGTATCCACTGTATATCCCTACACCAGGAACACCACGAAAGGGAATATTATCAGATAGGAAGTCACAGTAGACCTATCTGAAGCTTTTATCAGGAAAACTATTTGACTATACTTGGAGCACAATGATGAGAAATTGCTATATTGTTTCAAATTCTTGTTATTTGATAAAAGCTTGTGATATATGCATATAAATTGAAGTACAACCAACACAGAGAAAATTAAATTCAGATAGACAACAAAAGCTGCCTTTTAAAGTCTTGTATGAGCTGGTGTGTTGTGGTACACGCCTTTAATACCAGCACTCACGAAGCAGAGGCAGGTGGATCTCTGTTAGTTCGAGCCCAGCCTGGTCTACAAAACCAATCCAGGACACCCAGGACAATTTCACAGAGAAACCCTGTCTCAAAAAGAAAAGAAAAGCAAGGAAAAGAAGGAAGGAGGAGGGGGAGGAAGGAAGGAAAGAAGAAAGAAAGAAAGAAAGAAAGAAAGAAAGAAAGAAAGAAAGAAAGTCAGTCTTGTGTGTCCAACTGCAAACTTCGAAGTTGCTCTTGTAAGTATGTTTGAGGAACTAAAGGAAACCTTACTTAAGGATGTAAAGGAAGAGGTGATAACAACCTCTCATCAAATAGACAGTATCAGAAAGAAAAAAATGAGGAGGCAAAGGTTTTGGGGGGGGGGGGTAAGGAGAAGATGAAGTCATAGCGCCACCCCTGGTCACATAAAAATACTGTGACTGAAAGAATAATAAGTAATAAAACTTTTCTCTGGAGAAGTTCGATACTAGCAGAGTACAGGCATAAAAAGGACCAATGAATGTATAAGTAGATGGATGTAAAGTGTTATATGAACAAAGAAGAGAGAAAAGGAGAAGAATTTATTGGTAACAGCTCATGAATTTGAGAGGGATGGGCATGTGGGAGGTGTAAAGATAGGAAGAAGGATGGCTATAAATGTAAGTACATTACTTGGGGATAAAATACTGAAAAAAAGAGGACAACTTTTTAAAATATATTTTATTAATTTATTCATATTACATCTCAATTGTTATCCCATCCTCTATATCCTCCCGTTCCTCCCTCCCTCCCATTTTCCCCTTACTCGAGGACAACTTTTTAACATAAATTTGAGTAGATCTTCAGGGAAATATAGCACAAAATTAACTATGTCCGTGTAAACATATGGGAAATGAAACAATAGTCAAAATTTCCAAATGATGACATCCAAAGGATTCTATGAATTCCATCATACTCCTCCTGGGATAAAGAAGAAGTCCACAGTGAAAACATTGAAAAACAAGGAGAAATTCTTCAAAATGGGAAGTAAAGTATGATTCAGCGTGCAAAGAACTAAAACAAAACAACAACAACAACAACAAAATCCACAACATTTTCTCCCCCAAATTAGAAAAGCAAAACACTGCCCAGATCTTTTTAGGAGCTGCTATAATCTTGGTACCCAAAAAAGATACTACTGTTGTCCAATGCCTTTCAAAATTTATGGCTGATATTCCTAATGCCCCATGGAATTGTTTGAGGTTTCAGGGAAATCTTTTAGGTACATTAGAATAAAACTTGGTTTAAAAAAAGAAAAGAAAAAAGTGGGTCAGTTGTTTTTTATCAAAACTTAAAACACTGATGCCTGAAAGTAAATCATCAACAAAGAAGTAAGTACAAAGAAAACTCAAGAAAAAGCACTCACAAGTTACTGCTATGAGCACTTACTTGTATCTGGAAATATAAAAAGAATTCCTTCAACTCAGAAGTAAAAGGACAATCAATTAAAAATGGGAGATAATATCTCAATAGGTAATTCTGCTAACAATGTATGAAAATGGCTCATAAATACATAAAAACAAGCTAAACATCATCAGCTTTCAGAAAAATTCAAGTCCAAAGCACCCCTGGATACCACTTCATACCCACAGGGTTGGCTGTGATCAAAGAGATGAGTGTTGACAGGCATGAGGATGAGTGCCATCGGACCTCTCAACATGCTCTTGTTGGGAACTCAGTATGAAAAAACATCCTTTGACAAAATAATGGAATTTCCTCAAATTCTTAAATATAGAATCATCATACAAACCAGTAATTTCTCTTCAAGGCATCCCTAAGATAAATGCAAACATATCTGAACACAAAAACTTATGCTCAACATTTTACTGCCACATTATTCATAACCGAAAAGCAAAAGTAGCCCAAATGTCTATTACTGGATGATATCTAGAGTATGAAATATTTATCAAAAGAAATAAATCTTTCATATTACTACAAGATATCTCCTAGAATCTTGAAAGTACCATGTAAAAGAAAAAGAGACAGTTACAAGACTATATAGTGTGCAACTCTATACTTAAGACTTCAACAATATGCAATTCCATTACTAAAGAATGCAAATTAGTGATTACTATCATTGGTTTGTTGGGTGGCATGTAGTGATATGGAAATGTCTGGTACAAAGTTGAAAAGAGTGAATGAAAATGATCAGTTAATAATTACACAGTTCTGTGAATAAACTAAATGCCATGGTTGAACCTTTAGCAGTGGGTAAGTCATATTGTAATAAAAGCTCTTGTATGTGTTTTTATTTAACTGGCAGACACAGAAAGATATAAAAAAAAAACCCTCTCTTATAACCCAGACTCATTTTTCAGTATGAGTTTTGATACCTACACACAAAAAAATAAAATAAAATAAAGTAGAATAAAATGTATTTTAAAAAGCACACAAAGCACTAACTGCCTGGGATCTCCACTTAGTGGTACAACATATTCAGAGACTTGAAAAGAATAAGAAAACAGAGAATGTTGATAGTTTCGCTGGGTATAGTATTCTGGCCTAGCATCTGTGGTCTCTTACTGTTTGCAGGACTTCTGTCCAGGCCCTTCTGGCCTTTATGGTCTCTGCTGAGAAATTGGGTGAAATTCTGATAAGTTTGCCATTATATGTTACTTGGCTCTTTTCTCTTGCCACTTATTTTTTTCTTTGTTATGTATATTTTGTGTTTTGATTATTATGTGTTGGGAAGATTTTCTTTTCTGGTCTATTCTATTTGGTGTTCTGTAGGCCTCTTCTATGTCTATATGCATCTCCTTCTTCAAATTGGGGAGATTTTCTTCTATGATTTTATTGAAGATGTTTTCTGGGCCTTGGAGTGGGATGTCTTCTCTTTCCTCAATACCTATTATCCTCAGGTTTCATCTTTTCATGGTGTACTTGATTTTTTGGATGTTTTGTGTCAGAAATTTTTCAGATTTAGCATTTTCTTTGATGGTTGCTTCAAGTTCTACGATTGTATCTTCTAGTCCCGAGATTCATTCCTCCATCTCTTGGATTCTGTTTGAGAATCTCACCTCTGTGTTGTTTGCTTTCTTCTCTAAGGTCTCTCATTCCCGTCTTTTTTCTGACTGTGCTTTTACCATTGTTTCCATTTTTATCTTCAGGTCTTGAACGGTTTTATTGGTTTTGTTCATCTGATTGTTTGTATTTTCCTGAATTTCTTCCAGTGCCTCTCTTTAGGCCTGTTTTATGTCTTCAACCTATTTAGATGCATCCTTCTGCATTTGTTTATGGATTTTACTCGTTTCTTCCATTATTGTCTTCATTACTATGGATTTGAGGTCATTTTCTTGTATTTTGATTGTGTTTGAGTTCTCAGGGTTCTTTTCTTTGGGATAGCTGGGATCTGGAGATGCCGAATTGTTTTGGTTTTTGTTGTTTGCATTCTTACGCTGGCCTTTACTCATCTTGTGTCTGATGTTGGGAGGTAGCTTTTAAAAAAAGAAATAAAGAAAGCAGGGAATAGACAAATGTCACGCAGCTATCCAGCTTCCCTAAACAGATCACTTATGTGAGGGCAAAATTCTTCATGGGGGCTAATACATGTTTCATCTGAAAGGCACTCATTTCAATGTTTAAACACAAATTTTACAACAGTAAGAGCACAGTAAAGTAAGGAGACATAACACCCTGGATTATGAACTCCTATAACCTAGTCCCATCATTAAAAACATAAACCTCCAGAATTTAGCTGCCAGATTTGAATGTCAGATAAAGCATTTATCAGCTGTGTGCGCTTTAGTAAATTATTAACTTCTCCCGGTATTGGCTTATTTAAAGTTTGTGATGTCATACTCGCATCACCCCTGTCGTAGCGCCCAGTGTTTTCTTATACACCACCCATGTAATTCTTCCTTCCTCCATGACATGAAAGCACATGATCTCTGATAATTCCACTTTTATAAAGCAATTACCATGTATAATTCTCTTAAAAGGGACAAAATAACACCTGGGAGGGACTGAGATTAGTTAATTGATGCATACTGTGTACTGGCAAACAGTCTTACCCATGATGTAATGTCAGTGAGTAGTCTTTTCTTCTATTATAAACAGCTGTTGATTTGATAATATGGGTCATTTCAAAGCTAGAATAGCAGGATAAAAGACAGGAGGATGTGGATAGGTTTATTTATTTTATTTTACTTTTTTGGATAGTTATATTATTTTTAAAAAGTAAAAGATCTGCTCACTTTTCCATTTTTTTAATTTCTGAAATTATAATTTAATTATATTTTTCCTTCCCTTTGTCCCTCCAAACCTTCTTTTGTATCCATTCCTGCTTTCCTTCAAATTTGTTTCCTTTGCTTTCATTATCATTGCATGCACATATCTATATTTATGTACATATATATTCCTAAATACCTTCTCAGTCTTATAATGTTACATGCATGTATTTTTTGTCTTTTTATTAATTTTTTACATATACATTTATATTATTACACATATATACAATAAACTACCTACAGAAAGAAGAAGTATGAAACAATCAGGAATTATATATATATATGTTACAGTCGTAGTTTTTGGCTATTTGTATTTGGCAGCTTTGAAGAAAACATGTTTTTATGGCTGATGATTTGGCAGTGGACAACCAATTGTTGTACTCTTCTCTGGAGGAGACCATCAGTCCCAGCTTTCCTTGATTGCCTGTAGTTCTTTGTGTAGGGTTTAGGCCTCATGTGCTTTTCCCTATTGAGTCTGGCATGTTAACTGGTAACATCCTGGTTCAGCTCATGCTTAGGCAGGCATGTTGGTGAGACTTATGGGAGTAGCTTCTGACATTACTAGGAGACACCATTTCATAGCTATCTTCCTGATCCTCTTGCTCTTACTATCTTTCTGCCCCTCTTCCTCAATGCTTCCTGAGCCTTAGCACACATTGGGACAGGGCTCCACAATTCTCATTTGATTGATTGTTTTTCTGTAGTAGTCTCTGCCTGTTGCAAAGAGAAGTTTTCTTGTTGAGGGATGAGGACACTATTTGTCTGTGGGTGTAAGGAAATATGTTTATAGACTGATTAGGGATTATGCTGGTAATTGGTGGATGGAAAAATAAATAGAATTTTAAAGTAAAAGAAATACTTAGAAAGTTCTTCTAAATATGATCTTTTCACTCATGCCTCAGCTGTCCCAAAATAATAACCACAGTCATCTACTAAGCAATTGTTCTGTGTCCTATCTTGTATCTGATGGTCTCACAATGTCACATACATTATGCACTCAAGCAACTACTTCCTCTATCTGCAAAGTAAAGCACACACTAAAGACCTGACACACCCTTCAATCATCACAGCTACCTTCTTCCCCATTATGTCTCTCTGTGTCAGAGATGGAAGGTGGCTCCAAAGGCTCCCTCCTTAGTCCTTTGTCTTCAGCCTGATGTTCTTCTGCTTGTGTTACTCCCTGGGCTTGAACAGTTCTTCCCCTCATCTCCATCTGCTGCTATTACTCTGCTTATGCCTATTCTAATCCTCCACCCACTGTTTTCCTTTGTAATCCCATCACCAAAATGTAACGTTGCAAGCCTGGGTTCTACTTCATATATTTAACACTGTTTTCGAGTACTCACTATGTGCTTATTGGGTTAAACTTTGTACAGCTAACACTGTTTTGGAGTACATAGCATGTACTAATCAGGCTCTACCTTGTTCTCTTCTGAGATGTATTTATTAACATTAGGGACCCAATCTTCTGCTACCATCCTAGCCCTGGCATCAGAGTACCAGGTCTGCTGAAAGCTTCTTGAAATGGACTTACAAGCTTACTCTAAAGACATTCGTATAGCACGCCTGTGAGCGGGAATCCCTGGCTTATATTTCAGTGGCTTACAGAATGTGCTGGATGAGAGGGCTCTAGAGAAATTTTTAAGCTCCATTTCATCTCAGGCAGTGCCTGAAATAGCACTTCAGCCTGCAGTCACGTGTGGTCTGCCATCAGAACATATGAAATATCACGGAATAAGATAGTGTGCCTTCTGTTGAATGTAGAATTGGGATTTAAAGAGGGACACCTTGGAATAAAGAATTTATAAATCAAGGGGAAGAGAAAAAGCAGAAGACTTTCATGTTCTCAAGTATTTCTGGGAAACGTGGTAAATTAGATAGCACAGAGGAGCTGGATGGGTCTTGGATCATGTGCTTTAACCTGTCTGTGCCAGTGTTCATACTAAAGCTTCAGGACATTGTGATAAAAGCATGCAATTATGAATCATTTCACTTTTACTAATTTTTACAGCATCATTCCTCTACAGTCAGGATCATATGAGGACAGACCTGGATTAAGTGCTCAGTCAAGAAAAAAAAAACCCTAAAGCTCAAAGCCTGGAGTCTGGTCCTATTGTCATTAGCTTTCCACACATGCCGGTCTTCCTGCCAGACTTTTAGAAGGCTACAGGTCAACCCTGCAGCTGGACACATTAAAAGGCAGGAAGTCAAGATCTTGCCATGCATTGGAATTTAACAAAGGCTTCTTCAGTTGCACATGACAACTCCATTGCCCTTTACCAATAACTGCCTTTCTAAAATGTAGCCAAACAATAACATTTCTTTTTTTTTTCTTTTTTATTATTAATTTATTCAAATTACATCTCAGTTGTTAGCCCATCCCTTGTATTCTCCCATTCCTCCCTCCCTCCCGCTTCCCCCCCATTCCCCTCCCCTATGTCTGTGACTGAGGAAGACCTCCTCCCCCTGTATATGCTCATAGGGTATCGAGTCTCTTCTTGAGTACCTATTATGCTTCCTCTGAGTGCCACCAGGTGTCTCCATCCAAGGGACATGGTCAAATATGGGGCATCAGAGTTTGTGTGAAAGTCAGATCTCCCTCTCCACTTAACAGTGGAGAATGGTCTGTCCATCAGCTAGTCTGGGTAGGGGTTCGAAGTTTACTGCCTATATTTTCCTTGACTGGTATCATAGTTTGAGGAGGACCCCAGGGCCCAGACCCGCCTGTAGTTTTCCAGGACCCTCTGGATCCTTCGATTTCCTCATTCTCCCAGGCTTCTCACGCCTAAAGTCTCAATAGGATGTCCTCCCCTCTGACCCACTTTCCTGATAGGTAAAGTTTTCCATGGGGACGTACCCCTTGGGCTAGTGCCTCGATATAAGTGAGTATATACCATTTAACTCTTTTTGCTTCTGGGTGAACTCACTCATTAACAAAACTACATGAAAATATGAATATCCACACTTTGCCTTTCTCATCTTTGTGAGCCATCCCTATTAATTTACTAGTGTAGCTAGAAATAAATTCACAGCCATGTTCTCTCCCATTTTTTTTTCTTCACAACTTCCTCTCTTTGCATCGTTTAAGGACTCTTCCATCCTGGAAGAGACGGTGGTCATTGCATACCCTGGGAAAGGGTCTTGTGTGCCAGCAGCATTCCTGGAGAGACAGTTATACTCCTGTTTCTAGAACCCATGCTGCTCACACCTTCCTGCCCCTATGTTCCAGGGGTGTGTGGAAAGTGTGAAAACCATATTTTGAACAAGGAGTAAAACATCAACAACAAAGTCGCCCACACAGCCTATTTTGAGAATCTGTTCTTATTTGAAATGTCTTCATCTTTCTCTGAAACTGAGGATAAAGATGATCAAGGTTAGTTCTGTCATACAAGTCTTTAAAAAGAACTCTGATGTTAATTAAAAGTTCCCTTGATACTGCCAGGAACCCCACTCTTGAAGTACAGGTCTTATTGACTGAGCTGGAATAGAAAAAGAAGTGCACCCTGCCTCGTTGGTCCATGTGCTGGGTTGCTTTGCACTAACTATTCATTATTCTTCGTTTCTGGCAATAGCTATGTTCCACCTCCTCAGTCTCATATCTACACCCCTCTTCACAGCTCAGCGAATGCTGCTTGTGGTCAGCTGCCAGGCAGCACACTAAATGGCCACGCTGATTCTCCCAGAATTTTCTTTTTTCTTTTTCTTTTTTTATATTTACATTTATATTATTACACATATATACAATAAACTACCTATAGCAAGAAGAACCATGAAACAATCAGAAATTATATAAATGTTACATTCATAGTGTTTTGTCTATTTGTATTTAGCAACCTTGAAAAGAACATCTTTCCTATCTCGGTGTGACTAAAATTCTGAATGTGGACCAGTATCTTTCCTGTCTCATCTTTATACACATAAAGTATCTCTCTAGACCTAAAAACATCTTAACTCCAAAACAACCATGCTTAGTTAAATGAGTTACACAAAGGGTACTCTATTTGGAGTTTCATCTTTGAAAGTAAGCACTGCTGTCTCCTTGGATCACAATTTTCAAGATGAAGCTCGTAACTCCTGCCTACATGAAATGAGGCTTGAAAATATAACTTGTGTATTGACTTATATATCCAATGTTTTCCCCAAAGCCTCAGGTAGTCAGGCTTGGTTGCTCACTGATAGGTTTTTAGAAACTCATTGGTTCTTGAAGGCTTTGACCTAATCAATGGACTAATCTTTTGATGGATTCATAACATAATGGATTAATATCATTGAGTTAGGTCCTAGGTAAAGGAAATAGTTTACTGGCAGTGTTCCCTGGAAAGACACACTTTACCCCAACCCTTTTTTGCCCCCTGCTTCCAGACAGCCATAAAGTGACCCCATCCACACTCCTCATGATGTGATGCCCAACCACAGGTCCAGAGCAACAGGACCAAGTGACCATGGACTTAGCCCTCAGAAACTGTGAAATAAGATTAATCTTTCTCTATTTTAAGTGTTCCTCCAAGGTATTTATCACAGCAGCAGCTAAAACAACAAAATATAACTAACACAGTCTCTAAAATAAAAGCCTGATGGGTGTTTTGTTGTTTGGGTTTATTTTAATCAAATAATGTACTTACATTTGCATTTCTCAATGGATTTTTAATTTTAATTTATCATAATTTATTCAGATTACTTCCCAATTGTTATCCTCTCCTTGCAACTTCCTGTTCCTACCCTCCCTCCTTCTTCTGCCTTATTACCTCTAACAGAAGGGGACCTCTTTCCCCACCATATGAGCACAGCCTATCAGGTCTCATCCAGATAGCCTGGATCCCCTTCCTCTGTGTGCCACTGGGCCTCCTTACCAAGGAGTAATTATCAAATAGGGGTGACCAGATTTCATGTCAGAGGCAGTCCCCACTTTCCCCAAAGCTGTGGAGAATGAGCTGTCCATTGGTTATATCTAAACAGGGAGTCTAGTTTTACTGCATGCATTGTCCTTGGTTAGCATAACAGTTTGTACAGGTCCTCTCCTGGGTCCAGATCCTTGATGGTCTCCTTGTGGGGCTCCTGAACCCTCTGGGTCCTTCTATCCCCCCATTCCAAAAGAATTCTTTTAATTCATGTAGAGACAACAGGAGGTTTAGATGAAAGGACTAAATTTGAAAACAATGAAATGAATTTATATCATGTGTACAAGTCACATACATTATACACAAAATGCAGGTTACATATAATATATATGCAGCATATGCACCCAGAACCCTATCACATTACAGATGATAAAACGTGTGCTGGAGTGTTAGAATTGTGTTTCACAGAGGCATTGTTGAAATTCCTAACTGTGGCCCCATGTTCCCATTACTTTGCTCCACACAATACTGGTAATGTTAGTGTGGCACACACAGTAGACTGCAATAGCAACCTATGAAAACATGTTGTCACTAGAAGATCAGTTCTGTACTCCTTTTTCTAGTCTCTAGGCTTGTCTACTTAAGAAAAAAATCACTGTCATCTATCGTGACACTTAAACTTTAATTTCAGAGAATTCTTAGGGTTTGTTTTTGTTTTGTTTTGTTTTGTTTTGTTTGCATTTGCTCAGAGTTTAAACACAGAATTTTTATCAACATTTTTATAGCTTAAATGCACCATCTCTTACTTGTTAATGAGAAAATTCCTGCTGATCTTAATGATGAACACTCAGTCTTACAGTGTCCTTTACAATAGGTCTCTCATCAATCTCACCTCTGTTTTCCCATTTCCACTGTGCTGAAGACAAACATATTACTTTGTACCTTGTTTTCAAGCACAGAAAATAATATATCCCATAGTCCTTTACAGTAAATATGGTTCCTTATAGCAATATGCTTCCATTTCTCCATGTGATTGATTCCTTGCCATTCATAGCACACATTAAATCTGAATTTTTTCTACAATCACTTAATCTAAAGCAAACTTCTAGTCACTCTGCCATGTCTACATGATGCATTGCCTGCTGGCATGGTACTTATTGTAGATGGTTACTGGTTTTATCCCTTACCACTCAGAGCAGACTCTATTACAATAAGAATCTGTCTGTCTCAGCTTTTAGTGTTCTGTGGAACCTGGAATGGTAGTGATGTTTAATCAGCACTCAAATACTGCTGTATCAAATTAGTATTAAACTGATTGTCCTGAAATTGCCCCCTATCTGGGAATTCTTTCAAAACTTGCCATTAAGTAAAATGTGAACATATTTACAGAGACATGCATCCAAAAACATCCTTCTTGCTATACAGAACTCACTGAGAATTCCAATGCAGCATTGATAAGGATCCTCAGATCAATAAAGAGCTCAGGGAGAGTTTCATGCTTCATGATGTTTTATATGCAGGTTATTAAAACATCTTTATATCACAAGTTCATGTGTAAAAATTAGCTTATTTTCTGTGGTCTGGGTAGATCACTGACTACACATGCTTTCAGTCTCCCTTGGTCTCTACCCGATATACTCTGACAAGTCGTTATGATCCCAAGTTACGTAATGACCTTTAGTTACACTATTTATCACAGCACATCTAAGTGTATCACAACATTTACCCAATTCTAAATATTATTCCTGAGTCAACAATGCAGAGATCTACATCTGGTCAGAGTTACAAATCAAAGCTGATGACATTCTCATCCTTAAATATCTGTTCCCCACATCCCACAGGCCCAGGAAACACCACAGGAAAGAGAGCCAGAGGATGGAGAAGAATGGCAGAGCATGTTGTCATACAGATGCATTGTTATTGCAACTGCGGACACACAGCACTAATGGATACCAGCACAGAGATTGGGCATTCCAACTGTCCACCACCAATAAAGGAGGTGTCTGTGAAGATTGCCCCTTCCTGAGGAGGTAGTAACTCTCAATAGGTCCTGATGGGGATATGTCATTTTCTATAATGGTGTAGCCACTAAAACGGGGTTTAAAAGAAAATGGAGAAGGATAACAGAAGGTAATAGAGGTGACTATGACCACAATACATTGTGTATATATACATGAAACTGTAAGAAATGAAGAAGAAATAACAAATTCATCAATTGCTCTTGAAAGTCCCTTAAGTAATCCATGAAGTCTAGCCTATACAAATACAAGTTCTAAACAAATCAAATATAGTTTTTACTTCTTCCCTAAAATTGTTGGAACAGAGAACTATATCTCCCTCTTATTTTTTTTATTACAAGAACTTATTGCATCTTATTAAATTGCAAGAATTTAACACTCATTTAAATTTTAGACTCAAACTCACTCCCAATGAGATAGTCAACAATGAAAGCATAAACCAATTAAAATGAAATAACAGTGCATGATATGATTGATCTCTGGTCATTCATTGATGCACGCTATAGGCAGAATTGTGTATCCCCAAGGTTTATGCTGAAGCTATAACTACATACTAAGGTAGGACTTTTTCTCATTATTTTTTTATTTATTCACTTTACATCCTGATCACAGCCCTTCCCTTCTCTTCTCCTTGTCCCACCTTCTTTCCTCTTCCCCCCTCCCCTTCTCCACAGAAAATGGGAGCCCTCCAACCTACCCCAACATATCACGGCACATCAGGACTAATTTCATCCTCTTCCACTGAGGCCAGACAAGGCAGCCCAGCCAGAGGAAAGTGATCTAAAGGCAAACAACTATGTCTGTGTCAGAGACAGCCCTGCTCCAATTGCTAATGGACCCACATGAAGACCAAGCTACCCAATCCATACATGCTCTTTGGTTGGTGATTCCATCTCTGTGAGCCCGCACAGGCCTAGGTTAGTTGACACTGTTGGCCTTTTTATGGGGTTCTTGTCCCTTCCACTTCCCTCTACCCTTCTCTCAACTCTTCAACAAGATTTCCTGAGCTCTACCTAATGTTTAGCCATGGGTTTCAGCACCTGTTTTGATCTTCTGCTGGATGGAGTCTCTTAGAGAATTATGAAGAGGAAAAAAAGGGCAGTAAAGTATGTGATTGGGGCTCAACTGTGGAAAGATTAGTAACTTTATCAAAAGAGGAAGAGAGTCGGGGTGAGAGGGGGTTAGGTGAAAAGTGGCTATCTTGCAGATAGGATCAGAGCCTTTACAAAGCCACAATAGTGCTGTGGTTCTGACTTCAAACCTCCAAACATTAGGAAGACAAATTTCTCTTTATGCTATCCAATCGGTTTTGTTATAGCAGTCAGTACTGACTAACAAAAGGGGAAACACTTCCTCCTCCACCAGTTGGTCCTTCAGCTTTCTCACTCATCTTCTTCAACCTTCCAAACCTTACTCATGCTTGATTTACATTCCTTCCATGTGTTTTTGATGCATCTCTTTTGTAAGACATTTTGTAAGACATTGGATAGTAACCAATCATGATTAACACTGATGGAGAAGTTGGTCCTATTTGTTAGCCAGATACCAAGCAATCTTTGGAGGATGGATACATGAAAACGACTCAGAACCGACAGAAAAGAGCTGAGAGAACCTGGCTAGCAGACCTCTCCTGTAGGTAACTGAAGTGTATACCTAGGATGAGCTTGGTTTGGGTCGTATAAACGGCAGAAGAAGGTTGAGTATTACATTCTAGAGGGAGACTGACAATGGATATCAAGAGAATAAAGAGAGATGGCAATCAAGGGCAGCTTCCTCAGCTTTGACTAAGGCTATTTCCATTAGGAAGTCCAACAAAGGTGAGAACTGATTAGTGTTATTAATCTTCCAGTAGAAAGATAAACAGCTTGACTTACCACTCTTTACGTGCCTTTTGGAATAGTAGTCCCATGCCACTATGTGTGTATTTTCCTCCTGTCCCTTAGCTGCCGGAATAAAAGCTCATGGGACTCATAGGGTATCAAGTCTCTTTTTGGTAGCCTGCTCTCCTTCCTCTGAGTGCCACCAGGTCTCCCCCTCCAGGGGACATGGTCAAATATGAGGCACCAGAGTATAAAGGGGGAGGAATTCCCCCTCAGTCACAGTCATAGGGGAGGGGAGTAAGGGGAAAATAGGAGGGAGGGAAGAATGGGAGGATACAAGGGATGGGATAACCATTGAGATGTAACAAGAATAAATTAATAAAAAAGGTATTTTGAAAAAAAAAGCTCGTGGGACTTATTAAATATTATACAAATACCTGGGCCATTTGCTTAGATTCTTCTCTGACTAGCTCATAACTTAAGTTAACCCATAATACTAATCTTAACTCTGCCACATGACTGGTTTACCTGAGCTCAGGCACCATGCATCGGTCTTCCTCACATCTTGCCACTAAATCCTCCAATCTTGTTTCTATCCCAGAATCCTTTGTGCCTGACAGATGTCCCACATCTGTTTCCTTCATAGGCTATAGGTCATAGGTTTTTATAATTGACAAGTGTTGCATCCATACAATACACAAGAGATTCCTTCTGCAGCTCTTTCTCTATTCTTCCATGCAGAGGACACAAAGAGAAAATTGACTTCCAGAATGGAGAAATGGAGGGATTACATGTTCTTATTCACACCTAGAAAAAAAATGTTGGGAATACTTACATACAAATTTAAAGAACAGTATTTAATGTAAAATTGTTTTATTATCTTCTGGGGAAAAAAACAAGGCCACTTGATTTATGTTTTAGCAAAATGGGAAATTTTACTTTAAAGACATTGAATGGTAGCAGTTGAGATAACTTTCAACTGGCTTGAATGCTCTGCTTAGAAGTCTGGTCTGTCTGTCTGTTTTTCTTTCTTTCTTTCTTTAATTTCAATTTCTTCCATCTTAACTGTCAAATAGAAAGGATGTCCTGCCTAGTAATTAGTCTCAGTGAGGAGAAAGCTGTGAACGGAATCCAGAAACCACAGACCCTCAGGATTGATGCTGCTTGGTTTCAAATGCGAACAAGAGGCAGCAATATGCATTCTAAATGACGGAAACAGCCGGGCAGGCAGTCAATAGCTTTTTTTGACACGTATTGTGTGCAGAGCGCCATGCCTGGCTGCTGTCTGAGAAATAAAAGAAACAGAAGACAGCCCTTATCTTCCAGCTCAGAGGGCCACAGATCTATCAATACATCAAGACTCTTTGGGATGTCTGAGCCATGAGGACAGGAAAGAGCCGTTTTGCCAGCCTCCACGACAACTGTTCAGGACTGAAATTGTATCTATTACAAACAAATGCGATATTATGTTGCCATAAATTTCGAGAGAAAACAATTAATTTTAGAAAACTGAAGTTCTGATTTTTCCTAGGAAAGTCACAGTTTTCTCTATCCACTGGTATAGCTCTATCAGGAGAAAAATATAGTCCATTAAAAACAGTCCCTCGGTAGCGTTAAAACCCCCAGGTCGAGGCAGCGTGAGCTGTTCTTTATGTGATCACATGACTACAAAAAAGCGGCTTTGAGCCTGGTACTGGAAGAGCTGCCTCTACTAACAATAGCAATTGGCTGAATCGCAAACTTTGACCATCCCGGGCAAAGACGAGTTCTCTGTTTAATGAGAGAGAAAAAACAAGTAAGCCAGTTTAATAATTCCATAATGTCTTAAAGCTGAGCTCGCTAGAAATTTCAGCACCAACTAAAAATGTGGCTGTGTTGCTACAGAAATATTTTGAGGCTGACATGAGAATCGATATCCTACTAATCAGACCAGACTGTGAAGTAGGCGCATGGAACAAGCATGACTCACGGAGTGGAATTATAAACAACTCCATTTTTATTTCGCACTGTCTCTTCGAATTTATTCTCTTGGGTTAGTACTGCCATTGCCTCCAGTTGAACATTTGCGCAGCCCCATTACTTTTGCTGGACACTCTTAGGTAATAAAAAAGTCCTAGAGTTACTTTAAATCACAAAACATTTTATTTCAGTAATAAATCAAAAGTCCAGGCCTGAATTAAAGCTGAAGCTTTCCCCTTCCCACAGCAGAGGCCGGGAGTATAAGGGAACCTACAGTTTGTGCTTTGTGTTTCTGTGTTTCTAGCAGTGTCTTAAGTAGGACAACCAGGAAGAAAGCACAAGTGGTTCTTAAGACATGGTGTTTGAGGAATATTCTTGCCAGTTCTGCTGGTCCTCTCTGTATCTGCTGGATAGCAGGTGAGGTCTTTTTCTGGGTTGTTCTGATTTTACCCACATACACACTCTGCCATGCATACAAATACAGAGATTTCTCATCGCTAGGCACAAGGCAATCCCTCCAGGTTACTCTTCTGTTCGCAGGCACTCTTTGTGCTGTCTTCTTGACATAAGATTATCATAGCCCAGGTCTCTCTGAGTGTGAGGCTCACATCTGTACACCCCCACTAAAAAAGTGCGTCCATCGATTTACTCATTCTCCAAAGACATGTTGAGCTTCCATTAGGAACCAAGCACTTTAGAAAGACACATCTGCTGAAATATACATGAGCCGTCCAGCGTAAAGTGAAGCTTTCCCAAGGGTGGTGTGCATTTTAAAATGACTATTTTTAAGCCATACGAATAAGCCATGACATCCTAATTATGCTGTTATTGAATAAAGTACTCTCAAAAGTATGTATAGGAGGTTTTCTGGGGTCAGGATATATTTTGAAGAGTTAGGCCAAAGGGCCCTGAACCTCCATTGTACAAGAAGAGCATGTGATTTATTTATATTATGTGGTTATTTGAGAAAATTAGTGGTTTCAGTGACAGAGAATTAAATAGTTAAACCCATCCAAGCTATTTCCTGGGTGTTTTTATTTAATTAATACTTATATTTCTGTGCTATTATTAGTCTAAAACAATATACTATCATAATTAAATTAAAAGCAATATATTTGTGCTAGAGAAGTCCCCAGATATTATCGAAGTTTCTATGTACATCCCACTTCTGCACTTGTGTTTTGGAAGTTACTTCCATCTTCAGATGACTTCTGCTAGATAAGACAGCTCTGAGCACATCTACAGGGACCTCAGCAATGTCACCTCTGATTTCTTGAGCAGCTGTTTAGACCAACTGTCTTAAAACCTCAGCTTCCAAAATAAAGGCTGAATTATCAAATGGTGTGTGAAAATTTTTTGTGAGAGAAATGCAATCTGGTCATTCTTGAAAAGCTTGATTCAGGAAAGAAAAAAATGACAAGAGGCTAATCAAAGCTCTGCCCCTAATAATCTTCTAGGAAACCATATGCAAAGGTACTTGACATTTTAAAGATTTGTGAGAGGTTCACAATATTCCCTCTGAACACTTGGAGAGAACATCAGCTGACTTAGGTTCTGTGATGGGCTTGTAGCTGGGTGTTTGGGCACAAGTCAGGAAGCCCGTGTACCCAGAATGTACTGGTAGAGAGAAAAAAAAAAGAAGAGGAGGGAAGGGTAGACAGAAAAAGAAATGGAAGCTGGCAGATAATGGAGGGTGGGGGTTCATATGCTTTCCTGGCTGTCCATCTGAATCACCTGGGCACTTTTCAGCAGATGTCAGGAATACAACAAAAATGGACTCATCATTTTGGGAACCATACCCCAAACATCAACCAGTCTTTCTTCTCTTCATTCTTTCTTCCTTTTATCCTCATTCTCTGTCTCTCTCTGTCTGTCTCTCTGTCTCTGTCTCTGTCTGTCTGTCTCTGTGTGTGTGTGTGTCTGTCTGTCTGTCTGTGTGTGCGTGCACGCACGCGTGTGTGTAAAGATCATAAAACAGCTTGCAAGAATAGGTTTTTTTTTATTTCCTGGGCATCAAATCCATATGATCAAGCTGTGCAGCACGAACCTTTACCTACTGAACCATCATGCCAGCCCAGTATTAATGTTACTTTGAAGCCTACCATATTTCAGCTAATGCGAGAAGGGGTTAGAATTTCTTTAGTACTCTATAGAAAACTTGAGGTCTGACTTTAAAGATGGGAAGCTGCCGGGGGTTGGGCTGGTACGTTGTGCATTCAGATGCTAAATTCTGTGCCCCGAGATCTTGTTGGAGTCCTGACATTGGCATTGTCACATCCATTGATCAATGTTGTGTAAACTTTGCTCCTCAAATATCTCTGATTGGTTAATAAAATAAAATAAAATAAAATAAAAAACTAAACAGCCAATGACCAGACATAGCTGGACTTCTGATCCAGTGATCAGGTCTCAGGTAGGGACCATGAAGTAGAGAAGGAGAAGAAAAAGGGAACAAAGAAGAAGAGGTAGAGAAAGAATATGGCCATGAGGATTGACCTGATGAAAGAGAAGCTGCCCAGGCTGGACGAATGTGACAAGTAATTTGGGGCACAAGGCTGGAAAGCAACCAGACTAGCACAGAGGATTCGAATAGACCATATCTCACCTCTGGTGCCTTAAATCTTATTGAGTACATCTATAAGTCTCTGTGTCATAGATTTGGCAGTTAGAAGGGGTGATTGGAAAGGGCCCCCCAAATTATACCCTATAGTTTCAGGAAGCCACTAAAACAGGGCTAATAGGATAGGCTGATCTAACTTAGACTTTCCACCAGTCTTCCCAATCACAACGATGTTGAGAAAAGACTGTAGGAAGGAAGGAGTAAGAGCCAGATTTGGTAGATATTTGCAACTATGGACAGCAATGGCTTAACCTAGTGTAGAGTGTAAGACAGTGTGAAAGTTGTTCAATTCCAAACATACTTGAGGAAGAATTGACAAGATTTGATGATTTGATGATGCATCTAGATATGAAATGCAAGAGAAAAACAAAACAAGGAAGACAGAGATGATTGAGCCAAGCATAGTCTTTCCTCTGATAATTTCGAGAAGTACCTGCCATCTGTGAAGCTGTTCCACTTCCCCCCAGTTCTGACTGATCCCTTTTCTCCCACCTCCTTCCACCTTCCAAATCTGTTTCTTAAATATTGTCCTTATGAAAATTTATAAGATGATATAGTCTTTTTCCTTTAATAGCTTTACACCTTTTATTAAGACTAATATAGGGTCTGCAAGATCACTCAGTGTGTAAAAAGTCATTGACAGGAAAATTTGGTCCCTGGATCCCACAGCAGAAAAAAAGAATTAAGTCCTGTGAGCTGTCCTCTGGTCTCCACATATGTGCCATGACATGTGTACCCACACAAACGTGCACACACACTCACAAATAGATAAATGTAAAATAAATAATGAAAACAAGGTAATGCTGTATGTAGAACAAGTTAATGATTTTCCTATCTCCTCAATTCCCACATTCTTGGCTTAAAAATAGCCATACATGTAATTCTATGTTGATTATATAAAACCTATGTGATATTATATGTGCATATAAGTTTAATGTGTATATACATACAATGAAATGCACATCTAACTATTGGGGGTTTTTTTTTAGTTTTTATTTTTAATTTGTTCACTTTACATCCCAATTGTAGCACCCTCCATCCTCGCCCCCTGATCCTACCTTCCCTCCCTTATACCTTCTCTCTCCCTCTCCTAGTCCTCAGAAAGGGGAGCCCTCCTCCCCTAACACCTGACCTCAGCCTATCAAGTCTCATCTGGACTGTCTGTATGCTCTTCCTCTGTAGCCTGGCAAGGACGCCCTGCCAGAGGGAAGTGATCAATGTGGGTGGCGGGGGGCAGAGTCCATGTCAGAAGTAGTCCCTACTCTCCATATTATGGGACCCACAAGGAGACTGTGATGCCTATCTACTACATCTGAGCAGAGGGTCTAGGTCCACACCATTCATTCATGGTCCTTGGTTGCTGCATCAGTCTCTGCAGCACCGCCCTGCCTCCACCTAGATTTGTTGCCTTCATTGGTCTCCCTGCAGAGCTCCTGACCCCTCTAGGTCCTTCTATTCCCTAGCTCTTCCATAAGACTCCCTGTGCTCCACCCCAGACTTTGGCTGTGTGTCTCAGCATCTGCCTGGATCTCCTGCGTGGTGGAGTCTTTCAGAAGACATCTATGGTAGGCTCCCTTCCTGTTCCTTCTCTTCAGTTGCTTCCAGCGTCTATTCTATTTGTCCTTCAGAGTGGAAATTAAGCATTCTCTCTAAGGTCCTCCTTATTATTTACTTTATTTAGATCTGCATATGGTAGTGTGGTTATCCTCTGCTATTTGGCTAATATTCACTTATAAGTGAGTACATACCAGGTGTGTCTTTCTGGATCTGAGCTACCTCACTCAGGATGAACATTTTTCTAGTTCCATCCATTTGGCTGCAAATTTCAAGATTTTCTTATTTTTAATAGCTAAGCAGTGTCTCATTGTGTAAATGTATCACGGTTTTTTATCATTCTTCGGTTGAGGGACACCTAGGTTGTTTACATATTCTGGCTATTAGGAATATTATTTTATTTAGTAAACTGAGAAAGCTCTGAAGCAAGAGTTTTCGGCAGCGAATATAGTGGGGGAAACACAATTTACTTAACCATTTTATTCTTCAACATACATTTTTTTATTTTTATTTTTCTGTCTCTAGAAACAGAGCATAAAACATACAGTCTGATGCTTTTATAACATAAAATGCAGTCTCAGAAAGCTATGGTACAAAATCTCTTCTCACCTCCCTCCCATGAGCCCACTTGACTTGGCCTTATGCGATATTTGAACATTTTTTTTATTTTTTCTCTCTCAGAATGTACATTTGTAGGTCCTGAAGCACTTTTCTGAGTCCTACACTCTACCTGCTGTTAGAGTGCATCAAAGAAGTCCTTCATAAATGGCTATTTTCACACAGTTCTTCAATCTAACTCACTTTTTCATTACTGGCTAAAGCACTGTGTAAACATCTGAGACAAAGTCTGGGAAAATAATGAATTATTTCTAGAACCTCAGATCTGTCTGTGTCAGGAGTTTAATTTTGCTAGAAAATGCAGCCTGCCCACACAAAGCCACTAGAAAGTTATGATTGGAAAGGCCTTGGTTAGCCTCTTGTAATATTTCTGCCTCAAATCAAGCCCTCAAGGAAGACCAGATTTCATTTTTCTCAACTGTAAGTAGAATTGGTATTTGAAAAGTTAGCCTTCAACATGGTGAGTCTGAGGTTGATAAATAGCTGTACGAAAGAAACCACTCCAGTGTGTTTCTTATATATGTGCTTGGAGCACATGCTGACCTAAGAAGTTCCCATACCCACATATTCCCTCTCTGTGCTCCCACATGTATAGGAAGCACAGACACAGCTGTCTTTCCTATGCAAACGAAAGTCTGTTTCAACATATACTAAAGACATACACCTTATAGCAATCAGAAAGTGGAGTCATTGCCTGAATGGAGACACAATATTCAGAATGATACAGTATACCAGAGAAGGGTCATGGCAGTTCATCAGTAAAGATCTATGTGCTTAGGGATCCAGCAATCTAAATCCTGGCCACGTTTCAACCTTTATGTTGATACCAACTGGGAATCTTATATCAATAAAGCCTTTACTGTCCCCATCTATAATATACATGCCTAATACTTATAATTAGCATCTAAGTATTAACATAGAGTATGACATTTGTACATAATATGATATTCAAGAAATGTCTGTAACTGGTCAATTGAAATGGTCAACAGAACCTCATTTGCCCACTAACCTTTTGATTGGGTAGAAATATTTTGGACAAGGCTGGGAGATGACTCAGTGAGGAGTATGCTTACTGCCCAATCATGGGTACTTGAGTTTGGATCCCCAGCACCTTTGTAAAAATAAAACAGTTGGCTGTGCATCTCTGACTCCCATGCTGAGAAGACAGGAAGATATCTACAGCCTAGCTAGCCACCAGCCTTGCTGAGAAAACCAGAAGTTCTACATCCAGTGAGGGGTCTTAATTCAGGGTAAAAAAATAGAAAGGGATAAAAGACACCCAACAACCAGGACATACCTACTTGTATATACTAAACACATAAACACACAAGTATACATACATGGATGAATACATACATATGAGAAAGATAGAGACTATTATACTGCATTTTAAAAACATCTATTATGCAAAACTACTCAAGCCCTAAAAGTCCATGTTTTATTGTCATGAAACAAGAATATTGATCTAGGAAGTTGCAAAGGTCAGTATAGTAAGCTCAGAATAGAAAAAAAGAGATCAAAAGATTTTCCACAAGAGACACTTTAGGACTATATTGTCAATTCAAGATTCAAAAATAATTAGAATAAAATAAAAAGTATAGCCAGCCATAGTCGCCAGATGTATAATTTAGCACTCAGGAAGAATTACCACAGATTCAAAGCCAGCCTAGGCTACATAGTAAGACACTGTGAAAAGAGGAGAGAGAAAAAAGAAAGAAAAAAGCCATTAGCAAAAAACCCCAATCACACAGTGTGTAACTTCTGTGTTGTACACCAGTAAAGTGACATTTCACAGTTCTTCTGGAGATAATGGTATGTAACTGTGTGTCTGTGTTTGTTGTGGTTAAAAAAAAAAATGATTGGCACAAGTGTGTTGGTGATAAATACAATTGGGGGAAGAAAACCAGAATCAAACTCTCCCACACCTTCCCCTTCAAATGGAGACTTGTTTTCTCAGGTGATGTGTAGATACAGGGTGCTACACAACATCCTCTCGTTGGGTATTTGATTCAAACGTAGCATTTGAGTCATATATACTCAATACTTTGCATCCTAGAATTCCCCGGCTTTGTACAGCTAAGAGAGAAATAAATTGCTATAGTCTAAAGCCTTGTTTGCAAAGTTTCTCCAGAGTAAACAGTAAACTCGTGGGGTTATAGATTTGCAATGTGTCCCGTGGCCACTGTAGATTTCAAAATTCAATCCCCATTATTCGTGACAACAAGCTCAAAGTCCAACACAGACCTTGAGAAAGGAGAACCTGGTGACATAAAAAAAAGGGGGGGGGGGGCAGGGAGAGCTAGTAACTGCTGAGTTTCTGTTTTCATCGAAGGTTAGATTTCATGCCCTTTTAGTTCCTGATTCATTTCTTAGACTCCAGTGGCCTGTAGTTTCAGCTGCTTCAGCATTCCTCCCATCTGCCCTGAGAGTTGTGGGTCATTCATCTACTCCACAATCGTGGGGCACATCACATGGTCTGTCAAAGAGTGATACAACTTTAACTCAGCAGCGACAGAGCTGATGAAACATTCAGGTTGACACAACACTTGGGATGGATGAGACTAGCTACAGGAATTTTAAATGGAAAAACTGAATTTCCATTCCCCTCTTTTTATGTCTCTACATGAGTAATTTTCTACCTTTGAGAGATTCCCTGTGCTAAACTCCAGGAAACAATACTCTTGATGGTTCAATAACAAATTCTCTGTATACAACAGTATGGATTCTGTCTTAGTTAAGGCTTTAATTGATGGGGCAAAGCACCATGACCAAAGCAATTTGATGAGGAAAGGGTTTATTTGGCTTACACTTCCACAGTACAGTTCATCATCACATGAAAGACAATAAGGACAGGACCTCAGAACAGGGCAGGATCTTGTAGATAGAAGCTGATGCAGAGGCCATGGAAGAGTGTTGCTTACTGGCTTGCTCAGCCTGCTTTCTTATGGAGTCCAGGACACCAGCCGAGGGAGGGGTAGCTCCACTCTCAAAGGGCTTAGTCCTCTTACACCAATCACTAATTAACAAAATGCCCTACAGCTGGACTTTATGGAGGCATTTTCTTAACTGGAGCTCCCTTCTCTCAGATAATGGTGGCTTGTGTCAAGTTGGCATATAACTATCCAGCACAGGTTCCATTCTTGTAAGTATATATCTATAATGTTTAATAGAAGCACATAAGAAATACAGAGGCAGTGTAGAAGAGTGAAAAGAAGTGAACTTGCAGGGGAAAACCATGCAGAGATCAGGCATGACAACATTCTATCCAGACAGTTGCAGGAAAATTATGCTTCCTTTAAGCCTGTTTAGGGCACTTGACTTGGGGATATATGTAAAACATTTTGTTAAAATTGAGTGTTGCTCCTTTCTGTGTTATTATCAGATGAAAGGAGGTCACTACTTTAACCTAGTGCATGTTCCTGAAGACAACAACAAACAAATGTATCTATGGAGATCATCAGATCAGGGCGCGGGGGGACTGCACCGGTTGCTGCACCAACCAAGGGCAAAACGTTCAGATATAGCCAATGGACATCTCATTCACCATGACTTTGGGAAGAGTGCAAACTGCCCCTGACATGAACTCTGGTGCCCCAATTTGATCACTACCCCTTGGTGGGGAGGCCCTGTGGGCACACAAAGGAAAGGGAAGCAGGCTATTCTATCCTAATGAGACCTGATCAGCTGTGGTCCTATGGTGGGGGGAGGCGGTCTCCTTCTGTCAGAGGTCTAGGGGAAGGGAATAGGGTGGAAGAGGGAGGGAGGGTGCGAATGGGAAGATACAAGCAAAGAGATAGTTATTGGGATGTAATCTGAATAAATTATACTAATTTTTTTAAATGAAACAAATAAATTTAAAAACCCACACATTATACTTAGTCCAGCACTTAGTTATAAAAACGTGTAAATGTAATCCTTCACCATGAAGAGAGACTCAATATGTCCTTCAGTTTCCACTTATTGCTCATATACGTTATGGCTATTACTACTTTCATATCATGAGTTTTATTACATTCACACTTCTTAGAGCTTTTTTCTTCTCTTCTCATAAGTCTATTTTTTTACTTTCTTATTATCTTCTAGTTACTACCATAAAAATGTATATAAATAAAACCTAGCAGGTAGGCTATATGTATGATATGTCCCCAGAGCAAGCAAACCTACTTTTATCAGTGACACTTGGGGAAACGACATTCGAGGGTTTTCTCATTTTGTTTTATTTTCTTTGCAGGATTGAGCCTTCGTGTATGCTAGGCAAGTGTTCTACCATGATGGGTTGTTTCATTTAATCCATAAAAATAAAAGAATCTACATTTATTAAAATGCATTAGCAGAAATGTACTAGAATTAGCAAAGAAACAGATTCTAGGGGCATTCATTCAAACTCTAGGGTTGTAGAGATTTCCCTTCTTCTTACTTCTCCAGTCTATTTTCTTATTGCATTCGTTACCCTCAAATGGCTATATTCTACAGGAGACCATTTAAATTATACAGGAAGCCATTTAAATTATACATTTAAATGTACTTATACAATTAAAACCACGCAGACATTCTAAGTTCAAGAACACAAGAAAAGAAGCATTGATTCTAATTAGAGAGCCATCACATACCAGCTTTAGGTCTCTTAGTAGCAGATAGCAAAGGCTTCTTAATGTCTACTGTGTACATTTACGTATTTCACATAATTATTTTAATGCATATTGATCTACATATACTAAAATATAAAAGCTTCTTAAAATTGACTAATCTTTTTCCTAAAAGTAGTTTCTCTTTATAATACATCTGCATACTTGGCAATCATTACACTAATGTAATCAAGTCAGAAACTAACATCGTTCTGTCCTGCTTGCTATTATGGGAACATCAAGATCCACAGCTGCCTTCCATTAATGCTATCAGACTGAACTTCCATTCTCAGAATGGGACTCACTGATAGAGTCAAAGTGCACCATTTAATGAGTATGAGCGCCTTCCAAAGGATGTTCATAATGGTGACTACATTAAAACTTCAAGTATGCACAACCATGAGATATGTTTCCAAAGCATTGCTTTCATCAGCACCACAGGGTTGTATGGCAACAAGGCTGGGTGGGAGTTTGGCATTTAGCAGACTCCCTTATTGCCGGTTGCAAGACATGGCTCATAGGCTTGCCACATTAAAGCACACAAGTTAAATTCAAACATCAAATCAGTATCAAAGTCTGTTTCACATAAATATGTCTCAAATATTATTTAAGAAAAATCATTGGGTGGTTTCTGAAATTGAAATTTACTGGGAATTTTGTTTTTTAAAAAAGGTTTACTTACTTTCGTTTTATGTATAGGACTGTTTGCCTGCATGTATGTATGCACACCATGTGTGTGCAGGAGCCTGTCGAGGCCAGAAGAGGATAAAAGAGCCCATGGGATTAGAGTTAGAGAGGCCTATAAACTGCCATATGGGTGCTAAGAACCAAACCCAGGTCCTCTAGAAGAGAAGCCACCATCTTAACTGCTGAGCCACCCTGCTCCCTGGATATTTTGGGATTTTTTTTTTTTTTTTTTTTTTTTTTTTTTTTTTTTTTGCCACGTCTTGACAACCCTGCCTAGACTGGATACAATGACAACTTCATCAGTGGAGAAATGTAGGCTTTAAAGAAATAACCTCTAAGCAAAGCATCAAAACATTGCACTCAGAAAATAATAAGAGATAAAATGCCTCCCGTTGTTTTTGCTCTCTATTAAGCTGGGCTTTATGGAAACCAGTCACATTAAAAACCAACCAAGCATAATGACAGAGTTGGACACAATGTCTCTGTTAACTTCCAAACATAAAGAAAAGGCCTAAGAATTGAGTGGTTTGTTTGTTATCTGTCACTGCATAATAAATTACTCTAAAGCTTAATGCCTTACAACAAACATTCATTATCTCTGTTTCTGGGAATCAGAAATTCATGTATACCCTAATTGACTCCTTCGACTCAGGATGCCACAGGACCACAATGAAGGTGCTGCCTACATCTGTAGACATGTCTAAAAGCAAACACACAGTACACTGCCAGCTTACACATGTGACTGAAAATGTGACTCAGTGTCATGCAGATGGGCATTTCACCAGCTGGGAACTAGGAGCTACTCTTGGTCCCTTACCACATAAGCCTCTTCCTAGGACAGTGTACAAAGAAGCCAGCTCACTTATCAGTGCAAATCAGTTATAGTCTTTTATAGACATCTCAGAACTGATAAGCCATCAAATTTACCACGTTCTGGCTTTTTAAAAAAGCAAGATCAGCAGGTGCGGCCTATATTATAAAGTTGTAGAATCAGACTGTGCAAGTCAAGAACAAGTACCATGAAGTGATATGAATGCATTTCAGACGCTGCTTACAATACCTTTAACATGCTGGAAATAACACTGAGTAGCTCTTTTTAGGCATATTTTTCATACATTGACAAGGAAACCTTGTATCTGGACATTGAGCATTGATGGCTAGTATTAATGGCATCAGGCTTTATTAATTATGAGCATGTTCCCTATCAAGATAGATAGCTTATTTCTAAAAACTCCCAAGTATATCTGCTCCTTGTCCTGTTTTATATGAAGCATGCAGAGACTGTCTTTTCCTGTTTGAAAGTGAGAGTCACCACTGATATGTGCTGAGCTGTAGCTTTCTGTAGTCATCCAAACTCACCATGTGTGAGTCATTACCCATCCCCAGGGATGCCATTTATTCTGTTGTTTCCCATTTAAAATTTTTTTGCTCTAAATTAGTAATCATCTAAATTGAAATTAAGTTTAAATCAGTCTACTAGTGACTCTAAAATTTAAGCATGCAGGAAATTTTGTCTTAAGCTATAGATTAGTTTCCCAGTGTTGTCAGAATAAAATACCACAAACCAGAAGATACTTCTAGAGGCTAGGAGTTCTAAACTGGAGTGTTATAGAATAGGCAGGCCTCTCTGAAGGCTCTGGCAAAAATTGCTTCTGTGCTTCTTCCCAGTTTCCCATCAATCATGGTGTTTGTCTGCTTGTAGCTGCACCACTCAAACCTCCTGCTGCTTCTGCATCTTCACATAGAATTCATCTCTATGTCTCCTCTGTACTCAGAGGTTGCCACATTTTATAGATGCACCAGTCATTAGCTTATGGCCCAATCGAGTCTTAATCCTAAAATGAACTGGTTTTTAACGTGTTCACTTCTGCAATGAATCTGTTTCTACATTAAGATTATATGCCTAGAATTCAGAGATTAGAACTTGGCCATATTGTTTTGGGGGGGACACATTTTTAAACGCAAAACATGAGCATAAAAGTATTTGTAATAGCGTTAACAAAAAGGAGAAGCAAATAATAGAAAAATTACTTGTCATGTACTATTACATATATTATAGGCACAGAAAATGACTATTTACCAACCTATAAAAATACTTATATTGTGAAATATAAATTGTTGTACAAGATTGCATTTATACCATTCACGGGAATGGAAACACAGTTCTAGGAAAAAAGAATGGGATAACACTGAGTAAAATTTTATTGTAATCTAACACTATGAGTGAATTGTTTGACTTGCCAATTTTCAGTGTTTTTTAAATAAGTTATATTACATTTTGAAAGAAAAATCTATACCATATTATTAACAAATCTCTTCAGTAAATGAAATTAGCAAGGGCTTAAAATTTCTGCATTATATATTTTAGCATTACTGGATGCTTGAAAGCAGAAACACCATTTAAATAGAGCTACTACTAAGTGGAATTATTTGTTTCTTCCTTGCCTATTTCATCTTTTAAAATAGATTTTTAAATTGATTGCTTTTAAAAGAAAAGAGAGAGACTGCTGTGTTTTAAGAAGTTACAAAGTCTATGGTCAACATGCTTAGAGGACAGGAAATCCACAGTGCCAGGTGCATCTGCCCTTCTGTTCTGTGATATTTGTCTTGTGACAGTCATAATGAAACATTTTTTATGTTTTAATTAAAATATCATCACATCTCCTCCCCACATCCCTTTTTTCCCTCCAGCCCACCCCACGTCTCCTCCCTCCCATTCTTCCAATACCCTTCCTCTCAAACTACTAGACTCTTTGTATTACTGTTAAGCACGTGTGAGCACTGCCACACACACGTATATGAAGGACATGTAGAGTTGATTGTGTCTGTGTGTGTGTGTGTGTGTGTGTGTGTGTGTGTGTGTGTGTGTGTGTTTTCAGGGAGGCTTATCTATTGAATAGTCAACCAGTCAACCAGAGGGCTAATCCTCCCTCTCTCAGTAGTCATTACTTATCTGTAGTTCTTTGTCTAGGAGTAGGACCCTGTGAGATTTTTCCCACTCCATCTTAGCATGTCTGTTGATAGTGTCATTGTTCAAGTCTTTCTTAGGCATCTATTTCTGATATCTAGTCTCACAGAAGACTTTCTGGTATTCTGGCTCTTACAATTTTTCAGCCCCATTTATGTGGTGTTCCCTGAGCCATAGATGCACAAGCTGTGCTGCAGACATACCAACTAGGACTAAGCTCACCACAATCTTCCTACTGTGGTGTCCAGTTATGTTTCTCTGTAAGATTTTCATTTGCTATAGAGAGAAGCTTCTTGGATGAGGGTCAGTAGTTATGTATAATGAAAGAGTAGTGTATATATACACTGTGGAATACTATTCATCAATAAATAAAAATGAAAAGATGATGTTTGCATGTAAATGGATGGAACTAGAAAAGATGGTATAGAGTTAGGTGACCCAGATCCAAAAATACAGTTGTTGCATGTTCTATCGCATTTGCAGTTTCTAGCTCTAGCGCTTCAGCTGGGAGTATATAGCATGGACTGTCTACAGAAACCAAGAAAGAATAAAGCAGTAGTAGGGAGGGTATTAAGAGAGAAACGTCAGGGTACAGGTGATGTGTAAGGAAGTGGAATGGGAAAATGAAGAAAGGGGGCTCCAGCTGGGGAGGGAGAGGTCAACACAGTAGGAGAAGGATGGAGGTGTAAAAATAACACCAGACGGCCATGAAGAGACTTGATACCCTATGAGCATATACAGGGGGAGGTAATCCCCCTCAGGAACAGTCATAGGGGAGGGGAATAATGGGAAAATGGGAGGGAGGGAAGAATGAGAGGATACAAGGGATGGGATAAACATTGAGATGTAACAAGAATAAATTAATAAAAAAAATTTAAAAAAAAATAACACCAGAGGTGTTTGGTAAATCATTTTATATTAAAGTATTATAACACTTGAGCTGATAATGCTCATCAGAACTATAGACTAACCAAACCCACAGTATCTATCACTATATATATATATATATATATATATATATATATATATATATATTTTTTTTTTTTTTCCTAATGGTTGGCGAGTGTAATCCAAATGGCTTCCAAAACAATAGGCTATTGTTGGCCTTGGTGTCCCTGAGGTCGAATGGCAAAAATCTATTGATGAAGACACTATACACATAGGACACAAGACATAGATTACTCGGGCTGGATCTAACATGAAAGTTTCCTTCCTATGGTCTAGTTTCCATAATAGCAGAAAATGCTAAGCAAACCTCCAAGGAAGGGAAGCAATTGATAATTTAACCTACGTGTGATGCCTATTAACCACAACAATGACCAGAATGGCTAGATAGCTTTAAAGGTGCAATCATGGCATTCATGTGTTGGAGGTAACCAACAGCTGTCTAAATGGTGTAGGGCTCAGCCACAGGAGAGAGATCAGGGCTATTAAGGCCATGGAACTTAAAAGAAAACATAATACCATGTGTTTACTAAGTCAGCATATTTCCTTAACTTCATCCTAAATCTTACCCTTAACTCACTGATAAGTATGACACTTACCCCTCATCAGATCTACTGGGATTGGCTCCAAGCATGTCGATCATGTTTTCTCTTTCTCTCAATACACTCCTGCTAAGGCTAGTACATTGCCTGCCTTTGAATCTGAAGTAGAACCTTCAACTAATAATAGGGACTAAGGCTATTTATTGGACTGAATTAAAATGTTCTGTATAACACAAAATGCCTCTCTCCTAATTATAACTAGTACAATGAAGCAAACTAGGTAATAACCAATGTTTGACTTGTTTTCCCCAGGCGTATGACTGTGGGAGCCTTTCTTCTTAGCAGGCAGCTTTCTGGCCTCTAGGGTTATGAGACTGTGAACTGGACTTTTGCTTCAAGCTTCTGACCCTGAGACACCCTGTTATTCTCACTCCTCTCTTGACCCCAACTACAAGTTTCTACGTTATTGGCATATAAAAGTTCTTGGAATAAATAGCAAGCATTTCCCCCATCTACTAAACATAAAGCCTAATGAGATTTAAATAAACATGAGTGGGAAATTGCAGCTTAAAGTAAGCGAACTGCTCCCGGGACAACAATTTAAAAGTAACTGTTGTAGTACCACTTCTTTTTTCTCAGAAGGTTTGAGAGTCACAGGAGGAAAAACTTTGTGACACAAAGTTATCTCATAAGATGCTTTGGTCCTGGAACTGTAGAGGTGGCTCATCAGTTTAAAGCACTGGCTTTTTTTAAGGGGGCTTTAGTTCAGTTTCCAACATCCCCATGGTGGCTCAGACCATCTGTAACTCCGACTTCAAGAGATCCTATGCCCTCTTCTGGCTTTGATGGGCACTGCGTGCATATGGTGCACAGACATGCATACAGGCAAAACACTCACACACATAAAATAAAGATAAGCAAAAGATTCTATAATCTACTCAAAAGAAACTGGAAAGCTACAGATAGGTTTTGTTCTCTTGCAGATACTTAAAACTCTGGAAAAGGATGGGATGTTGTTACCTCCTGAATTTAATGGCAGACTGGAAGGTTTTTTTACCTTTATATTAGAAAGTAATCTATAGTGTAGAGTGTAGGGTGGACTCCCTTCTCATGCTGACAGTTTTTTTTTTCATCATCTTGCTTTAAGTAGAGTGGAAACAGGAAGCAGGATAGAGAGCCAGAGCCCAGAGCAGAGCTTAAACGACAATTTTAAAACCCCTAACATGCTATAATATCTTTCTATATTAATACCCCTCAAGTTTGCAACCAAGGAAATAATTATAACCACCATTGCCTCAATAGAGTTCTCCCAAAAGAAGTTTCTGAAAAGAGCATTCCAAGGAAAATAGTTTAATTGTAATAAATATAAAATATATAGGGACTCTAGAGACAATATTTTTAAAATATATAAGGCACCAGCCAAGGACAATACAGGCGGTAAACTTTAAACCCCTACCCAGATCGAGCCAATGGACATTCTCCACAGTTGAGTGAAGAGTGCGATATAACTTTCTCACATGCTCTGGTGCCTCACATTTGACCATGTCCCCTGGAGGGGGAGACCTGGTGGCACTCAGCGGAAGGACAGCAGGTTACCAAGAAGAGACTTGATACCCTATGAGCATATACAGGGGGAGGTAATCCTCCTCAGGAACAGTCATAGAGGGGGGGAATAAGGGGAAATGGGAGGGAGGGAAGAATGGGAGGATACAAGGGATGGGATAACCATTGAGATGTAACAAGAATAAATTAATTAAAAAAAAGAAGCTAAAAAAAATATATGCTGTATAGATTGGAAGCCAGAAAAAATGTATACAGTCCCGAAACATCTGTCATGATGGACAACTGAAACTTAATTCCCAAAGAAACTCTGGAAATAATGTAAAGCTCCTATTTCAGAATTATTCCACTAAACAGCAAAGGGGCTAGGATGTTTTCACACTGCTCTGAATAGTTTCTTGTGGAAAGGAACTCCCAGTGAGTATGAATTTCAGCCTGTTATTTGAAAAGGCAGAATAACTTTACACCCTTCTAGAAAATTCCAAGAAACAGACAGAAGCAGATACTGTCAGCTGGAAGTCAGATGAGTATGTGAAGGTATCTAAAATGTATCATTAACCATGCATAATTTACCATTTTTGCATATCATATATTTAGTATTTATTTTGTGATCATATTAGACAGTAATCTTATTTTTCCCTGTGACATAATCTATACAAATGCCTTTAGATAAGTAAATCTCAAACTAATGTCTTGTAATTTTATTTTTCTCTTAAAAGCAAGTACTTCACAAAAAGTAGTTAATGTGGGGTTCTGGCATGTGATACACTGATATGGCAGTCTGGTATAGGTGAGAAACCTATGGCTCATACAGCTTACTTACCACTGTACTCAGACATTTGCCAGCTGTGTACTCTGAGCAAGTTGCATGGAACTCCTCACTGAAGGAGGCAGTGTGCTTTCCTCCAAACATAGTGATTGTCATGTTGCATATTTTCTAGATTGTAACAAAATTCTGAGTTAACAAAAATTACAAAATAGTACTACTTCATAATCAAGTCCATATAAATACTAGTTTCTCTTTCAACATGGATTGAGTCTATAATCTGTGCTAGGAGCTCTTCTGCATAGCCATGGAGAGCAATCAGAACATTGCATCCCTCTAATCTTAATACAATAAGACTAATCAAAACAATGTTTGGGAAGATTTGGTTTGACCACCTGCTTATATGAAGCCAGTTACCTTTGCCCTTGTAGTTGGCATAAGGGATAATAAGCACCATAAATAGGTGATGAGTGCCCTGAAAAGAGAACAGCCTACAAGAGCTGTGGAACTGGCACAGTGACCTGGATGAACATCACTGCAAATAAAATTTGGGATACCAGGTGCAAAGAAATACAATAATGGTTTATTTTAAGCTAATAAAAGTCATTGTTCACTGGGTATCTTTTATAGCATTTCCACCGCTATGATGAAACACCATGACTAAAAAACAATTTAAAGAGAAAAGAGTTTGTTTGGCTTACACACCACACTGTAGTCCATCATTGAAGGAAGCCAGGATAGGAACTCAAATGGGCAGGAACCTGGAGGCAGGCACTGAGACAGAGGCCATGGAGGAGTGCTGCTTACTTGCTTGATCATCATGGTTTGCTCAATCTGCTTTCTCATAGAACCCAGGACCACCAGCCCACGGATATCATCACCTTCAATGGACTGGGACCTCCCCTACTAATCAATAATTTAAAAAATATTCTATAGCTAGATCTTATGGAGACATTTTCTTAACTGAAATTTTCTGTTTTCAGATGACTCAAACTAGTGTCAAGTTGACACAAAAGCTGCCAGGACACCAGGTGAAAGCTACTGATATTTTCCTATTAAAAAAAAAAAAAAGATAGCCATAATTATTAATTTGGTAGAAAATCATAGGGTTTTTTTTCTTAGCAAATCCTATGATAGATATGAATAACTGGCTAGAAATTTAAAAAGAATAAAAATAAAAATAAATTTGTTGTGACTCCAGCCCAAGCCAGAGACAATGGAAATCTAATGTGTGCAGTGTGGATGAAAGCAGCAGGTTCAAAGAAGCTGTTCAAGTTAACTAATTGGATGCCGTGTGCAGGAAATGGAGGTTTTTAGAAGGCACTATGACATCTGTTCCTGGGTGTCCATGAAATCATCAGACAAAGAGCACAAAAGATAGTTAACTTAGGATGGAGGGAGATGATTCTATTTTATGTAATGAGATGGTAACTTTGAGGCACCTACATGAAATTAAAGCAAGCCCATCTACTTGAGCAAACTATGTCTTTGATGGCATCAGTATATGAGACTGCAAGTTGATGAAATTACCCAGAAGTTATTCTCTATTCACAGTAAAAATCAGTTGAAAACTTGGTCCATCCATTGCACTGAAACAAACATAAGATGTATTTATCTATTGTGCCAAATATTGTCTTTCATTTCTAGCTTCTTAATTAATACAAAGCACTATACATATTTCTATATATTATTAATATATATTAGATTGTATATACATTATCACATATACATATATACATTTAATACATACAAAATATATAGCTATGTTATATACCTCATTCTCAGAGCATATCACCCTTTTAAAATGCCTCATGCTGTCTACTTTTCATAACATTAATTACAAGAGCAAACTTATCTTATTCACACAAGCAGGTGGTCATTCCTTGCTTCATTTATGTTCTTACAGACATTATTTTATATATATATATATATATATATATATATATATATACATTTTTAAAAGATGTTAGATAGCTACGCTGTATAATCTTTTCTCTTCTATGGTCTGGTGGCCACTCCTTTTATGATGCCATCACTGAATTAGCAACAGGAAAAGTTAGGTTAAGACTACGTAAGGCATGATAATTACATAATTGTTATGAAGTTAAAATTTCAGTTCTCAACTGATACTTCATATGATTTCATTGAGTGTTTACTGAGGATTTCTTTCTTCTTTATTTACAACTATTTATCCTCAGGGTGTACTGTTGATGGGGATTTTCCTAGGTAAAAGAGGTACTTGTTTCAAGGATACATTCCTCCTCTGTGGTCCTTTCTTTGAACTTTAAAATAAGAAAACTATTTTCTTGAGAAGACAGAACACCTCTCCAAGGGTTTCTTTTCAAGGCAATGTCACTTTATGCAGTTAGGCAGTTTTCCAATGATGCTGCAATCTCTCCAAACATTAGCATTGTTAAGGTGTAATCATCAAAGCCAGCCACTCTTAGTACAATGCATTCAGTGACAGCAAATTTTCAACCTCAAAAGTTTCACCTGATTTTTTACTTACAATCAACATCATTTATAACCAATTGTAGTACATGGCATAGTTACCAAAGTGCACAAATTCAACAGTGAAGCAAGGTCATTAAATAAGCATGACAATTTTCTTCTATTTTCCTATTTCTATAGACAAATGCTAAATAGAAACTTAAAACAAGACTCTACCTTTGGTATAAATGACCACTTAAAGGAAATATGTATTGTTTATATTCTAGTTTTCTCATTAAAAGGAAAAAATCATCTCATTACTTCATAAAACTTTAACTTTTGAAAACATATTACAATCAGTACTTGGCAGAACCTTTATTAAGGATTTTAAGACAACCCAATTTAGATTTATTACTAGCGTAAACCTTCCTGTTCTTTTGATATAATGAAGCATCCTTTTAGTTCATCCCCTAAAACCAAAGCCCTAATTTAACCATATACCAGGGTTTTAAATAACATAGCAGAAATGTTAATGAGCAAGTCTAAAAAACAGCACTGCCCAATTTTTTCATTAACAGTAAAATATCCTTTGAGGAAAAAAAGCCACACAAACTGATGATGACTGAAGACTGTTTCCTTAGAATAGGGTAATAACCTAAGAATAATTGGTTCACCAGAAAGCCTAATTTGTCTAATTGATAATAGGCAAATCTGACAGAAACTGTTAATTGAGTATCATATATATATGCAATTTTATATATGTAATATGCAATTATAAGCCAATGAAAAACCAAAGTTTATAGTATAATGAACAAAATTAAGTTAGACTTTAAGAAAGTCAAGAGAGCAACAGGTAGGGCATATTCTGAGGCATGAGGAATATTACTTTATTTCTGACAGAAGTTGAATAAGGCAGCTATTTAGATATGTCAAACATTTCCTAGATGGTAATAACTTTTTGAGCCCTCATAAGAAGAATTCATTGTGTGTGTGTGTGTGTGTGTGTGTGTGTGTGTGTGTGTGTGTGTGTATTCTTCCAGTGATCTTTCACAAGCACTTCATGACAAAGTATCATTTTCTTTATCCCACAGATGGGGAAGCTTAGGCTGAAAGACAAAGTAATATGTTCAATGTCCCACAGCTAGTAAGTGAAATTCTAGTTAAACTCAGATCAGTCTGTAGCCCAAGTGTCAATTCACATGCTTAACTAAGAAGGATAGCAACAAGAGGTCGAGAGAGAAAAGTGTGTGAGTGATGATGTGTTGAAATGCACAGGTTCACCTCATTTCTTCTACTGAAGCTCATGGTAGAATTAATTATGGCAGAATAGAAAACTCTGACAGTTATATGTCTGACATAACTCACACCCCTAGCTAGGCCCTCTGTTTCTATTAGTCTTCATTTCAATAGTTATCTTCTTCTCATATTCAGTTGTCAAAAGCAATCTCATTAAGAAATCTCCACTGATAGCCACTTTCTGATGTGTCCACATTTGTCTGCACACTGGAATTCAAAATGTATGACTCTTTGTGAAGTAGACGTCAAAGTAATAGAGCATAAACAAGATAATTCAAATTATTCTAGTCAGTAGTTTCTACTGGAAACTCATCGACCTTTCATCAGGCTTCTGACAAGACGTGACAATGACTGATATTTTTTCTGCCAAGAACAGATCATAGTGCTGGTGTAGGTGTCAGGAAAAGGGAAAGCTGGTTGATTGGCATTGCAAGCCTAGAACATGCACAGGGAGAGAAAGAGCTAAGAACAAGGAACAATCCACTTTAAACCAAGGACAAACAGAGTAGGACGATCGTTCAGTTTGAGTGGATGTTGGCAATCTTAGACAGGCAGGGTAAATTCTGTCTCCTGTGGTATATAAACATGTATTAAATAAATCTGTTTACCTTTACCTTTCCTTGTTAACCTATCTTTTCTTATATGGTCCTCGACTCTAAACTTAGTAATGGGTTAAGAAAGAAGCTTTGCCTCCATTATAAGAGAATCACTGTCAGTTTTCCATGTTTTTTAGACCTTTTTAGTTCTGAGTCTACTTAAGATAAACAAGTACACAAGACAGTAAATGAAAACTCTGATAAGAACCTCCCATTGTAGGCCAAAATTGTGTCTAAAACAGCTGTGCATTGTCATTCTATTAACTACAATAAGTATGTTTTCTTGACATGTAAAGCATATATCTTTTGGGAAAAGGGTTAGTTCATAAGAAAATGTTAACTATGTTTGTTCTGTAGAATATTATACCATAGCTTTATAGAATACCATAATTTGTAGAGAGTTCTATAGCTTTAAAATTCCAGCTGACTATGCCATGGTACCCAACTTCTACACATGTCTGGTCCTTGCAATGAGAACATTAACAGCTTTTATATTCTATCCTTACTGAGTTTTAAAAGCCTAGATGGAGCCCCAAACTAAGGAAATTTGCACTTGACTGTACCTGAGCTGTAAAACATAAAAACAACTTACAGCTTTTATAAAGGGGAAACAAAGTGTTCTCTGTGTTTTTGCTGAGGTTTATCAGTGCTGTGTTGGCAACATGAAGTCTGGCGTAAAGGGCAGAAACATCAAAGTTCACACTTGCAAGGGGATAGAGTTAGACATTCTTCCACTGCCCGTCTTAACTTATGTAAATGTGTAAGATTACATTCTTTAAGGCCGTAATTGGATTAACTCAAATCAAGGACATATATTTTATGGTTCTTAAATGTCTCTCTTCTGCTCTTCTCTGCCATTCTTTAGATGGACTTTGATCTGGTAAAGTCTAAAATGTGATGAAATGTGGCACGCTTTTCTTTTTTTAATAATTTATTCAGATTACATCTCAATTGTTATCCCCTTACTTGTATCTTTCTGTTCCTCCCTCCTTCCCTCTTTCACCCTATGCCCATACCCTAGACCTATGACAGAAGGCAACCTCCTCCCCCACCATATGATTACAGCCTCTCAAGTCTCATCCAGATAGCCTGCTTCCCCTTCCTTGGAGTGACACCAGGCCTCCCCACCAAGGGGAAATGGTCAAATAGGGGCTCCAGAGTTCATGTCATTTCTTTAGCACATTCTCTGGCTAGAATATGTGAGAAAGAATCTACTTAAACTTTGTTAACTTTTCCCTGTGTGTTTTCCTCATGTTTTGTTACAAAGATTAAAGCTAGACCACAGTTACGAATATCTAACAATAAATGACACAGTAAAGCTTGGCTGTGACCATTCTCCTGGCTACAACTGAATGAACAAATGCATGTTTGCTTATCTTTAAAGTGGAAATCTAACACTTTAAACAAGAGTGTTAAAATGTGTTCTTCTAATTAGCAAAATGAATTTAAGCCTAATTTAGCACCTTTATAGGGTTCTAAATCCTGCTGTTTATCTTTCTCTAATAAAACATTATCCTAGAAACAATAGATTAGTATGGTAGGAATCAATGTACACACAGTATTTATCAGGGATTCATTAAAATGGCCCTGTTGCTTATATAAATATAGAAAAAATGAAAGTGTAAGTAGACACGAGCTAATAGCACCACTTATCTGTTACAGTGGCTGAACTGATAAATATAGCTTTATCTGTAGGATCGTGTGTTTGCTAATATTGAACCAAGTTAGACAAACAAATTTGCCCAATTAGAAACACTACTGGACCAGACAGGAATGATCTCCACATCAGTCAGCGAAGAGAGAACATCCACTGGGAAGATGGGAGTACATACTCCAGCAAGCAGCTGCCTCTCAAAGGAAAAAGGGAAGGGCTATATTTAAGAGTACCAAATTCATTCTAGCCAAACTCATCCATCAAGTAGGGACTGAGATCTCCTGGGCATAGGAGACCAAAGGAGCAGAAAAGCTAGAAATGTTGCACCTGCTCCCTCCACATGAAAGGAATCCTAAGAATAGTAAAGAAGTGCAACCTCTTGATAATATTGCATTTAAGAAAGATCTAATGTGCCAACCCTTTTTCCACACAGTAAAAAAGGAGGGAATACTACCAAATTCATTTTACACTGATATAATTAGCATGGTATATTACACACACAGAGAGAGAGAGAGAGAGAGAGAGAGAGAGAGAGAGAGAGAGAGAGAGAGAGAGAGCACCATAGGCTAATTTCTCTTACGACATTTCAACAAAATACTTGCAAATTGAACACAAAATGACAGTAAAAATATCATCTATCATGATCAAGTTTGTATAATTCCAGAGATATGAGGTTTTCTCAACATATACCAATTAGCAAATGTTATACACCGTATTAGTAGAATTAAAGATGGATATAGGACAGATATAGGAAACATATTTGCCAAAATTCAATACATTTTCATGGTATAAGTCCCCAAGAACCTAGAACTAGACAAGCATCATTCTAGACTGTGACTAAACTATTTCATGATAATAAAGGCGTCATCAAACAAACATGTAGACCATTAAACGGGAAGAAACTAAGAATGTGTCTTTCAAAATACAAAAGGTCCATTTTTTTCTATTAGTATTCAATATAGTGTGTGTGTGTGTGTGTGTGTGTGTGTGTGTGTGTAGTTTGAAGTCTCAGCTAGACCAATAATCCAAAAAAAGATATAAAAGGGATAGTATTTGGAGAGAAGCTAAGCTACTCCTATTTATAGATGTGATGCTATTTGTAAAAGGCCCTGTAAAGTCCACCAGAAAATTTTAGATCTGATTAACACTTTGTGTAAACTTGCAAGCTACAAAATTGGTATACAAAGTTTAGTAGCTTTTAAGAACACTGGATAATAAACTTGTTGAGAAAGAAATTTAAAATATGCACCATTCACAGTAGCTTTAAAAATCTAGTAGTGAACTTAATAGGGAATGGAAAACTCCTGCAGGGTAAATTACAAGGTACTGAAAAGGAAACTAAAGAAAGTACTAGATAGTCAGGTGAATGTCTATGCTCCTGAACTGGTGGACTCAGTATTGTGAAAAATGGCTGTATTCTCCATAGTCAATGTGGTTCATATAAAAATTCCAAAGCACACCACCCAAGATGTCACATTAACTGTCTTCAAACCATCCTATGGGACCACTGTAACAAAGAAATGTGCAGAGTAATCAGAATACTGCAAAAAAAAAAAAAAAAAGAAAGAAAGAAAAAGAAAACAGACATATAGACCCATGAAACATAATAGAGCACCCAGAAACAACCCCATAGTGCCATATACACTCAGATTTAGAAAAACGGATTTAAAAAAATAACTTGGGGAAAAGATAACCTCATCAATAAATGCTAATGGCAAATCTGGAAATACACCTGCAGAATAAAGATTTAGACCCATATCTCCCATCCTGTACCCTCCCCTAAAAAAATGATTCCAGTGTATCAAAGGCCTTAATTGAAAACCTGAAAGTGCTATGAGAAAATGTAGTAAGAACACTTTGATATATAGGTACAGGCAAGAACTTTCTAACAGAAACCTTGTAGTACAGAAATAGTCCCAAGAACTGACAAATATGATTACACATGGAAGGGAACTAACAGTAGAGTGTACAGATAACCTACAGAACAGGGAGAAAAATATTTTCCAGTTGCATCTGATATCGTGCTTAATATGTAGAATGTATAAAGAACTCCCAAAATCAAACACAAAATAAATGAAACTACTAATAAATAAGTGGCCCATGTACTAAACAAGTGGTCCTCAAAAGAAGAAACGTAAGTGATAAACACTTGTAAAATGCTAAGCATCCTCAGCCAACGGGAAAATTAAAATGGCTTTGATGGTCTATCTCACTCTAGTGAGCGCTCATCGAGATGCAAATGACAAAAAACTGGTGATGTGGATGTGGGGGAAAAGAACACTTATTCACTGGTGCTTTGAGTGTAAACTAAGTGCAATTATTATCAAAATTGGTGTAGATGTTTTGCAAACAGCTAAAATCATATGCCTCTGCTATGCGACTCTCAAGAATATACCCAAAGGACTCAATTTCCTCCTATAGAGATGCCTGTACGTCCGTCTTCGTGGCTGCTTTGACCACTATTAAAATGGCAAGGAAATGAAATCAGTCCAGATGTCCCTCACGATGAGCGGGTAATAAAGATGTGCCATATATACACAGTGGACTTTTCTTCAGCCTTAGAAGAGTGAAATTACGCAATCTGTACTAAAATGAGTAGAACTAAAATATATCATAGTAAGTGGGGGAACTGAGGCCCACAAAGACAAATGCTGCATGTTTTCTCTCTTATGAAGATCCTAACATCTAATTTTTATACATGTCAGTTTCTGTCGAAGTGAGAGTGAATGGATGCCATAAATGTAGAAAGAGTTGGGGTGCGGAAGGATTATTAATAGTGAAGAGTAGATGGACAGAGCATTTGTAGCATGAAAGTAGAAGGGGAGTCTTTAAGATAGAAGGCTGCAAAAGGGGGAAGGATCAGGGTGGATGCAATCAACAAGAATTAAGTGTAAAAATGCTATAAGTAAATATTTTATTAAAAACAAAACAAAAAACACTAAATTTGAAAATGCTACCTGTAGCCAGGCATGGTGGCGCACACCTTTAATCCCAGCACTCAGGAGGCAGAGACAGGTGGATCGCTATGAGTTCGAGGCCAGCCTGGTCTAAAAAGCGAGTCCAGGACAGCCAAGGCTACACAGAGAGATCCTGTCTTGAAAAATCAAAACCAAAAGAAACAAAGAAAAAATGTTACCTGTGATTGGAGACAGGAAACTAAGGATACAGGATAAAGGAGGAAAATCATCTTTTCACCCTTTTTAAAAAATATTTTATTTTATTAATTTATTCAGATTACATCTCAATTGTTATCCCCTCACTTGTATTCTCCCATTCCTCCCTCCCTCCCTCTTTCACCCTATCCCCTCCACTAGGTCTGTGACAGAAGGGGACATCCTTCCCCATCATATGGTCACAGCCTATCAAGTCTCATCTAGGTAGGCTGCCTATTCTTTCTCTGAGTACCACCAGGCCTCCTCACCAAGGGGAAGCGTTCAAATATGGGGCACCAGAGTTCATGTCAGAGTAAGTCTCTGCTCTTACATAACTGTGGAGAATGTCCTATCCATTGGCTAGATCTGAGTAGGGGTTCAATATTTACTGCATGTATTGTCCTTGGTTGGTACAGTAGTTTGAGCAGAGCCCCCCTGGGTCCAGATGGGCCCATCATGATGTTCTTCTTGTGGGTTTCTAGGACCCTCTGGATCCTTCTATTTCTCTATTTCTCCATTCTCCCATACTTCTCTCACCTAGAGGCCCAATAGATGGTAAGTCCCTGCATCTACCCCAATCTCCTGGTAAGTGAAGACTTTCATGAGACATCCCTTTTGGGCTAGTGTCCAATTATGAGTGAGTGTGTACCATGTGAGTCTTCCCGGGTCTGGGTTAACTCACTCAGTATTGTCCTTTCTAGTTCCATCCATTTGTTTGCAAATTTTGGGATTTCCTTGTTTTTAATAGCTGAGTAGTATTCCATAGTATAAATGTACCACAGTTTCTTTATCCATTCTTTGACTATGGGACATTTAGGTTGTTTTCATCCACCCATGAACCTTATAAAGATGTTCTCAGTCCTCTACCAACTAACATAAGCAGAAGATTTTTCATAATCCAATAATTAATTCCTAGAGACAAACAGCTAAAGAACATTTATATTTGAATAAAATTTAACTACTAGCTATTTTAGCAATGAATCTGAAAGGAGAGTCAGTGAAACAGGTCAAATGTCCAGGAAAAGGGATGCTATTCATATGCTCCACTAATAAGAAGTCCATAGGAAAACTTGCTAAGTCATTTTTACCATGACAGCTAAATGAATTGAATTTTTTTTTTTAAATCTGTCCTAGGTCTCTGATCCACGCAGCTTCTGTGCCTCTGGGCAGTGTTAGGGTTGGGCTCCCTTTAGTGACAGAGGTCTCTAGCTGGATCAACCATTGCTTGGCCACTTTCACAATTTGTTTTACCTTTACTTCAGCACATCATGCTGCAGGACAAGTTGTAGGTAAAAGATTTTACGTGTGGGTTGGTGTTCCAATCCTTGCACTTGAAGTCTTGTCTCATTTTAGGACATGGCCAGTTCAGGATCCACATCCCCATTACTAGGAGTCTTAGCTAAGGTCACCCTCACAGATTCCTGAGAGTTTCCATTGCCCTGGGTTTTGCTCCCAATTCCAGTTGTCTCTCTCAGTACTCTCTCCCTACATCCTGACCAAACCTGTCCCTCTTGTTCCCATCCTTAGCCACCCCTAGTCCATCCGCAATATCATTTCTACTACTCCCCTTTTCAGGGAGATGCATGAATACGCAAAAAGAAATATAGATTCCTAATGATAGTCGGCCTTACTCGTAGACAGAAGCCTGGTATAATCACCATCAGAGAAGCTCCATCTATCAACTGATGGAAGCAGATGCAGAGACCCACAGCCAAACACTAAGACCAGTGAACCCTGCAGAAGAGAGGGAGGCAGGATTGTAGGAGCTAGAAGGGTCAGGGACATCACAAGAAAAGCCACAGAATCAACAAACCTGGGTTCATAGGCACTCAGATGGAACTGACAATCAGTGCGCCTGCATGGGTCTAACCTAAGCCCTCTGTGCAGCTTGGTGGTTTTGTGGGACTCCTAACAGAGGGAGCAGGAGTGGTCTCTGTCACTTCTCCCTGGTTTGGGGACCCTTGTCCTCCTACTGGGCTGCCTTGTCTAGGCTTAATATGAGGGGAAGTGCCTAGTCTGGTTACAGCTTGATATGCCTTGTTTGGTTGACATCCCTGGGAATCCTACCCTTTTCTGAAGGAAAATGGAGGAGAAGTGGGGGGAGAGAAGGGAGACGGTGGGGAGGGACTCGGAGGAGAGGAGGGAGAGGAAACTGCAGTCAGGATGTCACAGATGACAATAAGTTAATAAATGATATATTAAAAACTAAATAAAAATACAAAAACTCTAACCTGTGCTGGCTGTCTTTTATCTACTTGACACAAACCTAAACATAAACGAGAAGAGAGAATCATAAGATTGGCAGGGTATTGTCTTGGATAATGACTGATGTGGGAGAGCCCACATCACTGTAACAGGTGTCTTATCCGAACAGGTGGTCCTGGGTTGTATAAGAAAGCATATTGACCAAGCCACGTGAAGTAAGACAGCAAGCAGAGTTCTTCCACGGCCTCTACATTAGCTCCTGCCTTGAGTTTGTGCCCTGACTTTCCATGGTGAAAGAATGTGACCTGATAGTTGTAAGCCAAAAAAAAAAAAAAAAAGCCTTTTCCCCCAAGTTACTTTTAACCATAGTGCTTTATCACAACAGTAGGAAATATAACTAACAACCTATACCCAAATCAAACTGAGGACTATTTAAATAAGCGTGGCCACCTGGGTAACGACCGACCTCTCTGCCTGGGGATGCTGACTTAAAGTCACAGTTTCCATCCCCTTGCCTTTCCACATCTCTTCTCCTGCATGTGAGTACATTTCTATGTGTTTAAAACATTTATGTTTGAATTCATTGCAGGCCCTTTCCCTCTTGTAATGACATTAGCAAAGCTGATCTACAAGGTCTCCTCCAGAAAAGACTGATCAACATTCTCTAATCCATAGAAGAGTTACAATGATAGTTTTCATTAATGAGCCAAGTGTTAATTTTTACTGTTATCTCAGTAGTTCAGATTGGTTTTTTTTGCTCCCAAGTTTTTGTTTAATATCTCTTTGTGGATTAAGTAATAACTATGAAGTCCCGATCACCTATATAGATTCAATATAGAGTGTTAATTTCTATGCATATTTTTAAAATAACTAATACAAAAAATTGGAAACACTGAGTTGTACAAAGGAAATCATCTGTACAACTTAAAAATTGGATTCAAGCCAAACGTGTTGATGTAAATTTATCATCTCAGCCTGAGAGAGGCTGAGATAGGATCGCAAGTGAGTTTGTATTCTGAACTACAGATAGCTTCTACGAAAGTAAACAAATTTTAATTAAAAATAAGGATGCAGTTTCACATTAATCGGTGTCACTACACTATCTGTGCACAGCATACCCATAGCAGTCATGAACTCATAGCAACTGTGATCACAATCAGTCCTGGAAGAAGGAAGGTCTCATGAAGCCCCACTTTTCCCTGCCAACTACTACTTATTATAGATGCAGGGAGGCATGGGCAGAGTGGGAGTCATTTGTCTCCAGTTGTGTGCCTCTCCTGAGCCTATCAAGCTCCAGTGGATAGTTCTCAACCCCTGGTTAAACTTAGTGGGTCAAGAAATAAACAAACAGACAAAGGCAGAACATAGTAAAAGAATTTGGAGAGAAAAGTGAGGATTGACACAGGTGGGAAAGAGAGCTAAGTGAGTGGGTGGGTAAGAGTGATCAGAAATTATTGGAGGTAAATGAAGGCAGAAGTGAAAATAATCAAGAAGCATTACATACGTGTACTGCCAGGTGTTTTTTGGGCTCATGCTTTCACATGCTTAGTGGCCTCTTGCTCTGAGGCCTGATGTAAGGCAGATATCATGGAAAAAGTATGTGGCAGAGTAAAGCTGCCTACATCATAGCAGCAAGGAAGCAAAGAGCATAAGGTTTCAAGGCTCCAGTGTTCCCCTGTAGGTCATGATGACAATAGCTTAAGAAGTCCTACCCACTAGGCCCTCCATCCTAAAGACTCCAGCACTACCTAGTGGCATCATGTCCTGGCCACCAGCTTTATTAGTCCTGGGCCAATAGATGAGGGTTTTGAATAATAGATGAAAAAAAGTAAATGTTTTAGCCCTTGAATCCTACTAAGAGAACAGACCTTCCAAATTTTTCTGTTAGAATGTAGTTAGGGTTATGCTGGTCTAGTAAAGCAGCCGTCTCTGACTCTCCTCCAAGGTCATGACTTCGTCAGCCCTGAGCTAGGTTTCCAGAACCAGGCATGAGTTCCCTCTTGTGAAAACTTGCATGGCACCTTTTAGGACCATGAAAGCTAGTATCAGGGAGGAATCTTTCAGGTCAGTTCCACTTCAGCGGCATCCAGACCCTATGTCTTCTCTAAGGAAGGGCACACCAATGGCTATATAATTCCAGAAGGTCAATCCACAAAACACATATACGCATAATATTATACAGACCTAGAAGGTTGTATTTATTTTCATTTAAAAATATATGTAACAGTGATTATTGACAAAAGAGAATATGGATTTGAAAGAAAGCCAGGAGGTATATATGGAGTGGTTGAGGGAGGAAAGTGAAGGGGGAAATTATATTGTTATATATTATAGCTATATAAAATATTACACATAGTTATATAAGATCAAAAATAAGAAGAAATAGCCAGTAAGAGAGTAAATGTGATAAACTTGTATAACTTTCAAGAATGAAGGCAAGACAAAACAGCATGAAAGACTGCTTTACTGCATTTGATGATAGTTTCTGATGCCTAAAATGCTCGTAGTATAATTTTATTTTTCCAGCCTCTTACTCCCTTAGAATCCAATCTTGTCTCCTTCTTTGAAGCTATGAGTGATCTAATGTGGGAAATATGAGGTTTAGAGCAGTAGGTGGAAGTCTGTGTTCCAACCACTTGTTACATTATTGTAGAGTTTAAAGCAATCCCAGATTTATTTATTGATAGGATTTATGGCTTGATTTAGTTTCATCAGAAAGCAACATGTTCTGTGTGAATGTTATTAATCCAAATAAGGTAATTTTGTCTTCATTTACAACCATCTGTTGAAAATTAATTTTTATGAGTTGTCTTCTCAAAAGGGAGAGAAAACAGATGTACATTTAACCTCAAACCACAGAATCGCTCAGCCTACTCTAAAACTTGATAAAATGTCATATACACACATTAAAAATAAATCTGTTTACCTTGTGCTTTTATAGTTTAATATTTCATAGAGAACAAAAGCCTATAAATAAAGTGTTTAACATCCAAAGCTGACTCAGCCCAACCTTGCTTTCTACATGCATTTACAGAACCTCTATTTTTAACACTGTAAAGAAATCAAAATTGCTTTGGTCTTACAGAAAATGTCAGATTATTGTCCTTAGATGATAGTGAACAGGTGAGTCCAGAGAAGAAAACCAGAACTGGCAGAAAAGATGACCTACTGACCTTCCTAAGCCACTGCTTAGAGGGATCAGCTAGGTAGGCATGTTAAGACTTATAGACTGAAGACACCCACCTACTTTATACAAGTAAAGCTTCAGTGTTGGCTCTGCTCCTATTTGGGTGCAAAATTCTGGAAGGTTTTTCTTTAAGACTTCATATAAAAGTCTCTTTCCAGGTAGAATAGTGATTTGCCAGGGGCTAAGAAGGGGGTGGGGGGGGGGGAATAAGGAAGTTGGATAATGAATACTAAATTACACAGGAAAATATGATGTTTTGCACCAAAAAAGCTTCTATTTTTACCTTATAAAAAATTATGAGAAATGAATTGAGTCTTAACATGAGGAAATGATGAATCTCTAAGAAGATGAAGATGGTGATTACTCTTACTTATCACATAGTGTGCTGCGACATCACATTCTAACCCATAAATATGCGAAAAGAACTTTGAAACAAGAGCCTTTTCCTGTTAAAACGTGAGCAGCGTCCTCCATAAGTACCGCCTCTATCTCCCATATACTCTGCTCTGTTTTCTGTAACAGTGTGTGCATGCCCTCAGAGCAAGATCAGACATTACAGTGCCTTCATTCCAAAGTGCCTAGCAATCCTTAGAGCCCATGAACCTTTCATCAGTACTGACAGGCAACGTGACTACATGTTGTCAGAAAGTTCCTTCTCAGACACAGAGCAGTGCTCACTTCCAAGGCTTGACCCAAGCACCTGTTAGCCTTGTAGACATATCCTGTACGAGTTTCATTTCTTTCATCTTTAGAATTCAGTCCCTCAGTTGATGGTATGTATGAACTATCACATGTGTAGGCAAGTGATACAGAACAAAGACTATTAAGAAGCAGCCCTACAGGAAGTGATCCCTGTGTCTCTTAGACATGAGAACCCCAGCTGAAGAACCGTGTTATTTTCCCCCTTTTAGAACCTGCCAAACTATATCTGCATGTGTTGAAGTTCCTATACTTTTAAAATCCTTCAAAAAGCATGTATAATAGATGCCAAATTAGAGGTGTCAAACATACTATTTTATTTTAATATTTAGTAGTAGTAGTAATACATTCCACCTGCAGTTTCCCTCCCTCCTCTCCTCTCAATTCCTCCCTCCACCTCTCATCCTGCTCCCTCTATTCTCTCCTCCTCTTCCTCCTTCTCTTTTTCCTCCTCTTCTTCCTCCTAAGAGGTCAGGCTTCCCATGCATAACAGCCAAACACGGCCCTTTACTCTGTGGTATGTCTATCTTTGGTATTGATGTATAATTCTTATATGCAGCAGAAGGATGGATCCTGTTTTTGCATCTGTTTTGTTAGCTTGTGTCTTTGATTGTGGAATTGAGTCTACTGATATTGAGAGATATTAATGACCAATGATTGTTAATTCCTATTGTTTTCTTCTTGGTGGTGGCGTTGGTGGTGGTAGATATTTTTTCCTTGTTTTTTTTGTCTCCTCTCTTGTCTTCTGGCCTGTGGTTCTGGTGAAGCAGTGAATCTTCAGGCCTATTTAGATTTTTAACTGTCTATAAATCTAAGCATTCCCAGAATGAAATTGGAATAAGTAAACCCAATATTTCTACTTGCAAGTTCCTGAGTGTTCTCTTTGCTTGGATAAATGGTAAACAAATGATTATTTCAGTCTTTAGAGATAGAAGAAAATAAGGTAAAAAGTGGTTGTCCTAAAATTTTTAGTTGCCTCATATATTTACATGGTACCTTCCCAACAGAAGTGCATATACATTCTACATACAGAATAAAACTCAGAGTGTTAAAAATAAATCACTACTCCATAAAGAGTAATTATTCCTTATGAATAGATTTGTTATTTTGTATTTAGTACAATAGCATAAAAAGTCACCTTACTACAACACCAGTAAGACAGCATGATTTGTGGAAGCAGTGTGTTTTATAGAAGGTGTTTAACCCACGCACAGCTTCTCCTTAGTTATCTGTATTTGTGTTCGGTGTCGATTTTCTGTGGCAAAATTTAAAATAGAAATGGCTTTTCTTGTCATTCCCTAACAATTTGAAGCTATTTCTCTCTGCCCACTCACATTCTCAAGTATATATTTTGGAAATAAAAGCCCATTTATTACTATCCTAAGTGAAATTAACTCATTATGGTGCCTGTACTGCCAATATATCTCCCAAAGGCAAACACAAATTATTTAGGTTAATTATTTTTATCTGGATCACTATTTCCTCTGTTTCAGTTACCATTTCCTGTTGTTTAACCTCTTATTCATGCTTGAAATTAGCATGTGGTTTACATAAGTTTATAGGACAATGATCTCAAACTTAGAATGTATTTGAAAATTCACTTAATGAACATGTTTATTTTTTAATGAAGATTCTCTGTACTGACTATTTTGTGTCAACTTGATGCAAACAAGAGTCATTTTGGAAACAGAAACTTGAGTTGATAAAAGTATTCCTACTTATATAAGCCTGTGGGCAAGCCTATGGTGCATTTTCTTGATGGACAATTAATGGGAGTGGAGTCCAGCTCACCGTGGTTGGTGCTACTCTTAGGTTGTGGTTTTAAGTGTTATAAGAAAGCAGGCTGACCAAGCCATTTATAGCAAGCCAGTAAGCAACATTCCCCATAACCTTTACATCAGCTCTTGCCTCCAGTTTCCTGCCCTTTTTGTGTTACTTCCTTGGCTTCTCTCAATGAACTGTGTCACAGGATATGTAAATCAAATAAACCCTTCCCTCCCCATGCTGCTTTTGGTCATGATGGTTTATCATATCAGTAAAAATCCAAACTAAAATATTCTCAAATCTCTCTTCTAACAATGCCACCAACAAAATCCTGAAGTCTTAAAACGTACACTGTAGTTGATGCTTAGAAAACCATTTGTCTTAGGCAGATCCACATGGGCTCACTTTTGAATCCCTACTCAGCTGGAAACCATCTTGGCACAGTGGCATTTCTGAGAGCTTTCAGTGTCTGCATCTGACAATGAAGGCCTTTTGTCTCAAGTTCAACTAAGTCAAGTGCACCTTCTTTATTTTGGGTCTTATTTTGGTCTTCGCTATCAAAACCCAAATTAAGACAAACAGACTCAAAAGGAGCAATTCTAAATGTAACCTACTTAAAGACAGCAGACTTTTTATTTTTGAAAATCTATTTGCCTACATTAGCTTCTTTTTCCAAAAAGTGCATTGCTTATAAAACTCAGCTGGGACAATTTAGTCCTCTAAGTATCTATGTACATTTTCATGCCAGTTAGGATAATTTTCAGCACAATTTAAACCTATTTCTTAATTATAGATACAATACTTTCTAAGAAAAAACCAATCCCAAAGCTTTTAACAAGAGTAGGAAAGCACTAATTTACATGCTTCACATCAGTGGAGAAAAAAAACCTAGTTTTATATAGTTCATAAGGAACATCCCCTGTGCTTCACCCTAATTCTATAGGGGCCAATATACATTTCTGAGGCTCAAATAGTTGGATTGCATCACCCTATTTAGACCTTGACATGAAGTAACTCTGGAATCTGACGTGCAGTCTGGAGAACCTGGATTTTATTTTTGGTTCGGAGGAACACCTACCTAAGAGGCAAAGAGAACTTGCAGAGCTGTGGCTGAGCCACTCCCACTTTTCTAGGCAAGATATAAAGCACAACATTTAATCATGTCTGACATGGATCCACTCAGGGAGAGAGTGGGCTTCAGAATGTTCCAAAGAGGAAATTAGACAGGTTGAGCTCAGCAAATTGCCAGAATCACCCTACCCCCACGCCCAGCAAAAGCCAAGTATGCTCTGAGATATTCCTACCATGGTCTGAGAGACTTGTACATAATTCATCATCATTCTTTTTATGAAGCCAAAATACATTCGTCTGTGGACCTTCCCCTTACATTTAGAAATCTAAGTGTATGTCAAGAGAAATAGAATCACACAGCTCGACTCTGTCAAATACAGTCTACAAGGGAATAATCTGAATAATAGCATTCAACTTAATTAGCTCTTCTGAGCACCCATGGGGTGCCTAGGAAGTGTCAGACAGGAGTGCAGGATACAGAAAAGACATGCACTGTGACAGAATGTCAAGTCAACAGACCCCCCAAACAGCTGTATGAATGTCACAGTTAATAGTTCAAATCAACACGCAGAGAAGACGATTCTTTTCAAAAGGTTGTTAAGCCTAAAAGGAGTCTTAAGAACATGCATCATTCCTACTTCACAGAGAAAGAACTTTGGCTGCAAAGTGGTACAATGATTGCAAAATCGGTCTCTGAAAAGTGACAAAAGGACACATTGGTTTCTGTACAAAGTCTATTTCTTCTTGCTGCTTGTAATCAAATGGAAGCTTCTTGAACTGTATAGCTACTTTTTCTGTCACATACACCTGTGCTTCCATACTTTATCAAATGTCGTAGATCATGGAAAGACTGGGTTCTGGAATAACGAAATCTAACTTACAATTAGTTTGTCACTAACTGAAGCTACCTAGGCATTGAATAGACTAAAGCAATGATCTCAAACTCTGAAGGGTAAGGAGTCCCTTGAGGACTACAAATCAATGAGCCACGAGCAACAGAATCTATGGTGAAACAGAGCCATATGTTATCATGAAGGCATACGGATCAAAGCAATCAGGTTGTCATATTTTTTCAGGAAAGCTCAAAGTTCAAACATTGAAATTAAATTTAATATTTCAATGATAGCAATCAATTCAAAATGTTTAAACATTGTAAGAGCCAAATCATACACACTGCAGACTGTGTTTACACTGTGGGTTTCTAGTTTGCAATTTCTAAGTAGAACACATCTGATCAAATAAAACCAAATGAATGAATCTAGATCAGAAGCGATGATATTTTTATAAAGAAAGGTATTATTTACTTTTAATATGGAATATATGTTACTCAAACTTTCACAAATTTTCAAAAAATTACATCTAAATATACGGTTTCTGACTTCCATGCAAATGCTTTAAGTTTTTCTCTATTTAGGATGATGTTTGCATCATCCTGTATGTACCATTTATTATTTTGAGATATTTCCCTCTATTTCTACCTCTATAGGACTTTCATCATGAAAGCATGTTGCATTTTATTGCTAAAACTTTTCTATATCTATTGAGATGATCCTGTGATTTTTGTCTTTAAGCCTACTTGGTAGCTTGTTGCATTTCTTGCCTTACATATGTTGAATCATTACTGCATCTCGTAGATAAAGCCAACTTGGTAATAGTGAGTAGTCATCTTTTTGGTGTGTGTATTCTGTTTCTAAGTATTTTATTGAGCATTTTTGAATCTTATTATCCCTTATTGATCCTGTATTCTCATAAGGAATATTTGCCTGTAATTTTCTCTTTTTTGTTGTTGTGTCTTTACTATTGTAAGTGCCTGATGACCAGGGAGTTTTCTATGAGATTGGCTTAGTGATTCTAGAAGCTACTCACATACAGTCTGACCAACATGACTGCTGAAACATGAGCTGAACAGCCACAATAGAATACAAGGAGCGAGGGTCTTGAGGCCTCAAGCCTACACAAGGATCTATAGGTAAGTAAGGAACGCTGAGAGTGAGAGAAATAGTCTTCTCCAGGGAAAATCAACCAACCGATTATCTAATACCAATAACTATTCCTGAAAACATAGAAATAAGTAGAATACAGATTAAGAAGGATGTATTTAGAGGGGTGTGTGTGTGTGTGTGTGTGTGTGTGTGTGTGTGTGTGTTCATGTAGCAACAATTAAAAAAAAAAGTCCATGAATTTTAACCAGAGCAAGAAGGAGAATATGGGAGTATATGGAGAGAGTAAATGGAAAGGAGAGATTATTTAATTATATTATAATTACAAAAAATAAAGAAGTCTTAAATAATAATGATGGTGATTGTGGTGGTGGTGGTGATGGTGATGATGATAAAATTAACTGAAAGCCAGAGAATATAAGAGCAACATAAAAATGTCAATAGTATTATGGTATAACAGAGAATTATTTCCATCCTAAGTAGAAATAAAGAAAAAAAGAAAAACCAAAGAAAGCAGTCCTATTTGAAATAGGAAAATATCCAGAAATATCCAGAAGATGAATATGATATTTACATTAAAAGCCAAAAAAATGTTTCTGAAAGAAATGAAGATGTTGGTATAAAGAGATATACCCCATGTTTATAATTTAAGATAAGAGAGGGGAATAGGGTAAAAGCGGGATGGAGGGAGGAACAGGAGGATAGAAGGGATGGGATAGCAATTGAGATGTAATATGAATAAATTAATTTTTTAAAAAAGAAAATATCAATACTGTTAAAATATCCAATATCAGTATCATCACTGTTAAAGTGTCCAAACACTCTCTAGATTAACTGTAACCCATATTTAAATGTCAATGGCATACCTTTAAAAACTATTTTTAAAATCCTAAACTTTGTATGAATTATGCATTTCTCCAGATACCCAGAACAATCTTGAGCAATAAGTAGTGCACTACCCAAGCTCAAATAATACTACAAAAGGGTAGTAATCAAAACATCCTGGTATGGCAAAAATACAAAGACACAGACTAATGGAGCAGAACAGAGGGACTATAAATAAATCTGCTTGATTTTTGTAAAAAGGTGCAAAGAATATGAATTGCAAAAAAAGATCATCTTCTCAATGAATGATACTAGAAACAAAAAGGATAATCACACACACACACAGAAGAATGAAATTTGACCCTATTGCTGACTATAAAACTCTCCTTAAAGTGGATTTAAAGACTTAAATGTGTTACCCTAAACTATGAAAGTGCTAGAAAAAAAAACAAGGACACTGGAAATGGGCGAAAGTTCTCAGCCAAGACCTCAAAAGTACAGGAGACAGAGCAAAAACAGACAAAAGAGATTACATCAAACTAAAAGGCTTCTATTCAGCAAAGAAAACAAAGTCAAGGAACAACCTCTACAGCAGGAGAAAATACTTGCAACCTTCTCTCTCTCTCTCTCTCTCTCTCTCTCTCTCTCTCTCTCTCTCTCTCTCTCTCTCTCTCTCTCAACATCACAAATAACTCAGAATATAAAAAGTTCATAGTGGACAACAACAAATAATGATCAAGTGATGCAAAGTACAGAAAAGAAACTCAAGAGCTGTGGCTGACTTTCCACATGCACCACTCACTCCGCTGTACTTATGGTACCTGAGGAGCCAAACTTCACTGTGAAGCAAATTGTGCTGATCCAATTCCAGCTTCACGTCCCTCACCACGAAAGAAAATTCACTTCCTTAACTTGATGTTTATAAGATAATACACATAGCAGTGTGATTATTTCATTTATGAGACAATATATATTGAGCAGTTGGGAAGCCAGAGAGTAAGGTGCCTCTAGAGTTATTACATTTCATGTTGGAATACAGCTACTTCTGAAGTATTCCACGCATGAGGACCAGTAGGAATGAACCCAAAAAAGGAAAGGAGCTGGATCTACGTCAAAAAAACAGCGAGGAAGCCAGCATGCAGGACCAGATACAGAAATAGCATGTGATCATCAATGAGGAAGACGGAGACAGAAGGTAGGGAAGTACTTGAGATCACAGTGAGGAGTTTGATTTTTCCTCTGCACACACACACACACACACACACACACACACACACACACACAAAGTCACTGCAGGATGTTAAGAGGAAAGTAACATGGTAAGATGTAGCTCTTCAGTCAGTCAAGCTAACTGTTGCATGCTGTACGCTAGAGAGGGAAGACAAATGTGAAAGAAGAGGGACCTATTGGGAAGAAGTCTGAGCATTTTATATCACAATTGTGCTTCAGTGAGCATCCTGCCCCTTCAGATGATACACGGTGTGCCTCCCACATGCTAATAAAAGAGCTTGTGGCAACAACATGACTAAGTCAGACCAGTGGTCCATTTCACAGAAAGCGCCATGATAACACTGCTCAACCTACGTTTTCTTTTTTTTTTTTTTTCCAAGCTACATTTTCATATCAACTAGTATCAGTGGTATGACCGCGAAGATTCTCATACAGCATCTGTCATGCCACATAATTTGGATAGCCACTGAGATAAGAAATTGACTCGACTTGAACTTGAAATTAATTTAAAGTAAAAGATGGTGAGTCTTTTTAGAGAGAACAGAGAGGACGGTTCAGAGAAAGTGGAAATGAAGCTGTGGCAGTTCATCCCTAGCCCCCTATGAGCAACTCTTGGCTCTTTCTTCACTACGTAAAAAAAATCCCATAAAATGCATAGCAGTTCACATCTCATTCCAGCAAGATTTTCTTTCTACCCTTTTTAAAATGGTAATTACGTTTTTCTCCAAGGAAATATCAACAGTTTTAATTTTTAAGTGGAAAATTAAGGAACCCTAATACGGTAATTGTCCCTTCCCCAAAGGATAATTATCATTCAACAGAGTAATTTAACTTCAAATATTGCTTCTGAAATAATTACGCATATGCTTCTGAGATTTTAAAAAATATCATAAGACACAAATTAAGGACAATAAATTTCAAAGAAAGAAGAAATTTTTTTAAAAATTCTTTCTTGAGCTAGATACACTCCTTACAGACCAGAAGACAAAGAAACAGACCACCAAACCAACCCAAAATGAAACTGTTGTTTTGAAGGCAAAATGAAAACAAGCTCCAGGGCTTAGGGTGTAAGTCAGGAGTAAAACACTTGTCTGGCATCCTTAAAGCCTGGGGTTTCATCTCTAGCACTTCAACTTTTAAATAATTAAATACATAAATAATGATCATACATTTTTTATTATAAATGAAATGCAATCTTGGCAATATTGCTATTAAAAACAGAAGTAAACTATGAATTCAATTTAGGTATAAAAATCAAACTATTAGAAAACTAGAATAAAAAGTAATTTGGAAATAAAATATGTCATTAATATATGAAAGTTATCCTAAGAATGATAGGTAATTTCACATTAGAATACTTATCAGCATACTTTATTATATACAGTAGCTGATAAAAGAAGAAAAATAGTTGTTATCATAGTTTTATATGATCTCAAGAGATGCTAGAAGAAAGAAGCTTTAAAAAAAATTATTCCTGTAAGCTGGAGAGATGGCTTGATAGTTAGGAGAAATGGCTGCTCTCCCAGCACCCACACACAGTTCACAGCTGTCAATAACTCTAGTTCCAAGGGATGTGATGCCCTTACCTGACATTCATGGGCCATAAACAAAAGTGGTACATAGATACCTGCAGGAAAAATACCCATACATATGAAAGAGAAAATATGAATCAGTTACAAGGACATTGACCTGGCTGACCTTCTATATAACCTGGATTTAGTTTCCATCACATGGTCATTAATAACCATCTATAACCCCAACTCCAGAGAATCTAATGTCCTTTTCTGGCCTCCATGGACACTGCATACATGTACTGCATAGACTTACCTGCAGACAAAACATACATACATATAAAATTAAAAAATAAATGAATTACATTTAAAAAGTAATTAACTCCTGATTATTTAGACAGCTAAGAAAGTAAGACTAGAATACAGTTACCAAACCTGGCGATGAGTATGTGCTGAAGCTCTGTGACACACACACAATTAATGATGCTTCCAATACAACCCCATTAAATTTAGGATAATACAAAGGCAAATCCCACCAATGTATATTAAAGGTACTAGCCAAAACTATAAACTATAAACAAGGACAGCTTGAACCTAGGAGTTTGTGGTCAGGGGTCAGTAAAATGAGGCTCCACCTAAAATAAAACAAATAAAATCTTTTCTTATTTAGCACACATAAGCATAAGAAAACATAGCCATGTGTCTAGGTCAGAATCCTACCCCCGCCTACAGTATGGAAAATGACATTAGAGCTAAATTAATGGTCTATGTCAAAGAAAGACAGAATACTGTCATTATTTGGATTCTTCTCCAAACAGCACTCTCCTTTTTGATACCAACATTCGTGAGAACTAAGTTTAGCCAGGTTTCTTGACACAAGATCAACACTAAAAATATCGGTAACACTGTGCTTACATCAGCAAGAGTTCCCCATGAAAGCAAAATAAAATCATCCAGTACACAATGGCAGCATTATTTAACCTACAAGAAATTCTGACCGAAATGCCTATGACCACATTGAGCAAAGTCTTTTAGATCAAAAAGACTTGGATAGCTGGTGCACTCAGCACAGAAGAAATAATGTCTCCCAAAGTTTACATTTGAAATCATTTTAAAAGAATATATTATACAACTAAACATTCTAAAGCTTGTATAAGCATAGATAGGACAACATTGGGGAAAATATTACTTTCTACTCAACATAAAACTATTTTAGTTGCAACACACAATATCAATGTGTAATCGTCAAATAAATTTATGAGCCAGGAGAGGCAGCACAAAATATGAGCCAGGTAAGTAGAAGAGCCACGTGCAAGATGTATATAGTACATGAATCAAGAAGATAGGTAAAGACAGACTCTGTAATAGATTATGTCAGTAAAAGTGACTTAAGGAAAACTGATTTTACTGTTTTTTAACAAACAAAACCCTGTTTCAGGTACACTGATTATTTATATACAACAAAGAAATATTTAAGACTTTAAGTAATATTATGACATTACAGCTGAAAAATACATCCTAAAACACCTGGATGATTTTTATTTATAAAATTTAAAATGTAAGTCAAAGAATATTCTGTCATTACCCAACAAAGCAATGATGTACATAATATATAAATAACTTCAACTAGACAATGAAAATATTTTAAATCAATATAAGACAATCAATACATAGACACAAGTAATTCACAAAATAATAGCTATGATATAATCATGAAAATGTGCTCTGCCTTTCTTGCCTGTGGATAAATAAATACTGATAATATGTATGATACATTTCTTTTATCACATACACAAAAAAATTAAACCTATTAAAATGTTATCCATAATTCTTAAAAAGCATATTTTTACACACAGTCAAAAAACAAAAGTATTACAATTACCTTGCTTGGGACACAATTAATATTTAAGGAAAATGTAAGTCTACATCTTCTACTTATACTCCCACAACCATAACCCCAAAAACAGACCTTACAAACCACACACCTGCATTAAAACATTTACTGAAGATACAATTGAAAAAAGAAGTCACACTGCAATATACATACATACATATACACACACACACACACACACACACACACACACACACACACACAACTATCAGATGATGATGCCCAGGGAAGTCACATTAAAAAAAAAAAAAAACTCTGGGAATTATAGGAATGGCTGGTATTCATCAGCCCAGTGGCAGAAATGTCTCGTCTGTGAACACACTCAACAATACCCTCTGTGCTGAGAATGTCAGTCTTCTCCTTGCATGCTTGTTTGTTCATTCTGATCACTGCAAGCACCCAAGGCAGGGTTAGAATACAGTCTGAATAACAGACAGGCTGGGCTAAGAATCACAATGAGGATGTTTTGGTTCCTTGCAGTGTTTCACCAGTCTTACATTTGTAACCAACACTTACAATAGATATAAACTTCTTCCATCTTTCATGTTACCTCTGGAAGGAACACTGTGAACTGAACCACAAACTTAGCAATAGTAATTAAAACAGCATGGTACTGGCACAGCAACAGGCTGGTTGATCAGTGGAATCGAATCGAAGACCCAGATATGAATCCACACACATATGGTCACTTGATTTTTGACAAAGAAGCCAGATCCATTCAATGGAAAAAGGATAGCATCTTCAACAAATGGTGCTGGTCTAACTGGAGGTCTATGTGTAAAAAAATGAAACTGGACCCATATTTGTCACCTTGCACAAAACTCAAATCCAAGTGGATTAAAGACATCAACATAAAACCAGAGACACTAAGCCACTTAGAAGAAAAAGTGGGAAAGAGCCTGGAACATATTGGCACAGGAGACAACTTCCTGAACAGAACACCAACGGCCCAGGCCTTAATGTCAACCATTAATAAATGGGACCTCATGAGGCTGAGAAGCTTCTGTAAGGCAGGAGACACTGTCAAGAGAACAAAGCGACAGCCTACAGACTGGGAAAAAATCTTCACCAACCCTACATCTGACAAAGGTCTAATATCCAAAATATATAAAGAACTCAAGAAATTAAACACCACCAAACCGAATAACCCAATTGAGAAATGGGGCTTGGAACTAAACAGAGAATTCTCAACAGAGGAGTATCAAATGGCTGAGAAACACTTAAACTTAGCTATCTTCACTCTTAAACACTTTTGCTCTTCTGCTTTTTCTCTTGAAATAGTAGAAAAGTCCACAGGAGTAAAAGAAGGATTCAGTGTTTTCTGGGTAAATTAGAAATGTTTTTACAGATCCTGGTTAAACTTACTAAATAAGAGTCCATCCATGTCTGGTCTTTGTCTCTTCCTAGTCCATATGCACACTTCCAAGACAAAGAAGTCCTCTCTCTACAATCTGACTTCAGTCCAGTTTCTGGGATTTTCTCTTTTTCACAAGGCAACTATACATTTTCACACTGAGCAGTATTCATCCAGCAACCATCAACTCTCCGTTGTAGTCAAACACTGGGCTGCATCATGAACCTGCAAGTGAGACATAGTTCACCATCACAAAGAGGTTTTTCAATGTTTGTTTTCTGTTTCCCTGGCATTTTGTGAGCCTACTATGCTTACTTCTGCCCCTTAACCTTTCTGTTCTTTTACAATCTGTAGTCTTGTTATCCTGATTTAAGGACTGCTTAAATAAGGCATTTCTAATTAAAATGCATGGCACTCAGATTTTAATTGCATATGAATAACCAAGCTTTTCACAAATCTACTTCCCAAATAGTACATTTTTATAGTGTCACGTGGTATATGTGAAATGCGTGTGTGTGTGTGTGTGTGTATGTGTGTGCATGCACACGCAAGCACATGTGTGTGTGCACGCGAATGCACGCACATGGGTGCATAACATAGAGGAGGAAGTACTATGCCAATAAAATAGGGGTGTTGATGTCTTAAAGCTGAGCATCAACAACAATAAAAATAACAAGGCTACAAACACATGGAAACTGAACAATCTTCTGCTCAATGACAACTGGATCAGGGATGAAATAAAGATAGAAATCAAAGACTTCCTAGAGTTTAATGAAAATGAAGGCACAACATATCCAAACCTTTGGGACACAATGAAAGCAGTGCTAAGAGGAAAATTAATAGCACTAGGTGCCTTCACAAACAAACTGGAGATATCGCATATAAGCAACTTAATGGAACACCTGAAAACTCTAGAAAAAAAAGAAGCAGACACACCCAAGAGGAGTAGACAGCTGGAAATAATCAAACTCAGGGCTGAAATCAATAAGTTAGAAAGAAAACAATTCAAAGAAGCAACAAAACCAAGAGCTGGTTCTTTGAGAAAATCAACAAGAAAGACAAATCCTTAGCCAAACTGACTAAAAGTAAAAAAAAAAAAAAAAAAAAGAGTACACAAATTAACAAAATCAGAAATGAAAAGGGAGAAATAACAACAGATACCAAGGAAATCCAAAGAATCATTAGGTCTTACTTCAAAAGCCTATATGCCACAAAATTTGAAAATCTAAAGGATATGGGCAATTTCCTTGATAAATTCCACTTTCCAAAGTAAAATCAAGATCAGGCAAACAAATTAAATATTCCTATATCCCCTAAGGAAATAGAAGCAGTTATCAAAAGTCTCCCAATCAAAAAGAGCCCTGGGCCAGACAGATTCAGTGCAGAATTCTACCAAACCTTCAAAAAAGAACTAATACCAATACTCTTCAAACTATTCCACAAAATAGAAACAGAAGAAACTCTACCAAACTCATTCTATGAAGCTACAATCACCTTAATACCTAAACCACACAAAGACCCAACAAAGAAAGAGAATTTTAGACCAATCTCCCTTATGAACATAGACGCAAAATTACTCAATAAAATTCTCGCAAACCGAATACAAGATCACATCAAAAATCTCATCCATCATGATCAAGTAGGTTTCATACCAGGCATGCAGGGGTGGTTCAATATAAGAAAATCCATCAATGTAATTAATCATATAAACAAACTGAAGGAAAAGAATCAGAAAAAGTGTTCGACAAAATCCAACACCCTTTCATGTTAAAAGTTTTAGAGAGATGAGGGATACAAGGCACATACCTAAACATAGTAAAGGCAATATACAGAAAACTTATAGCCAACATCAAGCTAAATGGCGAGAAACTTAAGTCAATCTCACTGAATTCAGGGACAGGACAAGGCTGCCCACTCTCTTCATTGCTCCTCAATATAGTACTTGAAGTCCTAGCTAGAGCAATAAGACAGCTAAAGGAGGTCAAGGGATACAAGGAAGAAGTTAAAGTTTCCCTATTTGCAGATAAAATGATAATATACATCAGTGATCCCCAAAAGTCAACCAAAGAACTCCTACACCTGATAAACAGCTTCAGCAAAGTGGCAGGATACAAAATTAACACAAAAAAGTCAGTAGCCCTTCTGTACACAGATGGCAAACGGGCAGAGAAAGAGATTAGAGAAACCACTCCCTTCACAATAGCCTCAAATAATATAAAATATCTGGGTGTAAATCTAACCAAGCAAGTGAAAGACCTTTATGAAAAATACTTCAAATCTCTACAGAAAGAAATTAAAGAAGATATCAGAAAATGGAAAGATCTCCCATGCTCATGGATTGGGAGAATCAACATTGTAAAAAATGGCCATCCTACCAAAAGAAATCTACAGATTTAATGCAATCCCTATAAAAATAGCAATACAATACTTTACAGAACTGGAAAGAGCAATCCTCAAATTCATATGGAAAAACAAAAGACCCAGGATAGCTAAATCAATCCTATACAATAAAAGATCTACTGGAGGAACCTCCATCCCTGATCTCAAGCTGTACTATAGAGCAACAGTAATAAAAAAACAGCATGGTACTGGTATAGAAATAGGCCAGTTGATCAATGGAATCGAACTGAGGACCCAGATATACATCCACACACATATGGCCATTTGATTTTTGACAAAAAAGTCAAAATGATACAATGGAAAAAAGAAAGCACCTTCAACAAATGGTGCTGGTCCAACTGGATGTCAACATGTAAAAAAATGCAAATAGATCCATATTTATCACCCTGTACGAAACTAAAGTCCAAGTGGATTAAAGACCTCAACATAAAACCAGACACACTAAATCTGTTAGAAGAAAAAGTGGGTAAGACCCTAGAACTCATTGGCACAGGAGACAAATTCCTGAACAGAACACCAACAGCTCAGGCTCTGAGATCAACAATTAATAAATGGGACCTTATGAGGATGAGAAGCTTCTGCAAGGCAGAAGACACTGTCAGCAGAACAAAGCAACAGCCCACAGATTGGGAAAAAAATCTTTACCAACCCTACATCTGACAAAGGGCTGATATCTAAAGTATATAAAGAACTCAAGAAATTCTCCACCGTTGAGTGGAGAATGAGATCTGACTCTCACACAAACTCTGGTGCTCCTTTTCTGACCACGTCCCCTGGATGGGGAGGCCTGGCGGCACTCAGAGGAAGAATAGCAAGTTACCAAGAAGAGACTCGATATTCTAAGAGCATATATAGGGGGAGGAGGTCTCCCTCAATCACAGACATAGGGGAGGGGAGAAGGGGGGAAGTGGGAGGGAGGGAAGAATGGGAGGAAGCGGGAAGTGCTAACAATCGAGATGTAATATGAATAAATTAATAATAAATAAATAAATATTGCAGTGAGGAAAAAAATAAAATAAACACTACCAAACCAAACAACCCAATTAAAAAATGGGGTACAGAACTAAACAGAATTCTCAAAAGAGGAATATTGAATGACTGAGAAACACTTAAAGAAATGCTCAACATCCCTACTCATCAGGGAAATTCAAATCAAAACAACCTTGAGATTCCATCTTACACCTATCTGATTAGCAAAGATCAATAACTCGAATGACAACACATGCTGGAGAGCATATGGCAAAAGGGGAACACTTCTCCACTGCTGTTCAACCACTCTGGAAAGGAATATGGCACTTTCTCAGAAAATTGGGAATAGCTCTACCCCAAGACCCAGCTATACCACTCCTGGGCATATACCCTAAAGATGCCCCACCATGCAACAAGTCATTATTGGTCTTATACAGAGAAAAAATTAAGGGAAACACGGGAACATCTCTCTTTGCCTTTATCTTGCATATGTAGGCAAGGAGATGGGAGCTGAAAAGAAAGAAAGGGAGATTTAGGAACATAGAGGGAGGATAGAACAAAAGCTAGATGATTGAACCTTCTCCTTAACTCAAGGCCTTAATTGTTACTTATAATGAAGGCTTTGTCTAAGTCATTGCTATAGAATTTAGTATATTGACACAAAACATGGGCATGTCAAATACTTGGCAGATTTTAGCACAAGAATATATCCATAACAGATAGATATGACTCTATCGATATATGAGGTAAAATAGTTGAATAAGGTCTTCAAAAGCCCCAGAGACACACAGAATATGGCATTTAAAGTTGTTCTTACAATCTTAAATTTCTTCGACAACAAGACAAGTTAACTCCTGACAACACCCAGCCAACCTCAAAGAAGATGATGAGCATCAAAGAACCTCCTTATGGACATGGCTTCAAAGGTGTCAAAATAACCACTGGGCAAAATGTCCTCGTTCCTGCCACAAACAGAATCTGCCTAAAAATGGGCAACTTATATGCAGGCAGAGTCAATGGCCGCACTCTGCCAAGTCAGGGTAAGCAAATCCTCAATAGTTCCTGCTCTGCGAACAACTCTGGCAGAGATATTAGGCCAGAAAGCTGAAGATGAGGCTCCAATGTTACAAAGTGTATTGGGTGACTGGTCAGGAAGTAAACTGTCTTAAGTCAACTTGTACATTTTGGAAGCTGCTAACCCACACTGCTGGTTCACTCAGGATTTTAAGTTTTATTCCTTCTCAAGTCTCTGAGGGGCATTGAAGACAAGATAGTATAGTTTTACAACCAAGTTTAGCTGATTAGGGAACAAGATCATTTTAGATCAAGATAAAGAAGTTAAGCTATTAGAGTTGAGATAGGATAGATATTGAATCACATTCAGAAATTTAGACCCAACAAGACAGGAAAGACACTTACTTCAAATGAGACGAATGCAGAAGGCCAATTCACCATGAATGTAACATGTATAGAACTCATTATTCTCATGATTGTCACATGGTTCTCTCTGCTGTATGCAGTTTGTTTTATACATGTGTAATAAAATAAAAGTATTAAAAAATAGGGATACTGCCCTTCAGTTCTAGGAGCTGATGTTGGGGGTGAACATCATTGCTAGTGGTGAGTGGTAAGAAAGGTGTTGAAGAAATGAAGGAACCTTGAGTTACTTTTTCAACACACAGCTTTTATTATATTTTTAGTAATTTCTATACTTAAATTATGTTTTAGTTGCCTCATCTGCAGACTAAATAGAAGTACACCAAATAATGGACCCAAATTCTATGTTTAGTAGCAGAAAGAGCTAGTAGTTTGAACTCAGCCATGGAATGCTTATGCCATGGAAATAGTGAACATTCTCAACATTAAAGTTTATTTTTCCCCAAAACCCTGATTGTTAAACATTAAACATTCACTAATATACTAAGTGGGTTTAAAAGAAAAATAGAGACAGGTTTTTTGCATTACACACTTTACACAGACATTCATAAATAACTTAGAAGTATACATCAATATGTATATAATTTTGAGTAGCTATTAAACACTATTATAAGCCATCATAATGTCCTACCTTTTATAGATATCCTCAGTTGCTAGTAATTAGGACACATACTGTATACTCACATTATTGCTTTTAGATCAAACAGAACAAAAGTAAATGCAAAATAGTCTCTTATTTTCAGGAAACATGAAGCAACAATACTGATAATCCTACAAAAAAAAAAATGGTCCTTGGGCAACATTTAAGAATAATAGCTCTTTTTTTTTTCCAGAACAAATTTCCCCAAGTGAAATTGTTTGAAAGTCCCTAAATTCACATAATAGGCTTCTCTGCAAAGCTCTGGGTATAGGTTTCCATGGACAGATGGCAGAATGCTTTAATTACATCTGCTTTTGTCTGTGGTCTGATGTGAAATGAATGCTTCCCTCCTCGTATTTCACTGCTATTTCTGTGAACCAGTGCCACTGCAACCCACTGCATATGCTCATCAGCCTGGAAACCACACGCCGACTTCTGCCATGTATTCTGGAGACAGGGGTCTAGAGGGTGCGATTTTGTTATGGCTTTGGTATACTTTGTGAGACCTCCATGTCTGTTGGACTTTGGTATGACGTACTTTGAGAATTAAGCAACATTTTCTAGGGAATCTGGGTTTGTGTATACTTGCTTGTTGCTGTTGTGTCCCTGGGATATTCACCCAGGGTCTCATGGAGAACAGGCAGGCACTGAACTACAGTGTTTTATACAAAATTCTAATCTCTAAGTTTGATTGTTCTGTTTGTGTTACTAATAATGTTACCACTAAATAAAAATCGAGGGAAACACATATGGTAACTTAATTATTATCAATCACTAATTTTATACAGAATAGCAATTAGGTTACAAAATCAGCAATTACAACTATTGAGATGCCTTCTATATTCTTCATTATCCTAAGAAATATTTATGGAGTTCAACGCTAATTCTACTTATCCAGTTTCAAAACTGTCACTTATATTTGTCATTTTTATGGTATGGGGAAGACATTGAGAGAATAAAAAATTCACAAATATTAACTGTATAAAACTGTGTGTTATATAAAATGATCAAAGAAGCTAAGAGAAATAACATGTGCTTTGTAGAAAATTTAAACCATGCACATTCGTACAGCTTGAACTCTAAATCTTAGTAAAATGATAACTTTTAGCCACATATAACATAGTCACCCAGAAAAGACCTAGATGATGCCTGAGCCGTGTCACTCACGAGAACAGAGGCCTCAGCTGCTTTGCAGAAATGTGGAGGCCGCTTCTGCTGCCTGTCGATGTCTGATATGTGACTGATATGGAAATGATTTGGAGTTCTTCTTTGTACTCTCTGTTCTCTTTGCTGCATTAACCTTTGAATCTGACTCAACTCAAGTCTGTGTAACTTATCCGTCATTTGTGAAAGGTTTATTCAACACAACACTGCAAGCATGACCAAAACTTGGCTAACCTCCTTACCCCTTTCAGGGCTAAGGACACCACCAACGAACGGGAAACCCTGCGTGTCAGAGGAGTGAAAAAGAAGTCGCATCACATTGTGTGATGGGGAAATATCCAGGCCCCTTTGGTCCCCATTCCAGCAGTAACCTCAGTTCTTAGGCTCCTAAAATAGAAGTTAAATAGGACACAATAGTAGATCAGGTGGGTGAGAGTTTGATTAAAGCAAAAAAGAAAGTGAGAACGCTCTAGGAAAGAGTCCATTCCAACCCCAATATGCATGGAGCTTATATTTATGCCTGCTGTGCCCTCCCCTGTGCCTTCCCTTTGGTGGGCACATTCAAGAAAGGAATGAGATTTTCTGGAAGCCTGTTTAACACAGAGTTCTGTCTGTTGTAGGTGGATGCATAGGATGCAAGAATGTTCATCCGCATTTAAATAACCCTGAAGTTGGAAAGGTCATCAGTAGAAAGGTAACAGCACTTCAAATACATGCTTTCCTGATGAAGAAGTTTTTAAAAACCAGTTTTAACAAAGCCAGATCCCAAACAACAACTAAAGATAGAAAAACATCTATCTACGTAACCATAATACATTTCAAGAAATGCTGGCTGCCTGGGATATGACACAAACTAACAAGACAAAAGCTAACAATGCATACAACTAGTAAATCGTAGAAAAGCACGAAATATCTCATATTGCTAGTTGGAATGTAAACTATATCAAGCCCTCCCGACAGAAATGAGGCCTCATTAGCTAAAAATACATTTTTAATATTTCTTTCAATTTTTTTAGATTATACTTATATCGTTTTCCCCTTCTCTTTCCCTCTCATATTCTTCTACTTGATCTTTCAAATTCAGGGCATCTTTTCTTATTACTTATTATGGGTTGAAATCCAAGCACTTGGGAGATAGAGGAAAGGGATCAGGAGTTCAAGGACAGCCTCATTTACATTGAGTTGAAGACCAGCCTGAACTACAGGAGGCCCTGACTCAAAAAGAAATAAACAAGCCAAGAATGTGATTGCATTTAGCCTTCGACACAACCTTTTCTCTAGAAATCTATTTTAAAGATTCCTTGGCAAAATATATCACAGTGCTTTTTATAAGGTTACTGGGACAGTACCACTTGTAACAATATAAATGTAGAAATGCCCATCAGTGGCAGACAGACTACACAACTCTACAAAGGATACAGAATATTACTGTTTTCTTCCCAATAATTTCCAGTTCAAAGTGTTCAGTGAAAAAAAATGGGAAAGGCATAGAACTATATATAATCTACTCTATCATTTGTCTATATAAAATGACAATATAAGTATATATAACATAAAATATAAGCACTACATTTACCTATTGATTTTAAATGAAAGTATCAACTACAAAATGTTTTATGGTTACTGCCAAGGAAGAGAGAAATAAAGTGGAGGCCATAGAATAGAACCTTGATTTTTTTTCTATATGTAATCTCATTTTCATACAGTTGATTTTAGAATAATATAAATATTATCCTATTGCTTCAGCCTTTAAGCATATTGAGTAAAGAAAAATCCTTGAAAGTTAAATGAGTTGGGAAGTTGGGAAGATGGCTCAAGGAGCAGAGTTTGGAGCCACAATAGAAAGTTTAGTCAATATTTTATTCCTACAATAAGGCCCAATAGACTCTGATAATGATATCCATTTTATAAGTGCTAGGTAAGATTTCCTAATGTTTTGCTAATAATTTAATATCTGTGTTCATTAATTGTACATGTACATTGTAGTTTTAAGTGTGAAGTTTGTCTAATTTTAGTTTCAAGATTATGTTTACCTAACAAGTTGATCTGAAAGATTTTCAGAGTGTTTTTATGAACATCTAAGTAGTTTTTATAAGCTTAGTGGGTTATTTTATATGATTTTATGAAAGACTACATAACTGTGGCAAAATGTTAATGGTTTTCCACATCTACATTATTGTGTTTAGTCATATTATATTATGCACTTTATGAAAGTAGTTATCTTGACTTTTATTCCTAGTAGATATACACCATGAAAAGATGAAGTCTAAAAATAAAATGAATAGGAGAGAAGTTTCTCACCTCCAAGGTCCAGAAAATTTCTTTTTTTTTTTTATATAAAGTCTATTTACTCTAAACAGCAGCACAGACAAAACACCATATAAACACAAAGGAAGTGGTGCAGAATGAAGGAAATGCTGGCCAACTTTGGATATGAGGCTCATATGCAACAGTCCAGGTTTCTGAGAAGGACAAGGGTGGGGAGGGAGGGGCAGTGTAGTTCTGTCATACAGTTAGCTGGAAGCCAGAGCTCTGAACACTGGAAAGCATGACTGCATCCGAGCATGAAGAAACTAGCTCCTAGGGGCTTACCAAATACAAAAGTTTATCATTTTACAGCAGTTGAAATATTGACATCAATATTAAAATAAAAGCAAATTTTACATAACAATAAAAAATGCTGGTTGAAGGAAGAGACCATGAATGAAAAATTGGGACAAATCAGTGAGCTGCGATTGTATATGCCAGTGGTGGAAATGGAAAATGGCACCCACTCAACCCTCCCAGGTGACTAGTACCTGTATGGAGGAGCGACTTAGATCTGCAATAGGTTGTAAACAAGATCTTGCCAAGCCAAGCCCTTCCTTGTCATGGAGCCACAGGACCACTGCTTATGAGGGGGCAAACTTCTTTGCTTGTGCTTGAACCCTTTGCTCATATTCCAATCTGGTTAGGCAGTAAGTTGTGTAGGCCTCTGCTTGAGCTGGGTCTTGAATATCTGGTTCATTTAGAAGTTCTTGTATTCCTAATAAGATCTGTTTGATTGTAATCGCTGGCCTCCAGTCCTTGTCTTCTTCCAGGATGGACAGGTACACTGTGCTGGAAGGATACATGCTTGAATGAAACAGTGGCAGCATTTTGATGGTGAAGATGGATAGTCACCTTTGAAAAGCATCTGTAGTTTGAACAAGCCTCCTTCCCATGGAGTCCCCTTCTTTCCAGAGGTATCACACTCATAATTCATCAGGTTCATTGTGCCATCAGTGTTTTTTGTTAGGATAGCCACAGGGCCAATAGGGTGGTCCTTGCTTGTACAAGTTGGCTGAGGATAATCCCAGACATAGTCAAAGTCCCAGGGCAACCATGGTGTGGACTGCCATGGTGGCAGAGGCAGTCGTGTTCCTTTGTGTCCCAGAAAATACTTTCAAGAAAACCATAGAGGAAAATTTCCCCAACCTAAAGAAACAGATGAAGAAACTGGACCACAGATGATATTCCTACCTTGTTTAATCATTTCCCCAATTTTATCTGGGCCACTAAAAAATTATTATTCATCCCAAATCATCCAGAAGAAACCCTAAGAGGACAACACCCCATTTCCCTTAAAGGGGCATGGGTAGGCTATTGTTTGCTTTCTTGGGTGATAGATGTTTATTTTCATTGGGAGTTGGTTATAAGTTACTATTGGTCTTATTTAGAGAGAAAACAAGGTAGGACTCAGGGATGTCTCTCTTCTTCTCCTTTATCTTTCTTTCTTAGGTTTGGAGATAGGGGCTGAAAAGAAAGAAGGGGGAATATAGAAATACATAGGGATGATAGGACAAAAAGTAGATAATTGAGTTGATTCCTCAACTTGCGGTCTTAACTGGGCCCACAAGGTTATTTTTAATTCTAAAGAAGATGCTAGAAGGAAATCTCCAACCCAATGAGGTCAACTGCACCCAAGAAAATATAGGATACAAATAACTTCACAATAGCCAAAACAAAAGAAGACAAGCACACAAACATTATCACCACCAACATCATAATAAAAGGAAGTAATAGTCATTAGTAACTAATGTTTATCAACGTCAATGGACTCAATTCTCCAATAAAAAACACAGGCTAACAGAACGAATGTTTAAACAGCACCTAACATTCTGCTACATACAAGAAACACATCTCAGCAACAAAGATAGACATTACCTCAGAGTAAAGGGCTAGAAAAAGCAAGCAAACATAACCAAGAAGCAAGCTGCAGCAACCATCCTAATATCTAATAAAATAGAGTTTCAAGCTAACTTAATAAAAAGAGGTGAGAAACAACACTTCATACTCATCAAAGGAAAAATACACTAAGAGAACATTTCAAACCTGAGCATCTATACCCCCAATACAAGGGCACCTACATTTGAAAAAGAAACATTATTAAAACTTAAATCACACATTGATTCCCCACACATCAATAGTGGGCAACTTCAACACCTCACTATCACCAGTGGACAGATCATTGAGATAGAAAGTAAATAGAGAAATAATGAAACTAACAGATGTCATGAATCAAATGAATCTAAAAGATGTCTACAGAACTTTTCACTCAAACATAGAAGAATATACTTTTTTCTCAGCACTACACAGAGCCTTCTCTAAGATCCACCATTTAGAATGGACAGGACATTCTCCACAGTTGAGTGGAGAGTAGGGACTGACTTTCACATGAACTTTGGTACCCCATATTTGACCATGTCCCCTAGATGGGGAGTCCTGGTGGCACTCAGAGGAAGAATAGCAGGCTACCAAGAAGAAACTTGATACCCTATGACAGGAGGAGGCAGTCCCCCTCAGTCACAGTCACAGAGGAGGGGAGTAATGGGAAAATGGGAGGGAGGGAGGAATGGGAGGATACAAGGAATGGGATAACAATTGAGATGTAATGTGAATGAATTAATAAAATATATATTAAAAACAGAAAGCGAATCTCAGCCAATACAAGAAAATTAAATTAATCCATTGTTCTTTATCAGAGCACCATGGATTAAAGCTGGAACTCAACAAGAGAAACAGCAAAACACCTACATACTAATGGTAGCTGCACAACTTCTTGCTCAATGACCACTGGGTCAGGGAAGAAATAAAGAAATTAAATACTTCCTAAAATTCAATGGAAATAAAAGTGTAACATACTCAACTTATGGGGCACCACTAAGAGGGAAGTTCATCGCACTAAGTGCCTTCATAAAGAAATTGGAGAGATCTCATACTAGGAACTTAACATCTCAACTGAAAGCTTTAGAAAAAAGGAAACAAACACATCCAAGAGGAAAGACATCAGGAAATACCACATTTGGGGCTGAAATCAATAAATTAGAAACAAAGAGAACAATACAAAGAAACAATGAAACTGAGATCTGCTTCTTTGAGAATATCAGCAAGATAGATACACCCCTAGCCAAACTAACTAAAAGACAGAAGGAGAGTAGTCAAATCAACCAAATGAGAAATAAAAAAGGGAATCATAATGACAGACACTGAGGAAGTCCAAAGAATTATTAGGTCTAACTTTAAAAGCCCATATTCCCCCCAAAATTGGAAGATCTGAAATAAATGGATGTTGTTCTTGATATATTTCACTTACCAAAGTTAAATAAAGATCAAGCAAGCAGTTTAAATAGTCCTATAAGCCCTAAGGAAATAGAAGCAGTCATCAAAAGTCTCCCAACCAAAAAACCCACAGGACTAGGTGTCTATTTTTATGTTTTAATTTATTATAATTTACTTAGATTACAACCTGATATTCTCTATCTTGTATCTTCCCATTCCCACCCTACCTCCCTTTTCTTCCCTATTCCCCTCACCTAGACCACTGACAGAAGGGGACCTCCTCCCCCACCATATGACCACAGCCTATCCAGATAGCCTGTTTTCCCTTTCCTCTGTGTACTTGCCAGGCCTTCCCACCAAGGTGAAGTAATCAAATCATGGGAGAACCAGAGTTCATGTCAGATGCAACCTCCCCTCTCCCCACAACCATGGATAGTGAATACTTCATGAATTCTACATCTGGCAAAGGACTAATATCCAAAATATATGAACTCAAAATGTTAAGTACCAACAAACCAAATAGGCCAATTTAAAAAATAAAGCACAGAGCTAAATAAAGAATTCTCAACAGAGGAATCTTGAATGGCTAAGAAGCACTTAAATAAATGATCAAAATCCTTAGTTATCAGGGCAAGGTAAATCAAAAGTACTCTAGATTCCATCTTACACCTGTCATAGTGGATAAGATCAGAAACTCAAGTGACAGCACATGCTGGCAAGGATGTGGAGAAAAGGGGACACTCCTCCATTGGTGGTGGGAGTGCAAACTTATACAACCACTTTGGAAGTCAATCTGGTCCTATCTCAGAAAATTGGAAATAGTACTACCTCAAGACCTAACTATTCTACTTCTGGGCATATACACAAAAGGTGTTCCACCAAACCTCAAGGCCTTTGCTCAACTATGTTCATAGCAGCTTTATTCATGATAGCCAGAAACTGGAAACAACCTAGATGTCCCTCAACCAAAGAGTGTATTAAAAAAAAATATGGTACATTTATACAATGGAATACTACTCAGCTATTAAAAAACAAGGAAATCATGAAATTTGCTGGCAAATGGGTGGAGCTAGAAAGGATCATTCTGAGTGAGGTAACCCATACCAGAAAGACACACGTTATATATACTCACAAGTGGCTATTAGCCAGAAAGTACTGGATAGCCATGCCACAACCACAAACCTAAAAAAACTGAGTAACAAAGAGGGCTCAAAGGAAGTTGCTTGACTCTCATTCAGAAGGGAAAATAAAATAGAAGCGGATGAAGAGGTGTGGGGAGGAAAGTGCGGCTGGGGATTAGTTATGGAGAAAATGGGTAGGGGACATAGGGCAGGCAGTGAGAAAGAGAAAGAGGGAAACATCTCAGACAACCTGGAGAAGAGTGACAGGGTAGGCTCTTCAGAGGATCTGGGGTGACTCTAGCTGAGACTCCTAGCAGACACTATTAAATAGCTGACACTATTAAATGCACTCTGCTGTGCTCACAGACAGGAGCCTAGCAGAGTTGTCCTCTGAGAAGCTCCACCCAGCAGCAGATTGAAACAGATGCTGAGACTCACAACCAAACATTAGGCTGAGCTTGGGGATTCTTATAAAAGTGTGGGAGGAAGGGTAGAAGGACCCAGAGGGGACAAGACCTCCCTAGCAATACCAACAGAGTCAACTAACTTAGGTCCATGGGGGCTTACAGCAACTGGGCCCCTACACAGATGTAGCTGATGGACAGCTCAGGCTTCATGTGTGTTCTTAGCAAGGGAAACAGTGGGAGGTGTCTTTGACATGGACTCAGTTGCCTGCTCTTGGATCACTTCCCCCTGGTGGGACTGACTCACCAGGCCACAGAGGAAGAGGATGTGCTCAGTCGTGATGTGATTTGATGTGCTGGGGTGGGTTATAGGGGGTAGGACCTATTTTCTAAGTAGTAGGGGAGGGGAGAGGGGGAGGAGAGGAGGAAGGAAGCTATGATCAGGATGTAAAGTGAACAAATAAATATTTTTAAAAATAACGTTTTACAGAGAGAGAGAGAGAGAGAAACCTGAATCAGTTGCTAACAAATTTCAGTTCATACTTAGCTAGCCTTCGTTCATAACCCAGGACCACCTTCTTAGGGAATGCAGTCTATCTACCACAGCAGTTTGGTTTCTCTCCCATTAGTTACCAGTCAAATAAAGTCAGGGCCATAAGCGAGTCTCATCTAGGCAATGCCTTAAACAAGGCTCCCTTCTCAGGTGACTCTAGGCTTTGCTGACAGTTAAAACTAAATAGGATGGAGGGCATATGCAAATGTTGAGATGAGAAAATCTTTCAGAACTTGTCATTAAGGTTCAACAATTGCCCAATTTTGTGTCAAGTATTCCATATATCCCATGTTTATTTGAAGGAAAATTCTACATATACACTTATTTTCCTATTTCAGTATGCATACATAATAGTTTGACGTCAAAGTGATAGTTCAGTTATTGTCTAGATATTTAATAATAATTCCTTGTTTCCCTCAAATACCCAGCCAGTGATTGCATTTCTGCACTGAACACAGTTTAAGGCTACTTTGTGCCCAAACTGAATGAAATCAGTTATAATATGTGTGTCTGAATGGATTGGATCTTTCCTCCCTTTGCTCTTTCCAGTTTATCTCCTTAAAGAAAGAGGGCCACACCCTGGGAGCCCACAGGCCACTCCTCTCAGGGCCCCGGGGAGGCTGACTGCAGACGTTCACCTCTCTATTAGCTCCTCCAGATCCAGCTTCATGGTCCCGTTCCTAGCTGAGGACTCCATTATCACTCCCCCATCTCCAGGGGTTTTCTCACTCCGTTGTCTTCTGTTACCACCCCCAACTCGAGCAGGCGCTACCTGTGAACACACGGGCCACTCAAACCAGGGAAGCAAGTAGGCTAACTGAGATCTTCACCTCTCCCTCCATTCCTCCAAGTTCAATTCCCCAGTCTCATCCCCAGCTTTGTAGCAGCTTTCTTCTGTGGCTTCTCTGTCCCCATTTCCAGAGGACTAACTAAGCAGCTCCCAGTGGAACAGCCTGTTTTCCTGCCTCCCATGAACTCCCTCTGCTCCTCCAACCCAACCCTATTCCTAAGTGTCAGGTCAACATGTGCTCATAATGAAATTTCTTATCAAATGAGAAAGTAGTTTCTTCCACTTGCAACATTCATGAAATAGCTACAAGTAACAGCATTCATTTTTTAAACTTAAATTTATTTTTAAAAATTTATTCACTTTACATCCCAATCACTGCCCTCTCCCTTGCCTCCTCCCAGCTCCCTCTCTACTCCCCCCATTCCCCTCCCCTACTCCTCAGAGAGGGGCAGACCTTCTCCCCTACCAACTGACCCTAGCATATCAAGTTTCATCAACACTGCCTGCATCCTCTTCCTCTGTGGCCTGGTAAGGCTGCCCAACAGGGTGATCAAAGTGTAGGCAACAGAGTCCATGGCGGGGACATCCCATTCCCCTTAGTAGGGTATATATATGGAGACTGAGCTGCCTATGAGCTATATCTGAATGGGAAGCCTAAGTTCTCTCCAGGCATGGTCCTTGTTTGGTACATCAGTCTCTACTGGCTCCCCTGGGCCCAGATTTCTTGGCTCTGTTAGTCTTCTTGTGGAGCTCCTGTTCCCTCCAGGTCCTTCTATCCACCACCACTCCCTACTATCCATAGGACTCCTTGCTTCTGTAAAGCAACAGACATGGTTAATAAAACAGAAAGACAGCCACAGACTGGGAACCTTACATCTGACATATATACATATACATACATATATATACACATACATATACATGCATACATACATACACACACACACACACACACACACACATATATATATATATATATATATAGAGAGAGAGAGAGAGAGAGAGAGAGAGAGAGAGAGAGACAGACAGACAGACAGACAGACAGACAGACAGAGAACAAGAAATTAAATACCAACAAATCAAATAATCCAACTTTTAAAATGAGGTACAGAGCTAAACAGAAAATTCCCCACAGAAAAATATTGAATGACCAAGAAGCACTTAAAGAAATGCTCAACATCTTTAGCCATCAAGGAAATGCAAATCAAAACAACTCTGAGGCATGTATTTCTAATCTGTGTGACCCAGTGAGGTACTACAGGTCGCCTCAAAACAGCTATAGAGCTGTGAACCTTAGCCTGGATCTGTATGACTCTGGAATCTGGACTCTTCTTCGGGATGGCAGGGGTAGTTGGGAAGTCTGAGGTGGTAGCAGGTGAGTCTGTCAGCCAAGATCCTCTCCTCTCTTTGAGAGAACATGAACGGATGCTGGCATTTCAGAGTCTGCAGCACAGCTGCTTGCTCACCCAGCAGACATTGGTACTCAAACTTGGCAAGAAAATGCCATCTTGGAACAGGGGTCCTGTATGCTACTAATGTCCAGCAAGTCTCGGTTAGGGAGACCAGTAGAACTATGGACCAGAGGCTGGGACCCCGCCCCTGGTATCCATGAGTTGTCCTCAGAGAGGTCGGAGGAGTCTAGGATCTGGATGCTGAAGCCCTGCGTTTCGTGAATTCGGGAGTTGTGTTTGAGTAGGCTGAAGGTAGTGGGTGCCATGAGCCTAGAACAATGTATGACTCTTGGACCCAGGAATTATCTGAGTGGAGCCTAGAACTGTGTGTCGCTAGCTCCCAGGATGCCTCCTCTTGTCTGGGAAACACAGATATTGGCATTTGGAGTCAGCAGCCAGGTTACTCGCTTGTTCCACAGTCTCTCATCTTCTGCTACTCATAGACAGTATATACCAGGCGCTGCCATTTGCAAAGTCTATTTGAGTGATTTAAGGTGATGGAATTTTATATTAAGTTGACAAAGAGTGAAGTGTGCTAGTTAACTATCAACTTCATATTGCATAGAGTCACCTGACAGGGAATTCTCAATTAAAGAACTCCCCAGGTCAAATTGGCCTATGATATGTCTATGGAGGATTGCATTGATTGTTCACTGGTGTAGCAGAGTGCAGCCTATTGCGGGCAGCATTATTCCCTGGGAAAGTTCCTTTTCATCGTGGTTATTTGTTACAGCACCAGAATTAAACTAGAATACTTGCCATTTTGCCTATGCTATCTAAGAAGTTGCTTGCCACCCAGCCTGAAGACCTGAACTAAATCCCAAGAATTCACATGGTAGAATGACATCAAAAGACTCCCTCAAGTTGTCCTATAACCTCAACACATGATCTCTGGTATGCAAACACACACACACACACACACACACACACACACTTGTATATACACACTCACACATAAACATTGTATTTTAAAAATAAATAAATAAACATTTATACAATTCAGTGATTTCCTTGGTTCCAAATTCTTAATTCTTTCTGTCTACTGTATCATTAACTCCCAGTTTGTTTTTACATATATAAGAAAATGTTATTTTTATTCCTATTACTTTTATAAGTCTGTTACTGGAGAAAAATGCATGGAAATGTAGCTTTACTCAGAAAAAATATATGCCCCCTAGCAATAAAAATTTATAGGCTGAGGATCCCAAACCCATTTTCTTGATTACCTTGAATTTTATTAAGAAAAGGAAGAAATGCATATGAACATTTAAGAAATCAATGTAAAATCTTATTAAATAGATGTCTCTGCTATTTCCACAGCACATTATATTTCGAGTGTGTAGTCTGCTTATGATGTACTTCATTAGAAGTATTATGAACATTCCACAAGATACTGTCTGAACAGCACTTAGGATATTAAAAAGTGACTACTTAATTATGGATATAATGCCAACAACTTTTAGCTTTCAGATATAATTATTAAAAGTCACCACCATTAGGGCTGAGGAGAAACTCAGTAAAGTGCTTGTCACATAAACATCAAAGCCTAAGTTTGAACCCTAGAACCAAGGTTTAAAAAAAAAAAAGTCCAAGCATGATGACACATGATCAGTGTCAAGAAGATAGAGACAGACAGATCCCTTGGGCTCACTGAACAGCTAGACTTACATAGTTCAGAAGCTCTCGGTGCATTAAAGACCTGCCTTAAAAAAAGAAAAAAAAATAGAAGAGGGAGGAGGAGGAGGAGAGACTTTGATTCCCAAGTAATGACTCCCAAGGTTGTCTTCTGGACTTCACACATATTTGCATTCACATACATATACACATACTTATTCCCATATATACATACATACACACACAATTGCAGTATATTGATATAAAAATTTAGTGCATAAAAAGATCCCAAGGGAACAGAGAATAAGACACACAGGTTGGTTTTTAGTTTAAACACAGTTCTTAAAGAAATTAATTTTGAAATGGTCCTTCCTCAATATCTGATTCTTAAGTGTCCCCTGAAAGTCCATGTGTTAAAGATATGGTCACCCGAACAGAAACATGTTGAGGGAGCAGAATCTTTAAGAGACAGGGCATATAGGAGGAGAGACTTTGGAACACTCAGCCATAAATAGGATGTCTTTATCAAACTCCTCACCTCAGAGTTCAAGGATCTATGTGGAAGAGAAGGTGGAAAGACTGTAAGAGCCAGAGGGAATGGATGACATCAAGGAAACATCTTCCAGGTCTAACAGGGGTTATCTGCATATAAATTCATGGAAGCTGTGACAGTACACAAAAGACTTGAACAAGTTCTAACAAGACAAAATCCAAGTACTGAGAAGGGGAATTGGACATGAAGCCACATCCCTAACCAAGAAGTTGTTCACAACTTGTACCTGCTAGGAAAGGAAGAATCAGTTTTCTCTAATTGAGTGATACTAGGCATATCAACCTTTCATGGGCAGGGCCATACCTAAGAGTATTTGGCCAACACAAAATGGACTCTATATTTTCTGCATCCCTTTTGTTATGTTTTGGTGTTTCTTGTATTGGTGTAATTTATTTATTTTGAGTTCTGCTCTTTTTCTTTAGAAGGGGGAGGGAGGAGGGAAAGAGAACACAAAATTGTGTGGATATAGAAGTGGAGAGGATCTGGAAGGAGTTGGGGAGGGGAAAGAATATGATCAAAATATAATGAAAAAATTTAAGTAAGGTAAGATATCCTAGACTTATCAATTTTTATATTCCTAAGCTGGGGTTAAAAACACTGGAAAAGCTGAAATAATGACATATTATATGTGCTAGTCCACATATGTTCTTGGTGACATTATTTTAATAATTGAGCATATAAAATATTTCTAGATCATAGGCAAAAATAATAGTCTTAGAGATTAAGTACTTTCAAATATGGCAAAATAAATACAAATACTCTAATATTAGCTGATTTCTGTTAATCAATGAAATTTCTCAGTTTAACCAACTCTGGGACTCTATCCTTGATTAAGAGTAAGAATCTCTCTAATACTACTTAAGGACTCTATGTACATTAACCACATTGCTGGTTGCTCAGCATAATCATTAACTTTGGAGGATTGTGCAATGCTCTGCCTAGAAAATTCATTACTGCTGTAGACCAGCACTTACCTTCATGAGGTAACTGCCGGCACAACTTAAAACTTATAAAGACTGGGTCCAGCCATGCTGTGCAAGGAATATCAAGGGTTGGGCTGCAAGCCTGTGGCCTGCTGCACAAGAAACATCTCAGGACTAGCAGATGGCCAAAGGCCTACAAAAGTTCAATTCCCAGCAACCACATGGTGGTCCATGACCATCTGTGATAATGAGACCTGGTGCCCTCTTCTGGTATGCAGGTGTACATGCAGGCAATATGGCACCACCGAAGTCCAGCTATCCTACTACAGCAAGCCCTGGATACACTAACACAACCAAATCACAAGAAATGACCCTAAGTCCAATCTTATAAAGAAGATAGAGGCCTTTAAAGGAGAAATAAGTAAATCCCTTAAGGAAATACAGGAAAATACAAATAAACAGGTGAAGAAAATGGCTAAAACTGTTCAAGACTTGAAATTGGAAATAGAAGCAATAAAGAAAATGCAAACTGAGGGAATCCTGGAGATGAAAAACCTAGGGAGGAGAAGAGGAGCTACAGGTATAAGCATCGCCACAAAACACAAGAGATAGAATGAGAAAATGATCAGTGGAATCGAATCAAAGGCCCAGATATGAATCCACACATATATAGTCACTTGATTTTTGACAAAGAAGCCAAATCCATTCAATGGAAAAAGGATAGCATCTTCAACAAATGGTGCTGGTCTACTAACTGGAGGTCTATGTGTAAAAAAATGCAACTGGACCCATATTTGTCACCTTGCACAAAACTCAAATCCAAGTGGATTAAAGACCTCAACATAAAACCAGAGACACTAAGTCACTTAGAAGAAAAAGTGGGGAAGAGCGTGGAACATATTGGCACAGGAGACAACTTCCTGAACAGAACACCAACAGCCCAGGGCTTAATGTCAACAATTAATAAATGGGACCTCATGAGGTTGGGAAGCTTCTGTAAGGCAGGAGACACTGTCAAGAGAACAAAGCGACAGCCTACAGACTGGGAAAAGATCTTCACCAACCCTACATCTGACAAAGGTCTAATATCCAAAATATATAAAGAACTCAAGAAATTAAACACCACCAAACCGAATAACCCAATTGAGAAATGGGGCTTGGAACTAAACAGAGAATTCTCAACAGAGGAGTATCAAATGGCTGAGAAACACTTAAAGAAATGCTCAACCTCCTTAGTCATCAGGCCAGCCAAGACTTCTATACTCAGCAAAATTTTCACTCACCATACAAGGAGGAAAAAAGATATTCTAAGAAAAAACATTTTTAAACAACATCCATCCACAAATCCGGCAGTACAGAAAATACTAGAGAAAAACTCCAACCCTAGGATATTACACACAAGAAACACAGAAAATAAATAACTCGATGCCAGCAAAAACAAAAGAAGGGAAGCATGCGCATGCACACGTGTACACGCATGTGCGCATGCACACACACACACACACACACACACACACACACACACACCACATCAAAATCATTGGCCATTAGTACACCTCACCATCAATGGACTCAATTCTCCAATAAAAGACATAGGCTAACAGAATGGATGCAAAATAGGATCCATCATTCTGCTGCATACAAGAAACATATCTCAGCAACAAAAGTAGACAATACCTCAGAGAAAAGTCATGTAAAAAGGTTTTCCAAGAAAATAGGCCCATGAAGCAAGCTGGAGTAGCCATTATAATAATTAGTAAAAGAGACTTTTAACCAAAATTAATTAAAAGAGACAGGGAAGGGCACTTCATACTCATCTAAAGAAAAATCCATCTCAATTCTGAATATCTATGCCACAAATACAAGAGCACCCACATTTTTAAAAGAAACATTACTTAATCTGAAATCACACATTAAACTCCACAATTTAAATAGACATATAATCCCTAAGGAAATAGAAAAAGTCATTAAAAGCCTCACAAACAAAAAAGCCCAAGGCCTGAGAGCTTTAGCACAGAATTCTACCAGAATTTCAAAGAAGAGCTAATACCAATTCTTCTCAAATTATTCCACAAAATAGAAACAGAAGTAACATTGCCAAGCTCATTCAGTGAGGCCACAGTCACCCTAAACCATACAGAAACCCAACAAAGAAAGAGAATTTCAGACCAATTTTCCTTATGAACATTGATACAAAAATACTCAGTAATATCACAAACAAAATCCAAGAACACATCAAAAACATCATGTATCATGATCAAGTAGGCATCATCTCAGGAGTGTAGGGATGTTTCCACATGCAAAAATATATCAACCTAAACATAATAAAGACTATGTGCAGCAATCCAATAGCCAACACCAAATTAAATTGAGAGAAACTTAAAAACAATTTCAATAAAATCGGACACAAGACAAGGTTCCCTACTCTCTCAAAATCTATTCAATAAAGTACTTGAAGTTCTAGCTAGAGCAATAATACAGCTAAAGGAGATCAAGGGAAATGCAAATTGGAAAGGAAGAATTTAAAGTATTATCATTTGCAGTTGATATGATAGTGTATACATAAGTGTCCCTAAAAATTCTACCAGAGAACTCCTACAGCTGATAAACAACTTCATCAAAGAGGGTGGATATAAAATTAACTCAAAAAAATCAGTAGCCTTCCTCTATACAAATGATAGATGGGCTGAGAAAGGGATCTGGAAAACAACACCCTTCACAATAGCCACAAATAACATAAACTAAACAAGTAGTTGAAAGACCTATATGACAAGAACAAGTATATGAAGAAAGAAATTGAAGGGCCAACCAATGACTGACCTAACTTGAGACCCATGCCATGAGAGAGAGCACACCACTGACACTATTAATGATATTCTGCTATAGAAGTCTAGCTTAACTGTGCTCTGAGTGGCTTCACCCAGCAGATGATAGAAAGAAATGCAGAGAAGAGACCCACAGCCAAACACTAGAAGGAGCTCAGGAAACCTTGTGGAAAGCAGAAAGGATGAACTGAAGGACCCAGAGAGATCAAGGACGCCATAATAAAACTTACAGAGAAAACTAACTTAGGTCCACGGAAACTCAACCACCAACCAAAGAGCATGCTTGGGATGGATGGTACTAGGCCCCTACACACACGTAACAGAAATGCAGCTTGGTTTTCATGTGGGACCCCTAACATCAGGAGCAGAGGCTATCTCTGACTCTGTTACCTGCCCTTAGATCCCTTTCCCCTAACTGGGCTGCCTTATATTGCCTCAATAGAAGATGCTCCCAGTTCTGCTATAATTTGATATGCCAATGTGGGTTGATATCCATTGGAGGCCTCCCCATCTCAGAGGAGAAAGGGAAGGATTATGAAAAAGGCAAACACTGGTAGGAGAGGAGGGAGGAATTGTGATCTGACTGTAAAGCAAATAACAAAATTATCAAAAAGCTTATAAAGACTGAATACTACATAAGAAATAAGAAAATAGAAAGGCATAAACTTTATAGCATTGTGTTCCTTAGGCAGCATATTCTTTATAAAGTTCAGATGTATATATGATACGTTCAATTCCATGTGTTTTCATTCACATTAGTTTCCACGATTTTTATTTTAAATTTTTCATGAGTTTTCATTCACAATAATTTTCTCATGTTGCATCGGTATAGTCACTGTATTTGTAGAAAGTTTGGTAGATGAAAAAAAACCAAACAAACAAGTTTGAGGAAGGATTTTTCCTTCAACTGTAGTGTATCTATGGAATTTGCACCCTACAAAACTGGATGTTTAACTGTAGTTATTTATGATTTATGAGGGTTAAAATGCCTATGAGCTAAAATAAAAAAAAACTCAATGTCTTATTCCACTGTCAGTTTCATAAGTCATATTTGAAGAAATTGTTTCCTATTGCCTTGAGCTAAGTTCAAGATTAGAGATATTTCAGATTTAAAAGGAAAAACTGTTTAAAGGGTTGAGTGATATGAGCAAAGGAGATTTCTAACTCTAGGTCATCACAGACCTAACACACATGTGCACAGTTCCATGTGTGTGTGTGTGGTTTGTGTCTTGTGTAATAAGGAGCCCCTTGTCTCCTTGCTGCTTCTACTGTCTCCATATGTATTAAACAGCTCAAAAACACATTGGTTCTTTAAAGAAGAGACTTGATACCCTATGAGCATATACAGGGGGAGGAAGTCCCCCCCAGGAACAGTCATAGGGGATGGGAATAAGGGGAAAATGGGAGGGAGGGAAGAATGGGAGGATACAAGGGATGGGATAACCATTGAGATGTAACAAGAATAAATTAATTTAAAAAATAAATAAATAAAATTTTAAAAGGCTAATTGTGCAAGACTATTGCTAAGATGTTGTATCTGTACAGTTAATTAATTATAAGTAATGACCCCATGGTGATATATCATTATTGATGAAGTCTATACCTTACACTGGACTGATTCCAGAATGTGGCGACTTTACAAATGTGTCTTGCATTCACCTTTATGATATCACATGAATGGTTTCACTGCCCTGAAAATGTCCTGTGTTCCCTTAGAAATATCATTCACTTTTCCCCTGAGCCCCCAGCACCAATCAATCAATAATTCTACTATCTCCATGGTTTTGTAACCCTCCAGAATGTCATATGGACTGTTAGTATGAATCTGACTCATCTTGGCTCCTTTCATTTAGGAATATTCATTTTAATGTCTCTGTGTCTTTTCATGACTTGGTAGTTTCTTTTTGTTTTGTTTGTTTGTTTGGTTAGTTGGCTGGTTGGTTGGTTGGTTGGTTGGTTGGTTGGTTGGTTTGGGTTTTTCAGACAGTTTCTCTGTTTTAGCTCTGGCTGTCTCGGAACTCATCCTGTAGACCAGGCTGGCCTTGAGCTTACAGAAATATGCCTTCCTTTGCCTCCTGAGTGCTGGGATTAAAGGCATGTGCCACAACTGCCCAGAATTCCTATATTTTTTAAGAGCAGAAAATGTAATTACTAATGAAGTTATGATTTCACAAATTATATTTCTTGGAGAATATTAGATAATTGTTGGTGAGTATTTGGGTTTATTTGTCAGCAACCTAATATTATCTGCCAAAAGTTATTTTCAGAGGTTCTTCACACAGGAGTTACTACTCAATTTTTGTAGGCAGAATTTTCACATTTGGTAAAATTCACACAGTAATAAAAATGATGGAAGTACATCCGGCTCCCATTCTGGGTTCTGATAAAGGCCAAGGCACCAAGAGACAGAATGATGGTCATTGTGCCTGCCTGTTTCCAGAGATGTGTCTATTTGGGGAAAAAAAGTGCAAATGGCCTCAGGAATAAAAAAAAAAAAAAAAAACAAGTTGTTTCCCATTATGTCTGTCCTCTGTAGGATGCCACATTTTCATATTGGGGCTCTACATCCCGCAGCTAATGTCTCAGCAGTGTTGCTCGAGCAAGCATGGGGCACATAGTCCCACTCTGCCACTTAATATGTCTGTAGCTTTGCTGATTCCTTTTCCCTGTAGCATGGGAAACACAGGGCTGATAACTCCTGACTCAAAGATTAATTTTAAGGATCAAAGGAGATGAAGATGATCAGAGTGGTATGTGGGGAAATTCTTCTCAATGCTTGGAAGGTGTATTCCACTGCTCTTGTAAGTATTTTATGGACTCACTGTCCCAATCCCTTTATCGCCTTTCTACCATCAGACTCGTTGTTGTCAGAGAACTTTAGGAGGGTCTTATCAAGTCTGGAAACAAGAAAACCGAACTCCAAAATTAAATTAGCATCACAGAACAGACACTAGTTATGCCTAAGAAAAGCAGCATTGAAATCTATCGAAAAGGAAAGGTGTAGTGGGAACAGTGCATATGCTAGCGATGATCTGGATTGGTAGGCTTCCTTCCATAGGACCGGAGCTGTCTTGATGGCAGCGCATACCTTCTAGAAGGGAGGAGGCCACAGCAAGCATGCCCTGGACATCTTCCTCAAGGTACTCACAGCAACAAGTCAAGCTTCAGCTGCTATCAGGTAGGTGCTGGATGGTGAGGATGCTGAGTTCTCCCCATCACTCTCCTATAAAAGTTCACTGACCTAACTCACCCAAGAGGGAGATGGTTATTAAAACCATACCTCTCCCTAAGTGAAACCAATAGCAAGAGAGCTGAAATAAACCAAACCCATTTCTTTTCTCTTTATTTTGTAAAAGAGGAGGAACATTACAAAAAATAACTTACCAAAAAGAAGGGAAAAACTGTTGAGCGCGCGCGCACGCACACACACACAAAACACCACTACTAGACCAGAAGAAAACTTGTACCTACAGGTTCTTTAACAATATTTCTTAGGAATAAAAAAAAAAAAAAATATCAAGGCCTTTGCAACAACACGGACTAAGCGCATCAGGGTAAAGCAGCTTACTAATCTTAACACACACCTTCCACACACCGAACGCATGGGTGCAGATCATCAAGGCTACTCTCACAGTGGCTTTTGAAGCTAGGCTGGCAGTTCTGATGGAAATGACAATAGCTCATGTTCGTATCAGAGCTGAATGGTAAACACAGAAAAGTCATAGAACATTAAAAAGTAGGCACAAGGCACATTCAGATACAAAACTTAGATAAATATCTCTATTTTGTAGGGATAGAATGGACTAGAAATAGAAAAACACAAAGGAGTACAAAGAACTGAGGTAGTAGACCCACTGAGTTCTTCTGAGTCTGAAGGTTTGCAGTGGGTGGCAGTTAAGGCTTGTCATGCTAGAGGGCAAAAGATGCTCCCAGATGAAAGAGAATATAGCTTAGCTCATGATTGGGCAGCAGCAGTTGGAGGTGCCACAGAAACAGTCACCAGAAACAGAGCTAAATGGAAACTATTACCAACTACCACCCATGTCTATTCTTGTCATCTTGCTATGGGACCTAGAAAGCAAAAGGTCACAAGCAAAATTGAAAGATTAAGAAATGAATCAAGCAAGCCACTGACTCTGATAACTCCAATTGAAATTGTCAGTCTCCATGGACAAGAGCCCTGAAATGGCAATTAAAAAAAAAAAAAACCCTCTGGTTCTGAGCAAGGGATTCAGGGAATAAGGAAAAAGAAAACAAAAGAATAAAGAATAAAACTGCACACAGAATAAAACCATACACACTATCACAACACAGGAACACGAACGTCCTGAAAGGATGGTTTTATGGAATAATATGACTCAGGATTTAAAATTAGTATCCTCAAGATGCTCGAAAACATTTTTTTTAAAGAATAACCTTCATTTAGAAAACAGCAAGAAATAAAAATGATTGCCTAAGGTAATAAAAAGAGCACAATATTGCCTATGAAAAGAAAAGTGAGGTCATGGAATAAAAAAAAAGCATAACATTATAAAGTACAGAAGGCCACATCAAAATACAAAATATAGATCTAGATAATTATAAGGTTAAAAAGAATAAATTTACCATGAATCGGTATGAAAGAGTGCTTGGGAAGTATCCAGAGAGGTTGCAAAGCATGCTCCATGAAGGCAGAAGTGTGGCACCATCTGAAGACACAGCAAAGAAGAATTTATGAGGACTGAAAAATAGAGTACTAGATTCAGAGTTGTATTTTTAGTAACTAGCAGCAGAGGAAACCACATCTCGATGTAGCATATTGAGGCTGCATGTTTACGAGAAACCTACAGTGGGACGCGCACTAAGTCCCACATTTTGCCACACAATTCTATATTGTAAATCCTAGAAAAGAAAATCAGTTCAAGCCTTGCTCATGAATTCACGCACTGGGAAGCATTACATACAAACCAATCCCTCAGTCCTCAGGGCCTCTCCATGTGATTTGCTGAAAGACCCAGAGAGGGGAAGGTCAGCTCTTTAGAATCCTTAATAGGATGTTGAAAGAAAAGTTCTCTCTCAGCAGGTGCAGAAACCCATAAACAGAATACATTGGGGGAGACAGCTACGGAATATGAAGTTTTTAAGAGATAGCCCGAAGTGAACAGATTAGGTAAGAAAATTACAGGGAAGGTAAAAACTATTTCCCGAAGAAAATAAAGTTAGAGAAATCAAAACCGAGAACCACTCATCACGTTGAAAAGATAAAAATAGTAAAAACTAGAATATTAAAAAACAGTGACACCACAGAGACTACATGGTGGTCAAGGACACTAACAATGGAAGCGCAGACACAAAGGAGTTTCTTGGTTAGAAAGAAAGAAACTCAAATATGCTGATGAAAAGGACTCACCACCTTCCAGGTGACATCATTCTGGGCTCTCACCGAGCTACAGAGTGTTGATAGGGCTGGGCCCCATTTTGGAGGCTCCAAGTGCATCTATTTCCTTTTCTTTCTAAGCTTCCAGAGGGCACCCCTCCCCCATCTCCCAGGTCACACATTCTGAGTATTCCCTGTCCTTGGCCTTTCATTTCTGAAAACATTGATGGTGACAGTGGGCCCACCTGTCCAACCACGCTGTATTGTCAAGATCACCCAGTTAGTATCTTCCTGTCCTTCCACAACCTAAATTTCCCACTGTCAGGCGAGACAATGCTCAGTGTTCAGCGCTGAGCAATCTGTGTGTCTCAGCTACCTGGAGCTCACTAAATTGTGTTTCAGAAGTCATGTTCATACTGCACCTGTGATTTATTTAGCTCACAATTCATAAATATCTGAGCCATTTTCTACTTAGGTCTTAAGCGACCAGCTTAAACTTGTTTTCTTCCATGAAGCCTTTCTTCTTCTGCATATAGCCTATCTACCTGTTAATTACTTGGCCAAACCAAATACCTGTATAATTGCTAAGCAACAATTCTCTAATTTATTCTGTCGCTTTTATAATTTTATTCCACTTGTATTTTATCCCTAAAATAAGCTTTAATAGCTTCTGGAAAATACGTCTACACAAAGCATTTATAATAATATATGCAATGTTTATAAACCAGTAGAGAGTAAAGAAACCAAATATAAACTAGAAACTACAGTATAATCTAGTTAGTAAGGTGCAGAGAAATATGGCTGAGACATTCATAACACTATTAATAATGGAATTGAGGCATTTGTATCTTTCTAGAACGTTTGTTTTCTAACCCAGAGCTGTGTATTGTGTAAGTCACAGCCTTCTGAATATCTGTGACTCTCCCTGCAGCTGCTCAGATTTGATGATTAGACTTTCCTCCATTTTCCTCCAGATTCTCTAAGCTTCAACCCCCACACAAAACATCTTATAAAGGCTAGGGAATGAGCGACGATAACTCACACCAATGAAGGGCCAGAGTTAGAAGATAAATAGCCCAATTCACCATCCTAGGATAAGCCTTGGGACAGTACATAGGGCTCATCGTGGGATCTCCTTTGCCCTCAGTCCATGTCTGCAGGAGTAACCGACTCCCTCAAGCACATCCTGTTGGATGTTCTGCCCTGTTTGACTTCCTGGTTGTATCGCTTTTGCTTCCTGGAATCAGTTTCAATGAAAACTGACTGTTTTATGAAAATGGGTCATGTGCGGCACTTGGCACTCTTGCAGATATCCACATAAAAGTAAACATTGAATCACAAATTTGGAGTTCTAACAGATGCCTCTTATATATGTTCTTACAGTGTTCTGTGTGAGAAGCTATCGCATTCTATGTGAGGAGTTAAGGTAGACTATTCATTTATCTCCTTTTAGCTGACATAAGACTATTTCGCATCACCTTCCCTTCAGCCTCAGACCCCTCACAACAGCTAAAAATATAGATAATCCGTGGTAGCAGTTTAAATTTGGATTTACAAGTGGTGCTTCAGTTTTCTGGAGTCTTTGCTTCAGTTGTGTAAAACAAGAAATAAAGGAATGATCCCTGTTTTTTGTTCTTCTTGGCACTATGTGGCCTATTGGCTTGACCATTGAAGTCATCAGACCCTGACTTATTTTACTTTGTATGCATGAGCACCACACCCATTTCCAAGTATTTGTCTCAGTATCTGCATTGGTACAAAACAAAATTAAGACAAACATACATCACTTCTATAATGTTAACTAAGCACATAAAAGTATCGGCAAGACTAAAATGCAATAATAGCATTAAAAATTATCAATAATAATTCTATTATTACTAATATTGTTAAATTATTTTCTTTTAATAAGATAAGTATTACTAGTAAACTTCAAACCCCTACCCAGATCTAGCCAATGGACAGGACATTCTCCACAATTGAGTAGAGAGTGAAGTATGACTTTCACACGTACCCTGGTGCCAAATATTTGACCACGTCCCCTGGATGGGGAGGCCTGGTAGCACTCAGAGGAAGGATTGCAGGCTACCAAAAAGAGAGTTGATACCCTATGAGCATATAAAGGGGGAGGAAGTCCCCTTCAGTCACAGTCATAGGGGAGGGGAGTAAGGGGAATTTGGGAGGGAGGGAGGAATGAGAGGATCCAAGGGATGGGATAACCATTGAGATGTAATAAGAATAAATTAATAAAATTAAATTTAAAAATAAAAACATAAATAAATAAAAAGTAATAATGTAATAATTCTAATTATCACTGATAATAATAAACTGACCATGATATCACACAATATGAACTTTTAATTTTTATTGTATGTATATATTTTGTGCTTGAGTGCATGTATGTGCACCACATGTGTGCAAATACCCACACTGGCCAGAGAGATCCCCTGAAACTGGAGTTATGGGCAATTGTTAGCTACAATTTCAGTCGGGAACTGAGTTCAGATCTTCAACAAAAGCACCAGTGCTCCTGAATGCCCAGCCATCTCTCAGGCCCCATACAATATAATCTTAAAGACTTAAAAGTTTAAACATAGAAAAAATTGTATGAGTTTAAATGTGTAAGTAGACAGTAAATGTGATGGTATGAAAGCTCAAAAGATAAAGTCTGCAAAATGTTAACAACAGTTCTATCCAGGAAGAATGTTTTAGTCAGATAAGGCTGCCCGAACAACATACAATAGGCCTTTTTTAAAAATCACAGTTCTAGAGAATGAGAAATTCAGTGTCAAAGCAATGGTAGAACCAGATTCCAGGGGAGACCCACTTCCTGGTTTACAGATGGCATCCACCTTGCTAGAAGTGAGGGTGCTCCCTTGCCATTTCTCCTAAGGGTACTAATTATACTCATGAGGGCCCCGCCCCATAAGCAAATCACTTCTTAAAAGCCATTCTAGGGCACTAGTGGCTGTAATTTGAATATGTAAATTTGAGAGAACAATAAAAATTCTAAAGCAAAGGTGTTTATTATGAATTTTGGTTTTGCCTATATTTTTCATAATTTCTAACTACTAAAAACGAGCATTATTGCTCTTACAATGGAAAAATAGCTTAAATTATATTGAAGAGAATATTTCAAATAGACATGAGAAAAGCTTTTGTTCTTTTGAATAGAGATGTTTTATGCATCAGCATGTAAAATGTAACTATGTGAAAATAAAAATAAAGGACATTAAAAAGGTATTTACAGACAGACAGATAGAAACACACACACACACACACATACACACACACAAATAGCTTTTTAAAAATGGGGGGGGCTCAACTTTAATCAGATGTAAGGACCAAAACATCTTAATCAAATAGATACAAATTAAATTAAAACAATGAGATGCCATTGAAGTCACTGAACTAGCAAATTAAATGATGTTATCTACTGCTTGCATGGGTGCAAAGGAGCACGGCACTCTCATACACAACTTCTGGGAGTGCAAACTGGCCCAGGTTCCTGAAGCTATTTCACAAAGGTCCACTGATGTTCTTTTTTTTTATTACACACACACACACACACACACACACACACACACACGCTATATCCTACATATATGTAATATATACATACATTTGGTGTGTGTGTGTGTGTCTGTGTGTGTGTGTGTGTGTGTGTGTAGGTGGGATATAAATGAGCTCAAGACAACTTTCTATTTCTCTGGGCCTCCAAACTCGGGTATTCCAATGTCACTTTTCCTGTATTAATAAATTCTCATTTACCGTCTCAGAAGCACATACAGATATTTTCAATTACTACAGAAGCAGATTACTACGTCATATACCATACATAAACAACAAAGCTATAATGAGAAGAAAAATATCTTCCTCTCAAAGCATGATGATCTTGATTTTAATTTAAGAGCAAAATGTTTTAATGTCCATCTCTTTGTTTGATAGAGTGGGCCTTTCTTGGCCTTACTAACAGAATACTAAAGATATTGTTAAAATACTCAACCCTTATAACATGAAGGGGCATGCTTGTATTTTCAATTAAAAATTAATCTATCACTTCTAGTCAAATCAACAACTTTGCATATTTTGAAATCTTTCAAATCTATGATATCATATGTTGTGGGAATGTGGCTTTATATACCATGTACCATATGCCATAGAAAAGTCTGTGCCTTGATTATAAAATGTACCCCCATTTTATGGATGTTAGAATAAGGGAGTATCTGACAATAAAAATGGGATAATGAAATATTATGCACTTTGGGCACAAACCAAGCACAGTCCTCCCTCATTCGTAAGGTTAAGTTGTCCAGAATTTTATGAGCCAGCTGTTAGAGATAACTATTAATAATAGTTAATTTGTATACTTTTTGATAAACTCAAAACAAAATGGATTCTAACAAAAGCAGAAGTTATACTAAGGACTCAAAAGACATTGTCAACCAATTATGACACTTTTATTATTCTGTATGCTCTTGAGGTTAAACATATTGTGTTTTTACATTGGATATATACAAGTGGGGTGTGTGTGTGTGTGTGTGTGTGTGTGTGTATTATGGTGGTTTGAATGAACAATTATCTCCATAAGTTCATATATTTGAACACTGATCTTCAGTTGTGGTACTGTTAGAGGAGGTGGTGCAGCCTTGTGAGAAAGTACATCACTGGACATGAACTTTTTGAGGATTTATAGCCTTGTGCTCTTCTTGCTTGTTCTCTCTGCCTCCTGTGTGTGGTTGAGATGGTTAATGTATGATCTCTCCGCTTCCTGCTGCCATGCCTCCTACACTATTATGGACTCTAACCCTCTGGAGCCTTAAGCCAAATAAACACTCTTCTTTAAATTGTTTTTGGCCACAGTATTTTATCACAGCAACAGAAATGTAGGGTTTGTGTGTGGGGGCAGGGTAACATATAATAAAAAATTGGTACACATCTTTTTCCAGCTCTACATTCAGTGAACACGACTTAGCCTCAAAAATAAGCCTTGGTGAAAATATTAACACTGCAGACATAAACAATATGCATCAAAATTCAGGGTTTCTCCCATTCCCTTCCCCAGAAAGCCTGCTCTTTCCTGTTTTTGTTTGTGTGTTGTTTGGTTGGTTAGTTAGTTAGTTTTGATTTTTGAGACAGGGCCTCCCTACATTGTCCTACCTCTCCTTGAACTCACTATGTAGACATGAATGGCCTTAAAATCTCAGAGATTCACCTGCCTTTGCCTCCCTATTTCTGGAATTAATGGAATGTGCCACCATACCTGGATAGAAAATCTGTTCTTAAACATATACTCACCCACCACTTCTTCTAACAACAAAAACCTATAAAAATGTTTTTTATTCTAAAATAAATACAATAGTCATGTTTGATATCTATTAACACAGACAAAAGCACTGAATTATAGAAAGAATAAGGGGACCTTTAAAGGGAAATAAAAAGTCCAAACAGTAGCAATTAAAGTAGTTGAAAAACTTTCTTTAAAATACAGGATTTATACTATCTAATCTTTTTCAAACAGTGGATTCATTCGGATTTCAGTATTCAAAGGCCTAAGTGGCCTTCTTACCTTTACCACTTGAAAATGTAAGTGCTATATATTGCAGCTCTTTATGATGTGCAGTCTCTAATTTGAGTGGGATTATATTTTGCCCCATGCCTTCCATTAAATGAGAGAGAATATTGCTATAATTTGTCAGTGATGACAGCCTAGACTGAACCTGAGTCCCTCCAGTTGCCCTGGAAATGACCCACTTCATCTTCTAAGCAACGCCATCCTGCTGGGTCAGGAAAACATGTATCTACCAGACTCAGACGAAGTGCTGTGGTGGAAGCCACGATCTTTTAAATTTTTCCATCATTTCATAAAGCATGATAGGAAGTGATTTCTGAATTAGAAACCACCCCTCCCATACTGCAATCTCATAAAATGTCAAAGACTGAAGTTCGCTCTCCCTTGCTTCATATTCCAGGCAATCTGAGGAGGTTGATTTATAAGAATTAATGTGAATCCCTTTAGGCTCTGCTTAATACCCAGTGGCACTTTTGAGCTAATATATTTTATTTTATTTGCATTTACATAATATAATTTGATAGTCTCATATTGTGTAATCTCATTTCTTTCTGTTCATTTTTTTTTCTGTTAGGAAAAACAAATTGCTTGCAGATTTTCAACAAAGGGACTATATACAAACTATACCCAGATAACTTGCAGAAAGCTGGTTGCTATCACTGCACAGAATACCTGAGATGTATTCTTAAAAGGAATGTTGAAAAGACAGATTCTCAACCTGGTTCCACGATATTGGTTTCTTGATTCTACCAATTAATGGAAGGCAACACATCTATTCAAAGAGCCAGGGACAAATATTCATTTCTATGTTTCTTTAATTAAGAATGTTTCAACATTTATAACCAGACTGTTAATAATATACATTAATAACATATATTCACATATAAAGAGGTGTGTGTGCGCGCATGTGTGCATGTATATTAATGTTCCTTGTGGTTGACTCTGTCTTAGTTTCTGTCTAGAATATTCTTTTCCCCTTAATGTAACTGAATTTGTCCCTGTGGTTTATGTCTGTGACTGCTGGTGATGTTAGTGTGAACAAAGAGAGTCCAGTCAGATAATCAAGCACACCCCCTGCAGGAAATGTTGGCAAACCTCTTGTTGCTGGGCAAAGTTCCACAGAGAGGTTGTAAAAAATAATAATAATAATAGATAACTGGGTCTATAGCTTGGGGAAAGAGTGATTGCATAGCATTGCTAGGACCAATTTCCAGTTGCCACACTTGTGAAAGAGGGAAGGGAAGGGGAGGAAAGGAAATGGAAAAATATGGAAAGGGAGGGAAATTAAGGAAGGAGAAAGACGGGAAAGGGATGGAGAAAAAGGAATGGAGGGACAGTGAAGAGGGGATGGCGGAGCAGAAAAGGGCAGAGAAGGGGAGAAAAGAAACCCTGAAGGACGATAAAAGCATAGAGGGACATCGTGAAGAACCATGGAGTCATGTGCACGCTGTGCCCAGAAGCTGAGCGTTTTATTGTCGTGCAACTAAGACTCATCAAATGTTCAAAAAAAAAAATTAAAATAAAGCACAAATTTTAAGGTGCCTTAAAATAAACATCAGTTTGACAACTAAAAATCTTCAGAGAGATTTGTCTCATTATGGGATATTAATTTTTTTTTTAGGCCACAACTTCCAAAATCAAAATGAGGAAGCTACTTGTTTAAGCTTTCCATTCTAAAAGTTTGGTCCACATAATGATAACACAGGAACTTGAGAGATTACCGAGGCTTGAAAGACCCTCAGCGTCACATGCTCCTGTCACAAGCATTTGTCTTGGGAAGGGGCTCAGTGAGGACAGAGTGCCTCTTTCAGTTCCTAGAATTCTGGAGAGTAGCATTCTACCCATTCTTATTACATATAGGTGTATGTTTATGCTCCAGGTATAACTGGTAACAGTCTATTTGTTTTACACATTGCCTGTGTCTCCTCATAAGATCAGCAGTGCTGGATTTTCTTTCAAGCTCTTTTGGGGCCTCAGCAGAATTCATTAAAGGTGTGGCCTTGTCTGTATACCACTTAGGAATGCCAGGCGCTTTCTGAAGTTGCCTACTGTGCTCTCTACCCAGCCATGTCACAAAGATCTTCTTCTTCGTTTCCCATGAAGGGGTATAAGCATTCGGGAGCAATTCCACCCATAGCTTTCTGTCTCCTGGGGTCTGAGGTGAAACCACAGGAACTATGTGTAGTAGTTGCTTTGCTCATCCCTTTGACAAAATATCTACTATAAACAATTTACCTCAGAGGAGATTTGGGGAGGCTCATGGTTAATGAATATTCAGTACCTATTTGCTTGGTCCTGGCAGTGTGGACAGAACATTGGGCTGTCGGAACCACTTCGTTGTGGACAGGAAGGACAGGAGAGACAACATACTCCCTCATGCCCTACTTCCTCCCGTTAGGTCCTACCACCTGGAGTTTGAAAACCACACCATTATCTAAAGACCAAGTATTTGATACATGAGCCTATGTGGGGCATGCCATTAATCAAACCCGAATACCTTTGATCATGGGGGTTTACTTCAGACCAAAAGCCCCAGGAGACAGAGAGCTATGAGCAGAAGCACTCTTAAGTTCTTAGGACTTCATGGGAAATGAAGGAGAATGTCATCGTGGCGTGTATCCATAGAGAACTCATCTGGAGGTTTTAGTTTCTGCTTTCTCCAGGAAGACCTACATAATCAACAGAGATTCTAAGAGCCTGCTTACTTTTTTTTTTTTTTTTCCCTTGAACTGCTCTCTGCTCGATTATTCAAGTTTTATCTAGTTTGGGTGATGGAAACTGTCTTTGGCAGCATGTTTTCATAACTTCTCTGTGACATTCTCTGTGTCCTGAGGACTTAGGTACTTTTCCTTTTGACTCCAGTAAAAAATGTAACAAGAATAAATTAATAAAAAATTAAAAATTAAAAAAAAAAGATTTTTATCATTTGAAAGGTAAAAAAAAAAAAATTCACAGACTCCTCAAACTCTGAGACATTCAGATCTCTCAAAGCTATTGTTTTCCCCTTGCACACATAAACCTGCCTGTATAACTAAAAGCAACCGAGTGAGTAACTGATTCTCCTATGCTGCTGCTGTCACAGCCTTTCCTTAGGGCAGTGTACAGCCAGGCTAATGTCTTATCTTTAATAAAAGAAAGGCTATAGGGTAAAGAGGAATAGCCAGCCATGAATTTCATTTCTACCAATAGCCGAACATTATTTCTAATTCTTAAACCTAAAAAGATAACAATTTAACAAAATTTCAAGGGAGTGTGTGTGTAAATGGTGTTTATACTGGTATATACAGTTAGTTTTTAATTCAAATCCTTTTGCACTTGAAGCTGAGATGAAGCAACTCTTTTACACTTTCCTTCAGACTTTACATGTTATTTTTTTAAAAACTTCTGAGTATGTATGTATGTGTATGTATGTATGTTTCTATATGTGTGTGAATGTATGCATCTGTGTATATACACGTATGCCTCTAGACTTCAGGTTGATATAGTGTCAAACATTTTACAGTAGCCTTGGGTTTCATTTTGTACTAGATAAACTGTACAGATTTGTTTGGTGCAAAATAGAATGCTGCTAAATTCTCATCTGTGGTATAAAATTTGAAAAAAAGTTGCACTTCTTCAGATTGTAAACGCTCACCAAGAATCCTCATTTCAGACCTGTCAAGTCAATTTTTTAAATGTATGTATAATACTTCCAAATAAATGACCCTTTCATGTTAGTTGAGCATATCTACCCACAATCTTCTGACACATAAATCACATTTTGTCTACTGCCATCAAAACCAGATAAGGAATTTTGCAGCTGTTTTATGATTATCATACTTTAATTTTTCTCCGTACACATAATGTACTGTGTTACACTGATTAACTGATAGGGCTAGTGTTAGTGCCTGAGTAAGAGAAAATCAAAAATCATGGAAAACATGTGATAAAAGACCTTGAAGGAGGCCAATCAATTGCTACAATACCTTGTGCTAGGGAAACAAGCTGGCAATGTATTTAAGCTTATGGAAATTTAGTCTGGAATTATGTGCATTTTGAATTACAGGTGGCCTTCAAAAAAAAAACAACTCTTGCATAAAATGCAAATACCTGATACCTAAACTTCTTATAACCATGGCAAGAAGTACTTCAGAATCAGAACAGTTTCTGATGGCTGTTATTTTCCTCAAACTACCCTACCATCAAAGTGATTTAAATCACCACATCTATGACCTCATTCTTTTAAAAATATTCCTGCCCGTATGAATTATCAGAAGTTGGAAACATGATTGCATCTTGAGACGCACAGTCAAACATTAGGCAAAGCTAGGGAGTCTTGTGGAAAAGTTGAGGGAAGGAAGAAGGGCCTGGAAGTAACAGGAACTCCATAGGAAGACCAACAGAGCCAACTAACCAGGTCCCAGAGGGCCTTGCAGAGACAGAAGCACCAACAGAGGACCATGCATGGACTGGACATAGGCCCCCTACACAGATATAGCTGATGGGCAGCTCAGGCTTCATGTGGGTCCTCTACTAAAGGGAGTGGGGGCTGTCTCTGCTATGGACTCTGTAGCCTGTAATTTGATCATTACCTACTGGTGTGGCTTCCTTGCCAGGCCACAGGGAATGCACTCAGCCCTGATGAGACTTGATGTGCTTGGGTCCCTTGGGGGAGGGGGCTCCCCTTTTCTGAGAAGTAGGGGAGGGGGGAAGAGAGAAGGAGGGTGGGACCAGGAGGAGAGGACAGAGGGGGCCAAGGTCAGAATGTAAAGTGAATAAACAAAGTAATTTTTTAAAAAGTGATTGCAACTAGTGCACGTGTCTATATAAATATTAGATAGAAGGAAGATGTCAAATAGCTTTGACAAGTCGCTTTTCCTACTTGAAAATGTTTAAGACCTTATCAGTCACTGCCTTGTGCTCTGTACATATACTTTGAGTCTTTACTAGATCCTGTTAGATATTTCTGTTGATAATGTCCAATCAGGAAAATAAAAACCATTTTTAGTATTTAAACATTTAGTATTTTAGTGTTTAGTATTTTCTGAAGGGATGAGATTAGAAAGAGGGTTAGAGAAGCTGCCTCCAGGGCAGCAGAAACCGTGACTGTCCTGCAGGTGGTGAGCAACCACTGACAAGTGGCTTGTTCAAGCTTTGATCCTGAGCTGTAAGAAGCTGGGATTGCTTCACAAAGGAATCTCAGAGGGGAAGTTAAGTTGACCATGAAAGCAGAGAAAGAAAAGAGACAACAGGCTGGCCCCTCCCTTCCCCGGTGCTTCATGGGACAGTCAGGGAAAGGCATTTCTCACAGTGACATGGAGCTGGGGAAGGAGCACAGGGTCTGACCCTTAACGTGAAGCCCAGCATGCCCTGTCTTCTCCCACTCCACTGCTGGCCATCTCTTCTATGGCACTCGTCATACAATCCAACAGAGTTTTCTCAAAGAACTTAGGAGTCGCAAATCTCACCACAATGTAAATCTCGTAAGCAGAATTTTGAATCATTTTATAGATACATAGAGTTATTTAGCAGTAAATTGCTCTGACCTAATACTCTCTATAATGTAGATTTAAGACAGATAATTTAGCAATATGATAATTCACCATAATTGCTTCCATTCTAAGTTTTACATAATGGCAGCAGGAATAAAGGACATAGAGAATCTGTATCACATTACCATTTTTAGTTAGTCATGCTTAGGTGACTTTATTCTCAAAAGTTCTGGTTAATGTCTATGTGGTTTATAAGTGTATTTCTTAATGTGTGTAAGACAATGCAATTTCTATTTTTAAATTATCAATATGCTAATTGAGCATATATAATCTGACTTTCATCCCTGAGCCATTAATATGATCAAACCTGCAGGAATTCAAGCGTGTGCAGAACTTCCTGTTAGCTAATCACAATCTCAGCAAATATAGAAATCAATTCCCCTGATCTTCAGCAAACTACAGATGAAAAAAAAAATAAGGCTATATCAAGCTTATTGATTCCTTTCCAACAATGTTCTCTAGTATGTTGCTTCTATCTCATAAATTAAAATAGTTCCACGGATCATCTAAAAGTTATACTTAACTATTAGCAAACTCCAACTCTCTGCTAAATGTTACCTTTGTTGTTAAAGAAAAGGACTTCACTATATACCCAAGGAGAGGGAAAGTGCCAGATAAATAACACTAAAGCTTGGAAATGCCTTAAGAAATCATTTATTTTACGCTTACCGGAATGTGCATAAAATCTTACGGGAGTTCATGCCACAAAGGGTGACAATGCTCTATCTAACAAAACCCCAACACTAGTCAGAAGAAATTTCCTTTCTAGTTGTTTAGGTTCATTCAAGAGACTCCCAAAATACTATAGGCTGCTGGTATTACCCTTCTTTGCCTTCCAAAGGTGTAAGGTAATGCCCTGGGTTCCATCAGCCCAGGGATAACAGCCCACCCCCCACCCCCCGCCGTGGGCTGGGCCCTCTCCCATCAATCACTAGTTAAGAAAATCCATTATGGCTAGATCTTACAGATCTTTTCTCAATTGAGTTTCCCTCCTTTCAGATGGCTCTAGCTTGTGTCAAGTTGGCATTAAATTCAGCAGGTCAGGTAAGAAAGACCCTATTGCTGAAGAAACTATCTACTTTGGTCAAACAACTCAGAAGCCTCCAACTGAAAGCTTCTACCCTGAGAACTGGCTTGCATAGTACCAGAAGGGGCTAAGCAAGCTTCCTAGGGAGAAAACGGCCAGTAATCCTACCTAGTGGTGACACCTGTGGATGAAAATGATGACCACCATGAGAAGATATTCCTAAGCGTGCAATAGTAGCACTTATGACAGTAACCAAGAGCTGTCTAATTTAACTAAAGGCCCACTAAAAAGGAGGAAAATCATGCCCCATACTGGAAACCTAGTCAAGTTCCTAGGCTAGATAGGTCATGGATTTTACAGAATGACTACCAACATTTTACTAGAACAGCATAATTCTTAACCATGTTCTAAATATTTATCCTTTTACCCACACATAAGTGTAGTTCTCACTTCTCATTTAAAAAAACAACAAAAAACAAACAAAAAAACAAAAAAACCTTTTCTCTTTGCAGCAGACAGTGACCATTCCCGAAAACCACAACTGGTCAAAAATACTGAGAACACTGACTATGGTGTGCTCAGGCCCAATGGATACAACCACAAAACAAATCCTGCACCTTATAAGGCTAAGGGAATATCAAGCTTGTAAGATCCAGAGAACCAGGAAGTCTGCTGTAGGATCGTGGCTCCTATAACAGGAAAGCTAAACCCATGACACTTCCGCAATATGGCAGCCTAAACAAGATACTCCCCACCAACAGACCAATAGATGTTCTAACATAGGAGGGCCCTGTCCCTAAATAAAGAGCTGCAGGCAACGACTGCTGAGAAGGAAAATTTGTCTTCTCCCAGGATGAGCCCCCTAAATGTATATCTAATACCAAGTAGTCAGACCTGAAATGGTGTGTGTGTGTGTGTGTGTGTGTGTGTGTGTGTGTGTGTGTGTGTGTGTGTAATAGTTAGTAGTTAGGCCTGAAATTGTATGTATATTTATGGTAAAAATATATATAAATATATGTGTGTGTGTGTATGTGTGGTAGAGGTGTGTGCTTACATAACAATAACAAAGAAAATGAGATCACGAATTGGAGAGGGAGTAAGGGGTGGGGCATGGGAGGAATTGGGGGTAAGAAAAGAAAGAATGGAAATGATGTGCTTAGATTTTAATTTAAAAACAAAAGCAAAACAAAACCAGAAAACAAAGAAAAGCAGTTCTCCCCTGAGGACCCTGCCTGCCCTGTAGGTGTTTTCAATGAATGAGTGTCCACTCTTCAATACCAATTCGCCTCTAAATAATATAGCTGAGCTAGGGTACCTCTTGCACCTCTTCTCGTCTCCTTTGAGATCCACTCATGTGACTTTATAAGACTACTATTGGGCTATGGCTTGCTTACCCTCTGCATTGCTGGATATCTAACCCAGGATTCTATACATGCCAGGCAAGCATCCCACCACCAAGAAAGATCCCAAGACCCTACATTGCTCTTTATCAATGATGATTACCAAGGTCCTGGTGAGCCCCTCAGCATTCACTGAAGATTTGACAAAGAAATAACTGATATCATCTTATGACATCTTCTTCTAGGATCCGAGCTAGTTTTAGAAGCCAAAGAGAGAACAATCAGTACATTAATTTTTCATTTCAACATCCTTCTCCTTCACTCTGTTCTAGTCACCTAACCTCATGGGTATCTTTTAACTTATTTTAGTTGTAACTAGCATCATACACTCAGGACTGTGCTTGTTAACTTTGTGTCACTGTGATGTAATAACTATCAGAGCAACCTGAAGGACAGAATACTTATTTTAGCTCACAGCCTCATAGTTTCAGTCCCTAGTTGCTTGATTCTATGCCCTTGGGTAGAACATGGTGGTGGTAGGAATATATGGAGGAAGAAGCTGAGTGCACCATGGAGGCCAGGAAACAGAGACTAGGGAATCAGGAAGTCCCCCTTTCTCCCGCCCCGCTCCCCATTAAGGAAGAGCCCACAAGCACACACTGCTGTGAGTCTCTGTCCTCCACTGAGGGTGTTTCTTTTATCATCCCCCAACAGTGGCTTCATGCCATGAATGTATTAAAGGGTCAATCCCTTCATTAGTCTCTAGAAGCGCTGTTTCTCATGGACAGCATTAACAACCATAAGGACTGTACGTTCTGGAGTTAAACGTTCTTACTATTTTGGCTTGTTTTCAAATTCAGCTCTTAACACATTCTCAATGATTGTCAAAACGCTTCTCTTTCTTGACCCTTTCCTCAAAGATTAATTTGTAGTCAAATATTTTAGTAACCCTTCATCACCCTGTCACCCTTGCCTTATCATGCTCCTACAATTTTAGGCCAGGAAAACAGGAACCTTGAATGAACCTAAATGCTCATGTGGTCACACTACTGAATTTCTGTTGTTAAAAAAAAAAAAAGTTCAGCCACCTAGTAGGTTATGTACTGTGTCTTAAAATCACTGGTACCTTTTGGAAGCACAGTTCTGTCCGTTCTTTACAACATCCATTATCTCAGACACATTGCTGTGTTGCCAACTCACTTCCTCTCAGCAGACGACCTCTCTTTTACCTCAATGGGAAGATGCAAGCTCAATAGAGTAGTTCTCCTGTACCTACAAGTCCATGGATCCACTTTGGTCTTTTTATTTTCCTTCTGTTCTCCCTCTTGGTGGTCCACATTTAAATCTAATCATCTTCAAAGTTGACTTTCTTGATCAGACACAGAACTTAAAAAAAAAAAAAAGAAAGAAATACACATCCTTTTGGTCCACCTCAAGCCTGCCAAATTAGAACATGGGACTGGGGACCCAGTGAGACAGCACCAACAATACACCTCCAGTCCCCACCTTGTCTAACACCTGACTATGTCAACAACCTCCTAGCTCACGTCTCTTCATCCTTCTTGTTCTCTTGGAGTCAATTTGCCAACCAGCAGCCAGCATTATCATTTGAGTTATAAAGTGGTGAGTGCCATCCTATTTTGTAAGGTGTAACAAAGTCTCCTCTTCAGCAACTATATGAATCAATTTCAACTATTTTGCAAGGAATTTCAAGGTGTGATGCAGTGTCTCCCAGGTCCATGCTGCAAAATCCATCTCTTGAATTTTTACAATCTGGTAATCAGACATTCCTTCCATGCCTTTGAGATCATGCCCTCATTCTTCTTGCAAACTTTTATTCCAGCCAACTCTATTTATCCTTCATTTCTCAAGTCAGAACACACGTTATTGAAGACCTTGGCCTGAACCTCAGACTACATTGAATTTCACTTCTAAATAATTTATGATCTCCATATTTATTCCCTATGTTAATTTTCTTCCTATCTTTATACCTGATAGTGGCATCAGACTACTAAAGGCATTTCAGGACAGGGAGTGAGTCACACCCATTTGCCACTAAGTAGTCTATACCCATCATAATGTAAGGTAAACACTCAATAGAGGGCAAATGAATTAATAATTCAAATAACCTCAAAATATAGGCTGTAATTTGCACATTAATTTTCATACCATTAATTTTTTTTCTTCTGGGATGGCTAGAAGGCTCTGTGGCTAGAAGCTCTTGCCATGAAATGCTGATCCAGAGTTTGATTTCCAGATCTCCCCATGGAAAATTAGTACCAACTCCACAGAAGTTGTCACCTGACCTCCACACATGCGTGCTTGTACACACACACACACACACACACACACACACACACACACACACGCTTCATACATGCCCCCATGTCCTCGTTCTCTTTCTTTCCTCATATACACACAACAACAATAACAATATCAACACGCTTTTAAAACAGTTTTTCAATTAAGTCCTCTTCCCCTCCTTCTTTCCCCTTTTCCCCTTTCTTTTTTCCTGACAATTGTTTTCCTTACTCTAAAATTTGCCCTGCAGTTTTCAGTCTATTTCCCTACTTTGGCACCTAAAGTGTCTCAGCAAACTCACAAGGCACCCTGAGAAAGTTTGTTTTCAACCAATCATTAGCTTGAGGGAGTTCATAATTTCAGTATTAGATAACTATATTCCTTTCTAAAAGATTATGTTTTTTATAACTTGGTTTTCTCCAGTGGGTGTAATAAAAAACAAAAAGAAGTGTCTTATGGAAGGAAGAATGGTACATAAATTAGAGTATAGGTGTACAGTTTTATTTAGAGTTTGAGAAAAATATGTCATGCCCAATGGGTATTAAAGTGCTGACATAAATATTCATAGAGTTGTTTGTACCTAATGATTTAATAAGGAAACTGTTAGCTTTTTCTTTGAATTAAGAGGTGTTTTTTAAAATCCTGAAATATTAAAGGAACTTCTAAAAACTTAGAAGGGATTCTGATTTTGTCAGTTGTTAAATTTTCTCACTTTCTGTTTTACTTTTATTTATATTCCTTCTCCTTAGTTGCTTATCATGATTTATTTCAGTTTGTTCTTTCTGGTAATTGTAATGTATCTATTTACTTTTATCAATTCTTATTTATTTCGTTCCATTTGCCTAATTTATATTGCAATTCCTCTCTCTTCTCTGTAATGATTTTTAAGTCCTTCTGTTACTATTACCACCCTTCTGATACACTGGAATATTATATTATAAAGAAAGTAAATGGGCTTTAGAAAGCTCTCTGTGTTCACACATAAATATCCATTTTATAAGGGATGAGAGAAAGAGGGTTAGTTTGGTTACTTTGTCTTGATCAATTTTAAGACCCACAAAAAAAAAAATCACCAACTATAGAAAATGCAGCCAGGCATGGTGGTACATGCCTTTAATCCCAGCACTTGGGAGACAGAGGCAGGTGGATTACTGTGAGTTCGAGGCCAGCCTGGTCTACAAAGTGAGTCCAGGACAGCCAAGGCTAACACAGAGAGATTCTGACTTGAAAAAAGAGGGGGGGAGAGAAAAAGAAAAGAGAAAGAGCGTAGCTTGATAACATATTATTCTCCTCCCACTAGCCTTACTATATAGATAATACTTCTGATGTTGGAAAATGCTTTTGTTGAAACTACTGGCTCTTGACTTATGCCTACAAAAGGATCTAATGATGACCTCTTTGATGTTAGGATGTTGAAACTTGTAAGATCATGGTAGCAACACCATTATTTGGTTTGGGCATTTTGTTTTTAATATTTTGTACTTATTCATTGGAATTTGCATACATTTAAACCATATTTTTTTTCACCATTTCTATTCATTGTCTCCTCCTCCAACTCCCCCTGATGTTCTGACCTTGTCTTCTTCACAGCTTCATGTCCTTTTCTTTGTTGTTGTTAATAACTCCCTGAGTTCAATTAGTGTTTCTCACATGCGCTTGAGTATGGGGCCACCCAATGGGGCTTGGTCAACTTAACAGGGGTTACATCTGCAAAGGAGAGTGACTCTATTTTCCCCAGTAGCCATCAGCAACTAATAAGTCCTCTGCCAAAGACTGAGCCCTAGGGGTTCTACCCCAATTCATGCTAAATTTTTGACTGCGTTGATCTGGTACAGGTTTTATATAGGTAACCACAGCTGCCATAGGTTGATGAGTCCAATATTCATGTCATTTCCAGAAGTCAAGATTTCATAGCTGTTTCCTTTTTGCCCCTTCTTCCATGATTTCTCCTGAGACTTGGATGGGGGGAAATTTATGTGGATGACTCAAATTTACCCTCAACTGAGTACTCATATTTACTTACACTCAGTCCTTTTCCACCTGAGTTTCTGCATTAACTACTAACGATTTCACAAAGAAATTTTCTCTGACAAAAGTTTAGAGCCACATCAACCTTATGGGTATGAGCAAAAACTATTTAGAATGCAGTTTGAAGCATGACCAATTAATATAACAACAGCAGCAGATTTGCCCATAAGGCCTATCATCTCCCCAATTATGTGTGTTAGACCATGTTTACAGCCAGGCATTAGTCCTATGGAGCAGGTGTCAAAAACAATCATAAAAAGGCTAAAAACTCCAAAATTATCAGCCCACTATTGTAGGCACATCTTCCCAGGAAAGTTGGTATAAAAGCACTCAAGGTCGCTAACCGGATGAGGTCATTGATGTCTTTTGTCCCCTAGCAGCATGCATAGCAACTTCTAGCACTATGCTAGCTAACCAGCGGAGTCTCCTGATACATGGATGTCAATTTTTCGACAGCCAAAATGAACATCCTTTTTTAATGTGTATCATGAAAATCCATAAGTATTGATTGCACATGTGTGTGCTTCTTGCTACTCCATCTCAAATCACCATTGTCCAAATGCTAAGACTTTCTTTGGAGAAGCACACTTGAGGCTTGATTTGTGACCTCTACATTTGACATCATGAATAAACTATTTCTCTTTTGTAAAACTCAGCATTTCAGTGATTGGCACACAATAGCTAGGAAAACGAGCCTGTTTTAGCAGCACGTGTATGTTAGGGAAATCAAGGTAAAATGTTAACTCTGGAGTAAACTTAAACCTGCCAATTCTCTTGTTTTTGACCACTGTGTCACAAAGAGTCCTTCCAATCCTGGGTCCCTGCCTAACGGAGCTAAATACACAAACATCTGAAATCAGATCCAGGAAGTGATTTCAGGCCCAGGCGAAAGCCAATGGCTTACAACAGCAAGGATGAGTCGCCACCAGCAAAAACCTATGTGAGCTTCTAAATATATATGGGTCATTTCTTCCCTTCCAATACTATGTCTCTCTTGTGCCTTGCTATAATTGGAAATGTGCAGGAAAGAAAAACTTAGTTTTGCCGAGTCCAGTGGACACATTACAAGGCCACCACAAGCACTGTACCTAATTTTTTTTATTATTAAAGTAGCTTGCAGTTATGGCTTCAGGCAAATACATGTTTGTTGAAAATGAAGCATCAGAAATTCAATACATGATAAATATTAAATGAGTAGCTCCAGGAGAGATGGAAAGAAATGCAGAGAATGGTGCGTTGAACTGATGTATGGCTAGATTTCAAGTAGGTAAGTGGGTTTGGAGAAGGAGTGTTCACATGAGAGAAAATGGAAAAGTCCCAGAGGTAGGACTAGCCAAGAATTCCAAGACAGTATCGGATCCACCCAATCAGAGCGCAGGTTATTAAATGAGGGCTATGTGAATGTGTCTAGAAATAAGGCTGGAGCCAGACCACAGCCTTTGATGCCCAAACCTCCCCATCTGGCGTGATTGTCCGGGCATATGGTTCTAAATTTATGCTTGGTTTAAATCTTTATTCCTCCTCCGTCCGCTTTCAGAGATAATTCTTAATTCTTGAGTTAGCATCGTGTGTTGATTAAACTGAAAAATATTGTGTAGAAAAACGAAACTGGCTTGGGGTTTGGCCAAAGGCAAACACGGCATAAGACACAAAGAGGATTTTAAGAAAATGACCAAGAAAAAAAAACATGATAGTGTGTGGAAGGGTTTAAACCGAGAGGATACTAAAGACAAATCTTTCCCAGCATTCCTCAGAAACTAATCTAGAGGTCAGTTTTTATTTTGGAGTATTCATGTGTCTCTTAACTTTTCTTCACCCATTTTGCCCACAAAATCACTGCTGCTCTCTCTACCAGGGTAAGGGTAAAGCATATCCTACCTCCATTCTCATGCCCATTGTATGAAGGGGATGACTGGGGGAAGGCTGAAGCAGGAGCTAGTGGGAAGTATGATGACGTCAAAGTAATTTTCTTTAGCTTAATGTTCTTTCCCAAGGAGCTTCTCATGGAAGGGTAGCCATTTCCTTCTGGAGTCTCTATCTTCCCTCTGACCTCCTCCCTGAGCAGAAACATCCAGGAAAAGACAAAGATTCAATAGGTAACACGGGCTGCAATCAGTGATATATTCAGCTTTTGTTGGACAAAATCCCACACTCTGCGCACCGAGTCGTGCTCTGTTGGTTCCACCTTAAAAACTGTAGCAAGGAACTCCTCTGAGCTTCTTTTAATGGAAAGAGCCCTTGGAGGAAGTCCAGGAGGATTGCTTTCCAACCCTTGCTCGGCAGCTCAGCAGCTGAGAGAGCTGTGTACCACCTGAGACATCACTTTGGTGAGGTTCATAAAATTACGTGGTTACATTAGATAATTCCTTAGAATTTCTTTCAAGTCAGTTTTTTAAAAGTTTAAGACATGATAGCAATTTCAGATCATCCCAATTTTATGTATCAAAATAAGGACAAAATGTGGAAAACATACTGCAGTTTTGTACTCTTCTGCTACAGATAAGAGGTCAACTTAGCAAGGAAAAAAATGAGTGTTTCCATTACACGATAAATCAGTTAAAATACACATGCTATCAAGTCTTTTCTCTGTATTTTCAGGATAATTAGTTTCAAAAAGTTACCCACCCAATGTTATAAAATAACTAGTAATTTTTTTTTAACTTAGAAATAATACAACTGACTATGAAGAAGCCATTGGTTGCATGAAATATAGCATATCCATGCATGGCTGTAACATAAAGTTATGTAGAATGACACCACTGAATGAGGGTGAAGTGTTCTCCATATTGATATACGAGGAAGTGATTTAGTTAATGTTTCTCGAAGAGCTCCGAATGATCTCAACACAATTGTGTAATATATATTTACATTTCCCAAGCTCTGGCCCGCCTACTGCAGCTAATAAGGTCATGCTGTTTTAACAGCTCATTGACAATGTACGTGAGGCTCTTTCTGCAGAGTTCTTTGCATCGAGTTCCTTAACCAGGAAGATTTAGGACCGTCAAAAGAAAACCTTATTTCCTCCATAAATCTACTGCAGTCAAGAATCTGGAGGTAGAGCTAATCATCAATTCTAACAGAGGCTTCTCCGTTCCCCCCAGTACAGTTGGCTCCAAATGCAAAACTATTTAACCTAAAAAGAAGAACCCTCAGAGCCTCAGCCCAGTTATCCACATTCTACTAACCCCTCTTGAAACTGTAGCTTGCCATTGCTCTAAGAATAAAGATTAAAAACTCCTTAAGATTTCAACAATTTTCTAAACTTTAAATTTATCCTACCAGTTAGTTTTTGTCAATTTGATACAAACTGAAGTCCCCTGAGAGAAGGGAGCTTCAGGTGAAGAATTCCCTCTATCAGATTGGCCTGTGGGCAAGCTTATGGGGTGCTTTCCTGATCATGGTTGATGTGGGAGGGCCCAACCCAGTGTGATGGTGCCACCATTGGGCACATGGCGCAGGGTTGCATAAAAAAGGCAGCTGAGCAAACTATGAAGAGCAAGTCCAGGAAGCAGAACTCCTCCATAGCCTGGTTCAGTTCCTGCCTCCAACCAGGGCCCTGCCTAGCTTTCCTGCCCTGATTTCTCTTCATGATGGACTACAAGCTGTTACATGAAATTAACTCTTTCCTTTTCAAGTTGCTTTTTGTCATGTTTGTCATAGCAACAGAAAGTAAACTAGGACGATAGGTAGCTTTTTTTTTTCTAGACAGTTTGCATAAAATTTGATTCTCGGGCCTTAAAAACGTTGCCACGTTTTTTTATGCAGAACTCTTTCCCATTTTTATGTATATAAACTTAATTTCCCTCAAGAACATGTATCTCCTTCTAAATAGTAAGAATATCCAAGTGCAAACAGGTAATTGCCTAGTGCAAATGTAACCAAGAGAGACACTGAAGAAGAAATAAACTCTTGCTAGCAAAAACAAATAGAGATCTCTAGGAAAGACATAAGGAAAATGAACTCTCACGTGGACAATAAAGACCTGAATGTCTCTCATTGAAAATGCACATTGGTATCAAAGAATAAACTTCCATTTTAGCACTAATCCGTGAAAGTGTCCCTACAGAAACATAGAATTTAATCTGTCTTTTAGGAAATATGCAGATACATCTTCCCCTCTACTGAAACCACATGCAGTTGCTTAAAGCCTTTCTATTTTCTATAAGGAAAACTTTTTTCAGAACTAAACATCTACAAAGCACAGTCAGGCCACCTTAGAAATTCCCCCAGTAGAAATCACTTTGTACTGTGTGAAAGAAGGTAATAACAAATTCAAGAGATGAGTGAAAATAATGCAGTTTTAATATACCATTCCTCAGAAAAGGACACCAGCAGAGAGAAAAAGGCAAAAATTACTGTCAGGCTGACTTCGGCCAAGACAGTGGACTATAAGTTCCTGAGAATAAGAAAGGCCTGCCTCTTTCTTCCATAGGCTAGACCTTTTGAGACTTACAGTCTATCATAGTCCCCTTCTCAAACTCCCCATGTGTTTGAATTTGGAGGAAAGTCATTATTTAATGAAGTTGAAGCTGGTCCCTGCTGCCCCTTTGCTGGTTGCAGCCTCAGTCATATAGCTGATTGTCTCTGCCTTTTTAACTATTGGAATTTGAAACAAGCAGGAGCCAGCTCACAGGGAGAGGATGGAGCTGCCTAGGGCCTCTTACTCACCTGTAACTCTGGTGAATTGCAAGTACACCTCATACTGAAAGTGGAGCATACCAATTTATTTCTTGAAATATTTAGGGATCTGGGTATCAAATTTATATATAGATTTTGTTCTCTCCATTTTTATTTAATTTCATGAGTCAGATAGTATAGACAGCAAAAACTTATGTACATTGTTAACAAAACAGACAAACCAACAGCCAAACTAAGGAAAAATAAGACAGAAGACTCACAACAATTAAAAATGAAAGAAAACACATTACAATTGATCTCAGAGAAATTAAAGGGGATTATAAGAGACTACTACAATCATATAATACCAGATTATAAAGAAGTAAAAAATGTCTTCACAGGCCATAACCAGTAAAGAGGGTGAGAGAGTAATCAAACACTTACAAAGAAAAACCCAGGCCCAACAACCTCCTCCCTAGATAATTTTGTGAAATATTCAGATGCTGACTAGTCCTCCTGATAGAATTAGATCAACCCACTTCTCCCCCACCTTCTTGCGGATGTTTAATGAATAACTGTAAAATGTGCTTGAAATACACTTTATGTAGGAAAAGTAGGAACTTCCTGAAGCAGTCTGGGAGATGTCCTTTTCCAACCCACAGAATGTAACATCCTAGAATCAGGAGGAACTGACAAGTATGATACAGGCTTTGTTTCTCTCCCCCTTTGAGCAAAAATATCCATTAAATCTTTGCCAAGTCTGTCATGTGTCCCTAATGTATGTAATGTAGGAAGTTTCTTGGTCCCTACACTGTGGTACATGTAGAGGAATGCTTGGTGATGAATCTTTCTACCCCAGAGAGCTGCAGAATACTTGCTCACAGTGCAACCAAGATATTTTCTTTACCTCAATGCATACTTGTTAATAATAAACTCATGTTTTTAATTTTCAAATATTTTGGCCATATAGTTAGGCACTTCTCTTACTAGCTCATAGCTTAAAATAACCCCTTTATACTAATCTACATTCTGCTACGTGAGTGGTTACCTCTGCTCAGGTACCATGCGTCTATCCTCCTCCTGTCTTCCTGAGCGAATCTTATATGCCTCCCACTATGCCAGAATATCCCATCTGGATATCCCACCTTCTATTCTACCATTTCCTACAGAACATAGGATTTTTGGCAGTTGATGCATCCATACAATACACAAGATATTCCTTCTACATGTAATATGCTCATTTTTGCTCAACTTGATAAATAATTATGTTCTGATTCTCCAGAGTAAGAAAGATTGATCATCAGTGCATCTAGTGGGTATAGCTCAGGATGTAGTGGGCTCACACTTCTGGTAGTTGACATAATGAAGATACTTGTTATTCTCCATGCAGTGTGAGTCCCCTTGAGAGATTCAAAATAAGTGAACTTGCTTTGAATTAATAATAGTGAAGGGGGCACAGGGAAGATCTAGTTAATTCTATTTAGCAAGTCTGGAAGGTGTATGGAATAATGAGAAATGCCATACTAATACTACCCACTGAGTCAGACTGCGAAAGAAAGATGAACTTTAGATAGAAAGCCGTGAAAACACATACTGAAAATCATTTGAAGATCAGCATAAAGGCAAAGTGAAATGGGCCATGTTAGGGAAAGGTAAGTTCTTGTACTTGCTAGAAGAAGACGTGGCAGTAAAAGAAAAAAAGAAGTAGTAGCAAGTAAAGTTACTGCACTGGGTAAGAAAAACACAAGAAAGGATGTCACTTTTGCATGCTGTATTAATTCATGCATTTTTAACTGACCAAAGGAGAAGATAGAAATAGGTTTTAAAGACAACAATGTCATATCTGAACCCTGGGAAAAGATTTAAAAGATATTTAAATAGATGCAGTACTTTAGTAACTGTATTAAAAACCTTAGCAGAGAGAGCAGGCAGAGTCAGCTGGAAGTGGAAAGGGATCACCATCCCAAACCTGGAATGAGAAAAGGAAATAGACTCTAAACTTTACTCTTGTCACTGGGACTACATTACTGACAACGTGACTTAAGGGGAAAGGGGCTTATCTCCGCCCTTGCTTTGAGTGCACAGACCCCATCGTGATAGAGAAGAGGTATCAGAAGGCTCTAGCACTGTGGGAGTATTGCTGGACCCCTCACCCCCTCACATCTCAGAAGAACACGAAACAAAGATGTAACAAGAGCCAGGCTGGCCGGGCAATGGTGGCCCATGCCTTTAATCCCAGCACTTGGGAGGAAGATAGGCAGATCTCTGAGTTCAATTCGAGGCCAGTCTGGTCTACAGAGTGTGTTTCAGAACAATCAGGGCAACACAGGAAAAAAACAAACACAAAAAAGTGTGGCTGAACTATAAATCTTAGACCTCTAACCAGTGAGCAACCTACAACATTCAGATTGGCCTTCCTTATAAGTTGCATAACCTCCCAGAACAGCACAACGATCTGGAGGCCAAGTGTTGAAACACATGACCCTGTGAGCGACATGCCACAGTCAAACAATAGCAAGGAAATAGTAGTGGGGAGAAATGCAGTTGTGTTCCTGACACTGGGAGGCTGGTGGGTAAGACTAAACAAAGCTAACTTTCCAATTAAACTCAGAACACAGGTTGGAAGAGGATGAGGACATACAAAGGGTGAACTTTCACTTTTTTACTTATAACATTTTGATCTCTTCAAATGCTTTACAAAGAAAAGGTATTAGCTTTTATCATTTAAAAGATGTAAAGAGCCAAAAGAAAAAAGGAAAAAAAAAATGATTGTGGAGGAACAACAAAGCACTATGACCCTTTGAAGTCTTTCAAATAACTGTGCCAGCCTGACTAAGTCACGGGGAGTAAGACTTGAGAGGAAGCTGCCTAAAGAAAAGAAATGGAAATTTTGTGAATCCTTAAACTGATTAGATCATAAGAGGCTGGATGGTGCTCGTGAGAATTCTGTCCCTCAAAGAACTGTGGCCTTATAATACAATAATTGCTACACAAAGCAATCTCAGTGAGATGCTGATGGTTTGTTAGAATGCTACATCCCAAGACTAGCCATGGCCAGGGACACAGTGGGCTCAAGAGCCGAACTGTGACATTGGTCTGCTTCTAAGGCAGGCTTTTTATAAGAAAAAAAAAAAAAAAAACTGTAACCAGCTAACAATCAGGTAACCAGGTGGGAAGCAAGGGAAAGGGCCGCATTACATCATTTTGATTAGCTAAACACAAAACGAATCTATTTTGTTCTGAGCACAATGTATTCAGATGGTTAGACAAAGCATTTTCAGCTGACTGGCTGGGATTTAGGGTAGGAGAACTCTTGGGGGCTTTGCAGCTCTGTGGGAGTAAGGAACATAGCAGGATCACTTACCACACATGGCATTGGCTATGGGGAGCAAAAGAAGCCTTGAGTGAAAGTGTAAGGTAAGGATGAAGTCCCTTGTGAATATGGGTTGTTGACAAGGAGCAATTCCTAGAGGGAATTGGCAAAGCCCTCCTCTGGTCCAGAGGTGCAACAACTAGCAACCTGAGTGTCTTCCTCCCCCAAGACTGGCTAGCTCCTCCTACATGCACTGTATATAATAAACCAGCTGAGGACATGCAATGTAGCATAATAGGTGATGCCACTTCATCAGAGCGAGCATGGCTGACCAAATTGCAGCTTCTCTGTGTTGTTCCCTTGTGTCTGTTCTTTCTCCATTCCACTAGCCAAGTCAGGCTTCCAGGATAAAACTCTGCTGAACACTGTGATTTGAAAATATTTTCCTCATTCTTAGATCTTTCTTTTCACCCTATAAATAGTTTCTCTCGATGCACAAGTTTTTAGTTTTTATGAAGTCAAAATTGTTTACATTTGACTAATTTATTACTTGCACCTTTGGCATGCTTCCCAATAGAGATTATCTTTCTTAAAAACAGAAATTTGCTTTCTTGTAGAGCTGTCCATGAGTACTTTAATTTTGCACTTACCAAAGATCTTTAGAAACACAGATGTGTAGCTTGTCCTTGAATTCAGGATAAAAATACTGTTAAAGGTCTCAGTTATACTATCCAATATAAGTCTGGTGTGTGTGTATGTCTGTTTGTTGTGTTAACTCTTCTTAGATATGAGTAACTTTTGTTCACCACAGATGAAACACAAACAACAGACTAAATTAATTATTTCACCCATGTCTAGCTTAGTGATTCAATAAAGGGCCTGGGGTTTTTACTTATAGAAAGAAGTATAAGGGAGAAGTTACTTTCAGGACCTTGAAAGGCTTCAAAAATGCATCATTGAAGAGTCCCACACCGTTATGTGTGATGGCTTCCCATAACTGCATACATGGAATCCAACTTTCAGTTATCCTTTTACTTTCTACATATTCTACTTTTTCCTTCTACATATAATCCAGCCAAGGCACGATTGCAGGCAGCTGGATGGAGGGCACAGGAATGAGTAGCTGGAATCCCAAGTGAGTGTCTGATGACCTTCATCACCACTTTATCCTATGAGGGATGCCCTGACCTTTTCACGGATTTGTTGGTTCTCTGACTAAGATGGCACCGATTTTTATACTTGGAGTATAGTATTCCACAGTAGATATTAATTGACAGCATTTTTGAGTTGTTAGTATATCAACCTACTGTTTCACACAACACAAACATTTCTACTCTAAGTTATAAGTATACATGTTGCAGTAGTTTCTACCACTAGTGTGTTTGGTGGGTGAAATATTAAGTTAAATGATGAAAAAATTCCAGTTGAGTTCTGAAAATTTCCTAAGTGTGTTTGTTTGTAGTTTGAGTTATGTTGCATGTACACTAACAATTCAATGGCAAGAATCTTTTCTTTAATTAAACACCACCAAACCGAATAACCCAATTGAGAAATGGGGCTTGGAACTAAACAGAGAATTCTCAACAGAGGAGTATCAAATGGCTGAGAAACACTTAAAGAAATGCTCAACCTCCTTAGTCATCAGGGAAATGCAAATCAAAACAACTCTGAGATTCCATCTTACACCCATCAGAATGGCTAAGATCAAAAACTCAAGCGACACCACATGCTGGCGAGGATGTGGGGAGAGAGGAACACTCCTTCATTGCTGGTGGGAATGCAAACTAGTACAGCCACTTTGGAAATCTATCTGGTGCTATCTCAGAAAAATGGGAATAGGGCTTCCTCAAGACTCAGCTATTCCACTCCTTGGAATATACCCAGAAGATGCTCCAGCACACAACAAGAAACTTTGCTCAACCATGTTCATAGCAGCCTTATTCATAATAGCCAGAACATGGAAACAGCCTAAGTATCCTTCAGTAGAAGAGTGGATAAAGAAACTGTGGTACATATACACTATGGAATACTACTCAGCTATTAAAAACAAGGAATTCCCGAAATTTGTGGATAAATGGATTGAGCTAGAAATGATCATAATGAGTGAGTTAACCCAGAAGCAGAAAGAATCAAATGGTATATACTCACTTATATCTGCATACTAGCCCAAGGGACATGTCCCACGAAAGCCTTCACTTACCAGGAAACTGGGATAGAGGGGAAGGCATCCTATTGGGACTCTAAATGAGAGACGCATGGGAGAATAGCAAAATAAAAGAATCCAGAGGGTCCTAGAAATCTACAAGTAGAACAATATGATAGGCAGATTTGGGCCCAGGGGTCCCACTCAAACTAAGGCACCAGCCAAGGACAATACAGGAGGTAAACTTTAAACCCCTTCCCAGATCTAGCCACTAGTCAGAATATTCTCCACAGTTGAGTGGAGAGTGTGATATGACTTTCTCACGTACTATGGTGCCTCACATTTGACCATGTCCCCTGGAGGGGGAGACCTGGTGGCACTCAGAGGAAGGACAGCAGGTACCAAGAAGAGACTTGATACCCTATGAGAATATATAGGGGGAGGTAATCCCCCTCAGGAACAGTCATAGGGGAGGGGAATAATGGGAAAATGGGGGGGGGGAGGAATGGGAGGATACAAGGGATGGGATAAACATTGAGATGTAACAAGAATAAATTAATTAAAAAATAAAATAAAATAAAAAATTTTAAAAAAAGAAATAAGTAAAAAAAAAGAATCTTTTCTTTGATACATCAATGTTATAAACTAAGAACTCATTAATTTCATGCTTGGTTGGTATACAATAAAAATTAATGTGCATATAAAGAAAGAAATGTAGACATAGCTATTGAAATAAAGATAAAGTTTATTATAGATTCTGTGGTGTGGCAGCATAAAATATTTTACATAATATTATTATGAACTATGCACTTCACCCATGTTCAATATGTGCTTCTAATTATGGAGTGAATCTGGCTTCCAGACACCATTGGGTTTGGAACACCAAAGTAAGACTATTCTTTCACCTCACACCTGAGCATTAAGCATAAAATGCTTACCTTCACGATGTCCTAACACATAGCCCCATATCCCAGCAGTGGTCCTTTCCAGCAGGGAGTTAACACTAACAATTACTGAAATCCTAAATTATCTGCATCTCTTCACAAGATGAATATCAACATGGCTATTAAAATCTAAGAGTGAATGGACTGTCACTGATCACCAATGCACATAAGGGGTTTGCACGCTTCAACACAGTAACTCTTCCTGAACGTCTTGTAAGGTTTGTTTTCATTATATCCATTTCCTCTTTAAAGGCTTCACTTTTATCAATTCAATGTTCTCTTACAAGTTTTCTGTTTTATTGTTTCCATTCTAAAGTGCAAGTTGGAATCACCCAGGTTCAATAACGCAGCTAGCACAGAGCTACTGTCAAATGTAGCTAACCCAGAATTGCTGACTTGATTCTATACCATATCAGTTCTCATAAAAATATTTTCCTGTTTTTTTAATATTTTTTTATTTTTTACATATATGTTTATCTTATTACACATACATACAATAAACTACCTACAGCAAGTAGAACCATGAAACAATCAGGAATTACACAAATGTTGCATTCTTAGTGTTTTGGCTATTTGTATTTGGCAGCCTTGAAGAAAACATCTTTTCTATCTTCCTGAGCCTAAAATTCTGAATGCAAATCAATATCTATCATATCTCATCATTATCAATTTAGAACATCTACGTAGACCTAAAAACATGTTACCCCCTAAACAACTAGGCTTAATTGTAAAACTAAACTATCTGGTTCTCAACCCCATCATCAGTGTCTTTGGAGGATGAGAATTTTATTGTATTATTCCCAAATACTCATGCTGACTTCACACAATGACAGAAAAAGAGATAAAATTTTTAACACACTATAGTCTCAAAAAGTTACACCTCCCAATGTTTGTCCTTTTTATTCAAAAAAACTTGAAGAGTTAGGACATGTCTTAAAAGTTAGTAAACCACAGTCAGAAGGTGTTTCTTCTAGCAATTGTTCCTACAAATAACACTGGGGGATATCTTGATATCTCTGTAGGGAAAATCTGTGTTCTTCAAGCATTATGCCTTAAAATACAGGAGGAAATACAAAATACTTAAAGAAAAAGTTAAACATTTCATATTTATTGCTGAAACTGAAAAAGCATTGCTACATATCCTCATGTGAAATATATTATACTCGGTTTTTAAAGAAGTTATTGAAATACATCCAGGTACTCACCCAAGTCCCCCAGGCCCAGGGTAGCCAGAAGAAAGACAAGCATCTACTCTGGTCCCCTTGATTCAGTGTAGCCAGAAGAAAGACACCCAAGCACCCTCCATAGGCACACTATGATGGGCAAATGTGTGATGGAAAGATGAAAGAGATAGAGAATGAGGTAGAGAAATGGGAGAGAAAGCAATGCTGGGGGCAGGTGGTTCATACACTTTGGAGAAAGGTGGAAATGGAGACTCAGTGGTGGTGAGTCACAGGCAGATGTGAGGAGCCTGCACAAACACCTGAGGTTATGATGACGTCCTAGCTCCGGATGCTAGCAGGGGCCATGTCTGGGTCCATGCTGCAGCTGGGGTCTGTGTCGATACCTATGGTCCAACTTACCACCAAAGGTCATGTGGATGTCCCTGTCCAGTGGGAGACCATGTGGGCCATGCTGCCGAGATGGAACATGCTGAGTGGCCTATACTGCCACCTGAGGCCATGGTGACATTCGGGCCCATTCTGCTGCTGAGGAGCAGGAAGTATGTCTAGGTCAGTGATCACATCATATATGGGGTCTGTGTTGATGTCCAAGACTGGTGTTACCACCAAAAAATATGCAGATGTCCCTGGTCTGGGCTGTCACCAGAGGCCAGGTTCATGTTCAGGCACTGTGCTGAACTGGTCCCATCTCTCACCTGGGCAGCATGGGAGAGCTGGCTCTAGTAATATGGGTCCTTAATAGCTGGCCCCATCCCACCTCACTGGCTACAGAGAGTGAGCCCTGTGCCTAGCCTGGGCATCACAGTAGAGATGGCCCTGGAGGCATGGGTGCAGGAGAGCCAGCCTAAGGGCATGAGATTGAGAGAGCTGTTCCTGCTCCTTGCCAACTATGGCATTGGGTGAGCTAGCCTGGGTATACCATTGCCCTGGTAGTGTAGGTACAGGAAAGCTGGCCAAATCAGCTACCACCAAAGCCCAGATCCAGGCCTTTGTGCTGACCCACCCCTACATATACACCATCTACAAACTGCTGGAGTATGTGAAAGGGCTAGGACTGCAGATCAAAAGCTGCAGGATTTCCATGATACAGGGCAACAACAGGGTATCCGAGAGGAGTCCCAATAAGGATCCAGTATTGATGGTGTAAAAGAAGCCAGAGGCCTCAAAACAGATGAATGACCCACTGTAATGAGCATCTGCAAGTAAAGATTTGTGGACAAAAGGGTATACTGTGGCACAAGGTGACACTATATGACAAGATTTATTTTGTTTTTTTGAGGGAAGATTATAGGGACAGAGGGTGGATGTGGGGAGAAGGGGAGCTGAGTGGTACTGAGGTGCATGATATGAATAAAGTTCACAGAGAATCAATGGAAAGTTTAAAAATATAAATTAACCACTGATTACGTAGGGTGAAAGTGGGAGGGAGGGAGGAATGAGAGGATACAAGGGATGGGATAACAACTGACATGTAATATGAATATTATCAACTTTAAAAAAGAAAATATATATAAATTAAAATTTAAAAAGGAAATAATTTATCCTGCTCTTCAGAGAAACAGTGGAAAACAGGATAGAAAGAAAAAGTAGACATGGGCTAAAAAGTCCTTGATGGAAGCCATGTAAAAGAACTAATTAATGTATATTAATATGTTAATCATAAAGTTTTATTCATATTTGAAGATTTAGATAAGTATCTGGGTAAAATATAAAAAGTTAATGGTGGGAAGGTGATTTCTAAAGATTCAATTAAAATTTAGACTTCATAGTTCAGTTGTAACAACTCTTGTTGCCTAGTTACCACCAGGCAGAGAATGAACTTCACAAAGAAGTTACCACAATTATGGGAAAAATAATGAGTACTGCTTATCTCTGTACTCTGCTCTTAAGTAAAGACGTATAGAACAAATGCAGTTCTGTTAGCCGCATAATACATGTTATTTACTGTAAAAGATAAAGCTTTCTCTTTCTTTGTTGGCATTTTGAACTTTCTATATACACAACTAGTGAATATATCTTCTGTGTGTGTGTGTGTGTGTGAGAGAGAGAGAGAGAGAGAGAGAGAGAGAGAGAGAGAGAGAGAGACGCTTGTGGCATCAACAACAATCATTCTTGTGATGTGGAGAGTAACAGTCTGCGAATAAAATGAAGAAGCAGAAACATCAAAGCTGTGCAAGTACACAACATTTAGAAGCAGTTTGCCCACTGTCTTTCATAAACACAGAGAACAACTTAATTGCTTTCTTTTTTTTTTTTTTTTTTTTTTTTTTTGCCTAAGCTGATTTGATTTGAGTTGAGTTGCTATTGCAAGTAAAAATTTCACAGATACAATATTCTTACCTCAAAGTTCCTTAATTCTCTTTTGAATTTGTTTGCATTAGGGAACTTGGGATTTAGACACGAGTTGTTTTAAAGAAAAACAGTTAATTAAAATATATTTCCTTCTATTTGTCTTAAAGGTACCTCAAATATCCGGTAAATAGTAATAGAAAATTAAAATTCTACCAATAAATACAATATAGCTCTATATACATATTACATTAATTTATATTTAGGGAGAATAATTATTAAAAATTTTCTTCTCAAAATTGTCTTATTTAAGAATCACAAATATTTAAATTAAATTATATCATTGGAAGCTATTTCCAAGTGGCAAACCTTGTCATGTTACCACAGTCTTCTTCAAGAAACTAAATTACATGAGCTACTTATTTTACTGTGAATTTCTCAGATAACTTCTTCCTATTGCAGGAAAAATAATGGAAAATTAGATATCACATAGTTTCAAAAAGATGAGTAAAATGTAAAAGGATGGAGGTAATGAAAAATCAAGTCATTGGATAAACATCTACAAAGAACATATCTGCTAAAGGACTGTTAGTTGGATGATATAAAGAACTTTTAAGACTTAAGAGGAAAATAGTCTCCCCAGAAAACACATACAAATGGTAAGTAAGCATATGAAAAGATTCTCAATGTAATGTGTCACTGGGGGGATTGAAAATTAAAATGACACTGAACATTTATTAGAATGGCTAAAATCCAAAACCCTGAGAGACCAAATGCTGGCAGCAGGAGCCAAAAAAAACACATCCATTGCTATCAGGGATGCAAAATGACACAGTCATTTTAGAAGGCAGTTTGGCATCTTCCTACAAAACATATCCATGCCACAGAAGCCAGTGATTACACTCTTGATAGTTTTCATATCTGAAGGATATAAGAATTTATGCCTATACAAAAACATACATCTTTATAAAAGAACTATATTTATAGTTACTAAAACATGAAGACAGCCAACATGTTCTTCAGTATGTGAATGGAAAAACTGTAACACATTCAAGCAATATAAGAACAATAATAGTCCAGCAATACAAAGAAATGAACCATCAAGGTACAAAATGGCATAGAGGAGTCCCAAGAAAATATTAACAACTGAAAGAAACCACTATCCAAAGGCTAAAATGCTATGTCATTCCAATTACACACACTCTAGAAAAGGAAAAAAGAAGGCAATAAAATGATACGTAATTGTCAAGGGTTTAAAGTGAAGGAGGAAGCACATGGGTCATATGAAAGTTTATTTTTATGATATTTTAATGGTAAACATATGTCATTGCACATTTTCCAAAATCCACATAATGTACAAAATCAAAAGTAAATCACCTGTAATGTATGGAAAAACTTTTTTTTTTTTTAACTTTTTTTTTTTTACTATGGTCATCCACTACTTCTGGCTGTTAAAATCTTTCTGCCCCCTTTCCATGGAGACCCTTGAGCTACTAAAGGAAGTGTGACATAGATGCCCTACTGAGGATTGAACACCCCACAGTCTCTTATTACCTACCCACTCTCTGTCCAAGGGTCTCCACATTAATTGCCATCTATTGAAAAAAGAATCCTCTTTGATAGGGATTGAGAGATGCAACTTCATCTCCATGCAACAATTTACAACTACATATTTTAGTTGATAATGATGAACTTGTGTTAGCTCATTGATGGTGGCTAATGGATCAACTTGGGCTCTAGTGTGAAAGGATAGGTAAAGAAATGGGGGAACTCTTTGTATTTCCTGGTGAGCTTTGTTTTATACCTAATAGTTCTCCAAAACTAAAGTCTATTAAATAGAGAAAAAAAAAAGGGGGGAGGGCTAAGTAGGACCAGAGACTTGAAGGAATGGTAAAGAATGAGGTAGAGTGAGGGCTAACAAACACTAAAGACCTTTGGTTTGGTTTGGTTTGGTTTGGTTTGGTTTGGTTTGGTTTGGTTTGGTTTGGTTTGGTTTCGCTTGGCTTGGCATGGCTTGGTTTGGTTTGGTTTGGTTTGGTTTAGTTTGGCTTTTCAAGACAGGGTTTCTTTCTGTAGCCTTGGTTGTCCTGAACTCGCTTTGTAGACCAGGCTGGCCTCAAACTCACAGAGATCTGCCTGCCTCTGCCTCCCTGAGTGCTGGGATTACAGGTGTGCACCACTGCACCCTGCTCAAAAGATGACGTTTTTTAATATAGGAAATAAGTGGCAAATTATAGAGACAAAGATGGCACTGGGTGTTGGAATCAAAATACATGTAAGTCGATTATTTAATTGGAGGGGAAATCCTCCACTGTGGCAGTAAATGAGTAGAAAAATATTTGCATAAGCACTATCAAGTTAAAAGGTAAAGGCTTTCCCATTACATAAACAGAAATCTTCTTTAAGAGGCAAATTGAGTTAAGTGACAAAGGAGCAATATATTGGAATAATATTTTAAGAAATATAATAAAATCTGGTACTAGAGTCATGGAAGACACAGAAGAGTTGTTTAAATGACCACGATGACATTCATAATACTATTCTTACACAGGTGTCAGAAATCATTCCTGCAGATATCAAAGTTAAAGCCATGCTAACAGGAGAATACATGCCTTTATATGAGTTGAACTGTATAGTCTCAGAGCTTTTTAGAAGCTTTCCCTCATAGTCTGGGTTGTTAATTAAACAATGAGAAAGCTAGTAACTGTAGGACTTTTACTGGAAAAGCTGACCTGAAGCCAGGGTACCCAAACTGGGCCACACCCATGTGAAACAGTTTAACTTTGACATCAGCGGCAGCCATGCAGACAAAAAAATTCACTAGCACCATCAAAGCTGAATTTTTTGTTTATAAATTAAGAAGAGGAGAGAAATGGGAGGTAGTATTGTCTGAAGCAGTGTGTAGACCTGACCAGGACTCAATAGAACTGACTTTAAATGTAAGGAAATGGGAGTTAATGAGCACTAAGATAGAGCCACCTGGAGGTGTGTACCTGAAGCAACATCTTAGGTCTGACTTTTTTTTTTTTTTGTCTTATCAAGATAGAGCACTAACTCAGATGATGTGGATCCTAGTTTTCAGCACAGCACAGACTTCCTGAGGTGCTTCCAGTGCATGTTTGCCCTGGAGAGCATAGAAGGAAATGGATGCATTCTGGGGAGTGGCAAGCACCACTCACCTCATTCTGGGGCACGGCTCACCTCAGTGGATTATCACAGGTTAAGTGACATTAGCACAGGGGTTGAGAAAGAGTAATGTCCAGGAGTGGAATTACTTTTTCTTGGCCCATACAACAAGAATATTTGCTCAACCATGTTCCTAACAACTTTATCCATAAAACCCAGTAGCTTAAAACAACCTAGGTGTCCCTCAACCAAAGAATGGATAAAGAAACTGTAGTACATTTACACAATGGAATACTACTCAGCTATTAAAAACAAGGAAATCTTGAAATTTGCAGGCAAATGGATGGAGCTAGAAAAGATCATCCTGAGTAAGGTAAGTGACGTATAAGTGAATATTAGCCAAATAATACAAGATAACCACACTACAATACACACACTTAAGGAACTAAATAACAGGTAGAACTCTAGGGATAATGTTTAATTCTCATTAAGAAGGGCAAATAGCATAGACCCCGGAAGCAGTTGAAGAGAAATAACAGGAAGGGAGCCTACCATAGAGGTCCTCTGAAAGACTCCACCCAAAAGGAGATCCAAGAAGATACCGAGACACACAGTCAAATTCCGGGGTGGAGCACAGGGAATCTTGTGGAAGAGTTGGGGAACAGAGGAACCTGGAGGGGGTCAAGAGTTCCATGAGGAGACTAATGGAGCCAACAAATCTTGGCAGAGGGGAGAGCAATGACTAATACACTAACCAAGGACCAAGCATGATACAGACCTAGATCCTCTGCTCAGATATAGTAGATATCTACTCAGATATAGGCAGCACAGTCTCCTAATGATTTCCATGATATGGGAAGTAGTGACTACTTCTAATATGGACTCTGGCCCCAACAGGTTGATTACTTCCCCCTGGTGGGGCAGCCTTGCCAGGCCACAGAGGAAGAGGATACAGACTGTCTAGATGACACTTGATAGGCTGAAGTCAGATATTAGGGTAGGAAGGGTCCCCTTTCTGAGGACTAGGAGAGAGAGGGAGAGGGTATGAAGAAGGAATGGTGGGATCAGGAGGCAATATGTGAGGGGGCTATAACTGGGATATAAAGTGAACAAATTAAAAATAAAAAATTTTAAAAGGAAAAATGAAAAATAATGAATGAGGCCTTGACATAAGTGGACACAGAAATGAGATAAGATCTTCATTGAGAATTTGAAAGAGATAAAATTGAGAGAAAGAGATGCCAGAATCACACAGACTGGGAAGGACATGGTTTACAGAAAAGAAGGTTGTTTGTGCTGTCCTCTTGTAAGTCCCACCAAACAAGAGTAAAGATAATTACCCAAATAATTTGGTCAAATTATACAAGCTTTATGCTCTGCCAAACAGAGCTATTTGAATAAATAGCATTGAACATAGGGGAAGGTGAGGTTTATCCCCCAAAGTGCAAGGCTAAAGGGTTTTCAAGAGTTTTGGGTTACATAGAACTTGGCAGAACATTTTTTAAATTATTTGACAGAACATTTATCTTATCTGGATGGAGGTTAGAGTGTATTTTGTGGAACATGTCAAATTCCAGAAAAGTCAAGACATGGTCAAACCCAAGTTTTATAGAAAACAGGAATGAACTTGTTATAATCTGGTAATGAGATAGTTTTTAATCTTAAGATGGAATCAAGCTGATTCATCATTCCCTCTTTGTCTTATGTGTTCCTTTCAAATTCTTTTTTTTTTCATTCATTTATTTATTTACTTTACATCCCAATCAAAATTTCCCCTCCCTCCTCAACTCCCAGTCCCTCCTTCCCTTTTGCCTCTGAAAAGGGGAGGCTTTGTATATACATCAACTCACCTTGGCATACAAAGATGCAGTAAGACTAAGCACATATTCTCCTATTAAGGATAGACACAGCGGCTCAGTTAGGGGAAAGGAATCCAAAGGCAGAGTCTGAGACAGCCCGTGCTCAATTTGTTAGGAACCCACATGAAGACAAAGCTGCACATTTGTGACATATGTGTACACACACACACACACACACACACACACATATATATATACATACATACATCCTTTGCAGGCTCTTTGGTTGGTGGTTCAGTCTCTATGAGACTTTATAGGACCAGGTTATTGATTCTGTAGGTTTTCTAGTGCTGGTGGTGGTGTTCAAATTATTGAGAGGGAATACTTATTTTTATTAGTTGTATGGGCTGATAATGCCAGAAGGAGGCAAGTATCTTAGTTTTTTTTTTTTTTTTTTTTTTTTTTTTTTTTTTTTTTTTTTTTGGTGAGAGATAGAATTTATATTATGGCTAAGATCTCCTGATTATGTCTGATTGGTTAGCATAGAAAGAATAAATTTGTCTGAAAGCCATCCTTTTTGTTTTGCATAGGGGTTGAGCCCTATCATATTATAGACCTATTTTACCTAATTAATTTATTTGTTGATAGATCTTGGTCGATTTGGTTTTGAACAGGTATCTTTCTGATAATGAGGAAGTCTAATATTCTAATAGGCATTATATCTAGTCATTTTTGTCCTCCTTGCCAGGGAGTTTCCTTTGGGTCTAATATTCCAGCCTTTGTTGAGGGTAAGGAGTGATGGGTTCTCTTCTGTAATTGCTTTGCGGCTGAAATTAAGACACCATTGTCAGGGGCCAGGAAGGCAGAAATGTTAGTCAAAGGCTAGGAGGGGATATAAACAACAGGGCATTCATCAGAAGCATCTAGCTTGTTGACCCAGCTGAAGAGACAGGAAGCAGTCATATCATCTGGACTGGTTTATATCAACTTTCAGCAAGTCCAGAGCTCATAGCCATTTGGAGAAGTTTATAGTGTGCAGTTAACTACTAGATTCTGTCTATCAGCCAAGTAGAAATCTGCACAGGCAGATATAGACTAAGGATAGACGTTAGAGTTAAATAGCTAAAGGAACATCTCACATTTGGAGATTCCAGGTCCATAGTCCTGATAGCTGGGGGAGGGGAGGAGTACCAAGACTAGGTGAGGGAAAGACATCCTGCCCTCAGGAATAGAAATGTTGGGAAACTTAGGCCATTGGTTGACAGGAGTATTTAACTGTAGTGGCACACGCCTTTACTTTAACACTCAGGGTGGCAGAAGCAGGCATATTTCTATGCATATATCTATCTATGATAAATACATGATAGATTATAATGATAGATGGTTGATAATAGATAGATAGATAGATAGATAGATAGATAGATAGATAGATAGATACCCTACTTGAGTCACTTCTTACAGAACAGGAAAAAAATGATCCTTTAAACAAAATTTTTGTTGTATTTGACTATTGTACTTCATGAATACAAACATTTCCAGTGGTTTAAATTTTTTTCACCAATCATTTTATAATGAAGCTCCACATTATTGTTTTATTTGTTTTACTAGTCACAGTAGTGATCACTTAGCAGAACAATATCAATAGTTGTACATTTCATTTATCTTGAAAATATCCTACTGGAAGCTTCAAAAATTATGTAAGATCTCCTATCACTGCACTCTTTTTTTTATTTTTGAGGTTATAATAAAATTACATCTATCCCTTCCCTTTCCTCCCTGAAAATGTCCCATTCTCCTCATTCTCCTTCAAATTTATGGCCTCTATTTGATATAGCCCAAATGTGAGCTGAACAAGGACAACACAGGTGTACATGCCTAAGTGCAAAAGGAAAAGATCATAATGCCTCAACCCTACACAAAGAACTATCAGCAAATAAGGAAAAATGAAAGCAGGAGAGATGATCTGTATTAGGGAAGAGCACACCAATTGATTATTCACTACAATCTTTATACAGAAAGGGAAATGACTTTCTGAGATGTCATTGGAAATGTTCCTCCAAGGATATTACTAGCTCATCTTTTTAAGTATCTGTTGCTTTCCCAGGAAGACCTCCTTCTTTACACATGAACACAGATCCATTGAAAACACAACCTGAGCCTTTTGCAGAATCTGCAGAGGAAAAAAAAAAAAAAAAGCTTGAAAAACAATCTCTGTTTTTTAGAGAATTGTTTTTCAGCTGCAGTGAAAACACACAGCTCAGATACCAAACCACAAATAAACTTGATGCCTCCTAAGATAGAATATGAGGCCACAGCCTATTTTGAAACAAAGAAAAGATTGAAAATATACCAGAATTGTATGTAGGACCAGGTCAAACCACCCACTAGAATAAAGGAATCACAAAGAAAAGCAATCTCATCCCACATTCATTACATTTGAAAAAGACAATAGACTAAAATGTACTAGATTTCCCTAGGAGAACATCTGAGTGAAAATTAGTTTCAGACTCTGCCTGAATACTGTGGGGAGCCATGCTAAATTCAGCCATGTTACAAATCCCATGCTTAGGCTGCATGCTGTGACCTTCGAGTTGTTGACCTTTGCTGAAGGAGGTCCTGTGTTTAGGCTATCTTTGGATTGTTTACCTTTGAAAGAAATAGGGAAATTCTCACAGGGAACTACCCAGAGATGTAGGGAAGTTCTTACAGGGAACTATTCAGAGGATTGTATTATTGCCTGGGGGCTAGGGGAAGTGAGATTACAATAGAATTTGTGTTGACCTTGCTAGATAAAATCTACTCGCCTGCATTAAAAAGAATCTTGGTCGGAAATCTCCAAGCTTGACTCAATTTTCATCATGTCTCTGTGCCCCACTTTCAGTTCCCCACTCCCTCTTCCAGGGAACCCTGCTTGATTTGTCCCGTGGGCTGGGACAGAATACTATAGTTTCATGGATGTTGTTTTAATTCCAGGAATCTAAACTGGAGACATCACAAGCAGCCATCTCCCTTCATTCAAGTCTTACTACCAAGTCACCTAAATTTAGTAAATAATACATCTCAGTTTAAACACCTGCAGAGGAATAGATGAATAAATCTTTCTTAAGAAATGAATAAAGTCCTGGTCAGAAACAATATATAGGTTGGGTATTGTGGTGGTTTGAGTGAAAATGGCCTCCATAAGCTCACATGGAGTGGCACTGTTAAGAGGTGTGGTCTTGTCATAGACCTAGGGGAGGAGAATAGGGTGAAAGAGGGAGGGGGTGGAGAATGGGGAGATATAAGTGAGGAGATAACACTTGAGATGTAATCTGAATAAATTACTTAAATTTTTTTAAAAAAGAAAGAAAAAGAGGTATGGCCTTAGTCTTGATACGATGGTCTATGCCTAGTCTTACTATGACTTGTTATGCAGTGTTCAGTTGACGTCCTTTGGAGGCCTGCTCTTTCTGAACAGAAATGGAGCAGGAGAAGATCTGGGGACGAGATGGCATTGGGAACAGTGAATAGAGGGAAAATTGCCATCAAGATGTAATGTGTATGATGAAAATAAATGCTTTTAAAAAAACATTATGGCCTTGTTGGAGTAGGTGTAGTCTTGTTGGAAAAGGTCTGTCACTGGTGATGGGCTCTGCGGTATCAAATACTCAAGCCAAGCCCAGTATTCTTCTCTATTCCTGCTGCCTGATGACCCAGATATAGAACTCCTGGGTCCTTCTCCAACACAATTCTGCCAGCACACTGCCATGCTTCCCACATGTCAATTATGGACACTAAACCTCTGAACCTGTAAGACAGCACACCAATTAAATGTTTCCCTGGACAGAAGTTGCCACCAATAGAAACCCCACCTAAGACAGAAGTCGGTACCAGGAGTGGGGTGTTACTGTGATAGGCCTCACCATACTTTTGTCTAGAGGAATGTGGGCTTTAGGACTTTGTATTAGAAAAGTGGTTGAATGCTTTAAGAGAGGATTAATGGACCAGACTAGCAGGAGCACAGAAGATAGCCATGCTGAGAGTAATTGGAACTGTGGGAGCCTGGCTCGAGAAGTTTCATAAAAGAAGAATATTGGTATATAGCCTAGAGACCATTCTCGTAATGTATTGGCAAATAATGTGGCTGATGTTTGCCTTTGCCCAAAAAGTCTGCCTGATGCTAAATCAAAGAGTTTTGAATTAGCACTTTGGCAAAAGGAGATTCCAGAAAAGCATAGTATGGATTGTGTCTGTAGTTATTAGTGGCCAGTCTTATGCAGATCTATAATGAAAAGGAGCAGTTGAGCAAGAAAAAAAATGTAAAATGTACAGTTAGAGGAGATAAAAAGCACCAGGAAAAGTTTAAAGAAAATCCTGATTCTGGCGGCCAGCATGAGTCCGCAGGGTTCAAAAGATGAGGTCCTCAATGCATTCTGAGGAGGATGATTGTATTCCAGAGCTACACAGAATGTTCACCCCCAAGAGTGGCCTGATTGGGAGGAAACACTTAGCACAACATATTAGAAATAGGGCAATGTATTAGAAATACCCAAGCCGAGATCATCCAAGATGGCATCCAGATCGCATATTGTGTCTGATCCACAGAACAATAGTGACTGCACAGCCACCAAAGGACCATACTGAGAGCTCCAAAACACAGTGCTGGTGTTTTCCAAAAAGAAAGAAAGCCTGTCATGTAGATCGTCCATGCCCTCCCACCACAGGGGCATGGGACCAAGTTCAGGTGAGCTCCCAGGGACCCTGGGCCGCCGCAGCTGTTTTTCAGTTTGCCGCCCTGCACAGTGCAGGCCAAGGAGATGGTGTTCGAGAAGCCCGAGCAGGGACTCCACCGCCCACACCATAGGCCTCATGGACCTCCTCTCACAGGCCAGGGCCATGCTCAGTGCTGAGAGCTGGATCCTGCAGAGGTGGATGCTAGGGGCAGCACCAAGGCAGGGACCCATGGTGGATGGAGCATGCCATGGAACCAGAGACTCAGGAGGTATGAATCAACAGAGCCACATGTTCCCCGGGAACAAGAAGCTGAGCTGGGCCAACATCAATGGTTTCTGTGAGCTACTCAACAAAGACTTGGAGGAACCTCCACTTGCTACCTGCTTGATGGCCCACAAGATCCAGTACCCACAGGAGTAGGAGGCCATCCAGGCCTTGATGGCCTGCAACAATCTGGCAAATTGAACAGGAACAGGAGAGCTGGCCTTGAGGACATGGAAGCAGGAGAGCTGACCCTGAGGACACAAGAACAGGAGAGCTGGCCCTGAGGATGTAGGAGCAGGCGAGCCAACCCGGGGCACATGGGAGCCTAAGAGCTGTCCTGAGGACACTGGAGTGGGAGAGTGGGCCCTGCCCTGAGGACACTGGAGTGGGAGAGTAGGCCCTGCCCTGAGGACAAGGGAGTGAGCCCTGATCCAGGGCTCTGAGTGAATCTCACCCCAACATCTACCCCAGGTATGACCTGCTAGAGCACATGAAGGGGCTGGACCCTTTATCTTCAAAGATAAAGAATCTCCTTGACACACAGCAACAACAGGATATCTGACAGCAGTCCCAGTGAGGATCCAGTAATGATAGTGTAGGCCTCCAACCAGACCCATGACTCGTAGCAATGAACATTTAAAAGTAAACATATGTGGACAAAAGGCTGTACTGTGTGATACACTACAGCTTCTGTGACAAGATTTTTTGTTTGTCTGTTTTATTTTATTGGGTGGAGGAGAGGGATTTTGTGCATGAAGTGTAAATCATAGACATTCAAAAAAAGTAAAAAAAAAAGAAGAGAAAGAAAGAAAGAAAAGAAAAGAAAAGAAAATCCTGATTCTAAATAAAATGAAGGGAATAGACTCCTCAGGTGCTATAACATCACACCCAACTAAGTTTCCAATGTGCAAAAAATTAATTAATAAAAAATTTAGAGCTGGGTATAGTGATGCCCACCTTTAATCCCAGCACTCAGAAAGCTGAGGCTGGCAGATCTCTCAGTTCTAAGCCAGCCTGGCCTACAGAGTGAGTTCCAGTTCAGCCAAGCTTAGGCAGTAAAGAAAACCATCAAAAACAGAAAGCTGGTGAAAATGTATTTGAATGAGGGGCCATGTTCCAGCCCCAGCAAGCAGCAGGACTTGGCAGATTTTACCACTTGTCTTTAGAGTCAAGGATACAAAAAGGGGTTAGCCAGGTATAGCGGCACACACCTTTAATCCCAACACCCTTGGCAGCAGAAGCAGGCACATTTCTATGAATTTGAGGGCACTCTGGTCTACAAAGCAAGTTCACAACAGCCAAAGCAACACAGACAAACCCTGTCTGAGGGAAAGAAAGAAAGAAAGAAAGAAAGAAAGAAAGAAAGAAAGAAAGAAAGAAAGAAAGAAAGAAAGAAAGAATGAATTTCTCTCCATGACTAAAAAAAGCCACAGAAGCCTGGCTTGTGTCAGGAGTGTTATTGCATAGAAACGCCTGAAGAGGCCGTTGTGTGACGCTATGAGGGTGAAGCTTAGATTGGCTGAAGGTCACAAGATATTATTGGAGATGCCATAGCTGTGGGATACCTGCCAAGAGCTCAGGAGAGATACGTGTGTTGCAGTCAACAAAGCTGAAAGAAGTGAGAGACATGAAGAGTGTTTTCATATCAGACATGGAGATGAGGAGTTTGGAGGCTGACAGCTGGTTTTTGGTCTTCTCAGTGTGCTCCCTTTTCTTCCTTTTGGAATGATGATGTATACCCTATGCCATTGCATGTTGTGTAGCTATGTAATCTGCTCTTCTATTTTGATTTTACAAGGGGTTATCATTACGAGACCACCATGAATCTCAGAAGAGACTTTGAACCTTAGACTTTTAAACACTGTGAAGACTGTGATAGACTACAGATAGGAACTTTTGGTGTTGAACCGAATGCAGTTTTGCATTATGATATGGCTGAAAGACTACGTGGGCCAGGGAGCGGAGTGTGGTGGTTTGAATGAAAATGGCCCCCATAGGCTAATAGGGAGTGGCACTGTTAAGAGGTGTGGCCTGGTTGGAGGAAGTGTGTCACTGGGTGTGGGCTTTGAGATATCAAATGCTCAAGGCAGGTCCAATTGTTCTCTCTCTCTCTCTCTCTCTCTCTCTCTCTCTCTCTCTCTCTCTCTCTCTCTCTCTCTCTCCCTCCCTCCCTCCCTCCCTCCCTCCCTCCCTTCCTCCCTGCTGCCTACTGATCCAGATGTAGAACTCTCAGCTCCTTCTCCAGCACCATGTCTGCCTGCACGGTGCCATGCTTCCCACCATGGACACTAAACCTCTAAACCTGTAAGCCAGCACCAATTAAATATTTTCTTTCTTAAGAGTTGCAATGATCATGGTGTCTCATCACAGTAATAGAAACTAAGATGGGTATGTTCTATTTCATCTTGTATTGAGATCCAAAACATTGTCTAAAATACTAGTGAGCATAAGGTATATCTTTGTCAAAACCTTCCAACAAAACCAGAAAAAAATTAATAATTCCTGAGGCATCTTGGATATTTAAAATAAAAAGAACATATCTATTGCTATGAAACAGAAACAATGTAAACACATGAGTTTTAATTTTGGCATTTAAAGTGTGTAAGGATCCTTGAAAACTCATTTTATTTGCAAGCCTACACATTCAGTATTGTTAATATATGCTAAACCAATAATTTTCAAAGGGTTGAAACCTACAGATACTAATTGAGTATGTTTGAATTTGATTGTAAATGACACATCAATAGAAGTTAGGGAATAACTCATATTATCTCCAGCTTACTCCAACACCTTACTCAGGTGAAAAAGGCAAGTAGTCCAGAGCTAGACTATGAAATAGATACAGATCCCTCTAATCCAAACAGTAGTCTAATTGTTGTTACTTTATAATTTTAAGATGGTGCGAAAACATACATGGATTCTGATTTTCAACTCAATAACAATATTCAATTGGTCAGTACTGTATTGTGAACTAAACTTTGTATTGGATGATTTTGCCAAACCACAGGCCACTTGAAGTTTTCTATTCATATTTAAGATACCTTAGACTCTGAGCTTTATTTTAGGCACATTAAGTATGTATTTGACTTCTTGTATTTTGAAGTATGCTGGGCTGACCTTGATATAATTCCATCATAAACAGAGTATCAAATGTAATGTTTTTTCTTCTGTTTATTTATTTATTTATTTTGTGTGTGTGTGTGTGTGTGTGTGTGTGTGTGTGTGTGTGTGTGTAGAGTAAACACAACAGTATAAATGTGGAGATCAAAGAATCACCTTGTGAAGTTGGTTCAGTTCTTCCACCTTTCCAGGGATCAGGTTCTGGTAACCAGGCTTGCATAAACATTGTGTTTAGCCACTGAGCCACCCTACTGAAACATGTAGTACTTTGTTGCTAAAAATATGTATTTTTTAAAGAGGTAGTTTGGCAAAGGGAAAGGAGGCATTAGTCACACTTAGGTGTTGCTATAGGTAAAATATTTATGCCATCTGTACATAAATACAAGTCTAGATACACCTGCACTCACCTCTAAATTTGCCTTTTCCAGATAATTGTGCAATGAGATATATATGGCTTTATGATCCCCACTCTATCACACATTTCCAAGTAACTGGTCTTTGTTTCTCAGGACCAGCGTTCTACTGTGCATATTGCTTAGTCTTAATTTTGTCTGACGTTTCCAATATAGAAATAACTGATCTTCAACTGAGAATATGCTAATAAAGTTTTCTTTTTTCCTTTTCTTCTTTAAATAATTTATTCAGATTATATCCCAATTGTTATCCCTTACTTGTATTTTCCGATTCCCTTCTCCCTCCCTCTTTCACTCCATTCCCCTCCCCTAGGCCTGTGACAGAAGAGGACCTCCTCCCCCATCATATCATCACAGGCTCTCAGGTCTCATCCAGATAGCCTGCTTCTCCTTCCTCTGAGTGCCACCAGACCTCCCACCAAGGGGAAGTGGTCAAATAGGGGACACCAGAGTTTTCTTATCGGTGCAGAACCCAAGCTTTACATCCTTTTTCCTGAAGCATTCCTCTTTGCTTCCCTTGTCTGTCACCCAGTGAACATAGTTCTTGATGGGCTGCAGACAACTTCACCCAGTCCTCACCTTGACCCCACGCTCATTTATCCAGCACCAAGCTTCTCTATGGACACACGGGCACTCATATTGCATGACATATATGCTTTAAGGTACTACCCATGGAGAAAAGTTGGCCAACATTGGCAGAAAGAACTCAGTCCAAGCAATGGTCCTGAGTTAATCTTTGCCCAATCTCTCAGTGTGGAAAAGAGCCCCCACCCTTGTACTGTACCATATCTCCCCTGCTTAAATTCCCCTCCTTCACATCAACTCCCTGAGACTGTGATTCGGCGAAATACCTATACATGTGTCAGCCTAGGCTCTTGTTTTAGAAAAACCTAGAGAAGACAAACATTCATTTTCTTATTAGTTTTCTAGAATTAGTTTTTCCTTTCTGTATCCACTGTAGTCATCAGAAGAAAACAACATCAATTGTATTTTGGATATTCCTTCTCAACAAAAACTTCAGAAATAAACACCAGCTATATATTCTGGACTAGTTCCAACATTATCCAACAGGACTGCATCCTTTCTTATATATAGGTGTATAAAAATCACACAGAATATAGCGCGATTTAAAAAAAAAACAAAAGAGTACCTAAGATATGGGAGTTAGAATGAAAAGTTTCAATATGTCCAATATGAGTTCAAATAAAAGGAAATGAATAGATTTGGAGGCATAAGAATGACTTTAAAAATAATTGAAAAGAGCAGAGAATTTACTAAGGCAAACAGTAATAAACCTCTATGTAAACATAGCAAAGTAAAACTAAAATTGTCCTAAGGCAATGGGAAAAAATATTTAAAGGAAAGAGAAAAACCCTGAAAGAAATGACATTGAGACTTAGATGCCTCATACTGATTCTCAATAAATAGCAAAACAAAAAAGATTAGCCTTTTAAAGTCTTAAAAGAAAATACTTGCTTGACTTTGAGTATGTAAAATCCCCTAAGAGCTCATGTGTTTGAACACTTGCCACCCCACCCCCCCCCCCTGCCCCCCCCCACACACACACATACACACACACACACACACACACACACACACACACACACATACACATCAATGGTGGCATTGCTTTGGAAAGTTGTGGAGCCTTTATGAGCTTTGCTCTAGTTGGAAGCAGAAGGTGGCTGGAGACTATACACTGAGGCTTGTAGCTGGACCTGCACCTGGGACAAACTGTCTGCTTCCTAATCGCTGATGTAATGTTATGGGCCACCTCATAGTCCTGAAGCCATAGCCATCGGCTTTGTCCACCACACCTTCCCCACAACCATTGTGAACCAAAGCCAATCCTTTCTCTCAAAAGTTGCTTTTTTCAGCCTATTCTGTCATATCAACAGGGAACGTAGTAGACAAATGGTATCTAAAAGTGAAGTTTGTTGTTATGATAAAACTGACTCTGCGGCTTAGAGGCCGTTGGAACAGGTTGGCAGGGAAAATGGCAAAGAGTTTGGAGATGTAGCTTTGGAAAGTCATAGAGTGCTATAAGCAGAGCTTAATAAGGCATTATGGTAGGAGTGAGCAACACCACAAAACATGTAAAGGCTGAGGAGTACGTGAAGTTTCAGAGGGCAACCATGACTTGACTGGGAATCTCTTTAGCTTTCTTGCAAAGAATCTAGCTATAGTCTGTGCGTGTTCTGAAAACTTGAGTGAGGCTGGATTCTGAAGTAATTGACTCATGGGTTTGATAGAGAAAAGTTCAGATAGCATGCTTTGCAGTTTATAGAGCACTTACTGTTCAGTGCCTTTAGTCACATTTACAGTGAGAACTCTGAGCAGAAAAGGAAGAGAGGGAAGTGACAGGTGTGAAGTGTGTTAGTGTTGCAGAGCGGAAGCCAGGCAGCTGTGGACAAGGCCGCAGTCACTGTTTAAGAGACTAGCAGAATTCAAGGGAAACCTATCCCTCTGTACAGAGACAGTAAGAATGACGCCCTCTACTTTGCTATTCACCCATGCTTCTCTCATTTAGAGTCCCAATAAGATGTCCTCCCCTCTGTCCCAGTTTCCTGGTAAGTGAAGGCTTTCATGGGACATGCCCCTTGGGCTAGTATGCAGATATAAGTGAGTATATACCATTTGATTCATTCTGCTTCTGGGTTAACTCACTCATTATGATCATTTCTAGCTCAATCCAGGATCCAGAGGGTCCTAGAAACCTACAAGTAGAACATTATGATAGGCAGATTTGGGCCCAGGGGTCCCGCTCAAACTAAGGCACCAGCCAAGGACAATACAGGAGGTAAACTTTAAACCCCTACCCAGATCTAGCCAATGGTCAGAACATTCTCCACAGTTGAGTGGAGAGTGGGATATGACTTTCTCACGTACTCTAGTGCCTCACATTTGACCATGTCCCCTGGAGGGGGAGACCTGGTGGCACTCAGAGGAAGGACAGCAGGTTGCCAAGAAGAGACTTGATACCCTATGAGCATATATAGGGGGAGGTAATCCCCCTCAGAAACAGTCATAGGGGAGGGGAATAATGGGAAAATGGGAGGGAGGGAAGAATGGGAGGATACAAGGGATGGGATAAACATTTAGATGTAACAAGAATAAATTAATAAAAAAAAATGAAAAAAAAAAAAAAAGAATGTTGCCTTGAGGTCAAGACCTAATTCACCAAAGGCTCATCCACAAATATGCAAATTAATTATGACCAGAGAATATGTGAAAGATAGAGCCTATAAGGTGCTTTGATGTCCTGCTGAAAGACAGCTAGCTTGGGGCTCCTCTCTATTTTTATTGAGGTGGTTGCTTTTCTCTTTGGGGCAACTGGAAACAACTTACGGTGGGCGGGGAGAAGGTATTTTGACCAAGAAGTTGAGAGAAGTCTGTTAAACAGAGAAAACATAGCAGTGGGAATGGTATGCCAGGAGCATGAGACTGCATGCTGATGTCTAAAGGAAGCAGAGAGAAGGGAATTCTTGCACTCATGCTCTCTTCTCTTTTTTTCAGCCCTAGGAGGGTGACATCCACACTCAGGTAATGCTCTCTGAAAGCACCTTGCGGACATATCCAGAGGTATGCTTCCTGGTGGTTTTCTGAACACAGTCAGATGGGTAATAAATAGCATCCAGCGCAGTTTTCTTGGCCAGTTGCACAAGCACACGGAGGCTGCTCAGCTGTGTTCGGAGTGGGACAGGCTATAATCTTGAGAGCCATCATCCATATGGTAGAGTCTTTGCGAGCAGGGAACATAGAAGCATTACAGAGCTCTCGACATTGCTTCCAGCCCCCAGAAAGCGTACAGAGCAGGGCAATGTGTAGCAGAATCAGATTCCCTACATAGATCTCCTAAGATGACTCTGCATGAAAC